>NW_027464585.1:14002000-15336000 GCF_043290135.1 Rhipicephalus microplus | reverse complement strand
AAACTTCACAACTAGAAACTCCACAACTAGAGACTACACAACTAGAGACTCCGCAACTAGAAACTCCGCAACTAGAAACTCCGCAACTAGAAACTCCACAAGTTGAAACTTTGCAGCTCGAAACTCTGCAACTAGAAAATCCACAACTATAAACTCAAGTAGAAACTCCCCAACTGGAAACTCCGCAGCTAGAACCTCCGCAACTAAAAAATCCACAACTAAAAACTTCACAACTAGAAACTCCCCAACAAGAAACTCCACAACTAGAAACTCCACATCTAGAAACTCCACAACTAGAGACTGCACAACTAGAGACTTTGCATTTAGAAACTCCTCTGATTGAAATTATACAACTAGAAACTCCACGACTAGAGATTCCATAAGTAGAAACTCTACAGCTAGAATTTCCACAACTAGAAACCCCTCAACTAGAAACTCCACAACTAGGAACTCTGGAAATAGAAAATCTACAACTAGAAACTCGAAAACTAAAAACTCCAACTAGAAACTCCACAACTAGAAACTTCACAACTAGAAACTCCACAAATGGACACTCCACAACTAGAAACTCCACAACTAGAGACTCCACAACTAGGAACTCCACAAATTGAGACTCCACAACTAGAAAATACACAGATTGAAACTCCACAACTTGAAACTCCGCAACTAGAAACTCCGCAACTAAAAACTCCACAACTAGAAATTCCACAACTAGAAACTCCACAACTAGAAACTCCGCAACTAGAAACCCGACCACTAGAAACTCCACAAATGGAAACTCAACACCTATAAATTCCACAACTTGAAACTCCACAGCTAGAAACTCCACAACTGGAAATTCCACAACTAGAAACTCCACAGCTAGAAAGTCCACAACTAGAAACTCTGCAACTAGAAACTCCGCAACTAGAAACTCCACAGCTAGAAAATCCACCACTAGAAACTCCACAACTAGAAACTCCACAACTTGAGACTTCGGAACTAGAAACTCCACAACTAGAAACTCCACTACTAGAGACTCCACAACTAGAAACTCCACAACTACGAACCTCACAACTAGAAACTCCACAACTTGAAACTCTGCAACTAGAAGCTCCACAACTAGAAAACTCCGCAAATAGAAACTCTGCAACTAAAAACTCCACAACTAGAAATTCCACAACTGGAGACTCCACAACTAGAAAACTCCGCAACTAGAAACTCCACGACTAGACACTCCACAACTTGAGACTCCACAACGACCGATTCCGAAACTAGAAACTCTGCAACTAGAAACTCCGGCACTATAAACTCCACAGCTAGAAACTTGCAACTAGAAACTCTGACACTAGAAACTCCGCAACTAGAAACTAAAAAGCTAGAAACTCCTCAACTAGAAACTCCACAACTAGTGTCTCCACAACTAGAAACTTCGCAACTAGAAACTCCACAACTAGAAACTCCACACCTAGAGACTGCACAACTGAGACTCTGCAACTAGTAATTCCACAGCTAGAAACTCCGCAACTAGAAACTCCACAACTAGAGACTCCACAACTAGAAAACTACGCAACTAGAAACTCCACGACTAGACACTCTACAACTTGAGACTTCTCAAGGACAGACTCCGCAACCAGAAACTCTGCAACTAGAAACTCCACAACAAGAAAATCCACAACTAGAAACTTCAAAACTGGAAACTCTACAACAAGAAACTCCACAACTTGAAACTCCACAACTAGAAACTCCACAACTAGAAACTCCACAACTAGAAACTATGCAAGTACAAATTCCACAACTACAGACTCCACAACTAGAAACTCCAGAACTAGAAACTCCACCACCACACTCTCCACAACTAGAAACTCCGCAACTAGAAACTCCACAACTTGAAATTCCACAACCAGAGACTCAACAACTAGAGACTCCACAACAAAGAACTCTGCAACTAAAAACTCCACAACTAGAAACTCCACAAATAGAAACTCCACAACTAGAAACTCCGCAACTAGAAACTCCACAACTAGAGTCTGCCAACTAGAGACTCTGCAACTAGAAACTCCACAGCTAGAAACTCCAGAACTAGAAACTCCACAACTTGAGACTTTGCAACTAGAAACTCCGCAACTAGAAACTCCACAGCTGGAAACTTGCAACTAGAAATTATGCAACTAGAAACTCCACAACTAGAAACTCCACAGCTAGAAACTCCACAACTAGAAACTCCACAACTAGAGTCTCCACAACTAGAAACTCCACAACTAGATACTCGACAACTAGGAATTCCACAACTAGAAACTCCACATTTAGAAACTCCGCAACTAGAAACTCCGCAACTAGAAACTCCACAACTGGAGACTCCATAACTAGGAACTCCACAACTTGAAACTCCACAACCACAGACTCCACAACTACAAACTCCACAACCAGAAATTCCACAACCAGAAACTCCGCAACCAGAAAATCCGCAACTAGAAACTCCACAACTAGAAATTCCACAACCAGAGACTCAACAATTAGAGACTCAACAAATAGAAACTCTGCAACTTGAAACTCCACAGCTAGAACGTCCGCAACTAGAAACTCCACAACTTGAAACACCACAACTAGATACTCCACAACTACAAATTCCACAACTAGAAACTCCACATTTAGAAACTCCGCAACTAGAAACTCCGCAACTATAAACTGCACAACTGGAGACTCCATAACTTGGAACTCCACATCTAGAAACTCCACAACTACAGACTCCACAACTACAATCTCCGCAACTAGAAACTCCGCCACTAAAACTATACAACTAGAGACTCAACAACTAGAGACTCCACAACTAGAGACTTCACAACTAGAAACTCCACAACATGAAACACCACAACTAGATACTCCACAACTACAAAGTCCATAACTACAAACTCCATAACTAGAAAGACCAAAACTAGAAACTCCACGACTAGACGCTCTACAACTTGAGACTCCGCAACGACAGACTCCGCCACCAGAAACTCTGCAACTAGGAACTCCACAACTAGAAATTCCACAACTAGAAACTCCACAACTAGAGACTCCAGAACTAGAAAATTCTGCAACTAGAAACTCCACGACTAGACACTTCTCAGCTTGAGACTCCGCAACGACAGACTCCACAACTAAAAACTCCGCAAATAAAAACTTCAAAAATAGAGACTGCACAACTTGAGACTTCGCATTTAGAAACTCCTTAGGTAGAAACCCCACAACTAAAAACTTTAAAACTAGGAAATCCGACATTAAAAATCTACAACCAGAAACTCGAAAAAAAACTCCAACTATAAACTCCACAACTAGAAACTCCACAACTAGAAACTCCATACGTAGACACTTCGAAACTAGAAACTCCACAGCTAGAGACTTTACAACTAAATTACTCCGCAACTAGAAACTTCACGACTAGAAGCTCCACAACTAGAGACTCCACAACTAGAAAACTCCCCAACTAGAAACTCCACACGTAGACACTTCGCAACTAGAAACTCCACAGCTAGAGACTCCACAACTAAATTACTCCGCAACTAGAAACTTCACGACTAGAAACTCCACAACTAGAGACTACACAACTAGAAAATTTTGCAACTAGAAACTCCACGACTAGACACTCCACAACGTGAGACTTCGCAATGACAGGCTCCACAACTAGAAACTTCACAACTAGAAACTCCACAACTAGAAACTCCACACCTAGAGACTGCACAACTGAGACTCTGCAACTAGTAATTCCACAGCTAGAAACTCCGCAACTAGAAACTCCACAACTAGAGACTCCACAACTAGAAAACTACGCAACTAGAAACTCCACGACTAGACACTCTACAACTTGAGACTCCTCAAGGACAGACTCCGCAACCAAAAACTCTGCAACTAGAAACTCCACAACTAGAAAATCCACAACTAGAAACTTCAAAACTGGAAACTCTACAACAAGAAACTCCACAACTTGAAACTCCACAACTTGAAACTCCACAACTAGAAACTCCACAACTAGAAACTCCACAACTAGAAACTATGCAACTACAAATTCCACAACTACAGACTCCACAACTAGAAACTCCATAACTAGAAACTCCACCACCACACTCTCCACAACTAGAAACTCCGCAACTAGAAACTCCACAACTTGAAATTCCACAACCAGAGACTCAACAACTAGAGACTCCACAACAAAAAACTCTGCAACTAAAAACTCCACAAATAGAAACTCCACAACTAGAAACTCTGCAACTAGAAACTCCACAGCTAGAAACTCCAGAACTAGAAACTCCACAACTTGAGACTTTGCAACTAGAAACTCAAGAACTGGAAACTCCACCACCTGACACTCCGCAACTAGAAACTCCGCAACTAGCAACTCCACAACTAGAAATTCCACTACTGGAGACTCCACAACTAGAAAACTCCGCAACTAGAAACTTCACGACTAGACACTCCACAACTTGAGACTCCGCCACGACCGATTCCACAACTAGAAACTCTGCAACTAGAAACTCCGCCACTATAAACTCCACAGCTAGAAACTTGCAACTAGAAACTTCGCAACTAGAAACTAAAAAGCTAGAAACTCCACAACAAGAAACTCCACAACTAGAGTCTCCACAACTAGAAACTCCACAACTAGAAAGTCCACAACTAAAAACTCCACACTTAGAGACTGCACAACTAGAGACTCCGCAACTAGAAACTCCACAACTAGAGATTCCGCAACTTGAAAGTCCACAACTTGAAACTCTGCAACTCGAAACTCTGCAACAAGAAAATCCACAACTATAAACTCAAGTAGAAACTCCCCAACTAGAAACTATACAAATTGAAACTCCGCAGCTAGAAACTCCGCAACTAGAAAATCCACAACTAGAAACTTCAAAACTGGAAACTCTACAACAAGAAACTCCACAACTTGAAACTCCACAACTAGAAACTCCACAACTAGAAACTATGCAACTACAAACTCCACAACTACAGACTCCACAACTAGAAACTCCTGAACTAGAAACTCCACCACCACACTCTCCACAACTAGAAACTCCGCAACTAGAAACTACACAACTTGAAATTCCACAACCAGAGACTCAACAACTAGAGACTCCACAACTAAAAACTGCACAACTAGAAACTCCACTACTGGAAACTCCGCAACTAGAAACTCGACAACATGAAATTCCACAACTAAAAACTCCACACCTATAAATTCCACAACTTGAAACTGCGCAACTAAAAACTGCGCAACTAAAAACTCCACAACTAGAAACTCAACAACTTGAAACTACGCAACTAGAAACTCCGCAACTAGAAACTCCACAGCTAGAAACTTGCAACTAGAAAATCTGCAACTAGAAACTCCGCAACTAGAAACTCCACAGCTAGAAACTCCACAACTAGAAACTCCACAACTAGAGTCTCCACAACTAGAAACTCCACAACTAGATACTCGACAACTACGAATTCCACAACTAGAAACTCCACATTTAGAAACTCCGCAACTAGAAACTCCGCAACTAGAAACTCCACAACTGGAGACTCCATAACTAGGAACTCCACAACTTGAAACTCCACAACCACAGACTCGACAACTACAAACTCCACAACCAGAAATTCCACAACCAGAAACTCCGCAACCAGAAAATCCGCAACTAGAAACTCCACAACTAGAAATTTCACAACCAGAGACACAACAATTAGAGACTCAACAACTAGAAACTCTGCAACTTGAAACTCCACAGCTAGAACGTCCGCAACTAGAAACTCCACAACTTGAAACACCACAACTAGATACTCCACAACTACAAATTCCACAACTAGAAACTCCACATTTAGAAACTCCGCAACTAGAAACTCCGCAACTATAAACTGCACAACTGGAGACTCCATAACTTGGAACTCCACATCTAGAAACTCCACAACTACAGACTCCACAACTACAATCTCCGCAACTAGAAACTCCGCCACTAAAACTATACAACTAGAGACTCAACAACTAGAGACTCCACAACTAGAGACTTCACAACTAGAAACTCCACAACATGAAACACCACAACTAGATACTCCACAACTACAAAGTCCATAACTACAAACTCCATAACTAGAAAGACCAAAACTAGAAACTCCACGACTAGACGCTCTACAACTTGAGACTCCGCAACGACAGACTCCGCCACCAGAAACTCTGCAACTAGGAACTCCACAACTAGAAACTCCACAACTAGAAACTCCACAACTAGAGACTCCAGAACTAGAAAATTGTGCAACTAGAAACTCCACGACTAGACACTTCTCAGCTTGAGACTCCGCAACGACAGACTCCGCAACTAGAAACTCCGCAAATAGAAACTTCAAAAATAGAGACTGCACAACTTGAGACTTCGCATTTAGAAACTCCTTAGGTAGAAACCCCACAACTACAAACTTTAAAACTAGCAAATCCGACATTAAAAAATCTACAACCAGAAACTCGAAAAAAAAAACTCCAACTATAAACTCTACAACTAGAAACTCCATACGTAGACACTTCGAAACTAGAAACTCCACAGCTAGAGACTTTACAACTAAATTACTCCGCAACTAGAAACTTCACGACTAGAAGCTCCACAACTAGAGACTCCACAACTAGAAAACTCCACAACTAGAAACTCCACACGTAGACACTTCGCAACTAGAAACTCCACAGCTAGAGACTCCACAACTAAATTACTCCGCAACTAGAAACTTCACGACTAGAAACTCCACAACTAGAGTACACAACTAGAAAATTCTGCAACTAGAAACTCCACGACTAGACACTCCACAACGTGAGACTCCGCAATGACAGGCTCCACAACTAGAAACTCTGCGACTAGAAACTCCGCAACTAGAAACTCCACAGCTAGAAACTTGCAACTAGAAACTCCGCAACTAGAAACTAAAAAGCTAGAAACTCCACAACTAGAAACTCCACAACTAGAGTATCCGCAACTAGAGACTCCGCAACTAGTAACTCCACAGCTAGAAACTCCGCAACTAGAAACTCCACAACTAGAGACTCCACAACTAGAAAACTACGCAACTAGAAACTCCACGACTAGACACTCTACAACTTGAGACTCCGCAAGGACAGACTCCGCAACCAGAAACTCTGCAACTAGAAACTCAACAACTAGAAAATCCACAACTAGAAACTTCAAAACTGGAAACGCTACAACAAGAAACTCCAGAACTTGAAACTCCACAACTAGAAACTCCACAACTAGAAACTATGCAACTACAAATTCCACAACTACAGACTCCACAACTAGAAACTCTAGAACTAGAAACTCCACCACCACACTCTCCACAACTAGAAACTTCGCAACTAGAAACTCCACAACTTGAAATTCATCAACCAGAGACTCAACGACTAGAGACTCCACAACTAAAAACTCTGCAACTAAAAACTCCACAACTAGAAACTCCCCAAATAGAAACTCCACAACTAGAAACTCTGCAACTAGAAACTCCACAACTAGAGTCGGCCAACTAGAGACTCTGCAACTAGAAACTCCACAGCTAGAAACTCCAGAACTAGAAACTCCACAACTTGAGACTTTGCAACTAGAAACTCAAGGACTGGAAACTCCACCACCAGACACTCCGCAACTAGAAACTCCGAAACTAGAAACTCCACAACTAGAAATTCCACAACTGGAGACTCCACAACTAGAAAACTCCGCAACTAGAAACTCCACGATTAGACACTCCACAACTTGAGACTCCGCAACGACCGATTCCGCAACTAGAAACTCTGCAACTAGAAACTCCGCCACTATAAACTCCACAGCTAGAAACTTGCAACTAGAAACTAAAAAGCTAGAAACTCCATAACTAGAAACTCCACAACTAGAGTCTCCACAACTAGAAACTCCACAACTAGAAACTCCACAACCAGAATCTCTGCAACTGGAAACTCCGCAACTAGAAACTCTGCAACTAGAAACTTTACAGCTAGAAACTCCACAACTTGAGACTTCGCAAATAGAAACTCGTCAACTGGAAACTCAACCACTAGAAACTCCACAGCTAGAAACTCCACAACTAGAAACTCCACAACTTGAAACCCAACAAATAGATACTCCACAACTAGAGACTCCACAACTTGAAACACCACAACTAGACACTCCACAACTACAAATTCCGCAACTAGAAACTCCACAACTAGAAACTCCGCAACTAGAAACTCCCCAACTAGAAACTACACAACCAAAATCTCTGCAACTAGAAACTCCGCAACTAGAAACTCTGCAACTAGAAACTCCGCAACTAGAAATTCCACAGCTAGAAACCCCACAACTATAAACTTCACAACTAGCAACTCAACAACTAGAGACTTCACAACTAGAGACTCCGCCACTAGAAACTCCACAGCTAGTAACTCCGCAACTACAAACTCCACAACTTGAAACTCCGCCCCTAGAAGCTCCACAACTAGAAAACTCCGCAACTAGAAACTCTGCAACTAGAATCTCCGCAACTAGAAACTCCATAGCTAGAAATCCCACAACTTGAAACACCACAACTAGATACTCCACAATACAAATTCCACAACTAGAAACTCCACAACTAAAAACACCACATCTAAAAACTCCGCAACAACAAACTCCGCAACTAGAAACTCCACAACTAGAATATCCACAGCTAGAGACTCAACAACTAGAGACTCCTCAACTAAAAGCTCCACAACTAGAAACTCCACCACTAGAAACTCCGCAACTAGAAACCCGACAACTAGAAACTCAACAACTAAAAACTCCACACCTATAAATTCCTCAACATGAAACTCCACAACTAAAACTCCACAACTATAAACTCCAAAACTAGAAACTCCGCAACTAGAAACTCTGCAACTAGAAACTCTGCAACTAGAAACTCTGCAACTAGAAATTCCGCAACTAGAAACTCCACAGCTAAAAACCCCACAACTATAAACTTCACAACTAGAAACTCCACAACTAGAGACTACACAACTAGAGACTCCGCAACTAGAAACTCCGCAACTAGAAACTCCACAACTAGAAACTCCACAAGTTGAAACTCTGCAGCTCGAAACTCTGCAACTAGAAAATCCACAACTATAAACTCAAGTAGAAACTCCCCAACTGGAAACTCCGCAGCTAGAACCTCCGCAACTAAAAAATCCACAACTAAAAGCTTCACAACTAGAAACTCCCCAACAAGAAACTCCACAACTAGAAACTCCACATCTAGAAACTCCACAACTAGAGACTGCACAACTAGAGACTTTGCATTTAGAAACTCCTCTGATTGAAATTGTACAACTAGAAACTCCACGACTAGAGATTCCATAAGTAGAAACTCTACAGCTAGAATTTCCACAACTAGAAACCCCTCAACTAGAAACTCCAAAACTAGGAACTCTGGAAATAGAAAATCTACAACTAGAAACTCGACAACTAAAAACTCCAACTAGAAACTCCACAACTAGAAACTTCACAACTAGAAACTCCACAAATGGACACTCCACAACTAGAAACTCCACAACTAGAGACTCCACAACTAGGAACTCCACAAATTGAGACTCCACAACTAGAAAATACACAGATTGAAACTCCACAACTTGAAACTCCGCAACTAGAAACTCCGCAACTAAAAACTCCACAACTAGAAATTCCACAACTAGAAACTCCACAACTAGAAACTCCGCAACTAGAAACCCGACCACTAGAAACTCCACAAATGGAAACTCAACACCTATAAATTCCACAACTTGAAACTCCACAGCTAGAAACTCCACAACTGGAAATTCCACAACTAGAAACTCCACAGCTAGAAAGTCCACAACTAGAAACTCTGCAACTAGAAACTCCGCAACTAGAAACTCCACAGCTAGAAAATCCACCACTAGAAACTCCACAACTCGAAACTCCACAACTTGAGACTTCGCAACTAGAAACTCCACAACTAGAAACTCCACTACTAGAGACTCCACAACTAGAAACTCCACAACTAGAAACTCCACAACTACGAACCTCAAAACTAGAAACTCCACAACTTGAAACTCTGCAACTAGAAGCTCCACAACTTGAGACTCCGCAACTAGAAACTCCGCCACTAAAAACTTCACAACGTGAAATTCCACAATTGGAGACTCCAAAACTAGAAAACTCCGCAACCAGAAACTCCACGACTAGACACTCCACTACTTGAGACTCCGCAACGACCGATTCCGCAACTAGAAACTCCACGACTAGACACTTCCATACTTGAGACTCCGTAATGACAGACTCCGAAACTAGAAACTCTTCAACTAGAAACTCCACAACTAGAAACTCCAACTACAAACTCCACAACTTTAAACACCGAAACTAGATACTGCACAACAAAAATTCCAAAACTAGAGTCTCCACATTTAGAAACTCTGGAACTAGAAACTCCGCAACTAGAAACTCCACAACTGGAGACTCCTTAACAAGGAACTCCACAACTAGAAACTCCACAACTACAGACTCCACAACTACAAACTCCACAACTAGAAACTCCACAAGCAGAAACTCTGCAGCTAGAAAATTCGCAACTAGAAATTCCAACTCTAGAAATTCCACAACCAGAGACTCAACAATTAGAGACTTCACAACTAGAAACTCTGCAGCTAAAAACTGCACAACTAGAAACTCCACAAATAGAAACTCCACAACTAGAAACTCCGCAACTAGAAACTCCACAATTTGAGACTGTCAACTAGAGACTCTGAAACTAGAAACTCCGCAACTTGAAAGTCCACAACTTGAAACTCCAGAACTAGAAACTCCACAACTTGAGACTTTGCAACTAGAAACTCCAGAACTAGAAACTCCATCACTAGACACTCCGCAACTAGAAACTCCGCCACTTGAAACTCCACAACTAGAAATTCCACAATTGGAGACTCCACAACTAGTAAACTCCGCAACTAGAAACTCCACGACTAGACACTCCACAACTTGAGACTCCGCAACGACCGATTCCGCAACTAGAAACTCTGCCACTAGAAACTCCTTAACTATGAACTCCACCGCTAGAAACTTGCAACTAGAAACTCCGCAACTAGAAACTTAAAAGCTATAAACTCCACAACTAGAAACTCCACAACTAGAGTCTCCACAACTAGAAACTCCACAACTAGAAACTCCACAACCAGAAACTCCACAGCTAGAAACTCCAGAACTAGAAACTCCACAACTAGACACTTCGCAACTATAAATTCCACAACTAGAGAATCCAGAACTAGAAAATTCCGCAACTTGAAACTCCACAGCACGAGACTACACAACTAGAGACAGCTCAACTAGAGACTCCGCAACTAGAAACTCCACAGCTAGAAACTCCACAACAAGAAACTCTGCAACTAGAAAGTCCGCAACTGGAAACTCCACCGCTAGAAACTTCCCAACTAGAAATTCCACAACTTGAAGCTCCACAGCAAGAGACTCCACAACTAGAGACAGCACAACTAGAGACTCCGCAACTAGAAACTCCACAGCTAGAAACTCCGCAACTAGAAACTACACAACTAGAAACTTTACAACTGGAAACTCCATAACTAGACACTTCACAACTAGAAAATCCACAACTAGAAACTTTAAAAGTAGAAAGTCTACAACAAGAAACTCCCCAACTAGAAAACTCCGTCACTAGAAACTCCACGACTAGACACTCCACAACTTGAGACTCTGCAACTAGAATTTCCACAGCTAGAAACTCCGCATTTAGAAACTCCTCAACTAGAAACTCCAGAACTAGAAACTCCACAACTTGAGACTTTGCAACTAGAAACTCGGCAACTAGAAACTAACCAACTAGAAACTCCACAACTAGAAACTTCACAACTACAAACTCAAAAACTAGAAACTCCACAACCAGATACTCCACAACTACAAATTCCACCACTACAGACTCCAAGACTAGAAACTCCAGAACCACAAACTCCACCACCAGACACTCCGCAACTAGAAACGCCGCAACTAGAAACTCCACAACTAGAAATTCCACAACTGGAGACTCCACAACTAGAAAACTCCGAAACTAGAAACTCCACGACTAGACACTCCACAACTTGAGACTCCGCAACGACCGATTCTGCAACTAGAAACTCTGCAACTAGAAACTCCGGCACTATAAACTCCACAACTAGAAACTTGCAACTAGAAACTCTGACACTAGAAACTCTGCAACTAGAAACTTAAAAGCTAGAAACTCCTCAACTGGAAACTCCACAACTAGAAACTCCACAACTAGTGTCTCCACAACTAGAAACTCCACAACTAGAAACTCCACAACTAGAAACTCCACACCTAGAGACTGCACAACCTGAGACTCTGCAACTAGTAATTCCACAGCTAGAAAATCCGCAACTAGAAACTCCACAACTAGAGACTCCACAACTAGAAAACTACGCAACTAGAAACTCCACGACTAGACACTCTACAACTAGAGACTACCAACTAGAGACTCTGCAACTAGAAACTCCACAGCTAGAATTTCCGCAACTAGAAACTTCAAAACTGGAAACTCTACAACAAGAAACTTCACAACTTGAAACTCCACAACTAGAAACTCCACAACTAGAAACTATGAAACTACAAATTCCACAACTACAGACTCCACAACTAGAAACTCCAGAACTAGAAACTCCACCACCACACTCTCCACAACTAGAAACTCCGCAACTAGAAACTCCAAAACTTGAAATTCCACAACCAGAGACTCAACAACTAGAGACTCCACAACAAAAACTCTGCAACTAAAAACTCCACAACTAGAATCTCCACAACTAGAAACTCCGCCACTAGAAACACCACAACTAGATACTCCGCAACTACAAATTCTACAACTAGAAACTCCACATTTAGAAACTCCGCAACTAGATACTCCGCAACTATAAACTGCACAACTGGAGACTCCATAACTTGGAACTCCACATCTAGAAACTCCACAACTACAGACTCCACAACTACAAACTCCGCAACTAGAAACTCCGCCACTAAAACTATACAACTAGAGACTCAACAGCTAGAGACTCCACAACTAGAGACTTCACAACTAGAAACTCCACAACTTGAAACACCACAACTAGACACTCCACAACTACAAAGTTCACAACTACAAACTCCATAACTAGAAAGACCAGAACTAGAAACTCCACGACTAGACGCTCTACAACTTGAGACTCCGCCACGACAGACTCCGCCACCAGAAACTCTGCAACTAGGAACTCCACAACTAGAAACTCCACAACTAGAGACTCCAGAACTAGAAAATTCTGCAACTGGAAACTCCACGACTAGACACTTCTCAGCTTGAGACTCCGCAACGACAGACTCCGCAACTAGAAACTCCGCAAATAGAAACTTCCAAAGTAGAGACTGCACAACTTGAGACTTCGCATTTAGAAACTCCTTAGGTAGAAACCCCACAACTACAAACTTTAAAACTAGGAAATCCGACATTAAAAAATCTACAACCAGAAACTCGAAAAAAAACTCCAACTAGAAACTCCACAACTAGAAACTCCACAACTAGAAACTCCATACGTAGACACTTCGAAACTAGAAACTCCACAGCTAGAGACTTTACAACTAAATTACTCCGCAACTAGAAACTTCACGACTAGAAGCTCCACAACAAGAGACTCCAGAACTAGAAAATTCCGCAACTAGAAACTCCACGACAAGACACTTCCAAACTTGAGACTCCGCAATGACAGACTCCGAAACTAGAAACTCTTCAACTAGAAACTCCACAACTAGAAACTCGAACTACAAACTCCACAACTTTAAACACCGAAACTAGATACTGCACAACAAAAATTCCAAAACTAGAGTCTCCACATTTAGAATCTCTGGAACTAGAAACTCCGCAACTAGAAACTCCACAACTGGAGACTCCTTAACAAGGAACTCCACAACTAGAAACTCCACAACTACTGACTGCACAACTACAAACTCCACAACTAGAAACTCCACAAGCAGAAACTCTGCAGCTAGAAAATGCGCAACTAGAAATTCCACAACTAGAAATTCCACAACCAGAGACTCAACAATTAGAGACTTCACAACTAGAAACTCTGCAGCTAAAAACTGCACAACTAGAAACTCCACAAATAGAAACTCCACAACTAGAAACTCCGCAACTAGAAACTCCACAATTTGAGACTGCCAACTGGAGACTCTGAAACTAGAAACTCCACAACTAGAAACTCCACAACTACAGTCTCCCACAACTAGAAACTCCACAACTAGAAACTCCACAACCAGAAACTCCACAGCTAGAAACTCCAGAACTAGAAACTCCACAACTAGACACTTCGCAACTATAAATTCCACAACTAGAGAATCCAGAACTAGAAAATTCCGCAACTTGAAACTCCACAGCAAGTGACTCCACAACTAGAGACAGCACAACTAGAGACTCCGCAACTAGAAACTCCACAGCTAGAAACTCCACAACTAGAAACTCTGCAACTAGAAACTCCGCAACTAGAAACTCCACAGCTAGAAACTTCCCAACTAGAAATTCCACAACTTGAAACTCCACAGCAAGAGACTCCAGAACTAGAGACAGCACAACTAGAGACTCCGCAACTAGAAACTCCACAGCTAGAAACTCCGCAACTAGAAACTACACAACTAGAAACTTTACAACTAGAAACTCCATAACTAGACACTTCACAACTAGAAACTCCGCAACTAGAAACTCCGCAACTAGAAAATCCACAACTAGAAACTTTAAAAGTAGAAAGTCTACAACAAGAAACTCCCCAACTAGAAAACTCTGTCACTAGAAACTCCACGACTAGACACTCCACAACTTGAGACTCTGCATCTAGAATTTCCACAGCTAGAAACTCCGCATTTAGAAACTCCTCAACTAGAAACTCCAGAACTAGAAACTCCACAACTTGAGACTTTGCAACTAGAAACTCGGCAACTAGAAACTAACCAACTAGAAACTCCACAACTAGAAACTCCACAACTAGAAACTCCACAACCAGATACTCCACAACTACAAATTCTACAACTACAGACTCCAAGACTAGAAACTCCAGAACTAGAAACTCCACCACCAGACACTCCGCAACTAGAAACTCCGCAACTAGAAACTCCACAACTAGAAATTCCACAACTGGAGACTCCACAACTAGAAAACTCCGCAACTAGAAACTCCACGACTAGACACTCCACAACTAGTGTCTCCACAACTAGAAACTCCACAACTATAAACTCCACAACTAGAAACTCCACAACTAGAGACTGCACAACTAGAGACTCTGCAACTAGAAACTCCATAACTAGAAACTCCACAACTAGAAAACTGCGAAACTAGAAACTCCACGACTACACACCCCACAACTTGAGACTCCGCAACGACAGACTCCACAACTTGAAACTCTGCTACTCGAAACTCTGCAACATGAAAATCCACAACTCAAAACTAAAGTCGAAACTCCCCAACTAGAAACTACACAACTAGAAACTCCGCAACTAGAAACTCTACAACAAGAAAATCCCCAACTAGAAAACTCCGCAATTAGAAACTCCACGACTAGACACTCCACAACTTGAGACTCCGCAACGAGAGACTCTGCAACTAGAAACTCTGCAACTAGAAACTGCGCCACTATAAACTCCACAGCTAGAAACTTGCAACTAGAAACTCTGCAACTAGAAACTCCGCAACTAGAAACTCCAAAGCTAGAAACTCCACAACTAGAAACTCCACAACTAGAGTCTCCACAACTAGAAACTCCACAACTAGAAACTCCGCATCTAGAAACTCCACAACTAGAGACTACCAACTAGAGACTCTGCAACTAGAAACTCCACAGCTAGAATTTCCGCAACTAGAAACTCCACAACTAGAAACTCCAGAACTAGAAACACCACAACTTGAGACTTTGCAACTTGAAACTCGGCAACTAGAAACTCACCAACTAGAAACTCCACAACTAGAAACTCCACAACTAGAAACTCCACAACCAGATACTCCACAACTACAGATTCCACAACTACAGACTCCAAGACTAGAAACTCCAAAACTAGAAACTCCACAACTAGAAATTCCACAACTGGAGACTCCACGACTAGAAAACTCCGCAACTAGAAACTCCGCGACAAGACCATCCACAACTTGAGACTCCGCAACGACCGATTCCGCAACTACAAACTCTGCAACTAGAAACTCCACCACTATAAATTCCACAGCTAGAAACTTGCAACTAGAAACTCTGCAACTAGAAACCCCGCAACTAGAAACTAAAAAGCTAGAAACTCCACAACTAGAAACTCCACAACTAGAGTCTCCACAACTAGAAACTCTACAACTAGAAACTCAACAACTAGAAACTCCACACCTAGAGACTGCACAACTAGAGACTCCGCAACTTGTAACTCTACAGCTAGAAACTCCGCAACTAGAAACTCCACAACTAGAGACTCCACAACTACAAAACTCCGCAACTAGAAACTCCATGACTAGACACTCTACAACTTGGGACTCCGCAAGGACAGACTCCGCAACTAGTAACTCCGCAACTAGAAACTTCACGACTAGAAGCTCCACAACTAGAGACTCCACAACAAGAAAACTCCACAACTAGAAACTCCACACGTAGACACTTCGCAACTAGAAACTCCACAGCTGGAGACTCCACAACTGAATTACTCCGCAACTAGAAACTTCACGACTAGAAACTCCACAACTAGAGACTACACAACTAGAAAACTCTGCAACTAGAAACTCCACGACTAGACACTCCACAACGTGAGACTCCGCAATGACAGGCTCCGCAACTAGAAACTCTGCAACTAGAAACTCCACAACTAGAAACTCCACTGCTAGAAACTTGCAACTAGAAACTCTGCAACTAGAAACTCCATAACTAGAAACTCCACAACTAGAAATTCCCCAACTTGAAACTCCACAGCAAGAGACTCCAACACTAGAGACAGACAAACTAGAGACTCCGCAACTAGAAACTCCACAGCTAGAAACTCCGCAACTAGAAACTCTGCAACTTGAAAATCCACAACTAGAAACTCTAAAAGTAGAAAGTATACAACAAGAAACTCCCCAACTAGAAAACTCCGCAACTAGAAACTCCACGACTAGACACTCCACAACTTGAGACTCTGCAACTAGAATTTCCACAGCTAGAAACTCCACAACTAGAAACTCCACAACTAGAAACTCCAGAACTAGAAACTCCACAACTTGAGACTTTGCAACTAGAAACTCGGCAACTAGAAACTAACCAACTAGAAACTCCACAACGAGAAACTCCACAACTAGAAACTCCACAACTAGAAACTCCACAACCAGATACTCCACAACTACAAATTCCACAACTACAGACTCCAAGACTAGAAACTCCAGAACTAGAAACTCCACCACCAGACACTCCGCAACTAGAAACTCCGCAACTAGAAACTCCACAACTAGAAATTCCACAACTGGAGACTCCACAACTAGAAAACTCCACAACTAGAAACTCCACGACTAGACACTCCAAAACTTGAGACTCCGCCACGACCGATTCCGCCACTAGAAACTCTGCAACTAGAAACTCCGCCACTATAAGCTCCACAGCTAGAAACTTGCAACTAGAAACTCTGCAACTAGAAACTCCGCAACTAGAAACTAAAAAGCTAGAAACTCCACAACTAGAAACTCCACAACTAGAGTCTCCACAACTAGAAACTCCACAACTAGAAACTCCACAACTAGAAACTCAACACCTAGAGACTGCACAACTAGAGACTCCGCAACTAGACACTTTACAACTTGAGACTCCGCAAGGACAGACTCCGCAACCAGAAACTCTGCAACTAGAAGCTCCACAACTAGAAAATCCACAACTAGAAACTTAAAAACTGGAAACTCTACAACAAGAAACTCCACAACTTGAAACTCCACAACTTGAAACTCCACAACTAGAAACTCTGTAACTAAAAACTCCACAACTAGAAACTCCACAAATAGAAACTCCACAACTAGAAACTCCGCAACTAGAAACTCCACAACTAGAGACTGCCAACTAGAGACTCTGCAACTAGAAACTCCACAGCTAGAAACTCCAGAACTAGAAACTCCACAACTTGAGACTTTGCAACTTGAAACTCAAGAACTGGAAACTCCACCACCAGACACTCCGCAACTAAAAATTCCGCAACTAGAAACTCCACAACTAGAAATTCCACAACTGGAGACTCCACAACTAGAAAACTCCGCAACTAGAAACTCCACGACTAGACACTCCACAACTTGAGACTCCGCAACTAGAAAATCCGCCACTAAAAACTCCACAACGTGAAATTCCACAATTGGAGACTCCAAAACTAGAAAACTCCGCAACTAGAAACTCCACGACTGAACACTCCACTACTTGAGACTCCGCAAAGACGGATTCCGCAACTAGAAACTCTGCAACTAGAAACTCCGCCACTAAAAACTCCACAGCTAGAAACGTGCAACTAGAAACTTTGCAACTAGAAACTATCAAGCTAGAAACTCCACAACTAGAAACTCCACAACTAGAGTCTCCACAACTAGAAACTCCACAACTAGAAACTCCACAAGCAGAAACTCCACAGCTAGAAACTCCACAACTAGAAACTCCACAACTAGACACTTCGCAACTATAAGTTCCACAACAAGAGACTCCAGAACTAGAAAATTCCGCAACTAGAAACTCCACGACAAGACACTTCCAAACTTGAGACTCCGCAATGACAGACTCCGAAACTAGAAACTCTTCAACTAGAAACTCCACAACTAGAAACTCCAACTACAAACTCCACAACTTTAAACACCGAAACTAGATACTGCACAACAAAAATTCCAAAACTAGAGTCTCCACATTTAGAATCTCTGGAACTAGAAACTCCGCAACTAGAAACTCCACAACTGGAGACTCCTTAACAAGGAACTCCACAACTAGAAACTCCACAACTACTGACTGCACAACTACAAACTCCACAACTAGAAACTCCACAAGCAGAAACTCTGCAGCTAGAAAATGCGCAACTAGAAATTCCACAACTAGAAATTCCACAACCAGAGACTCAACAATTAGAGACTTCACAACTAGAAACTCTGCAGCTAAAATCTGCACAACTAGAAACTCCACAAATAGAAACTCCACAACTAGAAACTCTGCAACTAGAAACTCCACAATTTGAGACTGCCAACTAGAGACTCTGAAACTAGAAACTCCGCAACTAGAAAGTCCACACTAGAAACTCCCCAACTAGAAACTCCGCCACTTGAAACTCCACAACTAGAAATTCCACAACTGGAGACTCCACAACTAGAAAACTCCGCAACTAGAAACTCCACGATTAGACACTCCACAACTTGAGACTCCGCAACGACCGATTCCGCCACTAGAAACTCTGCAACTAGAAACTCCGCAACTAAAAACTAAAAAGCTAGAAACTCCACAACTAGAAACTCCACAACTAGAGTCTCCACAACTAGAAACTCCACAACTAGAAACTCCAACACTAAAAACTCCACACCTAGAGACTGCACAACTAGAGACTCCGCAACTAGAAACTCCACAACTAGAGATTCTGCAACTTGAAAGTCCACAACTTGAAACTCTGCAACAAGAAAATCCACAACTATAAACTCAAGTAGAAACTCTCCAACTAGAAACTATACAACTTGAAACTCCGCAGCTAGAAACTCCGCAACTAGAAAATCCACAACTAAAAACTTCAAAACTGGAAACTCTACAACAAGAAACTCCACAACTTGAAACTCCACAACTAGAAACTATGCAACTACAAATTCCACAACTACAGACTCCACAACTAGAAACTCCAGAACTAGAAACTCCACCACCACACTCTCCACAACTAGAAACTCCGCCACTAGAAACTACACAACTTGAAATTCCACAACCAGAGACTCAACAACTAGAGACTCCACAACTAAAAACTGCACAAACAGAAACTCCACTACTGGAAACTCCGCAACTAGAAACTCGACAACATGAAACTCCACAACTAAAAACTCCACACCTATAAATTCCACAACTTGAAACTGCGCAACTGAAAACTGCGCAACTAAAAACTCCAAAACTATAAACTCAACAACTTGAAACTACGCAACTAGAAACTCCGCAACTAGAAACTCCACAGCTAGAAACTTGCAACTAGAAAATCTGCAACTAGAAACTCCGCAACTAGAAACTCAACAGCTAGAAACTCCACAACTAGAGACTGCACAACTTGAGACTCCGAAACTAGAAACTCCACAGCTAGAAAATCCACAACTAGAAACTTTAAAAGTAGAAACTCTACAACAAGAAACTCCCCAACTAGAAAACTCCGCAATTAGAAACTCCACGACTAGACACTCCACAACTTGAGACTCCGCAAGGACAGACTCTGCAACTAGAAACTCTGCAACTAGAAACTGCGCCACTATAAACTCCACAGCTAGAAACTTGCAACTAGAAACTCTGCAACTAGAAACTCCGCAACTAGAAACTCTAAAGCTAGAAACTCCACAACTAGAAACTCCACAACCAGAGTCTGCACAACTAGAAACTCCACAAGTAGAAACTCCGCATCTAGAAACTCCACAACTAGAGACTACTAACTAGAGACTCTGCAACTAGAAACTCTACGGGTAGAATTTCCGCAACTGGAAACTCCACAACTAGAAACTCCACAACTTGAGACTTTGCAACTTGAAACTCTGCAACTAGAAACTCACCAACTAGAAGCTTCACAACTAGAAACTCCACAACTAGAAACTCCCCAACTAGAAACTCCACAACCAGATACTCCACAACTACAGATTCCACAACCACAGACTCCAAGAATAGAAACTCCAGAACTAGAAACTCCACAACTAGAAATTCCACAACTGGAGACTCCACAACTAGAAAACTCCGCAACTAGAAACTCCGCGACTAGACCATCCACAACTTGAGACTCCGCAACGACCGATTCCGCAACTAGAAACTCTGACACTAGAAACTCCGCCACTATAAATTCCAGAGCTAGAAACTTGCAACTAGAAACTCTGCAACTAACAACTCCGCAACTAGAAACTAAAAAGCTAGAAACTCCACAACTAGAAACTCCGCAACTAGAGTCTCCACAACTAGAAACTCTACAACTAGAAACTCCACAACTAGAAACTCAACACCTAGAGACTGCAAAACTAGAGACTCCGCAATTAGTAACTCCACAGCTAGAAACTCCGCAACTAGAAACTCCACAATTAGAGACTCCACAACTAGAAAACTCCGCAACTAGAAACTCCACAAGCAGAAACTCCGCAGCTAGAAAATTCGCAACTAGAAATTCCACGACTAGAAATTCCACAACCAGGGACTCAACAATTAGAGACTCCACAACTAGAAACTCTGTAACTAAAAACTCCACAACTAGAAACTCCACAAATAGAAACTCCACAACTAGAAATTCCGCAACTAGAAACTCCACAACTAGAGACTGCCAACTAGAGACTCTGCAACTAGAAACTCCACAGCTAGAAACTCCAGAACTAGAAACTCCACAACTTGAGACTTTGCAACTAGAAACTCAAGAACTGGAAACTCCACCACCAGACACTCCGCAACTAAAAATTCCGCAACTAGAAACTCCACAACTAGAAATTCCACAACTGGAGACTCCACAACTAGAAAACTCCGCAACTAGAAACTCCACGACTAGACACTCCACAACTTGAGACTCCGCAACTAGAAAATCCGCCACTAAAAACTCCACAACGTGAAATTCCACAATTGGAGACTCCAAAACTAGAAAACTCCGCAACTAGAAACTCCACGACTGAACACTCCACTACTTGAGACTCCGCAAAGACCGATTCCGCAACTAGAAACTCTGCAACTAGAAACTCCGCCACTAAAAACTCCACAGCTAGAAACGTGCAACTAGAAACTTTGCAACTAGAAACTAATAAGCTAGAAACTCCACAACTAGAAACTCCACAACTAGAGTCTCCACAACCAGAAACTCCACAACTAGAAACTCCACAACCAGAAACTCCACAGCTAGAAACTCCACAACTAGAAACTCCACAACTAGACACTTCGCAACTATAAATTCCACAACAAGAGACTCCAGAACTAGAAAATTCCGCAACTAGAAACTCCACGACAAGACACTTCCAAACTTGAGACTCCGCAATGACAGACTCCGAAACTAGAAACTCTTCAACTAGAAACTCCACAACTAGAAACTCCAACTACAAACTCCACAACTTTAAACACCGAAACTAGATACTGCACAACAAAAATTCCAAAACTAGAGTCTCCACATTTATAATCTCTGGAACTAGAAACTCCGCAACTAGAAACTCCACAACTGGAGACTCCTTAACAAGGAACTCCACAACTAGAAACTCCACAACTACTGACTGCACAACTACAAACTCCACAACTAGAAACTCCACAAGCAGAAACTCTGCAGCTACAAAATGCGCAACTAGAAATTCCACAACTAGAAATTCCACAACCAGAGACTCAACAATTAGAGACTTCACAACTAGAAACTCTGCAGCTAAAAACTGCACAACTAGAAACTCCACAAATAGAAACTCCACAACTAGAAACTCCGCAACTAGAAACTCCACAATTTGAGACTGCCAACTAGAGACTCTGAAACTAGAAACTCCGCAACTAGAAAGTCCACACTAGAAACTCCCCAACTAGAAACTCCGCCACTTGAATCTCCACAACTAGAAATTCCACAATTGGAGACTCCACAACTAGAAAACTCCGCAACTAGAAACTCCACAACTAGACACTCCACAACTTGAGACTCCGCAACGACCGATTCTGCAACTAGAAACTCTGCCACTAGAAACTCCTCCACTATGAACTCCACCGCTAGAAACTTGCAACTAGAAACTCCGCAACTAGAAACTTAAAAGCTAGAAACTCAACAACTAGAAACTCCACAACTAGAGTCTCCCACAACTAGAAACTCCACAACTAGAAACTCCACAACCAGAAACTCCACAGCTAGAAACTCCAAAACTAGAAACTCCACAACTAGACACTTCGCAACTATAAATTCCACAACTAGAGAATCCAGAACTAGAAAATTCCGCAACTTGAAACTCCACAGCAAGTGACTCCACAACTAGAGACAGCACAACTAGAGACTCCGCAACTAGAAACTCCACAGCTAGAAACTCCACAACTAGAAACTCTGCAACTAGAAACTCCGCAACTAGAAACTCCACAGCAAGAAACTTCCCAACTAGAAATTCCACAACTTGAAACTCCACAGCAAGAGACTCCACAACTAGAGACAGCACAACTAGAGACTCCGCAACTAGAAACTCCACAGCTAGAAACTCCGCAACTAGAAACTACACAGCTAGAAACTTTACAACTAGAAACTCCATAACTAGACACTTCACAACTAGAAACTCCGCAACTAGAAACTCCGCAACTAGAAAATCCACAACTAGAAACTTTAAAAGTAGAAAGTCTACAACAAGAAACTCCCCAACTAGAAAACTCTGTCACTAGAAACTCCACGACTAGACACTCCACAACTTGAGACTCTGCATCTAGAATTTCCACAGCTAGAAACTCCGCATTTAGAAACTCCTCAACTAGAAACTCCAGAACTAGAAACTCCACAACTTGAGACTTTGCAACTAGAAACTCGGCAACTAGAAACTAACCAACTAGAAACTCCACAACGAGAAACTCCACAACTAGAAACTCCACAACTAGAAACTCCACAACCAGATACTCCACAACTACAAATTCCACAACTACAGACTCCAAGACTAGAAACTCCAGAACTAGAAACTCCACCACCAGACACTCCGCAACTAGAAACTCCGCAACTAGAAACTCCACAACTAGAAATTCCACAACTGGAGACTCCACAACTAGAAAACTCCACAACTAGAAACTCCACGACTAGACACTCCAAAACTTGAGACTCCGCCACGACCGATTCCTCCACTAGAAACTCTGCAACTAGAAACTCCGCCACTATAAGCTCCACAGCTAGAAACTTGCAACTAGAAACTCTGCAACTAGAAACTAACCAACTAGAAACTCCACAACTAGAAACTCCACAACTAGAAACTCCACAACCAGATACTCCACAACTACAAATTCTACAACTACAGACTCCAAGACTAGAAACTCCAGAACTAGAAACTCCACCACCAGACACTCCGCAACTAGAAACTCCGCAACTAGAAACTCCACAACTAGAAATTCCACAACTGGAGACTCCACAACTAGAAAACTCCGCAACTAGAAACTCCACGACTAGACACTCCACAACTTGAGACTCCGCAACGACCGATTCCGCAACTAGAAACTCTGACACTAGAAACTCCGCAACTAGAAACTAAAAAGCTAGAAACTCCTCAACTAGAAACTCCACAACTAGAAACTCCACAACTAGTGTCTCCACAACTAGAAACTCCACAACTATAAACTCCACAACTAGAAACTCCACAACTAGAGACTGCACAACTAGAGACTCTGCAACTAGAAACTCCACAGTCAGAAACTCCGCAACTAGAAACTCCATAACTAGAAACTCCACAACTAGAAAACTGCGAAACTAGAAACTCCACGACTACACACCCCACAACTTGAGACTCCGCAACGACAGACTCCACAACTTGAAACTCTGCTACTCGAAACTCTGCAACATGAAAATCCACAACTCTAAACTAAAGTAGAAACTCCCCAACTAGAAACTACACAACTAGAAACTCCGCAACTAGAAACTCTACAACAAGAAAATCCCCAACTAGAAAACTCCGCAATTAGAAACTCCACTACTAGACACTCCACAACTTGAGACTCCGCAACGAGAGACTCTGCAACTAGAAACTCTGCAACTAGAAACTGCGCCACTATAAACTCCACAGCTAGAAACTTGCAACTAGAAACTCTGCAACTAGAAACTCCGCAACTAGAAACTCCAAAGCTAGAAACTCCACAACTAGAAACTCCACAACTAGAGTCTCCACAACTAGAAACTCCACAACTAGAAACTCCGCATCTAGAAACTCCACAACTAGAGACTACCAACTAGAGACTCTGCAACTAGAAACTCCACAGCTAGAATTTCCGCAACTAGAAACTCCACAACTAGAAACTCCAGAACTAGAAACACCACAACTTGAGACTTTGCAACTTGAAACTCGGCAACTAGAAACTCACCAACTAGAAACTCCACAACTAGAAACTCCACAACTAGAAACTCCACAACCAGATACTCCACAACTACAGATTCCACAACTACAGACTCCAAGACTAGAAACTCCAAAACTAGAAACTCCACAACTAGAAATTCCACAACTGGAGACTCCACAACTAGAAAACTCCGCAACTAGAAACTCCGCGACAAGACCATCCACAACTTGAGACTCCGCAACGACCGATTCCGCAACTACAAACTCTGCAACTAGAAACTCCACCACTATAAATTCCACAGCTAGAAACTTGCAACTAGAAACTCTGCAACTAGAAACCCCGCAACTAGAAACTAAAAAGCTAGAAACTCCACAACTAGAAACTCCACAACTAGAGTCTCCACAACTAGAAACTCTACAACTAGAAACTCAACAACTAGAAACTCCACACCTAGAGACTGCACAACTAGAGACTCCGCAACTTGTAACTCTACAGCTAGAAACTCCGCAACTAGAAACTCCACAACTAGAGACTCCACAACTACAAAACTCCGCAACTAGAAATTCCATGACTAGACACTCTACAACTTGGGACTCCGCAAGGACAGACTCCGCAACTAGTAACTCCGCAACTAGAAACTTCACGACTAGAAGCTCCACAACTAGAGACTCCACAACAAGAAAACTCCACAACTAGAAACTCCACACGTAGACACTTCGCAACTAGAAACTCCACAGCTGGAGACTCCACAACTGAATTACTCCGCAACTAGAAACTTCACGACTAGAAACTCCACAACTAGAGACTACACAACTAGAAAACTCTGCAACTAGAAACTCCACGACTAGACACTCCACAACGTGAGACTCCGCAATGACAGGCTCCGCAACTAGAAACTCTGCAACTAGAAACTCCACAACTAGAAACTCCACTGCTAGAAACTTGCAACTAGAAACTCTGCAACTAGAAACTCCATAACTAGAAACTCCACAGCTAGAAATTCCCCAACTTGAAACTCCACAGCAAGAGACTCCACAACTAGAGACAGACAAACTAGAGACTCCGCAACTAGAAACTCCACAGCTAGAAACTCCGCAACTAGAAACTCTGCAACTTGAAAATCCACAACTAGAAACTCTAAAAGTAGAAAGTATACAACAAGAAACTCCCCAACTAGAAAACTCCGCAACTAGAAACTCCACGACTAGACACTCCACAACTTGAGACTCTGCAACTAGAATTTCCACAGCTAGAAACTCCACAACTAGAAACTCCACAACTAAAAACTCAAGAACTAGAAACTCCACAACTTGAGACTTTGCAACTAGAAACTCGGCAACTAGAAACTAACCAACTAGAAACTCCACAACGAGAAACTCCACAACTAGAAACTCCACAACTAGAAACTCCACAACCAGATACTCCACAACTACAAATTCCACAACTACAGACTCCAAGACTAGAAACTCCAGAACTAGAAACTCCACCACCAGACACTCCGCAACTAGAAACTCCGCAACTAGAAACTCCACAACTAGAAATTCCACAACTGGAGACTCCACAACTAGAAAACTCCACAACTAGAAACTCCACGACTAGACACTCCAAAACTTGAGACTCCGCCACGACCGATTCCTCCACTAGAAACTCTGCAACTAGAAACTCCGCCACTATAAGCTCCACAGCTAGAAACTTGCAACTAGAAACTCTGCAACTAGAAACTCCGCAACTAGAAACTAAAAAGCTAGAAACTCCACAACTAGAAACTCCACAACTAGAGTCTCCACAACTAGAAACTCCACAGCTAGAAACTCCACAACTAGAAACTCAACACCTAGAGACTGCACAACTAGAGACTCCGCAACTAGTAACTCCACAGCTAGAAACTCCGCAACTAGAAACTCCACAACTAGAGACTCCACAACTAGAAAACTACGCAACTAGAAACTCCACGACTAGACACTTTACAACTTGAGACTCCGCAAGGACAGACTCCGCAACCAGAAACTCTGCAACTAGAAGCTCCACAACTAGAAAATCCACAACTAGAAACTTAAAAACTGGAAACTCTACAACAAGAAACTCCACAACTTGAAACTCCACAACTAGAAACTCCACAACTAGAAACTCTGTAACTAAAAACTCCACAACTAGAAACTCCACAAATAGAAACTCCACAAGTAGAAACTCCGCAACTAGAAACTCCACAACTAGAGACTGCCAACTAGAGACTCTGCAACTAGAAACTCCACAGCTAGAAACTCCAGAACTAGAAACTCCACAACTTGAGACTTTGCAACTAGAAACTCAAGAACTGGAAACTCCACCACCAGACACTCCGCAACTGAAAATTCCGCAACTAGAAACTCCACAACTAGAAATTCCACAACTGGAGACTCCACAACTAGAAAACTCCGCAACTAGAAACTCCACGACTAGACACTCCACAACTTGAGACTCCGCAACTAGAAAATCCGCCACTAAAAACTCCACAACGTGAAATTCCACAATTGGAGACTCCAAAACTAGAAAACTCCGCAACTAGAAACTCCACGACTGAACACTCCACTACTTGAGACTCCGCAAAGACCGATTCCGAAACTAGAAACTCTGCAACTAGAAACTCCGCCACTAAAAACTCCACAGCTAGAAACGTGCAACTAGAAACTTTGCAACTAGAAACTAATAAGCTAGAAACTCCACAACTAGAAACTCCACAACTAGAGTCTCCACAACCAGAAACTCCACAACTAGAAACTCCACAACCAGAAACTCCACAGCTAGAAACTCCACAACTAGAAACTCCACAACTAGACACTTCGCAACTATAAATTCCACAACAAGAGACTCCAGAACTAGAAAATTCCGCAACTAGAAACTCCACGACAAGACACTTCCAAACTTGAGACTCCGCAATGACAGACTCCGAAACTAGAAACTCTTCAACTAGAAACTCCACAACTAGAAACTCCAACTACAAACTCCACAACTTTAAACACCGAAACTAGATACTGCACAACAAAAATTCCAAAACTAGAGTCTCCACATTTATAATCTCTGGAACTAGAAACTCCGCAACTAGAAACTCCACAACTGGAGACTCCTTAACAAGGAACTCCACAACTAGAAACTCCACAACTACTGACTGCACAACTACAAACTCCACAACTAGAAACTCCACAAGCAGAAACTCTGCAGCTACAAAATGCGCAACTAGAAATTCCACAACTAGAAATTCCACAACCAGAGACTCAACAATTAGAGACTTCACAACTAGAAACTCTGCAGCTAAAAACTGCACAACTAGAAACTCCACAAATAGAAACTCCACAACTAGAAACTCCGCAACTAGAAACTCCACAATTTGAGACTGCCAACTAGAGACTCTGAAACTAGAAACTCCGCAACTAGAAAGTCCACACTAGAAACTCCCCAACTAGAAACTCCGCCACTTGAATCTCCACAACTAGAAATTCCACAATTGGAGACTCCACAACTAGAAAACTCCGCAACTAGAAACTCCACAACTAGACACTCCACAACTTGAGACTCCGCAACGACCGATTCTGCAACTAGAAACTCTGCCACTAGAAACTCCTCCACTATGAACTCCACCGCTAGAAACTTGCAACTAGAAACTCCGCAACTAGAAACTTAAAAGCTAGAAACTCAACAACTAGAAACTCCACAACTAGAGTCTCCCACAACTAGAAACTCCACAACTAGAAACTCCACAACCAGAAACTCCACAGCTAGAAACTCCAAAACTAGAAACTCCACAACTAGACACTTCGCAACTATAAATTCCACAACTAGAGAATCCAGAACTAGAAAATTCCGCAACTTGAAACTCCACAGCAAGTGACTCCACAACTAGAGACAGCACAACTAGAGACTCCGCAACTAGAAACTCCACAGCTAGAAACTCCACAACTAGAAACTCTGCAACTAGAAACTCCGCAACTAGAAACTCCACAGCAAGAAACTTCCCAACTAGAAATTCCACAACTTGAAACTCCACAGCAAGAGACTCCACAACTAGAGACAGCACAACTAGAGACTCCGCAACTAGAAACTCCACAGCTAGAAACTCCGCAACTAGAAACTACACAGCTAGAAACTTTACAACTAGAAACTCCATAACTAGACACTTCACAACTAGAAACTCCGCAACTAGAAACTCCGCAACTAGAAAATCCACAACTAGAAACTTTAAAAGTAGAAAGTCTACAACAAGAAACTCCCCAACTAGAAAACTCTGTCACTAGAAACTCCACGACTAGACACTCCACAACTTGAGACTCTGCATCTAGAATTTCCACAGCTAGAAACTCCGCATTTAGAAACTCCTCAACTAGAAACTCCAGAACTAGAAACTCCACAACTTGAGACTTTGCAACTAGAAACTCGGCAACTAGAAACTAACCAACTAGAAACTCCACAACGAGAAACTCCACAACTAGAAACTCCACAACTAGAAACTCCACAACCAGATACTCCACAACTACAAATTCCACAACTACAGACTCCAAGACTAGAAACTCCAGAACTAGAAACTCCACCACCAGACACTCCGCAACTAGAAACTCCGCAACTAGAAACTCCACAACTAGAAATTCCACAACTGGAGACTCCACAACTAGAAAACTCCACAACTAGAAACTCCACGACTAGACACTCCAAAACTTGAGACTCCGCCACGACCGATTCCTCCACTAGAAACTCTGCAACTAGAAACTCCGCCACTATAAGCTCCACAGCTAGAAACTTGCAACTAGAAACTCTGCAACTAGAAACTAACCAACTAGAAACTCCACAACTAGAAACTCCACAACTAGAAACTCCACAACCAGATACTCCACAACTACAAATTCTACAACTACAGACTCCAAGACTAGAAACTCCAGAACTAGAAACTCCACCACCAGACACTCCGCAACTAGAAACTCCGCAACTAGAAACTCCACAACTAGAAATTCCACAACTGGAGACTCCACAACTAGAAAACTCCGCAACTAGAAACTCCACGACTAGACACTCCACAACTTGAGACTCCGCAACGACCGATTCCGCAACTAGAAACTCTGACACTAGAAACTCCGCAACTAGAAACTAAAAAGCTAGAAACTCCTCAACTAGAAACTCCACAACTAGAAACTCCACAACTAGTGTCTCCACAACTAGAAACTCCACAACTATAAACTCCACAACTAGAAACTCCACAACTAGAGACTGCACAACTAGAGACTCTGCAACTAGAAACTCCACAGTCAGAAACTCCGCAACTAGAAACTCCATAACTAGAAACTCCACAACTAGAAAACTGCGAAACTAGAAACTCCACGACTACACACCCCACAACTTGAGACTCCGCAACGACAGACTCCACAACTTGAAACTCTGCTACTCGAAACTCTGCAACATGAAAATCCACAACTCTAAACTAAAGTAGAAACTCCCCAACTAGAAACTACACAACTAGAAACTCCGCAACTAGAAACTCTACAACAAGAAAATCCCCAACTAGAAAACTCCGCAATTAGAAACTCCACTACTAGACACTCCACAACTTGAGACTCCGCAACGAGAGACTCTGCAACTAGAAACTCTGCAACTAGAAACTGCGCCACTATAAACTCCACAGCTAGAAACTTGCAACTAGAAACTCTGCAACTAGAAACTCCGCAACTAGAAACTCCAAAGCTAGAAACTCCACAACTAGAAACTCCACAACTAGAGTCTCCACAACTAGAAACTCCACAACTAGAAACTCCGCATCTAGAAACTCCACAACTAGAGACTACCAACTAGAGACTCTGCAACTAGAAACTCCACAGCTAGAATTTCCGCAACTAGAAACTCCACAACTAGAAACTCCAGAACTAGAAACACCACAACTTGAGACTTTGCAACTTGAAACTCGGCAACTAGAAACTCACCAACTAGAAACTCCACAACTAGAAACTCCACAACTAGAAACTCCACAACCAGATACTCCACAACTACAGATTCCACAACTACAGACTCCAAGACTAGAAACTCCAAAACTAGAAACTCCACAACTAGAAATTCCACAACTGGAGACTCCACAACTAGAAAACTCCGCAACTAGAAACTCCGCGACAAGACCATCCACAACTTGAGACTCCGCAACGACCGATTCCGCAACTACAAACTCTGCAACTAGAAACTCCACCACTATAAATTCCACAGCTAGAAACTTGCAACTAGAAACTCTGCAACTAGAAACCCCGCAACTAGAAACTAAAAAGCTAGAAACTCCACAACTAGAAACTCCACAACTAGAGTCTCCACAACTAGAAACTCTACAACTAGAAACTCAACAACTAGAAACTCCACACCTAGAGACTGCACAACTAGAGACTCCGCAACTTGTAACTCTACAGCTAGAAACTCCGCAACTAGAAACTCCACAACTAGAGACTCCACAACTACAAAACTCCGCAACTAGAAATTCCATGACTAGACACTCTACAACTTGGGACTCCGCAAGGACAGACTCCGCAACTAGTAACTCCGCAACTAGAAACTTCACGACTAGAAGCTCCACAACTAGAGACTCCACAACAAGAAAACTCCACAACTAGAAACTCCACACGTAGACACTTCGCAACTAGAAACTCCACAGCTGGAGACTCCACAACTGAATTACTCCGCAACTAGAAACTTCACGACTAGAAACTCCACAACTAGAGACTACACAACTAGAAAACTCTGCAACTAGAAACTCCACGACTAGACACTCCACAACGTGAGACTCCGCAATGACAGGCTCCGCAACTAGAAACTCTGCAACTAGAAACTCCACAACTAGAAACTCCACTGCTAGAAACTTGCAACTAGAAACTCTGCAACTAGAAACTCCATAACTAGAAACTCCACAGCTAGAAATTCCCCAACTTGAAACTCCACAGCAAGAGACTCCACAACTAGAGACAGACAAACTAGAGACTCCGCAACTAGAAACTCCACAGCTAGAAACTCCGCAACTAGAAACTCTGCAACTTGAAAATCCACAACTAGAAACTCTAAAAGTAGAAAGTATACAACAAGAAACTCCCCAACTAGAAAACTCCGCAACTAGAAACTCCACGACTAGACACTCCACAACTTGAGACTCTGCAACTAGAATTTCCACAGCTAGAAACTCCACAACTAGAAACTCCACAACTAAAAACTCCAGAACTAGAAACTCCACAACTTGAGACTTTGCAACTAGAAACTCGGCAACTAGAAACTAACCAACTAGAAACTCCACAACGAGAAACTCCACAACTAGAAACTCCACAACTAGAAACTCCACAACCAGATACTCCACAACTACAAATTCCACAACTACAGACTCCAAGACTAGAAACTCCAGAACTAGAAACTCCACCACCAGACACTCCGCAACTAGAAACTCCGCAACTAGAAACTCCACAACTAGAAATTCCACAACTGGAGACTCCACAACTAGAAAACTCCACAACTAGAAACTCCACGACTAGACACTCCAAAACTTGAGACTCCGCCACGACCGATTCCTCCACTAGAAACTCTGCAACTAGAAACTCCGCCACTATAAGCTCCACAGCTAGAAACTTGCAACTAGAAACTCTGCAACTAGAAACTCCGCAACTAGAAACTAAAAAGCTAGAAACTCCACAACTAGAAACTCCACAACTAGAGTCTCCACAACTAGAAACTCCACAGCTAGAAACTCCACAACTAGAAACTCAACACCTAGAGACTGCACAACTAGAGACTCCGCAACTAGTAACTCCACAGCTAGAAACTCCGCAACTAGAAACTCCACAACTAGAGACTCCACAACTAGAAAACTACGCAACTAGAAACTCCACGACTAGACACTTTACAACTTGAGACTCCGCAAGGACAGACTCCGCAACCAGAAACTCTGCAACTAGAAGCTCCACAACTAGAAAATCCACAACTAGAAACTTAAAAACTGGAAACTCTACAACAAGAAACTCCACAACTTGAAACTCCACAACTAGAAACTCCACAACTAGAAACTCTGTAACTAAAAACTCCACAACTAGAAACTCCACAAATAGAAACTCCACAAGTAGAAACTCCGCAACTAGAAACTCCACAACTAGAGACTGCCAACTAGAGACTCTGCAACTAGAAACTCCACAGCTAGAAACTCCAGAACTAGAAACTCCACAACTTGAGACTTTGCAACTAGAAACTCAAGAACTGGAAACTCCACCACCAGACACTCCGCAACTGAAAATTCCGCAACTAGAAACTCCACAACTAGAAATTCCACAACTGGAGACTCCACAACTAGAAAACTCCGCAACTAGAAACTCCACGACTAGACACTCCACAACTTGAGACTCCGCAACTAGAAAATCCGCCACTAAAAACTCCACAACGTGAAATTCCACAATTGGAGACTCCAAAACTAGAAAACTCCGCAACTAGAAACTCCACGACTGAACACTCCACTACTTGAGACTCCGCAAAGACCGATTCCGAAACTAGAAACTCTGCAACTAGAAACTCCGCCACTAAAAACTCCACAGCTAGAAACGTGCAACTAGAAACTTTGCAACTAGAAACTAATAAGCTAGAAACTCCACAACTAGAAACTCCACAACTAGAGTCTCCACAACTAGAAACTCCACAAGTAGAAACTCCACAACCAGAAACTCCACAGCTAGAAACTCCACAACTAGAAACTCCACAAATAGACACTTCGCAACTATAAATTCCACAACAAGAGACTCCAGAACTAGAAAATTCCGCAACTAGAAACTCCACGACAAGACACTTCCAAACTTGAGACTCCGCAATGACAGACTCCGAAACTAGAAACTCTTCAACTAGAAACTCCACAACTAGAAACTCCAACTACAAACTCCACAACTTTAAACACCGAAACTAGATACTGCACAACAAAAATTCCAAAACTAGAGTCTCCACATTTAGAATCTCTGGAACTAGAAACTCCGCAACTAGAAACTCCACAACTGGAGACTCCTTAACAAGGAACTCCACAACTAGAAACTCCACAACTACTGACTGCACAACTACAAACTCCACAACTAGAAACTCCACAAGCAGAAACTCTGCAGCTAGAAAATGCGCAACTAGAAATTCCACAACTAGAAATTCCACAACCAGAGACTCAACAATTAGAGACTTCACAACTAGAAACTCTGCAGCTAAAAACTGCACAACTAGAAACTCCACAAATAGAAACTCCACAACTAGAAACTCCGCAACTAGAAACTCCACAATTTGAGACTGCCAACTAGAGACTCTGAAACTAGAAACTCCACAACTAGAAACTCCACAACTACAGTCTCCCACAACTAGAAACTCCACAACTAGAAACTCCACAACCAGAAACTCCACAGCTAGAAACTCCAGAACTAGAAACTCCACAACTAGACACTTCGCAACTATAAATTCCACAACTAGAGAATCCAGAACTAGAAAATTCCGCAACTTGAAACTCCACAGCAAGTGACTCCACAACTAGAGACAGCACAACTAGAGACTCCGCAACTAGAAACTCCACAGCTAGAAACTCCACAACTAGAAACTCTGCAACTAGAAACTCCGCAAACTAGAAACTCCACAGCTAGAAACTTCCCAACTAGAAATTCCACAACTTGAAACTCCACAGCAAGAGACTCCACAACTAGAGACAGCACAACTAGAGACTCCGCAACTAGAAACTCCACAGCTAGAAACTCCGCAACTAGAAACTACACAACTAGAAACTTTACAACTAGAAACTCCATAACTAGACACTTCACAACTAGAAACTCCGCAACTAGAAACTCCGCAACTAGAAAATCCACAACTAGAAACTTTAAAAGTAGAAAGTCTACAACAAGAAACTCCCCAACTAGAAAACTCTGTCACTAGAAACTCCACGACTAGACACTCCACAACTTGAGACTCTGCATCTAGAATTTCCACAGCTAGAAACTCCGCATTTAGAAACTCCTCAACTAGAAACTCCAGAACTAGAAACTCCACAACTTGAGACTTTGCAACTAGAAACTCGGCAACTAGAAACTAACCAACTAGAAACTCCACAACTAGAAACTCCACAACTAGAAACTCCACAACCAGATACTCCACAACTACAAATTCTACAACTACAGACTCCAAGACTAGAAACTCCAGAACTAGAAACTCCACCACCAGACACTCCGCAACTAGAAACTCCGCAACTAGAAACTCCACAACTAGAAATTCCACAACTGGAGACTCCACAACTAGAAAACTCCGCAACTAGAAACTCCACGACTAGACACTCCACAACTAGTGTCTCCACAACTAGAAACTCCACAACTATAAACTCCACAACTAGAAACTCCACAACTAGAGACTGCACAACTAGAGACTCTGCAACTAGAAACTCCACAGTCAGAAACTCCGCAACTAGAAACTCCATAACTAGAAACTCCACAACTAGAAAACTGCGAAACTAGAAACTCCACGACTACACACCCCACAACTTGAGACTCCGCAACGACAGACTCCACAACTTGAAACTCTGCTACTCGAAACTCTGCAACATGAAAATCCACAACTCTAAACTAAAGTCGAAACTCCCCAACTAGAAACTACACAACTAGAAACTCCGCAACTAGAAACTCTACAACAAGAAAATCCCCAACTAGAAAACTCCGCAATTAGAAACTCCACGACTAGACACTCCACAACTTGAGACTCCGCAACGAGAGACTCTGCAACTAGAAACTCTGCAACTAGAAACTGCGCCACTATAAACTCCACAGCTAGAAACTTGCAACTAGAAACTCTGCAACTAGAAACTCCGCAACTAGAAACTCCAAAGCTAGAAACTCCACAACTAGAAACTCCACAACTAGAGTCTCCACAACTAGAAACTCCACAACTAGAAACTCCGCATCTAGAAACTCCACAACTAGAGACTACCAACTAGAGACTCTGCAACTAGAAACTCCACAGCTAGAATTTCCGCAACTAGAAACTCCACAACTAGAAACTCCAGAACTAGAAACACCACAACTTGAGACTTTGCAACTTGAAACTCGGCAACTAGAAACTCACCAACTAGAAACTCCACAACTAGAAACTCCACAACTAGAAACTCCACAACCAGATACTCCACAACTACAGATTCCACAACTACAGACTCCAAGACTAGAAACTCCAAAACTAGAAACTCCACAACTAGAAATTCCACAACTGGAGACTCCACAACTAGAAAACTCCGCAACTAGAAACTCCGCGACAAGACCATCCACAACTTGAGACTCCGCAACGACCGATTCCGCAACTACAAACTCTGCAACTAGAAACTCCACCACTATAAATTCCACAGCTAGAAACTTGCAACTAGAAACTCTGCAACTAGAAACCCCGCAACTAGAAACTAAAAAGCTAGAAACTCCACAACTAGAAACTCTACAACTAGAAACTCAACAACTAGAAACTCCACACCTAGAGACTGCACAACTAGAGACTCCGCAACTTGTAACTCTACAGCTAGAAACTCCGCAACTAGAAACTCCACAACTAGAGACTCCACAACTACAAAACTCCGCAACTAGAAACTCCATGACTAGACACTCTACAACTTGGGACTCCGCAAGGACAGACTCCGCAACTAGTAACTCCGCAACTAGAAACTTCACGACTAGAAGCTCCACAACTAGAGACTCCACAACAAGAAAACTCCACAACTAGAAACTCCACACGTAGACACTTCGCAACTAGAAACTCCACAGCTGGAGACTCCACAACTGAATTACTCCGCAACTAGAAACTTCACGACTAGAAACTCCACAACTAGAGACTACACAACTAGAAAACTCTGCAACTAGAAACTCCACGACTAGACACTCCACAACGTGAGACTCCGCAATGACAGGCTCCGCAACTAGAAACTCTGCAACTAGAAACTCCACAACTAGAAACTCCACTGCTAGAAACTTGCAACTAGAAACTCTGCAACTAGAAACTCCATAACTAGAAACTCCACAGCTAGAAATTCCCCAACTTGAAACTCCACAGCAAGAGACTCCACAACTAGAGACAGACAAACTAGAGACTCCGCAACTAGAAACTCCACAGCTAGAAACTCCGCAAGTAGAAACTCTGCAACTTGAAAATCCACAACTAGAAACTCTAAAAGTAGAAAGTATACAACAAGAAACTCCCCAACTAGAAAACTCCGCAACTAGAAACTCCACGACTAGACACTCCACAACTTGAGACTCTGCAACTAGAATTTCCACAGCTAGAAACTCCACAACTAGAAACTCCACAACTTGAGACTTTGCAACTAGAAACTCGGCAACTAGAAACTAACCAACTAGAAACTCCACAACGAGAAACTCCACAACTAGAAACTCCACAACTAGAAACTCCACAACCAGATACTCCACAACTACAAATTCCACAACTACAGACTCCAAGACTAGAAACTCCAGAACTAGAAACTCCACCACCAGACACTCCGCAACTAGAAACTCCGCAACTAGAAACTCCACAACTAGAAATTCCACAACTGGAGACTCCACAACTAGAAAACTCCACAACTAGAAACTCCACGACTAGACACTCCAAAACTTGAGACTCCGCCACGACCGATTCCGCCACTAGAAACTCTGCAACTAGAAACTCCGCCACTATAAGCTCCACAGCTAGAAACTTGCAACTAGAAACTCTGCAACTAGAAACTCCGCAACTAGAAACTAAAAAGCTAGAAACTCCACAACTAGAAACTCCACAACTAGAGTCTCCACAACTAGAAACTCCACAACTAGAAACTCCACAACTAGAAACTCAACACCTAGAGACTGCACAACTAGAGACTCCGCAACTAGACACTTTACAACTTGAGACTCCGCAAGGACAGACTCCGCAACCAGAAACTCTGCAACTAGAAGCTCCACAACTAGAAAATCCACAACTAGAAACTTAAAAACTGGAAACTCTACAACAAGAAACTCCACAACTTGAAACTCCACAACTTGAAACTCCACAACTAGAAACTCTGTAACTAAAAACTCCACAACTAGAAACTCCACAAATAGAAACTCCACAACTAGAAACTCCGCAACTAGAAACTCCACAACTAGAGACTGCCAACTAGAGACTCTGCAACTAGAAACATCACAGCTAGAAACTCCAGAACTAGAAACTCCACAACTTGAGACTTTGCAACTTGAAACTCAAGAACTGGAAACTCCACCACCAGACACTCCGCAACTAAAAATTCCGCAACTAGAAACTCCACAACTAGAAATTCCACAACTGGAGACTCCACAACTAGAAAACTCCGCAACTAGAAACTCCACGACTAGACACTCCACAACTTGAGACTCCGCAACTAGAAAATCCGCCACTAAAAACTCCACAACGTGAAATTCCACAATTGGAGACTCCAAAACTAGAAAACTCCGCAACTAGAAACTCCACGACTGAACACTCCACTACTTGAGACTCCGCAAAGACCGATTCCGCAACTAGAAACTCTGCAACTAGAAACTCCGCCACTAAAAACTCCACAGCTAGAAACGTGCAACTAGAAACTTTGCAACTAGAAACTATCAAGCTAGAAACTCCACAACTAGAAACTCCACAACTAGAGTCTCCACAACTAGAAACTCCACAACTAGAAACTCCACAAGCAGAAACTCCACAGCTAGAAACTCCACAACTAGAAACTCCACAACTAGACACTTCGCAACTATAAATTCCACAACAAGAGACTCCAGAACTAGAAAATTCCGCAACTAGAAACTCCACGACAAGACACTTCCAAACTTGAGACTCCGCAATGACAGACTCCGAAACTAGAAACTCTTCAACTAGAAACTCCACAACTAGAAACTCCAACTACAAACTCCACAACTTTAAACACCGAAACTAGATACTGCACAACAAAAATTCCAAAACTAGAGTCTCCACATTTAGAATCTCTGGAACTAGAAACTCCGCAACTAGAAACTCCACAACTGGAGACTCCTTAACAAGGAACTCCACAACTAGAAACTCCACAACTACTGACTGCACAACTACAAACTCCACAACTAGAAACTCCACAAGCAGAAACTCTGCAGCTAGAAAATGCGCAACTAGAAATTCCACAACTAGAAATTCCACAACCAGAGACTCAACAATTAGAGACTTCACAACTAGAAACTCTGCAGCTAAAATCTGCACAACTAGAAACTCCACAAATAGAAACTCCACAACTAGAAACTCCGCAACTAGAAACTCCACAATTTGAGACTGCCAACTAGAGACTCTGAAACTAGAAACTCCGCAACTAGAAAGTCCACACTAGAAACTCCCCAACTAGAAACTCCGCCACTTGAAACTCCACAACTAGAAATTCCACAATTGGAGACTCCACAACTAGAAAACTCCGCAACTAGAAACTCCACGACTAGACACTCCACAACTTGAGACTCCGCAACGACCGATTCTGCAACTAGAAACTCTGCCACTAGAAACTCCTCCACTATGAACTCCACCGCTAGAAACTTGCAACTAGAAACTCCGCAACTAGAAACTTAAAAGCTAGAAACTCCACAACTAGAAACTCCACAACTAGAGTCTCCCACAACTAGAAACTCCACAACTAGAAACTCCACAACCAGAAACTCCACAGCTAGAAACTCCAGAACTAGAAACTCCACAACTAGACACTTCGCAACTATAAATTCCACAACTAGAGAATCCAGAACTAGAAAATTCCGCAACTTGAAACTCCACAGCAAGTGACTCCACAACTAGAGACAGCACAACTAGAGACTCCGCAACTAGAAACTCCACAGCTAGAAACTCCACAACTAGAAACTCTGCAACTAGAAACTCCGCAACTAGAAACTCCACAGCTAGAAACTTCCCAACTAGAAATTCCACAACTTGAAACTCCACAGCAAGAGACTCCACAACTAGAGACAGCACAACTAGAGACTCCGCAACTAGAAACTCCACAGCTAGAAACTCCGCAACTAGAAACTACACAACTAGAAACTTTACAACTAGAAACTCCATAACTAGACACTTCACAACTAGAAACTCCGCAACTAGAAACTCCGCAACTAGAAAATCCACAACTAGAAACTTTAAAAGTAGAAAGTCTACAACAAGAAACTCCCCAACTAGAAAACTCCGTCACTAGAAACTCCACGACTAGACACTCCACAACTTGAGACTCTGCATCTAGAATTTCCACAGCTAGAAACTCCGCATTTAGAAACTCCTCAACTAGAAACTCCAGAACTAGAAACTCCACAACCAGATACTCCACAACTACAAATTCCACCACTACAGACTCCAAGACTAGAAACTCCAGAACCACAAACTCCACCACCAGACACTCCGCAACTAGAAACGCCGCAACTAGAAACTCCACAACTAGAAATTCCACAACTGGAGACTCCACAACTAGAAAACTCCGCAACTAGAAACTCCACGACTAGACACTCCACAACTTGAGACTCCGCAACGACCGATTCTGCAACTAGAAACTCTGCAACTAGAAACTCCGGCACTATAAACTCCACAACTAGAAACTTGCAACTAGAAACTCTGACACTAGAAACTTTGCAACTAGAAACTTAAAAGCTAGAAACTCCTCAACTGGAAACTCCACAACTAGAAACTCCACAACTAGTGTCTCCACAACTAGAAACTCCACAAATAGAAACTCCACAACTAGAAACTCCACACCTAGAGACTGCACAACTAGAGACTCTGCAACTAGTAATTCCACAGCTAGAAAATCCGCAACTAGAAACTCCACAACTAGAGACTCCACAACTAGAAAACTACGCAACTAGAAACTCCACGACTAGACACTCTACAACTAGAGACTACCAACTAGAGACTCTGCAACTAGAAACTCCACAGCTAGAATTTCCGCAACTAGAAACTTCAAAACTGGAAACTCTACAACAAGAAACTTCACAACTTGAAACTCCACAACTAGAAACTCCACAACTAGAAACTATGAAACTACAAATTCCACAACTACAGACTCCACAACTAGAAACTCCAGAACTAGAAACTCCACCACCACACTCTCCACAACTAGAAACTCCGCAACTAGAAACTCCAAAACTTGAAATTCCACAACCAGAGACTCAACAACTAGAGACTCCACAACAAAAAACTCTGCAACTAAAAACTCCACAACTAGAATCTCCACAACTAGAAACTCCGCCACTAGAAACACCACAACTAGATACTCCGCAACTACAAATTCCACAACTAGAAACTCCACATTTAGAAACTCCGCAACTAGAAACTCCGCAACTATAAACTGCACAACTGGAGACTCCATAACTTGGAACTCCACATCTAGAAACTCCACAACTACAGACTCCACAACTACAAACTCCGCAACTAGAAACTCCGCCACTAAAACTATACAACTAGAGACTCAACAGCTAGAGACTCCACAACTAGAGACTTCACAACTAGAAACTCCACAACTTGAAACACCACAACTAGATACTCCACAACTACAAAGTCCACAACTACAAACTCCATAACTAGAAAGACCAGAACTAGAAACTCCACGACTAGACGCTCTACAACTTGAGACTCCGCCACGACAGACTCCGCCACCAGAAACTCTGCAACTAGGAACTCCACAACTAGAAACTCCACAACTAGAAACTCCACAACTAGAGACTCCAGAACTAGAAAATTCTGCAACTGGAAACTCCACGACTAGACACTTCTCAGCTTGAGACTCCGCAACGACAGACTCCGCAACTAGAAACTCCGCAAATAGAAACTTCCAAAGTAGAGACTGCACAACTTGAGACTTCGCATTTAGAAACTCCTTAGGTAGAAACCCCACAACTACAAACTTTAAAACTAGGAAATCCGACATTAAAAAATCTACAACCAGAAACTCGAAAAAAAACTCCAACTAGAAACTCCACAACTAGAAACTCCACAACTAGAAACTCCATACGTAGACACTTCGAAACTAGAAACTCCACAGCTAGAGACTTTACAACTAAATTACTCCGCAACTAGAAACTTCACGACTAGAAGCTCCACAACTAGAGACTCCACAACTAGAAAACTCCACAACTAGAAACTCCACACGTAGACACTTCGCAACTAGAAGCTCCACAGCTAGAGACTCCACAACTAAATTACTCCGCAACTAGAAACTCCACAACTAGAAACTCCACAACTAGAAACTCCGCAACTAGAAACTCCACAACTAGAGTCTGCCAACTAGAGACTCTGCAACTAGAAACTCCACAGCTAGAAACTCCAGAACTAGAAACTCCACAACTTGAGACTTTGCAACTAGAAACTCAAGGTTGGAAACTCCACCACCAGACACTCCGCAACTAGAAACTCCGCAACTAGAAACTCCACAACTAGAAATTCCACAACTGGAGACTCCACAACTAGAAAACTCCGCAACTAGAAACTCCACGATTAGACACTCCACAACTTGAGACTCCGCAACGACCGATTCCGCCACTAGAAACTCTGCAACTAGAAACTCCGCAACTAGAAACTAAAAAGCTAGAAACTCCACAACTAGAAACTCCACAACTAGAGTCTCCACAACTAGAAACTCCACAACTAGAAACTCCACAACTAAAAACTCCACACCTAGAGACTGCACAACTAGAGACTCCGCAACTAGAAACTCCACAACTAGAGATTCTGCAACTTGAAAGTCCACAACTTGAAACTCTGCAACAAGAAAATCCACAACTATAAACTCAAGTAGAAACTCTCCAACTAGAAACTATACAACTTGAAACTCCGCAGCTAGAAACTCCGCAACTAGAAAATCCACAACTAAAAACTTCAAAACTGGAAACTCTACAACAAGAAACTCCACAACTTGAAACTCCACAACTAGAAACTATGCAACTACAAATTCCACAACTACAGACTCCACAACTAGAAACTCCAGAACTAGAAACTCCACCACCACACTCTCCACAACTAGAAACTCCGCCACTAGAAACTACACAACTTGAAATTCCACAACCAGAGACTCAACAACTAGAGACTCCACAACTAAAAACTGCACAAACAGAAACTCCACTACTGGAAACTCCGCAACTAGAAACTCGACAACATGAAACTCCACAAGTAAAAACTCCACACCTATAAATTCCACAACTTGAAACTGCGCAACTGAAAACTGCGCAACTAAAAACTCCACAACTATAAACTCAACAACTTGAAACTACGCAACTAGAAACTCCGCAACTAGAAACTCCACAGCTAGAAACTTGCAACTAGAAAATCTGCAACTAGAAACTCCGCAACTAGAAACTCAACAGCTAGAAACTCCACAACTAGAGACTGCACAACTTGAGACTCCGAAACTAGAAACTCCGCAGCTAGAAAATCCACAACTAGAAACTTTAAAAGTAGAAACTCTACAACAAGAAACTCCCCAACTAGAAAACTCCGCAATTAGAAACTCCACGACTAGACACTCCACAACTTGAGACTCCGCAAGGACAGACTCTGCAACTAGAAACTCTGCAACTAGAAACTGCGCCACTATAAACTCCACAGCTAGAAACTTGCAACTAGAAACTCTGCAACTAGAAACTCCGCAACTAGAAACTCTAAAGCTAGAAACTCCACAACTAGAAACTCCACAACCAGAGTCTGCACAACTAGAAACTCCACAAGTAGAAACTCCGCATCTAGAAACTCCACAACTAGAGACTACTAACTAGAGACTCTGCAACTAGAAACTCTACGGGTAGAATTTCCGCAACTGGAAACTCCACAACTAGAAACTCCACAACTTGAGACTTTGCAACTTGAAACTCGGCAACTAGAAACTCACCAACTAGAAGCTTCACAACTAGAAACTCCACAACTAGAAACTCCCCAACTAGAAACTCCACAACCAGATACTCCACAACTACAGATTCCACAACCACAGACTCCAAGAATAGAAACTCCAGAACTAGAAACTCCACAACTAGAAATTCCACAACTGGAGACTCCACAACTAGAAAACTCCGCAACTAGAAACTCCGCGACTAGACCATCCACAACTTGAGACTCCGCAACGACCTATTCCGCAACTAGAAACTCTGACACTAGAAACTCCGCCACTATAAATTCCAGAGCTAGAAACTTGCAACTAGAAACTCTGCAACTAACAACTCCGCAACTAGAAACTAAAAAGCTAGAAACTCCACAACTAGAAACTCCGCAACTAGAGTCTCCACAACTAGAAACTCTACAACTAGAAACTCCACAACTAGAAACTCAACACCTAGAGACTGCAAAACTAGAGACTCCGCAACTAGTAACTCCACAGCTAGAAACTCCGCAACTAGAAACTCCACAATTAGAGACTCCACAACTAGAAAACTCCGAAACTAGAAACTCCACAAGCAGAAACTCCGCAGCTAGAAAATTCGCAACTAGAAATTCCACGACTAGAAATTCCACAACCAGGGACTCAACAATTAGAGACTCCACAACTAGAAACTCTGTAACTAAAAACTCCACAACTAGAAACTCCACAAATAGAAACTCCACAACTAGAAATTCCGCAACTAGAAACTCCACAACTAGAGACTGCCAACTAGAGACTCTGCAACTAGAAACTCCACAGCTAGAAACTCCAGAACTAGAAACTCCACAACTTGAGACTTTGCAACTAGAAACTCAAGAACTGGAAACTCCACCACCAGACACTCCGCAACTAAAAATTCCGCAACTAGAAACTCCACAACTAGAAATTCCACAACTGGAGACTCCACAACTAGAAAACTCCGCAACTAGAAACTCCACGACTAGACACTCCACAACTTGAGACTCCGCAACTAGAAAATCCGCCACTAAAAACTCCACAACGTGAAATTCCACAATTGGAGACTCCAAAACTAGAAAACTCCGCAACTAGAAACTCCACGACTGAACACTCCACTACTTGAGACTCCGCAAAGACCGATTCCGCAACTAGAAACTCTGCAACTAGAAACTCCGCCACTAAAAACTCCACAGCTAGAAACGTGCAACTAGAAACTTTGCAACTAGAAACTAATAAGCTAGAAACTCCACAACTAGAAACTCCACAACTAGAGTCTCCACAACTAGAAACTCCACAACTAGAAACTCCACAACCAGAAACTCCACAGCTAGAAACTCCACAACTAGAAACTCCACAACTAGACACTTCGCAACTATAAATTCCACAACAAGAGACTCCAGAACTAGAAAATTCCGCAACTAGAAACTCCACGACAAGACACTTCCAAACTTGAGACTCCGCAATGACAGACTCCGAAACTAGAAACTCTTCAACTAGAAACTCCACAACTAGAAACTCCAACTACAAACTCCACAACTTTAAACACCGAAACTAGATACTGCACAACAAAAATTCCAAAACTAGAGTCTCCACATTTATAATCTCTGGAACTAGAAACTCCGCAACTAGAAACTCCACAACTGGAGACTCCTTAACAAGGAACTCCACAACTAGAAACTCCACAACTACTGACTGCACAACTACAAACTCCACAACTAGAAACTCCACAAGCAGAAACTCTGCAGCTACAAAATGCGCAACTAGAAATTCCACAACTAGAAATTCCACAACCACAGACTCAACAATTAGAGACTTCACAACTAGAAACTCTGCAGCTAAAAACTGCACAACTAGAAACTCCACAAATAGAAACTCCACAACTAGAAACTCCGCAACTAGAAACTCCACAATTTGAGACTGCCAACTAGAGACTCTGAAACTAGAAACTCCGCAACTAGAAAGTCCACACTAGAAACTCCCCAACTAGAAACTCCGCCACTTGAAACTCCACAACTAGAAATTCCACAATTGGAGACTCCACAACTAGAAAACTCCGCAACTAGAAACTCCACAACTAGACACTCCACAACTTGAGACTCCGCAACGACCGATTCTGCAACTAGAAACTCTGCCACTAGAAACTCCTCCACTATGAACTCCACCGCTAGAAACTTGCAACTAGAAACTCCGCAACTAGAAACTTAAAAGCTAGAAACTCAACAACTAGAAACTCCACAACTAGAGTCTCCCACAACTAGAAACTCCACAACTAGAAACTCCACAACCAGAAACTCCACAGCTAGAAACTCCAAAACTAGAAACTCCACAACTAGACACTTCGCAACTATAAATTCCACAACTAGAGAATCCAGAACTAGAAAATTCCGCAACTTGAAACTCCACAGCAAGTGACTCCACAACTAGAGACAGCACAACTAGAGACTCCGCAACTAGAAACTCCACAGCTAGAAACTCCACAACTAGAAACTCTGCAACTAGAAACTCCGCAACTAGAAACTCCACAGCAAGAAACTTCCCAACTAGAAATTCCACAACTTGAAACTCCACAGCAAGAGACTCCACAACTAGAGACAGCACAACTAGAGACTCCGCAACTAGAAACTCCACAGCTAGAAACTCCGCAACTAGAAACTACACAACTAGAAACTTTACAACTAGAAACTCCATAACTAGACACTTCACAACTAGAAACTCCGCAACTAGAAACTCCGCAACTAGAAAATCCACAACTAGAAACTTTAAAAGTAGAAAGTCTACAACAAGAAACTCCCCAACTAGAAAACTCTGTCACTAGAAACTCCACGACTAGACACTCCACAACTTGAGACTCTGCATCTAGAATTTCCACAGCTAGAAACTCCGCATTTAGAAACTCCTCAACTAGAAACTCCAGAACTAGAAACTCCACAACTTGAGACTTTGCAACTAGAAACTCGGCAACTAGAAACTAACCAACTAGAAACTCCACAACTAGAAACTCCACAACTAGAAACTCCACAACCAGATACTCCACAACTACAAATTCTACAACTACAGACTCCAAGACTAGAAACTCCAGAACTAGAAACTCCACCACCAGACACTCCGCAACTAGAAACTCCGCAACTAGAAACTCCACAACTAGAAATTCCACAACTGGAGACTCCACAACTAGAAAACTCCGCAAATAGAAACTCCACGACTAGACACTCCACAACTTGAGACTCCGCAACGACCGATTCCGCAACTAGAAACTCTGACACTAGAAACTCCGCAACTAGAAACTAAAAAGCTAGAAACTCCTCAACTAGAAACTCCACAACTAGAAACTCCACAACTAGTGTCTCCACAACTAGAAACTCCACAACTATAAACTCCACAACTAGAAACTCCACAACTAGAGACTGCACAACTAGAGACTCTGCAACTAGAAACTCCACAGTCAGAAACTCCGCAACTAGAAACTCCATAACTAGAAACTCCACAACTAGAAAACTGCGAAACTAGAAACTCCACGACTACACACCCCACAACTTGAGACTCCGCAACGACAGACTCCACAACTTGAAACTCTGCTACTCGAAACTCTGCAACATGAAAATCCACAACTCTAAACTAAAGTAGAAACTCCCCAACTAGAAACTACACAACTAGAAACTCCGCAACTAGAAACTCTACAACAAGAAAATCCCCAACTAGAAAACTCCGCAATTAGAAACTCCACGACTAGACACTCCACAACTTGAGACTCTGCAACGAGAGACTCTGCAACTAGAAACTCTGCAACTAGAAACTGCGCCACTATAAACTCCACAGCTAGAAACTTGCAACTAGAAACTCTGCAACTAGAAACTCCGCAACTAGAAACTCCAAAGCTAGAAACTCCACAAGTAGAAACTCCACAACTAGAGTCTCCACAACTAGAAACTCCACAACTAGAAACTCCGCATCTAGAAACTCCACAACTAGAGACTACCAACTAGAGACTCTGCAACTAGAAACTCCACAGCTAGAATTTCCGCAACTAGAAACTCCACAACTAGAAACTCCAGAACTAGAAACACCACAACTTGAGACTTTGCAACTTGAAACTCGGCAACTAGAAACTCACCAACTAGAAACTCCACAACTAGAAACTCCACAACTAGAAACTCCACAACCAGATACTCCACAACTACAGATTCCACAACTACAGACTCCAAGACTAGAAACTCCAAAACTAGAAACTCCACAACTAGAAATTCCACAACTGGAGACTCCACAACTAGAAAACTCCGCAACTAGAAACTCCGCGACAAGACCATCCACAACTTGAGACTCCGCAACGACCGATTCCGCAACTACAAACTCTGCAACTAGAAACTCCACCACTATAAATTCCACAGCTAGAAACTTGCAACTAGAAACTCTGCAACTAGAAACCCCGCAACTAGAAACTAAAAAGCTAGAAACTCCACAACTAGAAACTCCACAACTAGAGTCTCCACAACTAGAAACTCTACAACTAGAAACTCAACAACTAGAAACTCCACACCTAGAGACTGCACAACTAGAGACTCCGCAACTTGTAACTCTACAGCTAGAAACTCCGCAACTAGAAACTCCACAACTAGAGACTCCACAACTACAAAACTCCGCAACTAGAAATTCCATGACTAGACACTCTACAACTTGGGACTCCACAAGGACAGACTCCGCAACTAGTAACTCCGCAACTAGAAACTTCACGACTAGAAGCTCCACAACTAGAGACTCCACAACAAGAAAACTCCACAACTAGAAACTCCACACGTAGACACTTCGCAACTAGAAACTCCACAGCTGGAGACTCCACAACTGAATTACTCCGCAACTAGAAACTTCACGACTAGAAACTCCACAACTAGAGACTACACAACTAGAAAACTCTGCAACTAGAAACTCCACGACTAGACACTCCACAACGTGAGACTCCGCAATGACAGGCTCCGCAACTAGAAACTCTGCAACTAGAAACTCCACAACTAGAAACTCCACTGCTAGAAACTTGCAACTAGAAACTCTGCAACTAGAAACTCCATAACTAGAAACTCCACAGCTAGAAATTCCCCAACTTGAAACTCCACAGCAAGAGACTCCACAACTAGAGACAGACAAACTAGAGACTCCGCAACTAGAAACTCCACAGCTAGAAACTCCGCAACTAGAAACTCTGCAACTTGAAAGGCCACAACTAGAAACTCTAAAAGTAGAAAGTATACAACAAGAAACTCCCCAACTAGAAACCTCCGCAACTAGAAACTCCACGACTAGACACTCCACAACTTGAGACTCTGCAACTAGAATTTCCACAGCTAGAAACTCCACAACTAGAAACTCCACAACTAAAAACTCCAGAACTAGAAACTCCACAACTTGAGACTTTGCAACTAGAAACTCGGCAACTAGAAACTAACCAACTAGAAACTCCACAACGAGAAACTCCACAACTAGAAACTCCACAACTAGAAACTCCACAACCAGATACTCCACAACTACAAATTCCACAACTACAGACTCCAAGACTAGAAACTCCAGAACTAGAAACTCCACCACCAGACACTCCGCAACTAGAAACTCCGCAACTAGAAACTCCACAACTAGAAATTCCACAACTGGAGACTCCACAACTAGAAAACTCCACAACTAGAAAACTCCACAACTAGAAACTCCACGACACGACACTCCAAAACTTGAGACTCCGCCACGACCGATTCCGCCACTAGAAACTCTGCAACTAGAAACTCCGCCACTATAAGCTCCACAGCTAGAAACTTGCAACTAGAAACTCTGCAACTAGAAACTCCGCAACTAGAAACTAAAAAGCTAGAAACTCCACAACTAGAAACTCCACAACTAGAGTCTCCACAACTAGAAACTCCACAGCTAGAAACTCCACAACTAGAAACTCAACACCTAGAGACTGCACAACTAGAGACTCCGCAACTAGTAACTCCACAGCTAGAAACTCCGCAACTAGAAACTCCACAACTAGAGACTCCACAACTAGAAAACTACGCAACTAGAAACTCCACGACTAGACACTTTACAACTTGAGACTCCGCAAGGACAGACTCCGCAACCAGAAACTCTGCAACTAGAAGCTCCACAACTAGAAAATCCACAACTAGAAACTTAAAAACTGGAAACTCTACAACAAGAAACTCCACAACTTGAAACTCCACAACTAGAAACTCCACAACTAGAAACTCTGTAACTAAAAACTCCACAACTAGACACTCCACAAATAGAAACTCCACAAGTAGAAACTCCGCAACTAGAAACTCCACAACTAGAGACTGCCAACTAGAGACTCTGCAACTAGAAACTCCACAGCTAGAAACTCCAGAACTAGAAACTCCACAACTTGAGACTTTGCAACTAGAAACTCAAGAACTGGAAACTCCACCACCAGACACTCCGCAACTAAAAATTCCGCAACTAGAAACTCCACAACTAGAAATTCCACAACTGGAGACTCCACAACTAGAAAACTCCGCAACTAGAAACTCCACGACTAGACACTCCACAACTTGAGACTCCGCAACTAGAAAATCCGCCACTAAAAACTCCACAACGTGAAATTCCACAATTGGAGACTCCAAAACTAGAAAACTCCGCAACTAGAAACTCCACGACTGAACACTCCACTACTTGAGACTCCGCAAAGACCGATTCCGAAACTAGAAACTCTGCAACTAGAAACTCCGCCACTAAAAACTCCACAGCTAGAAACGTGCAACTAGAAACTTTGCAACTAGAAACCAATAAGCTAGAAACTCCACAACTAGAAACTCCACAACTAGAGTCTCCACAACTAGAAACTCCACAACTAGAAACTCCACAAGCAGAAACTCCACAGCTAGAAACTCCACAACTAGAAACTCCACAACTAGACACTTCGCAACTATAAATTCCACAACAAGAGACTCCAGAACTAGAAAATTCCGCAACTAGAAACTCCACGACAAGACACTTCCAAACTTGAGACTCCGCAATGACAGACTCCGAAACTAGAAACTCTTCAACTAGAAACTCCACAACTAGAAACTCCAACTACAAACTCCACAACTTTAAACACCGAAACTAGATACTGCACAACAAAAATTCCGAAACTAGAGTCTCCACATTTAGAATCTCTGGAACTAGAAACTCCGCAACTAGAAACTCCACAACTGGAGACTCCTTAACAAGGAACTCCACAACTAGAAACTCCACAACTACTGACTGCACAACTACAAACTCCACAACTAGAAACTCCACAAGCAGAAACTCTGCAGCTAGAAAATGCGCAACTAGAAATTCCACAACTAGAAATTCCACAACCAGAGACTCAACAATTAGAGACTTCACAACTAGAAACTCTGCAGCTAAAAACTGCACAACTAGAAACTCCACAAATAGAAACTCCACAACTAGAAACTCCGCAACTAGAAACTCCACAATTTGAGACTGCCAACTAGAGACTCTGAAACTAGAAACTCCGCAACTAGAAAGTCCACACTAGAAACTCCCCAACTAGAAACTCCGCCACTTGAAACTCCACAACTAGAAATTCCACAATTGGAGACTCCACAACTAGAAAACTCCGCAACTAGAAACTCCACGACTAGACACTCCACAACTTGAGACTCCGCAACGACCGATTCTGCAACTAGAAACTCTGCCACTAGAAACTCCTCCACTATGAACTCCACCGCTAGAAACTTGCAACTAGAAACTCCGCAACTAGAAACTTAAAAGCTAGAAACTCCACAACTAGAAACTCCACAACTAGAGTCTCCCACAACTAGAAACTCCACAACTAGAAACTCCACAACCAGAAACTCCACAGCTAGGAACTCCAGAACTAGAAACTCCACAACTAGACACTTCGCAACTATAAATTCCACAACTAGAGAATCCAGAACTAGAAAATTCCGCAACTTGAAACTCCACAGCAAGTGACTCCACAACTAGAGACAGCACAACTAGAGACTCCGCAACTAGAAACTCCACAGCTAGAAACTCCACAACTAGAAACTCTGCAACTAGAAACTCCGCAACTAGAAACTCCACAGCTAGAAACTTCCCAACTAGAAATTCCACAACTTGAAACTCCACAGCAAGAGACTCCACAACTAGAGACAGCACAACTAGAGACTCCGCAACTAGAAACTCCACAGCTAGAAACTCCGCAACTAGAAACTACACAACTAGAAACTTTACAACTAGAAACTCCATAACTAGACACTTCACAACTAGAAACTCCGCAACTAGAAACTCCGCAACTAGAAAATCCACAACTAGAAACTTTAAAAGTAGAAAGTCTACAACAAGAAACTCCCCAACTAGAAAACTCCGTCACTAGAAACTCCACGACTAGACACTCCACAACTTGAGACTCTGCATCTAGAATTTCCACAGCTAGAAACTCCGCATTTAGAAACTCCTCAACTAGAAACTCCAGAACTAGAAACTCCACAACTTGAGACTTTGCAACTAGAAACTCGGCAACTAGAAACTAACCAACTAGAAACTCCACAACTAGAAACTCCACAACTAGAAACTCCACAACCAGATACTCCACAACTACAAATTCTACAACTACAGACTCCAAGACTAGAAACTCCAGAACTAGAAACTCCACCACCAGACACTCCGCAACTAGAAACTCCGCAACTAGAAACTCCACAACTAGAAATTCCACAACTGGAGACTCCACAACTAGAAAACTCCGCAACTAGAAACTCCACGACTAGACACTCCACAACTTGAGACTCCGCAACGACCGATTCCGCAACTAGAAACTCTGACACTAGAAACTCCGCAACTAGAAACTAAAAAGCTAGAAACTCCTCAACTAGAAACTCCACAACTAGAAACTCCACAACTAGTGTCTCCACAACTAGAAACTCCACAACTATAAACTCCACAACTAGAAACTCCACAACTAGAGACTGCACAACTAGAGACTCTGCAACTAGAAACTCCACAGTCAGAAACTCCGCAACTAGAAACTCCATAACTAGAAACTCCACAACTAGAAAACTGCGAAACTAGAAACTCCACGACTACACACCCCACAACTTGAGACTCCGCAACGACAGACTCCACAACTTGAAACTCTGCTACTCGAAACTCTGCAACATGAAAATCCACAACTCTAAACTAAAGTAGAAACTCCCCAACTAGAAACTACACAACTAGAAACTCCGCAACTAGAAACTCTACAACAAGAAAATCCCCAACTAGAAAACTCCGCAATTAGAAACTCCACGACTAGACACTCCACAACTTGAGACTCCGCAACGAGAGACTCTGCAACTAGAAACTCTGCAACTAGAAACTCTGCAACTAGAAACTGCGCCACTATAAACTCCACAGCTAGAAACTTGCAACTAGAAACTCTGCAACTAGAAACTCCGCAACTAGAAACTCCAAAGCTAGAAACTCCACAACTAGAAACTCCACAACTAGAGTCTCCACAACTAGAAACTCCACAACTAGAAACTCCGCATCTAGAAACTCCACAACTAGAGACTACCAACTAGAGACTCTGCAACTAGAAACTCCACAGCTAGAATTTCCGCAACTAGAAACTCCACAGCTAGAAACTCCAGAACTAGAAACACCACAACTTGAGACTTTGCAACTTGAAACTCGGCAACTAGAAACTCACCAACTAGAAACTCCACAACTAGAAACTCCACAACTAGAAACTCCACAACCAGATACTCCACAACTACAGATTCCACAACTACAGACTCCAAGACTAGAAACTCCAGAACTAGAAACTCCACAACTAGAAATTCCACAACTGGAGACTCCACAACTAGAAAACTCCGCAACTAGAAACTCCGCGACAAGACCATCCACAACTTGAGACTCCGCAACGACCGATTCCGCAACTACAAACTCTGCAACTAGAAACTCCACCACTATAAATTCCACAGCTAGAAACTTGCAACTAGAAACTCTGCAACTAGAAACCCCGCAACTAGAAACTAAAAAGCTAGAAACTCCACAACTAGAAACTCCACAACTAGAGTCTCCACAACTAGAAACTCACCAACTAGAAACTCAACAACTAGAAACTCCACACCTAGAGACTGCACAACTAGAGACTCCGCAACTAGTAACTCCACAGCTAGAAACTCCGCAACTAGAAACTCCACAACTAGAGACTCCACAACTACAAAACTCCGCAACTAGAAACTCCATGACTAGACACTCTACAACTTGGGACTCCGCAAGGACAGACTCCGCAACTAGTAACTCCGCAACTAGAAACTTCACGACTAGAAGCTCCACAACTAGAGACTCCACAACAAGAAAACTCCACAACTAGAAACTCCACACGTAGATACTTCGCAACTAGAAACTCCACAGCTGGAGACACCACAACTGAATCACTCCGCAACTAGAAACTTCACGACTAGAAACTCCACAACTAGAGACTACACAACTAGAAAACTCTGCAACTAGAAACTCCACGACTAGACACTCCACAACGTGAGACTCCGCAATGACAGGCTCCGCAACTAGAAACTCTGCAACTAGAAACTCCACAACTAGAAACTCCACTGCTAGAAACTTGCAACTAGAAACTCTGCAACTAGAAACTCCATAACTAGAAACTCCACAGCTAGAAATTCCCCAACTTGAAACTCCACAGCAAGAGACTCCACAACTAGAGACAGACAAACTAGAGACTCCGCAACTAGAAACTCCACAGCTAGAAACTCCGCAACTAGAAACTCTGCAACTTGAAAATCCACAACTAGAAACTCTAAAAGTAGAAAGTATACAACAAGAAACTCCCCAACTAGAAAACTCCGCAACTAGAAACTCCACGACTAGACACTCCACAACTTGAGACTCTGCAACTAGAATTTCCACAGCTAGAAACTCCACAACTAGAAACTCCACAACTAGAAACTCCAGAACTAGAAACTCCACAACTTGAGACTTTGCAACTAGAAACTCGGCAACTAGAAACTAACCAACTAGAAACTCCACAACGAGAAACTCCACAACTAGAAACTCCACAACTAGAAACTCCACAACCAGATACTCCACAACTACAAATTCCACAACTACAGACTCCAAGACTAGAAACTCCAGAACTAGAAACTCCACCACCAGACACTCCGCAACTAGAAACTCCGCAACTAGAAACTCCACAACTAGAAATTCCACAACTGGAGACTCCACAACTAGAAAACTCCACAACTAGAAACTCCACGACTAGACACTCCAAAACTTGAGACTCCGCCACGACCGATTCCGCCACTAGAAACTCTGCAACTAGAAACTCCGCCACTATAAGCTCCACAGCTAGAAACTTGCAACTAGAAACTCTGCAACTAGAAACTCCGCAACTAGAAACTAAAAAGCTAGAAACTCCACAACTAGAAACTCCACAACTAGAGTCTCCACAACTAGAAACTCCACAACTAGAAACTCCACAACTAGAAACTCAACACCTAGAGACTGCACAACTAGAGACTCCGCAACTAGTAACTCCACAGCTAGAAACTCCGCAACTAGAAACTCCACAACTAGAGACTCCACAACTAGAAAACTACGCAACTAGAAACTCCACGACTAGACACTTTACAACTTGAGACTCCGCAAGGACAGACTCCGCAACCAGAAACTCTGCAACTAGAAGCTCCACAACTAGAAAATCCACAACTAGAAACTTAAAAACTGGAAACTCTACAACAAGAAACTCCACAACTTGAAACTCCACAACTAGAAACTCCACAACTAGAAACTCCACAACTAGAAACTATGCAACTACAAATTCCACAACTACAGACTCCACAACTAGAAACTCCAGAACTAGAAACTCCACCACCACACCCTCCACAACTAGAAACTCCGCAACTAGAAACTCCACAACTTGAAATTCCACAACCAGAGACTCAACAACTAGAGACTCCACAACTAAAAACTGCACAACTAGAAACTCCACTACTGGAAACTCCGCAACTAGAAACTCGACAACATGAAACTCCACAACTAAAAACTCCACACCTAAAAATTCCACAACTTGAAACTGCGCAACTAAAAACTGCGCAACTAAAAACTCCACAACTAGAAACTCAACAACTTGAAACTACGCAACTAGAAACTCCGCAACTAGAAAATACACAGCTAGAACGTCTGCAACTAGAAACTCTGCAACTAGAAACTCCGCAACTAGAAACTCCACAGCTAGAAACTTCCCAACTAGAAACTCCACAACTAGAATCTCCACAGCAAGAGACTCCACAACTAGAGACTGCACAACTTGAGACTCCGCAACTAGAAACTCCAAGCTAGAAACTCCGCAACTAGAAACTACACAACTAGAAACTTTACAACTAGAAACTCCATAACTAGACACTTCGCAACTATAAACTCCGCAACTAGAAACTCCGCAACTAGAAAATCCACAACTAGAAACTTTAAAAGTAGAAACTCTACAACAAGAAAATCCCCAACTAGAAAACTCCGCAATTAGAAACTCCACGACTAGACACTCCACAACTTGAGACTCCGCAACGACAGACTCTGCAACTAGAAACTCTGCAACTAGAAACTGCGCCACTATAAACTCCACAGCTAGAAACTTGCAACTAGAAACTCTGCAACTAGAAACTCCGCAACTAGAAACTCCAAAGCTAGAAACTCCACAACTAGAAACTCCACAACTAGAGTCTCCACAACTAGAAACTCCACACCTAGAAACTCCGCATCTAGAAACTCCACAACTAGAGACTACCAACTAGAGACTCTGCAACTAGAAACTCCACAGCTAGAATTTCCGCAACTAGAAACTCCACAACTAGAAACTCCAGAACTAGAAACTCCACAACTTGAGACTTTGCAACTTGAAACTCGGCAACTAGAAACTCACCAACTAGAAACTCCACAACTAGAAACTCCACAACTAGAAACTCCACAACCAGATACCCCACAACTTCAGATTCCACAACTAGAGACTCCAAGACTAGAAACTCCAGAACTAGAAACTCCACAACTAGAAATTCCCCAACTGGAGACTCCACAACTAGAAAACTGCGCAACTAGAAACTCCGCGACTAGACCATCCACAACTTGAGACTCCGCAACGACCGATTCCGCAACTACAAACTCTGCATCTAGATACTCCACCACTATAAATTCCACAGCTAGAAACTTGCAACTAGAAACTCTGCAACTAGAAACCCCGCAACTAGAAACTAAAAAGCTAGAAACTCCACAACTAGAAACTCCACAACTAGAGTCTCCACAACTAGAAACTCACCAACTAGAAACTCAACAACTAGAAACTCCACACCTAGAGACTGCACGACTAGAGACTCCGCAACTAGTAACTCCACAGCTAGAAACTCCGCAACTAGAAACTCCACAACTAGAGACTCCACAACTACAAAACTCCGCAACTAGAAACTCCATGACTAGACACTCTACAACCTCAGACTCCGCAAGGACAGACTCCGCAACTAGTAACTCCGCAACTAGAAACTTCACGACTAGAAGCTCCACAACTAGAGACTCCACAACTAGAAAACTCCACAACTAGAAACTCCACACGTAGACACTTCGCAACTAGAAACTCCACAGCTGGAGACTCCACAACTGAATTACTCCGCAACTAGAAACTTCACGACTAGAAACTCTACAACTAGAGACTACACAACTAGAAAACTCTGCAACTAGAAACTCCACGACTAGACACTCCACAACGTGAGACTCCGCAATGACAGGCTCCGCAACTAGAAACTCTGCAACTAGAAACTCCACAACTAGAAACTCCACTGCTAGAAACTTGCAACTAGAAACTCTGCAACTAGAAACTCCATAACTAGAAACTCCACAGCTAGAAACTCCACAACTAAAAAACTGCGAAACTAGAAACTCCACGACTACACACCCCACAACTTGAGACTCCGCAACGACAGACTCCACAACTTGAAACTCTGCAACTCGAAACTCTGCAACATGAAAATCCACAACTATAAACTAAAGTAGAAACTCCCCAACTAGAAACTACACAACTAGAAACTTCGCAACTAGAAACTCCACAGCTAGAACGTCCGCAACTAGAAACTCTGCAACTAGAAACTCCGCAACTAGAAACTCCACAGCTAGAAACTTCCCAACTAGAAATTCCCCAACTTGAAACTCCACAGCAAGAGACTCCAACACTAGAGACAGACAAACTAGAGACTCCGCAACTAGAAACTCCACAGCTAGAAACTCCGCAACTAGAAACTACACAACTAGAAATTTTACAACTAGAAACTCCATAACTACACACTTCACAACTAGAAACTCCGCAACTAGAAACTCTGCAACTAGAAAATGCACAACTAGAAACTCTAAAAGTAGAAAGTCTACAACAAGAAACTCCCCAACTAGAAAACTCCGCAACTAGAAACTCCACGACTAGACACTCCACAACTTGAGACTCTGCAACTAGAATTTCCACAGCTAGAAACTCCGCAACTAGAAACTCCACAACTAGAAACTCCAGAACTAGAAACTCCACAACTTGAGACTTTGCAACTAGAAACTCGGCAACTAGAAACTAACCAACTAGAAACTCCACAACTAGAAACTCCACAACTAGAAACTCCACAACAAGAAACTCCACAACCAGATACTCCACAACTACAAATTCCACAACTACAGACTCCAAGACTAGAAACTCCAGCACTAGAAACTCCACCACCAGACACTCCGCAACTAGAAACTCCGCAACTGGAAACTCCACAACTAGAAATTCCACAACTGGAGACTCCACAACTAGAAAACTCCGCAACTAGACACTCCACGACTAGACACTCCGAAACTTGAGACTCCGCCACGACCGATTCCGCAACTAGAAACTCTGCAACTAGAAACTCCGCCACTATAAGCTCCACAGCTAGAAACTTGCAACTAGAAACTCTGCAACTAGAAACTCCGCAACTAGAAACTAAAAAGCTAGAAACTCCACAACTAGAAACTCCACAACTAGAGTCTCCACAACTAGAAACTCCACAACTAGAAACTCCACAACTAGAAACTCAACACCTAGAGACTGCACAACTAGAGACTCCGCAACTAGTAACTCCACAGCTAGAAACTCCGCAACTAGAAACTCCACAACTAGAGACTCTACAACTAGAAAACTAAGTAACTAGAAACTCCACGACAAGACACTTTACAACTTGAGACTCCGCAAGGACAGACTCCGCAACCAGAAACTCTGCAACTAGAAGCTCCACAACTAGAAACTTAAAAACTGGAAACTGTACAACAAGAAACTCCACAACTTGAAACTCCACAACTAGAAACTCCACAACTACAAACTCCACAACTAGAAACTATGCAACTACAAATTCCACAACTACAGACTCCACAACTAGAAACTCCAGAACTAGAAACTCCACCACCACACCCTCCACAACTAGAAACTCCGCAACTAGAAACTCCACAACTTGAAATTCCACAACCAGAGACTCAACAACTAGAGACTCCACAACTAAAAACTGCACAACTAGAAACTCCACTACTGGAAACTTCGCAACTAGAAACTCGACAACATGAAACTCCACAGCAAGAGACTCCACAACTAGAGACAGACAAACTAGAGATTCCGCAACTAGAAACTCCACAGCTAGAAACTCCGCAACCAAAAAATCTGCAACTAGAAAATCCACAACTAGAAACTCTAAAAGTAGAAAGTCTACAACAAGAAACTCCCCAACTAGAAAACTCCGCAACTAGAAACTCCACGACTAGACACTCCACAACTTGAGACTCTGCAACTAGAATTTCCACAGCTAGAAACTCCGCAACTAGAAACTCCACAACTAGAAACTCCAGAACTAGAAACTCCACAACTTGAGACTTTGCAACTAGAAACTCGGCAACTAGAAACTAACCAACTAGAAACTCCACAACGAGAAACTCCACAACTAGAAACTCCACATCTAGAAACTCCACAACCAAATACTCCACAACTACAAATTCCACAACTACAGACTCCAAGACTAGAAACTCCAGAACTAGAAACTCCACCACCAGACACTCCGCAACTAGAAAACTCCGCAACTAGAAACTCCGCGACTAGACCATCCACAACTTGAGACTCCGCAACGACCGATTCCGCAACTACAAACTCTGCATCTAGATACTCCACCACTATAAATTCCACAGCTAGAAACTTGCAACTAGAAACTCTGCAACTAGAAACTCCGCAACTAGAAACTAAAAAGCTAGAAACTCCACAACTAGAAACTCCACAACTAGAGTCTCCACAACTAGAAACTCCACAACTAGAAACTCCACAACTAGAAACTCAACACCTAGAGACTGCACAACTAGAGACTCCGCAACTAGTAACTCCACAGCTAGAAACTCCGCAACTAGAAACTCCACAACTAGAGACTCCACAACTAGAAAACTACGCAACTAGAAACTCGACGACTAGACACTTTACAACTTGAGACTCCGCAAGGACAGACTCCGCAACCAGAAACTCTGCAACTAGAAGCTCCACAACTAGAAAATCCACAACTAGAAACTTAAAAACTGGAAACTCTACAACAAGAAACTCCACAACTTGAAACTCCACAACTAGAAACTCCACAACTAGAAACTCCACAACTAGAAACTATGCAACTACAAATTCCACAACAACAGACTCCACAACTAGAAACTCCAGAACTAGAAACTCCACCACCACACCCTCCACAACTAGAAACTCCGCAACTAGAAACTCCACAACTTGAATTTCCACAACCAGAGACTCAACAACTAGAGACTCCACAACTAAAAACTGCACAACTAGAAACTCCACTACTGGAAACTCCGCAACTAGAAACTCGACAACATGAAACTCCACAGCAAGAGACTCCACAACTAGAGACAGACAAACTAGAGACTCCGCAACTAGAAACTCCAAAGCTAGAAACTCGACAACTAGAAACTCCACAACTAGAGTCTCCACAACTAGAAACTCCACAACTAGAAACTCCGCATCTAGAAACTCCACAACTAGAGACTACCAACTAGAGACTCTGCAAATAGAAACTCCACAGCTAGAATTTCCGCAACTAGAAACTCCACAACTAGAAACTCCAGAACTAGAAACTCCACAACTTGAGACTTTGCAACTTGAAACTCGGCAACTAGAAACTCACCAACTAGAAACTCCAGAACTAGAAACTCCACAACTAGAAACTCCACAACCAGATACTCCACAACTACAGATTCCACAACTAGAGACTCCAAGACTAGAAACTCCAGAACTAGAAACTCCACAACTAGAAATTCCACAACTGGAGACTCCACAACTAGAAAACTCCGCAACTAGAAACTCCGCGACTAGACCATCCACAACTTGAGACTCCGCAACGACCGATTCCGCAACTACAAACTCTGCAACTAGAAACTCCACCACTATAAATTCCACAGCTAGAAACTTGCAACTAGAAACTCTGCAACTAGAAACCCCGCAACTAGAAACTCCACAACTAGAAACTCCACAACTAGAGTCTCCACAACTAGAAACTCACCAACTAGAAACTCAACAACTAGAAACTCCACACCTAGAGACTGCACAACTAGAGACTCCGCAACTAGTAACTCCACAGCTAGAAACTCCGCAACTAGAAACTCCACAACTAGAGACTCCACAACTACAAAACTCCGCAACTAGAAACTCCATGACTAGACACTCTACAACTTGGGACTCCGCAAGGACAGACTCCGCAACTAGTAACTCCGCAACTAGAAACTTCACGACTAGAAGCTCCACAACTAGAGACTCCACAACTAGAAAACTCCACAACTAGAAACTCCACACGTAGACACTTCGCAACTAGAAACTCCACAGCTGGAGACTCCACAACTGAATTACTCCGCAACTAGAAACTTCACGACTAGAAACTCCACAACTAGAGACTACACAACTAGAAAACTCTGCAACTAGAAACTCCACGACTACACACCCCACAACTTGAGACTCCGCAACGACAGACTCCACAACTTGAAACTCTGCAACTCGAAACTCTGCAACATGAAACTCCACAACTATAAACTAAAGTAGAAACTCCCCAACTAGAAACTACACAACTAGAAACTTCGCAACTAGAAACTCCACAGCTAGAACGTCCGCAACTAGAAACTCTGCAACTAGAAACTCCGCAACTAGAAACTCCACAGCTAGAAACTTCCCAACTAGAAATTCCCCAACTTGAAACTCCACAGCAAGAGACTGCAACACTAGAGACAGACAAACTAGAGACTCCGCAACTAGAAACTCCACAGCTAGAAACTCCGCAACTAGAAACTACACAACTAGAAATTTTACAACTAGAAACTCCATAACTACACACTTCACAACTAGAAACTCCGCAACTAGAAACTCTGCAACTAGAAAATGCACAACTAGAAACTCTAAAAGTAGAAAGTCTACAACAAGAAACTCCCCAACTAGAAAACTCCGCAACTAGAAACTCCACGACTAGACACTCCACAACTTGAGACTCTGCAACTAGAATTTCCACAGCTAGAGACTCCGCAACTAGAAACTCCACAACTACAGAATCCACAACTAGCGACTCCAAGACTAGAAACTCCAGAACTAGAAACTCCACAACTAGAAATTCCACAACTGGAGACTCCACAACTAGAAAACTCCGCAACTAGAAACTCCGCGACTAGACCATCCACAACTTGAGACTCCGCAACGACCGATTCCGCAACTACAAACTCTGCATCTAGAAACTCCACCACTATAAATTCCACAGCTAGAAACTTGCAACTAGAAACTCTGCAACTAGAAACCCCGCAACTAGAAACTAAAAAGCTAGAAACTCCACAACTAGAGTCTCCACAACTAGAAACTCACCAACTAGAAACTCAACAACTAGAAACTCCACACCTAGAGACTGCACAACTAGAGACTCCGCAACCAGTAACTCCACAGCTAGAAACTCCGCAACTAGAAACTCCACAACTAGAGACTCCACAACTACAAAACTCCGCAACTAGAAACTCCATGACTAGACACTCTACAACTTGGGACTCCGCAAGGACAGACTCCGCAACTAGTAACTCCGCAACTAGAAACTTCACGACTAGAAGCTCCACAACTAGAGACTCCACAACTAGAAACTCCACACGTAGACACTTCGCAACTAGAAACTCCACAGCTGGAGACTCCACAACTGAATTACTCCGCAACTAGAAACTTCACGACTAGAAACTCCACAACTAGAGACTACACAACTAGAAAACTCTGCAACTAGAAACTCCACGACTAGACACTCCACAACGTGAGACTTCGCAATGACAGGCTCCGCAACTAGAAACTCTGCAACTAGAAACTCCACAACTAGAAACTCTACTGCTAGAAACTTGCAACTAGAAACTCTGCAACTAGAAACTCCATAACTAGAAACTCCACAGCTAGAAACTCCACAACTAAAAAACTGCGAAACTAGAAACTCCACGACTTCACACCCCACAACTTGAGACTCCGCAACGACAGACTCCACAACTTGAAACTCTGCAACTCGAAACTCTGCAACATGAAACTCCACAACTATAAACTAAAGTAGAAACTCCCCAACTAGAAACTACACAACTAGAAACTTCGCAACTAGAAACTCCACAGCTAGAACGTCCGCAACTAGAAACTCTGCAACTAGAAACTCCGCAACTAGAAACTCCACAGCTAGAAACTTCCCAACTAGAAATTCCCCAACTTGAAACTCCACAGCAAGAGACTGCAACACTAGAGACAGACAAACTAGAGACTCCGCAACTAGAAACTCCACAGCTAGAAACTCCGCAACTAGAAACTACACAACTAGAAATTTTACAACTAGAAACTCCATAACTACACACTTCACAACTAGAAACTCCGCAACTAGAAACTCTGCAACTAGAAAATGCACAACTAGAAACTCTAAAAGTAGAAAGTCTACAACAAGAAACTCCCCAACTAGAAAACTCCGCAACTAGAAACTCCACGACTAGACACTCCACAACTTGAGACTCTGCAACTAGAATTTCCACAGCTAGAAACTCCGCAACTAGAAACTCCACAACTAGAAACTCCAGAACTAGAAACTCCACAACTTGAGACTTTGCAACTAGAAACTCGGCAACTAGAAACTAACCAACTAGAAACTCCACAACTAGAAACTCCACAACTAGAAACTCCACAACTAGAAACTCCACAACCAGATACTCCACAACTACAAATTCCACAACTACAGACTCCAAAACTAGAAACTCCAGAACTAGAAACTCCACCACCAGACACTCCGCAACTAGAAACTCCGCAACTAGAAACTCCACAACTAGAAATTCCACAACTGGAGACTCCACAACTAGAAAACTCCGCAACTAGACACTCCACGACTAGACACTCCAAAACTTGAGACTCCGCCACGACCGATTCCGCAACTACAAACTCTGCAACTAGAAACTCCGCCACTATAAGCTCCACAGCTAGAAACTTGCAACTAGAAACTCTGCAACTAGAAACTCCGCAACTAGAAACTAAAAAGCTAGAAACTCCACAACTAGAAACTCCACAACTAGAGTCTCCACAACTAGAAACTCCACAACTAGAAACTCCACAACTAGAAACTCAACACCTAGAGACTGCACAACTAGAGACTCCGCAACTAGTAACTCCACAGCTAGAAACTCCGCAACTAGAAACTCCACAACTAGAGACTCCACAACTAGAAAACTAAGCAACTAGAAACTCCACGACAAGACACTTTACAACTTGAGACTCCGCAAGGACAGACTCCACAACCAAAAACTCTGCAACTAGAAGCTCCACAACTAGAAACTTAAAAACTGGAAACTGTACAACAAGAAACTCCACAACTTGAAACTCCACAACTAGAAACTCCACAACTAGAAACTCCACAACTAGAAACTATGCAACTACAAATTCCACAACTACAGACTCCACAACTAGAAACTCCAGAACTAGAAACTCCACCACCACACCCTCCACAACTAGAAACTCCGCAACTAGAAACTCCACAACTTGAAATTCCACAACCAGAGACTCAACAACTAGAGACTCCACAACTAAAAACTGCACAACTAGAAACTCCACTACTGGAAACTCCGCAACTAGAAACTCGACAACATGAAACTCCACAGCAAGAGACTCCACAACTAGAGACAGACAAACTAGAGACTCCGCAACTAGAAACTCCACAGCTAGAAACTCCGCAACTAGAAACTCTGCAACTAGAAAATCCACAACTAGAAACTCTAAAAGTAGAAAGTCTACAACAAGAAACTCCCCAACTAGAAAACTCCGCAACTAGAAACTCCACGACTAGACACTCCACAACTTGAGACTCTGCAACGACAGACTCTGCAACTAGAAACTCTGCAACTAGAAACTGCGCCACTATAAACTCCACAGCTAGAAACTTGCAACTAGAAACTCTGCAACTAGAAACTCCGCAACTAGAAACTCCAAAGCTAGAAACTCCACAACTAGAAACTCCACAACTAGAGTGTCCACAACTAGAAACTCCACAACTAGAAACTCCGCATCTAGAAACTCCACAACTAGAGACTACCAACTAGAAACTCTGCAACTAGAAACTCCACAGCTAGAATTTCCGCAACTAGAAACTCCACAACTAGAAACTCCAGAACTAGAAACTCCACAACTTGAGACTTTGCAACTTGAAACTCGGCAACTAGAAACTCACCAACTAGAAACTCCACAACTAGAAACTCCACAACTAGAAACTCCACAACCAGATACTCAACAACTACAGATTCCACAACTAGCGACTCCAAGACTAGAAACTCCAGAACTAGAAACTCCACAACTAGAAATTCCACAACTGGAGACTCCACAACTAGAAAACTCCGCAACTAGAAACTCCGCGACTAGACCATCCACAACTTGAGACTCCGCAACGACCGATTCCGCAACTACAAACTCTGCATCTAGAAACTCCACCACTATAAATTCCACAGCTAGAAACTTGCAACTAGAAACTCTGCAACTAGAAACCCCGCAACTAGAAACTAAAAAGCTAGAAACTCCACAACTAGAAACTCCACAACTAGAGTCTCCACAACTAGAAACTCACCAACTAGAAACTCAACAACTAGAAACTCCACACCTAGAGACTGCACAACTAGAGACTCCGCAACTAGTAACTCCACAGCTAGAAACTCCGCAACTAGAAACTCCACAACTAGAGACTCCACAACTACAAAACTCCGCAACTAGAAACTCCATGACTAGACACTCTACAACTTGGGACTCCGCAAGGACAGACTCCGCAACTAGTAACTCCGCAACTAGAAACTTCACGACTAGAAGCTCCACAACTAGAGACTCCACAACTAGAAAACTCCACAACTAGAAACTCCACACGTAGACACTTCGCAACTAGAAACTCCACAGCTGGAGACTCCACAACTGAATTACTCCGCAACTAGAAACTTCACGACTAGAAACTCCACAACTAGAGACTACACAACTAGAAAACTCTGCAACTAGAAACTCCACGACTAGACACTCCACAACGTGAGACTTCGCAATGACAGGCTCCGCAACTAGAAACTCTGCAACTAGAAACTCCACAACTAGAAACTCTACTGCTAGAAACTTGCAACTAGAAACTCTGCAACTAGAAACTCCATAACTAGAAACTCCACAGCTAGAAACTCCACAACTAAAAAACTGCGAAACTAGAAACTCCACGACTACACACCCCACAACTTGAGACTCCGCAACGACAGACTCCACAACTTGAAACTCTGCAACTCGAAACTCTGCAACATGAAAATCCACAACTATAAACTAAAGTAGAAACTCCCCAACTAGAAACTACACAACTAGAAACTTCGCAACTAGAAACTGCACAGCTAGAACGTCCGCAACTTGAAACTCTGCAACTAGAAACTCCGCAACTAGAAACTCCACAGCTAGAAACTTCCCAACTAGAAATTCCCCAACTTGAAACTCCACAGCAAGAGACTCCAACACTAGAGACAGACAAACTAGAGACTCCGCAACTAGAAACTCTACAGCTAGAAACTCCGCAACTAGAAACTACACAACTAGAAATTTTACAACTAGAAACTTCATAACTACACACTTCACAACTAGAAACTCCGCAACTAGAAACTCTGCAACTAGAAAATGCACAACTAGAAACTCTAAAAGTAGAAAGTCTACAACAAGAAACTCCCCAACTAGAAAACTCCGCAACTAGAAACTCCACGACTAGACACTCCACAACTTGAGACTCTGCAACTAGAATTTCCACAGCTAGAAACTCCGCAACTAGAAACTCCACAACTAGAAACTCCAGAACTAGAAACTCCACAACTTGAGACTTTGCAACTAGAAACTCGGCAACTAGAAACTAACCAACTAGAAACTCCACAACTAGAAACTCCACAACTAGAAACTCCACAACTAGAAACTCCACAACCAGATACTCCACAACTACAAATTCCACAACTACAGACTCCAAGACTAGAAACTCCAGAACTAGAAACTCCACCACCAGACACTCCGCAACTAGAAACTCCGCAACTAGAAACTCCACAACTAGAAATTCCACAACTGGAGACTCCACAACTAGAAAACTCCGCAACTAGACACTCCACGACTAGACACTCCAAAACTTGAGACTCCGCCACGACCGATTCCGCAACTACAAACTCTGCAACTAGAAACTCCGCCACTATAAGCTCCACAGCTAGAAACTTGCAACTAGAAACTCTGCAACTAGAAACTCCGCAACTAGAAACTAACAAGGTAGAAACTCCACAACTAGAAACTCCACAACTAGAGTCTCCACAACTAGAAACTCCACAACTAGAAACTCCACAACTAGAAACTCAACACCTAGAGACTGCACAACTAGAGACTCCGCAACTAGTAACTCCACAGCTAGAAACTCCGCAACTAGAAACTCCACAACTAGAGACTCCACAACTAGAAAACTAAGCAACTAGAAACTCCACGACAAGACACTTTACAACTTGAGACTCCGCAAGGACAGACTCCGCAACCAAAAACTCTGCAACTAGAAGCTCCACAACTAGAAACTTAAAAACTGGAAACTGTACAACAAGAAACTCCACAACTTGAAACTCCACAACTAGAAACTCCACAACTAGAAACTATGCAACTACAAATTCCACAACTACAGACTCCACAACTAGAAACTCCAGAACTAGAAACTCCACCACCACACCCTCCACAACTAGAAACTCCGCAACTAGAAACTCCACAACTTGAAATTCCACAACCAGAGACTCAACAACTAGAGACTCCACAACTAAAAACTGCACAACTAGAAACTCCACAACTGGAAACTCCGCAACTAGAAACTCGACAACATGAAACTCCACAGCAAGAGACTCCACAACTAGAGACAGACAAACTAGAGACTCCGCAACTAGAAACTCCACAGCTAGAAACTCCGCAACTAGAAACTCTGCAACTACAAAATCCACAACTAGAAACTCTAAAAGTAGAAAGTCTACAACAAGAAACTCCCCAACTAGAAAACTCCGCAACTAGAAACTCCACGACTAGACACTCCACAACTTGAGACTCTGCAACTAGAATTTCCACAGCTAGAAACTCCGCAACTAGAAACTCCACAACTAGAAACTCCAGAACTAGAAACTCCACAACTTGAGACTTTGCAACTAGAAACTCGGCAACTAGAAACTAACCAACTAGAAACTCCACAACGAGAAACTATACAATTAGAAACTCCACAACTAGAAACTCCACAACCAGATACTCCACAACTACAAATTCCACAACTACAGACTCCAAGACTAGAAACTCCAGAACTAGAAACTCCACCACCAGACACTCCGCAACTAGAAACTCCGCAACTAGAAACTCCACAACTAGAAATTCCACAACTGGAGACTCCACAACTAGAAAACTCCGCAACTAGAAACTCCACGACTAGACACCCCAAAACTTGAGACTCCGCCACGACCGATTCCGCAACTAGAAACTCTGCAACTAGAAACTCCGCCACTATAAGCTCCACAGCTAGAAACTTGCAACTAGAAACTCTGCAACTAGAAACTCCGCAACTAGAAACTAAAAAGCTAGAAACTCCACAACTTGAAACTCCACAACTAGAGTCTCCACAACTAGAAACTCCACAACTAGAAACTCCACAACTAGAAACTCAACACCTAGAGACTGCACAACTAGAGACTCCGCAACTAGTAACTCCACAGCTAGAAACTCCGCAACTAGAAACTCCACAACTAGAGACTCCACAACTAGAAAACTACGCAACTAGAAACTCCACGACTAGACACTTTACAACTTGAGACTCCGCAAGGACAGACTCCGCAACCAGAAACTCTGCAACTAGAAGCTCCACAACTAGAAAATCTACAACTAGAAACTTAAAAACTGGGAACTCTACAACAAGAAACTCCACAACTTGAAACTCCACAACTAGAAACTCCACAACTAGAAACTCCACAACTAGAAACTATGCAACTACAAATTCCACAACTACAGACTCCACAACTAGAAACTCCAGAACTAGAAACTCCACCACCACACCCTCCACAACTAGAAACTCCGCAACTAGAAACTCCGCAACTAGAAACTCCACAACTTGAAATTCCACAACCAGAGACTCAACAACTAGAGACTCCACAACTAAAAACTGCACAACTAGAAACTCCACTACTGGAAACTCCGCAACTGGAAACTCGACAACATGAAACTCCACAACTAAAAACTCCACACCTAAAAATTCCACAACTTGAAACTGCGCAACTAAAAACTGCGCAACTAAATCTCCACAACTAGAAACTCAACAACTTGAAACTACGCAACTAGAAACTCCGCAACTAGAAAATACACAGCTAGAACGTCTGCAACTAGAAACTCTGCAACTAGAAACTCCGCAACTAGAAACTCCACAGCTAGAAACTTCCCAACTAGAAACTCCACAACTAGAATCTCCACAGCAAGAGACTCCACAACTAGAGACTGCACAACTTGAGACTCCGCAACTAGAAACTCCAAGCTAGAAACTCCGCAACTAGAAACTACACAACTAGAAACTTTACAACTAGAAACTCCATAACTAGACACTTCGCCACTAGAAACTCCGCAACTAGAAACTCCGCAACTAGAAAATCCACAACTAGAAACTTTAAAAGTAGAAACTCTACAACAAGAAAATCCCCAACTAGAAAACTCCGCAATTAGAAACTCCACGACTAGACACTCCACAACTTGAGACTCTGCAACGACAGACTCTGCAACTAGAAACTCTGCAACTAGAAACTGCGCCACTATAAACTCCACAGCTAGAAACTTGCAACTAGAAACTCTGCAACTAGAAACTCCGCAACTAGAAACTCCAAAGCTAGAAACTCCACAACTAGAAACTCCACAACTAGAGTCTCCACAACTAGAAACTCTACAACTAGAAACTCCGCATCTAGAAACTCCACAACTAGAGACTACCAACTAGAGACTCTGCAACTAGAAACTCCACAGCTAGAATTTCCGCAACTAGAAACTCCACAACTAGAAACTCCAGAACTAGAAACTCCACAACTTGAGACTTTGCAACTTGAAACTCGGCAACTAGAAACTCACCAACTAGAAACTCCACAACTAGAAACTCCACAACTAGAAACTCCACAACCAGATACTCCACAACTACAGATTCCAACACTAGCGACTCCAAGACTAGAAACTCCAGAACTAGAAACTCCACAACTAGAAATTCCACAACTGGAGACTCCACAACTAGAAAACTCCGCAACTAGAAACTCCGCGACTAGACCATCCACAACTTGAGACTCCGCAACGACCGATTCCGCAACTACAAACTCTGCATCTAGAAACGCCACCACTATAAATTCCACAGCTAGAAACTTGCAACTAGAAACTCTGCAACTAGAAACCCCGCAACTAGAAACTAAAAAGCTAGAAACTCCACAACTAGAAACTCCACAACTAGAGTCTCCACAACTAGAAACTCACCAACTAGAAACTCAACAACTAGAAACTCCACACCTAGAGACTGCACAACTAGAGACTCCGCAACTAGTAACTCCACAGCTAGAAACTCCGCAACTAGAAACTCCACAACTAGAGACTCCACAACTACAAAATTCCGCAACTAGAAACTCCATGACTAGACACTCTACAACTTGGGACTCCGCAAGGACAGACTCCGCAACTAGTAACTCCGCAACTAGAAACTTCACGACTAGAAGCTCCACAACTAGAGACTCCACAACTAGAAAACTCCACAACTAGAAACTCCACACGTAGACACTTCGCAACTAGAAACTCCACAGCTGGAGACTCCACAACTGAATTACTCCGCAACTAGAAACTTCACGACTAGAAACTCCACAACTAGAGACTACACAACTAGAAAACTCTGCAACTAGAAACTCCACGACTAGACACTCCACAACGTGAGACTCCGCAAGGACAGGCTCCGCAACTAGAAACTCTGCAACTAGAAACTCCACAACTAGAAACTCCACTGCTAGAAACTTGCAACTAGAAACTCTGCAACTAGAAACTCCATAACTAGAAACTCCACAGCTAGAAACTCCACAACTAAAAAACTGCGAAACTAGAAACTCCACGACTACACACCCCACAACTTGAGACTCCGCAACGACAGACTCCACAACTTGAAACTCTGCAACTCGAAACTCTGCAACATGAAAATCCACAACTATAAACTAAAGTAGAAACTCCCCAACTAGAAACTACACAACTAGAAACTTCGCAACTAGAAACTCCACAGCTAGAACGTCCGCAACTAGAAACTCTGCAACTAGAAACTCCACAACTAGAAACTCCACAGCTAGAAACTTCCCAACTAAAAATTCCCCAACTTGAAACTCCACAACAAGAGACTCCAACACTAGAGACAGACAAACTAGAGACTCCGCAACTAGAAACTCCACAGCTAGAAACTCCGCAACTAGAAACTACACAACTAGAAATTTTCCAACTAGAAACTCCATAACTACACACTTCACAACTAGAAACTCCGCAACTAGAAACTCTGCAACTAGAAAATGCACAACTAGAAACTCTAAAAGTAGAAAGTCTACAACAAGAAACTCCCCAACTAGAAAACTCCGCAACTAGAAACTCCACGACTAGACACTCCACAACTTGAGACTCTGCAACTAGAATTTCCACAGCTAGAAACTCCGCAACTAGAAACTCCACAACTAGAAACTCCAGAACTAGAAACTCCACAACTTGAGACTTTGCAACTAGAAACTCGGCAACTAGAAACTAACCAACTAGAAACTCCACAACTAGAAACTCCACAACTAGAAACTCCCCAACTAGAAACTCCACAACCAGATACTCCACAACTACAAATTCCACAACTACAGACTCCAAGACTAGAAACTCCAGAACTAGAAACTCCACCACCAGACACTCCGCAACTAGAAACTCCGCAACTAGAAACTCCACAACTAGAAATTCCACAACTGGAGACTCCACAACTAGAAAACTCCGCAACTAGACACTCCACGACTAGACACTCCAAAACTTGAGACTCCGCCACGACCGATTCCGCAACTAGAAACTCTGCAACTAGAAACTCCGCAACTAGAAACTAAAAAGCTAGAAACTCCACAACTAGAAACTCCAGAACTAGAGTCTCCACAACTAGAAACTCCACAACTAGAAACTCCACAACTAGAAACTCAACACCTAGAGACTGCACAACTAGAGACTCCGCAACTAGTAACTCCACAGCTAGAAACTCCGCAACTAGAAACTCCACAACTAGAGACTCCACAGCTAGAAAACTAAGCAACTAGAAACTCCACGACAAGACACTTTACAACTTGAGACTCCGCAAGGACAGACTCCGCAACCAGAAACTCTGCAACTAGAAGCTCCACAACTAGAAACTTAAAAACTGGAAACTGTACAACAAGAAACTCCACAACTTGAAACTCCACAACTAGAAACTCCACAACTAGAAACTCCACAACTGGAAACTATGCAACTACAAATTCCACAACTACAGACTCCACAACTAGAAACTCCAGAACTAGAAACTCCACCACCACACCCTCCACAACTAGAAACTCCGCAACTAGAAACTCCACAACTTGAAATTCCACAACCAGAGACTCAACAACTAGAGACTCCACAACTAAAAACTGCACAACTAGAAACTCCACTACTGGAAACTCCGCAACTAGAAACTCGACAACATAAAACTCCACAGCAAGAGACTCCACAACTAGAGACAGACAAACTAGAGACTCCGCAACTAGAAGCTCCACAGCTAGAAACTCCGCAACTAGAAACTCCGCAACTAGAAAATCCACAACTAGAAACTGTAAAAGTAGAAAGTCTACAACAAGAAACTCCCCAACTAGAAAACTCCGCAACTACAAACTCCACGACTAGACACTCCACAACTTGAGACTCTGCAACTAGAATTTCCACAGCTAGAAACTCTGCAACTAGAAACTCCACAACTAGAAACTCCAGAACTAGAAACTCCACAACTTGAGACTTTGCAACTAGAAACTCGGCAACTAGAAACTAACCAACTAGAAACTCCACAACGAGAAACTCCACAACTAGAAACTCCACAACTAGAAACTCCACAACCAGATACTCCACAACTACAAATTCCACAACTACAGACTCCAAGACTAGAAACTCCAGAACTAGAAACTCCACCACCACACACTCCGCAACTAGGAACTCCGCAACTAGAAACTCCACAACTAGAAATTCCACAACTGGAACTCCACAACTAGAAAACTCCGCAACTAGAAACTCCACGACTAGACACTCCAAAACTTGAGACTCCGCCACGCCCGATTCCGCAACTAGAAACTCTGCAACTAGAAACTCCGCCACTATAAGCTCCAAAGCTAGAAACTTGCAACTAGAAACTCTGCAACTAGAAACTCCGCAACTAGAAACTAAAAAGCTAGAAACTCCACAACTAGAAACTCCACAACTAGAAACTATGCAACTACAAATTCCACAACTACAGACTCCACAACTAGAAACTCCAGAACTAGAAACTCCAGCACCACACCCTCCACAACTAGAAACTCCGCAACTAGAAACTCCACAACTTGAAATTCCACAACCAGAGACTCAACAACTAGAGACTCCACAACTAAAAACTGCACAACTAGAAACTCCACTACTGGAAACTCCGCAACTAGAAACTCGACAACATGAAACTCCACAACTAAAAACTCCACACCTAAAAATTCCACAACTTGAAACTGCGCAACTAAAAACTCCACAACTAGAAACTCAACAACTTGAAACTACGCAACTAGAAACTCCGCAACTAGAAAATACACAGCTAGAACGTCTGCAACTAGAAACTCTGCAACTAGAAACTCCGCAACTAGAAACTCCACAGCTAGAAACTTCCCAACTAGAAACTCCGCAACTAGAATCTCCACAGCAAGAGACTGCACAACTAGAGACTGCACAACTTGAGACTCCGCAACTAGAAACTCCAAGCTAGAAACTCCGCAACTAGAAACTACACAACTAGAAACTTTACAACTAGAAACTCCATAACTAGACACTTCGCAACTAGAAACTTCGCAACTAGAAACTCCGCAACTAGAAAATCCACAACTAGAAACTTTAAAAGTAGAAACTCTACAACAAGAAAATCCCCAACTAGAAAACTCCGCAATTAGAAACTCCACGACTAGACACTCCACAACTTGAGACTCCGCAACGACAGACTCTGCAACTAGAAACTCTGCAACTAGAAATTGCGCCACTATAAACTCCACAGCTAGAAACTTGCAACTAGAAACTCTGCAACTAGAAACTCCGCAACTAGAAACTCCAAAGCTAGAAACTCCACAACTAGAAACTCTACAACTAGAGTCTCCACAACTAGAAACTCCACAACTAGAAACTCCGCATCTAGAAACTCCACAACTAGAGACTACCAACTAGAGACTCTGCAACTAGAAACTCCACAGCTAGAATTTCCGCAACTAGAAACTCCACAACTAGAAACTCCAGAACTAAAAACTCCACAACTTGAGACTTTGCAACTTGAAACTCGGCAACTAGAAACTCACCAACTAGAAACTCCACAACTAGAAACTCCACAACTAGAAACTCCACAACCAGATACTCCACAACTACAGATTCCACAACTAGAGACTCCAAGACTAGAAACTCCAGAACTAGAAACTCCACAACTAGAAATTCCACAACTGGAGACTCCACAACTAGAAAACTCCGCAACTAGAAACTCCGCGACTAGACCATCCACAACTTGAGACTCCGCAACGACCGATTCCGCAACTACAAACTCTGCATCTAGAAACTCCACCACTATAAATTCCACAGCTAGAAACTTGCAACTAGAAACTCTGCAACTAGAAACCCCGCAACTAGAAACTAAAAAGCTAGAAACTCCACAACTAGAAACTCCACAACTAGAGTCTCCACAACTAGAAACTCACCAACTAGAAACTCACCAACTAGAAACTCCACAACTAGAGACTCCACAACTACAAAACTCCGCAACTAGAAACTCCATGACTAGACACTCTACAACTTGGGACTCCGCAAGGACAGACTCCGCAATTAGTAACTCCGCAACTAGAAACTTCACGACTAGAAGCTCCACAACTAGAGACTCCACAACTAGAAAACTCCACAACTAGAAACTCCACACGTAGACACTTCGCAACTAGAAACTCCACAGCTGGAGACTTCACAACTGAATTACTCCGCAACTAGAAACTTCACGACTAGAAACTCCACAACTAGAAACTACACAACTAGAAAACTCTGCAACTAGAAACTCCACGACTAGACACTCCACAACGTGAGACTCCGCAAGGACAGGCTCCGCAACTAGAAACTCTGCAACTAGAAACTCCACAACTAGAAACTCCACTGCTAGAAACTTGCAACTAGAAACTCTGCAACTAGAAACTCCATAACTAGAAACTCCACAGCTAGAAACTCCACAACTAAAAAACTGCGAAACTAGAAACTCCACGACTACACACCCCACAACTTGAGACTCCGCAACGACAGACTCCACAACTTGAAACTCTGCAACTCGAAACTCTGCAACATGAAAATCCACAACTATAAACTAAAGTAGAAACTCCCCAACTAGAAACTACACAACTAGAAACTTCGCAACTAGAAACTCCACAGCTAGAACGTCCGCAACTAGAAACTCTGCAACTAGAAACTCCGCAACTAGAAACTCCACAGCTAGAAACTTCCCAACTAGAAATTCCCCAACTTGAAACTCCACAGCAAGAGACTCCAACACTAGAGACAGACAAACTAGAGACTCCGCAACTAGAAACTCCACAGCTAGAAACTCCGCAACTAGAAACTACACAACTAGAAATTTTACAACTAGAAACTCCATAACTACACACTTCACAACTAGAAACTCTGCAACTAGAAAATGCACAACTAGAAACTCTAAAAGTAGAAAGTCTACAACAAGAAACTCCCCAACTAGAAAACTCCGCAACTAGAAACTCCACGACTAGACACTCCACAACTTGAGACTCTGCAACTAGAATTTCCACAGCTAGAAACTCCGCAACTAGAAACTCCACAAATAGAAACTCCAGAACTAGAAACTCCACAACTTGAGACTTTGCAACTAGAAACTCGGCAACTAGAAACTAACCAACTAGAAACTCCACAACTAGAAACTCCACAACTAGAAACTCCACAACTAGAAACTCCACAACCAGATACTCCACAACTACAAATTCCACAACTACAGACTCCAAGACTAGAAACTCCAGAACTAGAAACTCCACCACCAGACACTCCGCAACTAGAAACTCCGCAACTAGAAACTCCACAACTAGAAATTCCACAACTGGAGACTCCACAACTAGAAAACTCCGCAACTAGACACTCCACGACTAGAAACTCACCAACTAGAAACTCCACAACTAGAAACTCCACAACCAGATACTCCACAACTACAGATTCCACAACTACAGACTCCAAGGCTAGAAACTCCAGAACTAGAAACTCCACAACTAGAAATTCCACAACTGGAGACTCCACAACTAGAAAACTCCGCAACGAGAAACCACGCGACTAGACCATCCACAACTTGAGACTCCGCAGCGACCGATTCCGCAACTAGAAACACTGCAACTAGAAACTCCGCCACTATATATTCCACAGCTAGAAACTTGCAACTAGAAACTCTGCAACTAGAAACTCCGCAACTAGAAACTAAAAAGCTAGAAACTCCACAACTAGAAACTCCACAACTAGAGTCTCCACAACTAGAAACTCTACAACTAGAAACTCCACACCTAGAGACTGCACAACTAGAGACTCCGCAACTAGTAACTCCACAGCTATAAACTCCACAACTAGAAACTCCACAACTAGAGACTCCACAGTTAGAAAACTCCGCAACTAGAAACTCCATGACTAGACACTCTACAAATTGAGACTCCGCAAGGACAGACCCCGCAACTAGTAACTCCGCAAGTAGAAACTTCACGACTACAAACTCCACAACTAGAGACTCCACAACCAGAAAACTGCACAACTAGAAACTCCACACGTAGACACTTCGCAACTAGAAACTCCACAGCTAGAGACTCCACAACTAAATTACTCCGCAACTAGAAACTTCACGACTAGAAACTCCACAACTAGAGACTACACAACTAGAAAACTCTGCAACTAGAAACTCTACGACTAGACACTCCACTACGTCAGACTCCGAAATGACAGGCTCCGCTACTAGAAACTCTGCAACTAGAAACTCCACAACTAGAAACTCCACAGCTAGAAACTTGCAACTAGAAACTCTGCAACTAGAAACTCCGTAACTAGAAACTCCACAGCTAGAAACGCCACAACTAGAAACTCCACAACTAGAGTCTCCACAAAAATAACTCCACAACTAGAAACTCCACAACTAGAGACTGCACAACTAGAGACTCTGCAACTAGAAACTCCACAGTCAGAAACTCCGCAACAAGAAACTCCATAACTAGAAACTCCAGAACTAGAAAACTGCGAAACTAGAAACTCCACGACTACACACCCCACAAATTGAGACTCCGCAACGACAGACTCCACAACTTGAAACTCTGCAACTCGAAACTCTGCAACATGAAAATCCACAACTCTAAACTAAAGTAAAAACTCCCCAAATAGAAACTACACAACTAGAAACTCCGCAACTAGAAACTCTACAACAAGAAAATCGCCAACTAGAAAACTCCGCAATTCGAAACTCCACGACTAGACACTCCACAACTTGAGACTCCGCAACGACAGACTCTGCAACTAGAAACTCTGCAACTGGAAACTGCGCCACTATAAACTCCACAGCTAGAAACTTGCAACTAGAAACTCTGCAACTAGAAACTCCGCAACTAGAAACTCCAAAGCTAGAAACTCCACAACTAAAAACTCCACAACTAGAGTCTCCACAACTAGAAACTCCACAACTAGAAACTCCGCATCTAGAAACTCCACAACTAGAGACTACCAACTAGAGACTCTGCAACTAGAAACTCCACAGCTAGAACTTCCGCAACTTGAAACTCCACAACTAGAAACTCCAGAACTAGAAACTCCACCACCACACCCTCCACAACTAGAAACTCCGCAACTAGAAACTCCACAACTTGAAATTCCACAACCAGAGACTCAACAACTAGAGACTCCACAACTAAAAACTGCACAACTAGAAACTCCACTACTGGAAACTCCGCAACTAGAAACTCGACAACATGAAACTCCACAACTAAAAACTCCACACCTAAAAAATCCACAACTTGAAACTGCGCAACTAAAAACTGCGCAACTAAAAACTCCACAACTAGAAACTCAACAACTTGAAACTACGCAACTAGAAACTCCGCAACTAGAAAATACACAGCTAGAACGTCTGCAACTAGAAACTCTGCAACTAGAAACTCCGCAACTAGAAACTCCACAGCTAGAAACTTCCCAACTAGAAACTCCACAACTAGAATCTCCACAGCAACAGACTCCACAACTAGAGACTGCACAACTTGAGACTCCGCAACTAGAAACTCCAAGCTAGAAACTCCGCAACTAGAAACTACACAACTAGAAACTTTACAACTAGAAACTCCATAACTAGACACTTCGCAACTAGAAACTTCGCAACTAGAAACTCCGCAACTAGAAAATCCACAACTAGAAACTTTAAAAGTAGAAACTCTACAACAAGAAAATCCCCAACTAGAAAACTCCGCAATTAAAAACTCCACGACTAGACACTCCACAACTTGAGACTCCGCAACGACAGACTCTGCAACTAGAAACTCTGCAACTAGAAACTGCGCCACTATAAACTCCACAGCTAGAAACTTGCAACTAGAAACTCTGCAACTAGAAACTCCGCAACTAGAAACTCCAAAGCTAGAAACTACACAGTTAGAAACTCCACAACTAGAGTCTCCACAACTAGAAACTCCACAACTAGAAACTCCGCATCTAGAAACTCCACAACTAGAGACTACCAACTAGAGACTCTGCAACTAGAAACTCCACAGCTAGAATTTCCGCAACTAGAAACTCCACAACTAGAAACTCCAGAACTAGAAACTCCACAACTTGAGACTTTGCAACTTGAAACTCGGCAACTAGAAACTCACAAACTAGAAACTCCACAACTAGAAACTCCACAACTAGAAACTCCACAACCAGATACTCCACAACTACAGATTCCACAACTAGAGACTCCAAGACTAGAAACTCCAGAACTAGAAACTCCACAACTAGAAATTCCACAACTGGAGACTCCACAACTAGAAAACTCCGCAACTAGAAACTCCGCGACTAGACCATCCACAACTTGAGACTCCGCAACGACCGATTCCGCAACTACAAACTCTGCATCTAGAAACTCCACCACTATAAATTCCACAGCTAGAAACTTGCAACTAGAAACTCTGCAACTAGAAACCCCGCAACTAGAAACTAAAAAGCTAGAAACTCCACAACTAGAAACTCCACAACTAGAGTCTCCACAACTAGAAACTCACCAACTAGAAACTCAACAACTAGAAACTCCACACCTAGAGACTGCACAACTAGCGACTCCACAACTAGTAACTCCACAGCTAGAAACTCCGCAACTAGAAACTCCACAACTAGAGACTCCACAACTACAAAACTCCGCAACTAGAAACTCCATGACTAGACACTCTACAACTTGGGACTCCACAAGGACAGACTCCGCAACTAGTAACTCCGCAACTAGAAACTTCACGACTAGAAGCTCCACAACTAGAGACTCCGCAACTAGAAAACTCCACAACTAGAAACTCCACACGTAGACACTTCGCAACTAGAAACTCCACAGCTGGAGACTTCACAACTGAATTACTCCGCAACTAGAAACTTCACGACTAGAAACTCCACAACTAGAGACTACACAACTAGAAAACTCTGCAACTAGAAACTCCACGACTAGACACTCCACAACGTGAGACTCTGCAACTAGAATTTCCACAGCTAGAAACTCCGCAACTAGAAACTCCACAACTAGAAACTCCAGAACTAGAAACTCCAGAACTAGAAACTCCACAACTTGAGACTTTGCAACTAGAAACTCGGCAACTAGAAACTAACCAACTAGAAACTCCACAACTAGAAACTCCACAACTAGAAACTCCACAACCAGATACTCCACAACTACAAATTCCACAACTACAGACTCCAAGACTAGAAACTCCAGAACTAGAAACTCCACCACCAGACACTCCGCAACTAGAAACTCCGCAACTAGAAACTCCACAACTAGAAATTCCACAACTGGAGACTCCACAACTAGAAAACTCCGCAACTAGACACTCCACGACTAGACACTCCAAAACTTGAGACTCCGCCACGACCGATTCCGTAACTAGAAACTCTGCAACTAGAAACTCCGCCACTATAAGCTCCACAGCTAGAAACTTGCAACTAGAAACTCTGCAACTAGAAACTCCGCAACTAGAAACTAAAAAGCTAGAAACTCCACAACTAGAAACTCCACAACTAGAGTCTCCACAACTAGAAACTCAACAACTAGAAACTCCACACCTAGAGACTGCACAACTAGAGACTCCACAACTAGTAACTCCACAGCTAGAAACTCCGCAACTAGAAACTCCACAACTAGAGACTCCACAACTACAAAACTCCGCAACTAGAAACTCCATGACTAGACACTCTACAACTTGGGACTCCACAAGGACAGACTCCGCAACTAGTAACTCCGCAACTAGAAACTTCACGACTAGAAGCTCCACAACTAGAGACTCCACAACTAGAAAACTCCACAACTAGAAACTCCACACGTAGACACTTCGCAACTAGAAACTCCACAGCTGGAGACTTCACAACTGAATTACTCCGCAACTAGAAACTTCACGACTAGAAACTCCACAACTAGAGACTACACAACTAGAAAACTCTGCAACTAGAAACTCCACGACTAGACACTCCACAACGTGAGACTCCGCAAGGACAGGCTCCGAAACTAGAAACTCTGCAACTAGAAACTCCACAACTAGAAACTCCACTGCTAGAAACTTGCAACTAGAAACTCTGCAACTAGAAACTCCATAACTAGAAACTCCACAGCTAAAACTCCACAACTAAAAAACTGCGAAACTAGAAACTCCACGACTACACACCCCACAACTTGAGACTCCGCAACGACAGACTCCACAACTTGAAACTCTGCAACTCGAAACTCTGCAACATGAAAATCCACAACTATAAACTAAAGTAGAAACTCCCCAACTAGAAACTACACAACTAGAAACTCCGCAACTAGAAACTCCACAGCTAGAACGTCCGCAACTAGAAACTCTGCAACTAGAAACACCGCAACTAGAAACTCCACAGCTAGAAACTTCCCAACTAGAAATTCCACAACTTGAAACTCCACAGCAAGAGACTCCACAACTAGAGACAGACAAACTAGAGACTCCGCAACTTGAAACTCCACAGCTACAAGCTCCGCAACTAGAAACTACACAACTAGAAATTTTACAACTAGAAACTCCATAACTAGACAATTCACAACTAGAAACTCCACAACTAGAAAATCCACAACTAGAAACTTAAAAACTGGAAACTCTAGAACAAGAAACTCCACAACTTGAAACTCCACAACTAGAAACTCCACAACTAGAAACTATGCAACTACAAATTCCACAACTACAGACTCCACAACTAGAAACTCCAGAACTAGAAACTCCACCACCACACCCTCCACAACTAGAAACTCCGCAACTAGAAACTCCACAACTTGAAATTCCACAACCAGAGACTCAACAACTAGAGACTCCACAACTAAAACTGCACAACTAGAAACTCCACTACTGGAAACTCCGCAACTAGAAACTCGACAACATGAAACTCCACAACTAAAAACTCCACACCTATAAATTCCACAACTTGAAACTGGGCAACTAAAAACTGCGCAACTAAAAACTCCACAACTAGAAACTCAACAACTTGAAACTACGCAACTAGAAACTCCGCAACTAGAAACTACACAGCTAGAACGTCCGCAACAAGAAACTCTGCAACTAGAAACTCCGCAAATAGAAACTCCACAGCTAGAAACTTCCCAACTAGTAACTCCACAACTAGAATCTCCACAGCACGAGACTCCACAACTAGAGACTGCACAACTTGAGACTCCGCAACTAGAAACTCCACAGCTAGAAACTCCGCAACTAGAAACTACACAACTAGAAACTTTACAACTAGAAACTCCATAACTAGACACTTCGCAACTAGAAACTCCGCAACTAGAAACTCCGCAACTAGAAAATCCACAACTAGAAACTTTAAAAGTAGAAACTCTACAACAAGAAAATCCCCAACAAGAAAACTCCGCAATTAGAAACGCCACGACTAGACACTCCACAACTTGAGACTCCGCAACGACAGACTCTGCAACTAGAAACTCTGCAACTAGAAACTGCGCCACTATAAACTCCACAGCTAGAAACTTGCAACTAGAAACTCTGCAACTAGAAACTCCGCAACTAGAACTTCCAAAGCTAGAAACTCCACAACTAGAAACTCCACAACTAGAGTCTCCACAACTAGAAACTCCACAACTAGAAACTCCACAACTAGAGACTACCAACTAGAGACTCTGCAACTAGAAACTCCACAGCTAGAATTTCCGCAACTAGAAACTCCACAACTAGAAACTCCAGAACTAGAAACTCCACAACTTGAGACTTTGCAACGTGAAACTCGGCAACTAGAAACTCACCAACTAGAAACTCCACAACTAGAAACTCCACAACTAGAAACTCCACAACCATATACTCCACAACTAGAGATTCCACAACTACAGACTCCAAGACTAGAAACTCAAGAACTAGAAACTCCACAACTAGAAATTCCACAACTGGAGACTCCACAACTAGAAAACTCCGCAACTAGAAACTCCGCGACTAGACCATCCACAACTTGAGACTCCGCAACGACCGATTCCGCAACTAGAAACTCTGCAACTAGAAACTCCGCCACTATTAATTCCACAGCTAGAAACTTGCAACTAGAAACTCTGCAACTAGAAACTCCGCAACTAGAAACTAAAAAGCTAGAAACTCCACAACTAGAAACTCCACAACTAGAGTCTCCACAACTAGAAACTCTACAACTAGAAACTCCACACCTAGAGACTGCACAACTAGAGACTCCGCAACTAGTAACTCCACAGCTAGAAACTCCGCAACTAGAAACTCCACAACTAGATACTTCACAACTAAAAAACTCCGCAACTAGAAACTCCACGACTAGACACTCTACAACTTGAGACTCCGCAAGGACAGACTCTGCAACTAGTAACTCCGCAACTAGAAACTTCACGACCACAAACTCCACAACTAGAGACTCCACAACTAGTAACTCCACAGCTAGAAACTCCGCAACTAGAAACTCCACAACTAGAAACTCCACAACCAGATACTCCACAACTACAAATTCTGCAACTACAGACTCCAAGACTAGAAACTCCAGAACTAGAAACTCCACCACCAGACACTCCGCAACTAGAAACTCCGCAACTAGAAACTCCACAACTAGAAATTCCACAACTGGAGACTCCACAACTAGAAAACTCCGCAACTAGAAACTCCACGACTAGACACTCCACAACTTGAGACTCCGTAACGACCGATTCCGCAACTAGAAACTCTGACACTAGAAACTCCGCAACTAGAAACTAAAAAGCTAGAAACTCCTCAACTAGAAACTCCACAACTAGAAACTCCACAACTAGTGTCTCCACAACTAGAAACTCCACAACTATAAACTCCACAACTAGAAACTCCACAACTAGAGACTGCACAACTAGAGACTCTGCAACTAGAAACTCCACAGTCAGAAACTCCGCAACTAGAAACTCCATAACTAGAAACTCCAAAACTAGAAAACTGCGAAACTAGAAACTCCACGACTACACACCCCACAACTTGAGACTCCGCAACGACAGACTCCACAACTTGAAACTCTGCTACTCGAAACTCTGCAACATGAAAATCCACAACTCTAAACTAAAGTAGAAACTCCCCAACTAGAAACTACACAACTAGAAACTCCGCAACTAGAAACTCTACAACAAGAAAATCCCCAACTAGAAAACTCCGCAATTAGAAACTCCACGACTAGACACTCCACAACTTGAGACTCCGCAACGACAGACTCTGCAACTAGAAACTCTGCAACTAGAATCTGCGCCACTATAAACTCCACAGCTAGAAACTTGCAACTAGAAACTCTGCAACTAGAAACTCCAAAGCTAGAAACTCCACAACTAGAAACTCCACAACTAGAGTCTCCACAACTAGAAACTCCACAACTAGAAACTCCGCATCTAAAAACTCCACAACTAGAGACTACCAACTAGAGACTCTGCAACTAGAAACTCCACCGCTAGAATTTCAGCAACTAGAAACTCCACAACTAGAAACTCCAGAACTAGAAACTCCACAACTTGAGACTTTGCAACTTGGAACTCGGCAACTAGAAACTCACCAACTAGAAACTCCACAACTAGAAACTCCACAACTAGAAACTCCACAACCAGATACTCCACAACTACAGATTCCACAACTACAGACTCCAAGACTAGAAACTCCAGAACTAGAAACTCCACAACTAGAAATTCCACAACTGGAGACTCCACAACTAGAAAACTCCGCAACTAGAAACTCCGCGACAAGACCATCCACAACTTGAGACTCCGCAACGACCGATTCCGCAACTACAAACTCTGCAACTAGAAACTCCACCACTATAAATTCCACAGCTAGAAACTTGCAACTAGAAACTCTGCAACTACAAACCCCGCAACTAGAAACTAAAAAGCTAGAAACTCCACAACTAGAGTCTCCACAACTAGAAACTCTACAACTAGAAACTCAACAACTAGAAACTCCACACCTAGAGACTGCACAACTAGAGACTCCGCAACTAGTAACTCTACAGCTAGAAACTCCGCAACTAGAAACTCCACAACTAGAGACTCCACAACTACAAAACTCCGCAACTAGAAACTCCATGTCTAGACACTCTACAACTTGGGACTCCGCAAGGACAGACTCCGCAACTAGTAACTCCGCAACTAGAAACTTCACGACTAGAAGCTCCACAACTAGAGACTCCACAACTAGAAAACTCCACAACTAGAAACTCCACACGTAGACACTTTGCAACTAGAAACTCCACAGCTGGAGACTCCACAACTGAATTACTCCGCAACTAGAAACTTCACGACTAGAAACTCCACAACTAGAGACTACACAACTAGAAAACTCTGCAACTAGAAACTCCACGACTAGACACTCCACAACGTGAGACTCCGCAATGACAGGCTCCGCAACTAGAAACTCTGCAACTAGAAACTCCACAACTAGAAACTCCACTGCTAGAAACTTGCAACTAGAAACTCTGCAACTAGAAACTCCATAACTAGAAACTCCACAGCTAGAAACTCCACAACTAAAAAACTGCGAAACTAGAAACTCCACGACTACACACCCCACAACTTGAGACTCCGCAACGACAGACTCCACAACTTGAAACTCTGCAACTCGAAACTCTGCAACATGAAAATCCACAACTATAAACTAAAGTAGAAACTCCCCAACTAGAAACTACGCAACTAGAAACTCCGCAACTAGAAACTCCACAGCTAGAACGTCCGCAACTAGAAACTCTGCAACTAGAAACTCCGAAACTAGAAACTCCACAGCTAGAAACTTCCCAACTAGAAATTCCCCAACTTGAAACTCCACAGCAAGAGACTCCACAACTAGAGACAGACAAACTAGAGACTCCGCAACTAGAAACTCCACAGCTAGAAACTCCGCAACTAGAAACTCTGCAACTAGAAAATCCACAACTAGAAACTCTAAAAGTAGAAACTCTACAACAAGAAACTCCCCAACTAGAAAACTCCGCAACTAGAAACTCCACGACTAGACACTCCACAACTTGAGACTCTGCAACTAGAATTTCCACAGCTAGAAACTCCACAACTAGAAACTCCACAACTAGAAACTCCAGAACTAGAAACTCCACAACTTGAGACTTTGCAACTAGAAACTCGGCAACTAGAAACTAACCAACTAGAAACTCCACAACGAGAAACTCCACAACTAGAAACTCCACAACTAGAAACTCCACAACCAGATACTCCACAACTACAAATTCCACAACTACAGACTCCAAGACTAGAAACTCCAGAACTAGAAACTCCACCACCAGACACTCCGCAACTAGAAACTCCGCAACTAGAAACTCCACAACTAGAAATTCCACAACTGGAGACTCCACAACTAGAAAACTCCGCAACTAGAAACTCCACGACTAGACACTCCAAAACTTGAGACTCCGCCACGACCGAATCCGCCACTAGAAACTCTGCAACTAGAAACTCCGCCACTATAAGCTCCACAGCTAGAAACTTGCAACTAGAAACTCTGCAACTAGAAACTCCGCAACTAGAAACTAAAAAGCTAGAAACTCCACAACTAGAAACTCCACAACTAGAGTCTCAACAACTAGAAACTCCACAACTAGAAACTCCACAACTAGAAACTCCACACCTAGAGACTGCACAACTAGAGACTCCACAACTAGTAACTCCACAGCTAGAAACTCCGCAACTAGAAACTCCACAACTAGAGACTCCACAACTACAAAACTCCGCAACTAGAAACTCCATGACTAGACACTCTACAACTTGGGACTCCACAAGGACAGACTCCGCAACTAGTAACTCCGCAACTAGAAACTTCACGACTAGAAGCTCCACAACTAGAGACTCCACAACTAGAAAACTCCACAACTAGAAACTCCACACGTAGACACTTCGCAACTAGAAACTCCACAGCTGGAGACTTCACAACTGAATTACTCCGCAACTAGAAACTTCACGACTAGAAACTCCACAACTAGAGACTACACAACTAGAAAACTCTGCAACTAGAAACTCCACGACTAGACACTCCACAACGTGAGACTCCGCAAGGACAGGCTCCGAAACTAGAAACTCTGCAACTAGAAACTCCACAACTAGAAACTCCACTGCTAGAAACTTGCAACTAAAAACTCTGCAACTAGAAACTCCATAACTAGAAACTCCACAGCTAAAACTCCACAACTAAAAAACTGCGAAACTAGAAACTCCACGACTACACACCCCACAACTTGAGACTCCGCAACGACAGACTCCACAACTTGAAACTCTGCAACTCGAAACTCTGCAACATGAAAATCCACAACTATAAACTAAAGTAGAAACTCCCCAACTAGAAACTACACAACTAGAAACTCCGCAACTAGAAACTCCACAGCTAGAACGTCCGCAACTAGAAACTCTGCAACTAGAAACACCGCAACTAGAAACTCCACAGCTAGAAACTTCCCAACTAGAAATTCCACAACTTGAAACTCCACAGCAAGAGACTCCACAACTAGAGACAGACAAACTAGAGACTCCGCAACTTGAAACTCCACAGCTAGAAGCTCCGCAACTAGAAACTACACAACTAGAAATTTTACAACTAGAAACTCCATAACTAGACAATTCACAACTAGAAACTCCACAACTAGAAACTTAAAAACTGGAAACTCTAGAACAAGAAACTCCACAACTTGAAACTCCACAACTAGAAACTCCACAACTAGAAACTATGCAACTACAAATTCCACAACTACAGACTCCACAACTAGAAACTCCAGAACTAGAAACTCCACCACCACACCCTCCACAACTAGAAACTCCGCAACTAGAAACTCCACAACTTGAAATTCCACAACCAGAGACTCAACAACTAGAGACTCCACAACTAAAAACTGCACAACTAGAAACTCCACTACTGGAAACTCCGCAACTAGAAACTCGACAACATGAAACTCCACAACTAAAAACTCCACACCTATAAATTCCACAACTTGAAACTGGGCAACTAAAAACTGCGCAACTAAAAACTCCACAACTAGAAACTCAACAACTTGAAACTACGCAACTAGAAACTCCGCAACTAGAAACTACACAGCTAGAACGTCCGCAACAAGAAACTCTGCAACTAGAAACTCCGCAAATAGAAACTCCACAGCTAGAAACTTCCCAACTAGTAACTCCACAACTAGAATCTCCACAGCACGAGACTCCACAACTAGAGACTGCACAACTTGAGACTCCGCAACTAGAAACTCCACAGCTAGAAACTCCGCAACTAGAAACTACACAACTAGAAACTTTACAACTAGAAACTCCATAACTAGACACTTCGCAACTAGAAACTCCGCAACTAGAAACTCCGCAACTAGAAAATCCACAACTAGAAACTTTAAAAGTAGAAACTCTACAACAAGAAAATCCCCAACAAGAAAACTCCGCAATTAGAAACGCCACGACTAGACACTCCACAACTTGAGACTCCGCAACGACAGACTCTGCAACTAGAAACTCTGCAACTAGAAACTGCGCCACTATAAACTCCACAGCTAGAAACTTGCAACTAGAAACTCTGCAACTAGAAACTCCGCAACTAGAACTTCCAAAGCTAGAAACTCCACAACTAGAAACTCCACAACTAGAGTCTCCACAACTAGAAACTCCACAACTAGAAACTCCACAACTAGAGACTACCAACTAGAGACTCTGCAACTAGAAACTCCACAGCTAGAATTTCCGCAACTAGAAACTCCACAACTAGAAACTCCAGAACTAGAAACTCCACAACTTGAGACTTTGCAACGTGAAACTCGGCAACTAGAAACTCACCAACTAGAAACTCCACAACTAGAAACTCCACAACTAGAAACTCCACAACCATATACTCCACAACTAGAGATTCCACAACTACAGACTCCAAGACTAGAAACTCAAGAACTAGAAACTCCACAACTAGAAATTCCACAACTGGAGACTCCGCAACTAGAAAACTCCGCAACTAGAAACTCCGCGACTAGACCATCCACAACTTGAGACTCCGCAACGACCGATTCCGCAACTAGAAACTCTGCAACTAGAAACTCCGCCACTATTAATTCCACAGCTAGAAACTTGCAACTAGAAACTCTGCAACTAGAAACTCCGCAACTAGAAACTAAAAAGCTAGAAACTCCACAACTAGAAACTCCACAACTAGAGTCTCCACAACTAGAAACTCTACAACTAGAAACTCCACACCTAGAGACTGCACAACTAGAGACTCCGCAACTAGTAACTCCACAGCTAGAAACTCCGCAACTAGAAACTCCACAACTAGATACTTCACAACTAAAAAACTCCGCAACTAGAAACTCCACGACTAGACACTCTACAACTTGAGACTCCGCAAGGACAGACTCTGCAACTAGTAACTCCGCAACTAGAAACTTCACGACCACAAACTCCACAACTAGAGACTCCACAACTAGTAACTCCACAGCTAGAAACTCCGCAACTAGAAACTCCACAACTAGAAACTCCACAACCAGATACTCCACAACTACAAATTCTGCAACTACAGACTCCAAGACTAGAAACTCCAGAACTAGAAACTCCACCACCAGACACTCCGCAACTAGAAACTCCGCAACTAGAAACTCCACAACTAGAAATTCCACAACTGGAGACTCCACAACTAGAAAACTCCGCAACTAGAAACTCCACGACTAGACACTCCACAACTTGAGACTCCGCAACGACCGATTCCGCAACTAGAAACTCTGACACTAGAAACTCCGCAACTAGAAACTAAAAAGCTAGAAACTCCTCAACTAGAAACTCCACAACTAGAAACTCCACAACTAGTGTCTCCACAACTAGAAACTCCACAACTATAAACTCCACAACTAGAAACTCCACAACTAGAGACTGCACAACTAGAGACTCTGCAACTAGAAACTCCACAGTCAGAAACTCCGCAACTAGAAACTCCATAACTAGAAACTCCAAAACTAGAAAACTGCGAAACTAGAAACTCCACGACTACACACCCCACAACTTGAGACTCCGCAACGACAGACTCCACAACTTGAAACTCTGCTACTCGAAACTCTGCAACATGAAAATCCACAACTCTAAACTAAAGTAGAAACTCCCCAACTAGAAACTACACAACTAGAAACTCCGCAACTAGAAACTCTACAACAAGAAAATCCCCAACTAGAAAACTCCGCAATTAGAAACTCCACGACTAGACACTCCACAACTTGAGACTCCGCAACGACAGACTCTGCAACTAGAAACTCTGAAACTAGAAACTGCGCCACTATAAACTCCACAGCTAGAAACTTGCAACTAGAAACTCTGCAACTAGAAACTCCAAAGCTAGAAACTCCACAACTAGAAACTCCACAACTAGAGTCTCCACAACTAGAAACTCCACAACTAGAAACTCCGCATCTAAAAACTCCACAACTAGAGACTACCAACTAGAGACTCTGCAACTAGAAACTCCACCGCTAGAATTTCCGCAACTAGAAACTCCACAACTAGAAACTCCAGAACTAGAAACTCCACAACTTGAGACTTTGCAACTTGAAACTCGGCAACTAGAAACTCACCAACTAGAAACTCCACAACTAGAAACTCCACAACTAGAAACTCCACAACCAGATACTCCACAACTACAGATTCCACAACTACAGACTCCAAGACTAGAAACTCCAGAACTAGAAACTCCACAACTAGAAATTCCACAACTGGAGACTCCACAACTAGAAAACTCCGCAACTAGAAACTCCGCGACAAGACCATCCACAACTTGAGACTCCGCAACGACCGATTCCGCAACTACAAACTCTGCAACTAGAAACTCCACCACTATAAATTCCACAGCTAGAAACTTGCAACTAGAAACTCTGCAACTACAAACCCCGCAACTAGAAACTAAAAAGCTAGAAACTCCACAACTAGAGTCTCCACAACTAGAAACTCTACAACTAGAAACTCAACAACTAGAAACTCCACACCTAGAGACTGCACAACTAGAGACTCCGCAACTAGTAACTCTACAGCTAGAAACTCCGCAACTAGAAACTCCACAACTAGAGACTCCACAACTACAAAACTCCGCAACTAGAAACTCCATGTCTAGACACTCTACAACTTGGGACTCCGCAAGGACAGACTCCGCAACTAGTAACTCCGCAACTAGAAACTTCACGACTAGAAGCTCCACAACTAGAGACTCCACAACTAGAAAACTCCACAACTAGAAACTCCACACGTAGACACTTTGCAACTAGAAACTCCACAGCTGGAGACTCCACAACTGAATTACTCCGCAACTAGAAACTTCACGACTAGAAACTCCACAACTAGAGACTACACAACTAGAAAACTCTGCAACTAGAAACTCCACGACTAGACACTCCACAACGTGAGACTCCGCAATGACAGGCTCCGCAACTAGAAACTCTGCAACTAGAAACTCCACAACTAGAAACTCCACTGCTAGAAACTTGCAACTAGAAACTCTGCAACTAGAAACTCCATAACTAGAAACTCCACAGCTAGAAACTCCACAACTAAAAAACTGCGAAACTAGAAACTCCACGACTACACACCCCACAACTTGAGACTCCGCAACGACAGACTCCACAACTTGAAACTCTGCAACTCGAAACTCTGCAACATGAAAATCCACAACTATAAACTAAAGTAGAAACTCCCCAACTAGAAACTACGCAACTAGAAACTCCGCAACTAGAAACTCCACAGCTAGAACGTCCGCAACTAGAAACTCTGCAACTAGAAACTCCGAAACTAGAAACTCCACAGCTAGAAACTTCCCAACTAGAAATTCCCCAACTTGAAACTCCACAGCAAGAGACTGCACAACTAGAGACAGACAAACTAGAGACTCCGCGACTAGAAACTCCACAGCTAGAAACTCCGCAACTAGAAACTCTGCAACTAGAAAATCCACAACTAGAAACTCTAAAAGTAGAAACTCTACAACAAGAAACTCCCCAACTAGAAAACTCCGCAACTAGAAACTCCACGACTAGACACTCCACAACTTGAGACTCTGCAACTAGAATTTCCACAGCTAGAAACTCCACAACTAGAAACTCCACAACTAGAAACTCCAGAACTAGAAACTCCACAACTTGAGACTTTGCAACTAGAAACTCGGCAACTAGAAACTAACCAACTAGAAACTCCACAACGAGAAACTCCACAACTAGAAACTCCACAACTAGAAACTCCACAACCAGATACTCCACAACTACAAATTCCACAACTACAGACTCCAAGACTAGAAACTCCAGAACTAGAAACTCCACCACCAGACACTCCGCAACTAGAAACTCCGCAACTAGAAACTCCACAACTAGAAATTCCACAACTGGAGACTCCACAACTAGAAAACTCCGCAACTAGAAACTCCACGACTAGACACTCCAAAACTTGAGACTCCGCCACGACCGAATCCGCCACTAGAAACTCTGCAACTAGAAACTCCGCCACTATAAGCTCCACAGCTAGAAACTTGCAACTAGAAACTCTGCAACTAGAAACTCCGCAACTAGAAACTAAAAAGCTAGAAACTCCACAACTAGAAACTCCACAACTAGAGTCTCAACAACTAGAAACTCCACAACTAGAAACTCCACAACTAGAAACTCAACACCTAGAGACTGCACAACTAGAGACTCCGCAACTAGTAACTCCACAGCTAGAAACTCCGCAACTAGAAACTCCACAACTAGAGACTCCACAACTAGAATACTACGCAACTAGAAACTCCACGACTAGACACTTTACAACTTGAGACTCCGCAAGGACAGACTCCGCAACCAGAAACTCTGCAACTAGAAGCTCCACAACTAGAAAATCCACAACTAGAAACTTAAAAACTGGAAACACTACAACAAGAAACTCCAAAACTTGAAACTCCACAACTAGAAACTCCACAACTAGAAACTCCACAACTAGAAACTATGCAACTACAAATTCCACAACTACAGACTCCACAACTAGAAACTCCAGAACTAGAAACTCCACCACCACACCCTCCACAACTAGAAACTCCGCAACTAGAAACTTCACAACTTGAAATTCCACAACCAGAGACTCAACAACTAGAGACTCCACAACTAAAAACTGCACAACTAGAAACTCCACTACTGGAAACTCCGCAACTAGAAACTCGACAACATGAAACTCCACAGCAAGAGACTCCACAACTAGAGACAGACAAACTAGAGACTCCGCAACTAGAAACTCCAAAGCTAGAAACTCGACAAGTAGAAACTCCACAACTAGAGTCTCCACAACTAGAAACTCCACAACTAGAAACTCCGCATCTAGAAACTCCACAACTAGAGACTACCAACTAGAGACTCTGCAACTAGAAACTCCACAGCTAGAATTTCCGCAACTAGAAACTCCACAACTAGAAACTCCAGAACTAGAAACTCCACAACTTGAGACTTTGCAACTTGAAACTCGGCAACTAGAAACTCACCAACTAGAAACTCCACAACTAGAAACTCCACAACTAGAAACTCCACAACCAGATACTCCACAACTACAGATTCCACAACTAGAGACTCCAAGACTAGAAACTCCAGAACTAGAAACTCCACAACTAGAAATTCCACAACTGGAGACTCCACAACTAGAAAACTCCGCAACTACAAACTCCGCGACTAGACCATCCACAACTTGAGACTCCGCAACGACCGATTCCGCAACTACAAACTCTGCAACTAGAAACTCCACCACTATAAATTCCACAGCTAGAAACTTGCAACTAGAAACTCTGCAACTAGAAACCCCGCAACTAGAAACTAAAAAGCTAAAAACTCCACAACTAGAAACTCCACAACTAGAGTCTCCTTAACTAGAAACTCACCAACTAGAAACTCAACAACTAGAAACTCCACACCTAGAGACTGCAGAACTAGAGACTCCGCAACTAGAAACTCCATGACTAGACACTCTACAACTTGGGACTCCGCAAGGACAGACTCCGCAAATAGTAACTCCACAACTAGAAACTTCACGACTAGAAGCTCCACAACTAGAGACTCCACAACTAGAAAACTCCACAACTAGAAACTCCACACGTAGACACTTCGCAACTAGAAACTCCACAGCTGGAGACTCCACAACTGAATTACTCCGCAACTAGAAACTTCACGACTAGAAACTCCACAACTAGAGACTACACAACTAGAAAACTCTGCAACTAGAAACTCCACGACTAGACACTCCACAACGTGAGACTTCGCAATGACAGGCTCCGCAACTAGAAACTCTGCAACTAGAAACTCCACAACTAGAAACTCCACTGCTAGAAACTTGCAACTAGAAACTCTGCAACTAGAAACTCCATAACTAGAAACTCCACAGCTAGAAACTCCACAACTAAAAAACTGCGAAACTAGAAACTCCACGACTACACACCCCACAACTTGAGACTCCGCAACGACAGACTCCACAACTTGAAACTCTGCAACTCGAAACTCTGCAACATGAAAATCCACAACTATAAACTAAAGTAGAAACTCCCCAACTAGAAACTACACAACTAGAAACTTCGCAACTAGAAACTCCACAGCTAGAACGTCCGCAACTAGAAACTCTGCAACTAGAAACTCCGCAACTAGAAACTCCACAGCTAGAAACTTCCCAACTAGAAATTCCCCAACTTGAAACTCCACAGCAAGAGACTCCAACACTAGAGACAGACAAACTAGAGACTCCGCAACTAGAAACTCCACAGCTAGAAACTCCGCAACTAGAAACTACACAACTAGAAATTTTACAACTAGAAACTCCATAACTACACACTTCACAACTAGAAACTCCGCAACTAGAAACTCTGCAACTAGAAAATGCACAACTAGAAACTCTAAAAGTAGAAAGTCTACAACAAGAAACTCCCCAACTAGAAAACTCCGCAACTAGAAACTCCACGACTAGACACTCCACAACTTGAGACTCTGCAACTAGAATTTCCACAGCTAGAAACTCCGCAACTAGAAACTCCACAACTAGAAACTCCAGAACTAGAAACTCCACAACTTGAGACTTTGCAACTAGAAACTCGGCAACTAGAAACTAACCAACTAGAAACTCCACAACTAGAAACTCCACAACTAGAAACTCCACAACCAGATACTCCACAACTACAAATTCCACAACTACAGACTCCAAGACTAGAAACTCCAGAACTAGAAACTCCACCACCAGACACTCCGCAACTAGAAACTCCGCAACTAGAAACTCCACAACTAGAAATTCCACAACTGGAGACTCCACAACTAGAAAACTCCGCAACTAGACACTCCACGACTAGACACTCCAAAACTTGAGACTCCGCCACGACCGATTCCGCAACTACAAACTCTGCAACTAGAAACTCCGCCACTATAAGCTCCACAGCTAGAAACTTGCAACTAGAAACTCTGCAACTAGAAACTCCGCAACTAGAAACTAAAAAGCTAGAAACTCCACAACTAGAAACTCCACAACTAGAGTCTCCACAACTAGAAACTCCACAACTAGAAACTCCACAACTAGAAACTCAACACCTAGAGACTGCACAACTAGAGACTCCGCAACTAGTAACTCCACAGCTAGAAACTCCGCAAGTAGAAACTCCACAACTAGAGACTCCACAACTAGAAAACTACGCAACTAGAAACTCCACGACTAGACACTTTACAACTTGAGACTCCGCAAGGACAGACTCCGCAACCAGAAACTCTGCAACTAGAAGCTCCACAACTAGAAAATCTACAACTAGAAACTTAAAAACTGGAAACTCTACAACAAGAAACTCCACAACTTGAAACTCCACAACTAGAAACTCCACAACTAGAAACTCCACAACATGAAACTCCACAACTAGAAACTCCACAACTAGAAACTATGCAACTACAAATTCCACAACTACAGACTCCACAACTAGAAACTCCAGAACTAGAAACTCCACCAGCACACCCTCCACAACTAGAAACTCCGCAACTAGAAACTCCACAACTTGAAATTCCACAACCAGAGACTCAACAACTAGAGACTCCACAACTAAAAACTGCACAACTAGAAACTCCACTACTGGAAACTCCGCAACTAGAAACTCGACAACATGAAACTCCACAACTAAAAACTCCACACCTAAAAATTCCACAACTTGAAACTGCGCAACTAAAAATTGCGCAACTAAAAACTCCACAACTAGAAACTCAACAACTTGAAACTACGCAACTAGAAACTCCGCAACTAGAAAATACACAGCTAGAACGTCTGCAACTAGAAACTCTGCAACTAGAAACTCCGCAACTAGAAACTCCACAGCTAGAAACTTCCCCACTTGAAACTCAACAACTAGAATCTCCACAGCAAGAGACTCCACAACTAGAGACTGCACAACTTGAGACTCCGCAACTAGAAACTCCAAGCTAGAAACTCCGCAACTAGAAACTACACAACTAGAAACTTTACAACTAGAAACTCCATAACTAGACACTTCGCAACTAGAAACTCTGCAACTAGAAACTGCGCCACTATAAACTCCACAGCTAGAAACTTTCAACTAGAAACTCTGCAACTAGAAACTCCGCAACTAGAACCTCCAAAGCTAGAAACTCCACAACTAGAAACTCCACAACTAGAGTCTCCACAACTAGAAACTCCACAACTAGAAACAACGCATCAAGAAACTCCACAACTAGAGACTACCAACTAGAGACTCTGCAACTAGAAACTCCACAGCTAGAATTTCCGCAACTAGAAACTCCACAACTAGAAACTCCAGGACTAGAAACACCACAACTTGAGACTTTGCAACTTGAAACTCGGCAACTAGAAACTCACCAACTAGAAACTCCACAACTAGAAACTCCACAACTAGAAACTCCACAACCAGATACTCCACAACTACAGATTCCACAACTACAGACTCCAAGGCTAGAAACTCCAGAACTAGAAACTCCACAACTAGAAATTCCACAACTGGAGACTCCACAACTAGAAAACTCCGCAACGAGAAACCACGCGACTAGACCATCCACAACTTGAGACTTCGCAGCGACCGATTCCGCAACTAGAAACACTGCAACTAGAAACTCCGCCACTATATATTCCACAGCTAGAAACTTGCAACTAGAAACTCTGCAACTAGAAACTCCGCAGCTATAAACTAAAAAGCTAGAAACTCCACAACTAGAAACTCCACAACTAGAGTCTCCACAACTAGAAACTCTACAACTAGAAACTCCACACCTAGAGACTGCACAACTAGAGACTCCGCAACTAGTAACTCCACAGCTATAAACTCCACAACTAGAAACTCCACAACTAGAGACTCCACAGTTAGAAAACTCCGCAACTAGAAACTCCATGACTAGACATTCTACAAATTGAGACTCCGCAAGGACAGACTCCGCAACTAGTAACTCCGCAAGTAGAAACTTCACGACTACAAACTCCACAACTAGAGACTCCACAACCAGAAAACTGCACAACTAGAAACTCCACACGTAGACACTTCGCAACTAGAAACTCCACAGCTAGAGACTCCACAACTAAATTACTCCGCAACTAGAAACTTCACGACTAGAAACTCCACAACTAGAGACTACACAACTAGAAAACTCTGCAACTAGAAACTCTACGACTAGACACTCCACAACGTGAGACTCCGAAATGACAGCCTCCGTTACTAGAAACTCTGCAACTAGAAACTTCGCAACTAGAAACTCCACAGCTAGAAACTTGCAACTAGAAACTCTGCAACTAGGAACTCCGTAACTAGAAACTCCACAGCTAGAAACGCCACAACTAGAAATTCCACAACTAGAGTCTCCACAACTATAAACTCCACAACTAGAAACTCCACAACTAGAGACTGCACAACTAGAGACTCTGCAACTAGAAACTCCACAGTCAGAAACTCCGCAACAAGAAACTCCATAACTAAAAACTCCAGAACTAGAAAACTGCGAAACTAGAAACTCCACGACTACACACCCCACAACTTGAGACTCCGCAACGACAGACTCCACAACTTGAAACTCTGCAACTCGAAACTCTGCAACATGAAAATCCACAACTCTAAACTAAAGTAAAAACTCCCCAAATAGAAACTACACAACTAGAAACTCCGCAACTAGAAACTCTACAACAAGAAAATCCCCAACTAGAAAACTCTGCAATTCGAAACTCCACGACTAGACACTCCACAACTTGAGACTCCGCAACGACAGACTCTGCAACTAGAAACTCTGCAACTGGAAACTGCGCCACTATAAACTCCACAGCTAGAAACTTGCAACTAGAAACTCTGCAACTAGAAACTCCGCAACCAGAAACTCCAAAGCTAGAAACTCCACAACTAAAAACTCCACAACTAGAGTCTCCACAACTAGAAACTCCACAACTAGAAACTCCGCATCTAGAAACTCCACAACTAGAGACTACCAACTAGAGACTCTGCAACTAGAAACTCCACAGCTAGAACTTCCGCAACTTGAAACTCCACAACTAGAAACTCCAGAACTAGAAACTCCACAACTTGAGACTTTGCAACTTGAAACTCGGCAACTAGAAACTCACCAACTAGAAACTCCACAACTAGAAACTCCACAACTAGAAACTCCACAACCAGATACTCCACAACTACAGATTCCACAACTACAGACTCCAAGACTAGAAACTTCAGAACTAGAAACTCCACAACTAGAAATTCCACAACTGGAGACTCCACAACTAGAAAACTCCACAACTAGAAACTCCGTGACTAGGCCATCTACAACTTGAGACTCCGCAACGACCGATTCCGCAACTAGAAACTCTGCAACTGGAAACTCGGCCACTATAAATTCCACAGCTAGAAACTTGCAACTAGAAACTCTGCAACTAGAAACTCCGCAACTAGAAACTAAAAAGCTAGAAACTCCACAACTAGAAACTCCACAACTAGAGTCTCCACAACAAGAAACTCTACAACTAGAAACTCAACAACTAGAAACTCCACACCTAGAGACTGCACAACTAGAGACTCTGCAACTAGTAACTCCACAGCTAGAAACTCCGCAACTAGAAACTCCACAACTAGAGACTCCACAACTAGAAAACTCCGCAACTAGAAACTCCACGACTAGACACTCTACAACTTGGGACTCCGCAAGGACAGACTCCGCAACTAGTAACTCCGCAACTAGAAACTTCACGACTAGAAGCTCCACAACTAGAGACTCCACAACTAGAAAACTCCACAACTAGAAACTCCACACGTAGACACTTCGCAACTAGAAACTCCACAGCTAGATACTCCACAACTAAATTACTCCGCAACTAGAAACTTCACGACTAGAAACTCCACAACTAGAGACTACACAACTAGAAAACTCTGCAACTAGAAACTCCACGACTAGACACTCCACAACGTGAGACTCCGCAATGACAGGCTCCGCAACTAGAAACTCTGCAACTAGAAACTCCGCAACTAGAAACTCCACAGCTAGAAACTTGCAACTAGAAACTCTGACACTAGAAACTCCATAACTAGAAACTCCACAGCTAGAAACTCCACAGCTAAAAAACTGCGAAACTAGAAACTCCACGACTACACACCCCACAACTTGAGACTCCGCAACGACAGACTCCACAACTTGAAACTCTGCAACTCGAAACTCTGCAACATGAAAATCCACAACTATAAACTAAAGTAGAAACTCCCCAACTAGAAACTACACAACTAGAAACTCCGCAACTAGAAACTCCACAGCTAGAACGTCCGCAACTAGAAACTCTGCAACTAGAAACACCGCAACTAGAAACTCCACAGCTAGAAACTTCCCAACTAGAAATTCCACAACTTGAAACTCCACAGCAAGAGACTCCACAACTAGAGACAGACAAACTAGAGACTCCGCAACTTGAAACTCCACAGCTAGAAGCTCCGCAACTAGAAACTACACAACTAGAAATTTTACAACTAGAAACTCCATAACTAGACACTTCACAACTAGAAACTCCACAACTAGAAAATCCACAACTAGAAACTTAAAAACTGGAAACTCTAGAACAAGAAACTCCACAACTTGAAACTCCACAACTAGAAACTCCACAACTAGAAACTATGCAACTACAAATTCCACAACTACAGACTCCACAACTAGAAACTCCAGAACTAGAAACTCCACCACCGCACCCTCCACAACTAGAAACTCCGCAACTAGAAACTCCACAACTTGAAATTCCACAACCAGAGACTCAACAACTAGAGACTCCACAACTAAAAACTGCACAACTAGAAACTCCACTACTGGAAACTCCGCAACTAGAAACTCGACAACATGAAACTCCACAACTAAAAACTCCACACCTATAAATTCCACAACTTGAAACTGGGCAACTAAAAACTGCGCAACTAAAAACTCCACAACTAGAAACTCAACAACTTGAAACTACGCAACTAGAAACTCCGCAACTAGAAACTACACAGCTAGAACGTCCGCAACAAGAAACTCTGCAACTAGAAACTCCGCAAATAGAAACTCCACAGCTAGAAACTCCGCAACTAGAAACTACACAACTAGAAACTTTACAACTAGAAACTCCATAACTAGACACTTCGCAACTAGAAACTCCGCAACTAGAAACTCCGCAACTAGAAAATCCACAACTAGAAACTTTAAAAGTAGAAACTCTACAACAAGAAAATCCCCAACAAGAAAACTCCGCAATTAGAAACGCCACGACTAGACACTCCACAACTTGAGACTCCGCAACGACAGACTCTGCAACTAGAAACTCTGCAACTAGAAACTCCGCAACTAGAACTTCCAAAGCTAGAAACTCCACAACTAGAAACTCCACAACTAGAGTCTCCACAACTAGAAACTCCACAACTAGAAACTCCACAACTAGAGACTACCAACCAGAGACTCTGCAACTAGAAACTCCACAGCTAGAATTTCCGCAACTAGAAACTCCACAACTAGAAACTCCAGAACTAGAAACTCCACAACTTGAGACTTTGCAACTTGAAACTCGGCAACTAGAAACTCACCAACTAGAAACTCCACAACTAGAAACTCCACAACTAGAAACTCCACAACCAGATACTCCACAACTAGAGATTCCACAACTACAGACTCCAAGACTAGAAACTCAAGAACTAGAAACTCCACAACTAGAAATTCCACAACTGGAGACTCCACAACTAGAAAACTCCGCAACTAGAAACTCTGCGACTACACACCCCACAACTTGAGACTCCGCAACGACAGACTCCACAACTTGAAACTCTGCAACTCGAAACTCTGCAACATGAAAATCCACAACTATAAACTAAAGTAGAAACTCCCCAACTAGAAACTACGCAACTAGAAACTCCGCAACTAGAAACTCCACAGCTAGAACGTCCGCAACTAGAAACTCTGCAACTAGAAACTCCGCAACTAGAAACTCCACAGCTAGAAACTTCCCAACTAGAAATTCCCCAACTTGAAACTCTACAGCAAGAGACTCCACAACTAGAGACAGACAAACTAGAGACTCCGCAACTAGAAACTCCACAGCTAGAAACTCCGCAACTAGAAACTCTGCAACTAGAAAATCCACAACTAGAAACTCTAAAAGTAGAAAGTCTACAACAAGAAACTCCCCAACTAGAAAACTCCGCAACTAGAAACTCCACGACTAGACACTCCACAACTTGAGACTCTGCAACTAGAATTTCCACAGCTAGAAACTCCACAACTAGAAACTCCACAACTAGAAACTCCAGAACTAGAAACTCCACAACTTGAGACTTTGCAACTAGAAACTCGGCAACTAGAAACTAACCAACTAGAAACTCCACAACGAGAAACTCCACAACTAGAAACTCCACAACTAGAAACTCCACAACCAGATACTCCACAACTACAAATTCCACAACTACAGACTCCAAGACTAGAAACTCCAGAACTAGAAACTCCACCACCAGACACTCCGCAACTAGAAACTCCGCAACTAGAAACTCCACAACTAGAAATTCCACAACTGGAGACTCCACAACTAGAAAACTCCGCAACTAGAAACTCCACGACTAGACACTCCAAAACTTGAGACTCCGCCACGACCAAATCCGCCACTAGAAACTCTGCAACTAGAAACTCCGCCACTATAAGCTCCACAGCTAGATACTTGCAACTAGAAACTCTGCAACTAGAAACTCCGCAACTAGAAACTAAAAAGCTAGAAACTCCACAACTAGAAACTCCACAACTAGAGTCTCAACAACTAGAAACTCCACAACTAGAAACTCCACAACTAGAAACTCAACACCTAGAGACTGCACAACTAGAGACTCCGCAACTAGTAACTCCACAGCTAGGAACTCCGCAACTAGAAACTCCACAACTAGAGACTCCACAACTAGAAAACTACGCAACTAGAAACTCCACGACTAGACACTTTACAACTTGAGACTCCGCAAGGACAGACTCCGCAACGAGAAACTCTGCAACTAGAAGCTCCACAACTAGAAAATCCACAACTAGAAACTTAAAAACTGGAAACACTACAACAAGAAACTCCACAACTTGAAACTCCACAACTAGAAACTCCACAACTAGAAACTCCACAACTAGAAACTATGCAACTACAAATTCCACAACTACAGACTCCACAACTAGAAACTCCAGAACTAGAAACTCCACCACCACACCCTCCACAACTAGAAACTCCGCAACTAGAAACTCCACAACTTGAAATTCCACAACCAGAGACTCAACAACTAGAGACTCCACAACTAAAAACTGCACAACTAGAAACTCCACTACTGGAAACTCCGAAACTAGAAACTCGACAACATGAAACTCCACAGCAAGAGACTCCACAACTAGAGACAGACAAACTAGAGACTCCGCAACTAGAAACTCCAAAGCTAGAAACTCGACAACTAGAAACTCCACAACTAGAGTCTCCACAACTAGAAACTCCACAACTAGAAACTCCGCATCTAGAAACTCCACAACTAGAGACTACCAACTAGAGACTCTGCAACTAGAAACTCCACAGCTAGAATTTCCGCAACTAGAAACTCCACAACTAGAAACTCCAGAACTAGAAACTCCACAACTTGAGACTTTGCAACTTGAAACTCGGCAACTAGAAACTCACCAACTAGAAACTCCACAACTAGAAACTCCACAACTAGAAACTCCACAACCAGATACTCCACAACTACAGATTCCACAACTAGAGACTCCAAGACTAGAAACTCCAGAACTAGAAACTCCACAACTAGAAATTCCACAACTGGAGACTCCACAACTAGAAAACTCCGCAACTAGAAACTCCGCGACTAGACCATCCACAACTTGAGACTCCGCAACGACCGATTCCGCAACTACAAACTCTGTAACTAGAAACTCCACCACTATAAATTCCACAGCTAGAAACTTGCAACTAGAAACTCTGCAACTAGAAACCCCGCAACTAGAAACTAAAAAGCTAGAAACTCCACAACTAGAAACTCCACAACTAGAGTCTCCACAACTAGAAACTCACCAACTAGAAACTCAACAACTAGAAACTCCACACCTAGAGACTGCACAACTAGAGACTCCGCAACTAGAAACTCCATGACTAGACACTCTACAACTTGGGACTCCGTAAGGACAGACTCCGCAAATAGTAACTCCGCAACTAGAAACTTCACGACTAGAAGCTCCACAACTAGAGACTCCACAACTAGAAAACTCCACAACTAGAAACTCCACACGTAGACACTTCGCAACTAGAAACTCCACAGCTGGAGACTCCACAACTGAATTACTCCGCAACTAGAAACTTCACGACTAGAAACTCCACAACTAGAGACTACACAACTAGAAAACTCTGCAACTAGAAACTCCACGACTAGACACTCCACAACGTGAGACTTCGCAATGACAGGCTCCGCAACTAGAAACTCTGCAACTAGAAACTCCACAACTAGAAACTCCACTGCTAGAAACTTGCAACTAGAAACTCTGCAACTAGAAACTCCATAACTAGAAACTCCACAGCTAGAAACTCCACAACTAAAAAACTGCGAATTAGAAACTCCACGACTACACACCCCACAACTTGAGACTCCGCAACGACAGACTCCACAACTTGAAACTCTGCAACTCGAAACTCTGCAACATGAAAATCCACAACTATAAACTAAAGTAGAAACTCCCCAACTAGAAACTACACAACTAGAAACTTCGCAACTAGAAACTCCACAGCTAGAACGTCCGCAACTAGAAACTCTGCAACTAGAAACTCCGCAACTAGAAACTCCACAGCTAGAAACTTCCCAACTAGAAATTCCCCAACTTGAAACTCCATAGCAAGAGACTCCAACACTAGAGACAGACAAACTAGAGACTCCGCAACTAGAAACTCCACAGCTAGAAACTCCGCAACTAGAAACTACACAACTAGAAATTTTACAACTAGAAACTCCATAACTACACACTTCACAACTAGAAACTCCGCAACTAGAAACTCTGCAACTAGAAAATGCACAACTAGAAACTCTAAAAGTAGAAAGTCTACAACAAGAAACTCCCCAACTAGAAAACTCCGCAACTAGAAACTCCACGACTAGACACTCCACAACTTGAGACTCTGCAACTAGAATTTCCACAGCTAAAAACTCCGCAACTAGAAACTCCACAACTAGAAACTCCAGAACTAGAAACTCCACAACTTGAGACTTTGCAACTAGAAACTCGGCAACTAGAAACTAACCAACTAGAAACTCCACAACTAGAAACTCCACAACTAGAAACTCCACAACTAGAAACTCCACAACCAGATACTCCACAACTACAAATTCCACAACTACAGACTCCAAGACTAGAAACTCCAGAACTAGAAACTCCACCACCAGACACTCCGCAACTAGAAACTCCGCAACTAGAAACTCCACAACTAGAAATTCCACAACTGGAGACTCCACAACTAGAAAACTCCGCAACTAGACACTCCACGACTAGACACTCCAAAACTTGAGACTCCGCCACGACCGATTCCGCAACTACAAACTCTGCAACTAGAAACTCCGCCACTATAAGCTCCACAGCTAGAAACTCTCAACTAGAAACTCTGCAACTAGAAACTCCGCAACTAGAAACTAAAAAGCTAGAAACTCCACAACTAGAAACTCCACAACTAGAGTCTCCACAACTAGAAACTCCACAACTAGAAACTCCACAACTAGAAACTCAACACCTAGAGACTGCACAACTAGAGACTCCGCAACTAGTAACTCCATAGCTAGAAACTCCGCAACTAGAAACTCCACAACTAGAGACTCCACAACTAGAAAACTAAGCAACTAGAAACTCCACGACAAGACACTTTACAACTTGAGACTCCGCAAGGACAGACTCCGCAACAAGAAACTCTGCAACTAGAAGCTCCACAACTAGAAACTTAAAAACTGGAAACTGTACAACAAGAAACTCCACAACTTGAAACTCCACAACTAGAAACTCCACAACTAGAAACTCCACAACTAGAAACTATGCAACTTCAAATTCCACAACTACAGACTCCAGAACTAGAAACTCCAGAACTAGAAACTCCACCACCACACCCTCCACAACTAGAAACTCCGCAACTAGAAACTCCACAACTTGAAATCCCACAACCAGAGACTCAACAACTAGAGACTCCACAACTAAAAACTGCACAACTAGAAACTCCACTACTGGAAACTCCGCAACTAGAAACTCGACAACATGAAACTCCACAACTAAAAACTCCACACCTAAAAATTCCACAACTTGAAACTGCGCAACTAAAAACTGCGCAACTAAAAACTCCACAACTAGAAACTCAACAACTTGAAACTACGCAACTAGAAACTCCGCAACTAGAAAATACACAGCTAGAACGTCTGCAACTAGAAACTCTGCAACTAGAAACTCCGCAACTAGAAACTCCACAGCTAGAAACTTCCCAACTAGAAACTCCACAACTAGAATCTCCACAGCAAGAGACTCCACAACTAGAGACTGCACAACTTGAGACTCCGCAACTAGAAACTCCAAGCTAGAAACTCCGCAACTAGAAACTACACAACTAGAAAATCCACAACTAGAAACTCTAAAAGTAGAAAGTCTACAACAAGAAACTCCCCAACTAGAAAACTCCGCAACTAGAAACTCCACGACTAGACACTCCACAACTTGAGACTCTGCAACTAGAATTTCCACAGCTAGAAACTCCGCAACTAGAAACTCCACAACTAGAAACTCCAGAACTAGAAACTCCACAACTTGAGACTTTGCAACTAGAAACTCGGCAACTAGAAACTAACCAACTAGAAACTCCACAACGAGAAACTCCACAACTAGAAACTCCACAACTAGAAACTCCACAACCAGATACTCCACAACTACAGACTCCAAGACTAGAAACTCCAGAACTAGAAACTCCACCACCAGACACTCCGCAACTAGAAACTCCGCAACTAGAATCTCCACAACTAGAAATTCCACAACTGGAGACTCCACAACTAGAAAACTCCGCAACTAGAAACTCCACGACTAGACACTCCAAAACTTGAGACTCCGCTACGACCGATTCCGCAACTAGAAACTCTGCAACTAGAAACTCCGCCACTATAAGCTCCACAGCTAGAAACTTGCAACTAGAAACTCTGCAACTAGAAACTCCGCAACTAGAAACTAAAAAGCTAGAAACTCCACAACTAGAAACTCCACAACTAGAGTCTCCACAACTAGAAACTCCACAACTAGAAACTCCACAGCTAGAAACTCAACACCTAGAGACTGCACAACTAGAGACTCCGCAACTAGTAACTCCACAGCTAGAAACTCCGCAACTAGAAACTCCACAACTAGAGACTCCACAACTAGAAAACTACGCATATAGAAACTCCACGACTAGACACTTTACAACTTGAGACTCCGCAAGGACAGACTCCGCAACCAGAAACTCTGCAACTAGAAGCTCCACAACTAGAAAATCCACAACTAGAAACTTAAAAACTGGGAACTCTACAACAAGAAACTCCACAACTTGAAACTCCACAACTAGAAACTCCACAACTAGAAACTCCACAACTAGAAACTATGCAACTACAAATTCCACAACTACAGACTCCACAACTAGAAACTCCAGAAGTAGAAACTCTACCACCACACCCTCCACAACTAGAAACTCCGCAACTAGAAACTCCACAACTTGAAATTCCACAACCAGAGACTCAACAACTAGAGACTCCACAACTAAAAACTGCACAACTAGAAACTCCACTACTGGAAACTCCGCAACTAGAAACTCGACAACATGAAACTCCACAACTAAAAACTCCACACCTAAAAATTCCACAACTTGAAACTGCGCAACTAAAAACTGCGCAACTAAAAACTCCACAACTAGAAACTCAACAACTTGAAACTACGCAACTAGAAACTCCGCAACTAGAAAATACACAGCTAGAACGTCTGCAACTAGAAACTCTGCAACTAGAAACTCCGCAACTAGAAACTCCACAGCTAGAAACTTCCCAACTAGAAACTCCACAACTAGAATCTCCACAGCAAGAGACTCCACAACTAGAGACTGCACAACTTGAGACTCCGCAACTAGAAACTCCAAGCTAGAAACTCCGCAACTAGAAACTACACAACTAGAAACATTACAACTAGAAACTCCATAACTAGACACTTCGCAACTAGAAACTCCGCAACGAGAAACTCCGAACTAGAAAATCCACAACTAGAAACTTTAAAAGTAGAAACTCTACAACAAGAAAATCCCCAACTAGAAAACTCCGCAATTAGAAACTCCACGACTAGACACTCCACAACTTGAGACTCTGCAACGACAGACTCTGCAACTGGAAACTCTGCAACTAGAAACTGCGCCACTATAAACTCCACAGCTAGAAACTTGCAACTAGAAACTCTGCAACTAGAAACTCCGCAACTAGAAACTCCAAAGCTAGAAACTCCACAACTAGAAACTCCACAACTAGAGTCTCCACAACTAGAAACTGCACAACTAGAAACTCCGCATCTAGAAACTCCACAACTAGAGACTACCAACTAGAGACTCTGCAACTAGAAACTCCACAGCTAGAATTTCCGCAACTAGAAACTCCACAACTAGAAACTCCAGAACTAGAAACTCCACAACTTGAGACTTTGCAACTTGAAACTCGGCAACTAGAAACTCACCAACTAGAAACTCCACAACTAGAAACTCCACAACTAGAAACTCCACAACCAGATACTCCACAACTACAGATTCCACAACTAGCAACTCCAAGACTAGAAACTCCAGAACTAGAAACTCCACAACTAGAAATTCCACAACTGGAGACTCCACAACTAGAAAACTCCGCAACTAGAAACTCCGCGACTAGACCATCCACAACTTGAGACTCCGCAATGACCGATTCCGCAACTACAAACTCTGCATCTAGAAACTCCACCACTATAAATTCCACAGCTAGAAACTTGCAACTAGAAACTCTGCAACTAGAAACCCCACAACTAGAAACTGAAAAGCTAGAAACTCCACAACTAGAAACTCCACAACTAGAGTCTCCACAACTAGAAACTCACCAACTAGAAACTCAACAACTAGAAACTCCACACCTAGAGACTGCACAACTAGAGACTCTGCAACTAGAATCTCCACAACTAGAGACTCCACAACTACAAAACTCCGCAACTAGAAACTCCATGACTAGACACTCTACAACTTGGGACTCCGCAAGGACAGACTCCGCAACTACTAACTCCGCAACTAGAAACTTCACGACTAGAAGCTCCACAACTAGAGACTCCACAACTAGAAAACTCCACAACTAGAAACTCCACACGTAGACACTTCGCAACTAGAAACTCCACAGCTGGAGACTCCACAACTGAATTACTCCGCAACTAGAAACTTCATGACTAGAAACTCCACAACTAGAGACTACACAACTAGAAAACTCTGCAACTAGAAACTCCACGACTAGACACTCCACAACGTGAGACTCCGCAAGGACAGGCTCCGCAACTAGAAACTCTGCAACTAGAAACTCCATAACTAGAAACTCCACAGCTAGAAACTCCACAACTAAAAAACTGCGAAACTAGAAACTCCACGACTACACACCCCACAACTTGAGACTCCGCAACGACAGACTCCACAACTTGAAACTCTGCAACTCGAAACTCTGCAACATGAAAATCCACAACTATAAACTAAAGTAGAAACTCCACAACTAGAAACTACACAACTAGAAATTTTACAACTAGAAACTCCATAACTACACACTTCGCAACTAGAAACTCCGCAACTAGAAACTCTGCAACTAGAAAATGCACAACTAGAAACTAGTTTTGCGCGATTGGCTACCGCGATCGGCTGTTAACCGAAAGGTTGGAGGCTCGAGCCCACCCGGTGGTGGTGCGGCGCTTTTTTTCTTTGGGCTGATAACTTTGAAGATATGTTCTGATGGGGCTGAGAGTGGAGCACGACTGTCTCCGTGGCGCAACTGGCTATGCGATAGGCTGTTAACGGAAAGGTTGGAGGTTTGAGCCCTACCAGGAGTGGTGTGTTTCTTTTTTTTCTTTGGGCTGATAGTTTTGAAAATATGTTCTGATGGCGGTGAGTGGCACAGGACTGTCTCCGTTGCGCAATTGGCTAGCGCGATCGGCTGTTAATCGAAAGGTTAGAGGTACGAGCCCACCCGGTGGTGGTGCGGCGCTTTTTTTCTTTGGGCTGATAGCTTTGAAGATATGTTCTGATGGTGGTGAGAGTAGAGCACGACTGGCTCCGTGGCGCAATTGGCTAGCGCGATCGGCCTTTAACCGAAAGGTTGGAGGTTCGAGCCCACCCGGTGGTGGTGCGGCGCTTTTTTTTGGCTGATAGCTTTGAAGATATGTTCTGATGGTGGTGAGAGTGGAGCACGACTGTCGCCGTGGCGCGATCGGCTGTTAACCGAAAGGTCGGAGGTACGAGCCCACCTGGTGGTGGTGCGGCGCTTTTTTTTGTTTGGGCTGATAGCTCTGAAGAATTGTTCTGACGATGGTGAGAGTGGAGCACGACTGTCTCCGTGGCGCAATTGGCTATGCGATCGGCTGTTAACTGAAATGGTGGAGGTTCGAGCCCTCCCGGGAGTGGTGTGTTGCTTTTTATTCTTTGGGCTGATAGCTTTAAAGATATGTTCTGGTGGTGGTGAGAGTGGAGCAGGACTGTCTCCGTGGCACAATTGGCTAGTACCATCGGCTGTTAACCGAAAGGTTGGAGGTACGAGCCGATCCGGTGGTGGTGCGGCGCTTTTTTTCTTTGGGCTGATAGCTTTGAAGATATGTCCTGATGGTGGTGAGAGTGGAGCTCGACTGTCTCCGTGGGGCAATTGGCTAGCGCGATCGGCTGTTAACCGAAAGGTTGGAGGTACGAGGCCACCCGGTGGTGGTGCGGCGCTTTTTTTTGTTTGGGCTGATAGCTCTGAAGAAATGTTCTGACGATGTTGAGAGTGGAGCACGACTGTCTCTATGGCGCAATTGGCTATGCGATCGGCTGTTAACTGAAAGGTTGGAGGTTCGAGCCCTCCCGCGAGTAGTGTGTTGCTTTTTTTCTTTGGGCTGATAGCTTTGAAGATATGTTCTGTTTGTGGTGAGAGTGGAGCAGGACTATCTCCGTGGCGCAATTGGCTAGCGTGATCGGCTGTTAACCGAAAGGTTGGAGGTACGAGCCCACCCGGTGGTGGTGCGGCGCTTTTTTTTCTTTTGGCTGATAGCTCTGAAGAAATGTTCTGTCGGTGGTTAGAGTGGAGCACGACTGTCTCCGTGGCGCAACTGGCTATGCGATCGGCTGTTAACGGAAAGGTTGGAGGTTCGAGCCCTACCAGGAGTGGTGTGTTGCTTTTTTTTCTTTGGGCTGATAGCTTTGAAAATGTGATCTGATGGCGGTGAGTGGCGCAGGACTGTCTCCGTGGCGCAATTGGCTAGCGCGATCGGCTGTTAATCGAAGGTTGGAGGTACGAGCCCACCCGGTGGTGGTGCGGCGCTTTTTTTTGGCTGATAGCTTTGAAGATATGTTCTGATGGTGGTGAGAGTGGAGCACGACTGTCGCCGTGGCGCAATCGGCTAGCGCGATCGGCTGTTAACCGAAAGGTTGGACGTACGAGCCCACCTGGTGGTGGTGCGGCGCTTTTTTTTGTTTGGGCTGATAGCTCTGAGGAAATGTTCTGACGGTGGTGAGAGTGGAGCACGACTGTCTCCGTGGCGCAATTGGCTATGCGATCGGCTGTTAACTGTAATGGTGGAGGTTCGAGCCCTCCCGGGAGTGGTGTGTTGCTTTTTATTCTTTGGGCTGATAGCTTTGAAGATATGTTCTGGTGGTGGTGAGAGTGGAGCAGGACTGTCTCCGTGGCGCAATTGGCTAGTACCATCGGCTGTTAACCGAAAGGTTGGAGGTACGAGCCCATCCGGTGGTGGTGCGGCGCTTTTTTTCTTTGGGCTGATAGCTTTGAAGATATGTCCTGATGGTGGTGAGAGTGGAGCACGACTGTCTCCGTGGTGCAATTGGCTAGCGCGATCGGTTGTTAAACGAAAGGTTGGAGGTACGAGCCCACCCGGTGGTGGTGTGGCGCTTTTTTTTCTTTGGGCTGATAGCTTTGAAGATATGTTCTGATGGTGGTGAGAGTGGAGCACGACTGTCTCCGTGGCGCAATTGGCTATTCGATCGGCTGTTAACTGAAAGGTTGGATGTTCGAGCCCTCGCGGGAGTGGTGTGTTGCTTTTTTTTCTTTGCGCTGATAGCTTTGAAGATAGGTTCTCATGGTGGTGAGAGTGGAGCAGGACTGTCTCCGTGGCGCAATTGGCTACCGCGATAGGCTGTTAACCGAAAGGTTGCAGATGCGAGCCACCCGGGGGAGGTGAGGCGCTTTTTTTTCTTTAGGCTGATAGCTTTGAAGGTATGTTCTGATGGTGGTGAGAGTGGAGCACGACTGTCTTCGTGGCGCAATTGGCTATGCGATCGGCTGTTAATTGAAAGGTTGGAGGTTCGAGCCCACCCGGTGTTGGTGCGGCGCTTTTTTTCTTTTGGGCTGATAGCTCTGAAGAAATGTTCTGACGGTTGTGAGAGTGGAGCACGACTGTCTCTATGGCGCAATTGGCTATGCGATCGGCTGTTAACTGAAAGGTTGGAGGTTCGAGCCCTCCCGGGAGTAGTGTGTTGCTTTTTTTCTTTGGGCTGATAGCTTTGAAGATATGTTGTGTTGGTGGTGAGAGTGAAGCAGGACTGTCTCCGTGGCGCAATTGGCTACCGCGATCGGCTGTTAACTGAAAGGTTGGAGGTTCGAGCCCACCCAGTGGTGGTGCGGCGCTTTTTTTTCTTTGGGCTGATAACTTTGAAGATATGTTCTGATAGGGGTGAGAGTGGAGAACGACTGTCTCTGCCGCGCAATTGGCTAGCGCGATTCGGCTGTTAACCGAAACGTTGGAGGTACGAGCCCACCCGGTGATGGGGCGGCGCTTTTTTTTCTTTGGGCTGATAGCTCTGAAGAAATGTTCTGACGATGTTGAGAGTGGAGCACGACTGTCTCCATGGCGCAATTGGCTATGCGATCGGCTGTTAACCGAAAGGTTGGAGGTTCGAGCTCTCCCGGGAGTGGTGTGTTGCTTTTTTTCTTTGGGCTGATAGCTTTGAAAATATGTTCTGAAGGTGTTGAGAGTGGAGCAGGACTGTCTTCGTGGCGCAATTGGCTATGCGATCGGCTGTTAATTGAAAGGTTGGAGGTTCGAGCCCACCCGGTGTTGGTGCGGCGCTTTTTTTCTTTTGGGCTGATACCTCTGAAGAAATGTTCTGACGGTTGTGAGAGTGGAGCACGACTGTCTCTATGGCGCAATTGGCTATGCGATCGGCTGTTAACTGAAAGGTTGGAGGTTCGAGCCCTCCCGCGAGTAGTGTGTTGCTTTTTTTCTTTGGGCTGATAGCTTTGAAGATATGTTCTGTTTGTGGTGAGAGTGGAGCAGGACTATCTCCGTGGCGCAATTGGCTAGCGTGATCGGCTGTTAACCGAAAGGTTGGAGGTACGAGCCCACCCGGTGGTGGTGCGGCGCTTTTTTTTCTTTTGGCTGATAGCTCTGAAGAAATGTTCTGTCGGTGGTTAGAGTGGAGCACGACTGTCTCCGTGGCGCAACTGGCTATGCGATCGGCTGTTAACGGAAAGGTTGGAGGTTCGAGCCCTACCAGGAGTGGTGTGTTGCTTTTTTTTCTTTGGGCTGATAGCTTTGAAAATGTGATCTGATGGCGGTGAGTGGCGCAGGACTGTCTCCGTGGCGCAATTGGCTAGCGCGATCGGCTGTTAATCGAAGGTTGGAGGTACGAGCCCACCCGGTGGTGGTGCGGCGCTTTTTTTTGGCTGATAGCTCTGAAGATATGTTCTGATGGTGGTGAGAGTGGAGCACGACTGTCGCCGTGGCGCAATCGGCTAGCGCGATCGGCTGTTAACCGAAAGGTTGGAGGTACGAGCCCACCTGGTGGTGGTGCGGCGCTTTTTTTTGTTTGGGCTGATAGCTCTGAGGAAATGTTCTGACGGTGGTGAGAGTGGAGCACGACTGTCCCCGTGGCGCAATTGGCTATGCGATCGGCTGTTAACTGTAATGGTGGAGGTTCGAGCCCTCCCGGGAGTGGTGTGTTGCTTTTTATTCTTTGGGCTGATAGCTTTGAAGATATGTTCTGGTGGTGGTGAGAGTGGAGCAGGACTGTCTCCGTGGCGCAATTGGCTAGTACCATCGGCTGTTAACCGAAAGGTTGGAGGTACGAGCCCATCCGGTGGTGGTGCGGCGCTTTTTTTCTTTGGGCTGATAGCTTTGAAGATATGTCCTGATGGTGGTGAGAGTGGAGCACGACTGTCTCCGTGGTGCAATTGGCTAGCACGATCGGCTCTTAAACGAAAGGTTGGAGGTACGAGCCCACCCGGTGGTGGTGTGGCGCTTTTTTTTCTTTGGGCTGATAGCTTTGAAGATATGTTCTGATGGTGGTGAGAGTGGAGCACGACTGTCTCCGTGGCGCAATTGGCTATTCGATCGGCTGTTAACTGAAAGGTTGGATGTTCGAGCCCTCGCGGGAGTGGTGTGTTGCTTTTTTTTCTTTGCGCTGATAGCTTTGAAGATAGGTTCTCATGGTGGTGAGAGTGGAGCACGACTGTCTCCGTGGCGCAATTGGCTACCGCGATAGGCTGTTAACCGAAAGGTTGCAGATGCGAGCCACCCGGGGGAGGTGAGGCGCTTTTTTTTCTTTAGGCTGATAGCTTTGAAGATATGTTCTGATGGTGGTGAGAGTGGAGCACGACTGTCTTCGTGGCGCAATTGGCTATGCGATCGGCTGTTAATTGAAAGGTTGGAGGTTCGAGCCCACCCGGTGTTGGTGCGGCGCTTTTTTTCTTTTGGGCTGATAGCTCTGAAGAAATGTTCTGACGGTTGTGAGAGTGGAGCACGACTGTCTCTATGGCGCAATTGGCTATGCGATCGGCTGTTAACTGAAAGGTTGGAGGTTCGAGCCCTCCCGGGAGTAGTGTGTTGCTTTTTTTCTTTGGGCTGATAGCTTTGAAGATATGTTGTGTTGGTGGTGAGAGTGAAGCAGGACTGTCTCCGTGGCGCAATTGGCTACCGCGATCGGCTGTTAACTGAAAGGTTGGAGGTTCGAGCCCACCCAGTGGTGGTGCGGCGCTTTTTTTTCTTTGGGCTGATAACTTTGAAGATATGTTCTGATAGGGGTGAGAGTGGAGAACGACTGTCTCTGCCGCGCAATTGGCTAGCGCGATTCGGCTGTTAACCGAAACGTTGGAGGTACGAGCCCACCCGGTGATGGGGCGGCGCTTTTTTTTCTTTGGGCTGATAGCTCTGAAGAAATGTTCTGCCGGTGGTTAGAGTGGAGCACGACTGTCTCCGTGGCGCAATTGGCTATGCGATCGGCTGTTAACGGAAAGGTTGGAGTTTCGAGCCCTCCCGGGAGTGGTGTGTTGCTTTTTTTTGGGCTGATAGCTTTGAAGATATGTCCTGATGGCGGTGAGAGTGGCGCAGGACTGTCTCCGTGGCGCAATTGGCTAGCGCGATCGGCTGTTAATCGAAATGTTGGAGGTACGAGCCCAGCCTGTGGTGGTGCGGCGCTTTTTTTTCTTTGGGCTGATAGCTTTGAAGATAGGTTCTCATGGTGGTGAGAGTGGAGCAGGACTGTCTCCGTGGCGCAACTGGCTACCGCGATAGGCTGTTAACCGAAAGGTTGCAGGTACGAGCCACCCGGGGGAGGTGAGGCGCTTTTTTTTCTTTAGGCTGATAGCTTTGAAGATATGTTCTGATGGCGGTGAGAGTGGAGCACGACTGTGTCCGTGGCGCAATTGGCTAGCGCGATCGGCTGTTAACCGAAAGGTTGGAGGTACGAGCCCACCTGGTGGTGGTGCGGCGCTTTTTTTTTGTTTGGGCTGATAGCTCTGAAGAAATGTTCTGACGATGGTGAGAGTGGAGCACGACTGTCTCTATGGCGCAATTGGCTATGCGATCGGCTGTTAACTGAAAGGTTGGAGGTTCGAGCCCTCCCGGGAGTAGTGTGTTGCTTTTTTCTTTGGGCTGATAGCTTTGAAGATATGTTGTGTTGGTGGTGAGAGTGAAGCAGGACTGTCTCCGTGGCGCAATTGGCTACCGCGATGGCCTGTTAACTGAAAGGTTGGAGGTTCGAGCCCACACAGTGGTGGTGCGGCGCTTTTTTTTCTTTGGGCTGATAACTTTGAAGATATGTTCTGATAGGGGTGAGAGTGGCGCAGGACTGTCTCCGTGGCGCAATTGGCTAGCGCGATCGGCTGTTAATCGAAGTGTTGGAGGTACGAGCCCACCCGGTGGTGGTGCGGCGCTTTTTTTTCTTTGGGCTGATAGCTTTGAAGATATGTTCTGATGGTGGTGAGAGTGGGGCACGACTGTCTCCGTGGCGCAATTGGCTAGCGCGATCGGCTGTTAACCAAAAGGTTGGAGGTACGAGCCCATCCCGTGGTGGTGCGGCGCTTTTTTTCTTTGGGCTGATAGCTTTGAAATTATGTCCTGATGGTGGTGAGAGTGGAGCACGACTGTCTCCGTGGTGCAATTGGCTAGCGCGATCGGCTGTTAAACGAAAGGTTGGAGGTACGAGCCCACCCGGTGGTGGTGTGGCGCTTTTTTTTCTTTGGGCTGGTAGCTTTGAAGATATGTTCTGATGGTGGTGAGAGTGGAGCACGACTGTCTCCGTGGCGCAATTGGCTATTCGATCGGCTGTTAAGTGAAAGGTTGGATGTTCGAGCCCTCCCGGGAGTGGTGTGTTGCTTTTTTTCTTTGCGCTGATAGCTTTGAAGATAGGTTCTCATGGTGGTGAGAGTGGAGCAGGACTGTCTCCGTGGCGCAATTGGCTACCGCGATAGGCTGTTAACCGAAAGGTTGCAGATACGAGCCACCCGGGGGAGGTGAGGCGCTTTTTTTTAGGCTGATAGCTTTGAAGATATGTTCTGATGGTGGTGAGATTGGAGCACGACTGTCTTCGTTGCGCAATTGGCTATGCGATCGGCTGTTAATTGAAAGGTTGGAGGTTCGAGCCCACCCGGTGTTGGTGCGGCGCTTTTTTTCTTTTGGGCTGATAGCTCTGAAGAAATGTTCTGACGGTTGTGAGAGTGGAGCACGACTGTCTCTATGGCGCAATTGGCTATGCGATCGGCTGTTAACTGAAAGGTTGGAGCTTCGAGCCCTCCCGGGAGTAGTGTGTTGCTTTTTTTTCTTTGGGCTGATAGCTTTGAAGATATGTTGTGTTGGTGGTGAGAGTGAAGCAGGATTGTCTCCGTGGCGCAATTGGCTACCGCGATCGGCTGTTAACTGAAAGGTTGGAGGTTCGAGCCCACCCAGTGGTGGTGCGGCGCTTTTTTTTCGTTGGGCTGATAACTTTGAAGATATGTTCTGATAGGGGTGAGAGTGGAGCACGACTGTCTCTGCCGCGCAATTGGCCAGCGCGATTCGGCTGTTAACCGAAAGGTTGGAGGTACGAGCCCACCCGGTGATGGTGCGGCTCTTTTTTTTCTTTGGGCTGATAGCTCTGAAAAAATGTTCTGCCGGTGGTTAGAGTGGAGCACGACTGTCTCCGTGGCGCTATTGGCTATGCGATCGGCTGTTAACGGAAAGGTTGGAGTTCGAGCCCTCCTGGGAGTGGTGTGTTGATTTTTTTTCTTTGGGCTGATAGCTTTGAAGATATGTTCTGATGGCGGTGAGAGTGGCGCAGGACTGTCTCCGTGGCGCAATTGGCTAGCGCGATCGGCTGTTAATCAAAATGTTGGAGGTACGAGCCCACCCGGTGGTGGTGCGGCGCTTTTTTTTTCTTTGGGCTGATAGCTTTGAAGATATGTTCTGATGGTGGTGAGAGTGGGGCACGACTGTCTCCGTGGCGCAATTGGCTAGCGCGATCGGCTGCTAACCAAAAGGTTGGAGGTACGAGCCCATCCCGTGGAGGTGCGGCGCTTTTTTTCTTTGGGCTGATAGCTTTGAAGATAGGTTCTCATGCTGGTGAGAGTGGAGCAGGACTGTCTCCGTGGCGCAATTGGCTACCGCGATAGGCTGTTAACCGAAAGGTTGCAGATACGAGCCACCCTGGGTAGGTGAGGCGCTTTTTTTTCTTTAGGCTGATAGCTTTGAAGATATGTTCTGATGGTGGTGAGAGTGGAGCACGACTGTCTTCGTGGCGCAATTGGCTATGCGATCGGCTGTTAATTGAAAGGTTGGAGGTTCGAGCCCACCCGGTGTTGGTGCGGCGCTTTTTTTCTTTTGGGCTGATACCTCTGAAGAAATGTTCTGACGGTTGTGAGAGTGGAGCACGACTGTCTCTATGGCGCAATTGGCTATGCGATCGGCTGTTAACTGAAAGGTTGGAGGTTCGAGCCCTCCCGGGAGTAGTGTGTTGCTTTTTTTCTTTGGGCTGATACCTTTGAAGATATGTTGTGTTGGTGGTGAGAGTGAAGCAGGACTGTCTCCGTGGCGCAGTTGGCTACCGCGATCGGCTGTTAACTGAAAGGTTGGAGGTTCGAGCCCACCCAGTGGTGGTGCGGCGCTTTTTTTTCTTTGGGCTGATAACTTTGAAGATATGTTCTGATAGGGGTGAGAGTGGAGCCGACTTTCTCTGCCGCGCAATTGGCTAGCGCGATTCGGCTGTTAACCGAAAGATTGGAGGTACGAGCCCACCCGGTGATGGTGCGTCGCTTTTTTTTCTTTGTTCTGATAGCTCTGAAAAAATGTTCTGCCGGTGGTTAGAGTGGAGCACGACTGTCTCCGTGGCGCAATTGGCTATGCGATCGGCTGTTAACGGAAAGGTTGGAGTTTCGAGCCCTCCCGGGAGTGGTGTGTTGCTTTTTTTTCTTTGGGCTGATAGCTTTGAAGATATGTTCTGATGGCGGTGAGAGTGGCGCAGGACTGTCTCCGTGGCGCAATTGGCTAGCGCGATCAGCTGTTAATCGAAATGTTGGAGGTACGAGCCCACCCGGTGGTGGTGCGGCGCTTTTTTTTCTTTGGGCTGATAGCTTTGAAGATATGTTCTGATGGTGGTGAGAGTGGGGCACGACTGTCTCCGTGGCGCAATTGGCTAGCGCGATTGGCTGTTAACCGAAAGGTTGCAGATACGAGCCACCCGGGGGAGGTGAGGCGCTTTTTTTTAGGCTGATAGCTTTGAAGATATGTTCTGATGGTGGTGAGAGTGGAGCACGACTGTCTTCGTTGCGCAATTGGCTATGCGATCGGCTGTTAATTGAAAGGTTGGAGGTTCGAGCCCACCCGGTGTTGGTGCGGCGCTTTTTTTCTTTTGGGCTGATAGCTCTGAAGAAATGTTCTGACGGTTGTGAGAGTGGAGCACGACTGTCTCTATGGCGCAATTGGCTATGCGATCGGCTGTTAACTGAAAGGTTGGAGGTTCGAGCCCTCCCGGGAGTAGTGTGTTGCTTTTTTTTCTTTGGGCTGATAGCTTTGAAGATATGTTGTGTTGGTGGTGAGAGTGAAGCAGGACTGTCTCCGTGGCGCAATTGGCTACCGCGATCGGCTGTTAACTGAAAGGTTGGAGGTTCGAGCCCACCCAGTGGTGGTGCGGCGCTTTTTTTTCGTTGGGCTGATAACTTTGAAGATATGTTCTGATAGGGGTGAGAGTGGAGCACGACTGTCTCTGCCGCGCAATTGGCCAGCGCGATTCGGCTGTTAACCGAAAGGTTGGAGGTACGAGCCCACCCGGTGATGGTGCGGCTCTTTTTTTTCTTTGGGCTGATAGCTCTGAAGAAATGTTCTGCCGGTGGTTAGAGTGGAGCACGACTGTCTCCGTGGCGCTATTGGCTATGCGATCGGCTGTTAACGGAAAGGTTGGAGTTCGAGCCCTCCCGGGAGTGGTGTGTTGATTTTTTTTCTTTGGGCTGATAGCTTTGAAGATATGTTCTGATGGCGGTGAGAGTGGCGCAGGACTGTCTCAGTGGCGCAATTGGCTAGCGCGATCGGCTGTTAATCAAAATGTTGGAGGTACGAGCCCACCCGGTGGTGGTGCGGCGCTTTTTTTTTCTTTGGGCTGATAGCTTTGAAGATATGTTCTGATGGTGGTGAGAGTGGGGCACGACTGTCTCCGTGGCGCAATTGGCTAGCGCGATCGGCTGCTAACCAAAAGGTTGGAGGTACGAGCCCATCCCGTGGAGGTGCGGCGCTTTTTTTCTTTGGGCTGATAGCTTTGAAGATAGGTTCTCATGCTGGTGAGAGTGGAGCAGGACTGTCTCCGTGGCGCAATTGGCTACCGCGATAGGCTGTTAACCGAAAGGTTGCAGATACGAGCCACCCTGGGTAGGTGAGGCGCTTTTTTTTCTTTAGGCTGATAGCTTTGAAGATATGTTCTGATGGTGGTGAGAGTGGAGCACGACTGTCTTCGTGGCGCAATTGGCTATGCGATCGGCTGTTAATTGAAAGGTTGAAGGTTCGAGCCCACCCGGTGTTGGTGCGGCGCTTTTTTTCTTTTGGGCTGATACCTCTGAAGAAATGTTCTGACGGTTGTGAGAGTGGAGCACGACTGTCTCTATGGCGCAATTGGCTATGCGATCGGCTGTTAACTGAAAGGTTGGAGGTTCGAGCCCTCCCGGGAGTAGTGTGTTGCTTTTTTTCTTTGGGCTGATACCTTTGAAGATATGTTGTGTTGGTGGTGAGAGTGAAGCAGGACTGTCTCCGTGGCGCAGTTGGCTACCGCGATCGGCTGTTAACTGAAAGGTTGGAGGTTCGAGCCCACCCAGTGGTGGTGCGGCGCTTTTTTTTCTTTGGGCTGATAACTTTGAAGATATGTTCTGATAGGGGTGAGAGTGGAGCACGACTTTCTCTGCCGCGCAATTGGCTAGCGCGATTCGGCTGTTAACCGAAAGATTGGAGGTACGAGCCCACCCGGTGATGGTGCGGCGCTTTTTTTTCTTTGTTCTGATAGCTCTGAAAAAATGTTCTGCCGGTGGTTAGAGTGGAGCACGACTGTCTCCGTGGCGCAATTGGCTATGCGATCGGCTGTTAACGGAAAGGTTGGAGTTTCGAGCCCTCCCGGGAGTGGTGTGTTGCTTTTTTTTCTTTGGGCTGATAGCTTTGAAGATATGTTCTGATGGCGGTGAGAGTGGCGCAGGACTGTCTCCGTGGCGCAATTGGCTAGCGCGATCAGCTGTTAATCGAAATGTTGGAGGTACGAGCCCACCCGGTGGTGGTGCAGCGCTTTTTTTTCTTTGGGCTGATAGCTTTGAAGATATGTTCTGATGGTGGTGAGAGTGGGGCACGACTGTCTCCGTGGCGCAATTGGCTAGCGCGATTGGCTGTTAACCAAAAGGTTGGAGGTACGAGCCCATCCCGTGGTGGTGCGGCGCTTTTTTTCTTTTGGGCTGATAGCTCTGAAGAAATGTTCTGACGGTTGTGAGAGTGGAGCACGACTGTCTCTGTGGCGCAATTGGCTATGCGATCGGCTGTTAACTGAAAGGTTGGAGGTTCGAGCCCTCCCGGGAGTAGTTTGCTGCTTTTTTTCTTTGGGCTGATAGCTTTGAAGATATGTTGTGTTGGTGGTGAGAGTGAAGCAGGACTGTCTCCGTGGCGCAATTGGCTACGGCGATCGGCTGTTAACTGAAAGGTTGGAGGTTCGAGCCCACCCAGTGGTGGTGCGGCGCTTTTTTTTCTTTGGGCTGATAACTTTGAAGATATGTTCTGATAGGGGTGAGAGTGGCGCAGGACTGTCTCCGTGGCGCAATTGGCTAGCGCGATCGGCTGTTAATCGAAGTGTTGGAGGTACGAGCCCACCCGGTGGTGGTGCGGCGCTTTTTTTTTCTTTGGGCTGATAGCTTTGAAGATATGTCCTGATGGTGGTGAGAGTGGAGCACGACTGTCTCCGTGGTGCAATTGGCTAGCGCGATCGGCTGTTAAACGAAAGGTTGGAGGTACGAGCCCACCCGGTGGTGGTGTGGCGCTTTTTTTCTTTGGGCTGGTAGCTTTGAAGATATGTTCTGATGGTGGTGAGAGTGGAGCACGACTGTCTCCGTGGCGCAATTGGCTATTCGATCGGCTGTTAACTGAAAGGTTGGATGTTCGAGCCCTCCCGGGAGTGGTGTGTTGCTTTTCTTTCTTTGCGCTGATAGCTTTGAAGATAGGTTCTCATGGTGGTGAGAGTGGAGCAGGACTGTCTCCGTGGCGCAATTGGCTACCGCGATAGGCTGTTAACCGAAAGGTTGCAGATACGAGCCACCCGGGGGAGGTGAGGCGCTTTTTTTTAGGCTGATAGCTTTGAAGATATGTTCTGATGGTGGTGAGAGTGGAGCACGACTGTCTTCGTGGCGCAATTGGCTATGCGATCGGCCATTAACCGAAAGCTTGGAGTTTCGAGCCCACCCGGTAGTGGTGCGGCGCTTTTTTTTTCTTTGGGCTGATAGCTTTGAAGATATGTTCTGATGGTGGTGAGAGTGGAGCAGGACTGTCTCCGTGGCGCAATTGGCTACCGCGATAGGCTGTTAACCGAAAGGTTGGAGGTTCGAGCCCACCCGGTGGTGGTGTGGCGCTTTTTTTTTCTTTGGGCTGATAGCTTTGAAGATATCTTCTGATGGTGGTGAGAATGGAGCAGGACTGTCTCCGTGGCGCAATTGGCTAGCGCGATCGGCCATTAACCGAAAGCTTGGAGTTTCGAGCCCACTCGGTAGTGGTGCGGCGCTTTTTTTTTCTTTGGGCTGATAGCTTTGAAGATATGTTCTGATGGTGGTGAGAGTGGAGCAGGACTGTCTCCGTGGCGCAATTGGCTAGCGCGATCGGCTATTAATCGAAAGGTTGGAGGTTCGAGCCCACCCGGGGATGGTGCAGCACTGTTTTTTCTTTGGGCTGATAACTTTGAAGATATGTTTTGATGGTGGAGAGAGTGGAGCAGGACTGTCTCCGTGGCGCAATTGGCTAGCGCGATCGGCTGTCAACCGAAAGGTTGGAGGTTTGAGCCCACCCGGAGATGGTGTGTCGCTTTTTTTTCTTTTCGCTGATAGCTTTGAAGATATGTTCTGATGGTGGCGAGAGTGGAGCACGACTGTCTCCGTGGCGCAATTGGCTAGCGCGATCGGCTGTTAATCGAAATGTTGGAGGTTCGAGCCCTCCCGGGGATGGTGCGGCGCTCTTTTTTCTTGGGGCTGATAGCTTTGAAGATATGTTTTGATGGTGGTGAGAATGGAGCAGGACTGTCTCCGTGGCGCAATTGGCTAGCGCGATCGGCTGTTAACCGAAAGGTTGGAGGTTTGAGCCCACCCGAGGACTGTGCGTCGCTTTTTTTTCTTTTTGCTGATAGCTTTGAAGATATGTTCTGATGGTGTTGACAGTGGAGCACGACGGCCTCCGTCGCGCAATTGGCTAATGCGATCTGCTGTTAACCGAAAGGTTTGAGGTTCGAGCCCACCCGGTGGTGGTGCGGCGCTTTTTTTTCTTTGGGCTGATAGCTTTGAAGATATGTTCTGATGGTGCTGAGAGTCTAGCAGGACTGTCTCCGTGGCGCAATTTGCTAGCGCGATCGGCTGTTAACCGAAAGGTTAGTGGTTCGAGCCCTCCCGGGAGTGGTGTGATGCTTTTTTCTTTGCGCTGATAGGTTTGGAGACATGTTCTTATGGTGGTGAGATTGGAGCGCGACTGTCTCCGTGGCGCAATTGGCTAGCGCGATTGGCTGTTAACCGAAAGGTTGGAGGTTTGAGCCCCACCGGGGACTGTGGGTCGCTTTTTTTTCTTTTCGCTGATAGCTTTGAAGATATGTTCTGATGGTGTTGAGAATGGAGCACGACGGTCTCCGTCGTGCAATTGGCTAACGCGATCTGCTGTTAACCAAAAGGTTGGAGGTTGGAGCCCACCCATTGGTGGTGCGGCGCTTTTTTTTTCTTTGCACTGATAGCTTTGGAGAAATGTTCTGATGGTGGTGAGATTGGAGCACGACTGTCTCCTTGGCGCAATTGGCTAGCACAATCGGCTGTTAACCGAAAAATTGGAGTTTTAAGCCCACCCGGGGACGGTGTGTCGCTTTTTTTTTCTTTGTGCTGATAGCTTTGAAGATATGTTCTGATGGTGGTGAGAGTGGAGCACGACTGTCTCCGTGGCGCAATTGGCTAGCGCGATCGGCTGTTAATCGAAATGTTGGAGGTTCGAGCCCACCCGGGGATGGTGCGGCGCTCTTTTTTCTTTTGGCTGATAGCTCTGAAGAAATGTTCTGACGGTGGTAAGAGTGGAGCACGGCTGTCTCCGTGGTGCAATTGGCTAGCGCGATCGGCAGTTAACCAAAAACTTGGAGGTTCGAGCCCACCCGGTAGTGGTGCGGCGCTTTCTTTTCTTTGGGGTGATAGCTTTGAAGATATGTTCTGATGGTGGTGAGAATGGAGCAGGACTGTCCCCGTAGCGCAATTGGCCAGCACGATCGGCAGCTAACCGAAAGATTGGAGTTTCGAGCCCACCCGGGGACGGTGTGTCGCTTTTTTTTTATTTGCGCTGATAGCTTTGAAGATATGTTCTGATGGTGGTGAGAGTGGAGCACGACTGTCTCCGTGGCGCAATTGACTAGCGCGATCGGCTGTTAATCGAAAGGTTGGAGGTTCGAGCCCACCCGGGGATGGTGCGGCGCTCTTTTTTCTTTGGGCTGATAGCTTTGAAGATATGTTTTGATGGTGGTGAAAATGGAGCAGGACTGTCTCCGTGGCGCTATTGGCTTGCGCGATCGGCTGTTACCCGAAAGGTTGGAGGTTTGAGCCCACCCGGGGACGGTGTGTCGCTTTTTTTTCTTTTCGCTGATAGCTTTTAAGATATGTTCTGATGGTGTTGAGAGTGGAGCACGACGGTCTCCGTCGCGCAATTGCCTAATGCGATCTGCTGTTAACCGAAAGGTTGGAGGTTCGAGCCCACCCGGTGGTGGTGCGGCGCTTCTTTTTCTTTGGGCTGATAGCTCTAAAAAATGTTCTGACGGTGGTAAGAGTGGAGCACGACCGTCTCCGTGGCGCAATTGGCTAGCGCGATCGGCAGTTAACCAAAAAGTTGGAGGTTCGAGCCCACCCGGTGGTGGTGCGGCGCTTTTTTTTCTTTGGGTTGATAGCTTTGAAGATATGTTCTGATGGTGGTGAGAGTCTAGCAGGACTGTCTCCGTGGCGCAATTTGCTAGCGCGATCGGCTGTTAACCGAAAGGTTGGTGGTTCGAGCCCTCCCGGGAGTGGTGTGTTGCTTTTTTCTTTGCGCTGATAGCTTTGGAGACATGTTCTGATGGTGGTAAGATTGGAGCACGGCTGTCTCCGTGGCGCAATTGGCTAGCACGTTTGGCTGTTAACCGAAAAATTGGAGTTTCGAGCTAACCCGGGAGTGGTGTGTTGTTTTTTCTTTGTGCTGATAGCTTTGAAGATATGTTCTGATGGTGGTGAGAGTGGAGCACAACTGTCTCCGTGGTGCAATTGGCTAGCGCGGTCAGCGGTTAACCGAAAGGTTGGAGGTTCGAGCCCACCCGGTGATGGTGCGGCGCTTTTTTTTGCACTGATAGCTTTGGAGAAATGTTCTGATGGTGGTGAGATTGGAGCACGACTGTCTCCTTGGCGCAATTGGCTAGCACAATCGGCTGTTAACCGAAAAATTGGAGTTTCCAGCCCTCCCGGGAGTGGTGTGTCGCGTTTTTCTTTGCGCTGATAGCTTTGAAAGTATGTTCTGATGGTGGTGCGAGTGGAGCAGGACTGTCTCCGTGGCGCAATCGGTGAGCGTGATCGGCTGATAACCGAAAGGTTGGAGGTTCGAGCCCACCCTGTGGTGGTGCGGCGCTTTTTTTTTCTTTGGGCTGATAGCTTTGAAGATATCTTCTGATGGTGGTGAGAGGGGAGCAGGACTGTCTCCGTGGCGCGATTGGCTATTGCGATCGGCTGTTAACCGAAAGCTTGGAGTTTCGAGCCCGCCCGATAGTGGTGCGGCTTCTCTTTTCTTTGGGCTGATAGCTTTGAAGGTATGTTCTGTTGGTGGTGAGAGTGGAGCAGGACTGTCTCCGTGGCGCAATAGGCCAGCGCGATCGGCTGCTAACCGAAAGGTTGGAGTTTTGAGCCCACCCGAGACGGTGTGTCGCTTTTTTTCTTTTCGCTGATAGCTTTGAAGATATGTTGTGATGGTGTTGAGAGTGGAGCACGACTGTCGCCGACGCGCAATTGGCTAACGCGATCTGCTGTTGACCGAAAGGTTGGAGGTTCGAGCCCACCCGGGAGTGGTGTGATGCTTTTTCCTTTGCGCTGATAGCTTTGTAGACATGTTCTGATGGTGGTGAGATTGGAGCACGACTGTCTCCGTGGCGCCGTTCGCTAGTGCGATCGGCTGTTAACAGAAAGGTTGGAGGTCCGAGCCCTCCCGGGAGTGGTAAGTTTCTTTTTTTTCTTTAGGCTGATAGCTTTGAAGATATGTTCTGATGGTGGTGAGAGTGAAGCAGGACTTTCTCCGTGGCGCAGTCTGCTAGAGCGATCGGCTGTTAACCGAAAGGTTGGAGGTTCGAGCCCACCCGGTGGTGGTGCGGGCTTTTTTTCTATGGGCGGATTGCTTTGAAGATATGTTCTGATAGTGGTGAGAGAGGAGCAGGACTGTCTCCGTGGCGCAATTGGCTAGCGCGGTCGCCTGTTAACCAAAAAGTTGGAGGTTCGAGCCCATCCGGTGGTGGTGCGGCACTTTTTTTTGGGGCTGATAGCTTTGAAAACATGTTCTGATGGTGCTGAGAGTCTAGCAGGACTGTCTCCGTGGCGCAATTTGCTAGCGCGATCGGCTGTTAACCGAAAGGTTAGTGGTTCGAGCCCTCCCGGGAGTGGTGTGATGCTTTTTTCTTTGCGCTGATAGGTTTGGAGACATGTTCTTATGGTGGTGAGATTGGAGCGCGACTGTCTCCGTGGCGCAATTGGCTAGCGCGATCGGCTGTTAACCGAAAGGTTGGAGGTTTGAGCCCCACCGGGGACTGTGGGTCGCTTTTTTTCTTTTCGCTGATAGCTTTGAAGATATGTTCTGATGGTGTTGAGAATGGAGCACGACGGTCTCCATCGTGCAATTGGCTAGCGCGATCGGCTGCTAACCAAAAGGTTGGAGGTACGAGCCCATCCCGTGGAGGTGCGGCGCTTTTTTTCTTTGGGCTGATAGCTTTGAAGATAGGTTCTCATGCTGGTGAGAGTGGAGCAGGACTGTCTCCGTGGCGCAATTGGCTACCGCGATAAGCTGTTAACCGAAAGGTTGCAGATACGAGCCACCCTGGGTAGGTGAGGCGCTTTTTTTTCTTTAGGCTGATAGCTTTGAAGATATGTTCTGATGGTGGTGAGAGTGGAGCACGACTGTCTTCGTGGCGCAATTGGCTATGCGATCGGCTGTTAATTGAAAGGTTGGAGGTTCGAGCCCACCCGGTGTTGGTGCGGCGCTTTTTTTCTTTTGGGCTGATACCTCTGAAGAAATGTTCTGACGGTTGTGAGAGTGGAGCACGACTGTCTCTATGGCGCAATTGGCTATGCGATCGGCTGTTAACTGAAAGGTTGGAGGTTCGAGCCCTCCCGGGAGTAGTGTGTTGCTTTTTTTCTTTGGGCTGATACCTTTGAAGATATGTTGTGTTGGTGGTGAGAGTGAAGCAGGACTGTCTCCGTGGCGCAGTTGGCTACCGCGATCGGCTGTTAACTGAAAGGTTGGAGGTTCGAGCCCACCCAGTGGTGGTGCGGCGCTTTTTTTTGTTTGGGCTGATAACTTTGAAGATATGTTCTGATAGGGGTGAGAGTGGAGCACGACTTTCTCTGCCGCGCAATTGGCTAGCGCGATTCGGCTGTTAACCGAAAGATTGGAGGTACGAGCCCACCCGGTGATGGTGCGGCGCTTTTTTTTCTTTTTTCTGATAGCTCTGAAAAAATGTTCTGCCGGTGGTTAGAGTGGAGCACGACTGTCTCCGTGGCGCAATTGGCTAGCGCGATTGGCTGTTAACCAAAAGGTTGGAGGTACGAGCCCATCCCGTGGTGGTGCGGCGCTTTTTTTCTTTCGGGCTGATAGCTCTGAAGAAATGTTCTGACGGTTGTGAGATTGGAGCACGACTGTCTCTGTGGCGCAATTGGCTATGCGATCGGCTGTTAACTGAAAGGTTGGAGGTTCGAGCCCTCCCGGGAGTAGTGTGCTGCTTTTTTTCTTTGGGCTGATAGCTTTGAAGATATGTTGTGTTGGTGGTGAGAGTGAAGCAGGACTGTCTCCGTGGCGCAATTGGCTACGGCGATCGGCTGTTAACTGAAAGGTTGGAGGTTCGAGCCCACCCAGTGGTGGTGCGGCGCTTTTTTTTCTTTGGGCTGATAACTTTGAAGATATGTTCTGATAGGGGTGAGAGTGGCGCAGGACTGTCTCCGTGGCGCAATTGGCTAGCGCGATCGGCTGTTAATCGAAGTGTTGGAGGTACGAGCCCACCCGGTGGTGGTGCGGCGCTTTTTTTTTCTTTGGGCTGATAGCTTTGAAGATATGTTCTGATGGTGGTGAGAGTGGGGCACGACTGTCTCCGTGGCGCAATTGGCTAGCGCGATCGGCTGTTAACCAAAAGGTTGGAGGTACGAGCCCATCCCGTGGTGGTGCGGCGCTTTTTTTCTTTGGGCTGATAGCTTTGAAATTATGTCCTGATGGTGGTGAGAGTGGAGCACGACTGTCTCCGTGGTGCAATTGGCTAGCGCGATCGGCTGTTAAACGAAAGGTTGGAGGTACGAGCCCACCCGGTGGTGGTGTGGCGCTTTTTTTCTTTGGGCTGGTAGCTGTGAAGATATGTTCTGATGGTGGTGAGAGTGGAGCACGACTGTCTCCGTGGCGCAATTGGCTATTCGATCGGCTGTTAACTGAAAGGTTGGATGTTCGAGCCCTCCCGGGAGTGGTGTGTTGCTTTTCTTTCTTTGCGCTGATAGCTTTGAAGATAGGTTCTCATGGTGGTGAGAGTGGAGCAGGACTGTCTCCGTGGCGCAATTGGCTACCGCGATAGGCTGTTAACCGAAAGGTTGCAGATACGAGCCACCCGGGGGAGGTGAGGCGCTTTTTTTAGGCTGATAGCTTTGAAGATATGTTCTGATGGTGGTGAGAGTGGAGCACGACTGTCTTCGTGGCGCAATTGGCTATGCGATCGGCCATTAACCGAAAGCTTGGAGTTTCGAGCCCACCCGGTAGTGGTGCGGCGCTTTTTTTTTCTTTGGGCTGATAGCTTTGAAGATATGTTCTGATGGTGGTGAGAGTGGAGCAGGACTGTCTCCGTGGCGCAATTGGCTACCGCGATAGGCTGTTAACCGAAAGGTTGGAGGTTCGAGCCCACCCGGTGGTGGTGTGGCGCTTTTTTTTTTCTTTGGGCTGATAGCTTTGAAGATATCTTCTGATGGTGGTGAGAATGGAGCAGGACTGTCTCCGTGGCGCAATTGGCTAGCGCGATCGGCCATTAACCGAAAGCTTGGAGTTTCGAGCCCACTCGGTAGTGGTGCGGCGCTTTTTTTTTCTTTGGGCTGATAGCTTTGAAGATATGTTCTGATGGTGGTGAGAGTGGAGCAGGACTGTCTCCGTGGCGCAATTGGCTAGCGCGATCGGCTATTAATCGAAAGGTTGGAGGTTCGAGCCCACCCGGGGATGGTGCAGCACTGTTTTTTCTTTGGGCTGATAACTTTGAAGATATGTTTTGATGGTGGAGAGAGTGGAGCAGGACTGTCTCCGTGGCGCAATTGGCTAGCGCGATCGGCTGTCAACCGAAAGGTTGGAGGTTTGAGCCCACCCGGAGATGGTGTGTCGCTTTTTTTTCTTTTCGCTGATAGCTTTGAAGATATGTTCTGATGGTGGCGAGAGTGGAGCACGACTGTCTCCGTGGCGCAATTGGCTAGCGCGATCGGCTGTTAATCGAAATGTTGGAGGTTCGAGCCCTCCCGGGGATGGTGCGGCGCTCTTTTTTCTTGGGGCTGATAGCTTTGAAGATATGTTTTGATGGTGGTGAGAATGGAGCAGGACTGTCTCCGTGGCGCAATTGGCTAGCGCGATCGGCTGTTAACCGAAAGGTTGGAGGTTTGAGCCCACCCGAGGACTGTGCGTCGATTTTTTTCTTTTTGCTGATAGCTTTGAAGATATGTTCTGATGGTGTTGACAGTGGAGCACGACGGCCTCCGTCGCGCAATTGGCTAATGCGATCTGCTGTTAACCGAAAGGTTTGAGGTTCGAGCCCACCCGGTGGTGGTGCGGCGCTTTTTTTTCTTTGGGCTGATAGCTTTGAAGATATGTTCTGATGGTGCTGAGAGTCTAGCAGGACTGTCTCCGTGGCGCAATTTGCTAGCGCGATCGGCTGTTAACCGAAAGGTTAGTGGTTCGAGCCCTCCCGGGAGTGGTGTGATGCTTTTTTCTTTGCGCTGATAGGTTTGGAGACATGTTCTTATGGTGGTGAGATTGGAGCGCGACTGTCTCCGTGGCGCAATTGGCTAGCGCGATTGGCTGTTAACCGAAAGGTTGGAGGTTTGAGCCCCACCGGGGACTGTGGGTCGCTTTTTTTTCTTTTCGCTGATAGCTTTGAAGATATGTTCTGATGGTGTTGAGAATGGAGCACGACGGTCTCCGTCGTGCAATTGGCTAACGCGATCTGCTGTTAACCAAAAGGTTGGAGGTTGGAGCCCACCCATTGGTGGTGCGGCGCTTTTTTTTTCTTTGCACTGATAGCTTTGGAGAAATGTTCTGATGGTGGTGAGATTGGAGCACGACTGTCTCCTTGGCGCAATTGGCTAGCACAATCGGCTGTTAACCGAAAAATTGGAGTTTTAAGCCCACCCGGGGACGGTGTGTCGCTTTTTTTTTCTTTGCGCTGATAGCTTTGAAGATATGTTCTGATGGTGGTGAGAGTGGAGCACGACTGTCTCCGTGGCGCAATTGACTAGCGCGATCGGCTGTTAATCGAAAGGGTGGAGGTTCGAGCCCACCCGGGGATGGTGCGGCGCTCTTTTTTCTTTGGGCTGATAGCTTTGAAGATATGTTTTGATGGTGGTGAAAATGGAGCAGGACTGTCTCCGTGGCGCTATTGGCTTGCGCGATCGGCTGTTACCCGAAAGGTTGGAGGTTTTAGCCCACCCGGGGACGGTGTGTCGCTTTTTTTTCTTTTCGCTGATAGCTTTTAAGATATGTTCTGATGGTGTTGAGAGTGGAGCACGACGGTCTCCGTCGCGCAATTGGCTAATGCGATCTGCTGTTAACCGAAAGGTTGGAGGTTCGAGCCCACCCGGTGGTGGTGCGGCGCTTCTTTTTCTTTGGGCTGATAGCTCTAAAGAAATGTTCTGACGGTGGTAAGAGTGGAGCACGACCGTCTCCGTGGCGCAATTGGCTAGCGCGATCGGCAGTTAACCAAAAAGTTGGAGGTTCGAGCCCACCCGGTGGTGGTGCGGCGCTTTTTTTTCTTTGGGTTGATAGCTTTGAAGATATGTTCTGATGGTGGTGAGAGTCTAGCAGGACTGTCTCCGTGGCGCAATTTGCTAGCGCGATCGGCTGTTAACCGAAAGGTTGGTGGTTCGAGCCCTCCCGGGAGTGGTGTGTTGCTTTTTTCTTTGCGCTGATAGCTTTGGAGACATGTTCTGATGGTGGTAAGATTGGAGCACGGCTGTCTCCGTGGCGCAATTGGCTAGCACGTTTGGCTGTTAACCGAAAAATTGGAGTTTCGAGCTAACCCGGGAGTGGTGTGTTGTTTTTTCTTTGTGCTGATAGCTTTGAAGATATGTTCTGATGGTGGTGAGAGTGGAGCACAACTGTCTCCGTGGCGCAATTTGCTAGCGCGGTCAGCGGTTAACCGAAAGGTTGGAGGTTCGAGCCCACCCGGTGATGGTGCGGCGCTTTTTTTTTTGCACTGATAGCTTTGGAGAAATGTTCTGATGGTGGTGAGATTGGAGCACGACTGTCTCCTTGGCGCAATTGGCTAGCACAATCGGCTGTTAACCGAAAAATTGGAGTTTCCAGCCCTCCCGGGAGTGGTGTGTCGCGTTTTTCTTTGCGCTGATAGCTTTGAAAGTATGTTCTGATGGTGGTGCGAGTGGAGCAGGACTGTCTCCGTGGCGCAATCGGTGAGCGTGATCGGCTGATAACCGAAAGGTTGGAGGTTCGAGCCCACCCTGTGGTGGTGCGGCGCTTTTTTTTTCTTTGGGCTGATAGCTTTGAAGATATCTTCTGATGGTGGTGAGAGGGGAGCAGGACTGTCTCCGTGGCGCGATTGGCTATTGCGATCGGCTGTTAACCGAAAGCTTGGAGTTTCGAGCCCGCCCGATAGTGGTGCGGCTTCTCTTTTCTTTGGGCTGATAGCTTTGAAGGTATGTTCTGTTGGTGGTGAGAGTGGAGCAGGACTGTCTCCGTGGCGCAATAGGCCAGCGCGATCGGCTGCTAACCGAAAGGTTGGAGTTTTGAGCCCACCCGAGACGGTGTGTCGCTTTTTTTCTTTTCGCTGATAGCTTTGAAGATATGTTGTGATGGTGTTGAGAGTGGAGCACGACTGTCGCCGACGCGCAATTGGCTAACGCGATCTGCTGTTGACCGAAAGGTTGGAGGTTCGAGCCCACCCGGGAGTGGTGTGATGCTTTTTCCTTTGCGCTGATAGCTTTGTAGACATGTTCTGATGGTGGTGAGATTGGAGCACGACTGTCTCCGTGGCGCCGTTGGCTAGTGCGATCGGCTGTTAACAGAAAGGTTGGAGGTTCGAGCCCTCCCGGGAGTGGTAAGTTGCTTTTTTTTCTTTAGGCTGATAGCTTTGAAGATATGTTCTGATGGTGGTGAGAGTGAAGCAGGACTTTCTCCGTGGCGCAGTCTGCTAGAGCGATCGGCTGTTAACCGAAAGGTTGGAGGTTCGAGCCCACCCGGTGGTGGTGCGGGCTTTTTTTCTATGGGCGGATTGCTTTGAAGATATGTTCTGATAGTGGTGAGAGAGGAGCAGGACTGTCTCCGTGGCGCAATTGGCTAGCGCGGTCGCCTGTTAACCAAAAGGTTGGAGGTTCGAGCCCATCCGGTGGTGGTGCGGCACTTTTTTTGGGGGCTGATAGCTTTGAAAACATGTTCTGATGGTGCTGAGAGTCTAGCAGGACTGTCTCCGTGGCGCAATTTGCTAGCGCGATCGGCTGTTAACCGAAAGGTTAGTGGTTCGAGCCCTCCCGGGAGTGGTGTGATGCTTTTTTCTTTGCGCTGATAGGTTTGGAGACATGTTCTTATGGTGGTGAGATTGGAGCGCGACTGTCTCCGTGGCGCAATTGGCTAGCGCGATCGGCTGTTAACCGAAAGGTTGGAGGTTTGAGCCCCACCGGGGACTGTGGGTCGCTTTTTTTCTTTTCGCTGATAGCTTTGAAGATATGTTCTGATGGTGTTGAGAATGGAGCACGACGGTCTCCATCGTGCAATTGGCTAACGCGATCTGCTGTTAACCAAAAGGTTGGAGGTTGGAGCCCACCCATTGGTGGTGCGGCGCTTTTTTTTTCTTTGCACTGATAGCTTTGGAGAAATGTTCTGATGGTGGTGAGATTGGAGCACGACTGTCTCTTTGGCGCAATTGGCTAGCACAATCGGCTGTTAACCGAAAAATTGGAGTTTTAAGCCCACCCGGGGACGGTGTGTCGCTTTTTTTTCTTTGCGCTGATAACTTTGAAGATATGTTCTGATGGTGGTGAGAGTGGAGCACGACTGTCTCTGTCGCGCAATTGGCTAGCGCGATCGGCTGTTAATCGAAATGTTGGAGGTTCGAGCCCACCCGGGGATGGTGCGGCGCTCTTTTTTCTTTGGGCTGATAGCTCTGAAGAAATGTTCTGACGGTGGTAAGAGTGGAGCACCACTGTCTCCGTGGTGCAATTGGCTAGCGCGATCGGCAGTTAACCAAAAACTTGGAGGTTCGAGCCCACCCGGTAGTGGTGCGGCGCTTTCTTTTCTTTGGGCTGATAGCTTTGAAGATATGTTCTGATGGTGGTGAGAATGGAGCAGGACTGTCCCCGTAGCGCAATTGGCCAGCGCGATCGGCAGCTAACCGAAAGATTGGAGTTTCGAGCCCACCCGGGGACGGTGTGTCGCTTTTTTTTTATTTGCGCTGATAGCTTTGAAGATATGTTCTGATGGTGGTGAGAGTGGAGCACGACTGTCTCCGTGGCGCAATTGACTAGCGCGATCGGCTGTTAATCGAAAGGTTGGAGGTTCGAGCCCACCCGGGGATGGTGCGGCGCTCTTTTTTCTTTGGGCTGATAGCTTTGAAGATATGTTTTGATGGTGGTGAGAATGGAGCAGGACTGTCTCCGTGGCGCTATTGGCTTGCGCGATCGGCTGTTACCCGAAAGGTTGGAGCTTTGAGCCCACCCGGGGACGGTGTGTCGCTTTTTTTTCTTTTCGCTGATAGCTTTTAAGATATGTTCTGATGGTGTTGAGAGTGGAGCACGACGGTCTCCGTCGCGCAATTGGCTAATGCGATCTGCTGTTAACCGAAAGGTTGGAGGTTCGAGCCCACCCGGTGGTGGTGCGGCGCTTCTTTTTCTTTGGGCTGATAGCTCTAAAGAAATGTTCTGACGGTGGTAAGAGTGGAGCACGACCGTCTCCGTGGCGCAATTGGCTAGCGCGATCGGCAGTTAACCAAAAAGTTGGAGGTTCGAGCCCAACCGGTGGTGGTGCGGCGCTTTTTTTTCTTTGGGTTGATAGCTTTGAAGATATGTTCTGATGGTGGTGAGAGTCTAGCAGGACTGTCTCCGTGGCGCAATTTGCTAGCGCGATCGGCTGTTAACCGAAAGGTTGGTGGTTCGAGCCCTCCCGGGAGTGGTGTGTCGCGTTTTTCTTTGCGCTGATAGCTTTGAAAGTATGTTCTGATGGTGGTGCGAGTGGAGCAGGACTGTCTCCGTGGCGCAATCGGTGAGCGTGATCGGCTGATAACCGAAAGGTTGGAGGTTCGAGCCCACCCTGTGGTGGTGCGGCGCTTTTTTTTTCTTTGGGCTGATAGCTTTGAAGATATCTTCTGATGGTGGTGAGAGGGGAGCAGGACTGTCTCCGTGGCGCGATTGGCTATTGCGATCGGCTGTTAACCGAAAGCTTGGAGTTTCGAGCCCGCCCGATAGTGGTGCGGCTTCTCTTTTCTTTGGGCTGATAGCTTTGAAGGTATGTTCTGTTGGTGGCGAGAGTGGAGCAGGACTGTCTCCGTGGCGCAATAGGCCAGCGCGATCGGCTGCTAACCGAAAGGTTGGAGTTTTGAGCCCACCCGAGACGGTGTGTCGCTTTTTTTCTTTTCGCTGATAGCTTTGAAGATATGTTGTGATGGTGTTGAGAGTGGAGCACGACTGTCGCCGACGCGCAATTGGCTAACGCGATCTGCTGTTGACCGAAAGGTTGGAGGTTCGAGCCCACCCGGGAGTGGTGTGATGCTTTTTCCTTTGCGCTGATAGCTTTGTAGAAATGTTCTGATGGTGGTGAGATTGGAGCACGACTGTCTCCGTGGCGCCGTTGGCTAGTGCGATCGGCTGTTAACAGAAAGGTTGGAGGTTCGAGCCCTCCCGGGAGTGGTAAGTTGCTTTTTTTTCTTTAGGCTGATAGCTTTGAAGATATGTTCTGATGGTGGTGAGAGTGAAGCAGGACTTTCTCCGTGGCGCAGTCTGCTAGAGCGATCGCCTGTTAACCAAAAGGTTGGAGGTTCGAGCCCATCCGGTGGTGGTGCGGCACTTTTTTTTGGGGCTGATAGCTTTGAAAACATGTTCTGATGGTGCTGAGAGTCTAGCAGGACTGTCTCCGTGGCGCAATTTGCTAGCGCGATCGGCTGTTAACCGAAAGGTTAGTGGTTCGAGCCCTCCCGGGAGTGGTGTGATGCTTTTTTCTTTGCGCTGATAGGTTTGGAGACATGTTCTTATGGTGGTGAGATTGGAGCGCGACTGTCTCCGTGGCGCAATTGGCTAGCGCGATCGGCTGTTAACCGAAAGGTTGGAGGTTTGAGCCCCACCGGGGACTGTGGGTCGCTTTTTTTCTTTTCGCTGATAGCTTTGAAGATATGTTCTGATGGTGTTGAGAATGGAGCACGACGGTCTCCGTCGTGCAATTGGCTAACGCGATCTGCTGTTAACCAAAAGGTTGGAGGTTGGAGCCCACCCATTGGTGGTGCGGCGCTTTTTTTTTCTTTGCACTGATAGCTTTGGAGAAATGTTCTGATGGTGGTGAGATTGGAGCACGACTGTCTCTTTGGCGCAATTGGCTAGCACAATCGGCTGTTAACCGAAAAATTGGAGTTTTAAGCCCACCCGGGGACGGTGTGTCGCTTTTTTTTCTTTGCGCTGATAACTTTGAAGATATGTTCTGATGGTGGTGAGAGTGGAGCACGACTGTCTCTGTCGCGCAATTGGCTAGCGCGATCGGCTGTTAATCGAAATGTTGGAGGTTCGAGCCCACCCGGGGATGGTGCGGCGCTCTTTTTTCTTTGGGCTGATAGCTCTGAAGAAATGTTCTGACGGTGGTAAGAGTGGAGCACCACTGTCTCCGTGGTGCAATTGGCTAGCGCGATCGGCAGTTAACCAAAAACTTGGAGGTTCGAGCCCACCCGGTAGTGGTGCGGCGCTTTCTTTTCTTTGGGCTGATAGCTTTGAAGATATGTTCTGATGGTGGTGAGAATGGAGCAGGACTGTCCCCGTAGCGCAATTGGCCAGCGCGATCGGCAGCTAACCGAAAGATTGGAGTTTCGAGCCCACCCGGGGACGGTGTGTCGCTTTTTTTTTATTTGCGCTGATAGCTTTGAAGATATGTTCTGATGGTGGTGAGAGTGGAGCACGACTGTCTCCGTGGCGCAATTGACTAGCGCGATCGGCTGTTAATCGAAAGGTTGGAGGTTCGAGCCCACCCGGGGATGGTGCGGCGCTCTTTTTTCTTTGGGCTGATAGCTTTGAAGATATGTTTTGATGGTGGTGAGAATGGAGCAGGACTGTCTCCGTGGTGCTATTGGCTTGCGCGATCGGCTGTTACCCGAAAGGTTGGAGGTTTGAGCCCACCCGGGGACGGTGTGTCGCTTTTTTTTCTTTTCGCTGATAGCTTTTAAGATATGTTCTGATGGTGTTGAGAGTGGAGCACGACGGTCTCCGTCGCGCAATTGGCTAATGCGATCTGCTGTTAACCGAAAGGTTGGAGGTTCGAGCCCACCCGGTGGTGGTGCGGCGCTTCTTTTTCTTTGGGCTGATAGCTCTAAAGAAATGTTCTGACGGTGGTAAGAGTGGAGCACGACCGTCTCCGTGGCGCAATTGGCTAGCGCGATCGGCAGTTAACCAAAAAGTTGGAGGTTCGAGCCCACCCGGTGGTGGTGCGGCGCTTTTTTTTCTTTGGGTTGATAGCTTTGAAGATATGTTCTGATGGTGGTGAGAGTCTAGCAGGACTGTCTCCGTGGCGCAATTTGCTAGCGCGATCGGCTGTTAACCGAAAGGTTGGTGGTTCGAGCCCTCCCGGGAGTGGTGTGTTGCTTTTTTCTTTGCGCTGATAGCTTTGGAGACATGTTCTGATGGTGGTAAGATTGGAGCACGGCTGTCTCCGTGGCGCAATTGGCTAGCACGTTTGGCTGTTAACCGAAAAATTGGAGTTTCGAGCTATCCCGGGAGTGGTGTGTTGTTTTTTCTTTGTGCTGATAGCTTTGAAGATATGTTCTGATGGTGGTGAGAGTGGAGCACAACTGTCTCCGTGGCGCAATTGGCTAGCGCGGTCAGCGGTTAACCGAAAAGTTGGAGGTTCGAGCCCACCCGGTGATGGTGCGGCGCTTTTTTTTGCACTGATAGCTTTGGAGAAATGTTCTGATGGTGGTGAGATTGGAGCACGACTGTCTCCTTGGCGCAATTGGCTAGCACAATCGGCTGTTAACCGAAATATTGGAGTTTCCAGCCCTCCCGGGAGTGGTGTGTCGCGTTTTTCTTTGCGCTGATAGCTTTGAAAGTATGTTCTGATGGTGGTGCGAGTGGAGCAGGACTGTCTCCGTGGCGCAATCGGTGAGCGTGATCGGCTGATAACCGAAAGGTTGGAGGTTCGAGCCCACCCTGTGGTGGTGCGGCGCTTTTTTTTTCTTTGGGCTGATAGCTTTGAAGATATCTTCTGATGGTGGTGAGAGGGGAGCAGGACTGTCTCCGTGGCGCGATTAGCTAGCGCGATCGGCTGTTAACCGAAAGCTTGGAGTTTCAAGCCCGCCCGATAGTGGTGCGGCTTCTCTTTTCTTTGGGCTGATAGCTTTGAAGATATGTTCTGTTGGTGGTGAGAGTGGAGCAGGACTGTCTCCGTGGCGCAATAGGCCAGCGCGATCGGCTGCTAACCGAAAGGTTGGAGTTTTGAGCCCACCCGAGACGGTGTGTCGCTTTTTTTCTTTTCGCTGATAGCTTTGAAGATATGTTGTGATGGTGTTGAGAGTGGAGCACGACTGTCGCCGACGCGCAATTGGCTAACGCGATCTGCTGTTGACCGAAAGTTTGGAGGTTCGAGCCCACCCGGTGGTGGTGCGGCGCTTTCTTTTCTTTGGGCTGATAGCTTTGAAGATATGTTCTGATGGTGGTGAGAGTCTAGCAGGACTGTCTCTGTGGCGCAATTTGCTAGCGCGATCAGCTGTTAACCGAAAGGTTAGTGGTTCGAGCCCTCCCGGGAGTGGTGTGATGCTTTTTCCTTTGCGCTGATAGCTTTGTAGACATGTTCTGATGGTGGTGAGATTGGAGCACGACTGTCTCCGTGGCGCCGTTGGCTAGTGCGATCGGCTGTTAACAGAAAGGTTGGAGGTTCGAGCCCTCCCGGGAGTGGTAAGTAGCTTTTTTTCTTTAGGCTGATAGCTTTGAAGATATGTTCTGATGGTGGTGAGAGTGAAGCAGGACTTTCTCCGTGGCGCAGTCTGCTAGAGCGATCGGCTGTTAACCGAAAGGTTGGAGGTTCGAGCCCACCCGGTGGTGGTGCGGGCTTTTTTTCTATGGGCGGATTGCTTTGAAGATATGTTCTGTTAGTGGTGAGAGAGGAGCAGGACTGTCTCCGTGGCGCAATTGGCTAGCGCGGTCGCCTGTTAACCAAAAGGTTGGAGGTTCGAGCCCATCCGGTGGTGGTGCGGCACTTTTTTTTAGGGCTGATAGCTTTGAAAACATGTTCTGATGGTGGTGAGAGAGGAGCAGGACTGTCTCCGTGGCGCAATTGGCTAGCGCGGTCGCCTGTTAACCAAAAGGTTGGAGGTTCGAGCCCACCCGGTGGTGGTGCGGCACTTTTTCTGGGGGCTGATAGCTTTGAAAATATGTTCTGATGGTGGTGAGAGTGGAGCACGACTGTCTCCGTGGCCCAATTGGCTAGCGCGATCCGCTGTTAACCTAAAGGTTGGAGGTTCGAGCACACCCGGTGGTGGTGCGGCGCTTTTTTTTCTTTGGGCTGATAGATCTGAAGAAATGTTCTGACGGTGGTGAGCGCGGAGCACGACTGTCTCCGTGGGGCAACTGGCTAGCGCGATCGGCTGTTAACTGAAAGCTTGGAGTTTCGAGCCCACCGGGTAGTGGTGCGGCTCATTTTTTTCTTTGGGCTGATAGCTTTGAAGATATGTTCTGATGGTGTTGAGAGTGGAGCAGGACGATCTCCGTAGCGCAATTGGCCAGCGCGATCGGCAGCTAACCGAAAGATTGGAGTTTCGAGCCCACCAGGGGACGGTGTGTCGCTTTTTTTTATTTGCGCTGATAGCTTTGAAGATATGTTCTGATGGTGGTGAGAGTGGAGCACGACTGTCTCCGTGGTGCAATTGGCTAGCGCGATCGGCTGTTAATCGAAAGGTTGGAGGTTCGAGCCCACCCGGAGATGGTGCGGCGCTATTTTTTCTTTGGGCTGATAGCTTTGAAAATATGTTTTGATGGTGGTGAGAATGGAGCAGGACTGTCTCCGTGGCGCAATTGGCTAGCGCGATCGGCTGTTAACCGAAAGGGTGGAGGTTTGAGCCCCTCCGGGGACGGTGGATCGCTTTTTTTTTCTTTTCGCTGATAGCTTTGACGGTATGTTCTGATGGTGTTGAGATTGGAGCACGACGGTCTCCGTCGTGCAATTGGCTAACGCGATCTGCTGTTAACCGAAAGGTTGGAGGTTCGAGCCTACCCGGTGGTGGTGCGGCGCTTTTTTTTTCTTTGCACTGATAGCTTTAGAGAAATGTTCTGATGGTGGTGAGATTGGAGCACGACTGTCTCCTTGGCGCAATTGGCTAGCATAATCGGCTGTTAACCGAAAAATTGGAGTTTTGAGCCCACCCGGGGACGGTGTGTCGCTTATTTTTTCTTTGCGCTGATAGCTTTGAAGATATGTTCTGATGGTGGTGAGAGTGGAGCACGACTGTCTCCGTGGCGCAATTGGCTAGCGCGATCGGCTGGTAATCGAAATGTTGGAGGTTAGAGCCCACCCGGGGACGGTGTGTCGCTTTCTTTTTCTTTGCGCTGATAGCTTTGAAGATATGTTCTGATAGTGGTGAGAGTGGAGCACAACTGTCTCCGTGGCGCAATTGGCTAGCGTGGTCAGCGGTTAACCGAAAGGTTGGGGGTTCGAGCCCACCCGGTGATGGTGCGGCGCTTTTTTTTCTTTCCACTGATAGCTTTGGAAAAAATGTTCTGATGGTGGTGAGATTGGAGCACGACTGTCTCCTTGGCGCAATTGGCTAGCACAATCGGCTGTTAACCGAAACATTGGAGTTTCCAGCCCTCCCGGGAGTGGTGTGTCGCATTTTTTTGCGCTGATAGCTTTGAAAATATGTTCTGATGGTGGTGCGAGTGGAGCAGGACTGTCTTCGTGCCGCAATTGGCGAGCGTGATCGGCTGATAACCGAAAGGTTGGAGGTTCGAGCCCACCCGGTGGTGGTGCGGCGCTTTTTTTTCTTTAGGCTGATAGCTTTGTAGATATCTTCTGATGGTGGTGAGAGTGGAGCAGGACTGTCTCCGTGGCGCAATTGGCTAGCACGATCGGCTGTTAACCGAAAGCTTGGAGTTTCGAGCCCGCCCGGTAGTGGTGCAGCGCTTTTTTTTCTTTGGGCTGATAGCTTTGAAGATATGTTCTGATGGTGGTGAGAGTGGAACAGGAGTGTCTCCGTGGCGCAATAGGCCAGCACGATCGGCTGCTAACCGAAAGGTTGGAGTTTTGAGCCCACCCGGGGACGGTGTGTCGCTTTTTTTACTTTGCGCTGATAGCTTTGAAGATATGTTCTGATGGTGGTGAGAGTGGAGCACGACTGTCTCCGTGGCGCAATTGGCTAGCGCGATCGGCTGTTAATCGAAATGTTGGAGGTTCGAGCCCACCCGGGGATGGTGCGGTGCTCTTTTTTCTTTGGGCTGATAGCTCTGAAGAAATGTTCTGACGGTGGTAAGAGTGGAGGGCGACTGTCTCCATGGTGCAATTGGCTAGCACGATTGGCAGTTAACCGAAAAGTTGGAGGTTCGGGCCCACCCGGTGGTGGTGCGGCGCTTTCTTTTCTTTGGGCTGATAGCTTTGAAGATATGTTCTGATGGTGGTGAGAGTCTAGCAGGACTGTCTCTGTGGCGCAATTTGCAAGCGCGATCGGCTGTTAACCGAAAGGTTAGTGGTTCGAGCCCTCCCGGGAGTGGTGTGTTGCTTTTTTCTTTGCGCTGATAGCCTTGGAGACATGTTCTGATGGTGGTGAGATTGGAGCACGACTGTCTCCGTGGCGCAATTGGCTAGTGCGATCGGCTGTTAACTGAAAGGTTGGAGGTTCGAGCCCTCCCGGGAGTGGTGAGTTGCTTTTTTTTCTTTAGGCTGATAGCTTTGAAGATATGTTCTGATGGTGGTGAAAGTGGAGCAGGACTGTCTCCGTGGCGCAATCTGCTAGAGCGATGGGCTGTTAACCGAAAGGTTGGAGGTTCGAGCCCACCCGGTGGTGGTGCGGGCTTTTTTTCTATGGGCAGATTGCTTTCAAAATTTGTTCTGATAGTGGTGAGAGAGGAGTAGGACTGTCTCCGTGGCGCAATTGGCTAGCGCGGTCGCCGGTTAACCGAAACGTTGGAGGTTCGAGCCCAACCGGTGGTGGTGCGGCACTTTTTTTTTGGGGCTGATAGCTTTGAAAATATGTTCTGATGGTGGTGAGGTGGAGCACGACTGTCTCCGTGGCCCAATTGGCTAGCGCGATCCGCTGTTAACCTAAAGGTTGGAGGTTCGAGCCCACCCGGTGGTGGTGTGGCGCTTTTTGTTCTTTGGGCTGATAGATCTGAAGAAATGTTCTGACGTTGGTGAGCGCGGAGCACGACTGTCTCCCTGGCGCAACTGGCTAGCGCGATCGGCTCTTAACCGAAAGCTTGGAGTTTCGAGCCCACCCGGTGGTGGTGCGGCGCTTCTTTTTCTTTGGGCTGATAGCTCTGAAGAAATGTTCTGACGGTGGTGAGAGTGGAGCACGACTGCCTCCGTGGCGCAATTGGCTAGCGCGATCGGCAGTAAAACCGAAAAGTTTGAGGTTCGAGCCCACCTGGTGGTGTTGCGGCACTTTTTTTTGGGCCGATAGCTTTGAAGATGTGTTCCGATGGTGGTGAGAATATAGCAGGACTGTCTCTGTGGCGCAATTTGCTAGCGCGATCGGTAGTTAACCGAAAGATTTGCAGCCAAAGCCTCAAGCTAATAACGTGCTGTTTTCTAGGTCATCGGACGCAGTTGCCACCGGACGCAGTTGCCACCGGACACGTGGCGTCCCCCTTTACCTTGCACCGTGACTGGCAATCACCACTTCATCTGAGGCAATCAGCACCACACCGGCGCTGCCATTGCTTACCGCTTCGACTGCTCATCGCTTCAAGCACCCTCAGTTCAGCCCCGCCGTAAAAAGGATCGCTCACGCCGACCGAGTGGGGATTTGCAGCCAAAGCCTCAAGCTAATAACGTGCTGTTTTCTAGGTCATCGGACGCAGTTGCCACCGGACGCAGTTGCCACCGGACACGTGGCGTCCCCCTTTACCTTGCACCGTGACTGGCAATCACCACTTCATCTGAGGCAATCAGCACCACACCGGCGCTGCCATTGCTTACCGCTTCGACTGCTCATCGCTTCAAGCACCCTCAGTTCAGCCCCGCCGTAAAAAGGATCGCTCACGCCGACCGAGTGGGGATTTGCAGCCAAAGCCTCAAGCTAATAACGTGCTGTTTTCTAGGTCATCGGACGCAGTTGCCACCGGACGCAGTTGCCACCGGACACGTGGCGTCCCCCTTTACCTTGCACCGTGACTGGCAATCACCACTTCATCTGAGGCAATCAGCACCACACCGGCGCTGCCATTGCTTACCGCTTCGACTGCTCATCGCTTCAAGCACCCTCAGTTCAGCCCCGCCGTAAAAAGGATCGCTCACGCCGACCGAGTGGGGATTTGCAGCCAAAGCCTCAAGCTAATAACGTGCTGTTTTCTAGGTGAGTGTGTAGCTACTTGCTTGCCCTTGCTGAACTTCTAACTGGCTGCATATCCCCCAATTGCACACTGTCTATGTATGACTAAGTATGGGTATTGATTTGTGCACTTACCGCGCTCGCATCGGCTGTTTCACTCAGCCGAGAAAAAATACGGGATCATGGAATCTTTTGTGGCTCCGTCCGTGTTCATTAGGTCGCCGTCACTTGCTAGGTGGACGCCTAGTGCTTGTGTTTTTTTCGCTTGCTCATTTGCTCATTTGTGCGGGCGACGTTGAGCTTAATCCAGGTCCTGACAAGGTTGACCAAGTGGTGGCACTGGTAAAGGAATTCACTGCTTCAAATGAACGTTTTCAAAAGGAAGTGACGAACAAGCTAAAAGACATTCACACTACTGTAACAGACCTCAAAAGGCGGCTCTCCAAAATAGAGGAGCGTCTTGAGAGCGTTGACAACTTAAGTGAAAGCGTCAAGGCTGTCGGCTCTGTTGTGCAAGAGTCTCAGGAACAGTTGAAAACCATTGAGCAAAAACAGACCCATCAAGCCAACCTTGTTGTAGATGACCTGAACAATCGAATGAGGCGCAATAATCTCGTGTTCAAGGGTGTTCCTGAGCAAGCCGCTGAAAAATGGAGCGATACAGAAAAACTCATTCATGAATTCGTCACGGAAAACTTGGGAATTCAACCAGGTGAAATTGAGCGAGCCCATCGGGTCGGGCAACGCAAACCCGATCGCACTCGACCTGTTGTTGTCAAATTCCTAAACTTCAAGGACAAAAGCAATATTCTGAAAAATGCGTTCAAGCTGAAAGACCTGGCAACCCCGCGAGTGTGGATCGAGGAGGATTTTTCACCTCGTGTGCAGCTAATTAGAAAAACACTTCGTGATTTCGCGCGTGCGAAGCGACAGAAAAATGAGAAGTATAAGTTGCAGTTTGACAAGCTTATAATGGGCAACGTAATTTTCACCGTCGATTCCTCGAGCAATAAAGTGGTCCCCATCCCGAGACAAGACGCTCCCGCGATTTATGAATGACGCCCCATTGAAACCGAAGTTGAAACCGAAGTTAAAAAACTATCTATTATTATAGCTAATTTTAGAAGTATTTTTCGAAAACAAGATCACCTTTGTGCGTTTGTCGAATCCTGCTCGGCAGACATCATAGTGGGAACTGAAACATGGCTGACGAGTGATGTGTGTAACCATGAATTGTCTTTTACTAAAAACTTTATCCTGTTTCGAAAGGACAGAACGGAAACACGAGGAGGTGGTGTTATGATTGCAGTAAAAAAAGATCTTCAAGCGCGTCTGCTTGATACGGGTTCCTGTATTGAAATTTTGTGGGTATTGGTCCAGCTTTCATGTGTAACTTGTGCCGTTGGGGTTTGTTACCGTCCGCCTGACTCAAAAGAAACCTTCGTTAATTGCCTAAACGAATCATTGAGCCTCGTATATGACAGATTTCCTGGCTCTCCTGTGATTCTCGCGGGCGACTTTAACTATCCTAGAATTAACTGGCGGACGGGCACAGCCGATAGCGGCGCAAGGATAGCTGAATGTAAGGACTTTCTTGACGTGATTTCGTCTTACGGTTTAAGCCAAATAGTTTCTATGCCAACACGGGGGGATGCTATCTTGGATCTTGTGCTTACCACCGAACCGTCAAACATGTCTGTTAATGTGTTAGACTGCATCAGTGACCATAATGTCATCCATTGTGAATTCAAGTTAACGCGTAAAGAAAGCGTGAATGAAAAGAAAACAATTTATGATTACGCACGTGCAGATGTTGAAATGATCTATAGCGAACTCTCGTCCTTTTGCGTAGAATTTTTCAACGGCATGCAGCATCGCGACAGCAATGAGAACTGGATGATCGTCTGTCACAAGCTAATCGAACTCAAAGAAAAATACATTCCAAAAATACACATATCTGTGTCTACAGGGAGCGCTTGGTTTACCTCCCACGTGAAGCGATGCATTAACAAGAAGAAGCGCTTTTATTCAAGAGCTAAAACCTTGCAATCTGACGATGCCTGGAAGGCTTATCGCGAACAGTCGCAGTTATGCAAAACCGAAATTGAGGCAGCAAAAGACAAATTTTTCAACCATGACATCTCCAACATGTTAACTGTCAACACAAAAAAATTCTGGAAAGTAATAAACCCCAAGCCGTCGTCTTCATGTTTCATATCGATAATGCAAGGCAACGAGTTCCTCCCGCCCTCTGAAGTCGCTACTGCGTTCAATTCCTTCTTTTGTTCTGTTTTTTCTCGTGAGCTTCCTATTACCGACAATATTCACCTCGGCTCCGTTACCTCCATCATGGAGGACATCGTGATCACTGAAAAGGGAATCGAAGCTGCTATTGATCGTCTTTCTAGCAGCTCTGCTCCTGGTCCAGATGGTATTTGTCCTAAACTGCTAAAGTTAACTAAACCTGTTATTTCTCCCATTTTTGCATGCCTTTTCCAGCAATCGATTCAGTCAGGATGCGTTCCTGATGGATGGAAAGTTTCTAAAATAGTACCAATTTTTAAATCCGGAGACCCGTCATCTGTCACCAACTACAGACCAATCTCGCTGACCAGTATACCATGTAAATTATTAGAGCATATCATATCATCGGCAATCATGAAGTACCTAACAAAGCACAACCATCTTTTCAGCAACCAGCACGGCTTTCAACAGGGTCGCTCCTGCGAGACGCAGTTATTCGAGCTGGTCTCTGACATTTACGAAGCTGTTAATGACTCATCGCAAATAGATGCCATATTTATCGACTTCGCCAAGGCGTTCGATAAGGTAGCTCATAACCGTTTATTACAAAAACTTCGCTATTTTAATATACATAGTCAGGTTGTGAATTGGATAAGGAATTTCTTAACCGACAGGTACCAATTTGTAACTGCCAATGAATTTTCTTCCTCACGATCACTGGTCAAGTCAGGGGTGCCTCAGGGCTCTGTATTGGGGCCTATTTTATTCCTGTTGTATGTAAATGACATCAGCAATAGCATTTCATCTACAGTTCGATTATTCGCAGATGACTGCGTAATTTATAGACGAATAACTACCACCTCTGATAGTGACGCTTTGCAATCTGACCTTGCGAAAATTGCAGATTGGTGTGAACAGTGGCAAATGGAGATAAATACTTCGAAAACTAAGGCTGTAGCCTTCACTAGAGTGTCTAATCCTAAGCTTACTCATTATTTGATAAATGACTCAGTCATCGCGCGTGCGCATACAATAAAATACTTGGGAGTTCATTTATCTTCTAACATTTCATGGAGTGACCACATCGAAGCAATCTGTAGCAGTGCATGCAAAACTCTTGGTTTTATCAGGCGTAACCTTTATTTGGCAAACAAGTCTACTAAATTATTGGCCTATGCGACGTTGGTTCGCGCAAAACTAGAATATGCATCTTTTATTTGGAACCCGCACCAGTCTTATCTCATCAACAAACTCGAAGCAATTCAAAATAAAGCAACCCGCTTCATTACCAAAGATTATTCACGAACATCAAGCATAACTAACCTAAAAAAATCTCTGAATCTAAGCACCCTAGAGAATAGAAGAATCATAGCACTTCTATCTCATTTCCACAAACTTTATCACTCATCATCATCGTTCCGCGTACGCCACATCACGGCCGCCCATCGTATCTTTCCGCGCCTGGATCATCCCTTTAAAGTACAACCCGTTTTTGCTCGAACAAACTTCTTAAGTAAATCCCCCCTCTTTCTCGCAATATATCACTGGAACAAGCTACCTGCCGACGTCGTTTCTTCCCAAAATCATGAAGATTTCATGAATAAACTTAAAAGTTATTTTAATGAAAGTTAATATTGTTCTTGTGCATATCTGTTTTGTTGTACTTGTTGTCGTTGTTCTTGTACGCGGTATTTCAATGAACGTGAATTATCCTTTCTTTGCATCCTTTTGTTGTTTTGAACACTGCGAAAATTTTCCTTAGAGTTTTGTTGTCCTGTTCTTTTCTTTTTTTTTTGTTTCTTTTTTAGTAGTACTTTCTTTATTCCTCCACGTAGCATCTCTGTACTGTTAAGTAATAATATCTCTACATATGTATGTGCATATTTATATCAATCGTTTGTATTTGTTATTCAAATTATACACTGTAATTGTAACAGCTTTATTGTGCTACAACTCCCCTATGTAATGCCTACCCAGGCCTTTAGGGTACTTGAATAAAAAAAAAAAGAAAGGTTAGTGGTTCGAGCCCTCCCGGGAGTGGTGTGTTGCTTTTTTCTTTGCGCTGATAGCCTTGGAGACATGTTCTGATGGTGGTGAGAGAGGAGCAGGACTGTCTCCGTGGCGCAATTGTCTAGCGCGGTCGGCTGTTAACCGAAAGGTTGGAGGTTCGAGCCCACCCGGTGGTGGTGTGGCACTTTTTTTTTCTTTAGGCTGATAGCTCTGAAGAAATGTTCTGACGGTGGTGAGAGTGGAGCACGACTGTCTCCGTGGCGCAATTGGCTAGCGCGATCGGCTGTTCACCGAAAGGTTGGAGGTTCGAGCCCACCCGGTGGTGGTGGGGCGCTTTTTTTTTCTTTGGGCTGATAGCACTGAAGAAATGTTCTGACGGTGGTGAGAGTGGAGCACGACTGTCTCCGTGGCGCAATTGGCTAGCACGTTTGGCAGTTAACCGAAAAATTGGAGTTTCGAGCTATCCCGGGAGTGGTGTGTTGCTTTTTTCTTTGCGCTGATAGCTTTGAAGATATGTTCTATTGGTGGTGAGAGTGGAGCACGACTTTCTCCGTGGCGCAATTGGCTAGCGCGGTCAGCGGTTAACCGAAAGGTTGGAGGTTCGAGCCCACCCGGTGATGGTGTGGCGCTTTTTTTTCTCTGCACTGCTAGCTTTGGAGAAATGTTCTGATGGTGGTGAGATTGGAGCATGACTGTCTCCTTGGCGCGATTGGCTAGCACAATCGGTTGTTAACCGAAAACTTGGAGTTGCCCTCCCGGGAGTGGTGTGTCGCGTTTTTCTTTGCGCTGATAGCTTTGAAAATATGTTCTGATGATGGTGAGACTGGAGCACGACTGTCTCCGTGGCGCAATTGGCTAGCACGATCTGCTCTTGACCGAAAGGTTGGAGGTTCGAGCCCAACCGGTGGTGGTGCGGCGCTTCTTTTTCTTTGGGCTGATAGTTCTGAAGAAATGTTCTGACGGTGGGGAGAGTGGAGCACGACTGTCTCCGTGGCGCAATTGGCTAGGGCGGTCAGCTATTAACCGAAAGGTTGGAGGTTCGAGCCCACCCGGTGGCGGTGCGGCACTTTTTTTCTTTGGGCTGATAGCTTTGAAGATATGTACCGATGGTGGTGAGAGTGGAGCACGACTGTCTCCGTGGCCCTATTGGCTAGCGCGATCCGCTGTTAACCTAAAGGTTGGAGGTTCGAGCCTACCCGGTGGTGGTGCGGCGCTTTTTTTTCTTTGTGCTGATAGCTCTGAAGAAATGTTCTGACGGTGCTGAGAGTGGAGCAGGAGTGTCTCCGTGGCGCAATCGGCGAGCGTGATCGGCTGATAACTGAAAGGTTGGAGGTTCGAGCCCACCCGGTGGTGGTGCGGCGCTTTTTTTTGGGCCGATAGCCTTGTGAAGATATGTTCTGATGGTGGTGAGAGTATAGCAGGACTGTCTCCGTGGCGCAATTGGCTAGCGCGATCGGCGCTTAACCGAAAGGTTTGAGGTTCGAGCCCACCCGGTGGTGGTGTGGCACTTTTTTTTCTTTGGGCTGATAGTTTGAATATATGTTCTGATGGTGGTAAGTGTGGAGCACGACTGTCTCCGTGGCGCAATTGGCTAGGGCGGTCAGCTATTAACCGAAAGGTTGGAGGTTCGAGCCCACCCGGTGGCGGTGCGGCACTTTTTTTCTTTGGGCTGATAGCTTTGAAGATATGTACCGATGGTGGTGAGAGTGGAGCACGACTGTCTCCGTGGCCCTATTGGCTAGCGCGATCCGCTGTTAACCTAAAGGTTGGAGGTTCGAGCCTACCCGGTGGTGGTGCGGCGCTTTTTTTTCTTTGTGCTGATAGCTCTGAAGAAATGTTCTGACGGTGCTGAGAGTGGAGCAGGAGTGTCTCCGTGGCGCAATCGGCGAGCGTGATCGGCTGATAACTGAAAGGTTGGAGGTTCGAGCCCACCCGGTGGTGGTGCGGCGCTTTTTTTTTCTTTGGGCCGATAGCTTTGAAGATATCTTCTGATGGTGGTGAGAGTGGAGCAGGACTGTCTCCGTGGCGCGATTGGCTAGCGCGATCGGCTGTTAACCGAAAGCTTGGAGTTTCGAGCCCGCCCGGTAGTGGTGCGGCGCTTTTTTTTCTTTGGGCTGATAGCTTTGAAGATATGTTCTGATGGTGGTGAGAGTGGAGCAGGACTGTCTCCGTGGCCCAATAGGCCAGCGCGATCGGCTGCTAACCGAAAGGTTGGAGTTTTGAGCCCACCCGAGACGGTGTGTCGCTTTTTTTCTTTTCGCTGATAGCTTTGAAGATATGTTCTGATGGTGTTGAGAGTGGAGCACGACTGTCTCCGACGCGCAATTGGCTAACGCGATCTGCTGTTGACCGAAAGGTTGGAGGTTCGAGCCCACCCGGTGGTGGTGCGGCGCTTTCTTTTCTTTGGGCTGATAGCTTTGAAGATATCTTCTGATGGTGGTGAGAGTGGAGCAGGACTGTCTCCGAGGCGCGATTGGCTAGCGCAATCGGCTGTTAACCGAAAGCTTGGAGTTTCGAGCCCGCCCGGTAGTGGTGCGGCGCTTTTTTTTCTTTGGGCTGATAGCTTTGAAGATATGTTCTGATGGTGGTGAGAGTGGAGCAGGACTGTCTCCGTGGCCCAACAGGCCAGCGCGATCGGCTACTAACCGAAAGGTTGGAGTTTTGAGCCCACCCGAGACGGTGTGTCGCTTTTTTTCTTTTCGCTGATAGCTTTGAAGATATGTTCTGATGGTGTTGAGAGTGGAGCACGACTGTCTCCGACGCGCAATTGGCTAACGCGATCTGCTGTTGACCGAAAGGCTGGAGGTTCGAGCTCACCCGGTGGTGGTGCGGCGCTTTCTTTTCTTTGGGCTGATAGCTTTGAAGATATGTTCTGATGGTGGTGAGAGTCTAGCAGGACTGTCTCTGTGGCGCAATTTGCTAGCGCGATCGGCTGTTAACCGAAAGGTTAGTGGTTCGAGCCCTCCCGGGAGTGGTGTGATGCTTTTTTCTTTGCGCTGATAGCTTTGTAGACATGTTCTGATGGTGGTGAGATTGGAGCACGACTGTCTCCGTGGCGCAATTGGCTAGTGCGATCGGCTGTTAACTGAAAGGTTGGAGGTTCGACCCCTCCCGGGAGTGGTAAGTTGCTTTTTTTTCTTTAGGCTGATAGCTTTGAAGATATGTTCTGATGGTGGTGAGAGTGGAGCAGGACTGTCTCCGAGGCGCAATCTGCTAGAGCGATCGGCTGTTAACCTAAAGGTTGGAGGTTCGAGCACACCCGGTGGTGGTGCGGCGCTTTTTTTTTGGGCTGATAGATCTGAAGAAATGTTCTGACGGTGGTGAGCGCGGAGCACGACTGTCTCCGTGGGGCAACTGGCTAGCGCGATCGGCTGTTAACCGAAAGCTTGGAGGTTTGAGCCCCCCCGGGGACGGTGGATCGCTTTTTTTTCTTTTCGCTGATAGCTTTGAAGGTATGTTCTGATGGTGTTGAGATTGGAGCACGACGGTCTCCGTCGTGCAATTGGCTAACGCGATCTGCTGTTAACCGAAAGGTTGGAAGTTCGAGCCCACCCGGTGGTGGTGCGGCGCTTTTTTTTTCTTTGCACTGATAGCTTTGGAGAAATGTTCTGATGGTGGTGAGATTGGAGCACGACTGTCTCCTTGGCGCAATTGGCTAGCACAATCGGCTGTTAACCGAAAAATTGGAGTTTTGAGCTCACCCGGGGACGGTGTGTCGCTTTTTTTTTCTTTGCGTTGATAGCTTTGAAGATATGTTCTGATGGTGGTGAGAGTGGAGCACGACTGTCTCCGTGGCGCAATTGGCTAGCGCGATCGGCTGTTAATCGAAATGTTGGAGGTTAGAGCCCACCCGGGGACGGTGTGTCGCTTTCTTTTTCTTTGCGCTGATAGCTTTGAAGAAATGTTCTGACGGTGGTAAGAGTGGAGCACGACTGTCTCCGTGGTGCAATTGGCTAGCGCGATTGGCAGTTAACCGAAAACTTGGAGGTTCGAGCCCACCCGGTAGTGGTGCGGCGCTTTCTTTTCTTTGGGCTGATAGCTTTGAAGATATGTTCTGATGGTGTTGAGAGTGGAGCACGACGGTCTCCGTCGCGCAGTTGGCTAATGCGATCTGCTGTTAACCGAAAGGTTGGAGGTTCGAGCCCACCCGGTGGTGGTGCGGCGCTTCTTTTTCTTTGGGCTGATAGCTCTAAAGAAATGTTCTGACGGTGGTAAGAGTGGAGCACGACCGTCTCCGTGGCGCAATTGGCTAGCGCGATCGGCAGTTAACCAAAAAGTTGGAGGTTCGAGCCCACCCGGTGGTGGTGCGGCGCTTTTTTTTCTTTGGGTTGATAGCTTTGAAGATATGTTCTGATGGTGGTGAGAGTCTAGCAGGACTGTCTCCGTGGCGCAACTTGCTAGCGCGATCGGCTGTTAACCGAAAGGTTGGTGGTTCGAGCCCTCCCGGGAGTGGTGTGTTGCTTTTTTCTTTGCGCTGATAGCTTTGGAGACATGTTCTGATGGTGGTAAGATTGGAGCACGGCTGTCTCCGTGGCGCAATTGGCTAGTGCGATCGGCTGTTAACTGAAAGGTTGCAGGTTAGAGCCCTCCCGGGAGTGGTGTGTTGCTTTTTTTTCTTTAGGCTGATAGCTTTGAACATATGTTCTGATGGTGGTGAGAGTGGAGCAGGACTGTCTCCGTGGCGCAATATGCTAGAGCAATCGGCTGTTAACCGAAAGGTTGGAGGTTCGAGCCCACCCAGTGGTGGTGCGGGCTTTTTTTCTATGGGCGGATTGCTTTGAAGATATGTTCTGATAGTGGTGAGAGAGGAGCAGGACTGTCTCCGTGGCGCAATTGGCTAGCGCGGTCGCCTGTTAACCAAAAGGTTGGAGGTTCGAGCCCATCCGGTGGTGGTGCGGCACTTTTTTTGGGGGCTGATAGCTTTGAAAACATGTTCTGATGGTGGTTAGAGTGGAGCACGACTGTCTCCGTGGCCCAATTGGCTAGCGCGATCCGCTGTTAACCTAAAGGGTGGAGGTTCGAGCCCACCCGGTGGTGGTGCGGCGCTTTTTTTTCTTTGGGCTGATAGCTCTGAAGAAATGTTCTGACGGTGGTAAGAGTGGAGCACGACTGTCTCCGTGGTGCAATAGGCTAGCGCGATCGGCAGTTAACCGAAAAGTTTGAGGTTCGAGCCCACCCGGTAGTGGTGTGGCGCTTTCTTTTCTTTGGGCTGATAGCTTTGAAAATATGTTCTGATGATGGTGAGAGTGGAGCAGGGCTGTCCCCGTAGCGCAATTGGCCAGCGCGATCGGCAGCTAACCGAAAGATTGGAGTTTAGAGCCCACACGGGGACGGTGTGTCGCTTTTTTTTATTTGCGCTGATAGCTTTGAAGATATGTTCTGATGGTGGTGAGAGTGGAGCACGACTGTCTCCGTGGCGCAATTGGCTAGCGCGATCGGCTGTTAATCGAAAGGTTGGAGGTTCGAGCCCACCCGGGGATGGTGCAGCGCTCTTTTTTCTTTGGGCTGATAGCTTTGAAGATATGTTTTGATGGTGGTGAGAATGGAGCAGGACTGTCTCCGTGGCGCAATTGGCTAGCGCGATCGGCTGTTAACCGAAAGGTTGGAGGTTTGAGTCCACCCGGGGACGGTGTGTCGCTTTTTTTTCTTTTCGCTGATAGCTTTGAAGATATGTTCTGATGGTGTTGATAGTGGAGCACGACGGCCTCCGTCGCGCAATTGGCTAATGCGATCGGCAGTTAACTGAAAGTTTGCAGGTTCGAGCCCTCCCGAGAGTGGTGTGTTGCTTTTTTTTCTTTGGGCTGAAAGCTTTGAAGATATGTTCTGATGGTGGTGAGAGATAGCAGCACTGTCTCCGTGGCGCAATGGGCTAGAGCGATCGGCTCCTAACCGAAAGGTTGGAGGTTCGAGCCCACCAGGTGGTGGTGCGGGATTTTTTTCTATGGGCTGATTGCTTTGAAGATATGTTCCGATGGTGGTGAGAGTCTAGCAGGACTGTCTCCGTGGCGCAATTCGCTAGCGCGAGCGGCTGTTAACCGAAAGGTTGGTGGTTCGAGCCCTCGCGGGAGTGGTGTGTTGCTTTTTTCTTCGCGCTGATAGCTTTGGAGACATGTTCTGATGGTGGTGAGATCGGAGCACGACTGTCTCCGTGGCGCAATTGGCTAGTGCGATTGGCTGTTAACCGAAAGGTTGGAGGTTCGAGCCCACCCGGTGGTGGTGCGGCGCTTTTTTTCTCTTTGCACTGATAGCTTTGGAGAAATTTACTGATGGTGGTGAGAGTCTAGCAGGACTGTCTCCGTGGCGCAACTTGCTAGCGCGATCGGCTGTTAACCGAAAGGTTGGTGGTTCGAGCCCTCCCGGGAGTGGTGTGTTGCTTTTTTCTTTGCGCTGATAGCTTTGGAGACATGTTCTGATGGTGGTAAGATTGGAGCACGGCTGTCTCCGGGGCGCAATTGGCTAGTGCGATCGGCTGTTAACTGAAAGGTTGCAGGTTAGAGCCCTCCCGGGAGTGGTGTGTTGCTTTTTTTTCTTTAGGATGACAGCTTTGAAGATATGTTCTGATGGTGGTGAGAGTGGAGCAGGACTGTCTCCGAGGCGCAATTGGCTAGCGCGATCGGCTGTTAATCGAAATGTTGGAGGTTAGAGCCCACCCGGGGACGGTGTGTCGCTTTCTTTTTCTTTGCGCTGATAGCTTTGAAGAAATGTTGTGACGGTGGTAAGAGTGGAGCACGACTGTCTCCGTGGTGCAATTGGCTAGCGCGATCGGCAGTTAACCGAAAACTTGGCGGTTCGAGCCCACCCGGTAGTGGTGCGGCGCTTTCTTTTCTTTGGGCTGATAGCTTTGAAGATATGTTCTGATGGTGTTGAGAGTGGAGCACGACGGTCTCCGTCGCGCAATTGGCTAATGCGATCTGCTGTTAACCGAAAGATTGGAGGTTCGAGCCCACCCGGTGGTGGTGCGGCGCTTCTTTTTCTTTGGGCTGATAGCTCTAAAGAAATGTTCTGACGGTGGTAAGAGTGGAGCACGACCGTCTCCGTGGCGCAATTGGCTAGCGCGATCGGCAGTTAACCAAAAAGTTGGAGGTTCGAGCCCACCCGGTGGTGGTGCGGCGCTTTTTTTTCTTTGGGTTGATAGCTTTGAAGATATGTTCTGATGGTGGTGAGAGTCTAGCAGGACTGTCTCCGTGGCGCAACTTGCTAGCGCGATCGGCTGTTAACCGAAAGGTTGGTGGTTCGAGCCCTCCCAGGAGTGGTGTGTTGCTTTTTTCTTTGCGCTGATAGCTTTGGAGACATGTTCCGATGGTGGTAAGATTGGAGCACGGCTGTCTCCCTGGCGCAATTGGCTAGTGCGATCGGCTGTTAACTGAAAGGTTGCAAGTTAGAGCCCTCTTGGGAGTGGTGTGTTGCTTTTTTTTCTTTAGGATGATAGCTTTGAAGATATGTTCTGATGGTGGTGAGAGTGGAGCAGGACTGTCTCCGAGGCGCAATTGTCTAGCGCGGTCGGCTATTAACCGAAAGGTTGGAGGTTCGAGCCCACCCGGTGGTGGTGCGGCACTTTTTTTCTTTGGGCTGATAGCTTTGAAGATATGTTCCGATGGTGGTGAGAGTGGAGCACGACTGTCTCCGTGGCCCTATTGGCTAGCGCGATCCGCTGTTAACCTAAAGGTTGGAGGTTCGAGCCCGCCCGGTAGTGCTGCGGCTTTTTTTTTCTTTGGGCTGAGAGCTTTGAAGATATGTTCTGATGGTGGTGAGAGTGGAGCAGGACTGTCTCCGTGGCCCAAGAGGCCAGCGCGATCGGCTGCTAACCGAAAGGTTGGAGTTTTGAGCCCACCCGAGACGGTGTGTCGCTTTTTTTCTTTTCGCTGATAGCTTTGAAGATATGTTGTGATGGTGTTGAGAGTGGAGCACGACTGTCTCCGACGCGCAATTGGCTAACGCGATCTGCTGTTGACCGAAAGGTTGGAGGTTCGAGCCCACCCGGTGGTGGTGCGGCGCTTTCTTTTCTTTGGGCTGATAGCTTTGAAGATATGTTCTGATGGTGGTGAGAGTCTAGCAGGACTGTCTCTGTGGCGCAATTTGCTAGCGCCATCGGCTGTTAACCGAAAGGTTAGTGGTTCGAGCCCTCCCGGGAGTGGTGTGATGCTTTATCCTTTGCGCTGATAGCTTTGTAGACATGTTCTGATGGTGGTGAGATTGGAGCACGACTGTCTCCGTGGCGCCGTTGGCTAGTGCGATCGGCTGTTAACTGAAAGGTTGCAGGTTCGAGCCCTCCCGGGAGTGGTAAGTTGCTTTTTTTTCTTTAGGCTGATAGCTTTGAAGATATGTTCTGATGGTGGTGAGAGTGGAGCAGGACTGTCTCCGTGGCGCAATCTGCTAGAGCGATCGGCTGTTAACCGAAAGGTTGGAGGTTCGAGCCCACCCGGTGGTGGTGCGGTCTTTTTTTCTATGGGCGGATTGCTTTGAAGATATGTTCTGATAGTGGTGAGAGAGGAGCAGGACTGTCTCCGTGGCGCAATTGGCTAGCGCGGTCGCCTGTTAACCAAAAGGTTGGAGGTTCGAGCCCATCCGGTGGTGGTGCGGCACTTTTTTTGGGGGCTGATAGCTTTGAAAACATGTTCTGATGGTGGTTAGAGTGGAGCACGACTGTCTCCGTGGCCCAATTGGCTAGCGCGATCCGCTGTTAACCTAAAGGTTGGAGGTTCGAGCCCACCCGGTGGTGGTGCGGCACTTTTTTTTCTTTGGGCTGATAGCTCTGAAGAAATGTTCTGATGGTGGTGAGAGTGGAGCAGGACTGTCCCCGTAGCGCAATTGGCCAGCGCGATCGGCAGCTAACCGAAAGATTGGAGTTTAGAGCCCACCCGGGGACGGTGTGTCGCTTTTTTTTATTTGCGCTGATAGCTTTGAAGATATGTTCTGATGGTGGTGAGAGTGGAGCACGACTGTCTCCGTGGCGCAATTGGCTAGCGCGATCGGCTGTTAATCGAAAGGTTGGAGGTTCGAGCCCACCCGGGGATGGTGCAGCGCTCTTTTTTCTTTTGGCTGATAGATTTGAAGATATGTTTTGATGGTGGTGAGAATGGAGCAGGACTGTCTCCGTGGCGCAATTGGCTAGCGCGATCGGCTGTTAACCGAAAGGTTGGAGGTTTGAGCCCACCCGGGAACGGTGTGTCGCTTTTTTTTCTTTTCGCTGATAGCTTTGAAGATATGTTCTGATGGTGTTGATAGTGGAGCACGACGGCCTCCGTCGCGCAATTGGCTAATGCGATCGGCAGTTAACTGAAAGTTTGCAGGTTCGAGCCCTCCCGGGAGTGGTGTGTTGCTTTTTTTTCTTTGGGCTGAAAGCTTTGAAGATATGTTCTGATGGTGGTGAGAGATAGCAGCACTGTCTCCGTGGCGCAATGGGCTAGAGCGATCGGCTCCTAACCGAAAGGTTGGAGGTTCGAGCCCACCAGGTGGTGGTGCGGGATTTTTTTCTATGGGCTGATCGCTTTGAAGATATGTTGCGATGGTGGTGAGAGTCTAGCAGGACTGTCTCCGTGGCGCAACTTGCTAGCACGATCGGCTGTTAACCGAAAGGTTGGTGGTTCGAGCCCTCCCGGGAGTGGTGTGTTGCTTTTTTCTTTGCGCTGATAGCTTTGGAGACATGTTCCGATGGTGGTAAGATTGGAGCACGGCTGTCTCCGTGGCGCAATTAGCTAGTGCGATCGGCTGTTAACTGAAAGGTTGCAAGTTAGAGCCCTCCCGGGAGTGGTGTGTTGCTTTTTTTTCTTTAGGATGATAGCTTTGAAGATATGTTCTGATGGTGGTGAGAGTGGAGCAGGACTGTCTCCGAGGCGCAATTGTCTAGCGCGGTCGGCTATTAACCGAAAGGTTGGAGGTTCGAGCCCACCCGGTGGTGGTGCGGCACTTTTTTTCTTTGGGCTGATAGCTTTGAAGATATGTTCCGATGGTGGTGAGAGTGGAGCACGACTGTCTCCGTGGCCCTATTGGCTAGCGCGATCCGCTGTTAACCTAAAGGTTGGAGGTTCGAGCCCGCCCGGTAGTGGTGCGGCTTTTTTTTTCTTTGGGCTGATAGCTTTGAAGATATGTTCTGATGGTGGTGAGAGTGGAGCAGGACTGTCTCCGTGGCGCAAGAGGCCAGCGCGATCGGCTGCTAACCGAAAGGTTGGAGTTTTGAGCCCACCCGAGACGGTGTGTCGCTTTTTTTCTTTTCGCTGATAGCTTTGAAGATATGTTGTGATGGTGTTGAGAGTGGAGCACGACTGTCTCCGACGCGCAATTGGCTAACGCGATCTGCTGTTGACCGAAAGGTTGGAGGTTCGAGCCCACCCGGTGGTGGTGCGGCGCTTTCTTTTCTTTGGGCTGATAGCTTTGAAGATATGTTCTGATGGTGGTGAGAGTCTAGCAGGACTGTCTCTGTGGCGCAATTTGCTAGCGCCATCGGCTGTTAACCGAAAGGTTAGTGGTTCGAGCCCTCCCGGGAGTGGTGTGATGCTTTATCCTTTGCGCTAATAGCTTTGTAGACATGTTCTGATGGTGGTGAGATTGGAGCACGACTGTCTCCGTGGCGCCGTTGGCTAGTGCGATCGGCTGTTAACTGAAAGGTTGCAGGTTCGAGCCCTCCCGGGAGTGGTAAGTTGCTTTTTTTTTCTTTAGGCTGATAGCTTTGAAGATATGTTCTGATGGTGGTGAGAGTGGAGCAGGACTGTCTCCGTGGCGCAGTCTGCTAGAGCGATCGGCTGTTAACCGAAAGGTTGGAGGTTCGAGCCCACCCGGTGGTGGTGCGGGCTTTTTTTCTATGGGCGGATTGCTTTGAAGATATGTTCTGATAGTGGTGAGAGAGGAGCAGGACTGTCTCCGTGGCGCAATTGGCTAGCGCGGTCGCCTGTTAACCAAAAGGTTGGAGGTTCGAGCCCATCCGGTGGTGGTGCGGCACTTTTTTTGGGGGCTGATAGCTTTGAAAACATGTTCTGATGGTGGTTAGAGTGGAGCACGACTGTCTCCGTGGCCCAATTGGCTAGCGCGATCCGCTGTTAACCTAAAGGTTGGAGGTTCGAGCCCACCCGGTGGTGGTGCGGCACTTTTTTTTCTTTGGGCTGATAGCTCTGAAGAAATGTTCTGATGGTAGTGAGAGTGGAGCAGGACTGTCCCCGTAGCGCAATTGGCCAGCGCGATCGGCAGCTAACCGAAAGATTGGAGTTTAGAGCCCACCCGGGGACGGTGTGTCGCTTTTTTTTATTTGCGCTGATAGCTTTGAAGATATGTTCTCATGGTGGTGAGAGTGGAGCACGACTGTCTCCGTGGCGCAATTGGCTAGCGCGATCGGCTGTTAATCGAAAGGTTGGAGGTTCGAGCCCTCCCGGGAGTGGTGTGTTGCTTTTTTTTCTTTGGGATGAAAGCTTTGAAGATATGTTCTGATGGTGGTGAGAGATAGCAGCACTGTCTCCGTGGCGCAATGGGCTAGAGCGATCGGCTCCTAACCGAAAGGTTGGAGGTTCGAGCCCACCAGGTGGTGGTGCGGGATTTTTTTCTATGGGCTGATTGCTTTGAAGATATGTTCCGATGGTGGTGAGAGTCTAGCAGGACTGTCTCCGTGGCGCAATTCGCTAGCGCGAGCGGCTGTTAACCGAAAGGTTGGTGGTTCGAGCCCTCGCGGGAGTGGTGTGTTGCTTTATCCTTTGCGCTAATAGCTTTGAAGATATGTTCTGATGGTGTTGAGAGTGGAGCACGACTGTCTCCGACGCGCGATTGGCTAACGCGATCTGCTGTTGACCGAAAGGTTGGAGGTTCGAGCCCACCCGGTGGTGGTGCGGCGCTTTGTTTTCTTTGGGCTGATAGCTTTGAAGATATGTTCTGATGGTGGTGAGAGTCTAGCAGGACTGTCTCTGTGGCGCAATTTGCTAGCGCCATCGGCTGTTAACCGAAAGGTTAGTGGTTCGAGCCCTCCCGGGAGTGGTGTGATGCTTTATCCTTTGCGCTAATAGCTTTGTAGACATGTTCTGATGGTGGTGAGATTGGAGCACGACTGTCTCCGTGGCGCCGTTGGCTAGTGCGATCGGCTGTTAACTGAAAGGTTGGAGGTTCGACCCCTCCCGGGAGTGGTAAGTTGCTGTTTTTTCTTTAGGCTGATAGCTTTGAAGATATGTTCTGATGGTGGTGAGAGTGGAGCAGGACTGTCTCCGAGGCGCAATTGTCTAGCGCGGTCGGCTATTAACCGAAAGGTTGGAGGTTCGAGCCCACCCGGGGACGGTGTGTCGCTTTCTTTTTCTTTGCGCTGATAGCTTTGAAGAAATGTTGTGACGGTGGTAAGAGTGGAGCACGACTGTCTCCGTGGTGCAATTGGCTAGCGCGATCGGCAGTTAACCGAAAACTTGGCGGTTCGAGCCCACCCGGTAGTGGTGCGGCGCTTTCTTTTCTTTGGGCTGATAGCTTTGAAGATATGTTCTGATGGTGTTGAGAGTGGAGCACGACGGTCTCCGACGCGCGATTGGCTAACGCGATTGGCTGTTAACCGAAAGCTTGAAGTTTCGAGCCCGCCCGGTAGTGGTGCGGCGCTTTTTTTTCTTTGGGCTGATAGCTTTGAAGATATGTTCTGATGGTGGTGAGAGTGGAGCAGGACTGTCTCCGTGGCCCAATAGGCCAGCGCGATCGGCTGCTAACCGAAAGGTTGGAGTTTTGAGCCCACCCGAGACGGTGTGTCGCTTTTTTTCTTTTCGCAGATAGCTTTGAAGATATGTTCTGATGGTGTTGAGAGTGGAGCACGACTGTCTCCGACGCGCGATTGGCTAACGCGATCTGCTGTTGACCGAAAGGTTGGAGGTTCGAGCCCACCCGGTGGTGGTGCGGCGCTTTGTTTTCTTTGGGCTGATAGCTTTGAAGATATGTTCTGATGGTGGTGAGAGTCTAGCAGGACTGTCTCCGTGGCGCAACTTGCTAGCGCGATCGGCTGTTAACCGAAAGGTTGGTGGTTCGAGCCCTCCCAGGAGTGGTGTGTTGCTTTTTTCTTTGCGCTGATAGCTTTGGAGACATGTTCCGATGGTGGTAAGATTGGAGCACGGCTGTCTCCCTGGCGCAATTGGCTAGTGCGATCGGCTGTTAACTGAAAGGTTGCAAGTTAGAGCCCTCTTGGGAGTGGTGTGTTGCTTTTTTTTCTTTAGGATGATAGCTTTGAAGATATGTTCTGATGGTGGTGAGAGTGGAGCAGGACTGTCTCCGAGGCGCAATTGTCTAGCGCGGTCGGCTATTAACCGAAAGGTTGGAGGTTCGAGCCCACCCGGTGGTGGTGCGGCACTTTTTTTCTTTGGGCTGATAGCTTTGAAGATATGTTCCGATGGTGGTGAGAGTGGAGCACGACTGTCTCCGTGGCCCTATTGGCTAGCGCGATCCGCTGTTAACCTAAAGGTTGGAGGTTCGAGCCCACCCGGTGGTGGTGCGGCGCTTTTTTTTCTTTGGGCTGATAGCTCTGAAGAAATTTTCTGACGGTGGTGAGAGTGGAGCACGACTGTCTCTGTGGCGCAATTGGCTAGCACGTTTGGCTGTTAACCGAAAAATTGGAGTTTCGAGCTATCCCGGGAGTGGTGTGTTGCTTTTTTCTTTGTGCTGATAGCTTTGAAGATATGTTCTGACGGTGGTGAGAGTGGAGCACAACTGTCTCCGTGGCGCAATTGGCTAGCGCGATCGGCAGTTAACCAAAAAGTTGGAGGTTCGAGCCCACCCGGTGGTGGTGCGGCGCTTTTTTTTTCTTTGGGCTGATAGCTTTGAAGATATCTTCTGATGGTGGTGAGAGGGGAGCAGGACTGTCTCCGTGGCGCGATTGGCTAGCGCGATCGGCTGTTACCGAAAGCTTGGAGTTTCGAGCCCGCCCGGTAGTGGTGCGGCTTTTTTTTCTTTGGGCTGATAGCTTTGAAGACATGTTCTGATGGTGGTGAGAGTGAAGCAGGACTGTCTCCGTGGCGCAATAGGCCAGCGCGACCGGCTGCTAACCGAAAGGTTGGAGTTTTGAGCCCACCCGAGACGGTGTGTCGCTTTTTTTCTTTTCGCTGATAGCTTTGAAGATATGTTGTGATGGTGTTGAGAGTGGAGCACGACTGTCTCCGACGCGCAATTGGCTAACGCGATCTGCTGTTGACCGAAAGGTTGGAGGTTCGAGCCCACCCGGTGGTGGTGCGGCGCTTTCTTTTCTTTGGGCTGATAGCTTTGAAGATATGTTCTGATGGTGGTGAGAGTCTAGCAGGACTGTCTCTGTGGCGCAATTTGCTAGCGCGATCGGCTGTTAACCGAAAGGTTAGTGGTTCGAGCCCTCCCGGGAGTGGTGTGATGCTTTATCCTTTGCGCTAATAGCTTTGTAGACATGTTCTGATGGTGGTGAGATTGGAGCACGACTGTCTCCGTGGCGCCGTTGGCTAGTGCGATCGGCTGTTAACTGAAAGGTTGCAGGTTCGAGCCCTCCCGGGAGTGGTAAGTTGCTTTTTTTTCTTTAGGCTGATAGCTTTGAAGATATGTTCTGATGGTGGTGAGAGTGGAGCAGGACTGTCTCCGTGGCACAATCTGCTAGAGCAATCGGCTGTTAACCGAAAGGTTGGAGGTTCGAGCCCACCCGGTGGTGGTGCGGGCTTTTTTTTCTATGGGCGGATTGCTTTGAAAATATGTTCTGATGGTGGTGAGCGCGGAGCACGACTGTCTCCGTGGGGCAACTGGCTAGCGCGATCGGCTGTTAACCGAAGGCTTGGAGGTTTGAGCCCCCCCGGGGACGGTGGATCGCTTTTTTTTCTTTTCGCTGATAGCTTTGAACGTATGTTCTGATGGTGTTGAGATTGGAGCACGACGGTCTCCGTCACGCAATTGGCTAACGCGATCTGCTGTTAACCGAAAGGTTGGAGGTTCGAGCCCACCCGGTGGTGGTGCGGCGCTTTTTTTTTCTTTGCACTGATAGCTTTGGAGAAATGTACTGATGGTGGTGAGAGTCAAGCAGGACTGTCTCCGTGGCGCAACTTGCTAGCGCGATCGGCTGTTAACCGAAAGGTTGGTGGTTCGAGCCCTCCCGGGAGTGGTGTGTTGCTTTTTTCTTTGCGCTGATAGCTTTGGAGACATGTTCTGATGGTGGTAAGATTGGAGCACGGCTGTCTCCGTGGCGCGATTGGCTAGTGCGATCGGCTGTTAACTGAAAGGTTGCAGGTTAGAGCCCTCCCGGGAGTGGTGTGTTGCTTTTTTTTCTTTAGGATGATAGCTTTGAAGATATGTTCTGATGGTGGTGAGAGTGGAGCAGGACTGTCTCCAGGGCGCAATTGGCTAGCGCGATCGGCTGTTAATCGAAATGTTGGAGGTTAGAGCCCACCCGGGGACGGTGTGTCGCTTTCTTTTTCTTTGCGCCGATAGCTTTGAAGAAATGTTCTGACGGTGGTAAGAGTGGAGCACGACTGTCTCCGTGGTGCAATTGGCTAGCGCGATCGGCAGTTAACCGAAAACTTGGCGGTTCGAGCCCACCCGGTAGTGGTGCGGCGCTTTCTTTTCTTTGGGCTGATAGCTTTGAAGATATGTTCTGATGGTGTTGAGAGTGGAGCACGACGGTCTCCGTCGCGCAATTGGCTAATGCGATCTGCTGTTAACCGAAAGATTGGAGGTTCGAGCCCACCCGGTGGTGGTGCGGCGCTTCTTTTTCTTTGGGCTGATAGCTCTAAAGAAATGTTCTGACGGTGGTAAGAGTGGAGCACGACCGTCTCCGTGGCGCTATTGGCTAGCGCGATCGGCAGTTAACCAAAAAGTTGGAGGTTCGAGCCCACCCGGTGGTGGTGCGGCGCTTTTTTTTCTTTGGGTTGATAGCTTTGAAGATATGTTCTGATGGTGGTGAGAGTCTAGCAGGACTGTCTCCGTGGCGCAACTTGCTAGCGCGATCGGCTGTTAACCGAAAGGTTGGTGGTTCGAGCCCTCCCGGGAGTGGTGTGTTGCTTTTTTCTTTGCGCTGATAGCTTTGGAGACATGTTCCGATGGTGGTAAGATTGGAGCACGGCTGTCTCCGTGGCGCAATTGGCTAGTGCGATCGGCTGTTAACTGAAAGGTTGCAAGTTAGAGCCCTCCCGGGAGTGGTGTGTTGCTTTTTTTTCTTTAGGATGATAGCTTTGAAGATATGTTCTGATGGTGGTGAGAGTGGAGCAGGACTGTCTCCGAGGCGCAATTGTCTAGCGCGGTCGGCTATTAACCGAAAGGTTGGAGGTTCGAGCCCACCCGGTGGTGGTGCGGCACTTTTTTTCTTTGGGCTGATAGCTTTGAAGATATGTTCCGATGGTGGTGAGAGTGGAGCACGACTGTCTCCGTGGCCCTATTGGCTAGCGCGATCCGCTGTTAACCTAAAGGTTGGAGGTTCGAGCCCGCCCGGTAGTGGTGCGGCTTTTTTTTTCTTTGGGCTGAGAGCTTTGAAGATATGTTCTGATGGTGGTGAGAGTGGAGCAGGACTGTCTCCGTGGCCCAAGAGGCCAGCGCGATCGGCTGCTAACCGAAAGGTTGGAGTTTTGAGCCCACCCGAGACGGTGTGTCGCTTTTTTTCTTTTCGCTGATAGCTTTGAAGATATGTTGTGATGGTGTTGAGAGTGGAGCACGACTGTCTCCGACGCGCAATTGGCTAACGCGATCTGCTGTTGACCGAAAGGTTGGAGGTTCGAGCCCACCCGGTGGTGGTGCGGCGCTTTCTTTTCTTTGGGCTGATAGCTTTGAAGATATGTTCTGATGGTGGTGAGAGTCTAGCAGGACTGTCTCTGTGGCGCAATTTGCTAGCGCCATCGGCTGTTAACCGAAAGGTTAGTGGTTCGAGCCCTCCCGGGAGTGGTGTGATGCTTTATCCTTTGCGCTGATAGCTTTGTAGACATGTTCTGATGGTGGTGAGATTGGAGCACGAGTGTCTCCGTGGCGCCGTTGGCTAGTGCGATCGGCTGTTAACTGAAAGGTTGCAGGTTCGAGCCCTCCCGGGAGTGGTAAGTTGCTTTTTTTTCTTTAGGCTGATAGCTTTGAAGATATGTTCTGATGGTGGTGAGAGTGGAGCAGGACTGTCTCCGTGGCGCAATCTGCTAGAGCGATCGGCTGTTAACCGAAAGGTTGGAGGTTCGAGCCCACCCGGTGGTGGTGCGGTCTTTTTTTCTATGGGCGGATTGCTTTGAAGATATGTTCTGATAGTGGTGAGAGAGGAGCAGGACTGTCTCCGTGGCGCAATTGGCTAGCGCGGTCGCCTGTTAACCAAAAGGTTGGAGGTTCGAGCCCATCCGGTGGTGGTGCGGCACTTTTTTTGGGGGCTGATAGCTTTGAAAACATGTTCTGATGGTGGTTAGAGTGGAGCACGACTGTCTCCGTGGCCCAATTGGCTAGCGCGATCCGCTGTTAACCTAAAGGTTGGAGGTTCGAGCCCACCCGGTGGTGGTGCGGCACTTTTTTTTCTTTGGGCTGATAGCTCTGAAGAAATGTTCTGATGGTGGTGAGAGTGGAGCAGGACTGTCCCCGTAGCGCAATTGGCCAGCGCGATCGGCAGCTAACCGAAAGATTGGAGTTTAGAGCCCACCCGGGGACGGTGTGTCGCTTTTTTTTATTTGCGCTGATAGCTTTGAAGATATGTTCTGATGGTGGTGAGAGTGGAGCACGACTGTCTCCGTGGCGCAATTGGCTAGCGCGATCGGCTGTTAATCGAAAGGTTGGAGGTTCGAGCCCACCCGGGGATGGTGCAGCGCTCTTTTTTCTTTTGGCTGATAGATTTGAAGATATGTTTTGATGGTGGTGAGAATGGAGCAGGACTGTCTCCGTGGCGCAATTGGCTAGCGCGATCGGCTGTTAACCGAAAGGTTGGAGGTTTGAGCCCACCCGGGAACGGTGTGTCGCTTTTTTTTCTTCGCGCTGATAGCTTTGGAGACATGTTCTGATGGTGGTGAGATCGGAGCACGACTGTCTCCGTGGCGCAATTGGCTAGTGCGATCGGCTGTTAACTGAAAGTTTGCAGGTTCGAGCCCTCCCGGGAGTGGTGTGTTGCTTTTTTTTCTTTGGGCTGAAAGCTTTGAAGATATGTTCTGATGGTGGTGAGAGATAGCAGCACTGTCTCCGTGGCGCAATGGGCTAGAGCGATCGGCTCCTAACCGAAAGGTTGGAGGTTCGAGCCCACCAGGTGGTGGTGCGGGATTTTTTTCTATGGGCTGATCGCTTTGAAGATATGTTGCGATGGTGGTGAGAGTCTAGCAGGACTGTCTCCGTGGCGCAACTTGCTAGCACGATCGGCTGTTAACCGAAAGGTTGGTGGTTCGAGCCCTCCCGGGAGTGGTGTGTTGCTTTTTTCTTTGCGCTGATAGCTTTGGAGACATGTTCCGATGGTGGTAAGATTGGAGCACGGCTGTCTCCGTGGCGCAATTAGCTAGTGCGATCGGCTGTTAACTGAAAGGTTGCAAGTTAGAGCCCTCCCGGGAGTGGTGTGTTGCTTTTTTTTCTTTAGGATGATAGCTCTGAAGAAATGTTCTGATGGTGGTGAGAGTGGAGCAGGACTGTCTCCGAGGCGCAATTGTCTAGCGCGGTCGGCTATTAACCGAAAGGTTGGAGGTTCGAGCCCACCCGGTGGTGGTGCGGCGCTTTTTTTTCTTTGGGCCGATAGCTTTGAAGATATGTTCTGATGGTGGTGAGAGTGGAGCAGGACTGTCTCCGTGGCGCGATTGGCTAGCGCGATCCGCTGTTAACCTAAAGGTTGGAGGTTCGAGCCCGCCCGGTAGTGGTGCGGCTTTTTTTTTCTTTGGGCTGATAGCTTTGAAGATATGTTCTGATGGTGGTGAGAGTGGAGCAGGACTGTCTCCGTGGCGCAAGAGGCCAGCGCGATCGGCTGCTAACCGAAAGGTTGGAGTTTTGAGCCCACCCGAGACGGTGTGTCGCTTTTTTTCTTTTCGCTGATAGCTTTGAAGATATGTTGTGATGGTGTTGAGAGTGGAGCACGACTGTCTCCGACGCGCAATTGGCTAACGCGATCTGCTGTTGACCGAAAGGTTGGAGGTTCGAGCCCACCCGGTGGTGGTGCGGCGCTTTGTTTTCTTTGGGCTGATAGCTTTGAAGATATGTTCTGATGGTGGTGAGAGTCTAGCAGGACTGTCTCTGTGGCGCAATTTGCTAGCGCCATCGGCTGTTAACCGAAAGGTTAGTGGTTCGAGCCCTCCCGGGAGTGGTGTGATGCTTTATCCTTTGCGCTAATAGCTTTGTAGACATGTTCTGATGGTGGTGAGATTGGAGCACGACTGTCTCCGTGGCGCCGTTGGCTAGTGCGATCGGCTGTTAACTGAAAGGTTGCAGGTTCGAGCCCTCCCGGGAGTGGTAAGTTGCTTTTTTTTTCTTTAGGCTGATAGCTTTGAAGATATGTTCTGATGGTGGTGAGAGTGGAGCAGGACTGTCTCCGTGGCGCAGTCTGCTAGAGCGATCGGCTGTTAACCGAAAGGTTGGAGGTTCGAGCCCACCCGGTGGTGGTGCGGGCTTTTTTTCTATGGGCGGATTGCTTTGAAGATATGTTCTGATAGTGGTGAGAGAGGAGCAGGACTGTCTCCGTGGCGCAATTGGCTAGCGCGGTCGCCTGTTAACCAAAAGGTTGGAGGTTCGAGCCCACCCGGTGGTGGTGCGGCACTTTTTCTGGGGGCTGATAGCTTTGAAAATATGTTCTGATGGTGGTGAGAGTGGAGCACGACTGTCTCCGTGGCCCAATTGGCTAGCGCGATCCGCTCTTAACCTAAAGGTTGGAGGTTCGAGCACACCCGATGGTGGTGCGGCGCTTTTTTTTCTTTGGGCTGATAGATCTGAAGAAATGTTCTGACGGTGGTGAGCGCGGAGCACGACTGTCTCCGTGGGGCAACTGGCTAGCGCGATCGGCTGTTAACCGATGGCTTGGAGGTTTGAGCCCCCCCGGGGACGGTGGATCGCTTTTTTTTCTTTTCGCTGATAGCTTTGAAGGTATGTTCTGATGGTGTTGAGATTGGAGCACGACGGTCTCCGTCGTGCAATTGGCTAACGCGATCTGCTGTTAACCGAAAGGTTGGAGGTTCGAGCCCACCCGGTGGTGGTGCGCGCTTTTTTTTTCTTTGCACTGATAGCTTTGGAGAAATGTTCTGATGGTGGTGAGATTGGAGCACGACTGTCTCCTTGGCGCAATTGGCTAGCACAATCGGCTGTTAACCGAAAAATTGGAGTTTTGAGCCCACCCGGGGACGGTGTGTCGCTTTTTTTTTCTTTGCGCTGATAGCTTTGAAGATATGTTCTGATGGTGGTGAGAGTGGAGCACGACTGTCTCCGTGGCGCAATTGGCTAGCGCGATCGGCAGTTAACCGAAAACTTGGCGGTTCGAGCCCACCCGGTAGTGGTGCGGCGCTTTCTTTTCTTTGGGCTGATAGCTTTGAAGATATGTTCTGATGGTGTTGAGAGTGGAGCACGACGGTCTCCGTCGCGCAATTGGCTAATGCGATCTGCTGTTAACCGAAAGATTGGAGGTTCGAGCCCACCCGGTGGTGGTGCGGCGCTTCTTTTTCTTTGGGCTGATAGCTCTAAAGAAATGTTCTGACGGTGGTAAGAGTGGAGCACGACCGTCTCCGTGGCGCAATTTATTTATTTATACATTTATACATGTACCTACATCGCCCTTACGGGCATTATTGTAGGGGGGAGAACAAGCAAAAGAATACAGTACAGTCGATATACCGAAAAAGATGGTTGCGGATAAAAGGCTGTATCGTTTGAAAGAACATAGTCATAACAAAGTGAAACAACACTGTCATAAATAAGGCATCAAATTGCAAATACAAAGCAAAACGTTGAAAGAGAAGAGTGCTATTGGTAACATAGGGCAATAAAAACACAAAAAAAATAATTAGTACGGAACGTATCAGAAATACAGTAATGATTAGTTCAACAAAAAATTGTGCAAATTTTTAACAAAAGATAAGGGAGGCGCAGAGACAATTTCCTCTGGCAAGCCGTTCCACTCATGCGTGGTTCTTGGAAAAAAAGCGTATTTGAATGCGTTGATCCTGGAAGTGTATTCACGCAGTTTTAAAGAATGGTCAGTACGGGGTGACACATAGGTAGGTGGCTTTATATACTGATCCTTGTCGATGCCTGTTTTGTTCATGAATATGCTGTAAAATAGGGACAGTCGTAGGTATTTTCGCCGGTCAGCTAACAGAGGCCATTGCAATCCTGAACGAATGTCAGCTGATCTTATGGTAAAGTTATAATTGCTTGCCACAAAGCGTGCTGCGCGTGCCTGTACACGCTCCAGGGCTTCTATATTTGATTTTGTTGAGGGGTCCCAGGCACTGCAGGCATATTCTAATATGGGACGCACATTGGATATGTGTAGTGTTTCTTTCAACTTAGTTGGTGCCTGTCTGAAATTGCGCCTCAAAAAATTTAGCACTCGACTAGCCTTTAATGTTAAGTAATTAATATGAGCGTTCCAAGATAGGTTGGCAGAAAAAATGACCCCTAGATATTTATATTCTGTTTCAACCGGCAAGGTAGCCCCGGCCATGACGTAATTTGAAATCCGAGGCTGTTTTTTGTTCGTAAACCTCACCAATTTACACTTCGACAGATTTAGTGTCATTCTCCATGAATCACACCAAGAAACTATGGAGTTCAAGTCATTCTGCAATTGAACGGTGTCCGCTTCAGAGGTAATGTTACTGTAAATGCAGCAATCGTCAGCATACAATCGAACACGGCTAGAGAGATTGTCGGAGATATCATTTATAAAAATAAGAAAAAGCAGGGGCCCCAAAACTGACCCTTGTGGCACTCCTGACAATACACCGACGCTTGATGAGCACACACCGTCAAGAATCACGCACTGCTGTCTTTCTGAAAGATACGCCTCAATCCACATGAGAAGGGCATTAGGTATGCCTAGACAATGAAGCTTTTGCAACAACAACACATGTGACACGGAATCGAATGCCTTCTGGAAATCCAGAAATATACAGTCAACCTGAAGGCCTGAGTTAATAGAAGCTGCAATGTCGTGCGTGAACTCGACCAGTTGTGTATCGCACGAGAAACCCGCCCTGAAACCGTGTTGCAATGGGGAAAAGAAGTTATTACTTTGAAGATGATTCATTAAGTTTGTGTAAATGATATGTTCGAGTGTCTTGCAGCATACGCTTGTCAGAGAAATGGGCCTGTAGTTACACTTTTTTGTTTTATCTCCGCTTTTATATACTGGGGTTACGTTGGCATTTTTCCAATCAGCCGGTAAAACGCATTGTTCAAGCGACGTTTTGTACATGAGAGTTAAAAAAGGGGCGATAGACACTGCGCAGTTTTTCAAGACGAAGTTGGATATACAGTCAGGACCAGGAGCAGAGTGAACATTTATTTTTTCCAACAAGAGCACGACACCGCGTTCGGCAATTTCTATGTCGTTCATTTGCGGGAGCGAGCCATCATTCTGGCATAGACTACATGTGTTAACTGGATGCGAGAACACAGACTGAAAGTATGTATTGAAACCCTGAGCTTTGGCTTCCTTGTTAGATTCGTAATTTATCCCGTCCATGATGTCAGGAATAGTGGGTCTAGAATTACTTTTATTTTTCACGTATTTCCACACTTCCTTGGGGTTGGTTTTAAGTTTCTCGCCTAGATCACAAAGGTACATTTCTTGTGCTCTGCGCATAGCTTTTGTCACCACTTTGCCTATCTCTTTCATTTTTGAAAGCAACGCAGGATCAGGCACTTGGCAATACTTTCGATACAATCGATTCTTTCTATTTATCTTTGAACGGAGTTCCCTACTGAGCCATGGTTTATCATTGCGTCGCCTGGCCGAAATGATACACGAAGGAATGAAAGTTTGGGTCAAGGACATTATCTTTGTTTTGAAGAAATTCCACTGCGCATTCATGTCTAACGATGAACTATGCGATTGGAACTCAGGAAAAAATGCATCCAGTTCACGCGACAGTGATGGGTAGTCACCTTTTTCATATGAGAACACTTTGCGGGGTGCCTGAGCGCGGCGGTTTTTAGCACTACAAGACATTTTAGTGACAACAACTTCATGGTCGCTGATACCAGGGACTGTGACAACAGAGGATACAAGAGCCGGTTCACTGCACAAAAATAAATCAAGAATGTTTGCACTGTCACCACCAATTCTTGTTGGCGTTTCGACAAATTGAAATAATGAGTGGGCATTAATCATCTCCCTAAAGGTAGTATACAGGAAAGACGTTGTGTTTAACACGGGTTTAAAGGACTTCCATTCTACATCCGGGAAGTTGAAATCGCCTCCGAGAATTACGTGCGTTGTTTGCAAACTTAATAAAACGTTGCTCAACTGAAAGAGAGGATGGGCAGTTTTTATACCGGGTGGCCTATAAAATGAGCCAATGGCAACAGAAGAACCGTTTTGTAGCAAAATTTTACACCAGACAGTTTCGCATGAGTCGGCTTCGATGCTTATAGAATTGCTAGCTATGCTATCTTGAATGAGAACGAATACACCACCACCATGGCAATTACGGTCTTTCCTATATACGGTATAGCCAGACGGAAACATTTCGCTGTCGCTAATTGTGTTGTCGAGCCATGATTCCGTACCAATGACTAAGTGCGGATTTGTTGATTCTATCAAGGAACTGAACTCTATAGTTTTATTTTTGAGGCTTCTGCAATTTGCTACAATACATACGAGATCGTGTTTGCCGGATGGCTTCTTTTTACGGTAAGCTGCATTCGTTAGTGGCTATCGAGTATCCTTGGTCACGGTGTCGGTTTCAGCATTATATACGAAGGTTTGGTTGCCTATTTTCATTTTATTAAAATGCAACTTGTATTCTGCTTTACGGTCTTTGGCGAACTGAATCAGTTTCTTTCTTGCCTGTCGAACTTTACTGGAATAGTCCTCACTCAACGCGAACTCAGTTCCTTTCAGCTTTGAGGCAACAGCAAGCACACGTTCTTTGTCTTTAAATGACAAAAACCTCAGAATTATGGGCCTTGCCTTTACCGCTGTGTAGCGTCCTAGCCTGTCAGCTCTTTCAATGGCAGCAGTGCTGATTGCCACGTTCAGTTTTTCGGAGCAAAAGGCAATCACTCGAGCCTCTGACTGAGCCCACGTTTCATTTACAGTATCTGGAAGGCCATAAACTATCAAATTGTTTCTTCTAGATCTGCCATCTAGGTCCTCATACGAGTCCCGTAATTTGGCGCAGGTATCAGCAAGATCTTCATTTTGAGCGAGTAGTTGCGTTACGTCATCCCGTAAAGGGGACACGTTATCTTCCACGAGCTTGACCTTTTCTGCCAGTTGCGATAGCTTTTGTTCGAGTGCTTGTTGGTCGGCTCGAATGGAACGAACTTCCGAAAGAATTTCAGTCTGTTGCTGTTGCATTGACGGTAGTGTCATGATGACATCAAACATTTCTTTTTCTTGTTGGGATGTCAGAGGGCCCGGGTTTTGTTCTACATCCCCAGACAGAAGCAGCAACATTCGAGCAACACGCATGCATGACAAAAATTTTGCACCCAGCAGGAAAACATTTTGAACAATCGTAGTCGACAGTGAGTTGGGATCTGGCACCAATTTTTTAAACGGCTTTCCGTTAACAAGGCGATAAGAATAACCAACCTGAAGAAAGACGAGCCGTGAGTGACTGACAGCCATGCCGGTGCCAGATCCCAAAGTGGGTGGTTGCAGTAGTCGCTTAAGTAGCCCTGCGCCGTCTTGTAGTGTCCCGGGTTGCCAGACGAAGTAACGGTAGCCGGATGGTGCCGACAGCGCTAGCACATCCAGCGGTGAGGAGCAATCCGACAGCAGTTGAAAAGCCAAGCAGATATCCGGGTTTGTGCCGTCATCGAAGATAGGACACGTTGTTGCTCCAGAACCAAGGAAAATTGCCAGCATCTGCGCAACCTGAAGAAAGACGAGCCGTGAGTGACTGACAGCCATGCCGGTGCCAGATCCCAAAGTGGGTGGTTGCAGTAGTCGCTTAAGTAGCCCTGCGCCGTCTTGTAGTGTCCCGGGTTGCCAGACGAAGTAACGGTAGCCGGATGGTGCCGACAGCGCTAGCACATCCAGCGGTGAGGAGCAATCCGACAGCAGTTGAAAAGCCAAGCAGATATCCGGGTTTGTGCCGTCATCGAAGATAGGACACGTTGTTGCTCCAGAACCAAGGAAAATTGCCAGCATCTGCGCAACCTGAAGAAAGACGAGCCGTGAGTGACTGACAGCCATGCCGGTGCCAGATCCCAAAGTGGGTGGTTGCAGTAGTCGCTTAAGTAGCCCTGCGCCGTCTTGTAGTGTCCCGGGTTGCCAGACGAAGTAACGGTAGCCGGATGGTGCCGACAGCGCTAGCACATCCAGCGGTGAGGAGCAATCCGACAGCAGTTGAAAAGCCAAGCAGATATCCGGGTTTGTGCCGTCATCGAAGATAGGACACGTTGTTGCTCCAGAACCAAGGAAAATTGCCAGCATCTGCGCAACCTGAAGAAAGACGAGCCGTGAGTGACTGACAGCCATGCCGGTGCCAGAATTGGCTAGCGCGATCGGCAGTTAACCAAAAAGTTGGAGGTTCGAGCCCACCCGGTGGTGGTGCGGCGCTTTTTTTCTTTGGGTTGATAGCTTTGAAGATATGTTCTGATGGTGGTGAGAGTCTAGCAGGACTGTCTCCGTGGCGCAACTTGCTAGCGCGATCGGCTGTTAACCGAAAGGTTGGTGGTTCGAGCCCTCCCGGGAGTGGTGTGATGCTTTTTTCTTTGCGCTGATAGCTTTGGAGACATGTTCTGATGGTGGTAAGATTGGAGCACGGCTGTCTCCGTGGCGCAATTGGCTAGTGCGATCGGCTGTTAACTGAAAGGTTGCAGGTTAGAGCCCTCCCGGGAGTGGTGTGTTGCTTTTTTTTCTTTAGGATGATAGCTTTGAAGATATGTTCTGATGGTGGTGAGAGTGGAGCAGGACTGTCTCCGAGGCGCAATTGGCTAGCGCGGTCGGCTATTAACCGAAAGGTTGGAGGTTCGCGCCCACCCGGTGGTGGTGCGGCACTTTTTTTCTTTGGGCTGATAGCTTTGAAGATATGTTCCGATGGTGGTGAGAGTGGAGCACGACTGTCTCCGTGGCCCTATTGGCTAGCGCGATCCGCTGTTAACCTAAAAGTTGGAGGTTCGAGCCCACCCGATGGTGGTGCGGCGCTTTTTTTTCTTTGGGCTGATAGCTCTGAAGAAATGTTCTGACGGTGGTGAGAGTGGAGCACGACTGTCTCTGTGGCACAATTGGCTAGCACGTTTGGCTGTTAACCGAAAAATTGGAGTTTCGAGCTATCCCGGGAGTGGTGTGTTGCTTTTTTCTTTGTGCTGATAGCTTTAAAGATATGTTCTGACGGTGGTGAGAGTGGAGCACAACTGTCTCCGTGGCGCAATTGGCTAGCGCGGTCAGCGGTTAACCGAAAGGTTGGAGGTTCGAGCCCACCCGGTGATGGTGCGGTGCTTTTTTTTGCACTGATAGCTTTGGAGAAATGTTCTGATGGTGGTGAGATTGGAGCACGACTGTCTCCTTGGCGCAATTGGCTAGCCCAATTGGCTGTTAACCGAAAAATTGGAGTTTCCAGCCCTCCCGGGAGTGGTGTGTCGCGTTTTTCTTTGCGCTGATAGCTTTGAAAGTATGTTCTGATGGTGGTGCGAGTGGAGCAGGACTGTCTCCGTGGCGCAATCGGGGAGCGTGATCGGCTGATAACCGAAAGCTTGGAGTTTCGAGCCCACCCGGTGGTGGTGTGGCGCTTTTTGTTTTTTTGGGCTGATAGCTTTAAAGATATGTTCTGATGGTGGTGAGAGTGGAGCACGACTGTCTCCGTGGCGCAATTGGCTAGCTCGATGGGCTGTTAACCGAAAGCTTGGAGTTTCGAGCCCACCCGTTAGTGGTGCGACGCTTTTTTTTCTTTGGGCTGGAGCTTTGAAGATATGTTCTGAAGGTGGTGAGAGTGGAGCACGACTGTCTGCGTGGCGCAATTGGCTAGCGCGATCGGCTGTTAATCGAAAGGTTGGAGGTTCTAGCTCACCTGGGGGTGGTGCGGCGCTCTTTTTTCTTTGGGCTGATAGCTTTGAAGATATGTTTTGATGGTAGTGAGAGTGGAGCAGGATTGTCTCCGTGGCGCAATTGGCTAGCGCGATCGGCTGTTAACGAAAGGTTGGAGGTTTGAGCCCACCCGGGGACGGTGTGTCGCTTTTTTTTGTTCTTTTCGCTCTGATAGCTTTGAAGATATGTTCTGATGGTGGTGAGAGTGGAGCACGACTGTCTCCGTGGCGCAATTAGCAAGCGCGATCTGCTGTTGACCGAAAGGTTGGAGGTTCGAGCCCACCCGGTGGCGGTGCGGCGCTTCTTTTTCTTTGGGCTGATAGCTCTGAAGAAATGTTCTGACGGTGGTAAGAGCGGAGCACGGCTGTCTCCGTGGCGCAATTGGCTAGTGCGATCGGCAGTTAACAGAAAAGTTGGAGGTACGAGCCCACCCGGTGGTGGTGCGGCGCTTTTTTTTCTTTGGGCTGGAGCTTTGAAGACATGTTCTGAAGGTGGTGAGAGTGGAGCACGACTGTCTCCGTGGCGCAATTGGCTAGTGCGATCGGCTGTTAACCGAGAGCTTGGAGTTTCAAGCCCACCCGGTGGTGGTGTGGCGCTTCTTTTTCTTTGGGCTGATAGCTCTTAAGAAATGTTCTGACGGTGGTAAGAGTGGAGCACGACTGTCTCCGTGGCGCAATTGGCTAGCGCGATCTGCAGTTAACCGAAAAGTTGGAGGTTCGAGCCCACCCGGTGGTGGTGCGGTGCTTTTTTTTTTCTTTGGGGGCTGATAGCTTTGAAGATATGTTCTGATGGTAGTGAGAGTGGAGCAGGACTGTTTCCGTGGCGCAATTGGCAAGCGCGATCGGCTGTTAACCGAAAGGTTGGAGGTTCGAGCCCACCCGGTGGTGGCGCGGCGCTTTTTGTTTCTTTGGGCTGATAGCTTTAAAAATATGTTCTGATGTTGGTGAGAGCGGAGCAGGACTGCCTCCGCAGCGCAATTGGCTAGCGCGATTTGTAGTTAACCGAAAAGTTGGAGGTTCGAGCCCACCCGGTGGTGGTGCGGCGCTTTTTTTTTCTTTGGGGGCTGATAGCTTTGAAGATATGTTCTGATGGTGGTGAGAGTGGAGCAGGACTGTTTCCGTGGCGCGATTGGCAAGCGCGATCGGCTGTTAACCGAAAGGTTGGAGGTTCGAGCCCACCCGGTGGTGGCGCGGCGCTTTTTGTTTCTTTCGGCTGATAGCTTTAAAAATATGTTCTGATGTTGGTGAGCGCGGAGCAGGGCTGTCTGTGTGGCGCAATTGGCTAGCGCGATCGGCAGTTAACCGAAAAGTTGGAGGTTCGAGCCCACCCGGTGGTGGTGCGGCACTTTTTTTTCTTTGGGCTGATAGTTTTGAAGATATGTTCTGATGGTGGTGAGAGTGGAGCAAGACTGTCTCCGTGGCAAAATTGGCTAGCGCGATCAGCTGTTAACCGAAAGCTTTGAGTTTGGAGCCCACCCGGTAATGGTGCGGCGCTTTTTTTTTGCTGATAGCTTGAAGATATGTTCTGATGGTGGTGAGAGTGAAGCAGGGCTGTCTCCGTGGTGCAATTGGCGAGCGCGATCGGCTGTTAACCGAAAGGTTGGAGGTTCGAGCCCACCCGGTGGTGGTGCGGCGCTTTTTGTTCCTTTGGGCTGATAGCTTTAAAGATATGTTCTGATGGTGGTGAGAGCGGAGCAGAACTGTCTCCGTGGCGCAATTGGCTAGCGCGATCGGCTGTTAGCCGAAAGCTTGGAGTTTCGAGCCCACCCGATAGTGGTGCGGCGCTTTTTTTTCTTCGGGCTGGAGCTTTGAAGATATGTTCTGAAGGTGGTGAGAGTGGAGCACGACTGTCTCCGTGGCGCAATTGGCTAGCGCGATCGGCTACTAACCAAAAGGTTGGAGTTTCGAGCCTACGCGGGGACGGTGTGTCACTTTTTTTTCTTTGCGCTGATAGCTTTGAAGATATGTTTTGATGGTGGTGAGAGTGGAGCACGACTGTCTCCATGGCGCAATTGGCTAGCGCGATCGGCTGTAAATGGAAAGGTTGGAGGTTCGAGCCCACCCGGGGGTGGTGCGGCGCTTCTTTTTCTTTGGGCTGATAGCTCTGAAGAAATGTTCTGACGCTGGTAAGAGTGGAGCACGACTGTCTCCGTGGCGCAATTTGCTAGCGCGATCGGCTGTCAACCGAAAGGTTTGTGTCGAGCCCTCCCGGGAGTAGTGTGTTGCTTTTTTCTTTGCGCTGATAGCTTTGGAGACATGTTCTGACGGTGGTGAGATTGGAGCACGACTGTCTCGGTGGCGCAGTTGGCTAGCGCGATCTGCTGTTGACCGAAAGGTTGGAGGTTCGAGCCCACCCGGTGGTGGTGCGGCGCTTTTTCTTTGGGCTGATAGCTCTGAAGAAATGTTCTGACGCTGGTAAGAGTGAAGCACGACTGTCTCCGTGGCGCAATTGGCTAGCGCGATCGGCAGTTAACTGAAAGGTTAGAGGTTCGAGCCCACCCGGTGGTGGTGCGGCGCTTTTTTTTCTTTGGGCTGATAGCTTTGAAGATATGTACTGATGGTGGTGAGAGTATAAATGGAATGTCTCCGGGGCGCAATTTGCTAGCGCGATCGGCTGTTAACCGAAAGGTTGGAGGTTCGAGCCCTCCCGCGAGTAGTGTGTCGCTTTTTTCTTTGCACTGATAGCTTTGGAGACATGTTCTTACGGTGGTGAGATTGGAGCACGTCTGTCTCCATGGCGCAATTGGCTATCGCGATCGGCTGGTAACTGAAAGGTTGGAGGTTAGAACCCTCCCGGGAGTGGTGTGTTGCTTTTTTTTCTTTAGGCTGATAGCTTTGAAGATATGTTCTGATGGTGGTGAGAGTGGAGCAGGACTGTCTCCGTGGCGCAATTGGCGAGCGCGATCGGCTGTTAACCAAAAGGTTGGAGGTTCGAGCCCACCCGGTGGTGGTGCGGCGCTTTTTGTTTCTTTGGGCTGATAGCTTTAAAGATATGTTCTGATGGTGGTGAGAGCGGAGCAGGACTGTCTCCGTGGCGCAATTGGCTAGTGCGATCGGCTGTTAACCGAGAGCTTGGAGTTTCGAGCCCACCCGGTGGTGGTGTGGCGCTTTTTGTTTTTTTGGGCTGATAGCTTTAAAGATATGTTCTGATGGTGGTGAGAGTGGGGCAGGACTGTCTCCGTGGCGCAATTGGCTAGCTCGATGGGCTGTTAACCGAAAGCTTGGAGTTTCGAGCCCACCCGTTAGTTGTGCGGCGCTTTTTTTTCTTTCGGCTGGAGCTTTGAAGATATGTTCTGAAGGTGGTGAGAGTGGAGCACGACTGTCTCCGTGGCGCAATTGGCTAGCGCGATCGGCTGTTAATCGAAAGGTTGGAGGTTCTAGCTCACCTGGGGGTGGTGCGGCGCTCTTTTTTCTTTGGGCTGATAGCTTTGAAGATATGTTTTGATAGGAGTGAGAGTGGAGCAGGATTGTCTCCGTGGCGCAATTGGCTAGCGCGATCGGCTGTTAACGAAAGGTTGGAGGTTTGAGCCCACCCGGGGACGGTGTGTCGCTTTTTTTGTTCTTTTCGCTCTGATAGCTTTGAAGATATGTTCTGATGGTGGTGAGAGTGGAGAACGACTGTCTCCGTGGCGCAATTGGCAAGCGCGATCTGCTGTTGACCGAAAGGTTGGAGGTTCGAGCCCACCCGGTGGTGGTGCGGCGCTTCTATTTCTTTGGGCTGATAGCTCTGAAGAAATGTTCTGACGGTGGTAAGAGTGGAGCACGACTGTCTCCGTGGCGCAATTGGCTAGTGCGATCGGCAGTTAACAGAAAAGTTGGAGGTTCGAGCCCACCCGGTGGTGGTGCGGCGCTTTTTTTCTTTGGGCTGGAGCTTTGAAGATATGTACTGAAGGTGGTGAGAGTGGAGCACGACTGTCTCCGTGGCGCAATTGGCTGGCGCGATCGGCTGTTAATCGAAAGGTTGGATGTTCTAGCCCACCCGGTGGTGGTGCGGCGCTTCTTTTTCTTTGGGCTGATAGCTCTGAAGAAATGTTCTGACGGTGGTAAGAGTGGAGCACGACTGTCTCCGTGGCGCAATTGGCTAGTGCGATCGGCAGTTAACAGAAAAGTTGGAGGTTCGAGCCCACCCGGTGGTGGTGCGGCGCTTTTTTTCTTTGGGCTGGAGCTTTGAAGATATGTACTGAAGGTGGTGAGAGTGGAGCACGACTGTCTCCGTGGCGCAATTGGCTGGCGCGATCGGCTGTTAATCGAAAGGTTGGATGTTCTAGCTCACCTGGGGGTGGTGCGGCGCTCTTTTTTGCTTTGGGTTGATAGCTTTGAAGATATGTTTTGATGGTAGTGAGAGTGGAGCAGGATTGTCTCCGTGGCGCAATTGGCAAGCGCGATCAGCTGTTAACCGAAAGCTTGGAGTTTCGAGCCCACCCGGTAATGGTGCGGCGCTTTTTTTTCTTTGGGCTGATAGCTTTAAAGATATGTTCTGATGGTGGTGAGAGCGGAGCACTACTGTCTCCGTGGCGCAATTGGCTAGCGCGATCGGCTGTTAACCGAAAGCTTGGAGTTTCGAGCCCACCCGGTAGTGGAGCGGCGCTTTTTTTTCTTCGGGCTGGAGATTTGAAGATATGTTCTGAAGGTGGTGAGAGTGGAGCACGACTGTCTCCGTGGCGCAATTGGCTGGCGCGATCGGCTGTTAATCGAAAGGTTGGATGTTCTAGCTCACCTGGGGGTGGTGCGGCGCTTTTTTTTGCTTTGGGTTGATAGCTTTGAAGATATGTTTTGATGGTAGTGAGAGTGGAGCAGGATTGTCTCCATGGCGCAATTTGCTATCGCGATCGGCTGTCATCTGAAAGGTTGGAGGTTCGAGCCCACCCGGTGGTGGTGCGGCGCTTTTTTTCTTTGGGCTGATAGCTTTGAAGATATGTTCTGATGGTGGTGAGAGTGGAGCAGGACTGTCTCCGTGGCGCAATTGGCTAGCGCGATCAGCTGTTAACCGAAAGCTTGGAGTTTGGAGCCCACCCGGTAATGGTGCGGCGCTTTTTTTTTGCTGATAGCTTTGAAGATATGTTCTGATGGCGGTGAGAGTGGAGCAGGACTGTTTCCGTGGTGCAATTGGCGAGCGCGATCGGCTGTTAACCGAAAGCTTGGAGGTTCGAGCCCACCGGGTGGTGGCGCGGCGCTTTTTGTTTCTTTGGGCTGATAGCTTTAAAAATAAGTTCTGATGTTAATTGGTGAGAGCGGAGCAGGACTGTCTCCGTGGCGCAATTGGCTAGCGCGATTGGCTGTTAACCGAAAGCTTGGAGTTTCGAGCCCACCCGGTGGTGGTGCGGCGCTTCTTTTTTTTGGGCTGATAGCTCTTAAGAAATGTTCTGACGGTGGTAAGAGTGGAGCACGACTGTCTGTGTGGCGCAATTGGCTAGCGCGATCAGCAGTTAACCGAAAAGTTGGAGGTTCGAGCCCACCCGGTGGTGGTGCGGCGCTTTTTTTTCTTTGGGCTGATAGCTTTGAAGATATGTTCTGATGGTGGTGAGAGTGTAGCAGGACTGTCTCCGTGGCACAATTGGCTAGCGCGATCAGCTGTTCACCGAAAGCTTGGAGTTTGGAGCCCACCGGGTAATGGTGCGGCGCTTTTTTTGCTTATAGCTTGAAGATATATTCTGATGGTGGTGAGAGTGGAGCAGGACTGTCTCCGTGGCGCAATTGGCTAGCGCGATTGGCTGTTAACCGAAAGCTTGGAGTTTCGAGCCCACCCGGTGGTGGTGCGGCGCTTCTTTTTTTTGGGCTGATAGCTCTTAAGATATGTTCTGATGGTGGTGATAGTGGAGCAGGACTGTCTCCGAGGCGCAATTGTCTAGCGCGGTCGGCTATTAACCGAAAGGTTGGAGGTTCGAGCCCACCCGGTGGTGGTGCGGCACTTTTTTTCTTTGGGCTGATAGCTTTGAAGATATGTTCCGATGGTGGTGAGAGTGGAGCACGACTGTCTCCGTGGCCCTATTGGCTAGCGCGATCCGCTGTTAACCTAAAGGTTGGAGGTTCGAGCCCGCCCTGTAGTGGTGCGGCTTTTTTTTTCTTTGGGCTGATAGCTTTGAAGATATGTTCTGATGGTGGTGAGAGTGGAGCAGGACTGTCTCCGTGGCGCAAGAGGCCAGCGCGATCGGCTGCTAACCGAAAGGTTGGAGTTTTGAGCCCACCCGAGACGGTGTGTCGCTTTTTTTCTTTTCGCTGATAGCTTTGAAGATATGTTGTGATGGTGTTGAGAGTGGAGCACGACTGTCTCCGACGCGCAATTGGCTAACGCGATCTGCTGTTGACCGAAAGGTTGGAGGTTCGAGCCCACCCGGTGGTGGTGCGGCGCTTTCTTTTCTTTGGGCTGATAGCTTTGAAGATATGTTCTGATGGTGGTGAGAGTCTAGCAGGACTGTCTCTGTGGCGCAATTTGCTAGCGCCATCGGCTGTTAACCGAAAGGTTAGTGGTTCGAGCCCTCCCGGGAGTGGTGTGATGCTTTATCCTTTGCGCTGATAGCTTTGTAGACATGTTCTGATGGTGGTGAGATTGGAGCACGACTGTCTCCGTGGCGCCGTTGGCTAGTGCGATCGGCTGTTAACTGAAAGGTTGCAGGTTCGAGCCCTCCCGGGAGTGGTAAGTTGCTTTTTTTTTCTTTAGGCTGATAGCTTTGAAGATATGTTCTGATGGTGGTGAGAGTGGAGCAGGACTGTCTCCGTGGCGCAATCTGCTAGAGCGATCGGCTGTTAACCGAAAGGTTGGAGGTTCGAGCCCACCCGTTGGTGGTGCGGGCTTTTTTTCTATGGGCGGATTGCTTTGAAGATATGTTCTGATAGTGGTGAGAGAGGAGCAGGACTGTCTCCGTGGCGCAATTGGCTAGCGCGGTCGCCTGTTAACCAAAAGGTTGGAGGTTCGAGCCCATCCGGTGGTGGTGCGGCACTTTTTTTGGGGGCTGATAGCTTTGAAAACATGTTCTGATGGTGGTTAGAGTGGAGCACGACTGTCTCCGTGGCCCAATTGGCTAGCGCGATCCGCTGTTAACCTAAAGGTTGGAGGTTCGAGCCCACCCGGTGGTGGTGCGGCACTTTTTTTTCTTTGGGCTGATAGCTCTGAAGAAATGTTCTGATGGTGGTGAGAGTGGAGCAGGACTGTCCCCGTAGCGCAATTGGCCAGCGCGATCGGCAGCTAACCGAAAGATTGGAGTTTAGAGCCCACCCGGGGACGGTGTGTCGCTTTTTTTTATTTGCGCTGATAGCTTTGAAGATATGTTCTGATGGTGGTGAGAGTGGAGCACGACTGTCTCCGTGGCGCAATTGGCTAGCGCGATCGGCTGTTAATCGAAAGGTTGGAGGTTCGAGCCCACCCGGGGATGTTGCAGCGCTCTTTTTTCTTTTGGCTGATAGCTTTGAAGATATGTTTTGATGGTGGTGAGAACTGAGCAGGACTGTCTCCGTGGCGCAATTGGCTAGCGCGATCGGCTGTTAACCGAAAGGTTGGAGGTTTGAGCCCACCCGGGGACGGTGTGTCGCTTTTTTTTTCTTTTCGCTGATAGCTTTGAAGATATGTTCTGATGGTGTTGATAGTGGAGCACGACGGCCTCCGTCGCGCAATTGGCTAATGCGATCGGCAGTTAACTGAAAGTTTGCAGGTTCGAGCCCTCCCGGGAGTGGTGTGTTGCTTTTTTTTCTTTGGGCTGAAAGCTTTGAAGATATGTTCTGATGGTGGTGAGAGATAGCAGCACTGTCTCCGTGGCGCAATGGGCTAGAGCGATCGGCTCCTAACCGAAAGGTTGGAGGTTCGAGCCCACCAGGTGGTGGTGCGGGATTTTTTTCTATGGGCTGATTGCTTTGAAGATATGTTCCGATGGTGGTGAGAGTCTAGCAGGACTGTCTCCGTGGCGCAATTCGCTAGCGCGAGCGGCTGTTAACCGAAAGGTTGGTGGTTCGAGCCCTCGCGGGAGTGGTGTGTTGCTTTTTTCTTCGCGCTGATAGCTTTGGAGACATGTTCTGATGGTGGTGAGATCGGAGCACGACTGTCTCCGTGGCGCAAATGGCTAGTGCGATCGGCTGTTAACTGAAAGGTTGGAGGTTCGAGCCCTCCAGGGAGTGGTGTGTTGCTTTTTTTTCTTTAGGCTGATAGCTTTGAAGATATGTTCTGATGGTGGTGAGAGTGGAGCAGGACTGTCTCCGTGGCGCAATTGGCTAGGGCGGTCGGCTATTAACCGAAAGGTTGGAGGTTCGAGCCCACCCGGTTGTGGTGCGGCAATTTTTTTCTTTGGGCTGATAGCTTTGAAGATATGTTCCGATGGTGGTGAGAGTGGAGCACGACTGTCTCCGTGGACCTATTGGCTAGCGCGATCCGCTGTTAAACTAAAGGTTGGAGGTTCGTGCCTACCCGGTGGTGGTGCGGCGCTTTTTTTCTTTGTGCTGATAGCTCTGAAGAAATGTTCTGACGGTGGTGAGAGTGGAGCAGGACTGTCTCCGTGGCGCAATCGGCGAGCGTGATCGGCTGATAACCGAAAGGTTGGAGGTTCGAGCCCACCCGGTGGTGGTGCGGCGCTTTTTTTTCTTTGGGCCGATAACTTTGAAGATATCTTCTGATGGTGGTGAGAGTGGAGCAGGACTGTCTCCGTGGCGCGATTGGCTAGCGCGATTGGCTGTTAACCGAAAGCTTGGAGTTTCGAGCCCGCCCGGTAGTGGTGCGGCGCTTTTTTTTCTTTGGGCTGATAGCTTTGAAGATATGTTCTGATGGTGGTGAGAGTGGAGAAGGACTGTCTCCGTGGCCCAATAGGCCAGCGCGATCGGCTGCTAACCGAAAGGTTGGAGTTTTGAGCCCACCCGAGACGGTGTGTCGCTTTTTTTCTTTTCGCTGATAGCTTTGAAGATATGTTCTGATGGTGTTGAGAGTGGAGCACGACTGTCTCCGACGCGCGATTGGCTAACGCGATCTGCTGTTGACCGAAAGGTTGGAGGTTCGAGCCCACCCGGTGGTGGTGCGGCGCTTTGTTTTCTTTGGGCTGATAGCTTTGAAGATATGTTCTGATGGTGGTGAGAGTCTAGCAGGACTGTCTCTGTGGCGCAATGTGCTAGCGCGATCGGCTGTTAACCGAAAGGTTAGTGGTTCGAGCCCTCCCGGGAGTGGTGTGATGCTTTTTTCTTTGCGCTGATAGCTTTGTAAACAAGTTCTGATGGTGGTGAGATTGGAGCACGACTGTCTCCGTGGCGCAATTGGCTAGTGCGATCGGCTGTTAACTGAAAGGTTGGAGGTTCGACCCCTCCCGGGAGTGGTAAGTTGCTTTTTTTTCTTTAGGCTGATAGCTTTGAAGATATGTTCTGATGGTGGTGAGAGTGGAGCAGGACTGTCTCCGTGGCGCAGTCTGCTAGAGCGATCGGCTGTTAACCGAAAGGTTGGAGGTTCGAGCCCACCCGGTGGTGGTGCGGGCTTTTTTTCTGTGGGCGGATTGCTTTGAAGATATGTTCTGATAGTGGTGAGAGAGGAGCAGGACTGTCTCCGTGGCGCAATTGGCTAGCGCGGTCGCCTGTTAACCAAAAGGTTGGAGGTTCGAGCCCACCCGGTGGTGGTGCGGCACTTTTTCTGGGGGCTGATAGCTTTGAATATATGTTCTGATGGTGGTGAGAGTGCAGCACGACTGTCTCCGTGGCCCAATTGGCTTGCGCGATCCGCTCTTAACCTAAAGGTTGGAGGTTCGAGCACACCCGGTGGTGGTGCGGCGCTTTTTTTTCTTTGGGCTGATAGATCTGAAAAAATGTTCTGACGGTGGTGAGCGCGGAGCACGACTGTCTCCGTGGGGCAACTGGCTAGCGCGATCGGCTGTTAACCGATGGCTTGGAGGTTTGAGCCCCCCCGGGGACGGTGGATCGCTTTTTTTTCTTTTCGCTGATAGCTTTGAAGGTATGTTCTGATGGTGTTGAGATTGGAGCACGACGGTCTCCGTCGTGCAATTGGCTAACGCGATCTGCTGTTAACCGAAAGGTTGGAGGTTCGAGCCCACCCGGTGGTGGTGCGCGCTTTTTTTTTCTTTGCACTGATAGCTTTGGAGAAATGTTCTGATGGTGGTGAGATTGGAGCACGACTGTCTCCTTGGCGCAATTGGCTAGCACAATCGGCTGTTAACCGAAAAATTGGAGTTTTGAGCCCACCCGGGGACGGTGTGTCGCTTTTTTTTTCTTTGCGCTGATAGCTTTGAAGATATGTTCTGATGGTGGTGAGAGTGGATCACGACTGTCTCCGTGGCGCAATTGGCTAGCGCGATCGGCAGTTAACCGAAAACTTGGCGGTTCGAGCCCACCCGGTAGTGGTGCGGCGCTTTCTTTTCTTTGGGCTGATAGCTTTGAAGATATGTTCTGATGGTGTTGAGAGTGGAGCACGACGGTCTCCGTCGCGCAATTGGCTAATGCGATCTGCTGTTAACCGAAAGATTGGAGGTTCGAGCCCACCCGGTGGTGGTGCGGCGCTTCTTTTTCTTTGGGCTGATAGCTCTAAAGAAATGTTCTGACGGTGGTAAGAGTGGAGCACGACCGTCTCCGTGGCGCAATTGGCTAGCGCGATCGGCAGTTAACCAGAAAGTTGGAGGTTCGAGCCCACCCGGTGGTGGTGTGGCGCTTTCTTTTCTTTGGGTTGATAGCTTTGAAGATATGTTCTGATGGTGGTGAGAGTCTAGCAGGACTGTCTCCGTGGCGCAACTTGCTAGCGCGATCGGCTCTTAACCGAAAGCTTGGTGGTTCGAGCCCTCCCGGGAGTGGTGTGATGCTTTTTTCTTTGCGCTGATAGCTTTGGAGACATGTTCTGATGGTGGTAAGATTGGAGCACGGCTGTCTCCGTGGCGCAATTGGCTAGTGCGATCGGCTGTTAACTGAAAGGTTGCAGGTTAGAGCCCTCCCGGGAGTGGTGTGTTGCTTTTTTTTCTTTAGGATGATAGCTTTGAAGATATGTTCTGATGATGGTGAGAGTGGAGCAGGACTGTCTCCGAGGCGCAATTGGCTAGCGCGGTCGGCTATTAACCGAAAGGTTGGAGGTTCGCGCCCACCCGGTGGTGGTGCGGCACTTTTTTTCTTTGGGCTGATAGCTTTGAAGATATGTTCCGATGGTGGTGAGAGTGGAGCACGACTGTCTCCGTGGCCCTATTGGCTAGCGCGATCCGCTGTTAACCTAAAGGTTGGAGGTTCGAGCCCACCCGATGGTGGTGCGGCGCTTTTTTTTCTTTGGGCTGATAGCTCTGAAGAAATGTTCTGACGGTGGTGAGAGTGGAGCACGACTGTCTCTGTGGCACAATTGGCTAGCACGTTTGGCTGTTAACCGAAAAATTGGAGTTTCGAGCTATCCCGGGAGTGGTGTGTTGCTTTTTTCTTTGTGCTGATAGCTTTGAAGATATGTTCTAACGGTGGTGAGAGTGGAGCACAACTGTCTCCGTGGCGCAATTGGCTAGCGCGGTCAGCGGTTAACCGAAAGGTTGGAGGTTCGAGCCCACCCGGTGATGGTGCGGTGCTTTTTTTTTGCACTGATAGCTTTGGAGAAATGTTCTGATGGTGGTGAGATTGGAGCACGACTGTCTCCTTGGCGCAATTGGCTAGCCCAATCGGCTGTTAACCGAAAAATTGGAGTTTCCAGCCCTCCCGGGAGTGGTGTGTCGCGTTTTTCTTTGCGCTGATAGCTTTGAAAGTATGTTCTGATGGTGGTGCGAGTGGAGCAGGACTGTCTCCGTGGCGCAATCGGGGAGCGTGATCGGCTGATAACCGAAAGGTTGGAGGTTCGAGCCCACCCGGTGGTGGTTCGGGCTTTTTTTCTATGGGCGGATTGCTTTGAAGATATGTTCTGATAGTGGTGAGAGAGGAGCAGGACTGTCTCCGTGGCCCAATTGGCTAGCGCGATCCGCTGTTAACCTAAAGGTTGGAGATTCGAGCCCACCCGGTGGTGGTGCGGCGCTTTTTTTTCTTTGGGCTGATAGCTCTAAAGAAATGTTCTGACGGTGGTAAGAGTGGAGCACGACTGTCTCCGTGGTGCGATTGGCTAGCGCGATCGGCAGTTAACCGAAAAGTTTGAGGTTCGAGCCCACCCGGTAGTGGTGCGGTGCTTTCTTTTCTTTGGGCTGATAGCTTTGAAGATATGTTCTGATGGTGGTGAGAGTGGAGCAGGACTGTCCCCGTAGCGCAATTGGCGATCGCGATCGGCAGCTAACCGAAAGATTGGAGTTTAGAGCCCACCCGGGGACGGTGTGTCGCTTTTTTTTATTTGCGCTGATAGCTTTGAAGATATGTTCTGATGGTGGTGAGAGTGGAGCACGACTGTCTCCGTGGCGCAATTGGCTAGCGCGATCGGCTGTTAATCGAAAGGTTGGAGGTTCGAGCCCACCCGGGGATAGTGCAGCGCTCTTTTTTCTTTGGGCTGATAGCTTTGAAGATATGTTTTGATGGTGGTGAGAATGGAGCAGGACTGTCTCCGTGGCGCAATTGGCTAGCGCGATCGGCTGTTAACCGAAAGGTTGGAGGTTTGAGTCCACCCGGGGACGGTGTGTCGCTTTTTTTTCTTTTCGCTGATAGCTTTGAAGATATGTTCTGATGGTGTTGATAGTGGAGCACGACGGCCTCCGTCGCGCAATTGGCTAATGCGATCGGCTGTTAACTGAAAGTTTGCAGGTTCGAGCCCTCCCGGGAGTGGTGTGTTGTTTTTTTTTCTTTGGACTGGAAGCTTTGAAGATATGTTCTGATGGTGGTGAGAGATAGCAGCACTGTCTCCGTGGCGCAATGGGCTAGAGCGATCGGCTCCTAACCGAAAGGTTCGAAGTTCGAGCCCACCAGGTGGTGGTGCGGGATTTTTTTCTATGGGCTGATTGCTTTGAACATATGTTCCGATGGTGGTGAGAGTCTACCAGGACTGTCTCCGTGGCGCAATTCGCTAGCGCGAGCAGCTGTTAACCGAAAGGTTGGTGGTTCGAGCCCTCGCGGGAGTGGTGTGTTGCTTTTTTCTTCGCGCTGATAGCTTTGGAGACATGTTCTGATGGTGGTGAGATCGGAGCACGACTGTCTCCGTGGCGCAATTGGCTAGTGCGATCGGCTGTTAACTGAAAGGTTGGAGGTTCGAGCCCTCCAGGGAGTGGTGTGTTGCTTTTTTTTCTTTAGGCTGATAGCTTTGAAGATATGTTCTGATGGTGGTGAGAGTGGAGCAGGACTGTCTCCGTGGCGCAATTGGCTAGGGCGGTCGGCTATTAACCGAAAGGTTGGAGGTTCGAGCCCACCCGGTTGTGGTGCGGCAATTTTTTTCTTTGGGCTGATAGCTTTGAAGATATATTCCGATGGTGGTGAAAGTGGAGCACGACTGTCTCCGTGGCTCTATTGGCTAGCGCGATCCGCTGTTAACCTAAAGGTTGGAGGTTCGAGCCTACCCGGTGGTGGTGCGGCGGTTTTTTTTCTTTGTGCTGATAGCTCTGAAGAAATGTTCTGACGGTGGTGAGAGTGGAGCAGGACTGTCTCCGTGGCGCAATCGGCGAGCGTGATCGGCTGATAACCGAAAGGTTGGAGGTTCGAGCCCACCCTGTGGTGGTGCGGCGCTTTTTTTTTCTTTGGGCCGATAGCTTTGAAGATATCTTCTGATGGTGGTGAGAGTGGAGCAGGACTGTCTCCGTGGCGCGATTGGCTAGCGCGATTGGCTGTTATCCGAAAGCTTGGAGTTTCGAGCCCGCCCGGTAATGGTGCGGCGCTTTTGTTTCTTTGGGCTGATAGCTTTGAAGATATGTTCTGATGGTGGTGAGAGTGGAGCAGGACTGTCTCCGTGGCCCAATAGGCCAGCGCGTTCGGCTGCTAACCGAAAGGTTGGAGTTTTGAGCCCACCCGAGATGGTGTGTCGTTTTTTTTCTTTTCGCTGATAGCTTTGAAGATATGTTCTGATGGTGTTGAGAGTGGAGCACGACTGTCTCCGACGCGCAATTGGCTAACGCGATCTGCTGTTGACCGAAAGGTTGGAGGTTCGAGCACACCCGCTGGTGGTGCGGCGCTTTTTTTTCTTTGGGCTGATAGATCTGAAGAAATGTTCTGACGGTGGTGAGCGCGGAGCACGACTGTCTCCGTGGGGCAACTGGCTAGCGCGATCGGCTGTTAACCGAAAGCTTGGAGTTTCGAGCCCACCGGGTAGTGGTGCGGCTCATTTTTTTCTTTGGGCTGATACCTTTGAAGATATGTTCTGATGGTGTTGAGAGTGGAGCAGGACGGTCTCCGTAGCGCAATTGGCCAGCGCGATCGGCAGCTAACCGAAAGATTGGAGTTTCGAGCCCACCAGGGGACGGTGTGTCGCTTTTTTTTTATTTGCGCTGATAGCTTTGAAGATATGTTCTGATGGTGGTGAGAATGGAGCACGACTGTCTCCGTGGTGCAATTGGCTAGCGCGATCGGCTGTTAATCGAAAGGTTGGAGGTTCGAGCCCACCCGGAGATGGTGCGGCGCTATTTTTTCTTTGGGCTGATAGCTTTGAAAATATGTTTTGATGGTGGTGAGAATAGAGCAGGACTGTCTCCGTGGCGCAATTGGCTAGCGCGATCGGCTGTTAACCGAAAGGTTGGAGGTTTGAGCCCCCCCGGGGACGGTGGATCGCTTTTTTTCTTTTCGCTGATAGCTTTGAAGGTATGTTCTGATGGTGTTGAGATTGGAGCACGACGGTCTCCGTCGTGCAATTGGCTAACGCGATCTGCTGTTAACCGAAAGGTTGGAGGTTCGAGCCCACCCGGTGGTGGTGCGGCGCTTTTTTTTTCTTTGCACTGATAGCTTTGGATAAATGTTCTGATGGTGGTGAGATTGGAGTACGACTGTCTCCTTGGCGCAATTGGCTAGCACAATCGGCTGTTAACCGAAAAATTGGAGTTTTGAGCCCACCCGGGGACGGTGTGTCGCTTTTTTTTCTTTGCGCTGATAGCTTTGAAGATATGTTCTGATGGTGGTGAGAGTGGAGCACGACTGTCTCCGTGGCGCAATTGGCTAGCGCGATCGGCTGTTAATCGAAATGTTGGAGGTTAGAGCCCACCCGGGGACGGTGTGTCGCTTTCTTTTTCTTTGCGCTGATAGCTTTGAAGATATGTTCTGATAGTGGTGAGAGTGGAGCACAACTGTCTCCGTGGCGCAATTGGCTAGCGCGGTCAGCGGTTAACCGAAAGGTTGGGGGTTCGAGCCCACCCGGTGATGGTGCGGCGCTTTTTTTCTTTCCACTGATAGCTTTGGAAAAAATGTTCTGATGGTGGTGAGATTGGAGCACGACTGTCTCCTTGGCGCAATTGGCTAGCACAATCGGCATTAACCGAAACATTGGAGATTCCAGCCCTCCCGGGAGTGGTGTGTCGCATTTTTTTTTTGCGCTGATAGCTTTGAAAATATGTTCTGATGGTGGTGCGAGTGGAGCAGGACTGTCTCCGTGGCGCAATTGGCGAGCGTGATCGGCTGATAACCGAAAGGTTGGAGGTTCGAGCCCACCCGGTGGTGGTGCGGCGCTTTTTTTTCTTTGGGCTGATAGCTTTGAAGATATCTTCTGATGGTGGTGAGAGTGGAGCAGGACTGTCTCCGTGGCGCAATTGGCTAGCACGATCGGCTGTTAACCGAAAGCTTGGAGTTTCGAGCCCGCCCGGTAGTGGTGCAGCGCTTTTTTTTCTTTGAGCTGATAGCTTTGAAGATATGTTCTGATGGTGGTGAGAGTGGAGCAGGACTGTCTCCGTGGCGCAATAGGCCAGCGCGATCGGCTGCTAACCGAAAGGTTGGAGTTTTGAGCCCACCCAGGGACGGTGTGTCGCTTTTTTTTACTTTGCGCTGATAGCTTTGAAGATATGTTCTGATGGTGGTGAGAGTGGAGCACGACTGTCTCCGTGGCGCAATTGGCTAGCGCGATCGGCTGTTAATCGAAATGTTGGAGGTTCGAGACCACCCGGGGATGGTGCGGTGCTCTTTTTTCTTTGGGCTGATAGCTTTGAAGATATGTTTTGATGGTGGTGAGAGTGGAGCAGGACTGTCTCCGTGGCGCAATTGGCTAGCGCGATCGGCTGCTAACCGAAAGGTTGGAGGTTTGAGCCCACCCGGAGACGGTGTGTCGCTTTTTTTTTCTATTCGCTGATAGCTTTGAAGATATGTTCTGATGGTGTTGAGAGTGGAGCACGACTGTCTCCGACGCGCAATTGGCTAACGCGATCTGCTGTTGACCGAAAGGTTGGAAGTTTGAGCCCACCCGGTGGTGGTGCGGCGCTTCTTTTTCTTTGGGCTGATAGCTCTGAAGAAATGTTCTGACGGTGGTAAGAGTGGAGCACGACTGTCTCCATGGTGCAATTGGCTAGCACGATCGGCAGTTAACCGAAAATTTGGAGGTTCGAGCCCACCCGGTGGTGGTGCGGCGCTTTCTTTTCTTTGGGCTGATAGCTTTGAAGATATGTTCTGATGGTGGTGAGAGTCTAGCAGGACTGTCTCTGTGGCGCAATTGGCTAGCGCGATCGGCTGTTAATCGAAATGTTGGAGGTTCGAGCCCACCCGGGGATGGTGCGGTGCTCTTTTTTCTTTGGGCTGATAGCTTTGAAGATATGTTTTGATGGTGGTGAGAGTGGAGCACGACTGTCTCCGTGGCGCAATTGGCTAGTGCGATCGGTTGTTAACTGAAAGGTTGGAGGTTCGAGCCCTCCCGGGAGTGGTGAGTTGCTTTTTTTTCTTTAGGCTGATAGCTTTGAAGATATGTTCTGATGGTGGTGAAAGTGGAGCAGGACTGTCTCCGTGGCGCAATCTGCTAGAGCGATCGGCTGTTAACCGAAAGGTTGGAGGTTCGAGCCCACCCGGTGGTGGTGCGGGCTTTTTTCTATGGGCGGATTGCTTTCAAAATGTGTTCTGATAGTGGTGAGAGAGGAGTAGGACTGTCTCCGTGGCGCAATTGGCTAGCGCGGTCGCCGGTTAACCGAAACGTTGGAGGTTCGAGCCCGCCCGGTGGTGGTGCGGCACTTTTTTTTGGGGCTGATAGCTTTGAAAATATGTTCTGATGGTGGTGATGTGGAGCACGACTGTCTCCGTGGCCCAATTGGCTAGCGCGATCCGCTGTTAACCTAAAGGTTGGAGGTTCAAGCCCACCCGGTGGTGGTGTGGCGCTTTTCTTTCTTTGGGCTGATAGATCTGAAGAAATGTTCTGACGTTGGTGAGCGCGGAGCACGACTGTCTCCGTGGCGCAACTGGCTAGCGCGATCGGCTCTTAACCGAAAGCTTGGAGTTTCGAGCCCACCCGGTGGTGGTGCGGCGCTTTTTTTCTTTGCGCTGATAGCTTTGAAGATATGTTCTGATGGTGGTGAGTGTGGAGCAGGACTGTCTCCCTGGCGCAATTGGCTAGCGCGATCGGCTGTTAACCGAAAGCTTGGAGTTTCGAGCCCACCCGGAAATTGTGTGGCGCTTTTTTGTCTTTGGGCTGATAGCTTTGAAGATATGTTCTGATGGTGGTGAGAGTCTAGCAGGACTGTCTCCGTGGCGCAATTTGCTAGCGCGATCGGCTGTTAACCGAAAGGTTGGTGGTTTGAGTCCTCCCGGGAGTGGTGTGTTGCTGTTTACTTTGCGCTGATAGCTTTGGAGACATGTTCTGATGGTAGTGAGATTGGATCACGACTGTCTCCGTGGCGCAATTGGCTAGTGCTATCGGCTGTTAACTGAAAGGTTGGAGGTTCGAGCCCTCCCGGGAGTAGTGTGTTGCTTTTTTTTCTTTAGGCTGATAGCTTTGAAGATATGTTGTGATGGTGGTGAGAGTAGAGCAGGACTGTCTCCGTGGCGCAATTGGCTAGAGCGATCGACAGTTAACCGAAAGGTTGGAGGTTCAAACCCCACCCGGTGGTGGTGCGGGCTTTTTTTCTATGGGCTGATTGCTTTGAAGATATGTTCTGATGGTGGTGAGAGAGGAGCAGGACTGTCTCCGTGGCGCAATTGTCTAGCGCGGTCGGCTGTTAACCGAAAGGTTGGAGGTTCGAGCCCACCCGGTGGTGGTGTGGCACTTTTTTTTCTTTGGGCTGATAGCTTTGAATATATGTTCTGATGGTGGTAAGAATTCTGTCGTTCCTTCTTCAAGTCTAGGCGAATTCGAGACCGTACCATTCTATGGTCACTGCATCGTACCTTGCCAATCACTTCCACATCCTGCACGATTCCAGGGTGTGCACTCATTATAAAGTCTATTTCGTTCTTATTTTCGCCATTAGGGCTCCTCCATGTCCACTTGCGGTTTTCTCGTTTTCGGTAGAAGGTATTCAAAATCCGTAAATTATTGCGTTCTGCGAATTCTACTAGTAGCTCTCCTCTGGCGTTTCTAGTACCGATGCCATAATCTCCTACTGCCTGGTCTCCAGCCTGCTTCTTCCCTACCTTTGCATTAAAGTCGCCCATCACTATAGTATACTGTGTTTTTACCTTACTCATTGCCGATTCCACGTCTTCATAGAAGCTTTCAAAGTGTCACTGCAGAACAGGTACTCGGCTCTCAGTGAGGAAACCAACCTTAGCGTAGATACAATGAATGATAATCTGACGAGTATCATTATGGAGTGTGCAGTGGAAGTGGGAGGCAGGGTAGTTAGACAGGACACTGGCAAGCTTTCACAGGAAACGAAGAACCTAATTAAGAAGCGTCAAATCATGAAAGTGTCAAGTACAACAGACAAAATAGAACTGGCAGAGCTTTCGAAGTTGATTAATAGACGTAAAATATGCGATGTAAGAAGGTATAACATGGAGAGAATTGAACACGCTCTGAAAAACGGAGGAAGTGTCAAAGCATTGAAGAGGAAACTTGGGATAGGCAAAAGTCGGATGTATGCACTAAGGGACAAAGAAGGCAAAATAACTACCAATATGGATAGGATAGTTAAGATAGCGGAGGAGTTTTACAGGGATCTGTACAGTAGCCGAGACAACCACGACCTTAATACTATAAGAACTAGCAGTAACCCAGATTACACCCCACCAGTAATGATAGAAGAAGTCAGAAAAGCTTTGGAGAGCATGCAAAGGGGCAAAGCTGCTGGTGAGGATCAGGTAACATCAGATCTGCTGAAAGATGGAGGACAGATTGTGTTAGAAAAACTAGCCACCCTGTTTACGAGGTGTCTCCTGGCGGGAAGAGTACCAGAGTCTTGGAAGAACGCTAACATCATCTTAATACATAAGAAAGGAGATGACAAGGACTTGAAGAATTACAGGCCGATCAGCTTGCTCTCTGTAGTATACAAGCTATTTACAAAGGTAATTGCTAACAGAGTAAAGAAGTTATTAGAATTCAATCAACCAAAGGAACAAGCAGGATTTCGAACAGGCTACTCAACAATTAACCACATTCATACTATCAATCAGGTAATAGAGAAATGCTCAGAGTATAACCAACCACTATACATAGCCTTCATAGATTACGAGAAGGCGTTTGATTCAGTAGAAATATCAGCCGTCATGCAAACACTGCGGAATCAGGGCGTAGATGAAGTATATATAAACATTCTGGAAGAAATCTACAAGGGATCAACTGCTACCATAGTGCTTCATAGAGAAAGCAACAGAATACCAATCAAGAAGGGTGTAAGGCAGGGGGACACAATTTCCCCAATGCTGTTTACCGCGTGCTTACAGGAGGTTTTCAGAAGCCTAAAATGGGAACAGTTAGGGATAAGAGTCAATGGAGAATACCTTAGTAACCTGCGCTTCGCCGATGACATTGCATTGCTGAGTAACTCGGGGGACGAATTGCAACTCATGAATACGGAGTTAGACAAGGAGAGCAGAAAAGTGGGTCTTAAAATTAATCTGCAGAAAACGAAAGTAATGTACAACAACCTCGGCAAAGAGCAGCGCTTCGAGATAGGTAATAGTGCACTTGAAGTTGTAAAAGACTATGTCTACTTAGGGCAGGTAATAACCGCAGAGCCGAACCACGAGATTGAAGTAACTAGAAGAATAAGAATGGGGTGGAGCACATTCGTCAAGCACTCTCAAATTATGACAGGTAGATTGCCACTATCCCTCAAGAGGAAGGTATATAACAGCTGTATCTTGCCGGTACTTAGCTACGGAGCAGAAACCTGGAGACTTACAAAGAGGGTTCAGCTTAAATTGAGGACGACGCAGCGAGCAATGGAAAGAAAAATGGTAGGTGTAACCTTAAGAGACAAGAAGAGAGCAGAGTGGATTAGGGAACAAACGGGGGTTAAGGATATCATAGCTGAAATCAAGAAGAAGAAATGGACATGGGCAGGGCATGTAGCGCGTAGACAGGATAACCGCTGGTCATTAAGGGTAACTGACTGGATTCCCAGAGAAGGGAAGCGGGTTAGGGGGAGACAGAAGGTTAGGTGGGCAGATGAGATTAAGAAGTTTGCGGGTATAAATTGGAAGCAGGAAGCACAGGACCGGGTTAACTGGCGGAACATAGGAGAGGCCTTTGTCCTGCAGTGGACGTAGACAGGCTGATGATGATGGTGGTAAGAGTGGAGCACGACTGTCTCCGTGGCCCAATTGGCTAGCGCGATCCGCTGTTAACCTAAAGGTGCGAGGTTCGAGCCCACCCGGTGGTGGCGCGGCGCTTTTTTTTCTTTAGGCTGATAGCTCTGAAGAAATGTTCTGACGGTGGTGAGAGTGGAGCACGACTGTCTCCGTGGCGCAATTGGCTAGCGCGATCGGCTGTTCACCGAAAGGTTGGAGGTTCGAGCCCACCCGGTGGTGGTGGGGCGCTTTTTTTTTCTTTGGGCTGATAGCACTGAAGAAATATTCTGACGGTGGTGAGAGTGGAGCACGACTGTCTCCGTGGCGCAATTGGCTAGCACGTTTGGCAGTTAACCGAAAAATTGGAGTTTCGAGCTATCCCGGGAGTGGTGTGTTGCTTTTTTCTTTGCGCTGATAGCTTTGAAGATATGTTCTAATGGTGGTGAGAGTGGAGCACGACTTTCTCCGTGGCGCAATTGGCTAGCGCGGTCAGCGGTTAACCGAAAGGTTGGAGGTTCGAGCCCACCCGGTGATGGTGTGGCGCTTTTTTTTCTCTGCACTGGTAGCTTTGGAGAAATGTTCTGATGGTGGTGAGATTGGAGCACGACTGTCTCCTTGGCGCAATTGGCTAGTACAATCGGCTGTTAACCGAAAACTTGGAGTTGCCCTCCCGGGAGTGGTGTGTCGCGTTTTTCTTTGCGCTGATAGCTTTGAAAATATGTTCTGATGATGGTGAGACTGGAGCACGACTGTCTCCGTGGCGCAATTGGCTAGCACGATCGGCGGTTAACTGAAAGGTTGGAGGTTTGAGCCCTCCCCGGAGTGGTGTGTTGCTTTTCAATCTTTGGGCTGATAGCTTTGAAGATGTGTTTTGATGGTGGTGAGAGTGGAGCAGGATTGTCTCCGTGGCGCAATTGGCTAGCGCGATCGGCTGTTAACGAAAGGTTGGAGGTTTGAGCCCACCCGGGGACGGTGTGTCGCTTTTTTTTGTTCTTTTCGCTCTGATAGCTTTGAAGATATGTTCTGATGGTGGTGAGAGTGGAGCACGACTGTCTCCGTGGCGCAATTGGCAAGCGCGATCTGCTGTTGACCGAAAGATTGGAGGTTCGAGCCCACCCGGTGGTGGTGCGGCGCTTCTTTTTCTTTGGGTTGATAGCTCTGAAGAAATGTTCTGACGGTGGTAAGAGTGGAGCACGACTGTCTCCGTGGCGCAATTGGCTAGTGCGATCGGCAGTTAACCGAAAAGTTGGAGGCTCGAGCCAACGCGGTGGTGGTGCGGCGCTTTTGTTTCTTTGGGCTGATAGCTTTGAAGATATCTTCTGATGGTGGTGAGAGTAGAGCAAGACTGTCTCCGTAGCGCAATTTGCTAGCGCGATCGGCTGTTAACCGAAAATTTGGAAGTTCGAGCCCTCCCGCGAGTAGTGATTAGCTTTTTTTTTGCACTGATAGCTTTGGAGACATGTTTCTGACGGTGGTGAGATTGGAGCACGACTGTCTCCGTGGCGCAATTGGCTATCGTGATCGGCTGTTAACTAAAAGGTTGGAGGTTCGAGCCCAGCCGGTGGTGGTGCGGCGCTTTTTGTTTCTTTGGGTTGATAGCTTGCAAAATATGTTCTGATGTTGGTGAGAGCGGAGCAGGACTGTCTCCGTGGCGCAATTGGCTCGCGCGATTGGCTGTTAACCGAAAGCTTGGAGTTTCGAGCCCACTCGGTGGTGGTGCGGCGCTTCTTTTTTTGGGCTGATAGCTCTTAAGAAATGTTCTGACGGTGGTAAGAGTGGAGCACGACTGTCTGTGTGGCGCAATTGGCTAGCGCGATCGGCAGTTAACCGAAAAGTTGGAGGTTCGAGCCAACCCGGTGGTGGTGCGGCGCTTTTTTTTGTTTGGGCTGATAGCTTTGAAGATATGTTCTGATGGTGGTGAGAGTGGAGCAGGACTGTCTCCGTGGCGCAATTGGCTAGCGCGATCAGCTGTTAACCGAAAGCTTGGAGTTTCGAGCCCACCCGGTAATGGTGCGGCGCTTTTTTTCTTTGGGCTGATAGCTTTGAAGATATGTTCTGATGGTGGTGAGAGTGGAGCAGGACTGTCTCCGTGGCGCAATTGGCTAGCGCGATCGGCTGTTAACCGAAAGGTTGGAGGTTTGAGCCCACCCGGGGACGGTGTGTCGCTTTTTTTTCTTTTCGCTGATAGCTTCGAAGATATGTTCTGATGGTGTTGATAGTGGAGCACGACGGCCTCCGTCGCGCAATTGGCTAATGCGATCGGCTGTTAACTGAAAGTTTGCAGGTTCGAGCCCTCCCGGGAGTGGTGTGTTGCTTTTTTTTCTTTGGGCTGAAAGCTTTGAAGATATGTTCTGATGGTGGTGAGAGATAGCAGCACTGTCTCCGTGGCGCAATGGGCTAGAGCGATCGGCTCCTAACCGAAAGGTTGGAGGTTCGAGCCCACCAGGTGGTGGTGCGGGATTTTTTTCTATGGGCTGATTGCTTTGAAGATATGTTCCGATGGTGGTGAGAGTCTAGCAGGACTTTCTCCGTGGCGCAATTCGCTAGCGCGAGCGGCTGTTAACCGAAAGGTTGGTGGTTCGAGCCCTCGCGGGAGTGGTGTGTTGCTTTTTTCTTCGCGCTGATAGCTTTGAAGACATGTTCTGATGGTGGTGAGATCGGAGCAAGACTGTCTCCGTGGCGCAATTGGCTAGTGCGATCGGCTGTTAACCGAAAGATGGGAGGTTCGAGCCCTCCAGGGAGTGGTGTGTTGCTTTTTTTTCTTTAGGCTGATAGCTTTGAAGTTATGTTCTGATGGTGGTGAGAGTGGAGCAGGACTGTCTCCGTGGCGCAATTGGCTAGGGCGGTCGGCTATTAACCGAAAGGTTGGAGGTTCGAGCCCACCCGGTGGTGGTGCGGCACTTTTTTTCTTTGGGCTGATAGCTTTGAAGATATGTTCCGATGGTGGTGAGAGTGGAGCACGACTGTCTCCGTGGCCCTATTGGCTAGCGCGATCCGCTGTTAACCTAAAGGTTGGAGGTTCGAGTCTACCCGGTGGTGGTGCGGCGCTTTTTTTCTTTGTGCTGATAGCTCTGAAGAAATGTTCTGACGGTGGTGAGAGTGGAGCAGGACTGTCTCCGTGGCGCAATCGGCGAGCGTGATCGGCTGATAACTGAAAGGTTGGAGGTTCGAGCCCACCCGGTGGTGGTGCGGCGCTTTTTTTTTCTTTGGGCCGATAGCTTTGAAGATATCTTCTGATGGTGGTGAGAGTGGAGCAGGACTGTCTCCGTGGCGCGATTGGCTAGCGCGATCGGCTGTTAACCGAAAGCTTGGAGTTTCGAGCCCGCCCGGTAGTGGTGCGGCGCTTTTTTTTCTTTGGGCTGATAGCTTTGAAGATATGTTCTGATGGTGGTGAGAGTGGAGCAGGACTGTCTCCGTGGCCCAATAGGCCAGCGCGATCGGCTGCTAACCGAAAGGTTGGTGTTTTGAGCCCACCCGAGACGGTGTGTCGCCTTTTTTCTTTTCGCTGATAGCTTTGAAGATATGTTCTGATGGTGTTGAGAGTGGAGCACGACTGTCTCCGACGCGCAATTGGCTAACGCGATCTGCTGTTGACCGAAAGGTTGGAGGTTCGAGCCCACCCGGTGGTGGTGCGGCGCTTTCCTTTCTTTGGGCTGATAGCTTTGAAGATATGTTCCGATGGTGGTGAGAGTCTACCAGGACTGTCTCCGTGGCGCAATTCGCTAGCGCGAGCAGCTGTTAACCGAAAGGTTGGTGGTTCGAGCCCTCGCGGGAGTGGTGTGTTGCATTTTTCTTTGCGCTGATAGCTTTGTAGACATGTTCTGATGGTGGTGAGATTGGAGCACGACTGTCTCCGTGGCGCAATTGGCTAGTGCGATCGGCTGTTAACTGAAAGGTTGGAGGTTCGAGCCCTCCCGGGAGTGGTAAGTGGCTTTTTTTTCTTTAGGCTGATAGCTTTGAAAATATGTTCTGATGGTGGTGAGAGTGGAGCAGGACTGTCTCCGTGGCGCAATCTGCTAGAGCGATCGGCTGTTAACCGAAAGGTTGGAGGTTCGAGCCCACCCGGTGGTGGTGCGGGCTTTTTTTCTATGGGAGGATTGCTTTGAAGATATGTTCTGATAGTGGTGAGAGAGGAGCAGGACTGTCTCCGTGGCGCAATTGGCTAGCGCGGTCGCCTGTTAACCAAAAGGTTGGAGGTTCGAGCCCACCCGGTGGTGGTGCGGCACTTTTTCTGGGGGCTGATAGCTTTGAAAATATGTTCTGATGGTGGTGAGAGGGGAGCACGACTGTCTCCGTGGCCCAATTGGCTAGCGCGATCCGCTGTTAACCTAAAGGTTGGAGGTTCGAGCACACCCGGTGGTGGTGCGGCGCTTTTTTTTCTTTGGGCTGATAGATCTGAAGAAATGTTCTGACGGTGGTGAGCGCGGAGCACGACTGTCTCCGTGGGGCAACTGGCTAGCGCGATCGGCTGTTAACCGAAAGCTTGGAGTTTCGAGCCCACCGGGTAGTGGTGCGGCTCATTTTTTTCTTTGGGCTGATAGCTTTGAAGATATGTTCTGATGGTGTTGAGAGTGGAGCAGGACGGTCTCCGTAGCGCAATTGGCCAGCGCGATCGGCAGCTAACCGAAAGATTGGAGTTTCGAGCCCACCAGGGGACGGTGTGTCGCTTTTTTTTATTTGCGCTGATAGCTTTGAAGATATGTTCTGATGGTGGTGAGAGTGGAGCACGACTGTCTCCGTGGTGCAATTGGCTAGCGCGATCGGCTGTTAATCGAAAGGTTGGAGGTTCTAGCCCACCCGGAGATGGTGCGGCGCTATTGTTTCTTTGGGCTGATAGCTTTGAAAATATGTTTTGATGGTGGTGAGAATGGAGCAGGACTGTCTCCGTGGCGCAATTGGCTAGCGCGATCGGCTGTTAACCGAAAGGTTGGAGGTTTGAGCCCCCCCCCGGGGACGGTGGATCGCTTTTTTTTCTTTTCGCTGATAGCTTTGAAGGGATGTTCTGATGGTGTTGAGATTGGAGCACGACTGTCTCCTTGGCGCAATTGGCTAGCACAATCGGCTGTTAACCGAAACATTGGAGTTTCCAGCCCTCCCGGGAGTGGTGTGTCGCATTTTTTTTTGCGCTGATAGCTTTGAAGATATGTTCTGATGGTGGGGAGAGTGGAGCAGGACTTTCTCCGTGGCGCAATTGGCTAGCGCGATCGGCTGTTATCCGAAAGCTTGGAGTTTTGAGCCCACCCGGGGATGGTGTGTCGCTTTTTTTTCTTTACGCTGATAGCTTTGAAGATATGTTCTGATGGTGGTGAGAGTGGAGCACGACTGTCTCCGTGGCGCAATTGGCTAGCGCGATCGGCTGTTAATCGAAATGTTGGAGGTTAGAGCCCACCCGGGGACGGTGTGTCGCTTTCTTTTTCTTTGCGCTGATAGCTTTGAAGATATGTTCTGATAGTGGTGAGAGTGGAGCACAACTGTCTCCGTGGCGCAATTGGCTAGCGCGGTCAGCGGTTAACCGAAAGGCTTTGGGTTCGAGCCCACCCGGTGATGGTGCGGTGCTTTTTTTTTCTTTCCACTGATAGCTTTGGAAAAAATGTTCTGATGGTGGTGAGATTGGAGCACGACTGTCTCCTTGGCGCAATTGGCTAGCACAATCGGCTGTTAACCGAAACATTGGAGTTTCCAGCCCTCCCGGGAGTGGTGTGTCGCATTTTTTTTTGCGCTGATAGCTTTGAAAATATGTTCTTATGGTGGTGCGAGTGGTGCAGGACTGTCTCCGTGGCGCAATTGGCGAGCGTGATCGGCTGATAACCGAAAGGTTGGAGGTTCGAGCCCACCCGGTGGTGGTGCGGCGCTTTTTTTTTCTTTGGGCTGATAGCTTTGAAGATATCTTCTGATGGTGGTGAGAGTGGAGCAGGACTGTCTCCGTGGCGCAATTGGCTAGCACGATCGGCTGTTAACCGAAAGCTTGGAGTTTCGAGCCCGTCCGGTAGTGGTGCAGCGCTTTTTTTTCTTTAGGCTGATAGCTTTGAAGATATGTTCTGATGGTGGTGAGAGTGGAGCAGGACTGTCTCCGTGGCGCAATTGGCTAGGGCGGTCGGCTATTAACCGAAAGGTTGGAGGTTCGAGCCCACCCACTTGTGGTGCGGCAATTTTTTTATTTGGGCTGATAGCTTTGAAGATATGTTCCGATGGTGGTGAGAGTGGAGCACGACTGTCTCCGTGGCCCTATTGGCTAGCGCGATCCGCTGTTAACCTAAAGGTTGGAGGTTCGAGCCTACCCGGTGGTGGTGCGGCGCTTTTTTTTCTTTGTGCTGATAGCTCTGAAGAAATGTTCTGACGGTGGTGAGAGTGGAGCAGGACTGTCTCTGTGGCGCAATTTGCTAGCGCGATCGGCTGTTAACCGAAAGGTTAGTGGTTCGAGCCCTCCCGGGAGTGGTGTGATGCTTTTTTCTTTGCGCTGATAGCTTTGTAGACATTTTCTGATGGTGGTGAGATTGGAGCACGACTGTCTCCGTGGCGCAATAGGCTAGTGCGATCGGCTGTTAACTGAAAGGTTGGAGGTTCGACCCCTCCCGGGAGTGGTAAGTTGCTTTTTTTTCTTTAGGCTGATAGCTTTGAAGATATGTTCTGATGGTGGTGAGAGTGGAGCAGGACTGTCTCCGTGGCGCAATCTGCTAGAGCGATCGGCTGTTAACCGAAAGGTTGGAGGTTCGAGCCCACCCGGTGGTGGTGCGGGCTTTTTTTCTATGGGCGGATTGCTTTGAAGATATGTTCTGATAGTGGTGAGAGAGGAGCAGGACTGTCTCCGTGGCGCAATTGACTAGCGCGGTCGCCTGTTAACCAAAAGGTTGGAGGTTCGAGCCCACCCGGTGGTGGTGCGGCACTTTTTCTGGGGGCTGATAGCTTTGAAAATATGTTCTGATGGTGGTGAGAGCGGAGCACGACTGTCTCCGTGGCCCAATTGGCTAGCGCGATCCGCTCTTAACCGAAAGGTTGTAGGTTCGAGCACACCCGGTGGTGGTGCGGCGCTTTTTCTTCTTTGGGCTGATAGATCTGAAGAAATGTTCTGACGGTGGTGAGCGCGGAGCACGACTGTCTCCGTGGGGCAACTGGCTAGCGCGATCGGCTGTTAACCGATGGCTTGGAGGTTTGAGCCCCCCCGGGGACGGTGGATCGCTTTTTTTGCTTTTCGCTGATAGCTTTGAAGGTATGTTCTGATGGTGTTGAGATTGGAGCACGACGGTCTCCGTCGTGCAATTGGCTAACGCGATCTGCTGTTAACCGAAAGGTTGGAGGTTCGAGCCCACCCGGTGGTGGTGCGCGCTTTTTTTTTCTTTGCACTGATAGCTTTGGAGAAATGTTCTGATGGTGGTGAGATTGGAGCACGACTGTCTCCTTGGCGCAATTGGCTAGCACAATCGGCTGTTAACCGAAAAATTGGAGTTTTGAGCCCACCCGGGGAAGGTGTGTCCCTTTTTTTTTCTTTGCGCTGATAGCTTTGAAGATATGTTCTGATGGTGGTGAGAGTGGAGCACGACTGTCTCCGTGGCGCAATTGGCTAGCGCGATCGGCAGTTAACCGAAAACTTGGCGTTTCGAGCCCACCCGGTAGTGGTGCGGCGCTTTCTTTTCTTTGGGCTGATAGCTTTGAAGATATGTTCTGATGGTGTTGAGAGTGGAGCACGACGGTCTTTGTCGCGCAATTGGCTAATGCGATCTGCTGTTAACCGAAAGATTGGAGGTTCGAGCCCACCCGGTGGTGGTGCGGCGCTTCTTTTTCTTTGCGCTGATAGCTTTGGAGACATGTTCTGATGGTGGTAAGATTGGAGCACGGCTGTCTCCGTGGCGCAATTGGCTAGTGCGATCGGCTGTTAACTGAAAGGTTGCAGGTTAGAGCCCTCCCGGGAGTGGTGTGTTGCTTTTTTTCTTTAGGATGATAGCTTTGAAGATATGTTCTGATGGTGGTGAGAGTGGAGCAGGACTGTCTCCGTGGCGCAATTGGCTAGCGCGATCGGCTGTTAACCGAAAAGTTGGAGGTACGAGCCCACCTGGTGGTGGTGCGGCGCTTTTTTTTCTTTGGGCTGATAGCTCTGAAGAAATGTTCTGACGGTGGTGAGAGTGGAGCACGACTGTCTCTGTGGCACAATTGGCTGGCACGTTTGGCTGTTAACCGAAAAATTGGAGTTTCGAGCTATCCCGGGAGTGGTGTGTTGCTTTTTTCTTTGTGCTGATAGCTTTGAAGATATGTTCTGACGGTGGTGAGAGTGGAGCACAACTGTCTCCGTGGCGCAATTGGCTAGCGCGGTCAGCGGTTAACCGAAAGGTTGGAGGTTCGAGCCCACCCGGTGATGGTGCGGTGCTTTTTTTTTGCACTGATAGCTTTGGAGAAATGTTCTGATGGTGGTGCGAGTGGAGCAGGACTGTCTCCGTGGCGCAATTGGCGAGCGTGATCGGCTGATAACCGAAAGGTTGGAGGTTCGAGCCCACCCGGTGGTGGTGCGGCGCTTTTTTTTTCTTTGGGCTGATAGCTTTGAAGATATCTTCTGATGGTGGTGAGAGTGGAGCAGGACTGTCTCCGTGGCGCAATAGGCCAGCGCGATCGGCTGCTAACCGAAAGGTTGGAGCTTCGAGCCCACCCGGTGGTGGTGCGGCGCTTTCTTTTCTTTGGGCTGATAGCTTTGAAGATATGTTCTGATGGTGGTGAGAGTCTAGCAGGACTGTCTCTGTGGCGCAATTCGCTAGCGCGATCGGCTGCTAACCGAAAGGTTAGTGGTTCGAGCCCTCCCGGGAGTGGTGTGATGCTTTATCCTTTGCACTGATAGCTTTGTAGACATGTTCTGATGGTGGTGAGATTGGAGCACGACTGTCTCCGTGGCGCCGTTGGCTAGTGCGATCGGCTGTTAACTGAAAGGTTGCAGGTTCGAGCCCTCCCGGGAGTGGTAAGTTGCTTTTTTTTCTTTAGGCTGATAGCTTTGAAGATATGTTCTGATGGTGGTGAGAGTGGAGCAGGACTGTCTCCGTGGCGCAATCTGCTAGAGCGATCGGCTGTTAACCGAAAGGTTGGAGGTTCGAGCCCACCCGGTGGTGGTTCGGGCTTTTTTTCTATGGGCGGATTGCTCTGAAGAAATGTTCTGACGGTGGTAAGAGTGGAGCACGACTGTCTCCGTGGTGCGATTGGCTAGCGCGATCGGCAGTTAACCGAAAAGTTTGAGGTTCGAGCCCACCCGGTAGTGGTGCGGCGCTTTCTTTTCTTTGGGCTGATAGCTTTGAAGATATGTTTTGATGGTGGTGAGAATGGAGCAGGACTGTCTCCGTGGCGCAATTGGCTAGCGCGATCGGCTGTTAACCGAAAGGTTGGAGGTTTGAGTCCACCCGGGGACGGTGTGTCGCTTTTTTTTCTTTTCGCTGATAGCTTTGAAGATATGTTCTGATGGTGTTGATAGTGGAGCACGACGGCCTCCGTCGCGCAATTGGCTAATGCGATCGGCTGTTAACTGAAAGTTTGCAGGTTCGAGCCCTCCCGGGAATGGTGTGTTGTTTTTTTTTCTTTGGACTGGAAGCTTTGAAGATATGTTCTGATGGTGGTGAGAGATAGCAGCACTGTCTCCGTGGCGCAATGGGCTAGAGCGATCGGCTCCTAACCGAAAGGTTGGAGGTTCGAGCCCACCAGGTGGTGGTGCGGGATTTTTTTCTATGGGCTGATTGCTTTGAAGATATGTTCCGATGGTGGTGAGAGTCTACCAGGACTGTCTCCGTGGCGCAATTCGCTAGCGCGAGCAGCTGTTAACCGAAAGGTTGGTGGTTCGAGCCCTCGCGGGAGTGGTGTGTTGCTTTTTTCTTCGCGCTGATAGCTTTGGAGACATGTTCTGATGGTGGTGAGATCGGAGCACGACTGTCTCCGTGGCGCAATTGGCTAGTGCGATCGGCTGTTAACTGAAAAGTTGGAGGTTCGAGCCCTCCAGGGAGTGGTGTGTTGCTTTTTTTTCTTTAGGCTGATAGCTTTGAAGATATGTTCTGATGGTGGTGAGAGTGGAGCAGGACTGTCTCCGTGGCGCAATTGGCTAGGGCGGTCGGCTAGTAACCGAAAGGTTGGAGGTTCGAGCCCACCCGGTTGTGGTGCGGCAATTTTTTTCTTTGGGCTGATGGCTTTGAAGATATGTTCCGATGGTGGTGAAAGTGGAGCACGACTGTCTCCGTGGCTCTATTGGCCAGCGCGATCCGCTGTTAACCTAAAGGTTGGAGGTTCGAGCCTACCCGGTGGTGGTGCGGCGCTTTTTTTTCTTTGTGCTGATAGCTCTGAAGAAATGTTCTGACGGTGGTGAGAGTGGAGCAGGACTGTCTCCGTGGCGCAATCGGCGAGCGTGATCGGCTGATAACCGAAAGGTTGGAGGTTCGAGCCCACCCTGTGGTGGTGCGGCGCTTTTTTTTTCTTTGGGCCGATAGCTTTGAAGATATCTTCTGATGGTGGTGAGAGTGGAGCAGGACTGTCTCCGTGGCGCGATTGGCTAGCGCGATTGGCTGTTATCCGAAAGCTTGGAGTTTCGAGCCCGCCGGGTAATGGTGCGGCGCTTTTGTTTCTTTGGGCTGATAGCTTTGAAGATATGTTCTGATGGTGGTGAGAGTGGAGCAGGACTGTCTCCGTGGCCCAATAGGCCAGCGCGTTCAGCTGCTAACCGAAAGGTTGGAGTTTTGAGCCCACCCGAGGCGGTGTGTCGTTTTTTTTCTTTTCGCTGATAGCTTTGAAAATATGTTCTGATGGTGTTGAGAGTGGAGCACGACTGTCTCCGACGCGCAATTGGCTAACGCGATCTGCTGTTCACCGAAAGGTTGGAGGTTCGAGCCCACCCGGTGGTGGTGCGGCGCTTTCTTTTCTTTGGGCTGATAGCTTTGAAGATATGTTCTGATGGTGGTGAGAGTCTAGCAGGACTGTCTCTGTGGCGCAATTTGCTAGCGCGATCGGCTGTTAACCAAAAGGTTAGTGGTTCGAGCCCTCCCGGGAGTGGTGTGATGCTTTTTTCTTTGCGCTGATAGCTTTGTAGACATGTTCTGATGTGGTGAGATTGGAGCACGACTGTCTCCGTGGCGCAATTGGCTAGTGCGATCGGCTGTTAACTGAAAGGTTGGAGGTTCGAGCCCTCCCGGGAGTGGTAAGTTGCTTTTTTTTCTTTAGGCTGATAGCTTTGAAGATATGTTCTGATGGTGGTGAGATTGGAGCAGGACTGTCTCCGTGGCGCAATCTGCTAGAGCGATCGGCTGTTAACCGAAAGGTTGGAGGTTCGAGCCCACCCGGTGGTGGTGCGGGGTTTTTTTCTATGTACGGATTGCTTTGAAGATATGTTCTGATAGTGGTGAGAGAGGAGCAGGACTGTCTCCGTGGCCCAATTGGCTAGCGCGATCCGCTGTTAACCTAAAGTTTGGAGGTTCGAGCACACCCGGTGGTGGTGCGGCGCTTTTTTTTCTTTGGGCTGATAGATCTGAAGAAATGTTCTGACGGTGGTGAGCGCGGAGCACGACTGTCTCCGTGGGGCAACTGGCTAGCGCGATCGGCTGTTAACCGAAAGCTTGGAGTTTCGAGCCCACCGGGTAGTGGTGCGGCTCATTTTTTTCTTTGGGCTGATAGCTTTGAAGATATGTTCTGATGGTGTTGAGAGTGGAGCAGGACGGTCTCCGTAGCGCAATTGGCCAGCGCGATCGGCAGCTAACCGAAAGATTGGAGTTTCGAGCCCAACAGGGGACGGTGTGTCGCTTTTTTTTATTTGCGCTGATAGCTTTGAAGATATGTTCTGATGGTGGTGAGAGTGGAGCACGACTGTCTCCGTGGTGCAATTGGCTAGCGCGATCGGCTGTTAATCGAAAGGTTGGAGGTTCGAGCCCACCCGGAAATGGTGCGGTGCTATTTTTTCTTTGGGCTGATAGCTTTGAAAATATGTTTTGATGGTGTTAAGATTGGAGCACGACGGTCTCCGTCGTGCAATTGGCTAACGCGATCTGCTGTTAACCGAAAGGTTGGAGGTTCGAGCCCACCCGGTGGTGGTGCGGCGCTTTTTTTTCTTTGCACTGATAGCTTTGGAGAAATGTTCTGATGGTGGTGAGATTGGAGCACGACTGTCTCCTTGGCGCAATTGGCTAGCACAATCGGCTGTTAACCGAAAAATTGGAGTTTTGAGCCCACCCGGGGACGGTGTGTCGCTTTTTTTTCTTTGCGCTGATAGCTTTGAAGATATGTTCTGATGGTGGTGAGAGTGGAGCACGACTGTCTCCGTGGCGCAATTGGCTAGCGCGATCGGCTGTTAATCGAAATGTTGGAGGTTAGAGCCCACCCGGGGACGGTGTGTCGCTTTCTTTTTCTTTGCGCTGATAGCTTTGAAGATATGTTCTGATAGTGGTGAGAGTGGAGCACAACTGTCTCCGTGGCGCAATTGGCTAGCGCGGTCAGCGGTTAACCGAAAGGTTGGGGGTTCGAGCCCACCCGGTGATGGTGCGGCGCTTTTTTTCTTTCCACTGATAGCTTTGGAAAAAATGTTCTGATGGTGGTGAGATTGGAGCACGACTGTCTCCTTGGCGCAATTGGCAAGCACAATCGGCATTAACCGAAACATTGGAGTTTCCAGCCCTCCCGGGAGTGGTGTGTCGCATTTTTTTTTGCGCTGATAGCTTTGAAAATATGTTCTGATGGTGGTGCGAGTGGAGCAGGACTGTCTCCGTGGCGCAATTGGCGAGCGTGATCGGCTGCTAACCGAAAGGTTGGAGGTTTGAGCCCACCCGGAGACGGTGTGTCGCTTTTTTTTCTTTTCGCTGATAGCTTTGAAGATATGTTCTGATGGTGTTGAGAGTGGAGCACGACTGTCTCCGACGCGCAATTGGTTAACGCGATCTGCTGTTGACCGAAAGGTTGGGGGTTCGAGCCCACCCGGTGATGGTGCGGCGCTTTTTTTCTTTCCACTGATAGCTTTGGAAAAAATGTTCTGATGGTGGCGAGATTGGAGCACGACTGTCTCCTTGGCGCAATTGGCTAGCACAATCGGCATTAACCGAAACATTGGAGTTTCCAGCCCTCCCGGGAGTGGTGTGTCGCATTTTTTTTTTGCGCTGATAGCTTTGAAAATATGTTCTGATGGTGGTGCGAGTGGAGCAGGACTGTCTCCGTGGCGCAATTGGCGAGCGTGATCGGCTGATAACCGAAAGGTTGGAGTTTTGAGCCCACCCAGGGACGGTGTGTCGCTTTTTTTTACTTTGCGCTGATAGCTTTGAAGATATGTTGTGATGGTGGTGAGAGTGGAGCACGACTGTCTCCGTGGCACAATTGGCTAGCGCGATCGGCTGTTAATCGAAATGTTGGAGGTTCGAGCCCACCCGGGGATGGTGCGGTGCTCTTTTTTCTTTGGGCTGATAGCTTTGAAGATATGTTTTGATGGTGGTGAGAGTGGAGCAGGACTGTCTCCGTGGCGCAATTGGCTAGCGCGATCGGCTGCTAACCGAAAGTTTGGAGGTTTGAGCCCACCCGGAGACGGTGTGTCGCTTTTTTTTCTTTTCGCTGATAGCCTTGAAGATATGTTCTGATGGTGTTGAGAGTGGAGCACGACTGTCTCCGACGCGCAATTGGCTAACGCGATCTGCTGTTGACCGAAAGGTTGGAAGTTTGAGCCCACCCGGTGGTGGTGCGGCGCTTCTTTTTCTTTGGGCTGATAGCTCTGAAGAAATGTTCTGACGGTGGTAAGAGTGGAGCACGACTGTCTCCATGGTGCAATTGGCTAGCACGATCGGCAGTTAACCGAAAAGTTGGAGGTTCGAGCCCACCCGGTGGTAGTGCGGCGCTTTCTTTTCTTTGGGCTGATAGCTTTGAAGAAATGTTCTAACGGTGGTGAGAGTGGAGCACGACTGCCTCCGTGGCGCAATTGGCTAGCGCGATCGGCAGTAAAACCGAAACGTTTGAGGTTCGAGCCCACCTGGTGGTGTTGAAGCACTTTTTTTTGGGCCGATAGCTTTGAAGATATGTTCCGATGGTGGTGAGAATATAGCAGGACTGTCTCCGTGGCGCGATTTGCTAGCACGATCGGCTGTTAACCGAAAAGTTGGAAGTTCGAGCCCACCCGGTGGTGGTGCGGCGCTTTTTTTCTTTGCGCTGATAGCTTTGAAGATATGTTCTGATGGTGGTGAGTGTGGAGCAGGACTGTCTCCCTGGCGCAATTGGCTAGCGCGATCGGCTGTTAACCGAAAGCTTGGAGTTTCGAGCCCACCCGGAAATTGTGTGGCGCTTTTTTGTCTTTGGGCTGATAGCTTTGAAGATATGTTCTGATGGTGGTGAGAGTCTAGCAGGACTGTCTCCGTGGCGCAATTTGCTAGCGCGATCGGCTGTTAACCGAAAGGTTGGTGGTTTGAGTCCTCCCGGGAGTGGTGTGTTGCTGTTTACTTTGCGCTGATAGCTTTGGAGACATGTTCTGATGGTAGTGAGATTGGATCGCGACTGTCTCCGTGGCGCAATTGGCTAGTGCTATCGGCTGTTAACAGAAAGGTTGGAGGTTCGAGCCCTCCCGGGAGTAGTGTGTTGCTTTTTTTTCTTTAGGCTGATAGCTTTGAAGATATGTTGTGATGGTGGTGAGAGTAGAGCAGGACTGTCTCCGTGGCGCAATTGGCTAGAGCGATCGACAGTTAACCGAAAGGTTGGAGGTTCAAACCCCACCCGGTGGTGGTGCGGGCTTTTTTTCTATGGGCTGATTGCTTTGAAGATATGTTCTGATGGTGGTGAGAGAGGAGCAGGACTGTCTCTGTGGCGCAATTATCTAGCGCGGTCGGCTGTTAACCGAAAGGTTGGAGGTTCGAGCCCACCCGGTGGTGGTGTGGCACTTTTTTTTCTTTGGGCTGATAGCTTTGAATATATGTTCTGATGGTGGTAAGAGTTCTGTCGTTCCTTCTTCAAGTCTAGGCGAATTCGAGACCGTACCATTCTATGGTCACTGCATCGTACCTTGCCAATCACTTCCACATCCTGCACGATTCCAGGGTGTGCACTCATTATAAAGTCTATTTCGTTCTTATTTTCGCCATTAGGGCTCCTCCATGTCCACTTGCGGTTTTCTCGTTTTCGGTAGAAGGTATTCAAAATCCGTAAATTATTGCGTTCTGCGAATTCTACTAGTAGCTCTCCTCTGGCGTTTCTAGTACCGATGCCATAATCTCCTACTGCCTGGTCTCCAGCCTGCTTCTTCCCTACCTTTGCATTAAAGTCGCCCATCACTATAGTATACTGTGTTTTTACCTTACTCATTGCCGATTCCACGTCTTCATAGAAGCTTTCAAAGTGTCACTGCAGAACAGGTACTCGGCTCTCAGTGAGGAAACCAACCTTAGCGTAGATACAATGAATGATAATCTGACGAGTATCATTATGGAGTGTGCAGTGGAAGTGGGAGGCAGGGTAGTTAGACAGGACACTGGCAAGCTTTCACAGGAAACGAAGAACCTAATTAAGAAGCGTCAAATCATGAAAGTGTCAAGTACAACAGACAAAATAGAACTGGCAGAGCTTTCGAAGTTGATTAATAGACGTAAAATATGCGATGTAAGAAGGCATAACATGGAGAGAATTGAACACGCTCTGAAAAACGGAGGAAGTGTCAAAGCATTGAAGAGGAAACTTGGGATAGGCAAAAGTCGGATGTATGCACTAAGGGACAAAGAAGGCAAAATAACTACCAATATGGATAGGATAGTTAAGATAGCGGAGGAGTTTTACAGGGATCTGTACAGTAGCCGAGACAACCACGACCTTAATACTATAAGAACTAGCAGTAACCCAGATTACACCCCACCAGTAATGATAGAAGAAGTCAGAAAAGCTTTGGAGAGCATGCAAAGGGGCAAAGCTGCTGGTGAGGATCAGGTAACATCAGATCTGCTGAAAGATGGAGGACAGATTGTGTTAGAAAAACTAGCCACCCTGTTTACGAGGTGTCTCCTGGCGGGAAGAGTACCGGAGTCTTGGAAGAACGCTAACATCATCTTAATACATAAGAAAGGAGATGACAAGGACTTGAAGAATTACAGGCCGATCAGCTTGCTCTCTGTAGTATACAAGCTATTTACAAAGGTAATTGCTAACAGAGTAAAGAAAACATTAGAATTCAATCAACCAAAGGAACAAGCAGGATTTCGAACAGGCTACTCAACAATTGACCACATTCATACTATCAATCAGGTAATAGAGAAATGCTCAGAGTATAACCAACCACTATACATAGCCTTCATAGATTACGAGAAGGCGTTTGATTCAGTAGAAATATCAGCCGTCATGCAAACACTGCGGAATCAGGGCGTAGATGAAGTATATATAAACATTCTGGAAGAAATCTACAAGGGATCAACTGCTACCATAGTGCTTCATAGAGAAAGCAACAGAATACCAATCAAGAAGGGTGTAAGGCAGGGGGACACAATTTCCCCAATGCTGTTTACCGCGTGCTTACAGGAGGTTTTCAGAGCCTAAAATGGGTACAGTTAGGGATAAGAGTCAATGGAGAATACCTTAGTAACCTGCGCTTCGCCGATGACATTGCATTGCTGAGTAACTCGGGGGACGAATTGCAACTCATGATTACGGAGTTAGACAAGGAGAGCAGAAAAGTGGGTCTTAAAATTAATCTGCAGAAAACGAAAGTAATGTACAACAACCTCGGCAAAGATCAGCGCTTCGAGATAGGTAATAGTGCACTTGAAGTTGTAAAAGACTATGTCTACTTAGGGCAGGTAATAACCGCAGAGCCGAACCACGAGATTGAAGTAACTAGAAGAATAAGAATGGGGTGGAGCACATTCGTCAAGCACTCTCAAATTATGACAGGTAGATTGCCACTATCCCTCAAGAGAAAGGTATATAACAGCTGTATCTTGCCGGTACTTAGCTACGGAGCAGAAACCTGGAGACTTACAAAGAGGGTTCAGCTTAAATTGAGGACGACGCAGCGAGCAATGGAAAGAAAAATGGTAGGTGTAACCTTAAGAGACAAGAAGAGAGCAGAGTGGATTAGGGAACAAACGGGGGTTAAGGATATCATAGCTGAAATCAAGAAGAAGAAATGGACATGGGCAGGGCATGTAGCGCGTAGACAGGATAACCGCTGGTCATTAAGGGTAACTGACTGGATTCCCAGAGAAGGAAAGCGGGTTAGGGGGAGACAGAAGGTTAGGTGGGCAGATGAGATTAAGAAGTTTGCGGGTATAAATTGGAAGCAGGAAGCACAGGACCGGGTTAACTGGCGGAACATGGGAGAGGCCTTTGTCCTGCAGTGGACGTAGTCAGGCTGATGATGATGGTGGTAAGAGTAAAGCACGACTGTCTCCGTGGCCCAATTGGCTAGCGCGATCCGCTGTTAACCTAAAGGTGCGAGGTTCGAGCCCACCCGGTGGTGGCGCGGCGCTTTTTTTTCTTTAGGCTGATAGCTCTGAAGAAATGTTCTGACGGTGGTGAGAGTGGAGCACGACTGTCTCCGTGGCGCAATTGGCTAGCGCGATCGGCTGTTCACCGAAAGGTTGGAGGTTCGAGCCCACCCGGTGGTGGTGGGGCGCTTTTTTTTTCTTTGGGCTGATAGCACTGAAGAAATGTTCTGACGGTGGTGAGAGTGGAGCACGACTGTCTCCGTGGCGCAATTGGCTAGCACGTTTGGCAGTTAACCGAAAAATTGGAGTTTCGAGCTATCCCGGGAGTGGTGTGTTGCTTTTTTCTTTGCGCTGATAGCTTTGAAGATATGTTCTAATGGTGGTGAGAGTGGAGCACGACTTTCTCCGTGGCGCAATTGGCTAGCGCGGTCAGCGGTTAACCGAAAGGTTGGAGGTTCGAGCCCACCCGGTGATGGTGTGGCGCTTTTTTTTCTCTGCACTGGTAGCTTTGGAGAAATGTTCTGATGGTGGTGAGATTGGAGCACGACTGTCTCCTTGGCGCAATTGGCTAGTACAATCGGCTGTTAACCGAAAACTTGGAGTTGCCCTCCCGGGAGTGGTGTGTCGCGTTTTTCTTTGCGCTGATAGCTTTGAAAATATGTTCTGATGATGGTGAGACTGGAGCACGACTGTCTCCGTGGCGCAATTGGCTAGCACGATCGGCGGTTAACTGAAAGGTTGGAGGTTCGAGCCCTCCCCGGATTGGTGTGTTGCTTTTCATTCTTTGGGCTGATAGCTTTGAAGATGTGTTTTGATGGTGGTGAGAATGGAGCAGGACTGTCTCCGTGGCGCAATTGGCTAGCGCGATCCGCTGTTAACCGAAAGGTTGGAGGTTTGAGCCCACCCTGGGACGGTGTGTCGCTTTTTTTTCTTTTCGCTGATAGCTTTGAAGATATTTTCTGATGATGTTGAGAGTGGAGCACGACTGTCTCCGTCACGCAATTGGCTATCGCGATCTGCTGTTGACCAAAAGGTTGGAGGTTCGAGCCCACCCGGTGGTGGTAGGGCGCTTTTTTTCTCTTGCGCTGATAGCTCTGAAGAAATGTTCTGACGGTGGTAAGAGTGGAGCAAGACTGTCTCCGTGGCGCAATTGGCTAGCACGTTCGGCTGTCAACCGAAAAATTGGAGTTTCAAGCCAACCCGGTGGTGGTGGGGCGCTTTTTTTTTTCTTTGCGCTGATAGCTTTGGAGAAAGGTTCTGACGGTGGTTAGATTGGAGAACGACTATCTCCGTGGCGCGATTGACTAGCGCGATCGGCTGTTAACCGAAAGGTTGGGGTTCGAGCGCACCCGGTGGTGGTGCGGCTCTTTTTTTTCTTTGGGCTGATAGCTTTGAAGATTTGTTCTGATGGTGGTGAGAGTGGAGCAGGACTGTCTCCGTGGCGCAATTAGCTAGCGCGGTCGCCTGTTAACCGAAAGGTTGGAGGTTCGAGCCCACCCTGTCGTGGTGCGGCACTTTTTTGGGGCTGATAGCTTTGAAGATAGTTTCTGATGGTGGTGATAGTGGAGCACGACTGTCTCCGTGGCCCAATTGGATAGCGCGATCCGCTGTTAACCTAAAGGTTGGAGGTTTGAGCCCACCCGGTGGTTGAGCGGCGCTTTTTTTTGGGCTGATAGATCTGAAGAAATGTTCTGACGGTGGTGAGAGTGAAGCAGGACTGTCTCCGTGGCGCAATTGGCTAGCGCGATCGGCTGTTAACCGAAAGCTTGCAGTTTAGAGCCCACCCGGTATTGGTGCGGCGCCTTTTTTTCATTCGGCTGATAGCTTTGAAGATATGTTTTGATGGTGGTGAGAGTGGAGCAGGATTGTCTCCGTGGCGCAATTGGCTAGCGCGATCGGCTGTTAACGAAAGGTTGGAGGTTTGAGCCCACCCGGGGACGGTGTGTCGCTTTTTTTGTTCTTTTCGCTCTGATAGCTTTGAAGATATGTTCTGATGGTGGTGAGAGTGGAGCACGACTGTCTCCGTGGCGCAATTGGCAAGCGCGATCTGCTGTTGACCGAAAGATTGGAGGTTCGAGCCCACCCGGTGGTGGTGCGGCGCTTCTTTTTCTTTGGGTTGATAGCTCTGAAGAAATGTTCTGACGGTGGTAAGAGTGGAGCACGACTGTCTCCGTGGCGCAATTGGCTAGTGCGATCGGCAGTTAACCGAAAAGTTGGAGGCTCGAGCCAACGCGGTGGTGGTGCGGCGCTTTTGTTTCTTTGGGCTGATAGCTTTGAAGATATCTTCTGATGGTGGTGAGAGTAAAGCAAGACTGTCTCCGTAGCGCAATTTGCTAGCGCGATCGGCTGTTAACCGAAAGGTTGGAAGTTCGAGCCCTCCCGCGAGTAATGATTAGCTTTTTTTTTGCACTGATAGCTTTGGAGACATGTTTCTGACGGTGGTGAGATTGGAGCACGACTGTCTCGTGGCGCAATTGGCTATCGCGATCGGCTGTTAACTAAAAGGTTGGAGGTTCGAGCCCAGCCGGTGGTGGTGCGGCGCTTTTTGTTTCTTTGGGCTGATAGCTTGAAAAATATGTTCTGATGTTGGTGAGAGCGGAGCAGGACTGTCTCCGTGGCGCAATTGGCTCGCGCGATTGGCTGTTAACCGAAAGCTTGGAGTTTCGAGCCCACTCGGTGGTGGTGCGGCGCTTCTTTTTTTGGGCTGATAGCTCTTAAGAAATGTTCTGACGGTGGTAAGAGTGGAGCACGACTGTCTGTGTGGCGCAATTGGCTAGCGCGATCGGCAGTTAACCGAAAAGTTGGAGGTTCGAGCCCACCCGGTGGTGGTGCGGCGCTTTTTTTTGTTTGGGCTGATGGCTTTGAAGATATGTTCTGATGGTGGTGAGAGTGGAGCAGGACTGTCTCCGTGGCGCAATTGGCTAGCGCGATCAGCTGTTAACCGAAAGCTTGGAGTTTCGAGCCCACCCGGTAATGGTGCGGCGCTTTTTTTTCTTTGGGCTGATAGCTTTGAAGATATGTTCTGATGGTGGTGAGAGTGGAGCAGGACTGTCTTCGTGGCGCAATTGGCTAGCGCGATCGGCTGTTAACCGAAAGGTTGGAGGTTTGAGCCCACCCGGGGACGGTGTGTCGCTTTTTTTTCTTTTCGCTGATAGCTTTGAAGATATGTTCTGATGGTGTTGATAGTGGAGCACGACGGCCTCCGTCGCGCAATTGGCTAATGCGATCGGCTGTTAACTGAACGTTTGCAGGTTCGAGCCCTCCCGGGAGTGGTGTGTTGCTTTTTTTTCTTTGGGCTGAAAGCTTTGAAGATATGTTCTGATGGTGGTGAGAGATAGCAGCACTGTCTCCGTGGCGCAATGGGCTAGAGCGATCGGCTCCTAACCGAAAGGTTGGATGTTCGAGCCCACCAGGTGGTGGTGCGGGATTTTTTTCTATGGGCTGATTGCTTTGAAGATATGTTCCGATGGTGGTGAGAGTCTAGCAGGACTTTCTCCGTGGCGCAATTCGCTAGCGCGAGCGGCTGTTAACCGAAAGGTTGGTGGTTCGAGCCCTCGAGGGAGTGGTGTGTTGCTTTTTTCTTCGCGCTGATAGCTTTGGAGACATGTTCTGATGGTGGTGAGATCGGAGCAAGACTGTCTCCGTGGCGCAATTGGCTAGTGCGATCGGCTGTTAACTGAAAGGTTGGAGGTTCGAGCCCTCCAGGGAGTGGTGTGTTGCTTTTTTTTCTTTAGGCTGATAGCTTTGAAGTTATGTTCTGATGGTGGGGAGAGTGGAGCAGGACTGTCTCCGTGGCGCAATTGGCTAGGGTGGTCGGCTATTAACCGAAAGGCGGGGGGTTCGAGCCCACCCGGTGATGGTGCGGTGCTTTTTTTTTCTTTCCACTGATAGCTTTGAAAAAAATGTTCTGATGGTGGTGAGATTGGAGCACGACTGTCTCCTTGGCGCAATTGACTAGCACAATCGGCTGTTAACCGAAACTTTGGAGTTTCCAGCCCTCCCGGGAGTGGTGTGTCGCATTTTTTTTGCGCTGATAGCTTTGAAAATATGTTCTTATGGTGGTGCGAGTGGAGCAGGACTGTCTCCGTGGCGCAATTGGCGAGCGTGATCGGCTGATAACCGAAAGGTTGGAGGTTCGAGCCCACCCGGTGGTGGTGCGGCGCTTTTTTTTTCTTTGGGCTGATAGCTTTGAAGATATCTTCTGATGGTGGTGAGAGTGGAGCAGGACGGTCTCCGTGGCGCAATTGGCTAGCACTTTCGGCTGTTAACCGAAAGCTTGGAGTTTCGAGCCCGCCCGGTAGTGGTGCAGCGCTTTTTTTTCTTTGGGCTGATAGCTTTGAAGATATGTTCTGTTGGTGGTGAGAGTGGAGCAGGACTGTCTCCGTGGCGCAATAGGCCAGCGCGATCGGCTGTTAATCGAAAGGTTGGAGGTTCGAGCCCACCCGGAGATGGTGCGGCGCTATTTTTTCTTTGGGCTGATAGCTTTGAAAATATGTTTTGATGGTGGTGAGAATGGAGCAGGACTGTCTCCGTGGCGCAATTGGCTAGCGCGATCGGCTGTTAACCGAAAGGTTGGAGGTTTGAGCCCCCCCGGGGACGGTGGATCGCTTTTTTTTTCTTTTCGCTGATAGCTTTGAAGGTATGTTCTGATGGTGTTGAGATTGGAGCACGACGGTCTCCGTCGAGCAATTGGCTAACGCGATCTGCTGTTAACCGAAAGGTTGGAGGTTCGAGCCCACCCGGTGGTGGTGCGGCGCTTTTTTTTTCTTTGCACTGATAGCTTTGGAGAAATGTTCTGATGGTGGTGAGATTGGAGCACGACTGTCTCCTTGGCGCAATTGGCTAGCACAATCGGCTGTTAACCGAAAAATTGGAGTTTTGAGCCCACCCGGGGACGGTGTGTCGCTTTTTTTTTCTTTGCGCTGATAGTTTTGAAGATATGTTCTGATGGTTGTGAGAGTGGAGCACGACTGTCTCCGTGGCGCAATTGGCTAGCGCGAGCGGCTGTTAATCGAAATGTTGGAGGTTAGAGCCCACCCGGGGACGGTGTGTCGCTTTTTTTTTCTTTGCGCTGATAGCTTTGAAGATATGTTCTGATAGTGGGGAGAGTGGAGCACAGCTGTCTCCGTGGCGCAATTGGCTAGCGCGGTCAGCGGTTAACCGAAAGGTTGGGGGTTCGAGCCCACCCGGTGATGGTGCGGCGCTTTTTTTTCTTTTCACTGATAGCTTTGGAAAAAATGTTCTGATGTTGGTGAGATTGGAGCACGACTGTCTCCTTGGCGCAATTGGCTAGCACAATCGGCATTTAACCGAAACATTGGAGTTTCCAGCCCTCCCGAGAGTGGTGTGTCGCATTTTTTTTTTGCGCTGATAGCTTTGAAGATATGTTCTGATGGTGGTGCGAGTGGAGCAGGACTGTCTCCGCGGCGCAGTTGGCGAGCGTGATCGGCTGATAACCGAAAGGTTGGAGGTTCGAGCCCACCCGGTATTGGTGCGGCGCCTTTTTTTCTTTCGGCTGATAGCTTTGAAGATATGTTTTGATGGTGGTGAGAGTGGAGCAGGATTGTCTCCGTGGCGCAATTGGCTAGCGCGATCGGCTGTTAACGAAAGGTTGGAGGTTTGAGCCCACCCGGGGACGGTGTGTCGCTTTTTTTTGTTCTTTTCGCTCTGATAGCTTTGAAGATATGTTCTGATGGTGGTGAGAGTGGAGCACGACTGTCTCCGTGGCGCAATTGGCAAGCGCGATCTGCTGTTGACCGAAAGATTGGAGGTTCGAGCCCACCCGGTGGTGGTGCGGCGCTTCTTTTTCTTTGGGTTGATAGCTCTGAAGAAATGTTCTGACGGTGGTAAGAGTGGAGCACGACTGTCTCCGTGGCGCAATTGGCTAGTGCGATCGGCAGTTAACCGAAAAGTTGGAGGCTCGAGCCAACGCAGTGGTGGTGCGGCGCTTTTGTTTCTTTGGGCTGATAGCTTTGAAGATATCTTCTGATGGTGGTGAGAGCAGAGCAAGACTGTCTCCGTAGCGCAATTTGCTAGCGCGATCGGCTGTTAACCGAAAGGTTGGAAGTTCGAGCCCTCCCGCGAGTAATGATTAGCTTTTTTTTTGCACTGATAGCTTTGGAGACATGTTTCTGACGGTGGTGAGATTGGAGCACGACTGTCTCGTGGCGCAATTGGCTATCGCGATCGGCTGTTAACTAAAAGGTTGGAGGTTCGAGCCCAGCCGGTGGTGGTGCGGCGCTTTTTGTTTCTTTGGGCTGATAGCTTGAAAAATATGTTCTGATGTTGGTGAGAGCGGAGCAGGACTGTCTCCGTGGCGCAATTGGCTCGCGCGATTGGCTGTTAACCGAAAGCTTGGAGTTTCGAGCCCACTCGGTGGTGGTGCGGCGCTTCTTTTTTTGGGCTGATAGCTCTTAAGAAATGTTCTGACGGTGGTAAGAGTGGAGCACGACTGTCTGTGTGGCGCAATTGGCTAGCGCGATCGGCAGTTAACCGAAAAGTTGGAGGTTCGAGCCCACCCGGTGGTGGTGCGGCGCTTTTTTTTGTTTGGGCTGACGGCTTTGAAGATATGTTCTGATGGTGGTGAGAGTGGAGCAGGACTGTCTCCGTGGTGCAATTGGCTAGCGCGATCAGCTGTTAACCGAAAGCTTGGAGTTTCGAGCCCACCCGGTAATGGTGCGGCGCTTTTTTTTCTTTGGGCTGATAGCTTTGAAGATATGTTCTGATGGTGGTGAGAGTGGAGCAGGACTGTCTCCGTGGCGCAATTGGCTAGCGCGATCGGCTGTTAACCGAAAGGTTGGAGGTTTGAGCCCACCCGGGGACGGTGTGTCGCTTTTTTTTCTTTTCGCTGATAGCTTTGAAGATATGTTCTGATGGTGTTGATAGTGGAGCACGACGGCCTCCGTCGCGCTATTGGCTAATGCGATCGGCTGTTAACTGAAAGTTTGCAGGTTCGAGCCCTCCCGGGAGTGGTGTGTTGCTTTTTTTTCTTTGGGCTGAAAGCTTTGAAGATATGTTCTGATGGTGGTGAGAGATAGCAGCACTGTCTCCGTGGCGCAATGGGCTAGAGCGATCGGCTCCTAACCGAAAGGTTGGATGTTCGAGCCCACCAGGTGGTGGTGCGGGATTTTTTTCTATGGGCTGATTGCTTTGAAGATATGTTCCGATGGTGGTGAGAGTCTAGCAGGACTTTCTCCGTGGCGCAATTCGCTAGCGCGAGCGGCTGTTAACCGAAAGGTTGGTGGTTCGAGCCCTCGAGGGAGTGGTGTGTTGCTTTTTTCTTCGCGCTGATAGCTTTGGAGACATGTTCTGATGGTGGTGAGATCGGAGCAAGACTGTCTCCGTGGCGCAATTGGCTAGTGCGATCGGCTGTTAACTGAAAGGTTGGAGGTTCGAGCCCTCCAGGGAGTGGTGTGTTGCTTTTTTTTCTTTAGGCTGATAGCTTTGAAGTTATGTTCTGATGGTGGTGAGAGTGGAGCAGGACTGTCTCCGTGGCGCAATTGGCTAGGGTGGTCGGCTATTAACCGAAAGGCTGGGGGTTCGAGCCCACCCGGTGATGGTGCGGTGCTTTTTTTTTCTTTCCACTGATAGCTTTGAAAAAAATGTTCTGATGGTGGTGAGATTGGAGCACGACTGTCTCCTTGGCGCAATTGACTAGCACAATCGGCTGTTAACCGAAATTTTGGAGTTTCCAGCCCTCCCGGGAGTGGTGTGTCGCATTTTTTTTTGCGCTGATAGCTTTGAAAATATGTTCTTATGGTGGTGCGAGTGGAGCAGGACTGTCTCCGTGGCGCAATTGGCGAGCGTGATCGGCTGATAACCGAAAGGTTGGAGGTTCGAGCCCACCCGGTGGTGGTGCGGCGCTTTTTTTTTGTTTGGGCTGATAGCTTTGAAGATATCTTCTGATGGTGGTGAGAGTGGAGCAGGACTGTCTCCGTGGCGCAATTGGCTAGCACGATCGGCTGTTAACCGAAAGCTGAGTTTCGAGCCCGCCCGGTAGTGGTGCAGCGCTTTTTTTTCTTTGGGCTGATAGCTTTGAAGATATGTTCTGTTGGTGGTGAAAGTGGAGCAGGACTGTCTCCGTGGCGCAATAGGCCAGCGCGATCGGCTGTTAATCGAAAGGTTGGAGGTTCGAGCCCACCCGGAGATGGTGCGGCGCTATTTTTTCTTTGGGCTGATAGCTTTGAAAATATGTTTTGATGGTGGTGAGAATGAAGCAGGACTGTCTCCGTGGCGCAATTCGCTAGCGCGATCGGCTGTTAACCGAAAGGTTGGAGGTTTGAGCCCCCCCGGGGACGGTGGATCGCTTTTTTTTCTTTTCGCTGATAGCTTTGAAGGTATGTTCTGATGGTGTTGAGATTGGAGCACGACGGTCTCCGTCGAGCAATTGGCTAACGCGATCTGCTGTTAACCGAAAGGTTGGGGGTTCGAGCCCACCCGGTGATGGTGCGGCGCTTTTTTTTCTTTTCACTGATAGCTTTGGAAAAAAATGTTCTGATGTTGATGAGATTGGAGCACGACTGTCTCCTTGGCGCAATTGGCTAGCACAATCGGCATTTAACCGAAACATTGGAGTTTCCAGCCCTCCCGGGAGTGGTGTGTCGCATTTTTTTTTTGCGCTGATAGCTTTGAAGATATGTTCTGATGGTGGTGCGAGTGGAGCAGGACTGTCTCCGTGGCGCAGTTGGCGAGCGTGATCGGCTGATAACCGAAAGGTTGGAGGTTCGAGCCCACCCGGTGGTGGTGCGGCGCTTTTTTTTTCTTTGGGCTGATAGCTTTGAAGATATCTTCTGATGGTGGTGAGAGTCTAGCAGGACTGTCTCCGTGGCGCAATTTGCTAGCGCGATCGGCTGTTAACCGAAAGGTTGGTGGTTTGAGTCCTCCCGGGAGTGGTGTGTTGCTGTTTACTTTGCGCTGATAGCTTTGGAGACATGTTCTGATGGTAGTGAGATTGGATCACGACTGTCTCCGTCGCGCAATTGGCTACTGCTATCGGCTGTTAACTGAAAGGTTGGAGGTTCGAGCCCTCCCGGGAGTAGTGTGTTGCTTTTTTTCTTTAGGCTGATAGCTTTGAAGATATGTTGTGATGGTGGTGAGAGTAGAGCAGGACTGTCTCCGTGGCGCAATTGGCTAGAGCGATCGACAGTTAACCGAAAGGTTGGAGGTTCAAACCCCACCCGGTGGTGGTGCGGGCTTTTTTTCTATGGGCTGATTGCTTTGAAGATATGTTCTGATGGTGGTGAGAGAGGAGCAGGACTGTCTCCGTGGCGCAATGGTCTAGCGCGGTCGGCTGTTAACCGAAAGGTAGGAGGTTCGAGCCCACCCGGTGGTGGTGTGGCACTTTTTTTTCTTTGGGCTGATAGCTTTGAATATATGTTCTGATGGTCGTAAGAGTTCTGTCGTTCCTTCTTCAAGTCTAGGCGAATTCGAGACCGTACCATTCTATGGTCACTGCATCGTACCTTGCCAATCACTTCCACATCCTGCACGATTCCAGGGTGTGCACTCATTATAAAGTCTATTTCGTTCTTATTTTCGCCGTTAGGGCTCCTCCATGTCCACTTGCGGTTTTCTCGTTTTCGGTAGAAGGTATTCAAAATCCGTAAATTATTGCGTTCTGCGAATTCTACTAGTAGCTCTCCTCTGGCGTTTCTAGTACCGATGCCATAATCTCCTACTGCCTGGTCTCCAGCCTGCTTCTTCCCTACCTTTGCATTAAAGTCGCCCATCACTATAGTATACTGTGTTTTTACCTTACTCATTGCCGATTCCACGTCTTCATAGAAGCTTTCAAAGTGTCACTGCAGAACAGGTACTCGTCTCTCAGTGAGGAAACCAACCTTAGCGTAGATACAATGAATGATAATCTGACGAGTATCATTATGGAGTGTGCAGTGGAAGTGGGAGGCAGGGTAGTTAGACTGGACACTGGCAAGCTTTCACAGGAAACGAAGAACCTAATTAAGAAGCGTCAAATCATGACAGTGTCAAGTACAACAGACAAAATAGAACTGGCAGAGCTTTCGAAGTTGATTAATAGACGTAAAATATGCGATGTAAGAAGGTATAACATGGAGAGAATTGAACACGCTCTGAAAAACGGAGGAAGTGTCAAAGCATTGAAGAGGAAACTTGGGATAGGCAAAAGTCGGATGTATGCACTAAGGGACAAAGAAGGCAAAATAACTACCAATATGGATAGGATAGTTAAGATAGCGGAGGAGTTTTACAGGGATCTGTACAGTAGCCGAGACAACCACGACCTTAATACTATAAGAACTAGCAGTAACCCAGATTACACCCCACCAGTAATGATAGAAGAAGTCAGAAAAGCTTTGGAGAGCATGCAAAGGGGCAAAGCTGCTGGTGAGGATCAGGTAACATCAGATCTGCTGAAAGATGGAAGACAGATTGTGTTAGAAAAACTAGCCACCCTGTTTACGAGGTGTCTCCTGGCGGGAAGAGTACCAGAGTCTTTGAAGAACGCTAACATCATCTTAATACATAAGAAAGGAGATGACAAGGACTTGAAGAATTACAGGCCGATCAGCTTGCTCTCTGTAGTATACAAGCTATTTACAAAGGTAATTGCTAACAGAGTAAAGAAAACATTAGAATTCAATCAACCAAAGGAACAAGCAGGATTTCGAACAGGCTACTCAACAATTGACCACATTCATACTATCAATCAGGTAATAGAGAAATGCTCAGAGTATAACCAACCACTATACATAGCCTTCGTAGATTACGAGAAGGCGTTTGATTCAGTAGAAATATCAGCCGTCATGCAAACACTGCGGAATCAGGGCGTAGATGAAGTATATATAAACATTCTGGAAGAAATCCACAAGGGATCAACTGCTACCATAGTGCTTCATAGAGAAAGCAACAGAATACCAATCAAGAAGGGTGTAAGGCAGGGGGACACAATTTCCCCAATGCTGTTTACCGCGTGCTTACAGGAGGTTTTCAGAAGCCTAGAATGGGAACAGTTAGAGATAAGAGTCAATGGAGAATACCTTAGTAACCTGCGCTTCGCCGATGACATTGCATTGCTGAGTAACTCGGGGGACGAATTGCAACTCATGATTACGTAGTTAGACAAGGAGAGCAGAAAAGTGGGTCTTAAAATTAATCTGCAGAAAACGAAAGTAATGTACAACAACCTCGGCAAAGAGCAGCGCTTCGAGATAGGTAATAGTGCACTTGAAGTTGTAAAAGACTATGTCTACTTAGGGCAGGTAATAACCGCAGAGCCGAACCACGAGATTGAAGTAACTAGAAGAATAAGAATGGGGTGGAGCACATTCGTCAAGCACTCTCAAATTATGACAGGTAGATTGCCAATATCCCTCAAGAGGAAGGTATATAACAGCTGTATCTTGCCGGTACTTAGCTACGGAGCAGAAACCTGGAGACTTACAAAGAGGGTTCAGCTTAAATTGAGGACGACGCAGCGAGCAATGGAAAGAAAAATGGTAGGTGTAACCTTAAGAGACAAGAAGAGAGCAGAGTGGATTAGGGAACAAACGGGGGTTAAGGATATCATAGCTGAAATCAAGAAGAAGAAATGGACATGGGCAGGGCATGTAGCGCGTAGACAGGATAACCGCTGGTCATTAAGGGTAACTGACTGGATTCCCAGAGAAGGGAAGCGGGTTAGGGGGAGACAGAAGGTTAGGTGGGCAGATGAGATTAAGAAGTTTGCGGGTATAAATTGGAAGCAGGAAGCACAGGACCGGGTTAACTGGCGGAACATGGGAGAGGCCTTTGTCCTGCAGTGGACATAGTCAGGCTGATGATGATGGTGGTAAGAGTGGAGCACGACTGTCTCCGTGGCCCAATTGGCTAGCGCGATCCGCTGTTAACCTAAAGGTGCGAGGTTCGAGCCCACCCGGTGGTGGCGCGGCGCTTTTTTTTCTTTAGGCTGATAGCTCTGATGAAATGTTCTGACGGTGGTGAGAGTGGAGCACGACTGTCTCCGTGGCGCAATTGGCTAGCGCGATCGGCTGTTCACCGAAAGGTTGGAGGTTCGAGCCCACCCGGTGGTGGTGGGGCGCTTTTTTTTTCTTTGGGCTGATAGCACTGAAGAAATGTTCTGACGGTGGTGAGAGTGGAGCACGACTGTCTCCGTGGCACAATTGGCTAGCACGTTTGGCAGTTAACCGAAAAATTGGAGTTTCGAGCTATCCCGGGAGTGGTGTGTTGCTTTTTTCTTTGCGCTGATAGCTTTGAAGATATGTTCTAATGGTGGTGAGAGTGGAGCACGACTTTCTCCATGGCGCAATTGGCTAGCGTGGTCAGCGGTTAACCGAAAGGTTGGAGGTTCGAGCCCACCCGGTGATGGTGTGGCGCTTTTTTTTCTCTGCACTGGTAGCTTTGGAGAAATGTTCTGATGGTGGTGAGATTGGAGCACGACTGTCTCCTTGGCGCAATTGGCTAGTACAATCGGCTGTTAACCGAAAACTTGGAGTTGCCCTCCCGGGAGTGGTGTGTCGCGTTTTTCTTTGCGCTGATAGCTTTGAAAATATGTTCTGATGATGGTGAGACTGGAGCACGACTGTCTCCGTGGCGCAATTGGCTAGCACGATCGGCGGTTAACTGAAAGGTTGGAGGTTCGAGCCCTCCCCGGAGTGGTGTGTTGCTTTTCATTCTTTGGGCTGATAGCTTTGAAGATGTGTTTTGATGGTGGTGAGAATGGAGCAGGACTGTCTCCGTGGCGCAATTGGCTAGCGCGATCCGCTGTTAACCAAAAGGTTGGAGGTTTGAGCCCACCCTGGGACGGTGTGTCGCTTTTTTTTCTTTTCGCTGATAGCTTTGAAGATATTTTCTGATGGTGTTGAGAGTGGAGCACGACTGTCTCCGTCACGCAATTGGCTATCGCGATCTGCTGTTGACCAAAAGGTTGGAGGTTCGAGCCCACCCGGTGGTGGTAGGGCGTTTTTTTTCTCTTGCGCTGATAGCTCTGAAGAAATGTTCTGACGGTGGTAAGAGTGGAGCACGACTGTCTCCGTGGCGCAATTGGCTAGCACGTTCGGCTGTCAACCGAAAAATTGGAGTTTCAAGCCAACCCGGTGGTGGTGGGGCGCTTTTTTTTTCTTTGCGCTGATAGCTTTGGAGAAAGGTTCTGACGGTGGTTAGATTGGAGAACGACTATCTCCGTGGCGCGATTGGCTAGCGCGATCGGCTGTTAACCGAAAGGTTGGGGTTCGAGCGCACCCGGTGGTAGTGCGGCTCTTTTTTTTCTTTGGGCTGATAGCTTTGAAGATTTGTTCTGATGGTGGTGAGAGTGGAGCAGGACTGTCTCCGTGGCGCACATAGCTAGCGCGGTCGCCTGTTAACCGAAAGGTTGGAGGTTCGAGCCCACCCTGTCGTGGTGCGGCACTTTTTTTGGGGCTGATAGCTTTGAAGATAGGTTCTGATGGTGGTGAGAGTGGAGCACGACTGTCTCCGTGGCCCAATTGGATAGCGCGATCCGCTGTTAACCTAAAGGTTGGAGGTTTGAGCCCACCCGGTGGTTGAGCGGCGCTTTTTTTTGGGCTGATAGATCTGAAGAAATGTTCTGACGGTGGTGAGAGTGAAGCAGGACTGTCTCCGTGGCGCAATTGGCTAGCGCGATCGGCTGTTAACCGAAAGCTTGGAGTTTAGAGCCCACCCGGTATTGGTGCGGCGCCTTTTTTTCTTTGGGCTGATAGCTTTGAAGATATGTTTTGATGGTGGTGAGAGTGGAGCAGGATTGTCTCCGTGGCGCAATTGGCTAGCGCGATTGGCTGTTAACGAAAGGTTGGAGGTTTGAGCCCACCCGGGGACGGTGTGTCGCTTTTTTTTGTTCTTTTCGCTCTGATAGCTTTGAAGATATGTTCCGATGGTGGTGAGAGTGGAGCACGACTGTCTCCGTGGCGCAATTGGCAAGCGCGATCTGCTGTTGACCGAAAGATTGGAGGTTCGAGCCCACCCGGTGGTGGTGCGGCGCTTCTTTTTCTTTGGGTTGATAGCTCTGAAGAAATCTTCTGACGGTGGTAAGAGTGGAGCACGACTGTCTCCGTGGCGCAATTGGCTAGTGCGATCGGCAGTTAACCGAAAAGTTGGAGGCTCGAGCCAACGCGGTGGTGGTGCGGCGCTTTTGTTTCTTTGGGCTGATAGCTTTGAAGATATCTTCTGATGGTGGTGAGAGTAGAGCAAGACTGTCTCCGTAGCACAATTTGCTAGCGTGATCGGCTGTTAACCGAAAGGTTGGAAGTTCGAGCCCTCCCGCGAGTAGTGATTAGCTTTTTTTTGCACTGATAGCTTTGGAGACATGTTTCTGACGGTGGTGAGATTGGAGCACGACTGTCTCCGTGGCGCAATTGGCTATCGCGATCGGCTGTTTACTAAAAGGTTGGAGGTTCGAGCCCAGCCGGTGGTGGTGCGGCGCTTTTTGTTTCTTTGGGCTGATAGCTTGAAAAATATGTTCTGATGTTGGTGAGAGCGGAGCAGGACTGTCTCCGTGGCGCAATTGGCTCGCGCGATTGGCTGTTAACTAAAAGGTTGGAGTTTCGAGCCCACTCGGTGGTGGTGCGGCGCTTCTTTTTTTGGGCTGATAGCTCTTAAGAAATGTTCTGACGGTGGTAAGAGTGGAGCACGACTGTCTGTGTGGCGCAATTGGCTAGCGCGATCGGCAGTTAACCGAAAAGGTGGAGGTTCGAGCCCACCCGGTGGTGGTGCGGCGCTTTTTTTTGTTTGGGCTGATAGCTTTGAAGATATGTTCTGATGGTGGTGAGAGTGGAGCAGGACTGTCTCCGTGGCGCAATTGGCTAGCGCGATCAGCTGTTAACCGAAAGCTTGGAGTTTCGAGCCCACCCGGTAATGGTGCGGCGCTTTTTTTTCTTTGGGCTGATAGCTTTGAAGATATGTTCTGATGGTGGTGAGAGTGGAGCAGGACTGTCTCCGTGGCGCAATTGGCTAGCGCGATCGGCTGTTAACCGAAAGGTTGGAGGTTTGAGCCCACCCGGGGACGGTGTGTCGCTTTTTTTTCTTTTCGCTGATAGCTTTGAAGATATGTTCTGATGGTGTTGATAGTGGAGCACGACGGCCTCCGTCGCGCAATTGGCTAATGCGATCGGCTGTTAACTGAAAGTTTGCAGGTTCGAGCCCTCCCGGTAGTGGTGTGTTGCTTTTTTTTCTTTGGGCTGAAAGCTTTGAAGATATGTTCTGATGGTGGTGAGAGATAGCAGCACTGTCTCCGTGGCGCAATGGGCTAGAGCGATCGGCTCCTAACCGAAAGGTTGGATGTTCGAGCCCACCCGGTGGTGGTGCGGCGCTTTTTTTTCTTTAGGCTGATAGCTTTGAAGATATGTTCCGATGGTGGTGAGAGTCTAGCAGGACTTTCTCCGTGGCGCAATTCGCTAGCGCGAACGGCTGTTAACCGAAAGGTTGGTGGTTCGAGCCCTCGCGGGAGTGGTGTGTTGCTTTTTTCTTCGCGCTGATAGCTTTGGAGACATGTTCTGATGGTGGTGAGATCGGAGCAAGACTGTCTCCGTGGCGCAATTGGCTAGTGCGATCGGCTGTTAACTGAAAGGTTGGAGGTTCGAGCCCTCCAGGGAGTGGTGTGTTGCTTTTTTTTCTTTAGGCTGATAGCTTTGAAGTTATGTTCTGATGGTGGTGAGAGTGGAGCAGGACTGTCTCCGTGGCGCAATTGGCTAGGGCGGTCGGCTATTAACCGAAAGGCTGGGGGTTCGAGCCCACCCGGTGATGGTGCGGTGCTTTTTTTTTCTTTCCACTGATAGCTTTGGAAAAAATGTTCTGATGGTGGTGAGATTGGAGCACGACTGTCTCCTTGGCGCAATTGGCTAGCACAATCGGCTGTTAACCGAAACATTGGAGTTTCCAGCCCTCCCGGGAGTGGTGTGTCGCATTTTTTTTTGTCGCTGATAGCTTTGAAAATATGTTCTTATGGTGGTGCGAGTGGAGCAGGACTGTCTCCGTGGCGCAATTGGCGAGCGTGATCGGCTGATAACCGAAAGGTTGGAGGTTCGAGCCCACCCGGTGGTGGTGCGGCGCTTTTTTTTTCTTTGGGCTGATAGCTTTGAAGATATCTTCTGATGGTGGTGAGAGTGGAGCAGGACTGTCTCCGTGGCGCAATTGGCTAGCTCGATCGGCTGTTAACCGAAAGCTTGGAGTTTCGAGCCCGCCCGGTAGTGGTGCAGCGCTTTTTTTTCTTTGGGCTGATAGCTTTGAAGATATGTTCTGTTGGTGGTGAGAGTGGAGCAGGACTGTCTCCGTGGCGCAATAGGCCAGCGCGATCGGCTGTTAATCGAAAGGTTGGAGGTTCGAGCCCACCCGGAGATGGTGCGGCGCTATTTTTTCTTTGGGCTGATAGCTTTGAAAATATGTTTTGATGGTGGTGAGAATGGAGCAGGACTGTCTCCGTGGCGCAATTGGCTAGCGCGATCGGCTGTTAACCGAAAGGTTGGAGGTTTGAGCCCCCCCGGGGACGGTGGATCGCTTTTTTTTCTTTTCGCTGATAGGTTTGAAGGTATGTTCTGATGGTGTTGAGATTGGAGCACGACGGTCTCCGTCGAGCAATTGGCTAACGCGATCTGCTGTTAACCGAAAGGTTGGAGGTTCGAGCCCACCCGGTGGTGGTGCGGCGCTTTTTTTTTTCTTTGCACTGATAGCTTTGGAGAAATGTTCTGATGGTGGTGAGATTGGAGCACGACTGTCTCCTTGGCGCAATTGGCTAGCACAATCGGCTGTTAACCGAAAAATTGGAGTTTTGAGCCCACCCGGGGACGGTGTGTCGCTTTTTTTTTCTTTGCGCTGATAGCTTTGAAGATATGTTCTGATGGTTGTGAGAGTGGAGCACGACTGTCTCCGTGGCGCAATTGGCTAGCGCGATCGGCTGTTAATCGAAATGTTGGAGGTTAGAGCCCACCCGGGGACGGTGTGTCGCTTTCTTTTTCTTTGCGCTGATAGCTTTGAAGATATGTTCTGATAGTGGGGAGAGTGGAGCACAGCTGTCTCCGTGGCGCAATTGGCTAGCGCGGTCAGCGGTTAACCGAAAGGGTGGGGGTTCGAGCCCACCCGGTGATGGTGCGGCGCTTTTTTTTTCATTTCACTGATAGCTTTGGAAAAAATGTTCTGATGTTTGTGAGATTGGAGCACGACTGTCTCCTTGGCGCAATTGGCTAGCACAATCGGCATTTAACCGAAACATTGGAGTTTCCAGCCCTCCCGTGAGTGGTGTGTCGCATTTTTTTTGCGCTGATAGCTTTGAAGATATGTTCTGATAGTGGGGAGAGTGGAGCACAGCTGTCTCCGTGGCGCAATTGGCTAGCGCGGTCAGCGGTAAACCGAAAGCTTGGAGTTTCGAGCCCGCCCGGTAGTGGTGCAGCGCTTTTTTTTCTTTGGGCTGATAGCTTTGAAGATATGTGCTGATGGTGGTGAGAGTGGAGCACGACTGTCTCCTTGGCGCAATTGGCTAGCACAATTGGCTGTTAACCGAAAACTTGGAGTTGCCCTCCCGGGAGTGGTGTGTCGCGTTTTTCTTTGCGCTGATAGCATTGAAAATATGTTCTGATGATGGTGAGACTGGAGCACGACTGTCTCCGTGGCGCAATTGGCTAGCACGATCTGCTGTTGACCGAAAGGTTGGAGGTTCGAGCCCAACCGGTGGTGGTGCGGCGCTTCTTTTTCTTTGGGCTGATAGCTCTGAAGAAATGTTCTGACGGTGGGGAGAGTGGAGCACGACTGTCTCCGTGGCGCAATTGGCTAGCGCGATCGGCAGTAAAACCGAAAAGTTGGAGGTTCGAGCCCACCTGGTGGTGGTGCGGCACTTTTTTTTTGGGCCGATAGTTTTGGAGACATGTTCTGACGGTGGTGAGAATAGAGCATGACTGTTTCCGTGGCGCAATTGGCTAGTGCGACCGGCAGTTAACCGAAAAGTTGGAAGTTCGAGCCCTCCCGCGAGTAGTGATTAGCTTTTTTTTGCACTGATAGCTTTGGAGACATGTTTCTGACGGTGGTGAGATTGGAGCACGACTGTCTCCGTGGCGCAATTGGCTAGCGCGATCAGCTGTTAACCGAAAGCTTGGAGTTTCGAGCCCACCCGGTAATGGTGCGGCGCTTTTTTTTCTTTGGGCTGACAGCTTTGAAGATATGTTCTGATGGTGGTGAGAGTGGAGCACGACGGTCTCCGTGGCGCAATTGGCGAGCGCGATCGGCTGTTAACCGAAAGTTTAGAGGTTCGAGCCCACCCGGTGGTGGTGCGGCGCTTTTTTTTCTTTAGGCTGATAGCTTTGAAGATATGTTCTGATGGTGGTGAGAGTGGAGCAGGACTGTCTCCGTGGCGCAATTGGCTAGCACGTTCGGCTGTCAACCGAAAAATTGGAGTTTCAAGCCAACCCGGTGGTGGTGGGGCGCTTTTTTTTTCTTTGCGCTGATAGCTTTGGAGAAAGGTTCTGACGGTGGTTAGATTGGAGAACGACTATCTCCGTGGCGCGATTGGCTAGCGCGATCGGCTGTTAACCGAAAGGTTGGGGTTCGAGCGCACCCGGTGGTAGTGCGGCTCTTTTTTTTCTTTGGGCTGATAGCTTTGAAGATTTGTTCTGATGGTGGTGAGAGTGGAGCAGGACTGTCTCCGTGGCGCACATAGCTAGCGCGGTCGCCTGTTAACCGAAAGGTTGGAGGTTCGAGCCCACCCTGTCGTGGTGCGGCACTTTTTTTGGGGCTGATAGCTTTGAAGATAGGTTCTGATGGTGGTGAGAGTGGAGCACGACTGTCTCCGTGGCCCAATTGGATAGCGCGATCCGCTGTTAACCTAAAGGTTGGAGGTTTGAGCCCACCCGGTGGTTGAGCGGCGCTTTTTTTTGGCTGATAGATCTGAAGAAATGTTCTGACGGTGGTGAGAGTGAAGCAGGACTGTCTCCGTGGCGCAATTGGCTAGCGCGATCGGCTGTTAACCGTAAGCTTGTAGTTTAGAGCCCACCCGGTATTGGTGCGGCGCCTTTTTTTCTTTGGGCTGATAGCTTTAAAGATATGTTTTGATGGTGGTGAGAGTGGAGCAGGATTGTCTCCGTGGCGCAATTGGCTAGCGCGATCGGCTGTTAACGAAAGGTTGGAGGTTTGAGCCCACCCGGGGACGGTGTGTCGCTTTTTTTTGTTCTTTTCGCTCTGATAGCTTTGAAGATATGTTCTGATGGTGGTGAGAGTGGAGCACGACTGTCTCCGTGGCGCAATTGGCAAGCGCGATCTGCTGCTGACCGAAAGATTGGAGGTTCGAGCCCACCCGGTGGTGGTGCGGCGCTTCTTTTTCTTTGGGTTGATAGCTCTGAAGAAATCTTCTGACGGTGGTAAGAGTGGAGCACGACTGTCTCCGTGGCGCAATTGGCTAGTGCGATCGGCAGTTAACCGAAAAGTTGGAGGCTCGAGCCAACGCGGTGGTGGTGCGGCGCTTTTGTTTCTTTGGGCTGATAGCTTTGAAGATATCTTCTGATGGTGGTGAGAGTAGAGCAAGACCGTCTCTGTAGCACAATTTGCTAGCGCGATCGGCTGTTAACCGAAAGGTTGGAAGTTCGAGCCCTCCCGCGAGTAGTGATTAGCTTTTTTTTTGCACTGATAGCTTTGGAGACATGTTTCTGACGGTGGTGAGATTGGAGCACGACTGTCTCCGTGGCGCAATTGGCTATCGCGATCGGCTGTTAACTAAAAGGTTGGAGGTTCGAGCCCAGCCGGTGGTGGTGCGGCGCTTTTTGTTTCTTTGGGCTGATAGCTTGAAAAATATGTTCTGATGTTGGTGAGAGCGGAGCAGGACTGTCTCCGTGGCGCAATTGGCTCGCGCGATTGGCTGTTAACTAAAAGGTTGGAGTTTCGAGCCCACTCGGGGGTGGTGCGGCGCTTCTTTTTTTGGGCTGATAGCTCTTAAGAAATGTTCTGACGGTGGTAAGAGTGGAGCACGACTGTCTGTGTGGCGCAATTGGCTAGCGCGATCGGCAGTTAACCGAAAAGTTGGAGGTTCGAGCCCACCCGGTGGTGGTGCGGCGCTTTTTTTGTTTGGGCTGATAGCTTTGAAGATATGTTCTGATGGTGGTGAGAGTGGAGCAGGACTGTCTCCGTGGCGCAATTGGCTAGCGCGATCAGCTGTTAACCGAAAGCTTGGAGTTTCGAGCCCACCCGGTAATGGTGCGGCGCTTTTTTTTCTTTGGGCTGATAGCCTTGAAGATATGTGCTGATGGTGGTGAGAGTGGAGCAGGACTGTCTCCGTGGCGCAATTGGCTAGCGCGATCGGCTGTTAACCGAAAGGTTGGAGGTTTGAGCCCACCCGGGGACGGTGTGTCGCTTTTTTTTCTTTTCGCTGATAGCTTTGAAGATATGTTCTGATGGTGTTGATAGTGGAGCACGACGGCCTCCGTCGCGCAATTGGCTAATGCGATCGGCTGTTAACTGAAAGTTTGCAGGTTCGAGCCCTCCCGGTAGTGGTGTGTTGCTTTTTTTTCTTTGGGCTGAAAGCTTTGAAGATATGTTCTGATGGTGGTGAGAGATAGCAGCACTGTCTCCGTGGCGCAATGGGCTAGAGCGATCGGCTCCTAACCGAAAGGTTGGATGTTCGAGCCCACCCGGTGGTGGTGCGGCGCTTTTTTTTCTTTAGGCTGATAGCTTTGAAGATATGTTCCGATGGTGGTGAGAGTCTAGCAGGACTTTCTCCGTGGCGCAATTCGCTAGCGCGAGCGGCTGTTAACCGAAAGGTTGGTGGTTCGAGCCCTCGCGGGAGTGGTGTGTTGCTTTTTTCTTCGCGCTGATAGCTTTGGAGACATGTTCTGATGGTGGTGAGATCGGAGCAAGACTGTCTCCGTGGCGCAATTGGCTAGTGCGATCGGCTGTTAACTGAAAGGTTGGAGGTTCGAGCCCTCCAGGGAGTGGTGTGTTGCTTTTTTTTCTTTAGGCTGATAGCTTTGAAGTTATGTTCTGATGGTGGTGAGAGTGGAGCAGGACTGTCTCCGTGGCGCAATTGGCTAGGGCGGTCGGCTATTAACCGAAAGGCTGGGGGTTCGAGCCCACCCGGTGATGGTGCGGTGCTTTTTTTTTCTTTCCACTGATAGCTTTGGAAAAAATGTTCTGATGGTGGTGAGATTGGAGCACGACTGTCTCCTTGGCGCAATTGGCTAGCACAATCGGCTGTTAACCGAAACATTGGAGTTTCCAGCCCTCCCGGGAGTGGTGTGTCGCATTTTTTTTTGTCGCTGATAGCTTTGAAAATATGTTCTTATGGTGGTGCGAGTGGAGCAGGACTGTCTCCGTGGCGCAATTGGCGAGCGTGATCGGCTGATAACCGAAAGGTTGGAGGTTCGAGCCCACCCGGTGGTGGTGCGGCGCTTTTTTTTTCTTTGGGCTGATAGCTTTGAAGATATCTTCTGATGGTGGTGAGAGTGGAGCAGGACTGTCTCCGTGGCGCAATTGGCTAGCTCGATCGGCTGTTAACCGAAAGCTTGGAGTTTCGAGCCCGCCCGGTAGTGGTGCAGCGCTTTTTTTTCTTTGGGCTGATAGCTTTGAAGATATGTTCTGTTGGTGGTGAGAGTGGAGCAGGACTGTCTCCGTGGCGCAATAGGCCAGCGCGATCGGCTGTTAATCGAAAGGTTGGAGGTTCGAGCCCACCCGGAGATGGTGCGGCGCTATTTTTTCTTTGGGCTGATAGCTTTGAAAATATGTTTTGATGGTGGTGAGAATGGAGCAGGACTGTCTCCGTGGCGCAATTGGCTAGCGCGATCGGCTGTTAACCGAAAGGTTGGAGGTTTGAGCCCCCCCGGGGACGGTGGATCGCTTTTTTTTCTTTTCGCTGATAGGTTTGAAGGTATGTTCTGATGGTGTTGAGATTGGAGCACGACGGTCTCCGTCGAGCAATTGGCTAACGCGATCTGCTGTTAACCGAAAGGTTGGAGGTTCGAGCCCACCCGGTGGTGGTGCGGCGCTTTTTTTTTTCTTTGCACTGATAGCTTTGGAGAAATGTTCTGATGGTGGTGAGATTGGAGCACGACTGTCTCCTTGGCGCAATTGGCTAGCACGATCGGCTGTTAACCGAAAATTTGGAGTTTTGAGCCCACCCGGGGACGGTGTGTCGCTTTTTTTTTTTCTTTGCGCTGATAGCTTTGAAGATATGTTCTGATGGTTGTGAGAGTGGAGCACGACTGTCTCCGTGGCGCAATTGGCTAGCGCGATCGGCTGTTAATCGAAATGTTGGAGGTTAGAGCCCACCCGGGGACGGTGTGTCGCTTTCTTTTTCTTTGCGCTGATAGCTTTGAAGATATGTTCTGATAGTGGGGAGAGTGGAGCACAGCTGTCTCCGTGGCGCAATTGGCTAGCGCGGTCAGCGGTTAACCGAAAGGGTGGGGGTTCGAGCCCACCCGGTGATGGTGCGGCGCTTTTTTTTCATTTCACTGATAGCTTTGGAAAAAATGTTCTGATGTTTGTGAGATTGGAGCACGACTGTCTCCTTGGCGCAATTGGCTAGCACAATCGGCATTTAACCGAAACATTGGAGTTTCCAGCCCTCCCGGGAGTGGTGTGTCGCATTTTTTTTTTGCGCTGATAGCTTTGAAGATATGTTCTGATAGTGGGGAGAGTGGAGCACAGCTGTCTCCGTGGCGCAATTGGCTAGCGCGGTCAGCGGTAAACCGAAAGCTTGGAGTTTCGAGCCCGCCCGGTAGTGGTGCAGCGCTTTTTTTTCTTTGGGCTGATAGCTTTGAAGATATGTGCTGATGGTGGTGAGAGTGGAGCACGACTGTCTCCTTGGCGCAATTGGCTAGCACAATTGGCTGTTAACCGAAAACTTGGAGTTGCCCTCCCGGGAGTGGTGTGTCGCGTTTTTCTTTGCGCTGATAGCATTGAAAATATGTTCTGATGATGGTGAGACTGGAGCACGACTGTCTCCGTGGCGCAATTGGCTAGCACGATCTGCTGTTGACCGAAAGGTTGGAGGTTCGAGCCCAACCGGTGGTGGTGCGGCGCTTCTTTTTCTTTGGGCTGATAGCTCTGAAGAAATGTTCTGACGGTGGGGAGAGTGGAGCACGACTGTCTCCGTGGCGCAATTGGCTAGCGCGATCGGCAGTAAAACCGAAAAGTTGGAGGTTCGAGCCCACCTGGTGGTTTGGTTTGGTTTGGAAAAACTTTATTGACAAGTCCGAAGGCGTGCGCCCTAGCACACGGCGGGCCGCTCCCACGATGGGACAGTAAGGCCGAGCCCTAGCGCCGCATCGTGGGCCCTCTGGACAGCCCAAAGTTGCGATGTTATGTCTGGGCTCCGGAGAGCGGAGTCCCACTTTCTGGACGATGCTGTATCGGTGCCACGTACCGAAGGGCACTCCCAGAGCATGTGGTGTAAGGTGGCTAAACCGCCACATTTTGTACACGAGTTGGTTAAATAAACATCAGGATAAAGTTTGTGAAGAAAGGCAGGGTTAGGGTACGTTTCTGTTTGAAGTAATCGCAATGTAAGCGCCTGCGCTCTATTTAGCTTCGCATGTGGAGGTGGAAAGATTCTCCTATCCATAGCGAAATGTTGGGTTATTTCATTATATGTAGTTGGCGGATCCCTGTTTACGAAATCTCCAGTTCGACCCAAAGGTCCTCCATGGCCGCGGACAGCTAACCCTCGCGCCCTGGAGTGGGCCAACTCATTGAGATTTATGATCCCTCCGTCCATGTTTCCCATATGAGCTGGGAACCATGTAATGGTATGGGTTGTAAGCAACTTATCACCGAGTATATTTTTGGCCTCTTTGCACACAGCTCCAACACTGAAGGCACGAATGGCAGCTCTAGAATCGCTAAATATGTGTTCATTACGCTGATCTAAAAGAGCCAAGGCGATGGCAACCTGCTCAGCTGCATTGGCAGTTCTGGCGCATACCGACGCCGCATTAATTGTAATACCTTTGTGGTTGATTGCCACTACCGTGAATCGGTCTCTCTGGCCATCATATTGCGCCGCGTCCACGAAACAGGCCCCCCCGTCAAGATCCGCAACTTGGCGAAGAAGGGCCCGAGCGCGCGCTCTCCTCCTTCCAACATTACGTTGGGGATGCATGTTCCGCGGGGCAGGCGAGACAATGATGTTTTCCTTCTGATCCCTCGTCAACCCTTGGTACAGAGCCTCAATCTGAGCTGGTGGAATACCCATTTCTGCGAGAATCATCCTCCCCGCTTTTGAGCCAGACAGCCTAATTACCTGTGTTCTTTCTTGTGCTTCCGCAATTTCCTCCAATGTATTATGAATTCCCAACTGCAGGAGACGATTGGTGTGGGTGTAGTTGGGGAGCCCAAGGGCATTCTTTACAGCTCTCCTGATCATTGCATTAAGCTTGTCCCTTTCCATTCTCTTCCAGACATGCATTGCCGCCACATATGCAAAATGACACAGCAGAAAAGCATGTATAAGCCTGACCAAGTTGTCCTCTGATAGTCCTGTCCTTCGGTTAGCCACCCGTCTTATGAGCCTAATAACACTGTCTGTCTTTTTTTCCAACCTTTTAATCGTGATGGTGTTGGTGCCCGTTGCTTCTAGCGTCATACCTAAGATCCGAATGGAAGCGACTTTGGGGATTGATCGTCCACTTTTGGTACGTAAGTGGATGTCATTTTCTAGGGGCGGCACCCAGCCTCGCGGTCGACGGCCCCTCCTGACCGGTTTATAGAGGAGAAGCTCGGACTTTTCCGGAGAGCAAGAAAGGCCTGTGTCTTCCAGAAAACTCTCGGTAGTGTCGATGGCCTCTTGCAGGGCCGCCTCTACAGTGCCATCACTTCCTCCTCTACACCAAATGGTGATATCATCGGCATAAATTGTATGACCAACATCTGAAATTCCAGAAAGCTGCCTCGAGAGACCAGCCATGACGATGTTAAAAAGTAAGGGTGATAGAACAGATCCCTGCGGGGTGCCCCTATTTCCCAGCGCTTGCACATCCGATTCTAGATCTCCAACTTTAAGTATGGCTTTTCGACCACACAGGAAGGATCTGACAAACGCATGAAATGAGGAACCTAGGTTGAGACTTGAGATCGCATCTAAAATAGAATCATGGCGGACATTATCAAACGCTTTTTTTAAATCCAAGCCTAGGATCGCCCTGGTGTCTCTGGTATGATTATCTAAAATTTGACACTTAATGATTTTCATAGCATCCTGCGTACAGAGGCCTGGCCTAAAGCCAATAAGGTAGTGAGGGAAGAGATCATTGTGCTCTATGTAGTCCGCGATTCGGTTCTGGACAACGTGTTCCACCACCTTTCCCACGCATGACGTGAGAGAGATGGGGCGCAGATTGTCCAAACTTGGTGCTTTACCGGGCTTGGGAATGAGGATCACCTTGGCCAACTTCCATTGTTCCGGGATGTCACCTCCCTTCCAAATCCTATTAATCTCATCAGTAAGAAATTCAACAGAGTCATCTTCCAAATTCCGAAGCGCTTTGTTGGTGACCTTATCTGGACCCGGTGCCGATCGGCCATTAAGTTCGTGCAGGGCACGTCGCACATCGCTGATGGTGAAGGGTTCATCCAAATGGGCACAAGGTGTTCCCATATACCCCGGATAGGCTTGCATGGAATCAACTGCTAGCGGTAGATACTTCTCAGCAAGCTGCCCCAATAGCTCCGCGCCCGAGGAGGATTTTTGAGCAAGATGAAGTATTCTAGCAAGGACCCCCCTCTGATTAGATTTAGTGCCCGACTCGTCAAGCAAGTGTTTTAAAAGATTCCATTTACCTCTGGTTCGCATTTGTCCATCGACTGAATTACAAATTTCATCCCACTGCTGCCTCGACAAGTTTTTGCAATGTTCTTCGATTTGTGTATTTAACTCTGCTATCTTTTTCCGAAGCCTACGATTAAGTCTCTGACCCTTCCATCTGGCCAATAGTGACTGCTTTGCCTCCAGTAAATGCGCAAGCCGACTGTCCATTTTGTTTGTCTGTACCTCTGTCTCAATGGTTCTGGTAACCGCTCTAACGTCCTGCAGCAGCATCTCTGTCCATTGCCCCAGAGAGTCCGGGATTTCCCCCTGTTCCGCTCGAGCGCTGCGTGACTCCCGAAATTTATCCCAATCCACGTAAGTAAACTTTCTTTTAGATTTTGCCTCCATCTGTAATTTAGTAACTGTAATATAATGATCACTTCCTAAATCCGTCAGAAGATTTTCCCAACCTACCGAGCCAGCATTTTTCACGAAAGCTAGGTCCGGGGTGGAGTCCCTGGTGGTGGATGTGCCGCGCCTAGTAGGAAACATCGGGTCCGTAATTAACGAGAGATCCGCATCTCCCGTCTCCTGCCACAAGCTCCTGCCTTTAGCTGAATCATACGGGTAGTTCCACGCCCGGAAAGGCGAGTTAAAATCCCCCGCCACAACCAGAGGAGAGAGCCCAGCCATTCTGGTTGCCTTAGCTATGATCGTCCTAAAACGCTGCCTATGATCACTAGGGCTACTATATATGTTCAGTATAAAAATGCTGGAAAGGTTGGAAGAACTCGGAATGACCTCAACTAAGGAGAGCTCCGTTTTATTAGGTCTTACCCCTAGATCATGTGTCACAAAGGTGAACTTGTTGCTGACTAACGTGGCAATCCCTCTGCCTTCCCCTTTAACTGCATGTGCCTTGTACCCCGGGAGGGTTACACTATCAGACAGCGTCTCCTGCAGTAGGATCACTTGCGGCTTCTCGCTGTGAGAGCGGACAAATTGCTGCAGGGTGGCCCTTTTACTAAGGATCCCCCTGCAGTTCCATTGCCATATACGAAATTCAGCGTGCGAGGCCATCTTGATCATTGGAGGTGCTCCCTGACCCTGCCGTCAGGTTCTGTACAGAAGCAACTGTACTATTCGAACTGGGGATACTCATGGGAATGGGCGCCGATAAAGGCGTTCCCTCTGGAAAGAAATCCGGGTGAATCCGAGCTGCTCCCCTGATATTGGGGCTCTGCACCATAAGGCCGGCGTTCTGTAATTGATTCTCCACACATTGAATTCTGGCATGTTGAATATCTATTTTCTGATCCATAACTGTGAGACGTTGATCGACCGCCGAGAAACGCTCATTAAGTTTGTGAATCTCAAGGCAAATTGAATTTAGAGTCTCCTTAATTTCAGATTTAGCTCTAGCCTGCACATTCTCGGCTGAAGTCGCAGCCTTACGCTTGGCTGGGTTACCCGAGGGGCCCGCTTCCACGACCATGGGAACCTCCATGGGTTGAGGAGAGGGAGAACCTACACACGGAGAAGCAGATGCCAGAGTAGCTTGAGATGTACTGACTCGTCTAAGCTCAGCCATTTCGGCTCTCAGCGACTCAATAATGCTGCGCATTTCGGCATTCTCCTTCCTAAGCTGATTTAGCTCCGCTAGACCATGCTCTGGCGCAGTGCCTCCCGTTACCTTTTCACCTCCTCCGCTGCGCACCCGGTCAGCCCAGGAGCCGCCCTGCATCTCCGGTTGGGGTGGGCTTTGGAAACGGACTGTGCCATGCGGGTCCCTGGACTGGCTCCTCGAGTGCGATGGGCCTCTGGATTGGGACCGACGACGATCTCTGGACCGGGACTTGGCTCGGCCTTTAGACGAAGTTCCCTTTCGCTGGCCTTGGGAGCGACTTCTGGACCGAGATCTGGATCTGGACCGACTGCTTGCCTGTTGCGATGAGTCACGGCTGTCCACCCCAGTTGCAGCAGAACGACTGTTTGAACTGGAGTTGCGGTGTGCAGGCTGGCTCACACCCTCGTCGGCGTTAGCAGGTACCGTTTGCTGACTACGACGCTCTGATTCCGCACGGCGCTCTCTTCGCCGCCTTCGCACAATAAATGGAAGCTGAAACCTTTGCTGGCAACTTTTATCCGTCGTGGCGTGTGGGCCGCCACAGAATCCACAGGTCGGGGAACATTGATGGTTCTCATCAGGGTTGTTGATTCCGCACCTCTTGCACACAGCTTCGTCCGGTGTCGGACAGACGTCCGCCCTGTGCCCGAGTCTGCCACAGGCATAGCAGCAGTCATGCTGCCGATGGTAAAGCGAGCATCTGACCAGCGCTGTGCCGAAATAAATGAAGTTGGGAACTTTGTAGCCATCGAAGACAATAACCACCGTCTCAGTGTTCTTAATACGTCTGACTCCCAGAGCCGTGGGGTTTCTTTCAGTAAGGATGCTCCTCTCCAGCTCCGTCTGGCTCTCCGATGCGTCAATCTTACGGATGACCCCCTTGCAGGTCTCATGCGGGGCAGCCTCGTAAGTGTTGATGTCATACTTCTTCATTCCCAATGTAAGGCAGCTCATCCTGAGGTAAGAGTCAGCGTTCGCACGGGACGCCGTGCTAATAACTATGATATTTTGCGTTGCATTCGGGCAGACAATGTCCTGACTGATGAGCGTGGGTACAATTCCAGCCGCCTCTGCGATTGCCCGGCCAAGTCTAGCTGAGCCCGCCTTCTCAACATCCAAGCCACCCCTTGGACGGACGATAATCTTCCAGTGCTCGCTAGGCAGTCGAGGCATTCTCGATGATTTGATAACTTGATTCTTCAAGTGTAGAGCTTTTCTTGTAGCACTGAAATTGCCCCTGGCATTCTCGCCGCATGCCGTGGCACGCTCTGTAGCACTGGCGTTCGTGCGCCTCGAGCTTTTCTTCACCGCGGCGGAACGCCAGCCGTGTTCCTCTCCAAACTCTTCCGGAGGGAGTTCATCACCGTCCATAATAACAGCAGCACCGTCCAGCATATTGGCTCAGCAGGTGGAACGAAGGACGCGTCCAAGGAAGGGCGCGTCCTGCCCGGCAGACGCCAACTCGGCGTTTGGTAAGCACGCGAGGCGTGGTCGGTGGCGTAAAAGTCCGAAAAATGCTCAAAAATGAACCTACCGGTGAAAGTCCGCTACCGACGTGAACCTTGGCAGCTTATGAGTCGACTCGTAGCAAGATCTTGAGGCACAGCACACGAAAAACCACAAAAATCATTTGCTGAAGCGGGAGCCCAAAGACCCCGGACTGCTCCGTTCTGCGCCACCTGGCGTCTCCCCACCTGGTGGTGGTGCGGCACTTTTTTTTTGGGCCGATAGTTTTGGAGACATGTTCTGACGGTGGTGAGAATAGAGCATGACTGTTTCCGTGGCGCAATTGGCTAGTGCGATCGGCAGTTAACCGAAAAGTTGGAAGTTCGAGCCCTCCCGCGAGTAGTGATTAGCTTTTTTTGCACTGATAGCTTTGGAGACATGTTTCTGACGGTGGTGAGATTGGAGCACGACTGTCTCCGTGGCGCAATTGGCTAGCGCGATCAGCTGTTAACCGAAAGCTTGGAGTTTCGAGCCCACCCGGTAATGGTGCGGCGCTTTTTTTTCTTTGGGCTGACAGCTTTGAAGATATGTTCTGATGGTGGTGAGAGTGGAGCACGACGGTCTCCGTGGCGCAATTGGCGAGCGCGATCGGCTGTTAACCGAAAGTTTAGAGGTTCGAGCCCACCCGGTGGTGGTGCGGCGCTTTTTTTTCTTTAGGCTGATAGCTTTGAAGATATGTTCTGATGGTGGTGAGAGTGGAGCAGGACTGTCTCCGTGGCGCAATTGGCTAGCGCGATCGGCTGTTAACCGAAAGCTTGGAGTTTCGAGCTCACCCGATAGTGGTGCGGCGCTTTTTTTTCTTCGGGCTGGAGCTTTGAAGATATGTTCTGAAGGTGGTGAGAGTGGAGCACGACTGTCTCCGTGGCGCAATTGGCTAGCGCGATCGGCTACTAACCGAAAGGTTGGAGTTTCGAGCCTGCCCGAGGACGGTGTGTCACTTTTTTTTCTTTGCACTGATAGCTTTGGAGACATGTTCTGACGGTGGTGAGATTGGAGCACGACTGTCTCCGTGGCGCAATTGGCTATCGCGATCGGCTGTTATCTGAAAGGTTGGAGGTTCGAGCCCTCCCGGGAGTGGTGTGTTGCTTTTTTTCCTTAGGCTTATAGCTTTGAAGATATGTTCTGATGGTGGTGAGAGTGGAGCAGGACTGTCTCCATGGCACAATTGGCTAGAGCGATCGGCTGTTAACCGAAAGGTTGCAGGTTTGAGCCCACCCGGTGGTGGTGCGGCGCTTTTTTTTTCTTTGGGCTGATAGCTTTGAAAATATGTTCTGATGGTTGTGAGAGTGGAGCACGACTGTCTCTGTGGCACAATTTGCTAGTGCGATCGGCTGTTGACCGAAAGGTTGGTGGTTCGAGCCCTCCCGGGAGTGGTGTGTAGCTTTTTTCTATGGGCTGATTGCTTTGAAGATATGTTCTGATGGTGGTGAGGGAGGAGCAGGACTGTCTCTGTGGCGCGATTGGCTAGCGCGATCGGCTGTTAACCGAAAGCTTGGAGTTTCGAGCCCACCCGGTATTGGTGCGGCGCTTTTTTTTCTTTGGGCTGGAGCTTTGAGGATATGTTCTGAAGTTGGTGAGAGTGGAGTAGAACTGTCTCCGTGGCGCAATTGGCGAGCGCGATCGGCTGTTAACCGAAAGGTTGGAGGTTCGAGCCCACCCGGTGGTGGTGCGGCGCTTTTTGTTTTTTTGGGCTGATAGCTTTAAAGATATGTTCTGATGGTGGTGAGAGTGGATCAGGACTGTCTCCGTGGCGCAATTGGCTAGCTCGATGGGCTGTTAACCGAAAGCTTGGAGGTTCGAGACCACCCGGTAATGGTGCGGCGCTTTTTTTTCTTTGGGCTGATAGCTTTAAAGATATGTTCTGATGGGTGGTGAGAGTGGAGCAGGACTGTCTCCGTGGCGCAATTGGCGAGCGCGATCGGCTGTTAACCGAAAGGTTGGAGGTTCGAGCCCACCCGGTGGTGGTGCGGCGCTTTTTGTTTTTTTGGGCTGATAGCTTTAAAGATATGTTCTGATGTTGGTGAGAGCGGAGCAGGACTGTCTCCGTGGCGCAATTGGCTCGCGCGATTGGCTGTTAACCGAAAGCTTGGAGTTTCGAGCCCACCCGGTGGTGGTGCGGCACTTCTTTTTTTTGGGCTGATAGCTCTTAAGAAATGTTCTGACGGTGGTAAGAGTGTAGCACGACTGTCTTTGTGGCGCAATTGGCTAGCGCGATCGGCAGTTAACCGAAAAGTTGGAGGTTCGAGCCCACCCGGTGGTGGTGTGGCGCTTTTTTTTGTTTGGGCTGATAGCTTTGAAGATATGTTCTGATGGTGGTGAGAGTGGAGCAGGACTGTCTCCGTGGCGCAATTGGCTAGCGCGATCAGCTGTTAACCGAAAGCTTGGAGTTTCGAGCCCACCCGGTAATTGTGCGGCGCTTTTTTTTCTTTGGGCTGATAGCTTTGAAGATATGTTCTGATGGTGGTGAGAGTGGAGCAGGACTGTCTCCGTGGCGCAATTGGCGAGCGCGATCGGCTGTTAACCGAAAGGTTGGAGGTTCGAGCCCACCCGGTGGTGGTGCGGCGCTTTTTTTTCTTTAGGCTGATAGCTTTGAAGATATGTTCTGATGGTGGCGAGAGTGGAGCAGGACTGTCTCCGTGGCGCAATTGGCTCGCGCGATCGGCTGTTAACCGAAAGCTTGGAGTTTCGAGCCCACCCGATAGTGGTGCGGCGCTTTTTTTTCTTCGGGCTTGAGCTTTGAAGATATGTTCTGAAGGTGGTGAGAGTGGAGCATGACTGTCTCCGTGGCGCAATTGGCTAGCGCGATCGGCTACTAACCGAAAGGTTGGAGTTTCGAGCCTGCCCGAGGACGGTGTGTCACTTTTTTTTCTTTGCACTGATAGCTTTGGAGACATGTTCTGACGGTGGAGAGATTGGAGCACGACTGTCTCCGTGGCGCAATTGGCTATCGCGATCGGCTGTTATCTGAAAGGTTGGAGGTTCGAGCCCTCCCGGGAGTGGTGTGTTGCTTTTTTTCTTTAGGCTGATAGCTTTGAAGATATGTTCTGAAGGTGGTGAGAGTGGAGCAGGACTGTCTCCATGGCACAATTGGCTAGAGCGATCGGCTGTTAACCGAAAGGTTGAGAAAGGTTGGAGGTTTGAGCCCACCCGGTGGTGGTGTGGCGCTTTTTTTTCTTTGGGCTGATAGCTTTGAAGATATGTTCTGATGGTGGTGAGAGTGGAGCACGACTGTCTCTGTGGCGCAATTTGCTAGCCCGATCGGCTGTTAACCGAAAGGTTGGTGGTTCGAGCCCTCCCGGGAGTGGAGTGTTGCTTTTTTCTTTGCGCTGATAGATTTGGAGACATGTTCTGACGGTGGTAAGATTGGAGCACGACTGTCTCCGTGGCGCAATTGGCTAGCACGTTCGGCTGTCAACCAAAAAATTGCAGTTTTGATCCTACCCGGTGGTGGTGGGGCGCTTTTTTTTCTTTGCGCTGATAGCTTTGGAGAAAGGTTCCGACGGTGGTGAGATTGGAGCACGACTATCTCCGTGGCACAATTGGCTAGCACGTTCGGCCTTTAACCGAAAGGTTGGAGGTTCGAGCCCACCCGGTGGTGGTGCGGGCTTTTTTTTCTATGGGCTGATTGCTTTGAAGATATGTTCTGATAGTGGTGACAGAGGAGCAGGACTGTCTCTGTTGCGCAATTCGCTAGCGCGATCGGCTGTTAACCGAAAGATTGGAGGTTCGAGCCCACCCGGTAATGGTGCGGCGCTTTTTTTTCTTTGGGCTGATAGCTTTAAAGATATCTTCTGATGGTGGTGAGAGTGGAGCAGGACTGTCTCCGTGGCGCAATTGGCGAGCGCGATCGGCTGTTAACCGAAAGGTTGGAGGTTCGAGCCCACCCGGTGGTGGTGCGGCGCTTTTTGTTTTTTTGGGCTGATAGCTTTAAAGATATGTTCTTATGGTGGTGAGAGTGGAGCAGGACTGTCTCCGTGGCGCCATTGGCTAGCTCGATGGGCTGTTAACCGAAAGCTTGGAGTTTCGAGCCCACCCGTTAGTGGTGTGGCGCTTTTTTTTCTTTGGGCTGGAGCTTTGAAGATATGTTCTGAAGGTGGTGAGAGTGGAGCAGGACTGTCTCCGTGGCGCAATTGGCCAGCCCGATCGGCTACTAACCGAAAGGTTAGAGTTTCGAGCCCAGCCGAGGACGGTGTGTCGCTTTCTTTTTCTTTGCGCTGATAGCTTTGTAGATATGTTCTGATGGTGGTGAGAGTGGAGCACGACTGTCTCCGTGGCGAAATTGGCTAGCGCGATCGGCTGTTAATCGAAAGGTTGGAGGTTCTAGCTCACCCGGGGGTGGTGCGGCGCTCTTTTTTCTTTGGGCTCATAGCTTTGAAGATATGTTTTGATGGTGGTGAGAGTGGAGCAGGATTGTCTCCGTGGCGCAATTGGCTAGCGCGATCGGCTGTTAACGAAAGGTTGGAGGTTCGAGCCCTCCCGCGAGTAGTGATTAGCTTTTTTTTTGCACTGATAGCTTTGGAGACATGTTCTGACGGTGGTGAGATTGGAGCACGACTGTCTCCGTGGCGCATTTGGCTATCGCGATCGGCTGTTAACTAAAAGGTTGGAGGTTCGAGCCCAGCCGGTGGTGGTGCGGCGCTTTTTGTTGCTTTGGGCTGATAGCTTTGAATATATGTTCTGATGTTGGTGAGAGCGGAGCAGGACTGTCTCCGTGGCGCAATTGGCTCGCGCGATTGTCTGTTAACCGAAAGCTTGGAGTTTCGAGCCCACCCGGTGGTGGTGCGGCCCTCTTTTTTTTGGGCTGATAGCTCTTAAGAAATGTTTTGACGGTGGTAAGAGTGGAGCACGACTGTCTGTGTGGCACAATTGGCTAGCGCGATCGGCAGTTAACCGAAAAGTTGGAGGTTCGAGCCCACCCGGTGGTGGTGCGGCGCTTTTTTTTGTTTGGGCTGATAGCTTTGAAGATATGTTCTGATGGTGGCGAGAGTGGAGCAGGACTGTCTCCGTGGCGCAATTGGCTAGCGCAATCAGCTGTTAACCGAAAGCTTGGAGTTTCGAGCCCACCCGGTAATGGTGCGGCGCTTTTTTTTCTTTGGGCTGATAGCTTTGAAGATATGTTCTGATGGTGGTGAGAGTGGAGCAGGACTGTCTCCGTGGCGCAATTGGCTAGCGCGATCAGCTCTTAACCCAAAGCTTGGAGTTTCGAGCCCACCCGGTATTGGTGCGGCGCTTTTTTTTCTTTGGGCTGCAGCTTTGAGGATATATTCTGAAGTTGGTGAGAGTGGAGTAGAACTGTCTCCGTGGCGCAATTGGCGAGCGCGATCGGCTGTTAACCGAAAGGTTGGAGGTTCGAGCCCACCCGGTGGTGGTGCGGCGCTTTTTGTTTTTTTCGGCTGATAGCTTTAAAGATATGTTCTGATGGTGGTGAGAGTGGAGCAGGACTGTCTCCGTGGCGCAATTGGCTAGCTCGATGGGCTGTTAACCGAAAGATTGGAGGTTCGAGCCCACCCGGTAATGGTGCGGCGCTTTTTTTTCTTTGGGCTGATAGCTTTAAAGATATGTTCTGATGGGTGGTGAGAGTGGAGCAGGACTGTCTCCGTGGCGCAATTGGCGAGCGCGATCGGCTGTTAACCGAAAGGTTGGAGGTTCGAGCCCACCCGGTGGTGGTGCGGCGCTTTTTGTTTTTTTTGGCTGATAGCTTTAAAGATATGTTCTTATGGTGGTGAGAGTGGAGCAGGACTGTCTCCGTGGCGCAATTGGCGAGCGCGATCGGCTGTTAACCGAAAGGTTGGAGGTTCGAGCCCACCCGGTGGTGGTGCGGCGCTTTTTTTTCTTTAGGCTGATAGCTTTGAAGATATGTTCTGATGGTGGTGAGAGTGGAGCAGGACTGTCTCCGTGGCGCAATTGGCTCGCGCGATCGGCTGTTAACCGAAAGCTTGGAGTTTCGAGCCCACCCGATAGTGGTGCGGCGCTTTTTTTTCTTCGGGCTGGAGCTTTGAAGATATGTTCTGAAGGTGGTGAGAGTGGAGCACGACTTTCTCCGTGGCGCAATTGGCTAGCGCGATCGGCTACTAACCGAAAGGTTGGAGTTTCGAGCCTGCCCGAGGACGGTGTGTCACTTTTTTTTCTTTGCACTGATAGCTTTGGAGACATGTTCTGACGGTGGAGAGATTGGAGCACGACTGTCTCCGTGGCGCAATTGGCTATCGCGATTGGCTGTTATCTGAAAGGTTGGAGGTTCGAGCCCTCCCGGGAGTGGTGTGTTGCTTTTTTTCTTTAGGCTGATAGCTTTGAAGATATGTTCTGATGGTGGTGAGAGTGGAGCAGGACTGTCTCCATGGCACAATTGGCTAGAGCGATCGGCTGTTAACCGAAAGGTTGGAGGTTTGAGCCCACCCGGTGGTGGTGCGGCGCTTTTTTTTCTTTGGGCTGATAGCTTTGAAGATATGTTCTGATGGTGGTGAGAGTGGAGCACGACTGTCTCTGTGGCGCAATTTGCTAGCGCGATCGGTTGTTAACCGAAAGGTTGGTGGTTCGAGCCCTCCCGGGAGTGGTGTGTTGCTTTTTTCTTTGCGCTGATAGATTTGGAGACATGTTCTGACGGTGGTAAGATTGGAGCACGACTGTCTCCGTGGCGCAATTGGCTAGTGCGATCTGCTGTTGACCGAAAGGTTGGAGGTTCGAGGCCACCCGGTGGTGGTGCGGCGCTTCTTTTTCTTTGGGCTGATAGCTCTGAAGAAATATTCTGAAGCTGGTAAGAGTAGAGCACGACTGTCTCCGTGGCGCAATTGGCTAGCACGTTCGGCTGTCAACCAAAAAATTGGAGTTTTGATCCTACCCGGTGGTGGTGGGGCGCTTTTTTTTTCTTTGCGCTGATAGCTTTGGAGAAAGGTTCCGACGGTGGTGAGATTGGAGCACGACTATCTCCGTGGCACAATTGGCTAGCACGTTCGGCGTTTAACCGAAAAGTTGGAGGTTCGAGCCCACCCGGTGGTGGTGCGGGCTTTTTTTTTCTATGGGCTGATTGCTTTGAAGATATGTTCTGATAGTGGTGACAGAGGAGCAGGACTGTCTCTGTGGCGCAATTCGCTAGCGCGATCGGCTGTTAACCGAAAGGTTGGAGGTTCGAGCCCACCCGGTAATGGTGCGGCGCTTTTTTTTCTTTGGGCTGATAGCTTTAAAGATATGTTCTGATGGTGGTGAGAGTGGAGCAGGACTGTCTCCGTGGCGCAATTGGCTAGCTCGATGGGCTGTTAACCGAAAGCTTGGAGTTTCGAGCCCACCCGTTAGTGGTGTGGCGCTTTTTTTTCTTTGGGCTGGAGCTTTGAAGATATGTTCTGATGGTGGTGAGAGTGGAGCACGACTGTCTCCGTGGCGAAATTGGCTAGCGCGATCGGCTGTTAATCGAAAGGTTGGAGGTTCTAGCTCACCCGGGGGTGGTGCGGCGCTCTTTTTTCTTTGGGCTCATAGCTTTGAAGATATGTTTTGATGGTGGTGAGAGTGGAGCAGGATTGTCTCCGTGGCGCAATTGGCTAGCGCGATCGGCTGTTAACGAAAGGGTGAGGTTCGAGCCCTCCCGCGAGTAGTGATTAGCTTTTTTTTTTGCACTGATAGCTTTGGAGACATGTTCTGACGGTGGTGAGATTGGAGCACGACTGTCTCCGTGGCGCAATTGGCTATCGCGATCGGCTGTTAACTAAAAGTTTGGAGGTTCGAGCCCAGCCGGTGGTGGTGCGGCGCTTTTTGTTTCTTTGGGCTGATAGCTTTGAATATATGTTCTGATGTTGGTGAGAGCGGAGCAGGACTGTCTCCGTGGCGCAATTGGCTCGCGCGATTGGCTGTTAACCGAAAGCTTGGAGTTTCGAGCCCACCCGGTGGTGGTGCGGCCCTCTTTTTTTTGGGCTGATAGCTCTTAAGAAATGTTGTGACGGTGGTAAGAGTGGAGCACGACTGTCTGTGTGGCGCAATTGGCTAGCGCGATCGGCAGTTAACCGAAAAGTTGGAGGTTCGAGCCCACCCGGTGGTGGTGCGGCGCTTTTTTTGTTTGGGCTGATAGCTTTGAAGATATGTTCTGATGGTGGTGAGAGTGGAGCAGGACTGTCTCCGTGGCGCAATTGGCTAGCGCGATCAGCTGTTAACCGAAAGCTTGGAGTTTCGAGCCCACCCGGTATGGTGCGGCGCTTTTTTTTTTGGGCTGATAGCTTTGACGATATGTTCTGATGGTGGTTAAAGTGGAGCAGGACTGTCTCCGTGGCGCAATTGGCGAGCGCGATTGGCTGTTAACCGAAAGGTTGGAGGTTCGAGCCCACCCGGTGGTGGTGCGGCGGTTTTTTTTCTTTAGGCTGATAGCTTTGAAGATATGTTCTGATGGTGGTGAGAGTGGAGCAGGACTGTCTCCGTGGCGCAATTGGCTCGCGCGATCGGCTGTTAACCGAAAGCTTGGAGTTTCGAGCCCACCCGATAGTGGTGCGGCGCTTTTTTTTCTTCGGGCTGGAGCTTTGAAGATATGTTCTGAAGGTGGTGAGAGTGGAGCACGACTGTCTCCGTGGCGCAATTGGCTAGCGCGATCGGCTACTAACCGAAAGGTTGGAGTTTCGAGCCTGCCCGAGGACGGTGTGTCACTTTTTTTTCTTTGCACTGATAGCTTTGGAGACATGTTCTGACGGTGGAGAGATTGGAGCACGACTGTCTCCGTGGCGCAATTGGCTCGCGCGATCGGCTGTTAACCGAAAGGTTGGAGGTTCGAGCCCACCCGGTGGTGGTGCGGCGCTTTTTGTTTCTTCGGGCTGATAGTTTGATGGTGGTGAGAGCGGAGAAGGACTGTCTCCGTGGCGCAATTGGCTAGCGCGATCGGCTGTTAACCGAAAGCTTGGAGTTTCGAGCCCACCCGATAGTGGTGCGGCACTTTATTTTCTTCGGGCTGGAGCTTGTAAGATATGTTCTGAAGGTGGTGAGAGTGGAGCGGATTGTCTCCGTGGCGCAATTGGCTAGCGCGATCGGCTACTAACCGAAAGGTTGGAGTTTCGAGCCTACCCGAGGACGGTGTGTCACTTTTTTTCTTTGCACTGATAGCTTTGGAGACATGTTCTGACGGTGGTGAGATTGGAGCACGAGTGTCTCCGTGGCGCAATTGGCTATCGCGATCGGCTGTTATCTGAAAGGTTGGAGGTTCGAGCCCTCCCGGGAGTGGTGTGTTGCTTTTTTTCTTTAGGCTGATAGGTTTGAAGATATGTTCTGATGGTGGTGAGAGTGGAGCAGGACTGTCTCCATGGCACAATTGGCTAGAGCGATCGGCTGTTAACCGAAAGGTTGGAGGTTTGAGCCCACCCGGTGGTGGTGCGGCGCTTTTTTTTCTTTGGGCTGAGAGCTTTGAAGATATGTTCTGATGGTGGTGAGAGTGGAGCACGACTGTCTCAGTGGCGTAATTTGCTAGCGCGATCGGCTGTTAACCGAAAGGTTGGTGGTTCGAGCCCTCCCGGGAGTGGTGTGTTGCTTTTTTCTTTGCGCTGATAGCTTTGGAGACATGTTCTGACGGTGGTGAGATTGGAGCACGACTGTCTCCGTGGCGCAATTGGGTAGCGCGATCTGCTGTTGACCGAAAGGTTGGAGGTTCGAGCCCACCCGGTGGTGGTGCGGCGCTTTTTTTTTCTTTGGGCTGATAGCTTGGAAGATAGATTTTGATGGCAGTGAGAGCGGAGCAGGACTGTCTCTGTGGCGCAATCGGCTAGTGCGATCGGCTGTTAACCGAGAGCTTGGAGTTTCGAGCCCACCCGGTGGTGGTGTGGCGCTTCTTTTTCTTTGGGCTGATAGCTCTTAAGAAATGTTCTGACGGTGGTAACAGTGGAGCATGACTGTCTCCGTGGCGCAATAGGCTAGCGCGATCTGCAGTTAACCGAAAAGTTGGAGGTTCGAGCCCACCCGGTGGTGGTGCGGCGCTTTTTTTTTCTTTGGGGGCTGATAGCTTTGGAGACATGTTCTGACGGTGGTGAGATTGGAGCACGACTGTCTCCGTGGCGCAATTGGCTATCGCGATCGGCTGTTAACTAAAAGGTTGGAGGTTCGAGCCCAGCCGGTGGTGGTGCGGCGCTTTTTGTTTCTTTGGGCTGATAGCTTTGAATATATGTTCTGATGTTGGTGAGAGCGGAGCAGGACTGTCTCCGTGGCGCAATTGGCTGTTAACCGAAAGCTTGGAGTTTCGAGCCCACCCGGTGGTGGTGCGGCCCTCTTTTTTTTGGGCTGATAGCTCTTAAGAAATGTTGTGACGGTGGTAAGAGTGGAGCACGACTGTCTGTGTGGCGCAATTGGCTAGCGCGATCGGCAGTTAACCGAAAAGTTGGAGGTTCGAGCCCACCCGGTGGTGGTGCGGCGCTTTTTTTTGTTTGGGCTGATAGCTTTGAAGATATGTTCTGATGGTCGTGAGAGTGGAGCAGGACTGTCTCCGTGGCGCAATTGGCTAGCGCGATCCGCTGTTAACCGAAAGCTTGGAGTTTCGAGCCCACCCGGTAATGGTGCGGCGCTTTTTTTTTGGGCTGATAGCTTTGAAGATATGTTCTGATGGTGGTTAGAGTGGAGCAGGACTGTCTCCGTGGCGCAATTGGCGAGCGCGATCGGCTGTTAACCGAAAGGTTGGAGGTTCGAGCCCACCCGGTGGTGGTGCGGCGCTTTTTTTTCTTTAGGCAGATAGCTTTGAAGATATGTTCTGATGGTGGTGAGAGTGGAGCAGGACTGTTTCCGTGGCGCAATTGGCAAGCGCGATCGGCTGTTAACCGAAAGGTTGGAGGTTCGAGCCCACCCGGTGGTGGCGCGGCGCTTTTTGTTTCTTTGGGCTGATAGCTTTAAAAATATGTTCTGATGTTGGTGAGAGCGGAGCAGGACTGTCTCCGTGGCGCAATTGGCTAGCGCGATTGGCTGTTAACCGAAAGCTTGGAGTTTCGAGCCCACCCGGTGGTGGTGCGGCGCTTCTTTTTTTTGGGCTGATAGCTCTTAAGAAATGTTCTGACGGTGGTAAGAGTGGAGCACGACTGTCTGTGTGGCGCAATTGGCTAGCGCGATCGGCAGTTAACCGAAAAGTTGGAGGTTCGAGCCCACCCGGTGGTGGTGCGGCACTTTTTTTTCTTTGGGCCGATAGCTTTGAAGATATGTTCTGATGGTGGTGAGAGTGGAGCAGGACTGTCTCCGTGGCGCAATTGGCTAGGGCGATCAGCTCTTAACCGAAAGCTTGGAGTTTGGAGCCCACCCGGTAATGTTGCGGCGCTTTTTTTTGCTGATAGCTTGAAGATATGTTCTGATGGTGGTGAGAGTGAAGCAGGGCTGTCTCCGTGGTGCAATTGGCGAGCGCGATCGGCTGTTAACCGAAAGGTTGGAGGTTCGTGCCCACCCGGTGGTGGTGCGGCGCTTTTTGTTTCGTTGGGCTGATAGCTTTAAAGATATGTTCTGATGGTGGTGAGAGCGGAGCAGGACTGTCTCCGTGGCGCAATGGGCTAGCGCGATCGGCTGTTAGCCGAAAGCTTGGAGTTTCGAGCCCACCCGATAGTGGTGCGGCGATTTTTTTTCTTCGGGCTGGAGCTTTGAAGATATGTTCTGAAGGTGGTGAGAGTGGAGCACGACTGTCTCCGTGGCGCAATTGGCTAGCGCGATCGGCTACTAAGCAAAAGGTTGGAGTTTCGAGCCTACCCGGGGACGGTGTGTCACTTTTTTTTCTTTGCGCTGATAGCTTTGAAGATATGTTTTGATGGTTGTGAGAGTGGAGCACGACTGTCTCTGTGGCGCAATTGGCTAGCGCGATCGGCTGTAAATGGAAAGGTTGGAGGTTCGAGCCCACCCGGGGTTGGTGCGGCGCTTCTTTTTCTTTGGGCTGATAGCTCTGAAGAAATGTTCTGACGCTGGTACGAGTGGAGCACGACTGTCTCCGTGGCGCAATTTGCTAGCGCGATCGGCTGTCAACCGAAAGGTTGGTGGTTCGAGCCCTCCCGGGAGTGGTGTGTTGCTTTTTTTCTTTGCGCTGATAGCTTTGGAGACATGTTCTGACGGTGGTGAGATTGGAACACGACTGTCTCCGTGGCGCAGTTGGCTAGCGCGATCTGCTGTTGACCGAAAGGTTGGAGGTTCGAGCCCACCCGGTGGTGGTGCGGCGCTTCTTTTTCTTTGGGCTGATAGCTCTGAAGAAATGTTCTGACGCTGGTAAGAGTGAAGCACGACTGTCTCCGTGGCGCAATTGGCTAGCGCGATCGGCAGTTAACTGAAAGGTTGGAGGTTCGAGCCCACCCGGTGGTGGTGCGGCGCTTTTTTTTCTTTGGGCTGATAGCTTTGAAGATATGTACTGATGGTGGTGAGAGTATAAATGGAATGTCTCCGGGGCGCGATTTGCTAGCGCGATCGGCTGTTAACCGAAAGGTCGGAGGTTCGAGCCCTCCCGCGAGTAGTGTGTTGCTTTTTTCTTTGCACTGATAGCTTTGGAGACATGTTTTTACGGTGGTGAGATTGGAGCACGACTGTCAACATAGCGCAATTGGCTATCGCGATCGGCTGGTAACTGAAAGGTTGGAGGTTCGAGCCCTCCCGGGAGTGGTGTGTTGCTTTTTTTTCTTTAGGCTGATAGCTTTGAAGATATGTTCTGATGGTGGTGAGAGTGGAGCAGGACTGTCTCCGTGGCGCAATTGGCGAGCGCGATCGGCTGTTAACCAAAAGGTTGGAGGTTCGAGCCCACCCGGTGGTGGTGCGGCGCTTTTTGTTTCTTTAGGCTGATAGCTTTAAAGATATGTTCTGATGGTGGTGAGAGCGGAGCAGGACTGTCTCCGTGGCGCAATTGGCTAGTGCGATCGGCTGTTAACCGAGAGCTTAGAGTTTCGAGCCCACCCGGTGGTGGTGTGGCGCTTTTTGTTTTTTTTTGGGCTGATAGCTTTAAAGATATGTTCTGATGGTGGTGAGAGTGGAGCAGGACTGTCTCCGTGGCGCAATTGGCTAGCTCGATGGGCTGTTAACCGAAAGCTTGGAGGTTCGAGCCCACCCGGTAATGGTGCGGCGCTTTTTTTACTTTGGGCTGATAGCTTTAAAGATATGTTCTGATGGGTGGTGAGAGTGGAGCAGGACTGTCTCCGTGGCGCAATTGGCGAGTGCGATCGGCTGTTAACCGAAAGGTTGGAGGTTCGAGCCCACCCGGTGGTGGTGCGGCGCTTTTTGTTTTTTTGGGCTGATAGCTTTAAAGATATGTTCTTATGGTGGTGAGAGTGGAGCAGGACTGTCTCCGTGGCGCAATTGGCTAGCTCGATGGGCTGTTAACCGAAAGCTTGGAGTTTCGAGCCCACCCGTTAGTGGTGTGGCGCTTTTTTTTCTTTTGGCTGATAGCTTTGAAGATATGTTCTGATGGTGGTGAGAGTGGAGCAGGACTGTTTCCGTGGCGCAATTGGCAAGCGCGATCGGCTGTTAACCGAAAGGTTGGAGTTTCGAGCCTACCCGGGGACGGTGGGTCACTTTTTTTTCTTTGCGCTGATAGCTTTGAAGATATGTTTTGATGGTTGTGAAAGTGGAGCACGACTGTTTCCGTGGCGCAATTGGCTAGCGCGATCGGCTGTAAATGGAAAGGTTGGAGGTTCGAGCCCACCCGGGGTTGGTGCGGCGCTTCTTTTTCTTTGGGCTGATAGTTCTGAAGAAATGTTCTGACGCTGGTAAGAGTGGAGCACGACTGTCTCCGTGGCGCAATTTGCTAGCGCGATCGGCTGTCAACCGAAAGGTTGGTGGTTCGAGCCCTCCCGGGAGTGGTGTGTTGCTTTTTTCTTTGCGCTGATAGCTTTGGAGACATGTTCTGACGGTGGTGAGATTGGAGCACGACTGTCTCCGTGGCGCAGTTGGCTAGCGCGATCTGCTGGTAACTAAAGGTTGGAGGTTCGAGCCCTCCCGGGAGTGGTGTGTTGCTTTTTTTTCTTTAGGCTGATAGCTTTGAAGATATGTTCTGATGGTGGTGAGAGTGGAGCAGGACTGTCTCCGTGGCGCAATTGGCGAGCGCGATCGGCTGTTAACCAAAAGGTTGGAGGTTGGAGCCCACCCGGTGGTGGTGCGGCGCTTTTTGTTTCTTTAGGCTGATAGCTTTAAAGATATGTTCTGATGGTGGTGAGAGCGGAGCAGGACTGTCTCCGTGGCGCAATTGGCTAGTGCGATCGGCTGTTAACCGAGAGCTTGGAGTTTCGAGCCCACCCGGTGGTGGTGTGGCACTTTTTGTTTTTTTTTGGGCTGATAGCTTTAAAGATATGTTCTGATGGTGGTGAGAGTGGAGCAGGACTGTCTCCGTGGCGCAATTGGCTAGCTCGATGGGCTGTTAACCGAAAGCTTGGAGTTTCGAGCCCACCCGTTAGTGGTGCGGCGCTTTTTTTTCTTTGGGCTGGAGCTTTGGAGATATGTTCTGAAGGTGGTGAGAGTGGAGCACGACTGTCTGTGTGGCGCAATTGGCTAGCGCGATCGGCAGTTAACCGAAAAGTTGGAGGTTCGAGCCCACCCGGTGGTGGTGCGGCGCTTTTTTTTTCTTTGGGCTGAGAGCTTTGAAGATATGTTCTGATGGTGGTGAGAGTGGAGCAGGACTGTCTCCGAGGCGCAATTGGCAAGCGCGATCAGCTGTTAACCGAAAGCTTGGAGTTTCGAGCCCACCCGGTACTGGTGCGGCGCTTTTTTTTTCTTTGGGCTGATAGCTTTAAAGATATGTTCTGATGGTGGTGAGAGTGGAGCAGGACTGTCTCCATGGCACAATTGGCTAGAGCGATCGGCTGTTAACCGAAAGGTTGGAGGTTTGAGCCCACCCGGTGGTGGTGCGGCGCTTTTTTTTTCTTTGGGCTGATAGCTTTGAAGATATGTTCTGATGGTGGTGAAAGAGGAGCAGGACTGTCTCTGTGGCGCGATTGGCTAGCGCGATCGGCTGTTAACCGAAAGCTTGGAGTTTCGAGCCCACCCGGTATTGGTGCGGCGCTTTTTTTTCTTTGGGCTGGAGCTTTGAAGATATGTTCTGAAGTTGGTGAGAGTGGAGTAGGACTGTCTCCGTGGCGCAACTGGCCAGCGCGATCGGCTACTAACCGAAATGGAGTTTCGAGCCCACCCGGGGATGGTGTGTCGCTTTTTTTTCTTTGCGCTGATAGCTTTGAAGATATGTTCTGATGGTGGTGAGAGTGGAGCACGACTGTCTCCGTGGCGCAATTTGCTAGCGCGATCGGCTGTTAACCGAAAGGTTGGAGTTTCGAGCCTGCCCGAGGACGGTGTGTCACTTTTTTTTCTTTGCACTGATAGCTTTGGAGACATGTTCTGACGGTGGTGAGATTTGAGCACGACTGTCTCCGTGGCGCAATTGGCTATCGCGATCGGCTGTTATCTGAAAGGTTGGAGGTTCGAGCCCTCCCGGGAGTGGTGTGTTGCTTTTTTTCTTTAGGCTGATAGCTTTGAAGATATGTTCTGATGGTGGTGAGAGTGGAGCAGGACTGTCTCCATGGCACAATTGGCTAGAGCGATCGGCTGTTAACCGAAAGATTGGAGGTTTGAGCCCACCCGGTGGTGGTGCGGCGCTTTTTTTTCTTTGGGCTGATAGCTTTGAAGATATGTTCTGATGGTGGTGAGAGTGGAGCACTACTGTCTCTGTGGCGCGATTTGCTAGCGCGATCGGCTGTTAACCGAAAGCTTGGAGTTTCGAGCCCACCCGGTATTGGTGCGGCGCTTTTTTTTCTTTGGGCTGGAGCTTTGAAGATATGTTCTGAAGTTGGTGAGAGTGGAGTAGGACTGTCTCCGTGGCGCAACTGGCCAGCGCGATCGGCTACTAACCGAAAGGGAGTTTCGAGCCCACCCGAGGATGGTGTGTCGCTTTTTTTTTGCGCTAATAGCTTTGAAGATATGTTCTGATGGTGGTGAGAGTGGAGCACGACTGTCTCCGTGGCGCAATTTGCTAGCGCGATCGGCTGTTAAACGAAAGGTTGGAGTTTCGAGGCTGCCCGAGGACGGTGTGTCACTTTTTTTTCTTTGCACTGATAGCTTTGGAGACATGTTCTGACGGTGGTGAGATTGGAGCACGACTGTCTCCGTGGCGCAATTGGCTATCGCGATCGGCTGTTATCTGAAAGGTTGGAGGTTCGAGCCCTCCCGAGAGTGGTGTGTTGCTTTTTTTCTTTAGGCTGATAGCTTTGAAGATATGTTCTGATGGTGGTGAGAGTGGAGCAGGACTTTCTCCATGGCACAATTGGATAGAGCGATCGGCTGTTAACCGAAAGGTTGGAGGTTTGAGCCCACCCGGTGGTGGTGGGGCGCTTTTTTTTCTTTGCGCTGATAGCTTTGGAGAAAGGTTCCGACGGTGGTGAGATTAGAGCACGACTATCTCCGTGGCACAATTGGCTAGCACGTTCGGTCGTTAACCGAAAGGTTGGAGGTTCGAACCCACCCGGTGGTGGTGCGGGCTTTTTTTTCTATGGGCTGATTGCTTTGAAGATATGTTCTGATGGTGGTGACAGAGGAGCAGGACTGTCTCCGTGGCGCAATTCGCTAGCGCGATCGGCTGTTAACCGAAAGGTTGGAGGTTCGAGCCCACCCGGTACTGGTGCGGCGCTTTTTTTTTCTTTGGGCTGATAGCTTTAAAGATATGTTCTGATGGTGGTGAGAGTGGAGCAGGACTGTCTCCATGGCACAATTGGCTAGAGCGATCGGCTGTTAACCGAAAGGTTGGAGGTTTGAGCCCACCCGGTGGTTGTGCGGCGCTTTTTTTTTCTTTGGGCTGATAGCTTTGAAGATGTGTTCTGATGGTGGTGAGAGTGGAGCACGACTGTCTCTGTGGCGCAATTTGCTAGCGCGATCGGCTGTTTACCGAAAATTTGGTGGTTCGAGCCCTCCCGGGAGTGGTGTGTTGCTTTTTTCTATGGGCTGAATGCTTTGAAGATATGTTCTGATAGTGGTGAAAGAGGAGCAGGACTGTCTCTGTGGCGCGATTGGCTAGCGCGATCGGCTGTTAACCGAAAGCTTGGAGTTTCGAGCCCACCCGGTATTGGTGCGGCGCTTTTTTTTCTTTGGGCTGGAGCTTTGAAGATATGTTCTGAAGTTGGTGAGAGTGGAGTAGGAGTGTCTCCGTGGCGCAACTGGCCAGCGCGATCGGCTACTAACCGAAAGGGAGTTTCGAGCCCACCCGGGGATGGTGTGTCGCTTTTTTTTCTTTGCGCTGATAGCTTTGAAGATATGTTCTGATGGTGGTGAGAGTGGAGCACGACTGTCTCCGTGGCGCAATTTGCTAGCGCGATCGGCTGTTAACCGAAAGGTTGGAGTTTCGAGCCTGCCCGAGGACGGTGTGTCACTTTTTTTTCTTTGCACTGATAGCTTTGGAGACATGTTCTGACGGTGGTGAGATTTGAGCGCGACTGTCTCCGTGGCGCAATTGGCTATCGCGATCGGCTGTTATCTGAAAGGTTGGAGGTTCGAGCCCTCCAGGGAGTGGTGTGTTGCCTTTTTTCTTTAGGCTGATAGCTTTGAAGATATGTTCTGATGGTGGTGAGAGTGGAGCAGGACTGTCTCCATGGCACAATTGGCTAGAGCGATCGGCTGTTAACCGAAAGGTTGGAGGTTTGAGCCCACCCGGTGGTGGTGCGGCGCTTTTTTTTCTTTGGGCTGATAGCTTTGAAGATATGTTCTGATGGTGGTGAGAGTGGAGCACTACTGTCTCTGTGGCGCGATTGGCTAGCGCGATCGGATGTTAACCGAAAGCTTGGAGTTTCGAGCCCACCCGGTATTGGTGCGGCGCTTTTTTTTGGGCTGGAGCTTTGAAGATATGTTCTGAAGTTGGTGAGAGTGGAGTAGGGCTGTCTCCGTGGCGCAACTGGCCAGCGCGATCGGTTACTAACCGAAAGGGAGTTTCGAGCCCACCCGGTGGTGGTGCGGCGCTTTTTGTTTTTTCGGGCTGATAGCTTTAAAGATATGTTCTGATGGTGGTGAGAATGGAGCAGGACTGTCTCCGTGGCGCAATTGGCTAGCTCGATGGGCTGTTAACCGAAAGCTTGGAGTTTCGAGCCCACCCGTTAGTGGTGCGGCGCTTTTTTTTCTTTGGGCTGGAGCTTTGAAGATATGTTCTGAAGGTGGTGAGAGTGGAGCAGGACTGTCTCCGTGGCGCAATTGGCCAGCGCGATCGGCTACTAACCGAAAGGTTAGAGTTTCGAGCCCAGCCGAGGACGGTGCGTCGCTTTCTTTTTCTTTGCGCTGATAGCTTTGTAGATATGTTCTGATGGTGGTGAGAGTGGAGCACGACTGTCTCCATGGCACAATTGGCTAGAGCGATCGGCTGTTAACCGAAAGGTTGGAGTTTCGAGCCTGCCCGAGGACGGTGTGTCACTTTTTTTTCTTTGCACTGATAGCTTTGGAGACATGTTCTGACGGTGGTGAGATTTGAGCACGACTGTCTCCGTGGCGCAATTGGCTATCGCGATCGGCTGTTATCTGAAAGGTTGGAGGTTCGAGCCCTCCCGGGAGTGGTGTGTTGCTTTTTTTCTTTAGGCTGATAGCTTGAAAAATATGTTCTGATGTTGGTGAGAGCGGAGCAAGACTGTCTCCGTGGCGCAATTAGCTCGCGCGATTGGCTGTTAACCGAAAGCTTGGAGTTTCGAGCCCACCCGGTGGTGGTGCGGCGCTTCTTTTTTTTGGGCTGATAGCTCTTAAGAAATGTTCTGACGGTGGTAAGAGTGGAGCACGACTGTCTGTGTGGCGCAATTGGCTAGCGCGATCGGCAGTTAACCGAAAAGTCGGAGGTTCGAGCCCACCCGGTGGTGGTGCGGCGCTTTTTTTTGTTTGGGCTGATAGCTTTGAAGATATGTTCTGATGGTATTGAGAGTGGAGCAGGACTGTCTCCGTGGCGCAATTGGCTAGCGCGATCAGCTGTTAACCGAAAGCTTGGAGTTTCGAGCCCACCCGGTAATGGTGCGGCGCTTTTTTTTCTTTGGGCTGATAGCTTTGAAGATATGTTCTGATGGTGGTGAGAGTCGAGCACGACTGTCTCCGTGGCGCAATTGGCTAGCGCGATCGGCAACTAACCGAAAGGTTGGAGTTTCGAGCCTGCCCGAGGATGGTGTGTCACTTTTTTTTCTTTGCACTGGTAGCTTTGGAGACATGTTCTGACGGTGGAGAGATTGGAGCACGACTGTCTCCGTGGCGCAATTGGCTATCGCGATCGGCTGTTATCTGAAAGGTTGGAGGTTCGAGCCCTCCCGGGAGTGGTGTGTTGCTTTTTTGCTTTAGGCTGATAGCTTTGAAGATATGTTCTGATGGTGGTGAGAGTGAAGCAGGACTGTCTCCATGGCACAATTGGCTAGAGCGATCGGCTGTTAACCGAAAGTTTGGAGGTTTAAGCCCACCCGGTGGTGGTGCGGCGCTTTTTTTTCTTTGGGCTGATAGCTTTGAAGATTTGTTCTGATGGTGGTGAGAGTGGAGCACGACTGTCTCCGTGGCGCAACTGGCCAGCGCGATCGGCTACTAACCGAAAGGGAGTTTCGAGCCCACCCGAGGATGGTGTGTCGCTTTTTTTTCTTTGCGCTAATAGCTTTGAAGATATGTTCTGATGGTGGTGAGAGTGGAGCACGACTGTCTCCGTGGCGCAATTTGCTAGCGCGATCGGCTGTTAACCGAAAGGTTGGAGTTTCGAGCCTGCCCGAGGACGGTGTGTCACTTTTTTTTCTTTGCACTGGTAGCTTTGGAGACATGTTCTGACGGTGGAGAGATTGGAGCACGACTGTCTCCGTGGCGCAATTGGCTATCGCGATCGGCTGTTAATCGAAAGGTTGGAGGTTCGAGCTCTCCCGGGAGTGGTGTGTTGCTTTTTTGCTTTAGGCTGATAGCTTTGAAGATATGTTCTGATGGTGGTGAGAGTGGAGCAGGACTTTCTCCATGGCACAATTGGCTAGAGCGATCGGCTGTTAACCGAAATGTTGGATGTTTGAGCCCACCCGGTGGTGGTGGGGCGCTTTTTTTTCTTTGCGCTGATAGCTTTGGAGAAAGGTTCCGACGGTGGTGAGATTAGAGCACGACTATCTCCGTGGCACAATTGGCCAGCACGTTCGGTCGTTAACCGAAAGGTTGGAGGTTCGAGCCCACCCGGTGGTGGTGCGGGCTTTTTTTTCTATGGGCTGATTGCTTTGAAGATATGTTCTGATGGTGGTGACAGAGGAGCAGGACTGTCTCCGTGGCGCAAATCGCTAGCGCGATCGGCTGTTAACCGAAAGGTTGGAGGTTCGAGCCCACCCGGTACTGGTGCGGCGCTTTTTTTTTCTTTGGGCTGATAGTTTTAAGATATGTTCTGATGGTGGTGAGAGTGGAGCAGGACTGTCTCCATGGCACAATTGGCTAGAGCGATCGGCTGTTAACCGAAAGGTTGGAGTTTCGAGCCTGCCCGAGGACGGTGTGTCACTTTTTTTTCTTTGCACTGATAGCTTTGGAGACATGTTCTGACGGTGGTGAGATTTGAGCACGACTGTCTCCGTGGCGCAATTGGCTATCGCGATCGGCTGTTATCTGAAAGGTTGGAGGTTCGAGCCCTCCCGGGAGTGGTGTGTTGCTTTTTTTCTTTAGGCTGATAGCTTTGAAGATATGTTCTGATGGTGACAAGAGTGGAGCAGGACTGTCTCCATGGCACAATTGGCTAGAGCGATCGGCTGTTAACCGAAAGGTTGGAGGTTTGAGCCCACCCGGTGGTGGTGCGGCGCTTTTTTTTCTTTGGGCTGATAGCTTTGAAGATATGTTCTGATGGTGGTGAAAGCGGAGCACGACTGTCTCCATGGCGCAATTGGCTAGCGCGATCGGCTGTTAATCGAAAGGTTGGAGGTTCTAGCTCACCCGGGTGTGGTGCGCCGCTCTTTTTTCTTTGGGCTGATAGCTTTGAAGATATGTTTTGATGGTGGTGAGAGTGGAGCACGATTGTCTCCGTGGCGCAATTGGCTAGCGCGATCGGCTGTTAACGAAAGGTTGGAGGTTTGAGCCCACCCGGGGACGGTGTGTCGCTTTTTTTGTTCTTTTCGCTCTGATAGCTTTGAAGATATGTTCTGATGGTGGTGAGAGTGGAGCACGACTGTCTCCGTGGCGCAATTGGCTAGTGCGATCGGCAGTTAACCGAAAAGTTGGAGGCTCGAGCCCACGCGGTGGTGGTGCGGCGCTTTTTTTTCTTTGGGCTGATAGCTTTGAAGATATCTTCTGATGGTGGTGAGAGTGTAGCAAGACTGTCTCCGTAGCGCAATTTGCTAGCGCGATCGGCTGTTAACCGAAAGGTTGGAAGCTCGAGCCCTCCCGCGAGTAGTGATTAGCTTTTTTTTGCACTGATAGCTTTGGAGACATGTTCTGACGGTGGTGAGATTGGAGCACGACTGTCTCCGTGGCGCAATTGGCTATCACGATCGGCTGTTAACTAAAAGGTTGGAGGTTCGAGCCCAGCCGGTGGTGGTGCGGCGCTTTTTGTTTCTTTGGGCTGATAGCTTGAAAAATATGTTCTGATGTTGGTGAGAGCGGAGCAGGACTGTCTCCGTGGCGCAATTAGCTCGCGCGATTCGCTGTTAACCGACAGCTTGGAGTTTCGAGCCCACCCGGTGGTGGTGCGGCGCTTTTTTTTTCTTTGGGCTGATAGCTTTGAAGATATGTTCTGATGATGGTGAGAGTGAAGCACGACTGTCTCCGTGGCGCAATTGGCTAGCGCGATCGGCAACTAACCGAAAGGTTGGAGTTTCAAGCCTGCCCGAGGATGGTGTGTCACTTTTTTTTCTTTGCACTGGTAGCTTTGGAGACATGTTCTGACGGTAGAGAGATTGGAGCACGACTGTCTCCGTGGCGCAATTGGCTATCGCGATCGGCTGTTATCTGAAAGGTTGGAGGTTCGAGCCCTCCCAGGAGTGGTGTGTTGCTTTTTTTCTTTAGGCTGATAGCTTTGAAGATATGTTCTGATGGTGGTGAGAGTGGAGCAGGACTGTCTCCATGGCACAATTGGCTAGAGCGATCGGCTGTTAACCGAAAGTTTGGAGGTTTAAGCCCACCCGGTGGTGGTGCGGCGCTTTTTTTTTCTTTGGGCTGATAGCTTTGAAGATATGTTCTGATGGTGGTGAGAGTGGAGCACGACTGTCTCTGTGGCGCAATTTGCTAGCGCGATCGGCTGTTAACCGAAAGGTTGGTGGTTCGTGCCCTCCCGGGAGTGGTGTGTTGCTTTTTTATTTGCGCTGATAGCTTTGGAGACATGTTCTGACGGTGGTAAGATTGGAGCACGACTGTCTCCGTGGCGCAATTGGCTAGCGCGATCTGCTGTTGACCGAAAGATTGGAGGTTCGAGCCCACCCTGTGGTGGTGCGGCGCTTCTTTTTCTTTGGGCTGATAGCTCTGAAGAAATGTTCTGACGCTGGTAAGAGTAGAGCACGACTGTCTCCGTGGCGCAATTGGCTAGCACGTTCGGCTGTCAACCAAAAAATTGGAGTTTTGATCCCACCCGGTGGCGGTGGGGCGCTTTTTTTTCTTTGTGCTGATAGCTTTGGATAAAGGTTCCGACGGTGGTGAGATTGGAGCACGACTATCTCCGTGGCACAATTGGCTAGCCCGTTCGGCCGTTAACCGAAAGGTTGGAGGTTCGAGCCCACCCGGTGGTGGTGCGGGCTTTTTTTTCTATGGGCTGATTGCTTTGAAGATATGTTCTGATGGTGGTGACAGAGGAGCAGGACTGTCTCCGTGGCGCAATTCGCTAGCGCGATCGGCTGTTAACCGAAAGGTTGGAGGTTCGAGCCCACCCGGTAATGGTGCGGCGCTTTTTTTTCTTTGGGCTGATAGCTTTAAAGATATGTTCTGATGGTGGTGAGAGTGGAGCAGGACTGTCTCCGTGGCGCAATTGGCGAGCGCGATCGGCTGTTAACCGAAAGGTTGGAGGTTCGAGCCCACCTGGTGGTGGTGCGGCGCTTTTTGTTTTTTTGGGCTGATAGCTTTAAATATATGTTCTTATGGTGGTGAGAGTGGAGCAGGACTGTCTCCTTGGCGCAATTGGCTAGCTCGATGGGCTGTTAACCGAAAGCTTGGAGTTTCGAGCCCACCCGTTAGTGGTGCGGCGCTTTTTTTTCTTTGGGCTGGAGCTTTGAAGATATGTTCTGAAGGTGGTGAGAGTGGAGCAGGACTGTCTCCGTGGCGCAATTGGCCAGCGCGATCGGCTACTAACCGAAAGGTTAGAGTTTCGAGCCCAGCCGAGGATGGTGTGTCGCTTTCTTTTTCTTTGCGCTGATAGCTTTGTAGATATGTTCTGATGGTGGTGAGAGTGGAGCACGACTGTCTCCGTGGCGAAATTGGCTAGCGCGATCGGCTGTTAATCGAAAGGTTGGAGGTTTTAGCTCACCCGGGGGTGGTGCGGCGCTCTTTTTTCTTTGGGCTCATAGCTTTGAAGATATCTTCTGATGGTGGTGAGAGTATAGCAAGACTGTCTCCGTAGCGCAATTTGCTAGCGCGATCGGCTGTTAACCGAAAGGTTGGAAGCTCGAGCCCTCCCACGAGTAGTGATTAGCTTTTTTTTTTGCACTGATAGCTTTGGAGACATGTTCTGACGGTGGTGAGATTGGAGCAGGACTGTCTCCGTGGCGCAATTGGCTCGCGCGATTGGCTGTTAACCGAAAGCTTGGAGTTTCGAGCCCACCCGGTGGTGGTGCGGCGCTTCTTTTTTTGGGCTGATAGCGCTTAAGAAATGTTCTGACGGTGGTAAGAGTGGAGCACGACTGTCTGTGTGGCGCAATTGGCTAGCGCGATCGGCAGTTAACCGAAAAGTTGGAGGTGCGAGCCCACCCGGTGGTGGTGCGGCGCTTTTTTTCTTTAGGCTGATAGCTTTGAAGTATGTTCTGATGGTGGTGAGAGTGGAGCAGGACTGTCTCCGTGGCGCAATTGGCTCGCGCGATCGGCTGTTAACCGAAAGCTTGGAGTTTCGAGCCCACCCGATAGTGGTGCGGCGCTTTTTTTTCTTCGGGCTGGAGCTTTGAAGATATGTTCTGAAGGTGGTGAGAGTGGAGCACGACCGTCTCCGTGGCGCAATTGGCTAGCGCGATCGGCTACTAACCGAAAGGTTGGAGTTTCGAGCCTGCCCGAGGATGGTGTGTCACTTTTTTTCTTTGCACTGATAGCTTTGGAGACATGTTCTGACGGTGGAGAGATTGGAGCACGACTGTCTCCGTGGCGCAATTGGCTATCGCGATCGGCTGTTATCTGAAAGGTTGGAGGTTCGAGCCCTCCCGGGAGTGGTGTGTTGCTTTTTTTCTTTAGGCTGATAGCTTTGAAGATATGTTCTGATGGTGGTGAGAGTGGAGCAGGACTGTCTCCATGGCACAATTGGCTAGAGCGATCGGCTGTTAACCGAAAGTTTGGAGGTTCGAGCCCACCCGGTGGTGGTGCGGGCTTTTTTTTCTATGGGCTGATTGCTTTGAAGATATGTTCTGATGGTGGTGAGAGTGGAGCAGGACTGTCTCCGTGGCGCAATTGGCGAGCGCGATCGGCTGTTAACCGAAAGGTTAGAGGTTCGAGCCCACCCGGTGGTGGTGCGGCGCTTTTTGTTTTTTTGGGCTGATAGCTTTAAATATATGTTCTTATGGTGGTGAGAATGGAGCAGGACTGTCTCCGTGGCGCAATTGGCTAGCTCGATGGGCTGTTAACCGAAAGCTTGGAGTTTCGAGCCCACCCGTTAGTGGTGCGGCGCTTTTTTTTCTTTGGGCTGGAGCTTTGAAGATATGTTCTGAAGGTGGTGAGAGTGGAGCAGGACTGTCTCCGTGGTGCAATTGGCCAGCGTGATCGGCTACTAACCGAAAGGTTAGAGTTTCGAGCCCAGCCGAGGATGGTGTGTAGCTTTCTTTTTCTTTGCGCTGATAGCTTTGTAGATATGTTCTGATGGTGGTGAGAGTGGAGCACGACTGTCTCCGTGGCGAAATTGGCTAGCGCGATCGGCTGTTAATCGAAAGGTTGGAGGTTCTAGCTCACCCGGGGGTGGTGCGGCGCTCTTTTTTCTTTGGGCTCATAGCTTTGAAGATATGTTTTGATGGTGGTGAGAGTGGAGCAGGATTGTCTCCGTGGCGCAATTGGCTAGCGCGATCGGCTGTTAACGAAAGGTTGGAGGTTCGAGCCTTCCCGCGAGTAGTGATTAGCTTTTTTTGCACTGATAGCTTTGGAGACATGTTCTGACGGTGGTGAGATTGGAGCACGACTGTCTCCGTGGCGCAATTGGCTATCGCGATCGGCTGTTAACTAAAAGGTTGGAGGTTCGAGCCCAGCCGGTGGTGGTGCAGCGCTTTTTGTTTCTTTGGGCTGATAGCTTTAAAAATATGTTCTGATGTTGGTGAGAGCGGAGCAGGACTGTCTCCGTGGCGCAATTGGCTCGCACGATTGGCTGTTAACCGAAAGCTTGGAGTTTCGAGCCCACCCGGTGGTGGTGCGGCGCTTCTTTTTTTTGGGCTGATAGCTCTTAAGAAATGTTCTGACGGTGGTAAAAGTGGAGCACGACTGTCTGTGTGGCGCAAGTGGCTAGCGCGATCGGCAGTTAACCGAAAAGTTGTAGGTTCAAGCCCACCCGGTGGTGGTGCGGCGCTTTTTTTTTCTTTGGGCTGATAGCTTTGAAGATATGTTCTGATGGTGGTGAGAGTGGAGCAGGACTGTCTCCGTGGCGCAATTGGGTAGCGCGTACAGCTGTTAACCGAAAGCTTGGAGTTTCGAGCCCACCCGGTAATGGTGCGGCGCTTTTTTTTCTTTGGGCTGATAGCTTTGAAGATATGTTCTGAGGGTGGTGAGAGTGGAGCAGGACTGTCTCCGTGGCGCCATTGGCGAGCGCGATCGGCTGTTAACCAAGAGGTTGGAGGTTCGAGCCCACCCGGTGGTGGTGCGGCGCTTTATTTTCTTCGGGCTGGAGCTTTGAAGATATGTTCTGAAGGTGGTGAGAGTGGAGCGCGACTGTCTCCGTGGCGCAATTGGCTAGCGCGATCGGCTACTAACCGAAAGGTTGGAGTTTCGAGCCTACCCGAGGACGGTGTGTCACTTTTTTTTCTTTGCACTGATAGCTTTGGAGACATGTTCTGACGGTGGTGAGATTGGAGCACGACTGTCTCCATGGCGCAATTGGCTATCGCGATCGGCTGTTATCTGAAAGGTTGGAGGGACGAGCCCTCCCGGGAGTGGTGTGTTGCTTTTTTTCTTTAGGCTGATAGCTTTGAAGATATGTTCTGATGGTGGTGAGAGTGGAGCAGGACTGTCTCCGTGGCGCAATTGGCGAGCGCGATCGGCTGTTAACCGAAAGCTTGGAGTTTCGAGCCCACCCGTTAGTGGTGCGGCGCTTTTTTTTCTTTGGGCTGGAGCTTTGAAGATATGTTCTGAAGGTGGTGAGAGTGGAGCAGGACTGTCTCCGTGGCGCAATTGGCCAGCGCGATCGGCTACTAACCGAATGGTTAGAGTTTCGAACCCAGCCGAGGACGGTGTGTCGCTTTCTTTTTCTTTGCGCTGATAGCTTTGTAGATATGTTCTGATGGTGGTGGGAGTGGAGCACGACTGTCTCCGTGGCGAAATTGGCTAGCGCGATCGGCTGTTAATCGAAAGGTTGGAGGTTCTAGCTCACCCGGGGGTGGTGCGGCGCTCTTTTCTCTTTGGGCTCATAGCTTTGAAGATATGTTCTGAAGGTGGTGAGAGTGGAGCAGGACTGTCTCCGTGGCGCAATTGGCCAGCGCGATCGGCTACTAATCGAAAGGTTAGAGTTTCGAGCCCAGCCGAGGACGGTGTGTCGCTTTCTTTTACTTTGCGCTGATAGCTTTGTAGATATGTTCTCATGGTGGTGAGAGTGGAGCACGACTCTCTCCGTGGCGCAATTGGCTAGCGCGATCGGCTGTTAATCGAAAGGTTGGAGGTTCTAGCTCACCCGGGTGTGGTGCGCCGCTCTTTTTTCTTTGGGTTGATAGCTTTGAAGATATGTTTTGATGGTGGTGAGAGTGGAGCAGGATTGTCTCCGTGGCGCAATTGGCTAGCGCGATCGGCTGTTAACGAAAGGTTGGAGGTTTGAGCCCACCCGGGGACGGTGTGTCGCTTTTTTTATTCTTTTCGCTCTGATAGCTTTGGAGATATGTTCTGATGGTGGTGAGAGTGGAGCACGACTGTCTCCGTGGCGCAATTGGCTAGTGCGATCGGCAGTTAACCGAAAAGTTGGAGGCTCGAGCCCACGCGGTGGTGGTGCGGCGCTTTTTTTTCTTTGGGCTGATAGCTTTGAAGATATCTTCTGATGGTGGTGAGAGTGTAGCAAGACTGTCTCCGTAGCGCAATTTGCTAGCGCGATCGGCTGTTAACCGAAAGGTTGGAAGCTCGAGCCCTCCCGCGAGTAGTGATTAGCTTTTTTTTTTTGCACTGATAGCTTTGGAGACATGTTCTGACGGTGGTGAGATTGGAGCACGACTGTCTCCGTGGCGCAATTGGCTATCGCGATCGGCTGTTAACTAAAAGGTTGGAGGTTCGAGCCCAGCCGGTGGTGGTGCGGCGCTTTTTGTTTCTTTGGGCTGATAGCTTGAAAAATATGTTCTGATGTTGGTGAGAGCGGAGCAGGACTGTCTCCGTGGCGCAATTGGCTCGCGCGATTGGCTGTTAACCGAAAGCTTGGAGTTTCGAGCCCACCCGGTGGTGGTGCGGCGCTTTTTTTTATTGGGCTGATAGCTCTTAAGAAACGTTCTGACGGTGGTAAGAGTGGAGCATGACTGTCTGTGTGGCGCAATTGGCTAGCGCGATCGGCAGTTAACCGAAAAGTTGGAGGTTCGAGCCCACCCGGTGGTGGTGCGGCGCTTTTTTTTGTTTGGGCTGATAGCTTTGAAGATATGTTCTGATGGTGGTGAGAGTGGAGCAGGACTGTCTCCGTGGCGCAATTGGCTAGCGCGATCAGCTGTTAACCGAAAGCTTGGAGTTTCGAGCCCACCCGATAGTGGTGCGGCGCTTTTTTTTCTTCGGGCTGGAGCTTTGAAGATATGTTCTGAAGGTGGTGAGAGTGGAGCACGACTGTCTCCGTGGCGCAATTGGCTAGCGCGATCGGCTACTAACCGAAAGGTTGGAGTTTCGAGCCTGCCCGAGGATGGTGTGTCACTTTTTTTCTTTGCACTGATAGCTTTGGAGACATGTTCTGACGGTGGAGAGATTGGAGCACGACTGTCTCCGTGGCGCAATTGGCTATCGCGATCGGCTGTTATCTGAAAGGTTGGAGGTTCGAGCCCTCCCGGGAGTGGTGTGTTGCTTTTTTTCTTTAGGCTGATAGCTTTGAAGATATGTTCTGATGGTGGTGAGAGTGGAGCAGGACTGTCTCCATGGCACAATTGGCTAGAGCGATCGGCTGTTAACCGAAAGGTTGGTGGTTTGAGCCCACCCGGTGGTGGTGCGGCGCTTTTTTTTTCTTTGGGCTGATAGCTTTGAAGATATGTTCTGATGGTGGTGAGAGTGGAGCACGACTGTCTCTGTGGCGCAATTTGCTAGCGCGAGCGGCTGTTAACCGAAAGGTTGGTGGTTCGAGCCCTCCCGGAAGTGGTGTGTTGCTTTTTTCTTTGCGCTGATAGCTTTGGAGAAAGGTTCCGACGGTGGTGAGATTGGAGCACGACTATCTCCGTAGCACAATTGGCTAGCACGTTCGGCCGTTAACCGAAAGGTTGGAGGTTCGAGCCCACCCGGTGGTGGTGCGGGCTTTTTTTTCTATGGCCTGATTGCTTTGAAGATATGTTCTGATGGTGGTGAGAGTGGAGCAGGACTGTCTCCGTGGCGCAATTGGCGAGCGCGATCGGCTGTTAACCGAAAGGTTAGAGGTTCGAGCCCACCCGGTGGTGGTGCGGCGCTTTTTGTTTTTTTGGGCTGATAGCTTTAAATATATGTTCTTATGGTGGTGAGAGTGGAGCAGGACTGTCTCCGTGGCGCAATTGGCTAGCTCGATGGGCTGTTAACCGAAAGCTTGGAGTTTCGAGCCCACCCGTTAGTGGTGCGGCGCTTTTTTTTCTTTGGGCTGGAGCTTTGAAGATATGTTCTGAAGGTGGTGAGAGTGGAGCAGGACTGTCTCCGTGGTGCAATTGGCCAGCGCGATCGGCTACTAACCGAAAGGTTAGAGTTTCGAGCCCAGCCGAGGATGGTGTGTAGCTTTCTTTTTCTTTGCGCTGATAGCTTTGTAGATATGTTCTGATGGTGGTGAGAGTGGAGCACGACTGTCTCCGTGGCGAAATTGGCTAGCGCGATCGGCTGTTAATCGAAAGGTTGGAGGTTCTAGCTCACCCGGGGGTGGTGCGGCGCTCTTTTTTCTTTGGGCTCATAGCTTTGAAGATATGTTTTGATGGTGGTGAGAGTGGAGCAGGATTGTCTCCGTGGCGCAATTGGCTAGCGCGATCGGCTGTTAACGAAAGGTTGGAGGTTCGAGCCCTCCCGCGAGTAGTGATTAGCTTTTTTTTGCACTGATAGCTTTGGAGAAATGTTCTGACGGTGGTGAGATTGGAGCACGACTGTCTCCGTGGCGCAATTGGCTATCGCGATCGGCTGTTAACTAAAAGGTTGGAGGTTCGAGCCCAGCCGGTGGTGGTGCGGCGCTTTTTGTTTCTTTGGGCTGATAGCTTTAAAAATATGTTCTGATGTTGGTGAGAGTGTAGCACGACTGTCTCCGTGGCGCAATTGGCTAGTGCGATCGGCAACTAACCGAAAGGTTGGAGTTTCGAGCCTGCCCGAGGATGGTGTGTCACTTTTTTTTCTTTGCACTGATAGCTTTGGAGACATGTTCTGACGGTGGAGAGATTGGAGCACGACTGTCTCCGTGGCGCAATTGGCTATCGCGATCGGCTGTTATCTGAAAGGTTGGAGGTTCGAGCCCTCCCGGGAGTGGTGTGTTGCTTTTTTTCTTTAGGCTGATAGCTTTGAAGATATGTTCTGATGGTGGTGAGAGTGGAGCAGGACTGTCTCCATGGCACAATTGGCTAGAGCGATCGGCTGTTAACCGAAAGTTTGGAGGTTTGAGCCCACCCGGTGGTGGTGCGGCGCTTTTTTTTTCTTTGGGCTGATAGCTTTGAAGATATGTTCTGATGGTGGTGAGAGTGGAGCACGACTGTCTCTGTGGCGCAATTTGCTAGCGCGATCGGCTGTTAACCGAAAGGTTGGTGGTTCGAGCCCTCCCGGGAGTGGTGTGTTGCTTTTTTATTTGCGCTGATAGCTTTGGAGACATGTTCTGACGGTGGTAAGATTGGAGCACGACTGTCTCCGTGGCGCAATTGGCTAGCGCGATCTGCTGTTGACCAAAAGATTGGAGGTTCGAGCCCACCCGGTGGTGGTGCGGCGCTTCTTTTTCTTTGGGCTGATAGCTCTGAAGAAATGTAATGACGCTGGTAAGAGTAGAGCACGACTGTCTCCGTGGCGCAATTGGCTAGCACGTTCGGCTGTCAACCAAAAAATTGGTGTTTTGATCCCACCCGGTGGTGGTGGGGCGCTTTTTTTTCTTTGCGCTGATAGCTTTGGAGAAAGGTTCCGACGGTGGTGAGATTGGAGCACGACTATCTCCGTGGCCCAATTGGCTAGCACGTTCGGCCGTTAACCGAAAGGTTGGAGGTTCGAGCCCACCCGGTGGTGGTGCGGGGGGCTTTTTTTTTTCTATGGGCTGATTGCTTTGAAGATATGTTCTGATGGTGGTGACAGAGGAGCAGGACTGTCTCCGTGGCGCAATTCGCTAGCGCGATCGGCTGTTAACCGAAAGGTTGGAGGTTCGAGCCCACCCGGTAATGGTGCGGCGCTTTTTTTTCTTTGGGCTGATAGCTTTAAAGATATGTTCTGATGGTGGTGACAGTGGAGCAGGACTGTCTCCGTGGCGCAATTGGCGAGCGCGATCGGCTGTTAACCGAAAGGTTGGAGGTTCGAGCCCGCCCGGTGGTGGTGCGGCGCTTTTTGTTTTTTTGGGCTGATAGCTTTAAATATATGTTCTTATGGTGGTGAGAGTGGAGCAGGACTGTCTCCGTGGCGCAATTGGCTAGCTCGATGGTCTGTTAACCGAAAGCTTGGAGTTTCCAGCCCACCCGTTAGTGGTGCGGCGCTTTTTTTTCTTTGGGCTGGAGCTTTGAAGATATGTTCTGAAGGTGGTGAGAGTGGAGCAGGACTGTCTGCGTGGCGCAATTGGCCAGCGCGATCGGCTACTAACCGAAAGGTTAGAGTTTCGAGCCCAGCCGAGGATGGTGTGTCGCTTTCTTTTTCTTTGCGCTGATATCTTTGTAGATATGTTCTGATGGTGGTGAGAGTGGAGCACGACTGTCTCCGTGGCGAAATTGGCTAGCGCGATCGGCTGTTAATCAAAAGGTTGGAGGTTCTAGCTCACCCGGGGGTGGTGCGGCGCTCTTTTTTCTTTGGGCTCATAGCTTTGAAGATATCTTCTGATGGTGGTGAGAGTATAGCAAGACTGTCTCCGTAGCGCAATTTGCTAGCGCGATCGGCTGTTAACCGAAAGGTTGGAAGCTCGAGCCCTCCCGCGAGTAGTGATTAGCTTTTTTTTGCACTGATAGCCTTGGAGACAAGTTCTGACGGTGGTGAGATTGGAGCACGACTGTCTCCGTGGCGCAATTGGCTATCGCGATCGGCTGTTAACTAAAAGGTTGGAGGTTCGAGCCCAGCCGGTGGTGGTGCGGCGCTTTTTGTTTCTTTGGGCTGATAGCTTGAAAAATATGTTCTGATGTTGGTGAGAGCGGAGCAGGACTGTCTCCGTGGCGCAATTGGCTCGCGCGATTGGCTGTTAACCGAAAGCTTGGAGTTTCGAGCCCACCCGGTGGTGGTGCGGCGCTTCTTTTTTTTGGGCTGATAGCTCTTAAGAAATGTTCTGACGGTGGTAAGAGTGGAGCACGACTGTCTGTGTGGCGCAATTGGCTAGCGCGATCGGCAGTTAACCGAAAAGTTGGAGGTTCGAGCCCACCCGGTGGTGGTGCGGCGCTTTTTTTTCTTTAGGCTGATAGCTTTGAAGTATGTTCTCATGGTGGTGAGAGTGGAGCAGGACTGTCTCCGTGGCGCAATTGGCTCGCGCGATCGGCTGTTAACCGAAAGCTTGGAGTTTCGAGCCCACCCGATAGTGGTGCGGCGCTTTTTTTTCTTCGGGCTGGAGCTTTGAAGATATGATCTGAAGGTGGTGAGAGTGGAGTACGACTGTCTCTGTGGCGCAATTGGCTAGCGCGATCGGCTACTAACCGAAAGGTTGGAGTTTCGAGCCTGCCCGAGGATGGTGTGTCACTTTTTTTTTGCACTGATAGCTTTGGAGACATGTTCTGACGGTGGAGAGATTGGAGCACGACTGTCTCCGTGGCGCAATTGGCTATCGCGATCGGCTGTTATCTGAAAGGTTGGAGGTTCGAGCCCTCCCGGGAGTGGTGTGTTGCTTTTTTTCTTTAGGCTGATAGCTTTGAAGATATGTTCTCATGGTGGTGAGAGTGGAGCACGACTGTCTCCGTGGCGCAATTGGCTAGCGCGATCTGCTGTTGACCGAAAGGTTGGAGGTTCGAGCCCACCCCGTGGTGGTGCGGCGCTTCTTTTTCTTTGGGCTGATAGCTCTGAAGAAATATTCTGACGCTGGTAAGAGTAGAGCACGACTGTCTCCGTGGCGCAATTGGCTAGCACGTTCGGCTGTCAACCAAAAAATTTGAGTTTTGATCCCACCTGGTGGTGCTGGGGCGCTTTTTTTTCTTTGCGCTGATAGCTTTGGAGAAAGGTTCCGACGGTGGTGAGATTGGAGCACGACTATCTCCGTGGCACAATTGGCTAGCACGTTCGGCCGTTAACCGAAAGGTTGGAGGTTCGAGCCCACCCGGTGGTGGTGCGGGCTTTTTTTTCTATGGGCTGATTGCTTTGAAGATATGTTCTGATGGTGGTGAGAGTGGAGCAGGACTGTCTCCGTGGCGCAATTGGCGAGCGCGATCGGCTGTTAACCGAAAGGTTGGAGGTTCGAGCCCACCCATTGGTGGTGCGGCGTTTTTGTTTTTTTGGGCTGATAGCTTTAAATATATGTTCTTATGGTGGTGAGAGTGGAGCAGGACTGTCTCCGTGGCGCAATTGGTTAGCTCGATGGGCTGTTAACCGAAAGCTTGGAGTTTCGAGCCCACCCGTTAGTGGTGCGGCGCTTTTTTTTCTTTGGGCTGGAGCTTTGAAGATATGTTCTGAAGGTGGTGAGAGTGGAGCAGGACTGTCTCCGTGGCGCAATTTGCCAGCGCGATCGGCTACTAACCGAAAGGTTAGAGTTTCGAGCCCAGCCGAGGATGGTGTGTCGCTTTCTTTTTCTTTGCGCTGATAGCTTTGTAGATATGTTCTGATGGTGGTGAGAGTGGAGCACGACTGTCTCCGTGGCGAAATTGGCTAGCGCGATCGGCTGTTAATCGAAAGGTTGGAGGTTCGAGCCCAGCCGGTGGTGGTGCGGCGCTTTTTGTTTCTTTGGGCTGATAGCTTTAAAAATATGTTCTGATGTTGGTGAGAGCGGAGCAGGACTGTCTCCGTGGCGCAATTGGCTCGCACGATTGGCTGTTAACCGAAAGCTTGGAGTTTCGAGCCCACCCGGTGGTGGTGCGGCGCTTCTTTTTTTTGGGCTGATAGCTCTTAAGAAATGTTCTGACGGTGGTAAAAGTGGAGCACGACTGTCTGTGTGGCGCAATTGGCTAGCGCGTACAGCTGTTAACCGAAAGCTTGGAGTTTCGAGCCCACGCGGTAATGGTGCGGCGCTTTTTTTTCTTTGGGCTGATAGCTTTGAAGATATGTTCTGATGGTGGTGAGAGTGGAGCAGGACTGTCTCCGTGGCGCAATTGGCGAGCGCGATCGGCTGTTAACCAAAAGGTTGGAGGTTCGAGCCCACCCGGTGGTGGTGCGGCGCTTTTTGTTTCTTTGGGCTGATAGTTTGATGGTGGTGAGAGCGGAGCAGGACTGTCTCCGTGGCGCAATTGGCTAGCGCGATCGGCTGTTAACCGAAAGCTTGGAGTTTCGAGCCCACCCGATAGTGGTGCGGCGCTTTATTTTCTTCGGGCTGGAGCTTTGAAGATATGTTCTGAAGGTGGTGAGAGTGGAGCGCGACTGTCTCCGTGGCGCAATTGGCTAGCGCGATCGGCTACTAACCGAAAGGTTGGAGATTCGAGCCTACCCGAGGACGGTGTGTCACTTTTTTTTCTTTGCACTGATAGCTTTTGAGACATGTTCTGACGGCGGTGAGATTGGAGCACGACTGTCTCCGTGGCGCAATTGGCTATCGCGATCGGCTGTTATCTGAAAGGTTGGAGGTTCGAGCCCTCCCGGGAGTGGTGTGTTGCTTTTTTTCTTTAGGCTGATAGCTTTGAAGATATGTTCTAATGGTGGTGAGAGTGGAGCAGGACTGTCTCCGTGGCGCAATTGGCGAGCGCGATCGGCTGTTAACCGAAAGCTTGGAGTTTCGAGCCCACCCGTTAGTGGTGCGGCGCTTTTTTTTCTTTGGGCTGGAGCTTTGAAGATATGTTCTGAAGGTGGTGAGAGTGGAGCAGGACTGTCTCCGTGGCGCAATTGGCCAGCGCGATCGGCTGTTAATCGAAAGGTTGGAGGTTCTAGCTCACCCGGGGGTGGTGCGGCGCTCTTTTCTCTTTGGGCTCATAGCTTTGAAGATATGTTTTGATGGTGGTGAGAGTGGAGCAGGATTGTCTCCGTGGCGCAATTGGCTAGCGCGATCGGCTGTTAACGAAAGGTTGGAGGTTTGAGCCCACCCGGGGACGGTGTGTCGCTTTTTTTTGTTCTTTTCGCTCTGATAGCTTTGAAGATATGTTCTGATGGTGGTGAGAAGGGAGCACGACTGTCTCCGTGGCGCAATTGGCAAGCGCGATCTGCTGTTGACCGAAAGGTTGGAGGTTCGAGCCCACCCGGTGGTGGTGCGGCGCTTCTTTTTCTTTGGGCTGATAGCTCTGAAGAAATGTTCTGACGGTGGTAAGAGTGGAGCAAGACTGTCTCCGTAGCGCAATTTGCTAGCGCGATCGGCTGTTAACCGAAAGGTTGGAGGTTCGAGCCCTCCCGCGAGTAGTGATTAGCTTTTTTTGCACTGATAGCTTTGGAGACATGTTCTGACGGTGGTGAGATTGGAGCACGACTGTCTCCGTGGCGCAATATGCTATCGCGATCGGCTGTTAACTAAAAGGTTGGAGGTTCGAGCCCAGCCGGTGGTGGTGCGGCGCTTTTTGTTTCTTTGGGCTGATAGCTTTAAAAATATGTTCTGATGTTGGTGAGAGCGGAGCAGGACTGTCTCCGTGGCGCAATTGGCTCGCGCGATTGGCTGTTAACCGAAAGCTTGGAGTTTCGAGCCCACCCAGTGGTGGTGCGGCGCTTCTTTATTTTGGGCTGATAGCTCCTAAGAAATGTTCTGACGGTGTTAAGAGTGGAGCACGACTTTCTGTGTGGCGCAATTGGCTGGCGCGATCGGCAGTTAACCGAAAAGTTGGAGGTTCGAGCCCACCCGGTGGTGGTGCGGCGCTTTTTTTTCTTTGGGCTGATAGCTTTGAAGATATGTTCTGATGGTGGTGAGAGTGGAGCAGGACTGTCTCCGTGGCGCAATTGGCTAGCGCGATCAGCTGTTAACCGAAAGCTTGGAGTTTCGAGCCCACCCGGTAATGGTGCGGCGCTTTTTTTTCTTTGGGCTGATAGCTTTGAAGATATGTTCTGATGGTGGTGAGAGTGGAGCAGGACTGTCTCCGTGGCGCAATTGGCGAGCGCGATCGGCTGTTAACCGAACAGTTGGTGGTTCGAGCCCTCCCGGGAGTGGTGTGTTGCTTTTTTCTTTGCGCTGATAGCTTTGGAGACATGTTCTGACGGTGTTGAGATTGGAGCACGACTGTCTCCGTGGCGCAATTGGCTAGCGCGATTTGCTGTTGACCGAAAGGTTGGAGGTTCCAGCCCACCTGGTGGTGGTGCGGCGCTTATTTTTCTTTGGGCTGATAGCTCTGAAATAATGTTCTGACACTGGTAAGAGTGGAGCACGACTGTCTCCTTGGCGCAATTGGCTAGCGCGATGGGCCGTTAACCGAAAAGTTGGAGGTTCGAGCCCACCCGGTGGTGGTGTGGCGCTTTTTTTTTCTTTGGGCTGATAGCTTTGAAGATAGGTTCTGATGGTAGTGAGAGCGGAGCAGGACTGTCTCCGTGGCGCAATTGGCTAGTGCGATCGGCTGTTATCCGAGAGCTTGGAGTTTCGAGCCCACCCGGTGGTGGTGTGGCGCTTCTTTTTCTTTGGGCTGATAGCTCTTAAGAAATGTTCTGACGGTGGTAAGAGTGGAGCACGACTGTCTCCGTGGCGCAATTGGCTAGCGTGATCTGCAGTTAGCCGAAAAGTTGGAGGTTCGAGCCCACCCGGTGGTGGTGCGGTGCTTTTTTTTTCTTTGGGGGCTGATAGCTTTGAAGATATGTTCTGATGGTGGTGAGAGTGGAGCAGGACTGTTTCCGTGGCGCAATTGGCAAGAGCGATCGGCTGTTAACCGAAAGGTTGGAGGTTCGAGCCCACCCGGTGGTGGCGCGGCGCTTTTTGTTTCTTTGGGCTGATAGCTTTAGAAATATGTTCTGATGTTGGTGAGAGCGGAGCAGGGCTGTCTGTGTGGCGCAATTGGCTAGCGCGATCGGCAGTTAACCGAAAAGTTGGAGGTTCGAGCCCACCCGGTGGTGGTGCGGCACTTTTTTTTCTTTGGGCTGATAGCTTGAAGATATGTTTTGATGGTGGTGAGAGTGGAGCACGACTGTCTCCATGGCGCAATTGGCTAGCGCGATCGGCTGTAAATGGAAAGGTTGGAGGTTCGAGCCCACCCGGGGGTGGTGCGGCGCTTCTTTTTCTTTGGGCTGATAGCTCTGAAGAAATGTTCTGACGCTGGTAAGAGTGGAGCACGACTGTCTCCGTGGCGCAATTTGCTAGCGCGATCGGCTGTCAACCGAAAGGTTGGTGGTTCGAGCCCTCCCGGGAGTGGTGTGTTGCTTTTTTTTTTGCGCTGATAGCTTTGGGACATGTTCTGACGGTGGTGAGATTGGAGCACAACTGTCTCGGTGGCGCAGTTGGCTAGCGCGATCTGCTGTTGACCGAAAGGTTGGAGGTTCGAGCCCACCCGGTGGTGGTGTGGCGCTTTTTCTTTGGGCTTATAGCTCTGAAGAAATGTTCTGACGCTGGTAAGAGTGAAGCACGACTGTCTCCGTGGCGCAATTGGCTAGCGCGATCGGCAGTTAACTGAAAGGTTGGAGGTTCGAGCCCACCCGGTGGTGGTGCGGCGCTTTTTTTTCTTTGGGCTGATAGCTTTGAAGATATGTACTGATGGTGGTGAGAGTATAAATGGAATGTCTCCGGGGCGCAATTTGCTAGCGCGATCGGCTGTTAACCGAAAGGTTGGAGGTTCGAGCCCTCCCGCGAGTAGTGTGTTGCTTTTTTCTTTGCACTGATAGCTTTGGAGACATGTTCTTACGATGGTGAGATTGGAGCACGTCTGTCTCCATGGCGCAATTGGCTATCGCGATCGGCTGGTAACTGAAAGGTTGGAGGTTCGAGCCCTCCCGGGAGTGGTGTGTTGCTTTTTTTTCTTTAGGCTGATAGCTTTGAAGATATGTTCTGATGGTGGTGAGAGTGGAGCAGGACTGTCTCCGTGGCGCAATTGGCGAGCGCGATCGGCTGTTAACCGAAAGGTTGGAGGTTCGAGCCCACCCAATGGTGGTGTGTTGCTTTTTTTTCTTTAGGCTGATAGCTTTGAAGATATGTTCTGATGGTGGTGAGAGTGGAGCAGGACTGTCTCCGTGGCGCAATTGGCGAGCGCGATCGGCTGTTAACCAAAAGGTTGGAGGTTCGAGCCCACCCAATGGTGGTGCGGCGCTTTTTGTTTCTTTGGGCTGATAGCTTTAAAGATATGTTCTGATGGTGGTGAGAGCGGAGCAGGACTGTCTCCGTGGCGCAATTGGCTAGTGCGATCGGCTGTTAACCGAGAGCTTGGAGTTTCGAGCCCACCCGGTGGTGGTGTGGCGCTTTTTGTTTTTTTGGGCTGATAGCTTTAAAGATATGTTCTGATGGTGGTGAGAGTGGAGAACGACTGTCTCCGTGGCGCAATTGGCTAGCTCGATGGGCTGTTAACCGAAAGCTTGGAGTTTCGAGCCCACCCGTTAGTGGTGCGACGCTTTTTTTTCTTTGGGCTGGAGCTTTGAAGATATGTTCTGAAGGTGGTGAGAGTGGAGCACGACTGTCTCCGTGGCGCAATTGGCTAGCGCGATCGGCTGTTAATCGAAAGGTTGGAGGTTCTAGCTCACCTGGGGGTGGTGCGGCGCTCTTTTTTCTTTGGGCTGATAGCTTTGAAGATATGTTTTGATGGTAGTGAGAGTGGAGCAGGATTGTCTCCGTGGCGCAATAGGCTAGCGCGATCGGCTGTTAACGAAAGGTTGGAGGTTTGAGCCCACCCGGGGACGGTGTGTCGCTTTTTTTTTGTTCTTTTCGCTCTGATAGCTTTGAAGATATGTTCTGATGGTGGTGAGAGTGGAGCACGACTGTCTCCGTGGCGCAATTAGCAAGCGCGATCTGCTGTTGACCGAAAGGTTGGAGGTTCGAGCCCACCCGGTGGCGGTGCTGCGCTTCTTTTTCTTTGGGCTGATAGCTCTGAAGAAATGTTCTGACGGTGGTAAGAGTGGAGCACGGCTGTCTCCGTGGCGCAATTGGCTAGTGCGATCGGCAGTTAACAGAAAAGTTGGAGGTACGAGCCCACCCGGTGGTGGTGCGGCGCTTTTTTTTCTTTGGGCTGGAGCTTTGAAGACATGTTCTGAAGGTGGTGAGAGTGGAGCACGACTGTCTCCGTGGCGCAATTGGCTAGTGCGATCGGCTGTTAACCGAGAGCTTGGAGTTTCGAGCCCACCCGGTGGTGGTGTGGCGCTTCTTTTTCTTTGGGCTGATAGCTCTTAAGAAATGTTCTGACGGTGGTAAGAGTGGAGCACGACTGTCTCCGTGGCGCAATTGGCTAGCGCGATCTGCAGTTAACCGAAAAGTTGGAGGTTCGAGCCCACCCGGTGGTGGTGCGGTGCTTTTTTTTCTTTGGGGGCTGATAGCTTTGAAGATATGTTCTGATGGTAGTGAGAGTGGAGCAGGACTGTTTCCGTGGCGCAATTGGCAAGCGCGATCGGCTGTTAACCGAAAGGTTGGAGGTTCGAGCCCACCCGGTGGTGGCGCGGCGCTTTTTGTTTCTTTGGGCTGATAGCTTTAAAAATATGTTCTGATGTTGGTGAGAGCGGAGCAGGACTGTCTGTGTGGCGCAATTGGCTAGCGCGATCGGCAGTTAACCGAAAAGTTGGAGGTTCGAGCCCACCCGGTGGTGGTGCGGCACTTTTTTTTCTTTGGGCTGATAGTTTTGAAGATATGTTCTGATGGTGATGAGAGTGGAGCAAGACTGTCTCCGTGGCAAAATTGGCTAGCGCGATCAGCTGTTAACCGAAAGCTTTGAGTTTGGAGCCCACCCGGTAATGGTGCGGCGCTTTTTTTTTGCTGATAGCTTGAAGATATGTTCTGATGGTGGTGAGAGTGAAGCAGGGCTGTCTCCGTGGTGCAATTGGCGAGCGCGATCGGCTGTTAACCGAAAGGTTGGAGGTTCGAGCCCACCCGGTGGTGGTGCGGCGCTTTTTGTTTCTTTGGGCTGATAGCTTTAAAGATATGTTCTGATGGTGGTGAGAGCGGAGCAGAACTGTCTCCGTGGCGCAATTGGCTAGCGCGATCGGCTGTTAGCCGAAAGCTTGGAGTTTCGAGCCCACCCGATAGTGGTGCGGCGCTTTTTTTTTTCGGGCTGGAGCTTTGAGTATATGTTCTGAAGGTGGTGAGAGTGGAGCACGACTGTCTCCGTGGCGCAATTTGCTAGCGCGATCGGCTACTAACCAAAAGGTTGGAGTTTCGAGCCTACGCGGGGACGGTGTGTCACTTTTTTTTCTTTGAGCTGATAGCTTTGAAGATATGTTTTGATGGTGGTGAGAGTGGAGCACGACTGTCTCCATGGCGCAATTGGCTAGCGCGATCGGCTGTAAATGGAAAGGTTGGAGGTTCGAGCCCACCCGGGGGTGGTGCGGCGCTTCTTTTTCTTTGGGCTGATAGCTGTGAAGAAATGTTCTGACGCTGGTAAGAGTGGAGCACGACTGTCTCCGTGGCGCAATTTGCTAGCGCGATCGGCTGTCAACCGAAAGGTTTGTGGTTCGAGCCCTCCCGGGAGTAGTGTGTTGCTTTTTTCTTTGCGCTGATAGCTTTGGAGACATGTTCTGACGGTGGTGAGATTGGAGCACGACTGTCTCGGTGGCGCAGTTGGCTAGCGCGATCTGCTGTTGACCGAAAGGTTGGAGGTTCGACCCCACCCGGTGGTGGTGCGGCGCTTTTTCTTTGGGCTGATAGCTCTGAAGAAATGTTCTGACGCTGGTAAGAGTGAAGCACGACTGTCTCCGTGGCGCAATTGGCTAGCGCGATCGGCAGTTAACTGAAAGGTTAGAGGTTCGAGCCCACCCGGTGGTGGTGCGGCGCTTTTTTTTCTTTGGGCTGATAGCTTTGAAGATATGTACTGATGGTGGTGAGAGTATAAATGGAATGTCTCCGGGGCGCAATTTGCTAGAGCGATCGGCTGTTAACCGAAAGGTTGGAGGTTCGAGCCCTCCCGCGAGTAGTGTGTCGCTTTTTTCTTTGCACTGATAGCTTTGGAGACATGTTCTTACGGTGGTGAGATTGGAGCACGTCTTTCTCCATGGCGCAGTTGGCTATCGCGATCGGCTGGTAACTGAAAGGTTGGAGGTTAGAACCCTCCCGGGAGTGGTGTGTTGCTTTTTTTTCTTTAGGCTGATAGCTTTGAAGATATGTTCTGATGGTGGTGAGAGTGGAGCAGGACTGTCTCCGTGGCGCAATTGGCGAGCGCGATCGGCTGTTAACCAAAAGGTTGGAGGTTCGAGCCCACCCGGTGGTGGTGCGGCGTTTTTTGTTTCTTTTGGCTGATAGCTTTAAAGATATGTTCTGATGGTGGTGAGAGCGGAGCAGGACTGTCTCCGTGGCGCAATTGGCTAGTGCGATCGGCTGTTAACCGAGAGCTTGGAGTTTCGAGCCCACCCGGTGGTGGTGTGGCGCTTTTTGTTTTTTTGGGCTGATAGCTTTGAAGATATGTTCTGATGGTGGTGAGAGTGGGGCAGGACTGTCTCCGTGGCGCAATTGGCTAGCTCGATGGGCTGTTAACCGAAAGCTTGGAGTTTCGAGCCCACCCGTTAGTTGTGCGGCGCTTTTTTTTCTTTGGGCTGGAGCTTTGAAGATATGTTCTGAAGGTGGTGAGAGTGGAGCACGACTGTCTCCGTGGCGCAATTGGCTAGCGCGATCGGCTGTTAATCGAAAGGTTGGAGGTTCTAGCTCACCTGGGGGTGGTGCGGCGCTCTTTTTTCTTTGGGCTGATAGCTTTGAAGATATGTTTTGATGGGAGTGAGAGTGGAGCAGGATTGTCTCCGTGGCGCAATTGGCTAGCGGGATCGGCTGTTAACGAAAGGTTGGAGGTTTGAGCCCACCCGGGGACGGTGTGTCGCTTTTTTTGTTCTTTTCGCTCTGATAGCTTTGAAGATATGTTCTGATGGTGGTGAGAGTGGAGCACGACTGTCTCCGTGGCGCAATTGGCAAGCGCGATCTGCTGTTGACCGAAAGGTTGGAGGTTCGAGCCCACCCGGTGGTGGTGCGGCGCTTCTATTTCTTTGGGCTGATAGCTCTGAAGAAATGTTCTGACGGTGGTAAGAGTGGAGCACGACTGTCTCCGTGGCGCAATTGGCTATAGCGATCGGCAGTTAACTGAAAGGTTAGAGGTTCGAGCCCACCCGGTGGTGGTGCGGCGCTTTTTTTTCTTTGGGCTGATAGCTTTGAAGATATGTACTGATGGTGGTGAGAGTATAAATGGAATGTCTCCGGGGCGCAATTTGCTAGCGCGATCGGCTGTTAACCAAAAGGTTGGAGGTTCGAGCCCTCCCGCGAGTAGTGTGTCGCTTTTTTCTTTGCACTGATAGCTTTAGAGACATGTTCTTACGGTGGTGAGATTGGAGCACGTCTGTCTCCATGGCGCAATTGGCTATCGCGATCGGCTGGTAACTGAAAGGTTGGAGGTTAGAACCCTCTCGGGAGTGGTGTGTTGCTTTTTTTTCTCTAGGCTGATAGCTTTGAAGATATGTTCTGATGGTGGTGAGAGTGGAGCAGGACTGTCTCCGTGGCGCAATTGGCGAGCGCGATCGGCTGTTAACCAAAAGGTTGGAGGTTCGAGCCCACCCGGTGGTGGTGCGGCGCTTTTTGTTTCTTTGGGCTGATAGCTTTAAAGATATGTTCTGATGGTGGTGAGAGCGGAGCAGGACTGTCTCCGTGGCGCAATTGGCTAGTGCGATCGGCTGTTAACCGAGAGCTTGGAGTTTCGAGCCCACCCGGTGGTGGTGTGGCGCTTTTTGTTTTTTTGGGCTGATAGCTTTAAAGATATGTTCTGATGGTGGTGAGAGTGGGGCAGGACTGTCTCCGTGGCGCAATTGGCTAGCTCGATGGGCTGTTAACCGAAAGCTTGGAGTTTCGAGCCCACCCGTTAGTTGTGCGGCGCTTTTTTTTCTTTGGGCTGGAGCTTTGAAGATATGTTCTGAAGGTGGTGAGAGTGGAGCACGACTGTCTCCGTGGCGCAATTGGCTAGCGCGATCGGCTGTTAATCGAAAGGTTGGAGGTTCTAGCTCACCTGGGGGTGGTGCGGCGCTCTTTTTTCTTTGGGCTGATAGCTTTGAAGATATGTTTTGATGGGAGTGAGAGTGGAGCAGGATTGTCTCCGTGGCGCAATTGGCTAGCGCGATCGGCTGTTAACGAAAGGTTGGAGGTTTGAGCCCAACCGGGGACGGTGTGTCGCTTTTTTTGTTCTTTTCGCTCTGATAGCTTTGAAGATATGTTCTGATGGTGGTGAGAGTGGAGCACGACTGTCTCCGTGGCGCAATTGGCAAGCGTGATCTGCTGTTGACCGAAAGGTTGGAGGTTCGAGCCCACCCGGTGGTGGTGCGGCGCTTCTATTTCTTTGGGCTGATAGCTCTGAAGAAATGTTCCGACGGTGGTAAGAGTGGAGCACGACTGTCTCCGTGGCGCAATTGGCTAGTGCGATCGGCAGTTAACAGAAAAGTTGGAGGTTCGAGCCCACCCGGTGGTGGCGCGGCGCTTTTTTTCTTTGGGCTGGAGCTTTGAAGATATGTACTGAAGGTGGTGAGAGTGGAGGACGACTGTCTCCGTGGCGCGATTGGCAAGTGCGATCGGCTGTTAACCGAAAGGTTGGAGGTTCGAGCCCACCCGGTGGTGGCGCGGCGCTTTTTGTTTCTTTCGGCTGATAGCTTTAAAAATATGTTCTGATGTTGGTGAGAGCGGAGCAGGACTGTCTGTGTGGCGCAATTGGCTAGCGCGATCGGCAGTTAACCGAAAAGTTGGAGGTTCGAGCCCACCCGGTGGTGGTGCGGCACTTTTTTTTCTTTGGGCTGATAGTTTTGAAGATATGTTCTGATGGTGGTGAGAGTGGAGCAAGACTGTCTCCGTGGCAAAATTGGCTAGCGCGATCAGCTGTTAACCGAAAGCTTGGAGTTTGGAGCCCACCCGGTAATGGTGCGGCGCTTTTTTTTTGCTGATAGCTTGAAGATATGTTCTGATGGTGGTGAGAGTGAAGCAGGGCTGTCTCCGTGGTGCAATTGGCGAGCGCGATCGGCTGTTAACCGAAAGGTTGGAGGTTCGAGCCCACCCGGTGGTGGTGCGGCGCTTTTTGTTTCTTTGGGCTGATAGCTTGAAGATATGTTTTGATGGTGGTGAGAGTGGAGCACGACTGTCTCCATGGCGCAATTGGCTAGCGCGATCGGCTGTAAATGGAAAGGTTGGAGGTTCGAGCCCACCCGGGGGTGGTGCGGCGCTTCTTTTTCTTTGGGCTGATAGCTCTGAAGAAATGTTCTGACGCTGGTAAGAGTGGAGCACGACTGTCTCCGTGGCGCAATTTGCTAGCGCGATCGGCTGTCAACCGAAAGGTTGGTGGTTCGAGCCCTCCCGGGAGTGGTGTGTTGCTTTTTTTTTTGCGCTGATAGCTTTGGGACATGTTCTGACGGTGGTGAGATTGGAGCACAACTGTCTCGGTGGCGCAGTTGGCTAGCGCGATCTGCTGTTGACCGAAAGGTTGGAGGTTCGAGCCCACCCGGTGGTGGTGTGGCGCTTTTTCTTTGGGCTTATAGCTCTGAAGAAATGTTCTGACGCTGGTAAGAGTGAAGCACGACTGTCTCCGTGGCGCAATTGGCTAGCGCGATCGGCAGTTAACTGAAAGGTTGGAGGTTCGAGCCCACCCGGTGGTGGTGCGGCGCTTTTTTTTCTTTGGGCTGATAGCTTTGAAGATATGTACTGATGGTGGTGAGAGTATAAATGGAATGTCTCCGGGGCGCAATTTGCTAGCGCGATCGGCTGTTAACCGAAAGGTTGGAGGTTCGAGCCCTCCCGCGAGTAGTGTGTTGCTTTTTTCTTTGCACTGATAGCTTTGGAGACATGTTCTTACGATGGTGAGATTGGAGCACGTCTGTCTCCATGGCGCAATTGGCTATCGCGATCGGCTGGTAACTGAAAGGTTGGAGGTTCGAGCCCTCCCGGGAGTGGTGTGTTGCTTTTTTTTCTTTAGGCTGATAGCTTTGAAGATATGTTCTGATGGTGGTGAGAGTGGAGCAGGACTGTCTCCGTGGCGCAATTGGCGAGCGCGATCGGCTGTTAACCGAAAGGTTGGAGGTTCGAGCCCACCCAATGGTGGTGTGTTGCTTTTTTTTCTTTAGGCTGATAGCTTTGAAGATATGTTCTGATGGTGGTGAGAGTGGAGCAGGACTGTCTCCGTGGCGCAATTGGCGAGCGCGATCGGCTGTTAACCAAAAGGTTGGAGGTTCGAGCCCACCCAATGGTGGTGCGGCGCTTTTTGTTTCTTTGGGCTGATAGCTTTAAAGATATGTTCTGATGGTGGTGAGAGCGGAGCAGGACTGTCTCCGTGGCGCAATTGGCTAGTGCGATCGGCTGTTAACCGAGAGCTTGGAGTTTCGAGCCCACCCGGTGGTGGTGTGGCGCTTTTTGTTTTTTTGGGCTGATAGCTTTAAAGATATGTTCTGATGGTGGTGAGAGTGGAGAACGACTGTCTCCGTGGCGCAATTGGCTAGCTCGATGGGCTGTTAACCGAAAGCTTGGAGTTTCGAGCCCACCCGTTAGTGGTGCGACGCTTTTTTTTCTTTGGGCTGGAGCTTTGAAGATATGTTCTGAAGGTGGTGAGAGTGGAGCACGACTGTCTCCGTGGCGCAATTGGCTAGCGCGATCGGCTGTTAATCGAAAGGTTGGAGGTTCTAGCTCACCTGGGGGTGGTGCGGCGCTCTTTTTTCTTTGGGCTGATAGCTTTGAAGATATGTTTTGATGGTAGTGAGAGTGGAGCAGGATTGTCTCCGTGGCGCAATAGGCTAGCGCGATCGGCTGTTAACGAAAGGTTGGAGGTTTGAGCCCACCCGGGGACGGTGTGTCGCTTTTTTTTTGTTCTTTTCGCTCTGATAGCTTTGAAGATATGTTCTGATGGTGGTGAGAGTGGAGCACGACTGTCTCCGTGGCGCAATTAGCAAGCGCGATCTGCTGTTGACCGAAAGGTTGGAGGTTCGAGCCCACCCGGTGGCGGTGCTGCGCTTCTTTTTCTTTGGGCTGATAGCTCTGAAGAAATGTTCTGACGGTGGTAAGAGTGGAGCACGGCTGTCTCCGTGGCGCAATTGGCTAGTGCGATCGGCAGTTAACAGAAAAGTTGGAGGTACGAGCCCACCCGGTGGTGGTGCGGCGCTTTTTTTTCTTTGGGCTGGAGCTTTGAAGACATGTTCTGAAGGTGGTGAGAGTGGAGCACGACTGTCTCCGTGGCGCAATTGGCTAGTGCGATCGGCTGTTAACCGAGAGCTTGGAGTTTCGAGCCCACCCGGTGGTGGTGTGGCGCTTCTTTTTCTTTGGGCTGATAGCTCTTAAGAAATGTTCTGACGGTGGTAAGAGTGGAGCACGACTGTCTCCGTGGCGCAATTGGCTAGCGCGATCTGCAGTTAACCGAAAAGTTGGAGGTTCGAGCCCACCCGGTGGTGGTGCGGTGCTTTTTTTTCTTTGGGGGCTGATAGCTTTGAAGATATGTTCTGATGGTAGTGAGAGTGGAGCAGGACTGTTTCCGTGGCGCAATTGGCAAGCGCGATCGGCTGTTAACCGAAAGGTTGGAGGTTCGAGCCCACCCGGTGGTGGCGCGGCGCTTTTTGTTTCTTTGGGCTGATAGCTTTAAAAATATGTTCTGATGTTGGTGAGAGCGGAGCAGGACTGTCTGTGTGGCGCAATTGGCTAGCGCGATCGGCAGTTAACCGAAAAGTTGGAGGTTCGAGCCCACCCGGTGGTGGTGCGGCACTTTTTTTTCTTTGGGCTGATAGTTTTGAAGATATGTTCTGATGGTGATGAGAGTGGAGCAAGACTGTCTCCGTGGCAAAATTGGCTAGCGCGATCAGCTGTTAACCGAAAGCTTTGAGTTTGGAGCCCACCCGGTAATGGTGCGGCGCTTTTTTTTTGCTGATAGCTTGAAGATATGTTCTGATGGTGGTGAGAGTGAAGCAGGGCTGTCTCCGTGGTGCAATTGGCGAGCGCGATCGGCTGTTAACCGAAAGGTTGGAGGTTCGAGCCCACCCGGTGGTGGTGCGGCGCTTTTTGTTTCTTTGGGCTGATAGCTTTAAAGATATGTTCTGATGGTGGTGAGAGCGGAGCAGAACTGTCTCCGTGGCGCAATTGGCTAGCGCGATCGGCTGTTAGCCGAAAGCTTGGAGTTTCGAGCCCACCCGATAGTGGTGCGGCGCTTTTTTTTTTCGGGCTGGAGCTTTGAGTATATGTTCTGAAGGTGGTGAGAGTGGAGCACGACTGTCTCCGTGGCGCAATTTGCTAGCGCGATCGGCTACTAACCAAAAGGTTGGAGTTTCGAGCCTACGCGGGGACGGTGTGTCACTTTTTTTTCTTTGAGCTGATAGCTTTGAAGATATGTTTTGATGGTGGTGAGAGTGGAGCACGACTGTCTCCATGGCGCAATTGGCTAGCGCGATCGGCTGTAAATGGAAAGGTTGGAGGTTCGAGCCCACCCGGGGGTGGTGCGGCGCTTCTTTTTCTTTGGGCTGATAGCTGTGAAGAAATGTTCTGACGCTGGTAAGAGTGGAGCACGACTGTCTCCGTGGCGCAATTTGCTAGCGCGATCGGCTGTCAACCGAAAGGTTTGTGGTTCGAGCCCTCCCGGGAGTAGTGTGTTGCTTTTTTCTTTGCGCTGATAGCTTTGGAGACATGTTCTGACGGTGGTGAGATTGGAGCACGACTGTCTCGGTGGCGCAGTTGGCTAGCGCGATCTGCTGTTGACCGAAAGGTTGGAGGTTCGACCCCACCCGGTGGTGGTGCGGCGCTTTTTCTTTGGGCTGATAGCTCTGAAGAAATGTTCTGACGCTGGTAAGAGTGAAGCACGACTGTCTCCGTGGCGCAATTGGCTAGCGCGATCGGCAGTTAACTGAAAGGTTAGAGGTTCGAGCCCACCCGGTGGTGGTGCGGCGCTTTTTTTTCTTTGGGCTGATAGCTTTGAAGATATGTACTGATGGTGGTGAGAGTATAAATGGAATGTCTCCGGGGCGCAATTTGCTAGAGCGATCGGCTGTTAACCGAAAGGTTGGAGGTTCGAGCCCTCCCGCGAGTAGTGTGTCGCTTTTTTCTTTGCACTGATAGCTTTGGAGACATGTTCTTACGGTGGTGAGATTGGAGCACGTCTTTCTCCATGGCGCAGTTGGCTATCGCGATCGGCTGGTAACTGAAAGGTTGGAGGTTAGAACCCTCCCGGGAGTGGTGTGTTGCTTTTTTTTCTTTAGGCTGATAGCTTTGAAGATATGTTCTGATGGTGGTGAGAGTGGAGCAGGACTGTCTCCGTGGCGCAATTGGCGAGCGCGATCGGCTGTTAACCAAAAGGTTGGAGGTTCGAGCCCACCCGGTGGTGGTGCGGCGTTTTTTGTTTCTTTTGGCTGATAGCTTTAAAGATATGTTCTGATGGTGGTGAGAGCGGAGCAGGACTGTCTCCGTGGCGCAATTGGCTAGTGCGATCGGCTGTTAACCGAGAGCTTGGAGTTTCGAGCCCACCCGGTGGTGGTGTGGCGCTTTTTGTTTTTTTGGGCTGATAGCTTTGAAGATATGTTCTGATGGTGGTGAGAGTGGGGCAGGACTGTCTCCGTGGCGCAATTGGCTAGCTCGATGGGCTGTTAACCGAAAGCTTGGAGTTTCGAGCCCACCCGTTAGTTGTGCGGCGCTTTTTTTTCTTTGGGCTGGAGCTTTGAAGATATGTTCTGAAGGTGGTGAGAGTGGAGCACGACTGTCTCCGTGGCGCAATTGGCTAGCGCGATCGGCTGTTAATCGAAAGGTTGGAGGTTCTAGCTCACCTGGGGGTGGTGCGGCGCTCTTTTTTCTTTGGGCTGATAGCTTTGAAGATATGTTTTGATGGGAGTGAGAGTGGAGCAGGATTGTCTCCGTGGCGCAATTGGCTAGCGGGATCGGCTGTTAACGAAAGGTTGGAGGTTTGAGCCCACCCGGGGACGGTGTGTCGCTTTTTTTGTTCTTTTCGCTCTGATAGCTTTGAAGATATGTTCTGATGGTGGTGAGAGTGGAGCACGACTGTCTCCGTGGCGCAATTGGCAAGCGCGATCTGCTGTTGACCGAAAGGTTGGAGGTTCGAGCCCACCCGGTGGTGGTGCGGCGCTTCTATTTCTTTGGGCTGATAGCTCTGAAGAAATGTTCTGACGGTGGTAAGAGTGGAGCACGACTGTCTCCGTGGCGCAATTGGCTATAGCGATCGGCAGTTAACTGAAAGGTTAGAGGTTCGAGCCCACCCGGTGGTGGTGCGGCGCTTTTTTTTCTTTGGGCTGATAGCTTTGAAGATATGTACTGATGGTGGTGAGAGTATAAATGGAATGTCTCCGGGGCGCAATTTGCTAGCGCGATCGGCTGTTAACCAAAAGGTTGGAGGTTCGAGCCCTCCCGCGAGTAGTGTGTCGCTTTTTTCTTTGCACTGATAGCTTTAGAGACATGTTCTTACGGTGGTGAGATTGGAGCACGTCTGTCTCCATGGCGCAATTGGCTATCGCGATCGGCTGGTAACTGAAAGGTTGGAGGTTAGAACCCTCTCGGGAGTGGTGTGTTGCTTTTTTTTCTCTAGGCTGATAGCTTTGAAGATATGTTCTGATGGTGGTGAGAGTGGAGCAGGACTGTCTCCGTGGCGCAATTGGCGAGCGCGATCGGCTGTTAACCAAAAGGTTGGAGGTTCGAGCCCACCCGGTGGTGGTGCGGCGCTTTTTGTTTCTTTGGGCTGATAGCTTTAAAGATATGTTCTGATGGTGGTGAGAGCGGAGCAGGACTGTCTCCGTGGCGCAATTGGCTAGTGCGATCGGCTGTTAACCGAGAGCTTGGAGTTTCGAGCCCACCCGGTGGTGGTGTGGCGCTTTTTGTTTTTTTGGGCTGATAGCTTTAAAGATATGTTCTGATGGTGGTGAGAGTGGGGCAGGACTGTCTCCGTGGCGCAATTGGCTAGCTCGATGGGCTGTTAACCGAAAGCTTGGAGTTTCGAGCCCACCCGTTAGTTGTGCGGCGCTTTTTTTTCTTTGGGCTGGAGCTTTGAAGATATGTTCTGAAGGTGGTGAGAGTGGAGCACGACTGTCTCCGTGGCGCAATTGGCTAGCGCGATCGGCTGTTAATCGAAAGGTTGGAGGTTCTAGCTCACCTGGGGGTGGTGCGGCGCTCTTTTTTCTTTGGGCTGATAGCTTTGAAGATATGTTTTGATGGGAGTGAGAGTGGAGCAGGATTGTCTCCGTGGCGCAATTGGCTAGCGCGATCGGCTGTTAACGAAAGGTTGGAGGTTTGAGCCCAACCGGGGACGGTGTGTCGCTTTTTTTGTTCTTTTCGCTCTGATAGCTTTGAAGATATGTTCTGATGGTGGTGAGAGTGGAGCACGACTGTCTCCGTGGCGCAATTGGCAAGCGTGATCTGCTGTTGACCGAAAGGTTGGAGGTTCGAGCCCACCCGGTGGTGGTGCGGCGCTTCTATTTCTTTGGGCTGATAGCTCTGAAGAAATGTTCCGACGGTGGTAAGAGTGGAGCACGACTGTCTCCGTGGCGCAATTGGCTAGTGCGATCGGCAGTTAACAGAAAAGTTGGAGGTTCGAGCCCACCCGGTGGTGGCGCGGCGCTTTTTTTCTTTGGGCTGGAGCTTTGAAGATATGTACTGAAGGTGGTGAGAGTGGAGGACGACTGTCTCCGTGGCGCGATTGGCAAGTGCGATCGGCTGTTAACCGAAAGGTTGGAGGTTCGAGCCCACCCGGTGGTGGCGCGGCGCTTTTTGTTTCTTTCGGCTGATAGCTTTAAAAATATGTTCTGATGTTGGTGAGAGCGGAGCAGGACTGTCTGTGTGGCGCAATTGGCTAGCGCGATCGGCAGTTAACCGAAAAGTTGGAGGTTCGAGCCCACCCGGTGGTGGTGCGGCACTTTTTTTTCTTTGGGCTGATAGTTTTGAAGATATGTTCTGATGGTGGTGAGAGTGGAGCAAGACTGTCTCCGTGGCAAAATTGGCTAGCGCGATCAGCTGTTAACCGAAAGCTTGGAGTTTGGAGCCCACCCGGTAATGGTGCGGCGCTTTTTTTTTGCTGATAGCTTGAAGATATGTTCTGATGGTGGTGAGAGTGAAGCAGGGCTGTCTCCGTGGTGCAATTGGCGAGCGCGATCGGCTGTTAACCGAAAGGTTGGAGGTTCGAGCCCACCCGGTGGTGGTGCGGCGCTTTTTGTTTCTTTGGGCTGATAGCTTTAAAGATATGTTCTGATGGTGGTGAGAGCGGAGCAGAACTGTCTCCGTGGCGCAATTGACTAGCGCGATCGGCTGTTAGCCGAAAGCTTGGAGTTTCGAGCCCACCCGATAGTGGTGCGGCGCTTTTTTTTCTTCGGGCTGGAGCTTTGAAGATATGTTCTGAAGGTGGTGAGAGTGGAGCACGACTGTCTCCGTGGCGCAATTGGCTAGCGCGATCGGCTGTTAATCGAAAGGTTGGAGGTTCTAGCTCACCTGGGGGTGGTGCGGCGCTCTTTTTTCTTTGGGCTGATAGCTTTGAAGATATGTTTTGATGGGAGTGAGAGTGGAGCAGGATTGTCTCCGTGGCGCAATTGGCTAGCGCGATCGGCTGTTAACGAAAGGTTGGAGGTTTGAGCCCACCCGGGGACGGTGTGTCGCTTTTTTTGTTCTTTTCGCTCTGATAGCTTTGAAGATATGTTCTGATGGTGGTGAGAGTGGAGCACGACTGTCTCCGTGGCGCAATTGGCAAGCGCGATCTGCTGTTGACCGAAAGGTTGGAGGTTCGAGCCCACCCGGTGGTGGTGCGGCGCTTCTATTTCTTTGGGCTGATAGCTCTGAAGAAATGTTCTGACGGTGGTAAGAGTGGAGCACGACTGTCTCTGTGGCGCAATTGGCTAGTGCGATCGGCAGTTAACTGAAAGGTTAAAGGTTCGAGCCCACCCGGTGGTGGTGCGGCGCTTTTTGTTTTTTTGGGCTGATAGCTTTAAAGATATGTTCTGATGGTGGTGAGAGTGGGGCAGGACTGTCTCCGTGGCGCAATTGGCTAGCTCGATGGGCTGTTAACCGAAAGCTTGGAGTTTCGAGCCCACCCGTTAGTTGTGCGGCGCTTTTTTTTCTTTGGGCTGGAGCTTTGAAGATATGTTCTGAAGGTGGTGAGAGTGGAGCACGACTGTCTCCGTGGCGCAATTGGCGAGCGCGATCGGCTGTTAACCAAAAGGTTGGAGGTTCGAGCCCACCCGGTGGTGGTGCGGCGCTTTTTGTTTCTTTGGGCTGATAGCTCTGAAGAAATGTTCTGACGGTGGTAAGAGTGGAGCACGACTGTCTCTGTGGCGCAATTGGCTAGTGCGATCGGCAGTTAACTGAAAGGTTAGAGGTTCGAGCCCACCCGGTGGTGGTGTGGCGCTTTTTGTTTTTTTGGGCTGATAGCTTTAAAGATATGTTCTGATGGTGGTGAGAGTGGGGCAGGACTGTCTCCGTGGCGCAATTGGCTAGCTCGATGGGCTGTTAACCGAAAGCTTGGAGTTTCGAGCCCACCCGTTAGTTGTGCGGCGCTTTTTTTTCTTTGGGCTGGAGCTTTGAAGATATGTTCTGAAGGTGGTGAGAGTGGAGCACGACTGTCTCCGTGGCGCAATTGGCTAGCTCGATGGGCTGTTAACCGAAAGCTTGGAGTTTCGAGCCCACCCGTTAGTTGTGCGGCGCTTTTTTTTCTTTGGGCTGGAGCTTTGAAGATATGTTCTGAAGGTGGTGAGAGTGGAGCACGACTGTCTCCGTGGCGCAATTGGCTAGCGCGATCGGCTGTTAATCGAAAGGTTGGAGGTTCTAGCTCACCTGGGGGTGGTGCGGCGCTCTTTTTTCTTTGGGCTGATAGCTTTGAAGATATGTTTTGATGGGAGTGAGAGTGGAGCAGGATTGTCTCCGTGGCGCAATTGGCTAGCGCGATCGGCTGTTAACGAAAGGTTGGAGGTTTGAGCCCACCCGGGGACGGTGTGTCGCTTTTTTTGTTCTTTTCGCTCTGATAGCTTTGAAGATATGTTCTGATGGTGGTGAGAGTGGAGCACGACTGTCTCCGTGGCGCAATTGGCAAGCGCGATCTGCTGTTGACCGAAAGGTTGGAGGTTCGAGCCCACCCGGTGGTGGTGCGGCGCTTCTATTTCTTTGGGCTGATAGCTCTGAAGAAATGTTCTGACGGTGGTAAGAGTGGAGCACGACTGTCTCTGTGGCGCAATTGGCTAGTGCGATCGGCAGTTAACTGAAAGGTTAGAGGTTCGAGCCCACCCGGTGGTGGTGCGGCGCTTTTTTTTCTTTGGGCTGATAGCTTTGAAGATATGTACTGATGGTGGTGAGAGTATAAATGGAATGTCTCCGGGGCGCAATTTGCTAGCGCGATCGGCTGTTAACCGAAAGGTTGGAGGTTCGAGCCCTCCCGCGAGTAGTGTGTCGCTTTTTTCTTTGCACTGATAGCTTTGGAGACATGTTCTTACGGTGGTGAGATTGGAGCACGTCTGTCTCCATGGCGCAATTGGCTATCGCGATCGGCTGGTAACTGAAAGGTTGGAGGTTAGAACCCTCCCGGGAGTGGTGTGTTGCTTTTTTTTCTTTAGGCTGATAGCTTTGAAGATATGTTCTGATGGTGGTGAGAGTGGAGCAGGACTGTCTCCGTGGCGCAATTGGCGAGCGCGATCGGCTGTTAACCAAAAGGTTGGAGGTTCGAGCCCACCCAGTGGTGGTGCGGCGCTTTTTGTTTCTGTGGGCTGATAGCTTTAAAGATATGTTCTGATGGTGGTGAGAGCGGAGCAGGACTGTCTCCGTGGCGCAATTGGCTAGTGCGATCGGCTGTTAACCGAGAGCTTGGAGTTTCGAGCCCACCCGGTGGTGGTGTGGCGCTTTTTGTTTTTTTGGGCTGATAGCTCTGAAGAAATGTTCTGACGGTGGTAAGAGTGGAGCACGACTGTCTCCGTGGCGCAATTGGCTAGTGCGATCGGCAGTTAACAGAAAAGTTGGAGGTTCGAGCCCACCCGGTGGTGGTGCGGCGCTTTTTTTCTTTGGGCTGGAGCTTTGAAGATATGTACTGAAGGTGGTGAGAGTGGAGCACGACTGTCTCCGTGGCGCAATTGGCTGGCGCGATCGGCTGTTAATCGAAAGGTTGGATGTTCTAGCCCACCCGGTGGTGGTGCGGCGCTTCTTTTTCTTTGGGCTGATAGCTCTGAAGAAATGTTCTGACGGTGGTAAGAGTGGAGCACGACTGTCTCCGTGGCGCAATTGGCTAGTGCGATCGGCAGTTAACAGAAAAGTTGGAGGTTCGAGCTCACCCGGTGGTGGTGCGGCGCTTTTTTTCTTTGGGCTGGAGCTTTGAAGATATGTACTGAAGGTGGTGAGAGTGGAGCACGACTGTCTCCGTGGCGCAATTGGCTGGCGCGATCGGCTGTTAATCGAAAGGTTGGATGTTCTAGCTCACCTGGGGGTGGTGCGGCGCTCTTTTTTGCTTTGGGTTGATAGCTTTGAAGATATGTTTTGATGGTAGTGAGAGTGGAGCAGGATTGTCTCCGTGGCGCAATTGGCTAGCGCGATCAGCTGTTAACCGAAAGCTTGGAGTTTCGAGCCCACCCGGTAATGGTGCGGCGCTTTTTTTTCTTTGGGCTGATAGCTTTAAAGATATGTTCTGATGGTGGTGAGAGCGGAGCACTACTGTCTCCGTGGCGCAATCGGCTAGCGCGATCGGCTGTTAACCGAAAGCTTGGAGTTTCGAGCCCACCCGAGAGTGGAGCGGCGCTTTTTTTTCTTCGGGCTGGAGCTTTGAAGATATGTTCTGAAGGTGGTGAGAGTGGAGCACGACTGTCTCTGTGGCGCAATTGGCTGGCGCGATCGGCTGTTAATCGAAAGGTTGGATGTTCTAGCTCACCTGGGGGTGGTGCGGCGCTCTTTTTTGCTTTGGGTTGATAGCTTTGAAGATATGTTTTGATGGTAGTGAGAGTGGAGCAGGATTGTCTCCGTGGCGCAATTTGCTATCGCGATCGGCTGTTATCTGAAAGGTTGGAGGTTCGAGCCCACCCGGTGGTGGTGCGGCGCTTTTTTTTTCTTTGGGCTGATAGCTTTGAAGATATGTTCTGATGGTGGTGAGAGTGGAGCAGGACTGTCTCCGTGGCGCAATTGGCTAGCGCGATCAGCTGTTAACCGAAAGCTTGGAGTTTGGAGCCCACCCGGTAATGGTGCGGCGCTTTTTTTTGCTGATAGCTTTGAAGATATGTTCTGATGGCGGTGAGAGTGGAGCAGGACTGTTTCCGTGGTGCAATTGGCGAGCGCGATCGGCTGTTAACCGAAAGCTTGGAGGTTCGAGCCCACCGGGTGGTGGCGTGGCGCTTTTTGTTTCTTTGGGCTGATAGCTTTAAAAATATGTTCTGATGTTAATTGGTGAGAGCGGAGCAGGACTGTCTCCGTGGCGCAATTGGCTAGCGCGATTGGCTGTTAACCGAAAGCTTGGAGTTTCGAGCCCACCCGGTGGTGGTGCGGCGCTTCTTTTTCTTGGGCTGATAGCTCTTAAGAAATGTTCTGACGGTGGTAAGAGTGGAGCACGACTGTCTGTGTGGCGCAATTGGCTAGCGCGATCAGCAGTTAACCGAAAAGTTGGAGGTTCGAGCCCCCCCGGTGGTGGTGCGGCGCTTTTTTTTTCTTTGGGCTGATAGCTTTGAAGATATGTTCTGATGGTGGTGAGAGTGTAGCAGGACTGTCTCCGTGGCACAATTGGCTAGCGCGATCAGCTGTTCACCGAAAGCTTGGAGTTTGGAGCCCACCGGGTAATGGTGCGGCGCTTTTTTTGCTGATAGCTTGAAGATATATTCTGATGGTGGTGAGAGTGGAGCAGGGCTGTCTCCGTGGTGCAATTGGCGAGCGCGATCGGCTGTTAACCGAAAGGTTGGAGGTTCGAGCCCACCCGGTAGTGGTGCGGCGCTTTTGGTTTCTTTAGGCTGATAGCTTTAAAGATATGTTCTGATGGTGGTGAGAGCGGAGCAGGACTGTCTCCGTGTCGCAATTGGCTAGCGCGATCGGCTGTTAACCGAAAGCTTGGAGTTTCGAGCCCACCCGATAGTGGTGCAGCGCTTTTTTTTCTTCGGGCTGGAGCTTTGAAGATATGTTCTGAAGGTGGTGAGAGTGGAGCACGACTGTCTCCGTGGCGCAATTGGCTAGCGCGATCGGCTACTAACCAAAAGGTTGAAGTTTCGAGCCTACCCGGGAACGGTGTGTCACTTTTTTTCTTTGCGCTGATAGCTTTGAAGATATGTTTTGATGGTGGTGAGAGTGGAGCACGACTGTCTCCGTGGCGCAATTGGCTAGCGCGATCTGCTGTTGACCGAAAGATTGGAGGTTCGAGCCCACCCGGTGGTGGTGCAGCGCTTCTTTTTCTTTGGGCTGATAGCTCTGAAGAAATGTTCTGACGCTGGTAAGAGTGAAGCACGACTGTCTCCGTGGCGCAATTGGCTATCGTGATCGGCTGTTAACTGAAAGGTTGGAGGTTCGAGCCCTCCCGGGAGTGGTGTGTTGCTTTTTTTTCTTTAGGCTGATAGCTTTGAAGATATGTTCTGATGGTGGGGAGAGTGGAACAGGACTGTCTCCGTGGCGCAATTGGCGAGCGCGATCGGCTGTTAACCAAAAGGTTGGAGGTTCGAGCCCACCCGGTGGTGGTGCGGCGCTTTTTGTTTCTTTGGGCTGATAGCTTTAAAGATATGTTCTGATGGTGGTGAGAGCGGAGCAGGACTGTCTCCGTGGCGCAATTGGCTAGTGCGATCGGCTGTTAACCGAGAGCTTAGAGTTTCCAGCCCACCCGGTGGTGGTGTGGCGCTCCTTTTTCTTTGGGCTGATAGCTTTAAAGATATGTTCTGATGGTGGTGAGAGTGGAGCACGACTGTCTCCGTGGCGCAATTGGCTAGCTCGATGGGCTGTTAACCGAAAGCTTGGAGTTTCGAGCCCACCCGTTAGTGGTGCGACGCTTTTTTTTCTTTGGGCTGGAGCTTTGAAGATATGTTCTGAAGTTGGTGAGAGTGGAGCACGACTGTCTCCGTGGCGCAATTGGCTAGCGCGATCGGCTGTTAATCGAAAGGTTGGAGGTTCTAGCTCACCTGGGGGTGGTGCGGCGCTCTTTTTTCTTTGGGCTGATAGCTTTGAAGATATGTTTTGATGGGAGTGAGAGTGGAGCAGGATTGTCTCCGTGGCGCAATTGGCTAGCGCGATCGGCTGTTAACGAAAGGTTGGAGGTTTGAGCCCACCCGGGGATGGTGTGTCGCTTTTTTTGTTCTTTTCGCTCTGATATCTTTGAAGATATGTTCTGATGGTGGTGAGGGTGGAGCACGACTGTCTCCGTGGCGCAATTAGCAAGCGCGATCTGCTGTTGACCGAAAGGTTGGAGGTTCGAGCCCACCCGGTGGCGGTGCGGCGCTTCTTTTTCTTTGGGCTGATAGCTCTGAAGAAATGTTCTGACGGTTGTAAGAGTGGAGCACGGCTGTCTCCGTGGCGCAATTGGCTAGTGCGATCGGCAGTTAACAGAAAAGTTGGAGGTTCGAGCCCACCCGGTGGTGGTGCGGCGCTTTTTTTTCTTTGGGCTGGAGCTTTGAAGACATGTTCTGAAGGTGGTGAGAGTGGAGCACGACTGTCTCCGTGGCGCAATTGGCTAGTGCGATCGGCTGTTAACCGAGAGCTTGGAGTTTCGAGCCCACCCGGTGGTGGTGTGGCGCTTCTTTTTCTTTGGGCTGATAGCTCTTAAGAAATGTTCTGACGGTGGTAAGAGTGGAGCACGACTGTCTCCGTGGCGCAATTGGCTAGCGCGATCTGCAGTTAACCGAAAAGTTGGAGGTTCGAGCCCACCCGGTGGTGGTGCGGTGCTTTTTTTTCTTTGGGGGCTGATAGCTTTGAAGATATGTTCTGATGGTAGTGAGAGTGGAGCAGGACTGTTTCCGTGGCGCAATTGGCAAGCGCGATCAGCTGTTAACCGAAAGCTTGGAGTTTGGAGCCCACCCGGTAATGGTGCGGCGCTTTTTTTTTGCTGATAGCTTGAAGATATGTTCTGATGGTGGTAAGAGTGAAGCAGGGCTGTCTCCGTGGTGCAATTGGCGAGCGCGATCGGCTGTTAACCGAAAGGTTGGAGGTTCGAGCCCACCCGGTGGTGGTGCGGCGCTTTTTGTTTCTTTGGGCTGATAGCTTTAAAGATATGTTCTGATGGTGGTGAGAGCGGAGCAGAACTGTCTCCGTGGCGCAATTGGCTAGCGCGATCGGCTGTTAGCCGAAAGCTTGGAGTTTCGAGCCCACCCGATAGTGGTGCGGCGCTTTTTTTTCTTCGGGCTGGAGCTTTGAAGATATGTTCTGAAGGTGGTGAGAGTGGAGCACGACTGTCTCCGTGGCGCAATTGGCTAGCGCGATCGGCTACTAACCAAAAGGTTGGAGTTTCGAACCTACGCGGGGACGGTGTGTCACTTTTTTTTCTTTGCGCTGATAGCTTTGAAGATATGTTTTGATGGTGGTGAGAGTGGAGCACGACTGTCTCCATGGCGCAATTGGCTAGCGCGATCGGCTGTAAATGGAAAGGTTGGAGGTTCGAGCCCACCCGGAGGTGGTGCGGCGCTTCTTTTTCTTTGGGCTGATAGCTCTGAAGAAATGTTCTGACGCTGGTCAGAGTGGAGCACGACTGTCTCCGTGGCGCAATTTGCTAGCGCGATCGGCTGTCAACCGAAAGATTGGTGGTTCGAGCCCTCCCGGGAGTAGTGTGTTGCTTTTTTCTTTGCGCTGATAGCTTTGGAGACATGTTCTGACGGTGGTGAGATTGGAGCACGACTGTCTCGGTGGCGCAGTTGGCTAGCGCGATCTGCTGTTGACCGAAAGCTTGGAGTTTCGAGCCCACCCGGTAATGGTGCGGCGCTTTTTTTTCTTTGGGCTGATAGCTTTAAAGATATGTTCTGATGGTGGTGAGAGCGGAGCACTACTGTCTCCGTGGCGCAATTGGCTAGCGCGATCGGCTGTTAACCGAAAGCTTGGAGTTTCGAGCCCACCCGATAGTGGAGCGGCGCTTTTTTTTCTTCGGGCTGGAGCTTTGAAGATATGTTCTGAAGGTGGTGAGAGTGGAGCACGACTGTCTCCGTGGCGCAATTGGCTGGCGCGATCGGCTGTTAATCGAAAGGTTGGATGTTCTAGCTCACCTGGGGGTGGTGCGGCGCTCTTTTTTGCTTTGGGTTGATAGCTTTGAAGATATGTTTTGATGGTAGTGAGAGTGGAGCAGGATTGTCTCCGTGGCGCAATTTGCTATCGCGATCGGCTGTTATCTGAAAGGTTGGAGGTTCGAGCCCACCCGGTGGTGGTGCGGCGCTTTTTTTTTCTTTGGGCTGATAGCTTTGAAGATATGTTCTGATGGTGGTGAGAGTGGAGCAGGACTGTCTCCGTGGCGCAATTGGCTAGCGCGATTGGCTGTTAACCGAAAGCTTGGAGTTTCGAGCCCACCCGGTGGTGGTGCGGCGCTTCTTTTTTTTTGGGCTGATAGCTCTTAAGAAATGTTCTGACGGTGGTAAGAGTGGAGCACGACTGTCTGTGTGGCGCAATTGGCTAGCGCGATCAGCAGTTAACCGAAAAGTTGGAGGTTCGAGCCCACCCGGTGGTGGTGCGGCGCTTTTTTTTCTTTGGGCTGATAGCTTTGAAGATATGTTCTGATGGTGGTGAGAGTGTAGCAGGACTGTCTCCGTGGCACAATTGGCTAGCGCGATCAGCTGTTCACCGAAAGCTTGGAGTTTGGAGCCCACCGGGTAATGGTGCGGCGCTTTTTTTGCTGATAGCTTGAAGATATATTCTGATGGTGGTGAGAGTGGAGCAGGGCTGTCTCCGTGGTGCAATTGGCGAGCGCGATCGGCTGTTAACCGAAAGGTTGGAGGTTCGAGCCCACCCGGTAGTGGTGCGGCGCTTTTGGTTTCTTTAGGCTGATAGCTTTAAAGATATGTTCTGATGGTGGTGAGAGCGGAGCAAGACTGTCTCCGTGTCGCAATTGGCTAGCGCGATCGGCTGTTAACCGAAAGCTTGGAGTTTCGAGCCCACCCGATAGTGGTGCAGCGCTTTTTTTTCTTCGGGCTGGAGCTTTGAAGATATGTTCTGAAGGTGGTGAGAGTGGAGCACGACTGTCTCCGTGGCGCAATTGGCTAGCGCGATCGGCTACTAACCAAAAGGTTGAAGTTTCGAGCCTACCCGGGAACGGTGTGTCACTTTTTTTCTTTGCGCTGATAGCTTTGAAGATATGTTTTGATGGTGGTGAGAGTGGAGCACGACTGTCTCCGTGGCGCAATTGGCTAGCGCGATCTGCTGTTGACCGAAAGATTGGAGGTTCGAGCCCACCCGGTGGTGGTGCAGCGCTTCTTTTTCTTTGGGCTGATAGCTCTGAAGAAATGTTCTGACGCTGGTAAGAGTGAAGCACGACTGTCTCCGTGGCGCAATTGGCTATCGTGATCGGCTGTTAACTGAAAGGTTGGAGGTTCGAGCCCTCCCGGGAGTGGTGTGTTGCTTTTTTTTCTTTAGGCTGATAGCTTTGAAGATATGTTCTGATGGTGGTGAGAGTGGAACAGGACTGTCTCCGTGGCGCAATTGGCGAGCGCGATCGGCTGTTAACCAAAAGGTTGGAGGTTCGAGCCCACCCGGTAGTGGTGCGACGCTCTTTTTTCTTTGGGCTGATAGCTTTGAAGATATGTTTTGATTGTAGTGAGAGTGGAGCAGGATTGTCTCCGTGGCGCAATTGGCTAGCGCGATCGGCTGTTAACGAAACGTTGGAGGTTTGAGCCCACCCGGGGATGGTGTGTCGCTTTTTTTGTTCTTTTCGCTCTGATAGCTTTGAAGATATGTTCTGATGGTGGTGAGAGTGGAGCACGACTGTCTCCGTGGCGCAATTAGCAACCGCGATCTGCTGTTGACCGAAAGGTTGGAGGTTCGAGCCCACCCGGTGGCGGTGCAGCGCTTCTTTTTCTTTGGGCTGATAGCTCTGAAGAAATGTTCTGACGGTTGTAAGAGTGGAGCACGGCTGTCTCCGTGGCGCAATTGGCTAGTGCAATCGGCAGTTAACAGAAAAGTTGGAGGTTCGAGCCCACCCGGTGGTGGTGCGGTGCTTTTTTTTTCTTTGGGGGCTGATAGCTTTGAAGATATGTTCTGATGGTAGTGAGAGTGGAGCAGGACTGTTTCCGTGGCGCAATTGGCAAGCGCGATCGGCTGTTAACCGAAAGGTTGGAGGTTCGAGCCCACCCGGTGGTGGCGCGGCGCTTTTTGTTTCTTTGGGCTGATAGCTTTAAAAATATGTTCTGATGTTGGTGAGAGCGGAGCAGGACTGCCTCCGTGGCGCAATTGGCTAGCGCGATTTGTAGTTAACCGAAAAGTTGGAGGTTCGAGCCCACCCGGTGGTGGTGCGGCGCTTTTTTTTCTTTGGGGGCTGATAGCTTTGAAGATATGTTCTGATGGTGGTGAGAGTGGAGCAGGACTGTTTCCGTGGCGCGATTGGCAAGTGCGATCGGCTGTTAACCGAAAGGTTGGAGGTTCGAGCCCACCCGGTGGCGGCGCGGCGCTTTTTGTTTCTTTCGGCTGATAGCTTTAAAAATATGTTCTGATGTTGGTGAGAGCGGAGCAGGACTGTCTGTGTGGCGCAGTTGGCTAGCGCGATCGGCAGTTAACCGAAAAGTTGGAGGTTCGAGCCCACCCGGTGGTGGTGCGGCACTTTTTTTCCTTTGGGCTGATAGTTTTGAAGATATGTTCTGATGGTGGTGAGAGTGGAGCAAGACTGTCTCCGTGGCAAAATTGGCTAGCGCGATCAGCTGTTAACCGAAAGCTTGGAGTTTGGAGCCCACCCGGTAATGGTGCGGCGCTTTTTTTTTTGCTGATAGCTTGAAGATATGTTCTGATGGTGGTGAGAGTGAAGCAGGGCTGTCTCCGTGGTGCAATTGGCGAGCGCGATCGGCTGTTAACCGAAAGGTTGGAGTTTGGAGCCCACCCGGTAATGGTGCGGCGCTTTTTTTTTTGCTGATAGCTTGAAGATATGTTCTGATGGTGGTAAGAGTGAAGCAGGGCTGTCTCCGTGGTGCAATTGGCGAGCGCGATCGGCTGTTAACCGAAAGGTTGGAGGTTCGAGCCCACCCGGTGGTGGTGCGGCGCTTTTTGTTTCTTTGGGCTGATAGCTTTAAAGATATGTTCTGATGGTGGTGAGAGCGGAGCAGAACTGTCTCCGTGGCGCAATTGGCGAGCGCGATCGGCTGTTAACCGAAAGGTTGGAGGTTCGAGCCCACCCAATGGTGGTGTGTTGCTTTTTTTTCTTTAGGCTGATAGCTTTGAAGATATGTTCTGATGGTGGTGAGAGTGGAGCAGGACTGTCTCCGTGGCGCAATTGGCGAGCGCGATCGGCTGTTAACCAAAAGGTTGGAGGTTCGAGCCCACCCAATGGTGGTGCGGCGCTTTTTGTTTCTTTGCGCTGATAGCTTTGAAGATATGTTTTGATGGTGGTGAGAGTGGAGCACGACTGTCTCAGTGGCGCAGTTGGCTAGCGCGATCTGCTGTTGACCGAAAGGTTGGAGGTTCGAGCCCACCCGGTGGTGGTGCGGCGCTTTTTCTTTGGGCTGATAGCTCTGAAGAAATGTTCTGACGCTGGTAAGAGTGAAGCACGACTGTCTCCGTGGCGCAATTGGCTAGCGCGATCGGCAGTTAACTGAAAGGTTAGAGGTTCGAGCCCACCCGGTGGTGGTAAGGCGCTTTTTTTTCTTTGGGCTGATAGCTTTGAAGATATGTACTGATGGTGGTGAGAGTATAAATGGAATGTCTCCGGGGCGCAATTTGCTAGCGCGATCGGCTGTTAACCGAAAGGTTGGAGGTTCGAGCCCTCCCGCGAGTAGTGTGTCGCTTTTTTCTTTGCACTGATAGCTTTGGAGACATGTTCTTACGGTGGTGAGATTGGAGCACGTCTGTCTCCATGGCGCAATTGGCTATCGCGATCGGCTGGTAACTGAAAGGTTGGAGGTTAGAACCCTCCCGGGAGTGGTGTGTTGCTTTTTTTCTTTAGGCTGATAGCTTTGAAGATATGTTCTGATGGTGGTGAGATTGGAGCACGACTGTCTCGGTGGCGCAGTTGGCTAGCGCGATCTGCTGTTGACCGAAAGCTTGGAGTTTCGAGCCCACCCGGTAATGGTGCGGCGCTTTTTTTTCTTTGGGCTGATAGCTTTAAAGATATGTTCTGATGGTGGTGAGAGCGGAGCACTACTGTCTCCGTGGCGCAATTGGCTAGCGCGATCGGCTGTTAACCGAAAGCTTGGAGTTTCGAGCCCACCCGATAGTGGAGCGGCGCTTTTTTTTCTTCGGGCTGGAGCTTTGAAGATATGTTCTGAAGGTGGTGAGAGTGGAGCACGACTGTCTCCGTGGCGCAATTGGCTGGCGCGATCGGCTGTTAATCGAAAGGTTGGATGTTCTAGCTCACCTGGGGGTGGTGCGGCGCTCTTTTTTGCTTTGGGTTGATAGCTTTGAAGATATGTTTTGATGGTAGTGAGAGTGGAGCAGGATTGTCTCCGTGGCGCAATTTGCTATCGCGATCGGCTGTTATCTGAAAGGTTGGAGGTTCGAGCCCACCCGGTGGTGGTGCGGCGCTTTTTTTTTCTTTGGGCTGATAGCTTTGAAGATATGTTCTGATGGTGGTGAGAGTGGAGCAGGACTGTCTCCGTGGCGCAATTGGCTAGCGCGATTGGCTGTTAACCGAAAGCTTGGAGTTTCGAGCCCACCCGGTGGTGGTGCGGCGCTTCTTTTTTTTGGGCTGATAGCTCTTAAGAAATGTTCTGACGGTGGTAAGAGTGGAGCACGACTGTCTGTGTGGCGCAATTGGCTAGCGCGATCAGCAGTTAACCGAAAAGTTGGAGGTTCGAGCCCACCCGGTGGTGGTGCGGCGCTTTTTTTTCTTTGGGCTGATAGCTTTGAAGATATGTTCTGATGGTGGTGAGAGTGTAGCAGGACTGTCTCCGTGGCACAATTGGCTAGCGCGATCAGCTGTTCACCGAAAGCTTGGAGTTTGGAGCCCACCGGGTAATGGTGCGGCGCTTTTTCTGCTGATAGCTTGAAGATATATTCTGATGGTGGTGAGAGTGGAGCAGGGCTGTCTCCGTGGTGCAATTGGCGAGCGCGATCGGCTGTTAACCGAAAGGTTGGAGGTTCGAGCCCACCCGGTAGTGGTGCGGCGCTTTTGGTTTCTTTAGGCTGATAGCTTTAAAGATATGTTCTGATGGTGGTGAGAGCGGAGCAGGACTGTCTCCGTGTCGCAATTGGCTAGCGCGATCGGCTGTTAACCGAAAGCTTGGAGTTTCGAGCCCACCCGATAGTGGTGCAGCGCTTTTTTTTCTTCGGGCTGGAGCTTTGAAGATATGTTCTGAAGGTGGTGAGAGTGGAGCACGACTGTCTCCGTGGCGCAATTGGCTAGCGCGATCGGCTACTAACCAAAAGGTTGAAGTTTCGAGCCTACCCGGGAACGGTGTGTCACTTTTTTTCTTTGCGCTGATAGCTTTGAAGATATGTTTTGATGGTGGTGAGAGTGGAGCACGACTGTCTCCGTGGCGCAATTGGCTAGCGCGATCTGCTGTTGACCGAAAGATTGGAGGTTCGAGCCCACCCGGTGGTGGTGCAGCGCTTCTTTTTCTTTGGGCTGATAGCTCTGAAGAAATGTTCTGACGCTGGTAAGAGTGAAGCACGACTGTCTCCGTGGCGCAATTGGCTATCGTGATCGGCTGTTAACTGAAAGGTTGGAGGTTCGAGCCCTCCCGGGAGTGGTGTGTTGCTTTTTTTTCTTTAGGCTGATAGCTTTGAAGATATGTTCTGATGGTGGTGAGAGTGGAACAGGACTGTCTCCGTGGCGCAATTGGCGAGCGCGATCGGCTGTTAACCAAAAGGTTGGAGGTTCGAGCCCACCCGGTGGTGGTGCGGCGCTTTTTGTTTCTTTGGGCTGATAGCTTTAAAGATATGTTCTGATGGTGGTGAGAGCGGAGCAGGACTGTCTCCGTGGCGCAATTGGCTAGTGCGATCGGCTGTTAACCGAGAGCTTAGAGTTTCCAGCCCACCCGGTGGTGGTGTGGCGCTCCTTTTTCTTTGGGCTGATAGCTTTAAAGATATGTTCTGATGGTGGTGAGAGTGGAGCACGACTGTCTCCGTGGCGCAATTGGCTAGCTCGATGGGCTGTTAACCGAAAGCTTGGAGTTTCGAGCCCACCCGTTAGTGGTGCGACGCTCTTTTTTCTTTGGGCTGATAGCTTTGAAGATATGTTTTGATGGTAGTGAGAGTGGAGCAGGATTGTCTCCGTGGCGCAATTGGCTAGCGCGATCGGCTGTTAACGAAACGTTGGAGGTTTGAGCCCACCCGGGGATGGTGTGTCGCTTTTTTTGTTCTTTTCGCTCTGATAGCTTTGAAGATATGTTCTGATGGTGGTGAGAGTGGAGCACGACTGTCTCCGTGGCGCAATTAGCAACCGCGATCTGCTGTTGACCGAAAGGTTGGAGGTTCGAGCCCACCCGGTGGCGGTGCGGCGCTTCTTTTTCTTTGGGCTGATAGCTCTGAAGAAATGTTCTGACGGTTGTAAGAGTGGAGCACGGCTGTCTCCGTGGCGCAATTGGCTAGTGCGATCGGCAGTTAACAGAAAAGTTGGAGGTTCGAGCCCACCCGGTGGTGGTGCGGTGCTTTTTTTTTCTTTGGGGGCTGATAGCTTTGAAGATATGTTCTGATGGTAGTGAGAGTGGAGCAGGACTGTTTCCGTGGCGCAATTGGCAAGCGCGATCGGCTGTTAACCGAAAGGTTGGAGGTTCGAGCCCACCCGGTGGTGGCGCGGCGCTTTTTGTTTCTTTGGGCTGATAGCTTTAAAAATATGTTCTGATGTTGGTGAGAGCGGAGCAGGACTGCCTCCGTGGCGCAATTGGCTAGCGCGATTTGTAGTTAACCGAAAAGTTGGAGGTTCGAGCCCACCCGGTGGTGGTGCGGCGCTTTTTTTTCTTTGGGGGCTGATAGCTTTGAAGATATGTTCTGATGGTGGTGAGAGTGGAGCAGGACTGTTTCCGTGGCGCGATTGGCAAGTGCGATCGGCTGTTAACCGAAAGGTTGGAGGTTCGAGCCCACCCGGTGGCGGCGCGGCGCTTTTTGTTTCTTTCGGCTGATAGCTTTAAAAATATGTTCTGATGTTGGTGAGAGCGGAGCAGGACTGTCTGTGTGGCGCAGTTGGCTAGCGCGATCGGCAGTTAACCGAAAAGTTGGAGGTTCGAGCCCACCCGGTGGTGGTGCGGCACTTTTTTTCCTTTGGGCTGATAGTTTTGAAGATATGTTCTGATGGTGGTGAGAGTGGAGCAAGACTGTCTCCGTGGCAAAATTGGCTAGCGCGATCAGCTGTTAACCGAAAGCTTGGAGTTTGGAGCCCACCCGGTAATGGTGCGGCGCTTTTTTTTTTGCTGATAGCTTGAAGATATGTTCTGATGGTGGTGAGAGTGAAGCAGGGCTGTCTCCGTGGTGCAATTGGCGAGCGCGATCGGCTGTTAACCGAAAGGTTGGAGTTTGGAGCCCACCCGGTAATGGTGCGGCGCTTTTTTTTTTGCTGATAGCTTGAAGATATGTTCTGATGGTGGTAAGAGTGAAGCAGGGCTGTCTCCGTGGTGCAATTGGCGAGCGCGATCGGCTGTTAACCGAAAGGTTGGAGGTTCGAGCCCACCCGGTGGTGGTGCGGCGCTTTTTGTTTCTTTGGGCTGATAGCTTTAAAGATATGTTCTGATGGTGGTGAGAGCGGAGCAGAACTGTCTCCGTGGCGCAATTGGCGAGCGCGATCGGCTGTTAACCGAAAGGTTGGAGGTTCGAGCCCACCCAATGGTGGTGTGTTGCTTTTTTTTCTTTAGGCTGATAGCTTTGAAGATATGTTCTGATGGTGGTGAGAGTGGAGCAGGACTGTCTCCGTGGCGCAATTGGCGAGCGCGATCGGCTGTTAACCAAAAGGTTGGAGGTTCGAGCCCACCCAATGGTGGTGCGGCGCTTTTTGTTTCTTTGCGCTGATAGCTTTGAAGATATGTTTTGATGGTGGTGAGAGTGGAGCACGACTGTCTCAGTGGCGCAGTTGGCTAGCGCGATCTGCTGTTGACCGAAAGGTTGGAGGTTCGAGCCCACCCGGTGGTGGTGCGGCGCTTTTTCTTTGGGCTGATAGCTCTGAAGAAATGTTCTGACGCTGGTAAGAGTGAAGCACGACTGTCTCCGTGGCGCAATTGGCTAGCGCGATCGGCAGTTAACTGAAAGGTTAGAGGTTCGAGCCCACCCGGTGGTGGTAAGGCGCTTTTTTTTCTTTGGGCTGATAGCTTTGAAGATATGTACTGATGGTGGTGAGAGTATAAATGGAATGTCTCCGGGGCGCAATTTGCTAGCGCGATCGGCTGTTAACCGAAAGGTTGGAGGTTCGAGCCCTCCCGCGAGTAGTGTGTCGCTTTTTTCTTTGCACTGATAGCTTTGGAGACATGTTCTTACGGTGGTGAGATTGGAGCACGTCTGTCTCCATGGCGCAATTGGCTATCGCGATCGGCTGGTAACTGAAAGGTTGGAGGTTAGAACCCTCCCGGGAGTGGTGTGTTGCTTTTTTTCTTTAGGCTGATAGCTTTGAAGATATGTTCTGATGGTGGTGAGAGTGGAGCAGGACTGTTTCCGTGGCGCGATTGGCAAGTGCGATCGGCTGTTAACCGAAAGGTTGGAGGTTCGAGCCCACCCGGTGGTGGCGCGGCGCTTTTTGTTTCTTTCGGCTGATAGCTTTAAAAATATGTTCTGATGTTGGTGAGAGCGGAGCAGGACTGTCTGTGTGGCGCAATTGGCTAGCGCGATCGGCAGTTAACCGAAAAGTTGGAGGTTCGAGCCCACCCGGTGGTGGTGCGGCACTTTTTTTTCTTTGGGCTGATAGTTTTGAAGATATGTTCTGATGGTGGTGAGAGTGGAGCAAGACTGTCTCCGTGGCAAAATTGGCTAGCGCGATCAGCTGTTAACCGAAAGCTTGGAATTTGGAGCCCACCCGGTAATGGTGCGGCGCTTTTTTTTTGCTGATAGCTTGAAGATATGTTCTGATGGTGGTGAGAGTGAAGCAGGGCTGTCTCCGTGGTGCAATTGGCGAGCGCGATCGGCTGTTAACCGAAAGGTTGGAGGTTCGAGCCCACCCGGTGGTGGTGCGGCGCTTTTTGTTTCTTTGGGCTGATAGCTTTAAAGATATGTTCTGATGGTGGTGAGAGCGGAGCAGAACTGTCTCCGTGGCGCAATTGGCTAGCGCGATCGGCTGTTAGCCGAAAGCTTGGAGTTTCGAGCCCACCCGATAGTGGTGCGGCGCTTTTTTTTCTTCGGGCTGGAGCTTTGAAGATATGTTCTGAAGGTGGTGAGAGTGGAGCACGACTGTCTCCGTGGCGCAATTGGCTAGCGCGATCGGCTACTAACCAAAAGGTTGGAGTTTCGAGCCTACGCGGGGACGGTGTGTCACTTTTTTTTCTTTGCGCTGATAGCTTTGAAGATATGTTTTGATGGTGGTGAGAGTGGAGCACGACTGTCTCCATGGCGCAATTGGCTAGCGCGATCGGCTGTAAATGGAAAGGTTGGAGGTTCGAGCCCACCCGGGGGTGGTGCGGCGCTTCTTTTTCTTTGGGCTGATAGCTCTGAAGAAATGTTCTGACGCTGGTAAGAGTGGAGCACGACTGTCTCCGTGGCGCAATTTGCTAGCGCGATCGGCTGTCAACCGAAAGGTTGGTTGTTCGAGCCCTCCCGGGAGTAGTGTGTTGCTTTTTTCTTTGCGCTGATAGCTTTGGAGACATGTTCTGACGGTGGTGAGATTGGAGCACGACTGTCTCGGTGGCGCAGTTGGCTAGCGCGATCTGCTGTTGACCGAAAGGTTGGAGGTTCGAACCCACCCGGTGGTGGTGCGGCGCTTTTTCTTTGGGCTGATAGCTCTGACGAAATGTTCTGACGCTGGTAAGAGTGAAGCACGACTGTCTCCGTGGCGCAATTGGCTAGCGCGATCGGCAGTTAACTGAAAGGTTAGAGGTTCGAGCGCACCCGGTGGTGGTGCGGCGCTTTTTTTTCTTTGGGCTGATAGCTTTGAAGATATGTACTGATGGTGGTGAGAGTATAAATGGAATGTCTCCGGGGCGCAATTTGCTAGCGCGATCGGCTGTTAACCGAAAGGTTGGAGGTTCGAGCCCTCCCGCGAGTAGTGTGTCGCTTTTTTCTTTGCACTGATAGCTTTGGAGACATGTTCTTACGGTGGTGAGATTGGAGCACGTCTGTCTCCATGGCGCAATTGGCTATCGCGATCGGCTGGTAACTGAAAGGTTGGAGGTTAGAACCCTCCCGGGAGTGGTGTGTTGCTTTTTTTTTCTTTAGGCTGATAGCTTTGAAGATATGTTCTGATGGTGGTGAGAGTGAAGCAGGACTGTCTCCGTGGCGCAATTGGCGAGCGCGATCGGCTGTTAACCAAAAGGTTGGAGGTTCGAGCCCACCCGGTGGTGGTGCGGCGCTTTTTGTTTCTTTGGGCTGATAGCTTTAAAGATATGTTCTGATGGTGGTGAGAGCGGAGCAGGACTGTCTCCGTGGCGCAATTGGCTAGTGCGATCGGCTGTTAACCGAGAGCTTGGAGTTTCGAGCCCACCTGGTGGTGGTGTGGCGCTTTTTGTTTTTTTGGGCTGATAGCTTTAAAGATATGTTCTGATGGTGGTGAGAGTGGGGCAGGACTGTCTCCGTGGCGCAATTGGCTAGCTCGACGGGCTGTTAACCGAAAGCTTGGAGTTTCGAGCCCACCCGTTAGTTGTGCGGCGCTTTTTTTTCTTTGGGCTGGAGCTTTGAAGATATGTTCTGAAGGTGGTGGGAGTGGAGCACGACTGTCTCCGTGGCGCAATTGGCTAGCGCGATCGGCTGTTAATCGAAAGGTTGGAGGTTCTAGCTCACCTGGGGGTGGTGCGGCGCTCTTTTTTCTTTGGGCTGATAGCTTTGAAGATATGTTTTGATGGTAGTGAGAGTGGAGCAGGATTGTCTCCGTGGCGCAATTGGCTAGCGCGATCGGCTGTTAACGAAAGGTTAGAGGTTTGAGCCCACCCGGGGACGGTGTGTCGTTTTTTTGTTCTTTTCGCTCTGATAGCTTTGAAGATATGTTCTGATGGTGATGAGAGTGGAGCACGACTGTCTCCGTGGCGCAATTGGCAAGCGCGATCTGCTGTTGACCGAAAGTTTGGAGGTTCGAGCCCACCCGGTGCTGGTGCGGCGCTTCTTTTTCTTTGGGCTGATAGCTCTGAAGAAATGTTCTGACGGTGGTAAGAGTGGAGCACGACTGTCTCCGTGGCGCAATTGGCTAGTGCGATCGGCAGTTAACAGAAAAGTTGGAGGTTCGAGCCCACCCGGTGGTGGTGCGGCGCTTTTTTTCTTTGGGCTGGAGCTTTGAAGATATGTACTGAAGGTGGTGAGAGTGGAGCAAGACTGTCTCCGTGGCGCAATTGGCTGGCGCGATCGGCTGCTAATCGAAAGGTTGGATGTTCTAGCCCACCCGGTGGTGGTGCGGCGCTTCTTTTTCTTTGGGCTGATAGCTCTGAAGAAATGTTCTGACGGTGGTAAGAGTGGAGCACGACTGTCTCCGTGGCGCAATTGGCTAGTGCGATCGGCAGTTAACAGAAAAGTTGGAGGTTCGAGCCCACCCGGTGGTGGTGCGGCGCTTTTTTTCTTTGGGCTGGAGCTTTGAAGATATGTACTGAAGGTGGTGAGAGTGGAGCACGACTGTCTCAATGGCGCAATTGGCTGGCGCGATCGGCTGTTAATCGAAAGGTTGGATGTTCTAGCTCACCTGGGAGTGGTGCTGCGCTCTTTTTTGCTTTGGGTTGATAGCTTTGAAGATATGTTTTGATGGTAGTGAGAGTGGAGCAGGATTGTCTCCGTGGCGCAATTGGCTAGCGCGATCAGCTGTTAACCGAAAGCTTGGAGTTTCGAGCCCACCCGGTAATGGTGCGGCGCTTTTTTTTCTTTGGGCTGATAGCTTTAAAGATATGTTCTGATGGTGGTGAGAGCGGAGCACTACTGTCTCCGTGGCGCAATTGGCTAGCGCGATCGGCTGTTAACCGAAAGCTTGGAGTTTCGAGCCCACCCGATAGTGGAGCGGCGCTTTTTTTTCTTCGGGCTGGAGCTTTGAAGATATGTTCTGAAGGAGGTGAGAGTGGAGCACGACTGTCTCCGTGGCGCAATTGGCTAGCGCGATCGGCTACTAACCGAAAGGTTGGAGTTTCGAGCCTACCCGAGGACGGTGTGTCACTTTTTTTCTTTGCACTGATAGCTTTGGAGACATGTTCTGACGGTGGTGAGATTGGAGCACGACTGTCTCCGTGGCGCAATTTGCTATCGCGATCGGCTGTTATCTGAAAGGTTGGAGGTTCGAGCCCACCCGGTGGTGGTGCGGCGCTTTTTTTTTCTTTGGGCTGATAGCTTTGAAGATATGTTGTGATGGTGGTGAGAGTGGAGCAGGACTGTCTCCGTGGCGCAATTGGCTAGCGCGATCAGCTGTTAACCGAAAGCTTGGAGTTTGGAGCCCACCCGGTAATGGTGCGGCGCTTTTTTTTTTGCTGATAGCTTTGAAGATATGTTCTGATGGCGGTGAGAGTGGAGCAGGACTGTTTCCGTGGTGCATTTGGCGAGCGCGATCGGCTGTTAACCGAAAGCTTGGAGGTTCGAGCCCACCGGGTGGTGGCGCGGCGCTTTTTGTTTCTTTGGGCTGATAGCTTTAAAAATATGTTCTGATGTTAATTGGTGAGAGCGGAGCAGGACTGTCTCCGTGGCGCAATTGGCTAGCGCGATTGGCTGTTAACCGAAAGCTTGGAGTTTCGAGCCCACCCGGTGGTGGTGCGGCGCTTCTTTTTTTTGGGCTGATAGCTCTTAAGAAATGTTCTGACGGTGGTAAGAGTGGAGCACGACTGTCTGTGTGGCGCAATTGGCTAGCGCGATCAGCAGTTAACCGAAAAGTTGGAGGTTCGAGCCCACCCGGTGGTGGTGCGGCGCTTTTTTTTCTTTGGGCTGATAGCTTTGAAGATATGTTCTGATGGTGGTGAGAGTGTAGCAGGACTGTCTCCGTGGCGCAATTGGCTAGCGCGATCAGCTGTTCACCGAAAGCTTGGAGTTTGGAGCCCACCGGGTAATGGTGCGGCGCTTTTTTTGCTGATAGCTTGAAGATATATTCTGATGGTGGTGAGAGTGGAGCAGGGCTGTCTCCGTGGTGCAATTGGCGAGCGCGATCGGCTGTTAACCGAAAGGTTGGAGGTTCGAGCCCACCCGGTAGTGGTGCGGCGCTTTTGGTTCCTTTGGGCTGATAGCTTTAAAGATATGTTCTGATGGTGGTGAGAGCGGAGCAGGACTGTCTCCGTGTCGCAATTGGCTAGCGCGATCGGCTGTTAACCGAAAGCTTGGAGTTTCCAGCCCACCCGGTGGTGGTGTGGCGCTCCTTTTTCTTTGGGCTGATAGCTCTTAAGAAATGTTCTGACGGTGGTAAGAGTGGAGCATGACTGTCTCCGTGGCGCAATTGGCTAGCGATCTGCAGTTAACCGAAAAGTTGGAGGTTCGAGCCCACCCGGTGGTGGTGCGGCGCTTTTTTTTTCTTTTGGGGCTGATAGCTTTGAAGATATGTTCTGATGGTGGTGAGAGTGGAGCAGGACTGTCTCCGTGGCGCAATTGGCTAGCGCGATCGGCTGTTAACGGAAACCTTGGAGTTTGGAGCCCACCCGGTAATGGTGGGGCGCTTTTTTTTGCTGATAGCTTTGAAGATATGTTCTGATGGTGGTGAGAGTGGAGCAGGACTGTCTCCGTGGCGCAATTGGCGAGCGCGATCGGCTGTTAACCGAAAGGTTGGAGGTTCGAGCCCACCCAGTGGTCGTGCGGCGCTTTTTGTTTCTTTGGGCTGGTAGCTTTAAAGATATGTTCTGATGGTGGTGAGAGTAGAGCAGGACTGTCTCCGTGGCGCAATTGGCTAGCGCGATCGGCTACTAACTGAAAGGTTGGAGTTTCGAGCCCACCCGAGGACGGTGCGTCGCTTTTTTTTGCGCTGATAGCTTTGAAGGTATGTTTTGATGGTGGTGAGAGTGGAGCACGACTGTCTCCGTGGCGCCATTGGCTAGCGCGATCGGCTGTTAATCGAAAGGTTGGATATTTGAGCCCACCCGGGGGTGGTGCGGCGCTCCTTTTTCTTTGGGCTGATAGCTCTTAAGAAATGTTCTGACGGTAGTAAGAGTGGAGCACGACTGTCTCCGTGGCGCAATTGCCAGCGCGATCTGCAGTTAACCGAAAAGTTGGAGGTTCGAGCCCACCCGGTGGTGGTGCGGCGCTTTTTTTTTCTTTGGGCTGATAGCTTTGAAGATATGTTTTGATGGTGGTGAGAGTGGAGCAGGACTGTCTCCGTGGCGCAATTGGCTAGCGCAATCGGCTGTTAACTGGAAGGTTGGAGGTTTGAGCCCACCCGGGGACGGTGTGTCGCTTTTTTTTTCTTTTCGCTGATAGCTTTGAAGATATGTTCTGATGGTGGTGAGAGTGGAGCACGACTGTCTAAGTGGCGCAATTGGCTAGCGCGATCGGCAGTTAACCGAAAAGTTGGAGGTTCGAGCCCACCCGGTGGTGGTGCGGCGCTTTTTTTTTCTTTGGGCTGATAGCTTTGAAGATATGTTCTGATGGTGGTGAGAGTGGAGCAGGACTGTCTCCGTGGCGCAATTGGCTAGCGCGATCAGCTGTTAACCGAAAGCTTGGAGTTTGGAGCCCACCCGGTAATGGTGCGGCGCGTTTTTTTTGCTGATAGCTTTGAAGATATGTTCTGATGGTGGTGACAGGGGAGCAGGGCTGTCTCCGTGGCGCAATTGGCGAGCGCGATCGGCTGTTAACCGAAAGGTTGGAGGTTTGAGCCCACCCAGTGGTGGTGCGGCGCTTTTTGTTTCTTTGGGCTGATAGCTTTAAAGATATGTTATGATGGTGGTGAGAGTGGAGCAATACTGTCTCCGTGGCGCAATCGGCTAGCGCGATCGGCTGTTAACCGAAAGATTGGAGTTTCGAGCCCACCCGATAGTGGTGCGGCGCTTTTTTTTCTTCGGGCTGGAGCTTTGAAGTTATGTTCTGAAGGTGGTGAGAGTGGAGCACGACTGTCTCCGTGGCGCCATTGGCTAGCGCGATCGACTAGTAACCAGAAGGTTGGAGTTTCGAGCCTACCCGAGGACGGTGTGTCACTTTTTTTTCTTTGCGCTGATAGCTTTGAAGATATGTTTTGATGGTGGTGAGAGTGGAGCGCGACTGTCTCCGTGGCGCAATTTGCTAGCGCGATCGGCTGTTAACCGAACGGTTGGTGGTTCGAGCCCTCCCGGAATTGGTGTGTTGCTTTTTTCTTTGCGCTGATAGCTTTAGAGACATGTTCTGACGGTGGTGAGATTGGAGCACGACTGTCTCGGTGGCGCAGTTGGCTAGCGCGATCTGCTGTTGACCGAAAGGTTGGAGGTTCGAGCCCACCCGGTGGTGGTGCGGCGCTTTTTCTTTGGGCTGATAGCTCTGAAGAAATGTTCTGACGCTGGTAAGAGTGAAGCACGACTGTCTCCGTGGCGCAATTGGCTAGCGCGATCGGCAGTTAACTGAAAGGTTAGAGGTTCGAGCCCACCCGGTGGTGGTGCGGCGCTTTTTTTTCTTTGGGCTGATAGCTTTGAAGATATGTACTGATGGTGGTGAGAGTATAAATGGAATGTCTCCGGGGCGCAATTTGCTAGCGCGATCGGCTGTTAACCGAAAGGTTGGAGGTTCGAGCCCTCCCGCGAGTAGTGTGTCGCTTTTTTCTTTGCACTGATAGCTTTGGAGACATGTTCTTACGGTGGTGAGATTGGAGCACGTCTGTCTCCATGGCGCAATCGGCTATCGCGATCGGCTGGTAACTGAAAGGTTGGAGGTTAGAACCCTCCCGGGAGTGGTGTGTTGCTTTTTTTTCTTTAGGCTGATAGCTTTGAAGATATGTTCTGATGGTGGTGAGAGTGGAGCAGGACTGTCTCCGTGGCGCAATTGGCGAGCGCGATCGGCTGTTAACCAAAAGGTTGGAGGTTCGAGCCCACCCGGTGGTGGTGCGGCGCTTTTTGTTTCTTTGGGCTGATAGCTTTAAAGATATGTTCTGATGGTGGTGAGAGCGGAGCAGGACTGTCTCCGTGGCGCAATTGGCTAGTGCGATCGGCTGTTAACCGAGAGCTTGGAGTTTCGAGCCCACCCGGTGGTGGTGTGGCGCTTTTTGTTTTTTTGGGCTGATAGCTTTAAAGATATGTTCTGATGGTGGTGAGAGTGGGGCAGGACTGTCTCCGTGGCGCAATTGGCTAGCTCGACGGGCTGTTAACCGAAAGCTTGGAGTTTCGAGCCCACCCGTTAGTTGTGCGGCGCTTTTTTTTCTTTGGGCTGGAGCTTTGAAGATATGTTCTGAAGGTGGTGAGAGTGGAGCACGACTGTCTCCGTGGCGCAATTGGCTAGCGCGATCGGCTGTTAATCGAAAGGTTGGAGGTTCTAGCTCACCTGGGGGTGGTGCGGTGCTCTTTTTTCTTTGGGCTGATAGCTTTGAAGATATGTTTTGATGGTAGTGAGAGTGGAGCAGGATTGTCTCCATGGCGCAATTGGCTAGCGCGATCGGCTGTTAACGAAAGGTTAGAGGTTTGAGCCCACCCGGGGATGGTGTGTCGCTTTTTTTGTTCTTTTCGCTCTGATAGCTTTGAAGAGATGTTCTGATGGTGGTGAGAGTGGAGCACGACTGTCTCCGTGGCGCAATTGGCGAGCGCGATCGGCTGTTAACCAAAAGGTTGGAGGTTCGAGCCCACCCTGTGGTGGTGCGGCGCTTTTTGTTTCTTTGGGCTGATAGCTTTAAAGATATGTTCTGATGGTGGTGAGAGCGGAGCAGGACTGTCTCCGTGGCGCAATTGGCTAGTGCGATCGGCTGTTAACCGAGAGCTTAGAGTTTCCAGCCCACCCGGTGGTGGTGTGGCGCTCCTTTTTCTTTGGGCTGATAGCTCTTAAGAAATGTTCTGACGGTGGTAAGAGTGGAGCATGACTGTCTCCGTGGCGCAATTGGCTAGCGATCTGCAGTTAACCGAAAAGTTGGAGGTTCGAGCCCACCCGGTGGTGGTGCGGCGCTTTTTTTTTCTTTTGGGGCTGATAGCTTTGAAGATATGTTCTGATGGTGGTGAGAGTGGAGCAGGACTGTCTCCGTGGCGCAATTGGCTAGCGCGATCGGCTGTTAACGGAAACCTTGGAGTTTGGAGCCCACCCGGTAATGGTGGGGCGCTTTTTTTTGCTGATAGCTTTGAAGATATGTTCTGATGGTGGTGAGAGTGGAGCAGGACTGTCTCCGTGGCGCAATTGGCGAGCGCGATCGGCTGTTAACCGAAAGGTTGGAGGTTCGAGCCCACCCAGTGGTCGTGCGGCGCTTTTTGTTTCTTTGGGCTGGTAGCTTTAAAGATATGTTCTGATGGTGGTGAGAGTAGAGCAGGACTGTCTCCGTGGCGCAATTGGCTAGCGCGATCGGCTACTAACTGAAAGGTTGGAGTTTCGAGCCCACCCGAGGACGGTGCGTCGCTTTTTTTTGCGCTGATAGCTTTGAAGGTATGTTTTGATGGTGGTGAGAGTGGAGCACGACTGTCTCCGTGGCGCCATTGGCTAGCGCGATCGGCTGTTAATCGAAAGGTTGGATATTTGAGCCCACCCGGGGGTGGTGCGGCGCTCCTTTTTCTTTGGGCTGATAGCTCTTAAGAAATGTTCTGACGGTAGTAAGAGTGGAGCACGACTGTCTCCGTGGCGCAATTGCCAGCGCGATCTGCAGTTAACCGAAAAGTTGGAGGTTCGAGCCCACCCGGTGGTGGTGCGGCGCTTTTTTTTCTTTGGGCTGATAGCTTTGAAGATATGTTTTGATGGTGGTGAGAGTGGAGCAGGACTGTCTCCGTGGCGCAATTGGCTAGCGCAATCGGCTGTTAACTGGAAGGTTGGAGGTTTGAGCCCACCCGGGGACGGTGTGTCGCTTTTTTTTTCTTTTCGCTGATAGCTTTGAAGATATGTTCTGATGGTGGTGAGAGTGGAGCACGACTGTCTAAGTGGCGCAATTGGCTAGCGCGATCGGCAGTTAACCGAAAAGTTGGAGGTTCGAGCCCACCCGGTGGTGGTGCGGCGCTTTTTTTTTCTTTGGGCTGATAGCTTTGAAGATATGTTCTGATGGTGGTGAGAGTGGAGCAGGACTGTCTCCGTGGCGCAATTGGCTAGCGCGATCAGCTGTTAACCGAAAGCTTGGAGTTTGGAGCCCACCCGGTAATGGTGCGGCGCGTTTTTTTTGCTGATAGCTTTGAAGATATGTTCTGATGGTGGTGACAGGGGAGCAGGGCTGTCTCCGTGGCGCAATTGGCGAGCGCGATCGGCTGTTAACCGAAAGGTTGGAGGTTTGAGCCCACCCAGTGGTGGTGCGGCGCTTTTTGTTTCTTTGGGCTGATAGCTTTAAAGATATGTTATGATGGTGGTGAGAGTGGAGCAATACTGTCTCCGTGGCGCAATCGGCTAGCGCGATCGGCTGTTAACCGAAAGATTGGAGTTTCGAGCCCACCCGATAGTGGTGCGGCGCTTTTTTTTCTTCGGGCTGGAGCTTTGAAGTTATGTTCTGAAGGTGGTGAGAGTGGAGCACGACTGTCTCCGTGGCGCCATTGGCTAGCGCGATCGACTAGTAACCAGAAGGTTGGAGTTTCGAGCCTACCCGAGGACGGTGTGTCACTTTTTTTTCTTTGCGCTGATAGCTTTGAAGATATGTTTTGATGGTGGTGAGAGTGGAGCACGACTGTCTCCGTGGCGCAATTTGCTAGCGCGATCGGCTGTTAACCGAACGGTTGGTGGTTCGAGCCCTCCCGGAATTGGTGTGTTGCTTTTTTCTTTGCGCTGATAGCTTTAGAGACATGTTCTGACGGTGGTGAGATTGGAGCACGACTGTCTCGGTGGCGCAGTTGGCTAGCGCGATCTGCTGTTGACCGAAAGGTTGGAGGTTCGAGCCCACCCGGTGGTGGTGCGGCGCTTTTTCTTTGGGCTGATAGCTCTGAAGAAATGTTCTGACGCTGGTAAGAGTGAAGCACGACTGTCTCCGTGGCGCAATTGGCTAGCGCGATCGGCAGTTAACTGAAAGGTTAGAGGTTCGAGCCCACCCGGTGGTGGTGCGGCGCTTTTTTTTCTTTGGGCTGATAGCTTTGAAGATATGTACTGATGGTGGTGAGAGTATAAATGGAATGTCTCCGGGGCGCAATTTGCTAGCGCGATCGGCTGTTAACCGAAAGGTTGGAGGTTCGAGCCCTCCCGCGAGTAGTGTGTCGCTTTTTTCTTTGCACTGATAGCTTTGGAGACATGTTCTTACGGTGGTGAGATTGGAGCACGTCTGTCTCCATGGCGCAATCGGCTATCGCGATCGGCTGGTAACTGAAAGGTTGGAGGTTAGAACCCTCCCGGGAGTGGTGTGTTGCTTTTTTTTCTTTAGGCTGATAGCTTTGAAGATATGTTCTGATGGTGGTGAGAGTGGAGCAGGACTGTCTCCGTGGCGCAATTGGCGAGCGCGATCGGCTGTTAACCAAAAGGTTGGAGGTTCGAGCCCACCCGGTGGTGGTGCGGCGCTTTTTGTTTCTTTGGGCTGATAGCTTTAAAGATATGTTCTGATGGTGGTGAGAGCGGAGCAGGACTGTCTCCGTGGCGCAATTGGCTAGTGCGATCGGCTGTTAACCGAGAGCTTGGAGTTTCGAGCCCACCCGGTGGTGGTGTGGCGCTTTTTGTTTTTTTGGGCTGATAGCTTTAAAGATATGTTCTGATGGTGGTGAGAGTGGGGCAGGACTGTCTCCGTGGCGCAATTGGCTAGCTCGACGGGCTGTTAACCGAAAGCTTGGAGTTTCGAGCCCACCCGTTAGTTGTGCGGCGCTTTTTTTTCTTTGGGCTGGAGCTTTGAAGATATGTTCTGAAGGTGGTGAGAGTGGAGCACGACTGTCTCCGTGGCGCAATTGGCTAGCGCGATCGGCTGTTAATCGAAAGGTTGGAGGTTCTAGCTCACCTGGGGGTGGTGCGGTGCTCTTTTTTCTTTGGGCTGATAGCTTTGAAGATATGTTTTGATGGTAGTGAGAGTGGAGCAGGATTGTCTCCATGGCGCAATTGGCTAGCGCGATCGGCTGTTAACGAAAGGTTAGAGGTTTGAGCCCACCCGGGGATGGTGTGTCGCTTTTTTTGTTCTTTTCGCTCTGATAGCTTTGAAGAGATGTTCTGATGGTGGTGAGAGTGGAGCACGACTGTCTCCGTGGCGCAATTGGCAAGCGCGATCTGCTGTTGACCGAAAGTTTGGAGGTTCGAGCCCACCCGGTGCTGGTGCGGCGCTTCTTTTTCTTTGGGCTGATAGCTCTGAAGAAATGTTCTGACGGTGGTAAGAGTGGAGCACGACTGTCTCCGTGGCGCAATTGGCTAGTGCGATCGGCAGTTTACAGAAAAGTTGGAGGTTCGAGCCCACCCGGTGGTGGTGCGGCGCTTTTTTTCTTTGGGCTGGAGCTTTGAAGATATGTACTGAAGGTGGTGAGAGTGGAGCACGACTGTCTCCGTGGCGCAATTGGCTGGCGCGATCGGCTGTTAATCGAAAGGTTGGATGTTCTAGCTCACCTGGGGGTTGTGCGGCGCTCTTTTTTGCTTTGGGTTGATAGCTTTGAAGATATGTTTTGATGGTAGTGAGAGTGGAGCAGGATTGTCTCCGTGGCGCAATTGGCTAGCGCGATCAGCTGTTAACCGAAAGCTTGGAGTTTCGAGCCCACCCGGTAATGGTGCGGCGCTTTTTTTTCTTTGGGCTGATAGCTTTAAAGATATGTTCTGATGGTGGTGAGAGCGGAGCACTACTGTCTCCGTGGCGCAATTGGCTAGCGCGATCGGCTGTTAACCGAAAGCTTGGAGTTTCGAGCCCACCCGATATTGGAGCGGCGCTTTTTTTTCTTCGGGCTGGAGCTTTGAAGATATGTTCTGAAGGAGGTGAGAGTGGAGCACGACTGTCTCCGTGGCGCAATTGGCTAGCGCGATCAGCTGTTCACCGAAAGCTTGGAGTTTGGAGCCCACCGGGTAATGGTGCGGCGCTTTTTTTGCTGATAGCTTGAAGATATATTCTGATGGTGGTGAGAGTGGAGCAGGGCTGTCTCCGTGGTGCAATTGGCGAGCGCGATCGGCTGTTAACCGAAAGGTTGGAGGTTCGAGCCCACCCGGTAGTGGTGCGGCGCTTTTGGTTCCTTTGGGCTGATAGCTTTAAAGATATGTTCTGATGGTGGTGAGAGCGGAGCAGGACTGTCTCCGTGTCGCAATTGGCTAGCGCGATCGGCTGTTAACCGAAAGCTTGGAGTTTAGAGCCCACCCGATAGTGGTGCAGCGCTTTTTTTTCTTCGGGCTGGAGCTTTGAAGATATGTTCTGAAGGTGGTGAGAGTGGAGCACGACTGTCTCCGTGGCGCAAATGGCTAGCGCGATCGGCTACTAACCAAAAGGTTGGAGTTTCGAGCCTACCCGGGAACGGTGTGTCACTTTTTTTCTTTGCGCTGATAGCTTTGAAGATATGTTTTGATGGTGGTGAGAGTGGAGCACGACTGTCTCCGTGGCGCAATTGGCTAGCGCGATCTGCTGTTGACCGAAAGATTGGAGGTTCGAGCCCACCCGGTGGTGGTGCAGCGCCTCTTTTTCTTTGGGCTGATAGCTCTGAAGAAATATTCTGACGCTGGTAAGAGTGAAGCACGACTGTCTCCGTGGCGCAATTGGCTATCGTGATCGGCTGTTAACTGAAAGTTTGGAGGTTCGAGCCCTCCCGGGAGTGGTGTGTTGCTTTTTTTTCTTTAGGCTGATAGCTTTGAAGATATGTTCTGATGGTGGTGAGAGTGGAACAGGACTGTTTCCGTGGCGCAATTGGCGAGCGCGATCGGCTGTTAACCAAAAGGTTGGAGGTTCGAGCCCACCCTGTGGTGGTGCGGCGCTTTTTGTTTCTTTGGGCTGATAGCTTTAGAGATATGTTCTGATGGTGGTGAGAGCGGAGCAGGACTGTCTCCGTGGCGCAATTGGCTAGTGCGATCGGCTGTTAACCGAGAGCTTAGAGTTTCCAGCCCACCCGGTGGTGGTGTGGCGCTCCTTTTTCTTTGGGCTGATAGCTCTGAAGAAATGTTCTGACGCTGGTAAGAGTGAAGCACGACTGTCTCCGTGGCGCAATTGGCTAGCGCGATCGGCAGTTAACTGAAAGGTTAGAGGTTCGAGCCCACCCGGTGGTGGTGCGGCGCTTTTTTTTCTTTGCGCTGATAGCTTTGAAGATATGTACTGATGGTGGTGAGAGTATAAATGGAATGTCTCCGGGGCGCAATTTGCTAGCGCGATCGGCTGTTAACCGAAAGGTTGGAGGTTCGAGCCCTCCCGCGAGTAGTGTGTCGCTTTTTTCTTTGCACTGATAGCTTTGGAGACATGTTCTTACGGTGGTGAGATTGGAGCACGTCTGTCTCCATGGCGCAATTGGCTATCGCGATCGGCTGGTAACTGAAAGGTTGGAGGTTAGAACCCTCCCGGGAGTGGTGTGTTGCTTTTTTTTCTTTAGGCTGATAGCTTTGAAGATATGTTCTGATGGTGGTGAGAGTGGAGCAGGACTGTCTCCGTGGCGCAATTGGCGAGCGCGATCGGCTGTTAACCAAAAGGTTGGAGGTTCTAGCTCACCTGGGGGTGGTGCGGTGCTCTTTTTTCTTTGGGCTGATAGCTTTGAAGATATGTTTTGATGGTAGTGAGAGTGGAGCAGGATTGTCTCCATGGCGCAATTGGCTAGCGCGATCGGCTGTTAACGAAAGGTTAGAGGTTTGAGCCCACCCGGGGACGGTGTGTCTCTTTTTTTGTTCTTTTCGCTCTGATAGCTTTGAAGAGATGTTCTGATGGTGGTGAGAGTGGAGCACGACTGTCTCCGTGGCGCAATTGGCAAGCGCGATCTGCTGTTGACCGAAAGTTTGGAGGTTCGAGCCCACCCGGTGCTGGTGCGGCGCTTCTTTTTCTTTGGGCTGATAGCTCTGAAGAAATGTTCTGACGGTGGTAAGAGTGGAGCACGACTGTCTCCGTGGCGCAATTGGCTAGTGCGATCGGCAGTTAACAGAAAAGTTGGAGGTTCGAGCCCACCCGGTGGTGGTGCGGCGCTTTTTTTCTTTGGGCTGGAGCTTTGAAGATATGTACTGAAGGTGGTGAGAGTGGAGCACGACTGTCTCCGTGGCGCAATTGGCTGGCGCGATCGGCTGTTAATCGAAAGGTTGGATGTTCTAGCCCACCCGGTGGTGGTGCGGCGCTTCTTTTTCTTTGGGCTGATAGCTCTGAAGAAATGTTCTGACGGTGGTAAGAGTGGAGCACGACTGTCTCCGTGGCGCAATTGGCTAGTGCGATCGGCAGTTAACAGAAAAGTTGGAGGTTCGAGCCCACCCGGTGGTGGTGCGGCGCTTTTTTTCTTTGGGCTGGAGCTTTGAAGATATGTACTGAAGGTGGTGAGAGTGGAGCACGACTGTCTCCGTGGCGCAATTGGCTGGCGCGATCGGCTGTTAATCGAAAGGTTGGATGTTCTAGCTCACCTGGGGGTGGTGCGGCGCTCTTTTTTGCTTTGGGTTGATAGCTTTGAAGATATGTTTTGATGGTAGTGAGAGTGGAGCAGGATTGTCTCCGTGGCGCAATTGGCTAGCGCGATCAGCTGTTAACCGAAAGCTTGGAGTTTCGAGCCCACCCGGTAATGGTGCGGCGCTTTTTTTTCTTTGGGCTGATAGCTTTAAAGATATGTTCTGATGGTGGTGAGAGCGGAGCACTACTGTCTCCGTGGCGAGATTGGCTAGCGCGATCGGCTGTTAACCGAAAGCTTGGAGTTTCGAGCCCACCCGATAGTGGAGCGGCGCTTTTTTTTCTTCGGGCTGGAGCTTTGAAGATATGTTCTGAAGGAGGTGAGAGTGGAGCACGACTGTCTCCGTGGCGCAATTGGCTAGCACGATCGGCTACTAACCGAAAGGTTGGAGTTTCGAGCCTACCCGAGGACGGTGTGTCACTTTTTTTTCTTTGCACTGATAGCTTTGGAGACATGTTCTGAGGGTGGAGAGATTGGAGCACGACTGTCTCCGTGGCGCAATTTGCTAGCGCGATCGGCTGTTAACCGAACGGTTGGTGGTTCGAGCCCTTCCGGAATTGGTGTGTTGCTTTTTTCTTTGGGCTGATAGCTTTGAAGATATGTTCTGATGGTGGTGAGAGTGGAGCAGGACTGTCTCCGTGGCGCAATTGGCTAGCGCGATCAGCTGTTAACCGAAAGCTTGGAGTTTGGAGCCCACCCGGTAATGGTGCGGCGCTTTTTTTTGCTGATAGCTTTGAAGATATGTTCTGATGGCGGTGAGAGTGGAGCAGGACTGTTTCCGTGGTGCAATTGGCGAGTGCGATCGGCTGTTAACCGAAAGCTTGGAGGTTCGAGCCCACCGGGTGGTGGCGCGGCGCTTTTTGTTTCTTTGGGCTGATAGCTTTAAAAATATGTTCTGATGTTAATTGGTGAGAGCGGAGCAGGACTGTCTCCGTGGCGCAATTGGCTAGCGCGATTGGCTGTTAACCGAAAGCTTGGAGTTTCGAGCCCACCCGGTGGTGGTGCGGCGCTTCTTTTTTTTTGGGCTGATAGCTCTTAAGAAATGTTCTGACGGTGGTAAGAGTGGAGCACGACTGTCTGTGTGGCGCAATTGGCTAGCGCGATCAGCAGTTAACCGAAAAGTTGGAGGTTCGAGCCCACCCGGTGGTGGTGCGGCGCTTTTTTTTCTTTGGGCTGATAGCTTTGAAGATATGTTCTGATGGTGGTGAGAGTGTAGCAGGACTGTCTCCGTGGCGCAATTGGCTAGCGCGATCAGCTGTTCACCGAAAGCTTGGAGTTTGGAGCCCACCGGGTAATGGTGCGGCGCTTTTTTTCTGATAGCTTGAAGATATATTCTGATGGTGGTGAGAGTGGAGCAGGGCTGTCTCCGTGGTGCAATTGGCGAGCGCGATCGGCTGTTAACCGAAAGGTTGGAGGTTCGAGCCCACCCGGTAGTGGTGCGGCGCTTTTGGTTCCTTTGGGCTGATAGCTTTAAAGATATGTTCTGATGGTGGTGAGAGCGGAGCAGGACTGTCTCCGTGTCGCAATTGGCTAGCGCGATCGGCTGTTAACCGAAAGCTTGGAGTTTAGAGCCCACCCGATAGTGGTGCAGCGCTTTTTTTTCTTCGGGCTGGAGCTTTGAAGATATGTTCTGAAGGTGGTGAGAGTGGAGCACGACTGTCTCCGTGGCGCAAATGGCTAGCGCGATCGGCTACTAACCATAAGGTTGGAGTTTCGAGCCTACCCGGGAACGGTGTGTCACTTTTTTTCTTTGCGCTGATAGCTTTGAAGATATGTTTTGATGGTGGTGAGAGTGGAGCACGACTGTCTCCGTGGCGCAATTGGCTAGCGCGATCTGCTGTTGACCGAAAGATTGGAGGTTCGAGCCCACCCGGTGGTGGTGCAGCGCTTCTTTTTCTTTGGGCTGATAGCTCTGAAGAAATGTTCTGACGCTGGTAAGAGTGAAGCACGACTGTCTCCGTGGCGCAATTGGCTATCGTGATCGGCTGTTAACTGAAAGGTTGGAGGTTCGAGCCCTCCCGGGAGTGGTGTGTTGCTTTTTTTTCTTTAGGGTGATAGCTTTGAAGATATGTTCTGATGGTGGTGAGCGTGGAACAGGACTGTCTCCGTGGCGCAATTGGCGAGCGCGATCGGCTGTTAACCAAAAGGTTGGAGGTTCGAGCCCACCCTGTGGTGGTGCGGCGCTTTTTGTTTCTTTGGGCTGATAGCTTTAAAGATATGTTCTGATGGTGGTGAGAGCGGAGCAGGACTGTCTCCGTGGCGCAATTGGCTAGTGCGATCGGCTGTTAACCGAGAGCTTAGAGTTTCCAGCCCACCCGGTGGTGGTGTGGCGCTCCTTTTTCTTTGGGCTGATAGCTCTTAAGAAATGTTCTGACGGTGGTAAGAGTGGAGCATGACTGTCTCCGTGGCGCAATTGGCTAGCGCGATCTGCAGTTAACCGAAAAGTTGGAGGTTCGAGCCCACCCGGTGGTGGTGCGGCGCTTTTTTTTTCTTTGGGGGCTGATAGCTTTGAAGATATGTTCTGATGGTGGTGAGAGTGGAGCAGGACTGTCTCCGTGGCGCAATTGGCTAGCGCGATCGGCTGTTAACGGAAACCTTGGAGTTTGGAGCCCACCCGGTAATGGTGGAACGCTTTTTTTTGCTGATAGCTTTGAAGATATGTTCTGATGGTGGTGAGAGTGGAGCAGGACTGTCTCCGTGGCGCAATTGGCGAGCGCGATCGGCTGTTAACCGAAAGGTTGGAGGTTCGAGCCCACCCAGTGGTCGTGCGGCGCTTTTTGTTTCTTTGGGCTGGTAGCTTTAAAGATATGTTCTGATGGTGGTGAGAGTAGAGCAGGACTGTCTCCGTGGCGCAATTGGCTGGCGCGATCGGCTACTAACTGAAAGGTTGGAGTTTCGAGCCCACCCGAGGACGGTGCGTCGCTTTTTTTTGCGCTGATAGCTTTGAAGGTATGTTTTGATGGTGGTGAGAGTGGAGCACGACTGTCTCCGTGGTGCCATTGGCTAGCGCGATCGGCTGTTAATCGAAAGGTTGGATATTTGAGCCCACCCGGGGGTGGTGCGGCGCTCCTTTTTCTTTGGGCTGATAGCTCTTAAGAAATGTTCTGACGGTAGTAAGAGTGGAGCACGACTGTCTCCGTGGCGCAATTGGCTAGCGCGATCTGCAGTTAACCGAAAAGTTGGAGGTTCGAGCCCACCCGGTGGTGGTGCGGCGCTTTTTTTTTCTTTGGGCTGATAGCTTTGAAGATATGTTTTGATGGTGGTGAGAGTGGAGCAGGACTGTCTATGTGGCGCAATTGGCTAGCGCAATCGGCTGTTAACTGGAAGGTTGGAGGTTTGAGCCCACCCGGGGACGGTGTGTCGCTTTTTTTTTCTTTTCGCTGATAGCTTTGAAGATATGTTCTGATGGTGGTGAGAGTGGAGCACGACTGTCTAAGTGGCGCAATTGGCTAGCGCGATCGGCAGTTAACCGAAAAGTTGGAGGTTCGAGCCCACCCGGTGGTGGTGCGGCGCTTTTTTTTCTTTGGGCTGATAGCTTTGAAGATATGTTCTGATGGTGGTGAGAGTGGAGCAGGACTGTCTCCGTGGCGCAATTGGCTAGCGCGATCAGCTGTTAACCGAAAGCTTGGAGTTTGGAGCCCACCCGATAATGGTGCGGCGCTTTTTTTTGCTGATAGCTTTGAAGATATGTTCTGATGGTGGTGACGGTGGAGCAGGGCTGTCTCCGTGGCGCGATTGGCGAGCGCGATCGGCTGTTAACCGAAAGGTTGGAGGTTTGAGCCCACCCGGTGGTGGTGCGGCGCTTTTTGTTTCTTTGGGCTGATAGCTTTAAAGATATGTTCTGATGGTGGTGAGAGTGGAGCAATACTGTCTCCGTGGCGCAATTGGCTAACGTGATCGGCTGTTGACCGAAAGGTTGGAGGTTCGAGCCCAGCCGGTGGTGGTGCGGCGCTTTTTTTTCTTCGGGCTGGAGCTTTGAAGTTATGTTCTGAAGGTGGTGAGAGTGGAGCACGACTGTCTCCGTGGCGCCATTGGCTAGCGCGATCGGCTACTAACCAGAAGGTTGGAGTTTCGAGCCTACCCGAGGACGGTGTGTCACTTTTTTTTCTTTGCGCTGATAGCTTTGAAGATATGTTTTGATGGTGGTGAGAGTGGAGCACGACTGTCTCCGTGGCGCAATTTGCTAGCGCGATCGGCTGTTAACCGAACGGTTGGTGGTTCGAGCCCTTCCGGAATTGGTGTGTTGCTTTTTTCTTTGCGCTGATAGCTTTAGAGACATGTTCTGACGGTGGTGAGATTGGAGCACGACTGTCTCCGTGGCGCAATTGGCTAGCGCGATCTGCTGTTGACCGAAAGGTTGGAGGTTCGAGCCCAGCCGGTGGTGGTGCGGCGCTTTTTGTTTCTTTGGGCTGATAGCTTTAAAAATATGTTCTGATGTTGGTGAGAGCGGAGCAGGACTGTCGCCGTGGCGCAATTGGCTCGCGCGATTGGCTGTTAACCGAAAGCTTGGAGTTTCGAGCCCACCCGGTGGTGGTGCGGCGCTTCTTTTTTTTTTGGGCTGATAGCTCTTAAGAAATGTTCTGACGGTGGTAAGAGTGGGGCACGACTGTCTGTGTGGCGCACTTGGCTAGCGCGATCGGCAGTTAACCGAAAAGTTGGAGTTTCGAGCCCACCCGATAGTGGTGCGGCGCTTTTTTTTCTTCGGGCTGGAGCTTTGAAGTTATGTTCTGAAGGTGGTGAGAGTGGAGCACGACTGTCTCCGTGGCGCAATTGGCTAGTGCGATCGGCAGTTAACAGAAAAGTTGGAGGTTCGAGCCCACCCGGTGGTGGTGCGGCGCTTTTTTTCTTTGGGCTGGAGCTTTGAAGATATGTACTGAAGGTGGTGAGAGTGGAGCACGACTGTCTCCGTGGCGCAATTGGCTGGCGCGATCGGCTGTTAATCGAAAGGTTGGATGTTCTAGCCCACCCGGTGGTGGTGCGGCGCTTCTTTTTCTTTGGGCTGATAGCTCTGAAGAAATGTTCTGACGGTGGTAAGAGTGGAGCACGACTGTCTCCGTGGCGCAATTGGCTAGTGCGATCGGCAGTTAACAGAAAAGTTGGAGGTTCGAGCCCACCCGGTGGTGGTGCGGCGCTTTTTTTCTTTGGGCTGGAGCTTTGAAGATATGTACTGAAGGTGGTGAGAGTGGAGCACGACTGTCTCCGTGGCGCAATTGGCTGGCGCGATCGGCTGTTAATCGAAAGGTTGGATGTTCTAGCTCACCTGGGGGTGGTGCGGCGCTCTTTTTTGCTTTGGGTTGATAGCTTTGAAGATATGTTTTGATGGTAGTGAGAGCGGAGCAGGATTGTCTCCGTGGCGCAATTGGCTAGCGCGATCAGCTGTTAACCGAAAGCTTGGAGTTTCGAGCCCACCCGGTAATGGTGCGGCGCTTTTTTTTCTTTGGGCTGATAGCTTTAAAGATATGTTCTGATGGTGGTGAGAGCGGAGCACTACTGTCTCCGTGGCGCAATTGGCTAGCGCGATCGGCTGTTAACCGAAAGCTTGGAGTTTCGAGCCCACCCGATAGTGGAGCGGCGCTTTTTTTTCTTCGGGCTGGAGCTTTGAAGATATGTTCTGAAGGAGGTGAGAGTGGAGCACGACTGTCTCCGTGGCGCAATTGGCTAGCGCGATCGGCTACTAACCGAAAGGTTGGAGTTTCGAGCCTACCCGAGGACGGTGTGTCACTTTTTTTTCTTTGCACTGATAGCTTTGGAGACATGTTCTGAGGGTGGTGAGATTGGAGCACGACTGTCTCCGTGGCGCAATTTGCTATCGCGATCGGCTGTTATCTGAAAGGTTGGAGGTTCGAGCCCACCCGGTGGTGGTGCGGCGCTTTTTTTTTTCTTTGGGCTGATAGCTTTGAAGATATGTTCTGATGGTGGTGAGAGTGGAGCAGGACTGTCTCCGTGGCGCAATTGGCTAGCGCGATCAGCTGTTAACCGAAAGCTTGGAGTTTGGAGCCCACCCGGTAATGGTGCGGCGCTTTTTTTTTTGCTGATAGCTTTGAAGTTATGTTCTGATGGCGGTGAGAGTGGAGCAGGACTGTTTCCGAGGTGCAATTGGCGAGCGCGATCGGCTGTTAACCGAAAGCTTGGAGGTTCGAGCCCACCGGGTGGTGGCGCGGCGCTTTTTGTTTCTTTGGGCTGATAGCTTTAAAAATATGTTCTGATGTTAATTGGTGAGAGCGGAGCAGGACTGTCTCCGTGGCGCAATTGGCTAGCGCGATTGGCTGTTAACCGAAAGCTTGGAGTTTCGAGCCCACCCGGTGGTGGTGCGGCGCTTCTTTTTTTTGGGCTGATAGCTCTTAAGAAATGTTCTGACGGTGGTAAGAGTGGAGCACGACTGTCTGTGTGGCGCAATTGGCTAGCGCGATCAGCAGTTAACCGAAAAGTTGGAGGTTCGAGCCCACCCGGTGGTGGTGCGGCGCTTTTTTTTCTTTGGGCTGATAGCTTTGAAGATATGTTCTGATGGTGGTGAGAGTGTAGCAGGACTGTCTCCGTGGCGCAATTGGCTAGCGCGATCAGCTGTTCACCGAAAGCTTGGAGTTTGGAGCCCACCGGGTAATGGTGCGGCGCTTTTTTTCTGATAGCTTGAAGATATATTCTGATGGTGGTGAGAGTGGAGCAGGGCTGTCTCCGTGGTGCAATTGGCGAGCGCGATCGGCTGTTAACCGAAAGGTTGGAGGTTCGAGCCCACCCGGTAGTGGTGCGGCGCTTTTGGTTCCTTTGGGCTGATAGCTTTAAAGATATGTTCTGATGGTGGTGAGAGCGGAGCAGGACTGTCTCCGTGTCGCAATTGGCTAGCGCGATCGGCTGTTAACCGAAAGCTTGGAGTTTAGAGCCCACCCGATAGTGGTGCAGCGCTTTTTTTTCTTCGGGCTGGAGCTTTGAAGATATGTTCTGAAGGTGGTGAGAGCGGAGCACGACTGTCTCCGTGGCGCAAATGGCTAGCGCGATCGGCTACTAACCATAAGGTTGGAGTTTCGAGCCTACCCGGGAACGGTGTGTCACTTTTTTTCTTTGCGCTGATAGCTTTGAAGATATGTTTTGATGGTGGTGAGAGTGGAGCACGACTGTCTCCGTGGCACAATTGGCTAGCGCGATCTGCTGTTGACCGAAAGATTGAAGGTTCGAGCCCACCCGGTGGTGGTGCAGCGCTTCTTTTTCTTTGGGCTGATAGCTCTGAAGAAATGTTCTGACGCTGGTAAGAGTGAAGCACGACTGTCTCCGTGGCGCAATTGGCTAGTGCGATCGGCTGTTAACCGAGAGCTTAGAGTTTCCAGCCCACCTGGTGGTGGTGTGGCGCTCCTTTTTCTTTGGGCTGATAGCTCTTAAGAAATGTTCTGACGGTGGTAAGAGTGGAGCATGAATGTCTCCGTGGCGCAATTGGCTAGCGCGATCTGCAGTTAACCGAAAAGTTGGAGGTTCGAGCCCACCCGGTGGTGGTGCGGCGCTTTTTTTTTCTTTGGGGGCTGATAGCTTTGAAGATATGTTCTGATGGTGGTGAGAGTGGAGCAGGACTGTCTCCGTGGCGCAATTGGCTAGCGCAATCGGCTGTTAACGGAAACCTTGGAGTTTGGAGCCCACCCGGTAATGGTGGAACGCTTTTTTTTGCTGATAGCTTTGAAGATATGTTCTGATGGTGGTGAGAGTGGAGCAGGACTGTCTCCGTGGCGCAATTGGCGAGCGCGATCGGCTGTTAACCGAAAGGTTGGAGGTTCGAGCCCACCCAGTGGTCGTGCGGCGCTTTTTGTTTCTTTGGGCTGGTAGCTTTAAAGATATGTTCTGATGGTGGTGAGAGTAGAGCAGGACTGTCTCCGTGGCGCAATTGGCTGGCGCGATCGGCTACTAACTGAAAGGTTGGAGTTTCGAGCCCACCCGAGGACGGTGCGTCGCTTTTTTTTGCGCTGATAGCTTTGAAGGTATGTTTTGATGGTGGTGAGAGTGGAGCACGACTGTCTCCGTGGTGCCATTGGCTAGCGCGATCGGCTGTTAATCGAAAGGTTGGATATTTGAGCCCACCCGGGGGTGGTGCGGCGCTCCTTTTTCTTTGGGCTGATAGCTCTTAAGAAATGTTCTGACGGTAGTAAGAGTGGAGCACGACTGTCTCCGTGGCGCAATTGGCTAGCGCGATCTGCAGTTAACCGAAAAGTTGGAGGTTCGAGCCCACCCGGTGGTGGTGCGGCGCTTTTTTTTTCTTTGGGCTGATAGCTTTGAAGATATGTTTTGATGGTGGTGAGAGTGGAGCAGGACTGTCTATGTGGCGCAATTGGCTAGCGCAATCGGCTGTTAACTGGAAGGTTGGAGGTTTGAGCCCACCCGGGGACGGTGTGTCGCTTTTTTTTTCTTTTCGCTGATAGCTTTGAAGATATGTTCTGATGGTGGTGAGAGTGGAGCACGACTGTCTAAGTGGCGCAATTGGCTAGCGCGATCGGCAGTTAACCGAAAAGTTGGAGGTTCGAGCCCACCCGGTGGTGGTGCGGCGCTTTTTTTTTCTTTGGGCTGATAGCTTTGAAGATATGTTCTGATAGTGGTGAGAGTGGAGCAGGACTGTCTCCGTGGCGCAATTGGCTAGCGCGATCAGCTGTTAACCGAAAGCTTGGAGTTTGGAGCCCACCCGATAATGGTGCGGCGCTTTTTTTTGCTGATAGCTTTGAAGATATGTTCTGATGGTGGTGACAGTGGAGCAGGGCTGTCTCCGTGGCGCGATTGGCGAGCGCGATCGGCTGTTAACCGAAAGGTTGGAGGTTTGAGCCCACCCGGTGGTGGTGCGGCGCTTTTTGTTTCTTTGGGCTGATAGCTTTAAAGATATGTTCTGATGGTGGTGAGAGTGGAGCAATACTGTCTCCGTGGCGCAATTGGCTAGCGTGATCGGCTGTTAACCGAAAGATTGGAGTTTCGAGCCCACCCGATAGTGGTGCGGCGCTTTTTTTTCTTCGGGCTGGAGCTTTGAAGTTATGTTCTGAAGGTGGTGAGAGTGGAGCACGACTGTCTCCGTGGCGCCATTGGCTAGCGCGATCGGCTACTAACCAGAAGGTTGGAGTTTCGAGCCTACCCGAGGACGGTGTGTCACTTTTTTTTCTTTGCGCTGATAGCTTTGAAGATATGTTTTGATGGTGGTGAGAGTGGAGCACGACTGTCTCCGTGGCGCAATTTGCTAGCGCGATCGGCTGTTAACCGAACGGTTGGTGGTTCGAGCCCTCCCGGAATTGGTGTGTTGCTATTTTCTTTGCGCTGATAGCTTTAGAGACATGTTCTGACGGTGGTGAGATTGGAGCACGACTGTCTCCGTGGCGCAATTGGCTAGCGCGATCTGCTGTTGACCGAAAGGTTGGAGGTTCGAGCCCAGCCGGTGGTGGTGCGGCGCTTTTTGTTTCTTTGGGCTGATAGCTTTAAAAATATGTTCTGATGTTGGTGAGAGCGGAGCAGGACTGTCTCCGTGGCGCAATTGGCTCGCGCGATTGGCTGTTAACCGAAAGCTTGGAGTTTCGAGCCCACCCGGTGGTGGTGCGGCGCTTCTTTTTTTTTTGGGCTGATAGCTCTTAAGAAATGTTCTGACGGTGGTAAGAGTGGGGCACGACTGTCTGTGTGGCGCACTTGGCTAGCGCGATCGGCAGTTAACCGAAAAGTTGGAGTTTCGAGCCCACCCGATAGTGGTGCGGCGCTTTCTTTTCTTCGGGCTGGAGCTTTGAAGTTATGTTCTGAAGGTGGTGAGAGTGGAGCACGACTGTCTCCGTGGCGCAATTGGCTAGTGCGATCGGCAGTTAACAGAAAAGTTGGAGGTTCGAGCCCAGCCGGTGGTGGTGCGGCGCTTTTTTTCTTTGGGCTGGAGCTTTGAAGATATGTACTGAAGGTGGTGAGAGTGGAGCACGACTGTCTCCGTGGCGCAATTGGCTGGCGCGATCGGCTGTTAATCGAAAGGTTGGATGTTCTAGCCCACCCGGTGGTGGTGCGGCGCTTCTTTTTCTTTGGGCTGATAGCTCTCAAGAAATGTTCTGACGGTGGTAAGAGTGGAGCACGACTGTCTCCGTGGCGCAATTGGCTAGTGCGATCGGCAGTTAACAGAAAAGTTGGAGGTTCGAGCCCACCCGGTGGTGGTGCGGCGCTTTTTTTCTTTGGGCTGGAGCTTTGAAGATATGTTCTGAAGGAGGTGAGAGTGGAGCACGACTGTCTCCGTGGCGCAATTGGCTAGCGCGATCGGCTACTAACCGAAAGGTTGGAGTTTCGAGCCTACCCGAGGACGGTGTGTCACTTTTTTTTCTTTGCACTGATAGCTTTGGAGACATGTTCTGAGGGTGGTGAGATTGGAGCACGACTGTCTCCGTGGCGCAATTTGCTTTCGCGATCGGCTGTTATCTGAAAGGTTGGAGGTTCGAGCCCACCCGGTGGTGGTGCGGCGCTTTTTTTTTTCTTTGGGCTGATAGCTTTGAAGATATGTTCTGATGGTGGTGAGAGTGGAGCAGGACTGTCTCCGTGGCGCAATTGGCTAGCGCGATCAGCTGTTAACCGAAAGCTTGGAGTTTGGAGCCCACCCGGTAATGGTGCGGCGCTTTTTTTTTTGCTGATAGCTTTGAAGATATGTTCTGATGGCGGTGAGAGTGGAGCAGGACTGTTTCCGAGGTGCAATTGGCGAGCGCGATCGGCTGTTAACCGAAAGCTTGGAGGTTCGAGCCCACCGGGTGGTGGCGCGGCGCTTTTTGTTTCTTTGGGCTGATAGCTTTAAAAATATGTTCTGATGTTAATTGGTGAGAGCGGAGCAGGACTGTCTCCGTGGCGCAATTGGCTAGCGCGATTGGCTGTTAACCGAAAGCTTGGAGTTTCGAGCCCACCCGGTGGTGGTGCGGCGCTTCTTTTTTTTGGGCTGATAGCTCTTAAGAAATGTTCTGACGGTGGTAAGAGTGGAGCACGACTGTCTGTGTGGCGCAATTGGCTAGCGCGATCAGCAGTTAACCGAAAAGTTGGAGGTTCGAGCCCACCCGGTGGTGGTGCGGCGCTTTTTTTTCTTTGGGCTGATAGCTTTGAAGATATGTTCTGATGGTGGTGAGAGTGTAGCAGGACTGTCTCCGTGGCGCAATTGGCTAGCGCGATCAGCTGTTCACCGAAAGCTTGGAGTTTGGAGCCCACCGGGTAATGGTGCGGCGCTTTTTTTCTGATAGCTTGAAGATATATTCTGATGGTGGTGAGAGTGGAGCAGGGCTGTCTCCGTGGTGCAATTGGCGAGCGCGATCGGCTGTTAACCGAAAGGTTGGAGGTTCGAGCCCACCCGGTAGTGGTGCGGCGCTTTTGGTTCCTTTGGGCTGATAGCTTTAAAGATATGTTCTGATGGTGGTGAGAGCGGAGCAGGACTGTCTCCGTGTCGCAATTGGCTAGCGCGATCGGCTGTTAACCGAAAGCTTGGAGTTTAGAGCCCACCCGATAGTGGTGCAGCGCTTTTTTTTCTTCGGGCTGGAGCTTTGAAGATATGTTCTGAAGGTGGTGAGAGTGGAGCACGACTGTCTCCGTGGCGCAAATGGCTAGCGCGATCGGCTACTAACCATAAGGTTGGAGTTTCGAGCCTACCCGGGAACGGTGTGTCACTTTTTTTCTTTGCGCTGATAGCTTTGAAGATATGTTTTGATGGTGGTGAGAGTGGAGCACGACTGTCTCCGTGGCGCAATTGGCTAGCGCGATCTGCTGTTGACCGAAAGATTGGAGGTTCGAGCCCACCCGGTGGTGGTGCAGCGCTTCTTTTTCTTTGGGCTGATAGCTCTGAAGAAATGTTCTGACGCTGGTAAGAGTGAAGCACGACTGTCTCCGTGGCGCAATTGGCTAGTGCGATCGGCTGTTAACCGAGAGCTTAGAGTTTCCAGTTCACCTGGTGGTGGTGTGGCGCTCCTTTTTCTTTGGGCTGATAGCTCTTAAGAAATGTTCTGACGGTGGTAAGAGTGGAGCATGACTGTCTCCGTGGCGCAATTGGCTAGCGCGATCTGCAGTTAACCGAAAAGTTGGAGGTTCGAGCCCACCCGGTGGTGGTGCGGCGCTTTTTTTTTCTTTGGGGGCTGATAGCTTTGAAGATATGTTCTGATGGTGGTGAGAGTGGAGCAGGACTGTCTCCGTGGCGCAATTGGCTAGCGCGATCGGCTGTTAACGGAAACCTTGGAGTTTGGAGCCCACCCGGTAATGGTGGAACGCTTTTTTTTGCTGATAGCTTTGAAGATATGTTCTGATGGTGGTGAGAGTGGAGCACGACTGTCTCCGTGGCGCAATTGGCGAGCGCGATCGGCTGTTAACCGAAAGGTTGGAGGTTCGAGCCCACCCAGTGGTCGTGCGGCGCTTTTTGTTTCTTTGGGCTGGTAGCTTTAAAGATATGTTCTGATGGTGGTGAGAGTAGAGCAGGACTGTCTCCGTGGCGCAATTGGCTGGCGCGATCGGCTACTAACTGAAAGGTTGGAGTTTCGAGCCCACCCGAGGACGGTGCGTCGCTTTTTTTTGCGCTGATAGCTTTGAAGGTATGTTTTGATGGTGGTGAGAGTGGAGCACGACTGTCTCCGTGGTGCCATTGGCTAGCGCGATCGGCTGTTAATCGAAAGGTTGGATATTTGAGCCCACCCGGCGGTGGTGCGGCGCTCCTTTTTCTTTGGGCTGATAGCTCTTAAGAAATGTTCTGACGGTAGTAAGAGTGGAGCACGACTGTCTCCGTGGCGCAATTGGCTAGCGCGATCTGCAGTTAACCGAAAAGTTGGAGGTTCGAGCCCACCCGGTGGTGGTGCGGCGCTTTTTTTTTCTTTGGGCTGATAGCTTTGAAGATATGTTTTGATGGTGGTGAGAGTGGAGCAGGACTGTCTATGTGGCACAATTGGCTAGCGCAATCGGCTGTTAACTGGAAGGTTGGAGGTTTGAGCCCACCCGGGGACGGTGTGTCGCTTTTTTTTTCTTTTCGCTGATAGCTTTGAAGATATGTTCTGATGGTGGTGAGAGTGGAGCACGACTGTCTAAGTGGCGCAATTGGCTAGCGCGATCGGCAGTTAACCGAAAAGTTGGAGGTTCGAGCCCACCCGGTGGTGGTGCGGCGCTTTTTTTTTCTTTGGGCTGATAGCTTTGAAGATATGTTCTGATGGTGGTGAGAGTGGAGCAGGACTGTCTCCGTGGCGCAATTGGCTAGCGCGATCAGCTGTTAACCGAAAGCTTGGAGTTTGGAGCCCACCCGATAATGGTGCGGCGCTTTTTTTTGCTGATAGCTTTGAAGATATGTTCTGATGGTGGTGACAGTGGAGCAGGGCTGTCTCCGTGGCGCGATTGGCGAGCGCGATCGGCTGTTAACCGAAAGGTTGGAGGTTTGAGCCCACCCAGTGGTGGTGCGGCGCTTTTTGTTTCTTTGGGCTGATAGCTTTAAAGATATGTTCTGATGGTGGTGAGAGTGGAGCAATACTGTCTCCGTGGCGCAATTGGCTAGCGTGATCGGCTGTTAACCGAAAGATTGGAGTTTCGAGCCCACCCGATAGTGGTGCGGCGCTTTTTTTTCTTCGGGCTGGAGCTTTGAAGTTATGTTCTGAAGGTGGTGAGAGTGGAGCACGACTGTCTCCGTGGCGCCATTGGCTAGCGCGATCGGCTACTAACCAGAAGGTTGGAGTTTCGAGCCTACCCGAGGACGGTGTGTCACTTTTTTTTCTTTGCGCTGATAGCTTTGAAGATATGTTTTGATGGTGGTGAGAGTGGAGCACGACTGTCTCCGTGGCGCAATTTGCTAGCGCGATCGGCTGTTAACCGAACGGTTGGTGGTTCGAGCCCTCCCGGAATTGGTGTGTTGCTTTTTTCTTTGCGCTGATAGCTTTAGAGACATGTTCTGACGGTGGTGAGATTGGAGCACGACTGTCTCCGTGGCGCAATTGGCTAGCGCGATCTGCTGTTGACCGAAAGGTTGGAGGTTCGAGCCCAGCCGGTGGTGGTGCGGCGCTTTTTGTTTCTTTGGGCTGATAGCTTTAAAAATATGTTCTGATGTTGGTGAGAGCGGAGCAGGACTGTCTCCGTGGCGCAATTGGCTCGCGCGATTGGCTGTTAACCGAAAGCTTGGAGTTTCGAGCCCACCCGGTGGTGGTGCGGCGCTTCTTTTTTTTTGGGCTGATAGCTCTTAAGAAATGTTCTGACGGTGGTAAGAGTGGGGCACGACTGTCTGTGTGGCGCACTTGGCTAGCGCAATCGGCAGTTAACCGAAAAGTTGGAGTTTCGAGCCCACCCGATAGTGGTGCGGCGCTTTTTTTTCTTCGGGCTGGAGCTTTGAAGTTATGTTCTGAAGGTGGTGAGAGTGGAGCACGACTGTCTCCGTGGCGCAATTGGCTAGTGCGATCGGCAGTTAACAGAAAAGTTGGAGGTTCGAGCCCACCCGGTGGTGGTGCGGCGCTTTTTTTCTTTGGGCTGGAGCTTTGAAGATATGTACTGAAGGTGGTGAGAGTGGAGCACGACTGTCTCCGTGGCGCAATTGGCTGGCGCGATCGGCTGTTAATCGAAAGGTTGGATGTTCTAGCCCACCCGGTGGTGGTGCGGCGCTTCTTTTTCTTTGGGCTGATAGCTCTGAAGAAATGTTCTGACGGTGGTAAGAGTGGAGCACGACTGTCTGTGTGGCGCAATTGGCTAGCGCGATCAGCAGTTAACCGAAAAGTTGGAGGTTCGAGCCCACCCGGTGGTGGTGCGGCGCTTTTTTTTCTTTGGGCTGATAGCTTTGAAGATATGTTCTGATGGTGGTGAGAGTGTAGCAGGACTGTCTCCGTGGCGCAATTGGCTAGCGCGATCAGCTGTTCACCGAAAGCTTGGAGTTTGGAGCCCACCGGGTAATGGTGCGGCGCTTTTTTTCTGATAGCTTGAAGATATATTCTGATGGTGGTGAGAGTGGAGCAGGGCTGTCTCCGTGGTGCAATTGGCGAGCGCGATCGGCTGTTAACCGAAAGGTTGGAGGTTCGAGCCCACCCGGTAGTGGTGCGGCGCTTTTGGTTCCTTTGGGCTGATAGCTTTAAAGATATGTTCTGATGGTGGTGAGAGCGGAGCAGGACTGTCTCCGTGTCGCAATTGGCTAGCGCGATCGGCTGTTAACCGAAAGCTTGGAGTTTAGAGCCCACCCGATAGTGGTGCAGCGCTTTTTTTTCTTCGGGCTGGAGCTTTGAAGATATGTTCTGAAGGTGGTGAGAGTGGAGCACGACTGTCTCCGTGGCGCAAATGGCTAGCGCGATCGGCTACTAACCATAAGGTTGGAGTTTCGAGCCTACCCGGGAACGGTGTGTCACTTTTTTTCTTTGCGCTGATAGCTTTGAAGATATGTTTTGATGGTGGTGAGAGTGGAGCACGACTGTCTCCGTGGCGCAATTGGCTAGCGCGATCTGCTGTTGACCGAAAGATTGGAGGTTCGAGCCCACCCGGTGGTGGTGCAGCGCTTCTTTTTCTTTGGGCTGATAGCTCTGAAGAAATGTTCTGACGCTGGTAAGAGTGAAGCACGACTGTCTCCGTGGCGCAATTGGCTAGTGCGATCGGCTGTTAACCGAGAGCTTAGAGTTTCCAGTTCACCTGGTGGTGGTGTGGCGCTCCTTTTTCTTTGGGCTGATAGCTCTTAAGAAATGTTCTGACGGTGGTAAGAGTGGAGCATGACTGTCTCCGTGGCGCAATTGGCTAGCGCGATCTGCAGTTAACCGAAAAGTTGGAGGTTCGAGCCCACCCGGTGGTGGTGCGGCGCTTTTTTTTTCTTTGGGGGCTGATAGCTTTGAAGATATGTTCTGATGGTGGTGAGAGTGGAGCAGGACTGTCTCCGTGGCGCAATTGGCTAGCGCGATCGGCTGTTAACGGAAACCTTGGAGTTTGGAGCCCACCCGGTAATGGTGGAACGCTTTTTTTTGCTGATAGCTTTGAAGATATGTTCTGATGGTGGTGAGAGTGGAGCACGACTGTCTCCGTGGCGCAATTGGCGAGCGCGATCGGCTGTTAACCGAAAGGTTGGAGGTTCGAGCCCACCCAGTGGTCGTGCGGCGCTTTTTGTTTCTTTGGGCTGGTAGCTTTAAAGATATGTTCTGATGGTGGTGAGAGTAGAGCAGGACTGTCTCCGTGGCGCAATTGGCTGGCGCGATCGGCTACTAACTGAAAGGTTGGAGTTTCGAGCCCACCCGAGGACGGTGCGTCGCTTTTTTTTGCGCTGATAGCTTTGAAGGTATGTTTTGATGGTGGTGAGAGTGGAGCACGACTGTCTCCGTGGTGCCATTGGCTAGCGCGATCGGCTGTTAATCGAAAGGTTGGATATTTGAGCCCACCCGGGGGTGGTGCGGCGCTCCTTTTTCTTTGGGCTGATAGCTCTTAAGAAATGTTCTGACGGTAGTAAGAGTGGAGCACGACTGTCTCCGTGGCGCAATTGGCTAGCGCGATCTGCAGTTAACCGAAAAGTTGGAGGTTCGAGCCCACCCGGTGGTGGTGCGGCGCTTTTTTTTTCTTTGGGCTGATAGCTTTGAAGATATGTTTTGATGGTGGTGAGAGTGGAGCAGGACTGTCTATGTGGCACAATTGGCTAGCGCAATCGGCTGTTAACTGGAAGGTTGGAGGTTTGAGCCCACCCGGGGACGGTGTGTCGCTTTTTTTTTCTTTTCGCTGATAGCTTTGAAGATATGTTCTGATGGTGGTGAGAGTGGAGCACGACTGTCTAAGTGGCGCAATTGGCTAGCGCGATCGGCAGTTAACCGAAAAGTTGGAGGTTCGAGCCCACCCGGTGGTGGTGCGGCGCTTTTTTTTTCTTTGGGCTGATAGCTTTGAAGATATGTTCTGATGGTGGTGAGAGTGGAGCAGGACTGTCTCCGTGGCGCAATTGGCTAGCGCGATCAGCTGTTAACCGAAAGCTTGGAGTTTGGAGCCCACCCGATAATGGTGCGGCGCTTTTTTTTGCTGATAGCTTTGAAGATATGTTCTGATGGTGGTGACAGTGGAGCAGGGCTGTCTCCGTGGCGCGATTGGCGAGCGCGATCGGCTGTTAACCGAAAGGTTGGAGGTTTGAGCCCACCCAGTGGTGGTGCGGCGCTTTTTGTTTCTTTGGGCTGATAGCTTTAAAGATATGTTCTGATGGTGGTGAGAGTGGAGCAATACTGTCTCCGTGGCGCAATTGGCTAGCGTGATCGGCTGTTAACCGAAAGATTGGAGTTTCGAGCCCACCCGATAGTGGTGCGGCGCTTTTTTTTCTTCGGGCTGGAGCTTTGAAGTTATGTTCTGAAGGTGGTGAGAGTGGAGCACGACTGTCTCCGTGGCGCCATTGGCTAGCGCGATCGGCTACTAACCAGAAGGTTGGAGTTTCGAGCCTACCCGAGGACGGTGTGTCACTTTTTTTTCTTTGCGCTGATAGCTTTGAAGATATGTTTTGATGGTGGTGAGAGTGGAGCACGACTGTCTCCGTGGCGCAATTTGCTAGCGCGATCGGCTGTTAACCGAACGGTTGGTGGTTCGAGCCCTCCCGGAATTGGTGTGTTGCTTTTTTCTTTGCGCTGATAGCTTTAGAGACATGTTCTGACGGTGGTGAGATTGGAGCACGACTGTCTCCGTGGCGCAATTGGCTAGCGCGATCTGCTGTTGACCGAAAGGTTGGAGGTTCGAGCCCAGCCGGTGGTGGTGCGGCGCTTTTTGTTTCTTTGGGCTGATAGCTTTAAAAATATGTTCTGATGTTGGTGAGAGCGGAGCAGGACTGTCTCCGTGGCGCAATTGGCTCGCGCGATTGGCTGTTAACCGAAAGCTTGGAGTTTCGAGCCCACCCGGTGGTGGTGCGGCGCTTCTTTTTTTTTTGGGCTGATAGCTCTTAAGAAATGTTCTGACGGTGGTAAGAGTGGGGCACGACTGTCTGTGTGGCGCACTTGGCTAGCGCAATCGGCAGTTAACCGAAAAGTTGGAGTTTCGAGCCCACCCGATAGTGGTGCGGCGCTTTTTTTTCTTCGGGCTGGAGCTTTGAAGTTATGTTCTGAAGGTGGTGAGAGTGGAGCACGACTGTCTCCGTGGCGCAATTGGCTAGTGCGATCGGCAGTTAACAGAAAAGTTGGAGGTTCGAGCCCACCCGGTGGTGGTGCGGCGCTTTTTTTCTTTGGGCTGGAGCTTTGAAGATATGTACTGAAGGTGGTGAGAGTGGAGCACGACTGTCTCCGTGGCGCAATTGGCTGGCGCGATCGGCTGTTAATCGAAAGGTTGGATGTTCTAGCCCACCCGGTGGTGGTGCGGCGCTTCTTTTTCTTTGGGCTGATAGCTCTGAAGAAATGTTCTGACGGTGGTAAGAGTGGAGCACGACTGTCTCCGTGGCGCAATTGGCTAGTGCGATCGGCAGTTAACAGAAAAGTTGGAGGTTCGAGCCCACCCGGTGGTGGTGCGGCGCTTTTTTTCTTTGGGCTGGAGCTTTGAAGATATGTACTGAAGGTGGTGAGAGTGGAGCACGACTGTCTCCGTGGCGCAATTGGCTGGCGCGATCGGCTGTTAATCGAAAGGTTGGATGTTCTAGCTCACCTGGGGGTGGTGCGGCGCTCTTTTTTGCTTTGGGTTGATAGCTTTGAAGATATGTTTTGATGGTAGTGAGAGCGGAGCAGGATTGTCTCCGTGGCGCAATTGGCTAGCGCGATCAGCTGTTAACCGAAAGCTTGGAGTTTCGAGCCCACCCGGTAATGGTGCGGCGCTTTTTTTTCTTTGGGCTGATAGCTTTAAAGATATGTTCTGATGGTGGTGAGAGCGGAGCACTACTGTCTCCGTGGCGCAATTGGCTAGCGCGATCGGCTGTTAACCGAAAGCTTGGAGTTTCGAGCCCACCCGATAGTGGAGCGGCGCTTTTTTTTCTTCGGGCTGGAGCTTTGAAGATATGTTCTGAAGGAGGTGAGAGTGGAGCACGACTGTCTCCGTGGCGCAATTGGCTAGCGCGATCGGCTACTAACCGAAAGGTTGGAGTTTCGAGCCTACCCGAGGACGGTGTGTCACTTTTTTTTCTTTGCACTGATAGCTTTGGAGACATGTTCTGAGGGTGGTGAGATTGGAGCACGACTGTCTCCGTGGCGCAATTTGCTATCGCGATCGGCTGTTATCTGAAAGGTTGGAGGTTCGAGCCCACCCGGTGGTGGTGCGGCGCTTTTTGTTTCTTTGGGCTGGTAGCTTTAAAGATATGTTCTGATGGTGGTGAGAGTAGAGCAGGACTGTCTCCGTGGCGCAATTGGCTGGCGCGATCGGCTACTAACTGAAAGGTTGGAGTTTCGAGCCCACCCGAGGACGGTGCGTCGCTTTTTTTTGCGCTGATAGCTTTGAAGGTATGTTTTGATGGTGGTGAGAGTGGAGCACGACTGTCTCCGTGGCGCCATTGGCTAGCGCGATCGGCTGTTAATCGAAAGGTTGGATATTTGAGCCCACCCGGGGGTGGTGCGGCGCTCCTTTTTCTTTGGGCTGATAGCTCTTAAGAAATGTTCTGACGGTAGTAAGAGTGGAGCACGACTGTCTCCGTGGCGCAATTGGCTAGCGCGATCTGCAGTTAACCGAAAAGTTGGAGGTTCGAGCCCACCCGGTGGTGGTGCGGCGCTTTTTTTTTCTTTGGGCTGATAGCTTTGAAGATATGTTTTGATGGTGGTGAGAGTGGAGCAGGACTGTCTCCGTGGCGCAATTGGCTAGCGCAATCGGCTGTTAACTGGAAGGTTGGAGGTTTGAGCCCACCCGGGGACGGTGTGTCGCTTTTTTTTTCTTTTCGCTGATAGCTTTGAAGATATGTTCTGATGGTGGTGAGAGTGGAGCACGACTGTCTAAGTGGCGCAATTGGCTAGCGCGATCGGCAGTTAACCGAAAAGTTGGAGGTTCGAGCCCACCCGGTGGTGGTGCGGCGCTTTTTTTTTCTTTGGGCTGATAGCTTTGAAGATATGTTCTGATGGTGGTGAGAGTGGAGCAGGACTGTCTCCGTGGCGCAATTGGCTAGCGCGATCAGCTGTTAACCGAAAGCTTGGAGTTTGGAGCCCACCCGATAATGGTGCGGCGCTTTTTTTTGCTGATAGCTTTGAAGATATGTTCTGATGGTGGTGACAGTGGAGCAGGGCTGTCTCCGTGGCGCGATTGGCGAGCGCGATCGGCTGTTAACCGAAAGGTTGGAGGTTTGAGCCCACCCGGTGGTGGTGCGGCGCTTTTTGTTTCTTTGAGCTGATAGCTTTAAAGATATGTTCTGATGGTGGTGAGAGTGGAGCAATACTGTCTCCGTGGCGCAATTGGCTAGCGCGATCGGCTGTTAACCGAAAGATTGGAGTTTCGAGCCCACCCGATAGTGGTGCGGCGCTTTTTTTTCTTCGGGCTGGAGCTTTGAAGTTATGTTCTGAAGGTGGTGAGAGTGGAGCACGACTGTCTCCGTGGCGCCATTGGCTAGCGCGATCGGCTACTAACCAGAAGGTTGGAGTTTCGAGCCTACCCGAGGACGGTGTGTCACTTTTTTTTCTTTGCGCTGATAGCTTTGAAGATATGTTTTGATGGTGGTGAGAGTGGAGCACGACTGTCTCCGTGGCGCAATTTGCTAGCGCGATCGGCTGTTAACCGAACGGTTGGTGGTTCGAGCCCTCCCGGAATTGGTGTGTTGCTTTTTTCTTTGCGCTGATAGCTTTAGAGACATGTTCTGACGGTGGTGAGATTGGAGCACGACTGTCTCCGTGGCGCAATTGGCTAGCGCGATCTGCTGTTGACCGAAAGGTTGGAGGTTCGAGCCCAGCCGGTGGTGGTGCGGCGCTTTTTGTTTCTTTGGGCTGATAGCTTTAAAAATATGTTCTGATGTTGGTGAGAGCGGAGCAGGACTGTCTCCGTGGCGCAATTGGCTCGCGCGATTGGCTGTTAACCGAAAGCTTGGAGTTTCGAGCCCACCCGGTGGTGGTGCGGCGCTTCTTTTTTTTGGGGCTGATAGCTCTTAAGAAATGTTCTGACGGTGGTAAGAGTGGGGCACGACTGTCTGTGTGGCGCACTTGGCTAGCGCGATCGGCAGTTAACCGAAAAGTTGGAGGTTCGAGCCCACCCGGTGGTGGTGCGGCGCTTTTTTTTCTTTGGGCTGATAGCTTTGAAGATATGTTCTGATGGTGGTGAGAATGGAGCAGGACTGTCTCCGTGGCGCAATTGGCGAGCGCGATCACCTGTTATCCGAAAGCTTGGAGTTTCGAGCCCACCCGGTAATGGTGCGGCGCTTTTTTTTCTTTGGGCTGATAGCTTTGAAGATATGTTCTGATGGTGGTGAGAGTGGAACAGGACTGTCTCCGTGGCGCAATTGGCGAGCGCGATCGGCTGTTAACCAAAAGGTTGGAGGTTCGAGCCCACCCTGTGGTGGTGCGGCGCTTTTTGTTTCTTTGGGCTGATAGCTTTAAAGATATGTTCTGATGGTGGTGAGAGCGGAGCAGGACTGTCTCCGTGGCGCAATTGGCTAGTGCGATCGGCTGTTAACCGAGAGCTTAGAGTTTCCAGCCCACCCGGTGGTGGTGTGGCGCTCCTTTTTCTTTGGGCTGATAGCTCTTAAGAAATGTTCTGACGGTGGTAAGAGTGGAGCATGACTGTCTCCGTGGCGCAATTGGCTAGCGCGATCGGCTGTTAACGGAAACCTTGGAGTTTGGAGCCCACCCGGTAATGGTGGGGCGCTTTTTTTGCTGATACCTTTGAAGATATGTTCTGATGGTGGTGAGAGTGGAGCAGGACTGTCTCCGTGGCGCAATTGGCGAGCGCGATCGGCTGTTAACCGAAAGGTTGGAGGTTCGAGCCCACCCAGTGGTCGTGCGGCGCTTTTTGTTTCTTTGGGCTGGTAGCTTTAAAGATATGTTCTGATGGTGGTGAGAGTAGAGCAGGACTGTCTCCATGGCGCAATTGGCTGGCGCGATCGGCTACTAACTGAAAGGTTGGAGTTTCGAGCCCACCCGAGGACGGTGCGTCGCTTTTTTTTGCGCTGATAGCTTTGAAGGTATGTTTTGATGGTGGTGAGAGTGGAGCACGACTGTCTCCGTGGCGCCATTGGCTAGCGCGATCGGCTGTTAATCGAAAGGTTGGATATTTGAGCCCACCCGGGGGTGGTGCGGCGCTCCTTTTTCTTTGGGCTGATAGCTCTTAAGAAATGTTCTGACGGTAGTAAGAGTGGAGCACGACTGTCTCCGTGGCGCAATTGGCTAGCGCGATCTGCAGTTAACCGAAAAGTTGGAGGTTCGAGCCCACCCGGTGGTGGTGCGGCGCTTTTTTTTTCTTTGGGCTGATAGCTTTGAAGATATGTTTTGATGGTGGTGAGAGTGGAGCAGGACTGTCTCCGTGGCGCAATTGGCTAGCGCAATCGGCTGTTAACTGGAAGGTTGGAGGTTTGAGCCCACCCGGGGACGGTGTGTCGCTTTTTTTTTCTTTTCGCTGATAGCTTTGAAGATATGTTCTGATGGTGGTGAGAGTGGAGCACGACTGTCTAAGTGGCGCAATTGGCTAGCGCGATCGGCAGTTAACCGAAAAGTTGGAGGTTCGAGCCCACCCGGTGGTGGTGCGGCGCTTTTTTTTTCTTTGGGCTGATAGCTTTGAAGATATGTTCTGATGGTGGTGAGAGTGGAGCAGGACTGTCTCCGTGGCGCAATTGGCTAGCGCGATCAGCTGTTAACCGAAAGCTTGGAGTTTGGAGCCCACCCGATAGTGGTGCGGCGCTTTTTTTTCTTCGGGCTGGAGCTTTGAAGTTATGTTCTGAAGGTGGTGAGAGTGGAGCACGACTGTCTCCGTGGCGCCATTGGCTAGCGCGATCGGCTACTAACCAGAAGGTTGGAGTTTCGAGCCTACCCGAGGACGGTGTGTCACTTTTTTTTCTTTGCGCTGATAGCTTTGAAGATATGTTTTGATGGTGGTGAGAGTAGAGCACGACTGTCTCCGTGGCGCAATTTGCTAGCGCGATCGGCTGTTAACCGAACGGTTGGTGGTTCGAGCCCTCCCGGAATTGGTGTGTTGCTTTTTTCTTTGCGCTGATAGCTTTAGAGACATGTTCTGACGGTGGTGAGATTGGAGCACGACTGTCTCCGTGGCGCAATTGGCTAGCGCGATCTGCTGTTGACCGAAAGGTTGGAGGTTCGAGCCCAGCCGGTGGTGGTGCGGCGCTTTTTGTTTCTTTGGGCTGATAGCTTTAAAAATATGTTCTGATGTTGGTGAGAGCGGAGCAGGACTGTCTCCGTGGCGCAATTGGCTCGCGCGATTGGCTGTTAACCGAAAGCTTGGAGTTTCGAGCCCACCCGGTGGTGGTGCGGCGCTTCTTTTTTTTTTTTTGGGCTGATAGCTCTTAAGAAATGTTCTGACGGTGGTAAGAGTGGGGCACGACTGTCTGTGTGACGCATTTGGCTAGCGCGATCGGCAGTTAACCGAAAAGGTGGAGGTTCGAGCGCACCTGGTGGTGGTGCGGCTCTTTTTTTTGGGCTGATAGCTTTGAAGATATGTACTGATGGTGGTGAGAGTATAAATGGAATGTCTCCGGGGCGCAATTTGCTAGCGCGATCAGCTGTTAACCGAAAGGTTGGAGGTTCGAGCCCTCCCGCGAGTAGTGTGTTGCTTTTTTCTTTGCACTGATAGCTATGGAGACATGTTCTTATGGCGGTGAGATTGGAGCACAACTGTCTCCATGGCGCAATTGGCTATCGCGATCGGCTGTTAACTGAAAGGTTGGAGGTTCGAGCCCTCCCGGGAGTGGTGTGTTGCTTTTTTTTCTTTAGGCTGATAGCTTTGAAGATATGTTCTGATGGTGGTGAGAGTGGAGCAGGACTGTCTCCGTGGCGCAATTTGCGAGCGCGATCGGCTGTTAACCGAAAGGTTGGAGGTTCGAGCCCACCCGGTGGTGGTGAGGCGCTTTTTGTTTCTTTGGGCTGATAGCTTTAAAGATATGTTCTGATGGTGGTGAGAGCGGAGCAGGACTGTCTCCGTGGCGCAATTGGCTAGTGCGATCGGCTGTTAACCGAGAGCTTGGAGTTTCGAGCCCACCCGGTGGTGGTGCGGCGCTTCTTTTTTTTTGGGCTGATAGCTCTTAAGAAATGTTCTGACGGTGGTAAGAGTGGAGCACGACTGTCTGTGTGGCGCAATTGGCTAGCGCGATCGGCAGTTAACCGAAAAGTTGGAGGTTCGAGCCCACCCGGTGGTGGTGCGGCGCTTTTTTTTTCTTTGGGCTGATAGCTTTGAAGATATGTTCTGATGGTGGTGAGAGTGGAGCAGGACTGTCTCCGTGGCGCAATTGGCTAACGCGATCAGCTGTTAACCGAAAGCTTGGAGTTTGGAGCCCACCCGGTAATGGTGCGGCGCTTTTTTTTGCTGATAGCTTTGAAGATATGTTCTGATGGTGGTGAGAGTGGAGCAGGGCTGTCTCCGTGGCGCAATTGGCGAGCGTGATCGGCTGTTAACCGAAAGGTTGGAGGTTCGAGCCCACCCGGTGGTGGTGTGGCGCTTTTTGTTTCTTTGGGCTGATAGCTTTAAAGATATGTTCCGATGGTGGGGACAGCGGAGCAGGAGTGTCTCCGTGGCGCGATTGGCTAGCGCGATCGGCTGTTAACCGAAAGCTTGGAGTTTCGAGCCCACCCGATAGTGGTGCGGCGCTTTTTTTTCTTCGGGCTGGAGCTTTGAAGATATGTTCTGAAGGTGGTGAGAGCGGAGCACGACTGTCTCCGTGGCGCAATTGGCTAGCGCGATCGGCTACTAACCAAAAGGTTGGAGTTTCGAGCCTACCCGAGGACGGTGTGTCACTTTTTTTTCTTTGCGCTGATAGCTTTGAAGATATGTTTTGATGGTGGTGAGAGTGGAGCGCGACTGTCTTCGTGGCACAATTGGCTAGCGCGATCGGCTGTTGACCGAAAGGTTGGAGGTTCGAGCCCACCCGGTGGTGGTGTGGCTCTTCTTTTTCTTTGGGCTGATAGCTCAGAAGAAATGTTCTGACGCTGGTAAGAGTGGAGCATGACTGTCTAAAGGCGCATTTGGCTAGCGCGATCGGCAGTTAACCGAAAAGGTGGAGGTTCGAGCGCACCTGGTGGTGGTGCGGCGCTTTTTTTGGGCTGATAGCTTTGAAGATATGTACTGATGGTGGTGAGAGTATAAATGGAATGTCTCCGGGGCGCAATTTGCTAGCGCGATCGGCTGTTAACCGAAAGGTTGGAGGTTCGAGCCCTCCCGCGAGTAGTGTGTTGCTTTTTTCTTTGCACTGATAGCTATGGAGACATGTTCTTATGGTGGTGAGATTGGAGCACGACTGTCTCCATGGCGCAATTGGCTATCGCGATCGGCTGTTAACTGAAAGGTTGGAGGTTCGAGCCCTCCCGGGAGTGGTGTGTTGCTTTTTTCATTGCGCTGATAGCTTTGAAGATATGTTCTGATGGTGGTGAGAGAGGAGTAGGACTGTCTCCGTGGCGCAATTGGCTAGCTCAATCAGCTGTTAACCGAAAGGTTGGAGGTTCGAGCCCTTCCGGGAGTGGTGTGTTGCTTTTTTCTTTGTGCTGATAGCTTTGCAGATATGTTCTGATGGGGGTGAGAGCAGAGTACGACTGTCTCCGTGGCGCAATTGGCGAGCGCGATCGGCTGTTAACCGAAAGTTTGGAGCTTCGAGCCCACCCGGTGGTGGTGAGGCGCTTTTTGTTTCTTTGGGCTGATAGCTTTAAAGATATGTTCTGATGGTGGTGAGAGCGGAGCAGGACTGTCTCCGTGGCGCAATTGGCTAGTGCGATCGGCTGTTAACCGAGAGCTTGGAGTTTCGAGCCCACCCGGTGGTGGTGTGGCGCTTCTTTTTCTTTGGGCTGAAAGCTCTTAAGAAATGTTCTGACGGTGGTAAGAGTGGAGCACGACTGTCTCCGTGGCGCAATTGGCTAGCGCGATCAGCAGTTAACCGAAAAGTTGGAGGTTCGAGCCCACCCGGTGGTGGTGCGGCGCTTTTTTTTTCTTTGGGGGCTGATAGCTTTGAAGATATGTTCTGATGTTGGTGAGAGCGGAGCAGGACTGTCTCCGTGGCGCAATTGGCTAGCGCGATCAGCTGTTAACCGAAAGCTTGGAGTTTGGAGCCCACCCGGTAATGGTGGGGCGCTTTTTTTTGCTGATAGCTTTAAAAATATGTTCTGATGTTGGTGAGAGCGAAGCAGGACTGTCTCCGTGGCGCAATTGGCTAGCGCGATTGGCTGTTAACCGAAAGCTTGGAGTTTCGAGCCCACCCGGTGGTGGTGCGGCGCTTCTTTTTTTTGGGCTGATAGCTCTTAAGAAATGTTCTGACGGTGGTAAGAGTGGAGCACGACTGTCTGTGTGGCGCAATTGGCTAGCGCGATCGGCAGTTAACCGAAAAGTTGGAGGTTCGAGCCCACCCGGTGGTGGTGCGGCGCTTTTTTTTCTTTGGGCTGATAGCTTTGAAGATATGTTCTGATGGTGGTGAGAGTGGAGCAGGACTGTCTCCGTGGCGCAATTGGCTAGCGCGATCAGCTGTTAACCGAAAGCTTGGAGTTTGGAGCCCACCCGGTAATGGTGCGGCGCTTTTTTTTTACTGATAGCTTTGAAGATATGTTCTGATGGTGGTGACAGTGGAGCAGGGCTGTCTCCGTGGCGCAATTGGCGAGCGCGATCGGCTGTTAACCGAAAGGTTGGAGGTTGGAGCCCACCCGGTGGTGGTGCGGCGCTTTTTGTTTCTTTGGGCTGATAGCTTTAAAGATATGTTCTGATGGTGGTGAGAGTGGAGCAATACTGTCTCCGTGGCGCAATTGGCTAGCGCGATCGGCTGTTAACCGAAAGATTGGAGTTTCGAGCCCACCCGATAGTGGTGCGGCGCTTTTTTTTCTTCGGGCTGGAGCTTTGAAGTTATGTTCTGAAGGTGGTGAGAGTGGAGCACGACTGTCTCCGTGGCGCCATTGGCTAGCGCGATCGGCTACTAACCAAAAGGTTGGAGTTTCGAGCCTACCCGAGGACGGTGTGTCACTTTTTTTTCTTTGCGCTGATAGCTTTGAAGATATGTTTTGATGGTGGTGAGAGTGGAGCACGACTGTCTCCGTGGCGCAATTTGCAAGCGCGATCGGCTGTTAACCGAAAGGTTGGTGGTTCGAGCCCTCCCGGAATTGGTGTGTTGCTTTTTTCTCTGCGCTGATAGCTTTAGGGACATGTTCTGACGGTGGTGAGATTGGAGCACGACTGTCTCCGTGGCGCAATTGGCTAGCGCGATCTGCTGTTGACCGAAAGGTTGGAGGTTCGAGCCCAGCCGTTGGTGGTGCGGCGCTTTTTGTTTCTTTGGGCTGATAGCTTTAAAAATATGTTCTAGTGTTGGTAAGAGTGGAGCACAACTGTCTCCGTGGCGCAATTGGCTAGCGCGATCGGCAGTTAACCGAAACGTTGGAGGTTCGAGCCCACCCGGTGGTGGTGCGGCGCTTTTTTTTTTCTTTGGGCTGATAGCTTTGACGATATGTTCTGATGGTGGTGAAAGTATAAAAGGAATGTCTCCGGGGCGCAATTGGCTAGCGCGATCGGCTGTTAACCGAAAGGTTGGAGGTTCGAGCCCACCCGGTGGTGGCGCTGCGCTTTTTGTTTCTTTTGGCTGATAGCTTTAAAAATATGTTCTGATGTTGGTGAGAGCGGAGCCGGACTGTCTCCATGCGCAATTGGCTAGCGCGATGGTCTGTTAACCGAAAGCTTGGAGTTTCGAGCCCACCCGGTCGTGGTGCGTCGCTTTTTTTTGGGCTGGTAGCTCTTAAGAAATGTTCTGATGGTGGTAAGAGTGGAGCACGACTGTCTGTGTGGCGCAATTGGTTAGCGCGATCGGCAGTTAACCGAAAAGTTGGAGGTTCGAGCCCACCCGGTGGTGGTGCGGCGCTTTTTTTTTTCTTTGGGCTGATAGCTTTGAAGATATGTTCTGATGGTGGTGAGAGTGGAGCAGGACTGTCTCCGTGGCGCAATTGGCTAGCGCGATCAGCTGTTAACCGAAAGCTTGGAGTTTGGAGCCCACCCGGTAATGGTGCGGCGCTTTTTTTTGCTGATAGCTTTGAAGATATGTTCTGATGGTGGTTAGAGTGGAGCAGGGCTGTCTCCGTGGCGAAATTGGCGAGCGCGATCGGCTGTTAACCGAAAGGTTGGAGGTTCGAGCCCACCCGGTGGTGGTGTGGCGCTTTTTGTTTCTTTGGGCTGATAGCTTTAGAGATATGTTCCGATGGTGGGGACAGCGGAGCAGGACTGTCTCCGTGGCGCGATTGGCTAGCGCGATCGGCTGTTAACCGAAAGCTTGGAGTTTCGAGCCCACCCGATAGTGGTGCGGCGCTTTTTTTTCTTCGGGCTGGAGCTTTGAAGATATGTTCTGAAGGTGGTGAGAGCGGAGCACGACTGTCTCCGTGGCGCAATTTGCTAGCGCGATCGGCTACTAACCAAAAGGTTGGAGTTTCGAGCCTACCCGAGGACGGTGTGTCACTTTTTTTTCTTTGCGCTGATAGCTTTGAAGATATGTTTTGATGGTGGTGAGAGTGGAGCGCGACTGTCTTCGTGGCACAATTGGCTAGCGCGATCGGCTGTTGACCGAAAGGTTGGAGGTTCGAGCCCACCCGGTGGTGGTGTGGCTCTTCTTTTTCTTTGGGCTGATAGCTCAGAAGAAATGTTCTGACGCTGGTAAGAGTGGAGCATGACTGTCTAAAGGCGCATTTGGCTAGCGCGATCGGCAGTTAACCGAAAAGGTGGAGGTTCGAGCGCACCTGGTGGTGGTGCGGCGCTTTTTTTGGGCTGATAGCTTTGAAGATATGTACTGATGGTGGTGAGAGTATAAATGGAATGTCTCCGGGGCGCAATTTGCTAGCGCGATCGGCTGTTAACCGAAAGGTTGGAGGTTCGAGCCCTCCCGCGAGTAGTGTGTTGCTTTTTTCTTTGCACTGATAGCTATGGAGACATGTTCTTATGGTGGTGAGATTGGAGCACGACTGTCTCCATGGCGCAATTGGCTATCGCGATCGGCTGTTAACTGAAAGGTTGGAGGTTCGAGCCCTCCCGGGAGTGGTGTGTTGCTTTTTTCATTGCGCTGATAGCTTTGAAGATATGTTCTGATGGTGGTGAGAGAGGAGTAGGACTGTCTCCGTGGCGCAATTGGCTAGCTCAATCAGCTGTTAACCGAAAGGTTGGAGGTTCGAGCCCTTCCGGGAGTGGTGTGTTGCTTTTTTCTTTGTGCTGATAGCTTTGCAGATATGTTCTGATGGGGGTGAGAGCAGAGTACGACTGTCTCCGTGGCGCAATTGGCGAGCGCGATCGGCTGTTAACCGAAAGTTTGGAGCTTCGAGCCCACCCGGTGGTGGTGAGGCGCTTTTTGTTTCTTTGGGCTGATAGCTTTAAAGATATGTTCTGATGGTGGTGAGAGCGGAGCAGGACTGTCTCCGTGGCGCAATTGGCTAGTGCGATCGGCTGTTAACCGAGAGCTTGGAGTTTCGAGCCCACCCGGTGGTGGTGTGGTGCTTCTTTTTCTTTGGGCTGAAAGCTCTTAAGAAATGTTCTGACGGTGGTAAGAGTGGAGCACGACTGTCTCCGTGGCGCAATTGGCTAGCGCGATCTGCAGTTAACCGAAAAGTTGGAGGTTCGAGCCCACCCGGTGGTGGTGCGGCGCTTTTTTTTTCTTTGGGGGCTGATAGCTTTGAAGATATGTTCTGATGTTGGTGAGAGCGGAGCAGGACTGTCTCCGTGGCGCAATTGGCTAGCGCGATCAGCTGTTAACCGAAAGCTTGGAGTTTGGAGCCCACCCGGTAATGGTGGGGCGCTTTTTTTTGCTGATAGCTTTAAAAATATGTTCTGATGTTGGTGAGAGCGAAGCAGGACTGTCTCCGTGGCGCAATTGGCTAGCGCGATTGGCTGTTAACCGAAAGCTTGGAGTTTCGAGCCCACCCGGTGGTGGTGCGGCGCTTCTTTTTTTTGGGCTGATAGCTCTTAAGAAATGTTCTGACGGTGGTAAGAGTGGAGCACGACTGTCTGTGTGGCGCAATTGGCTAGCGCGATCGGCAGTTAACCGAAAAGTTGGAGGTTCGAGCCCACCCGGTGGTGGTGCGGCGCTTTTTTTTCTTTGGGCTGATAGCTTTGAAGATATGTTCTGATGGTGGTGAGAGTGGAGCAGGACTGTCTCCGTGGCGCAATTGGCTAGCGCGATCAGCTGTTAACCGAAAGCTTGGAGTTTGGAGCCCACCCGGTAATGGTGCGGCGCTTTTTTTTTACTGATAGCTTTGAAGATATGTTCTGATGGTGGTGACAGTGGAGCAGGGCTGTCTCCGTGGCGCATTTGGCGAGCGCGATCGGCTGTTAACCGAAAGGTTGGAGGTTGGAGCCCACCCGGTGGTGGTGCGGCGCTTTTTGTTTCTTTGGGCTGATAGCTTTAAAGATATGTTCTGATGGTGGTGAGAGTGGAGCAATACTGTCTCCGTGGCGCAATTGGCTAGCGCGATCGGCTGTTAACCGAAAGATTGGAGTTTCGAGCCCACCCGATAGTGGTGCGGCGCTTTTTTTTCTTCGGGCTGGAGCTTTGAAGTTATGTTCTGAAGGTGGTGAGAGTGGAGCACGACTGTCTCCGTGGCGCCATTGGCTAGCGCGATCGGCTACTAACCAAAAGGTTGGAGTTTCGAGCCTACCCGAGGACGGTGTGTCACTTTTTTTTCTTTGCGCTGATAGCTTTGAATATATGTTTTGATGGTGGTGAGAGTGGAGCACGACTGTCTCCGTGGCGCAATTTGCTAGCGCGATCGGCTGTTAACCGAAAGGTTGGTGGTTCGAGCCCTCCCGGAATTGGTGTGTTGCTTTTTTCTCTGCGCTGATAGCTTTAGGGACATGTTCTGACGGTGGTGAGATTGGAGCACGACTGTCTCCGTGGCGCAATTGGCTAGCGCGATCTGCTGTTGACCGAAAGGTTGGAGGTTCGAGCCCAGCCGTTGGTGGTGCGGCGCTTTTTGTTTCTTTGGGCTGATAGCTTTAAAAATATGTTCTAGTGTTGGTAAGAGTGGAGCACAACTGTCTCCGTGGCGCAATTGGCTAGCGCGATCGGCAGTTAACCGAAACGTTGGAGGTTCGAGCCCACCCGGTGGTGGTGCGGCGCTTTTTTTTTTTCTTTGGGCTGATAGCTTTGACGATATGTTCTGATGGTGGTGAAAGTATAAAAGGAATGTCTCCGGGGCGCAATTGGCTAGCGCGATCGGCTGTTAACCGAAAGGTTGGAGGTTCGAGCCCACCCGGTGGTGGCGCTGCGCTTTTTGTTTCTTTTGGCTGATAGCTTTAAAAATATGTTCTGATGTTGGTGAGAGCGGAGCCGGACTGTCTCCATGCGCAATTGGCTAGCGCGATGGTCTGTTAACCGAAAGCTTGGAGTTTCGAGCCCACCCGGTCGTGGTGCGTCGCTTTTTTTTTGGGCTGGTAGCTCTTAAGAAATGTTCTGATGGTGGTAAGAGTGGAGCACGACTGTCTGTGTGGCGCAATTGGTTAGCGCGATCGGCAGTTAACCGAAAAGTTGGAGGTTCGAGCCCACCCGGTGGTGGTGCGGCGCTTTTTTTTTCTTTGGGCTGATAGCTTTGAAGATATGTTCTGATGGTGGTGAGAGTGGAGCAGGACTGTCTCCGTGGCGCAATTGGCTAGCGCGATCAGCTGTTAACCGAAAGCTTGGAGTTTGGAGCCCACCCGGTAATGGTGCGGCGCTTTTTTTTGCTGATAGCTTTGAAGATATGTTCTGATGGTGGTTAGAGTGGAGCAGGGCTGTCTCCGTGGCGCAATTGGCGAGCGCGATCGGCTGTTAACCGAAAGGTTGGAGGTTCGAGCCCACCCGGTGGTGGTGTGGCGCTTTTTGTTTCTTTGGGCTGATAGCTTTAGAGATATGTTCCGATGGTGGGGACAGCGGAGCAGGACTGTCTCCGTGGCGCGATTGGCTAGCGCGATCGGCTGTTAACCGAAAGCTTGGAGTTTCGAGCCCACCCGATAGTGGTGCGGCGCTTTTTTTTCTTCGGGCTGGAGCTTTGAAGATATGTTCTGAAGGTGGTGAGAGCGGAGCACGACTGTCTCCGTGGCGCAATTGGCTAGCGCGATCGGCTACTAACCAAAAGGTTGGAGTTTCGAGCCTACCCGAGGACGGTGTGTCACTTTTTTTTCTTTGCGCTGATAGCTTTGAAGATATGTTTTGATGGTGGTGAGAGTGGAGCGCGACTGTCTTCGTGGCACAATTGGCTAGCGCGATCGGCTGTTGACCGAAAGGTTGGAGGTTCGAGCCCACCCGGTGGTGGTGTGGCTCTTCTTTTTCTTTGGGCTGATAGCTCAGAAGAAATGTTCTGACGCTGGTAAGAGTGGAGCATGACTGTCTAATGGCGCATTTGGCTAGCGCGATCGGCAGTTAACCGAAAAGGTGGAGGTTCGAGCGCACCTGGTGGTGGTGCGGCGCTTTTTTTGGGCTGATAGCTTTGAAGATATGTACTGATGGTGGTGAGAGTATAAATGGAATGTCTCCGGGGCGCAATTTGCTAGCGCGATCGGCTGTTAACCGAAAGGTTGGAGGTTCGAGCCCTCCCGCGAGTAGTGTGTTGCTTTTTTCTTTGCACTGATAGCTATGGAGACATGTTCTTATGGTGGTGAGATTGGAGCACGACTGTCTCCATGGCGCAATTGGCTATCGCGATCGGCTGTTAACTGAAAGGTTGGAGGTTCGAGCCGTCCCGGGAGTGGTGTGTTGTTTTTTTTTCTTTAGGCTGATAGCTTTGAAGATATGTTCTGATGGTATTGAGAGTGGAGCAGGACTGTCTCCGTGGCGCAATTGGCGAGCGCGATCGGCTGTTAACCGAAAGTTTGGAGCTTCGAGCCCACCCGGTGGTGGTGAGGCGCTTTTTGTTTCTTTGGGCTGATAGCTTTAAAGATATGTTCTGATGGTGGTGAGAGCGGAGCAGGACTGTCTCCGTGGCGCAATTGGCTAGTGCGATCGGCTGTTAACCGAGAGCTTGGAGTTTCGAGCCCACCCGGTGGTGGTGTGGCGCTTCTTTTTCTTTGGGCTGAAAGCTCTTAAGAAATGTTCTGACGGTGGTAAGAGTGGAGCACGACTGTCTCCGTGGCGCAATTGGCTAGCGCGATCTGCAGTTAACCGAAAAGTTGGAGGTTCGAGCCCACCCGGTGGTGGTGCGGCGCTTTTTTTTTCTTTGGGGGCTGATAGCTTTGAAGATATGTTCTGATGTTGGTGAGAGCGGAGCAGGACTGTCTCCGTGGCGCAATTGGCTAGCGCGATCAGCTGTTAACCGAAAGCTTGGAGTTTGGAGCCCACCCGGTAATGATGGGGCGCTTTTTTTTGCTGATAGCTTTAAAAATATGTTCTGATGTTGGTGAGAGCGAAGCAGGACTGTCTCCGTGGCGCAATTGGCTAGCGCGATTGGCTGTTAACCGAAAGCTTGGAGTTTCGAGCCCACCCGGTGGTGGTGCGGCGCTTCTTTTTTTTTGGGCTGATAGCTCTTAAGAAATGTTCTGACGGTGGTAAGAGTGGAGCACGACTGTCTGTGTGGCGCAATTGGCTAGCGCGATCGGCAGTTAACCGAAAAGTTGGAGGTTCGAGCCCACCCGGTGGTGGTGCGGCGCTTTTTTTTCTTTGGGCTGATAGCTTTGAAGATATGTTCTGATGGTGGTGAGAGTGGAGCAGGACTGTCTCCGTGGCGCAATTGGCTAGCGCGATCAGCTGTTAACCGAAAGCTTGGAGTTTGGAGCCCACCCGGTAATGGTGCGGCGCTTTTTTTTACTGATAGCTTTGAAGATATGTTCTGATGGTGGTGACAGTGGAGCAGGGCTGTCTCCGTGGCGCAATTGGCGAGCGCGATCGGCTGTTAACCGAAAGGTTGGAGGTTGGAGCCCACCCGGTGGTGGTGCGGCGCTTTTTGTTTCTTTGGGCTGATAGCTTTAAAGATATGTTCTGATGGTGGTGAGAGTGGAGCAATACTGTCTCCGTGGCGCAATTGGCTAGCGCGATCGGCTGTTAACCGAAAGATTGGAGTTTCGAGCCCACCCGATAGTGGTGCGGCGCTTTTTTTTCTTCGGGCTGGAGCTTTGAAGTTATGTTCTGAAGGTGGTGAGAGTGGAGCACGACTGTCTCCGTGGCGCCATTGGCTAGCGCGATCGGCTACTAACCAAAAGGTTGGAGTTTCGAGCCTACCCGAGGACGGTGTGTCACTTTTTTTTCTTTGCGCTGATAGCTTTGAAGATATGTTTTGATGGTGGTGAGAGTGGAGCACGACTGTCTCCGTGGCGCAATTTGCTAGCGCCATCGGCTGTTAACCGAAAGGTTGGTGGTTCGAGCCCTCCCGGAATTGGTGTGTTGCTTTTTTCTTTGCGCTGATAGCTTTAGAGACATGTTCTGACGGTGGTGAGATTGGAGCACGACTGTCTCCGTGGCGCAATTGGCTAGCGCGATCTGCTGTTGACCGAAAGGTTGGAGGTTCGAGCCCAGCCGTTGGTGGTGCGGCGCTTTTTGTTTCTTTGGGCTGATAGCTTTAAAAATATGTTGTAATGTTGGTGAGAGCGGAGCAGGACTGTCTCCGTGGCGCAATTGGCTCGCGCGATTGGCTGTTAACCGAAAGCTTGGAGTTTCGAGCCCACCCGGTGGTGGTGCGGCGCTTCTTTTTTTTGGGCTGATAGCTCTTAAGAAATGTTCTGACGGTGGTAAGAGTGGAGCACGACTGTCTGTGTGGCGCACTTGGCTAGCGCGATCGGCAGTTAACCGAAAAGTTGGAGGTTCGAGCCCACCCGGTGGTGGTGCAGCGCTTTTTTTTCTTTGGGCGGATAGCTTTGAAGATATGTTCTGATGGTGGTGAGAGTGGAGCAGGACTGTCTCCGTGGCGCAATTGGCGAGCGCGATCACCTGTTATCCGAAAGCTTGGAGTTTCGAGCCCACCCGGTAATGGTGCGGCGCTTTTTTTTCTTTGGGCTGATAGCTTTGAAGATATGTTCTGAAGGTGGTGAGAGTGGAGCACGACTGTCTCCGTGGCGCAATTGGCTAGCGCGATCGGCTACTAACCGAAAGGTTGGAGTTTCGAGCCTACCCGAGGACGGTGTGTCACTTTTTTTTCTTTGCACTGATAGCTTTGGAGACATGTTCTGACGGTGGTGAGATTGGAGCACGACTGTCTCCGTGGCGCAATTGGCTATCGCGATCGGCTGTTATCTGAAAGGTTGGAGGTTCGAGCCCTCCCGGGAGTGGTGTGTTGCTTTTTTTCTTTAGGCTGATAGCTTTGAAGATATGTTCTGATGGTGGTGAGAGTGGAGCAGGACTGTCTCCATGGCACAATTGGCTAGAGCGATCGGCTGTTAACCGAAAGGTTGGAGGTTTGAGCCCACCCGGTGGTGGTGCGGCGCTTTTTTTTTCTTTGGGCTGATAGCTTTGAAGATATGTTCTGATGATGGTGAGAGTGGAGCACGACTGTCTCCGTGGCGCAATTTGCTAGCGCGATCGGCTGTTAACCGAAAGTTGGTGGTTCGAGCCCTCCCGGGAGTGGTGTGTTGCTTTTTTCTTTGCGCTGATAGCTTTGGAGACATGTTCTGACGGTGGTGAGATTGGAGCACGACTGTCTCCGTACCGCAATTGGCTAGCGCGATCTACTGTTGACCGAAAGGTTGGAGGTTCGAGCCCACCCGGTGGTGGTGCGGCGCTTCTTTTTCTTTGGGCTGATAGCTCTGAATAAATGTTCTGACGCTGGTAAGAGTGGAGCACAACTGTCTCCGTGGCGCAATTGGCTAGCGCGATCGGCAGTTAACCGAAACGTCGAGGTTCGAGCCCACCCGGTGGTGGTGCGGCGCTTTTTTTTTTCTTTGGGCTGATAGCTTTGACGATATGTTCTGATGGTGGTGAAAGTATAAAAGGAATGTCTCCGGGGCGCAATTGGCTAGCGCGATCGGCTGTTAACCGAAAGGTTGGAGGTTCGAGCCCACCCGGTGGTGGCGCTGCGCTTTTTGTTTCTTTTGGCTGATAGCTTTAAAAATATGTTCTGATGTTGGTGAGAGCGGAGCCGGACTGTCTCCATGCGCAATTGGCTAGCGCGATGGTCTGTTAACCGAAAGCTTGGAGTTTCGAGCCCACCCGGTCGTGGTGCGTCGCTTTTTTTTTGGGCTGATAGCTCTTAAGAAATGTTCTGATGGTGGTAAGAGTGGAGCACGACTGTCTGTGTGGCGCAATTGGTTAGCGCGATCGGCAGTTAGCCGAAAAGTTGGAGGTTCGAGCCCACACGGTGGTGGTGCGGCGCTTTTTTTTTCTTTGGGCTGATAGCTTTGAATATATGTTCTGATGGTGGTGAGAGTGGAGCAGGGCTGTCTCCGTGGCGCAATTGGCTAGCGCGGTCGGCTGTTAACCGAAAGCTTGGAGTTTCTAGCCCACCCGGTAATGGTGCGGCGCTTTTTTTCTTTGGGCTGATAGCTTTGAAGATATGTTCTGGTGGTGGTGAGAGTGGAGCAGGACTGTCTCCGTGGCGCAATTGGCGAGCGCGATCGGCTGTTAACCGAAAGGTTGAAGGTTCGAGCCCACCCGGTGGTCGTGCGGCGCTTTTTGTTTCTTTGGGCTGATAGCTTTAAAGATATGTTCTGATGGTGGTGAGAGCGGAGCAGGACTGTCTCCGTGGCGCAATTGGCTAGCGCGATCGGCTGTTAACCGAAAGCTTGGAGTTTCGAGCCCACCCGGTAGTGGTGCGGCGCTTTTTTTTCTTTGGGCTGGAGCTTTGAAGATATGTTCTGAAGGTGTTGAGAGTGGAGCAGGACTGTCTCCGTGACGCAAGTGGCCAGGGCGATTGGCTACTAACCGAAAGGTTGGAGTTTCGAGCCCACCCGAGGACGGTGCGTCGCTTTTTTTTCTTTGCGCTTATAGCTTTGAAGATATGTTTTGATGGTGGTGAGAGTGGAGCACGACTGTCTCCGTGGCGCCATTGGCTAGCGCGATCGGCTGTTAATCGAAAGGTTGGATATTTGAGCCCACCCGGTAGTGGTGTGGCGCTTTTTTTTCTTTGGGCTGGAGCTTTGAAGATATGTTCTGAAGGTGTTGAGAGTGGAGCAGGACTGTCTCCGTGACGCAAGTGGCCAGCGCGATCGGCTACTAACCGAAAGGTTGGAGCTTCGAGCCCACCCGAGGACGGTGCGTCGCTTTTTTTTCTTTGCGCTGATAGCTTTGAAGATATGTTCTGATGGTGGTGAGAGTGGAGCACGACAGTCTCTGTGGCACAATTGGCTCGCGCGATCGGCTACTAACCGAAAGGTTGGACTTTCGAGCCTACCCGAGGACGGTGTGTCGCTTTTTTTTCTTTGCGCTCATAGCTTTGAAGATATGTTTTGATGGTGGTGAGAGTGGAGCACGACTGTCTCCGTGGCGCAATTGGCTAGCGCGATCTGCAGTTAACCGAGAAGTTGGAGGTACGAGCCCTCCCGGTGGTGGTGCAGCGCTTTTTTTTTCTTTGGGCTGATAGCTTTGAAGATATGTTTTGATGGTGGTGAGAGTGGAGCAGGATTGTCTCCGTGGCGCAATTGGCTAGCGCAATTGGCTGTTAACTGAAAGGTTGGAGGTTTGAGCCCACCCGGGGACGGTGTGTCGCTTTTTTTTTCTTTTCGCTGATAGCTTTGAAGATATGTTCTGATGGTGGTGAGAGTGGAGCACGACTGTCTGTGTGGCGCAATTGGCTAGCGCGATCGGCAGTTAACCGAAAAGTTGGAGGTTCGAGCCCACCCGGTGGTGGTGCGGCACTTTTTTTTTCTTCGGGCTGATAGCTTTGAAGATATGTTCTAATGGTGGTGAGAGTGGAGCAGGACTGTCTCCGTGGCGCAATTGGCTAGCGCGATCAGCTGTTGACCAAAAGCTTGGAGTTTGGAGCCCACCCGGTAATGGTGCGGCGCTTTTTTTTGCTGATAGCTTTAAAAATATGTTCTGATGTTGGTGAGAGCAGAGCAGGACTGTCTGCGTGGCGCTATTGGCTAGCGCAATTGGCTGTTAACCGAAAGCTTGGAGTTTCGAGCCCACCCGGTGGTGGTGCGGCGCTTCTTTTTTTTGGGCTGATAGCTCTTAAGAAATGTTCTGACGGTAGTCAGAGTGGAGCGCGACTGTCTGTGTGGCGCAATTGGCTAGGGCGATCGGCAGTTAACCGAAAAGTTGGAGGTTCGAGCCCACCCGGTGGTGGTGCGGCGCTTTTTTTCCTTTGGGCTGATAGCTTTGAAGATATGTTCTGATGGAGGTGAGAGTATAGCAGGACTGTCTCCGTGGCGCAATTTGCTAGCGCGATCGGCTGTTAATCGAAAGGTTGTAGGTTCGAGCCCTCCCGCGAGTAGTGTGTAGTTTTTTTTCTTTGCACTGATAGCTTTGGAGACATGTTCTGACGGTGGTGAGATTGGAGCACGACTGTCTCCGTGGCGCAATTGGCTATTGCGATCGGCTGTTAACTGAAAGGTTGGAGGTTCGAGCCCTCCCGGAAGTGGTGTGTTGCTTTTTTTCTTTAGGCTGATAGCTTTGAAGATATGTTCTGATGGTGGTGAGAGTGGAGCAGGACAGTCTCCAAGGCACAATTGGCTAGAGCGATCGGCTGTTAACCGAAAGGTTGGAGGTTTGAGCCCACCCGGTGGTGGTGCGGCGCTTTTTTTTTCTTTGGGCTGATAGCTTTGAAGATATGTTCTGATGGTGGTGAGAGTGGAGCACGACTGTCTCCGTGGCGCCATTTGCTTGCGCGATCGGCTGTTAACCGAAAGGTTGGTGGTTCGAGCCCTCCCGCGAGTAGTGTGTAGTTTTTTTTCTTTGCACTGATAGCTTTGGAGACATGTTCTGACGGGGGTGAGATTGGAGCACGACTGTCTCCGTGGCGCAATTGGCTATTGCGATCGGCTGTTAACTGAAAGGTTGGAGGTTCGAGCCCTCCCGAGAGTGGTGCGGCGCTTCTTGTTCTTTGGGCTGATAGCTCTGAAGAAATGTTCTGACGCTGGTAAGAGTGGAGCACGACTGTCTCCATGGCGCAATTGGCTAGCGCTATCGGCAGTTAACCGAAAAGCTGGAGGTTCGAGCCCACCCGGTGGTGGTGCGGCGCTTTTTTTTCTTTGGGCTGATAGCTTTGAAGATATGTACTGATGGTGGTGAGAGTATAAAAGGAATGTCTCCGGGGCGCAATTTGCTAGCGCGATCGGCTGTTAACCGAAAGGTTGGAGGTTCGAGCCCTCCCGCGAGTAGTGTGTTCCTTTTTTCTTTGCACTGATAGCTTTGGAGACATGTTCTTACAGTGGTGAGATTGGAGCACGGCTGTCTCTGTGGCGCAATTGGCTATCGCGATCGGCTGTTAACTGAAAGGTTGGAGGTTCGAGCCCTCCCGGGAGTGGTGTGTTGCTTTTTTTTCTTTAGGCTGATAGCTTTGAAGATATGTTCTGATGGTGGTGAGAGTGGAGCAGGACTGTCTCCGTGGCGCAATTGGCGAGCGCGATCGGCTGTTAACCGAAAGGTTGGAGGTTCGAGCCCACCCGGTGGTGTTGCGGCGCTTTTTGTTTCTTTGGGCTGATAGCTTTAAAGATATGTTCTGATGGTGGTGAGAGCGGAGCAGGACTGTCTCCGTGGCGCAATTGGCTAGTGCGATCGGCTGTTAACCGAGAGCTTGGAGTTTCGAGCCCACCCGGTGGTGGTGTGGCGCTTCTTTTTCTTTGGGCTGATAGCTCTTAAGAAATGTTCTGACGGTGGTAAGAGTGGAGCACGACTTTCTCCGTGGCGCAATTGGCTAGCGCGATCTGCAGTTAACCGAAAAGTTGGAGGTTCGAGCCCACCCGGTGGTGGTGCGGCGCTTTTTTTTCTTTGGGGGCTGATAGCTTTGAAGATATGTTCTGATGGTGGTGAGAGTAGAGCAGGACTGTCTCCGTGGCGCAATTGGCTAGCGCGATCGGCTGTTAACCGAAAGCTTGGAGTTTCGAGCCCACCCGGTAATGGTGCGGCGCTTTTTTTTCTTTGGGCTGATAGCTTGAAGATATGTTCTGATGGTGGTGAGAGTGGAGCAGGACTGTCTCCGTGGCGCAATTGGCTAGTGCGATCGGCTGTTAACCGAGAGCTTGGAGTTTCGAGCCCACCCGGTGGTGGTGCGGCGCTTTTTGTTTCTTTGAGCTGATAGCTTGAAAGATGTGTTCTGATGGTGGTGAGAGCGGAGCAGGACTGTCTCCGTGGCGCACTTGGCTAGCGCGATCGGCTGTTAACCGAAAGCTTGGAGTTTCGAGCCCACCCGGTAGTGGTGCGGCGCTTTTGTTTCTTTGGGCTGGAGCTTTGAAGATATGTTCTGAAGGTGTTGAGAGTGGAGCAGGACCGTCTCCGTGACGCAATTGGCCAGCGCGATCGGCTACTAACCGAAAGGTTGGAGTTTCGAGCCCACCCGAGGACGGTGCGTCGCTTTTTTTTCCTTTGCGCTGATAGCTTTGAAGATATGTTCTGATGGTGGTGAGAGTGGAGCACGACAGTCTCCGTGGCGCAATTGGCTAGCGCGATCGGCTACTAACCGAAAGGTTGGACTTTCGAGCCCACCCGAGGACGGTGTGTCGCTTTTTTTTCTTTGCGCTAATAGCTTTGAAGATATGTTTTGATGGTGGTGAGAGTGGAGCACGACTGTCTCCGTGGCGCATTGGCTAGCGCGATCGGCTGTTAATCGAAAGGTTGGAGATTTGAGCCCTCCAGGGGGTGGTGCGGCGCTTCTTTTTCTTTGGGCTGATAGCTCTTAAGAAATGTTCAGACGGTGGTAAGAGTGGAGCGCGACTGTCTCCGTGGCGCAATTGGCTAGCGCAATCGGCTGTTAACTGAAACGTTGGAGGTTTGAGCCCACCCGGGGACGGTGTGTCGCTTTTTTTTTCTTTTCGCTGATAGCTTTGAAGATATGTTCTGATGGTGGTGAGAGTGGAGCACGACTGTCTCCGTGGCGCAATTGGCTAGCGCGATCTGCTGTTGACCGAAAGGTTGCAGGTTCGAGCCCACCAAGTGGTAATGCTGCACTTCTTTTTCTTTGGCCTGATAGCTCTGAAGAAATGTTCTGACGGTCGTAAGAGTGGAGCACGACTGTCTCCGTGGCGCAATTGGCTAGTGCGATCGGCAGTTAACCGAAAAGTTGGAGGTTCGAGCCCACCCGGTGGTGGTGCGGCGCGTTTTTTCTTTGGGCTGATAGCTTTGAAGATATGTTCTGATGGTGGTGAGAGTATAGCAGGACTGTCTCCGTGGCGCAATTTGCTAGCGCGATCGGCTGTTAACCGAAAGGTTGGAGGTTTGAGCCCTCCCGCGAGTAGTGTGTAGCTTTTTTCTTTGCACTGTTATCTTTGGAAACATGTTCTGACGGTGGTGATATTGGAGCACGACTGTCTCCGTGGCGCAATTGGCTATCGCGATCGGCTGTTAACTGAAAGGTTGGAGGTTCGAGCCCTCTCGATAGTGGTGTGTTGCTTTTTTTCTTTAGGCTGATAGCTCTGAAGAAATGTTCTGACGGTGGTAAGAGTGGAGCACGACTGTCTCCGTGGCGCAATTGGCTAGTGCGATCGGCAGTTAACCGAAAAGTTGGAGGTTCGAGCCCAACCGGTGGTGGTGCGGCGCTTTTTTTTTGTTTGGGCTGATAGCTTTGAAGATATGTTCTGATGGGGGTGAGAGTGGAGCAGGACTGTCTCCGTGGCGCAATTTGCTAGCGCGATCGGCTGTTAACCAAAAGGTTGGAGGTTCGAGCCCTCCCACGAGTAGTGTGTAGCTTTTTTCTTTGCACTGATAGCTTTGAAGATATGTTCTGATGGTGGTGAGAGTGGAGCACGACTGTCTCCGTGGCGCAATTGGCTATCGCAATCAGCTGTTAACCGAAAGGTTGGTGGTTCGAGCCCTCCCGGGAGTGGTGTGTTGCTTTTTTCTTTGCGCTGATAGCTTTGCAGACATGTTCTGACGGTGGTGAGATTAGAGCACGACTGTCTCCGTGGCGCAATTGGCTATCGCGATCGGCTGTTCACTGAAAGGTTGGAGGTTCGAGCCCACCCGGTGGTGGTGTGGCGCTTCTTTTTCTTTGGGCTGATAGCTCTTAAGAAATGTTCTGACGGTGGTAAGAGTGGAGCACGACTTTCTCCGTGGCGCAATTGGCTAGCGCGATCTGCAGTTAACCGAAAAGTTAAAGGTTCGAGCCCACCCGGTGGTGGTGCGGCGCTTTTTTTTTCTTTGGGGGCTGATAGCTTTGAAGATATGTTCTGATGGTGGTGAGAGTAGAGCAGGACTGTCTCCGTGGCGCAATTGGCTAGCGCGATCGGCTGTTAACCGAAAGCTTGGAGTTTCGAGCCCACCCGGTAATGGTGCGGCGCTTTTTGTTCTTTGGGCTGATAGCTTGAAGATATGTTCTGATGGTGGTGAGAGTGGAGCAGGACTGTCTCCGTGGCGCAATTGGCTAGCGCGATCTGCAGTTAACCGAGAAGTTGGAGGTACGAGCCCTCCCGGTGGTGGTGCAGCGCTTTTTTTTTCTTTGGGCTGATAGCTTTGAAGATATGTTTTGATGGTGGTGAGAGTGGAGCAGGATTGTCTCCGTGGCGCAATTGGCTAGCGCAATTGGCTGTTAACTGAAAGGTTGGAGGTTTGAGCCCACCCGGGGACGGTGTGTCGCTTTTTTTTTCTTTTCGCTGATAGCTTTGAAGATATGTTCTGATGGTGGTGAGAGTGGAGCACGACTGTCTGTGTGGCGCAATTGGCTAGCGCGATCGGCAGTTAACCGAAAAGTTGGAGGTTCGAGCCCACCCGGTGGTGGTGCGGCACTTTTTTTTTCTTCGGGCTGATAGCTTTGAAGATATGTTCTAATGGTGGTGAGAGTGGAGCAGGACTGTCTCCGTGGCGCAATTGGCTAGCGCGATCAGCTGTTGACCAAAAGCTTGGAGTTTGGAGCCCACCCGGTAATGGTGCGGCGCTTTTTTTTGCTGATAGCTTTAAAAATATGTTCTGATGTTGGTGAGAGCAGAGCAGGACTGTCTGCGTGGCGCTATTGGCTAGCGCAATTGGCTGTTAACCGAAAGCTTGGAGTTTCGAGCCCACCCGGTGGTGGTGCGGCGCTTCTTTTTTTTGGGCTGATAGCTCTTAAGAAATGTTCTGACGGTAGTCAGAGTGGAGCGCGACTGTCTGTGTGGCGCAATTGGCTAGGGCGATCGGCAGTTAACCGAAAAGTTGGAGGTTCGAGCCCACCCGGTGGTGGTGCGGCGCTTTTTTTCCTTTGGGCTGATAGCTTTGAAGATATGTTCTGATGGAGGTGAGAGTATAGCAGGACTGTCTCCGTGGCGCAATTTGCTAGCGCGATCGGCTGTTAATCGAAAGGTTGTAGGTTCGAGCCCTCCCGCGAGTAGTGTGTAGTTTTTTTTCTTTGCACTGATAGCTTTGGAGACATGTTCTGACGGTGGTGAGATTGGAGCACGACTGTCTCCGTGGCGCAATTGGCTATTGCGATCGGCTGTTAACTGAAAGGTTGGAGGTTCGAGCCCTCCCGGAAGTGGTGTGTTGCTTTTTTTCTTTAGGCTGATAGCTTTGAAGATATGTTCTGATGGTGGTGAGAGTGGAGCAGGACTGTCTCCAAGGCACAATTGGCTAGAGCGATCGGCTGTTAACCGAAAGGTTGGAGGTTTGAGCCCACCCGGTGGTGGTGCGGCGCTTTTTTTTTCTTTGGGCTGATAGCTTTGAAGATATGTTCTGATGGTGGTGAGAGTGGAGCACGACTGTCTCCGTGGCGCCATTTGCTTGCGCGATCGGCTGTTAACCGAAAGGTTGGTGGTTCGAGCCCTCCCGCGAGTAGTGTGTAGTTTTTTTTCTTTGCACTGATAGCTTTGGAGACATGTTCTGACGGGGGTGAGATTGGAGCACGACTGTCTCCGTGGCGCAATTGGCTATTGCGATCGGCTGTTAACTGAAAGGTTGGAGGTTCGAGCCCTCCCGAGAGTGGTGCGGCGCTTCTTGTTCTTTGGGCTGATAGCTCTGAAGAAATGTTCTGACGCTGGTAAGAGTGGAGCACGACTCTCTCCATGGCACAATTGGCTAGCGCTATCGGCAGTTAACCGAAAAGCTGGAGGTTCGAGCCCACCCGGTGGTGGTGCGGCGCTTTTTTTTCTTTGGGCTGATAGCTTTGAAGATATGTACTGATGGTGGTGAGAGTATAAAAGGAATGTCTCCGGGGCGCAATTTGCTAGCGCGATCGGCTGTTAACCGAAAGGTTGGAGGTTCGAGCCCTCCCGCGAGTAGTGTGTTCCTTTTTTCTTTGCACTGATAGCTTTGGAGACATGTTCTTACAGTGGTGAGATTGGAGCACGGCTGTCTCTGTGGCGCAATTGGCTATCGCGATCGGCTGTTAACTGAAAGGTTGGAGGTTCGAGCCCTCCCGGGAGTGGTGTGTTGCTTTTTTTTCTTTAGGCTGATAGCTTTGAAGATATGTTCTGATGGTGGTGAGAGTGGAGCAGGACTGTCTCCGTGGCGCAATTGGCGAGCGCGATCGGCTGTTAACCGAAAGGTTGGAGGTTCGAGCCCACCCGGTGGTGTTGCGGCGCTTTTTGTTTCTTTGGGCTGATAGCTTTAAAGATATGTTCTGATGGTGGTGAGAGCGGAGCAGGACTGTCTCCGTGGCGCAATTGGCTAGTGCGATCGGCTGTTAACCGAGAGCTTGGAGTTTCGAGCCCACCCGGTGGTGGTGTGGCGCTTCTTTTTCTTTGGGCTGATAGCTCTTAAGAAATGTTCTGACGGTGGTAAGAGTGGAGCACGACTTTCTCCGTGGCGCAATTGGCTAGCGCGATCTGCAGTTAACCGAAAAGTTGGAGGTTCGAGCCCACCCGGTGGTGGTGCGGCGCTTTTTTTTCTTTGGGGGCTGATAGCTTTGAAGATATGTTCTGATGGTGGTGAGAGTAGAGCAGGACTGTCTCCGTGGCGCAATTGGCTAGCGCGATCGGCTGTTAACCGAAAGCTTGGAGTTTCGAGCCCACCCGGTAATGGTGCGGCGCTTTTTTTTCTTTGGGCTGATAGCTTGAAGATATGTTCTGATGGTGGTGAGAGTGGAGCAGGACTGTCTCCGTGGCGCAATTGGCTAGTGCGATCGGCTGTTAACCGAGAGCTTGGAGTTTCGAGCCCACCCGGTGGTGGTGCGGCGCTTTTTGTTTCTTTGAGCTGATAGCTTGAAAGATGTGTTCTGATGGTGGTGAGAGCGGAGCAGGACTGTCTCCGTGGCGCACTTGGCTAGCGCGATCGGCTGTTAATCGAAAGGCTGGAGATTTGAGCCCTCCAGGGGGTGGTGCGGCGCTTCTTTTTCTTTGGGCTGATAGCTCTTCAGAAATGTTCAGACGGTGGTAAGAGTGGAGCGCGACTGTCTCCGTGGCGCAATTGGCTAGCGCAATCGGCTGTTAACTGAAACGTTGGAGGTTTGAGCCCACCCGGGGACGGTGTGTCGCTTTTTTTTTCTTTTCGCTGATAGCTTTGAAGATATGTTCTGATGGTGGTGAGAGTGGAGCACGACTGTCTCCGTGGCGCAATTGGCTAGCGCGATCTGCTGTTGACCGAAAGGTTGCAGGTTCGAGCCCACCCGGTGGTAATGCTGCACTTCTTTTTCTTTGGCCTGATAGCTCTGAAGAAATGTTCTGACGGTCGTAAGAGTGGAGCACGACTGTCTCCGTGGCGCAATTGGCTAGTGCGATCGGCAGTTAACCGAAAAGTTGGAGGTTCGAGCCCACCCGGTGGTGGTGCGGCGCGTTTTTTCTTTGGGCTGATAGCTTTGAAGATATGTTCTGATGGTGGTGAGAGTATAGCAGGACTGTCTCCGTGGCGCAATTTGCTAGCGCGATCGGCTGTTAACCGAAAGGTTGGAGGTTTGAGCCCTCCCGCGAGTAGTGTGTAGCTTTTTTCTTTGCACTGTTATCTTTGGAAACATGTTCTGACGGTGGTGATATTGGAGCACGACTGTCTCCGTGGCGCAATTGGCTATCGCGATCGGCTGTTAACTGAAAGGTTGGAGGTTCGAGCCCTCTCGATAGTGGTGTGTTGCTTTTTTTCTTTAGGCTGATAGCTCTGAAGAAATGTTCTGACGGTGGTAAGAGTGGAGCACGACTGTCTCCGTGGCGCAATTGGCTAGTGCGATCGGCAGTTAACCGAAAAGTTGGAGGTTCGAGCCCAACCGGTGGTGGTGCGGCGCTTTTTTTTTTGTTTGGGCTGATAGCTTTGAAGATATGTTCTGATGGGGGTGAGAGTGGAGCAGGACTGTCTCCGTGGCGCAATTTGCTAGCGCGATCGGCTGTTAACCAAAAGGTTGGAGGTTCGAGCCCTCCCACGAGTAGTGTGTAGCTTTTTTCTTTGCGCTGATAGCTTTGAAGATATGTTCTGATGGTGGTGAGAGTGGAGCACGACTGTCTCCGTGGCGCAATTGGCTATCGCAATCAGCTGTTGACCGAAAGGTTGGTGGTTCGAGCCCTCCCGGGAGTGGTGTGTTGCTTTTTTCTTTGCGCTGATAGCTTTGCAGACATGTTCTGACGGTGGTGAGATTAGAGCACGACTGTCTCCGTGGCGCAATTGGCTATCGCGATCGGCTGTTCACTGAAAGGTTGGAGGTTCGAGCCCACCCGGTGGTGGTGTGGCGCTTCTTTTTCTTTGGGCTGATAGCTCTTAAGAAATGTTCTGACGGTGGTAAGAGTGGAGCACGACTTTCTCCGTGGCGCAATTGGCTAGCGCGATCTGCAGTTAACCGAAAAGTTAAAGGTTCGAGCCCACCCGGTGGTGGTGCGGCGCTTTTTTTTTCTTTGGGGGCTGATAGCTTTGAAGATATGTTCTGATGGTGGTGAGAGTAGAGCAGGACTGTCTCCGTGGCGCAATTGGCTAGCGCGATCGGCTGTTAACCGAAAGCTTGGAGTTTCGAGCCCACCCGGTAATGGTGCGGCGCTTTTTGTTCTTTGGGCTGATAGCTTGAAGATATGTTCTGATGGTGGTGAGAGTGGAGCAGGACTGTCTCCGGGGCGCAATTGGCTAGTGCGATCGGCTGTTAACCGAGAGCTTGGAGTTTCGAGCCCACCCGGTGGTGGTGCGGCGCTTTTTGTTTCTTTGAGCTGATAGCTTTAAAGATGTGTTCTGATGGTGGTGAGAGCGGAGCAGGACTGTCTCCGTGGCGCACTTGGCTAGCGCGATCGGCTGTTAACCGAAAGCTTGGAGTTTCGAGCCCACCCGGTAGTGGTGCGGCGCTTTTGTTTCTTTGGGCTGGAGCTTTGAAGATATGTTCTGAAGGTGTTGAGAGTAGAGCAGGACCGTCTCCGTGACGCAATTGGCCAGCGCGATCGGCTACTAACCGAAAGGTTGGAGTTTCGAGCCCACCCGAGGACGGTGCGTCGCTTTTTTTTCCTTTGCGCTGATAGCTTTGAAGATATGTTCTGATGGTGGTGAGAGTGGAGCACGACAGTCTCCGTGGCGCAATTGGCTAGCGCGATCGGCTACTAACCGAAAGGTTGGACTTTCGAGCCCACCCGAGGACGGTGTGTCGCTTTTTTTTCTTTGCGCTAATAGCTTTGAAGATATGTTTTGATGGTGGTGAGAGTGGAGCACGACTGTCTCCGTGGCGCATTGGCTAGCGCGATCGGCTGTTAATCGAAAGGTTGGAGATTTGAGCCCACCAGGGGGTGGTGCGGCGCTTCTTTTTCTTTGGGCTGATAGCTCTTAAGAAATGTTCAGACGGTGGTAAGAGTGGAGCGCGACTGTCTCCGTGGCGCGATTGGCTAGCGCAATCGGCTGTTAACTGAAAGGTTGGAGGTTTGAGCCCACCCGGGGACGGTGTGTCGCTTTTTTTTTCTTTTCGCTGATAGCTTTGAAGATATGTTCTGATGGTGGTGAGAGTGGAGCACGACTGTCTCCGTGGCGCAATTGGCTAGCGCGATCTGCTGTTGACCGAAAGGTTGCAGGTTTGAGCCCACCCGGTGGTAATGCTGCACTTCTTTTTCTTTGGGCTGATAGCTCTGAAGAAATGTTCTGACGGTCGTAAGAGTGGAGCACGACTGTCTCCGTGGCGCAATTGGCTAGTGCGATCGGCAGTTAACCGAAAAGTTGGAGGTTCGAGCCCACCCGGTGGTGGTGCGGCGCTTTTTTTCTTTGGGCTGATAGCTTTGAAGATATGTTCTGATGGTGGTGAGAGTATAGCAGGACTGTCTCCGTGGCGCAATTTGCTAGCGCGATCGGCTGTTAACCGAAAGGTTGGAGGTTTGAGCCCTCCCGCGAGTAGTGTGTAGCTTTTTTCTTTGCACTGTTAGCTTTGGAAACATGTTCTGACGGTGGTGAGATTGGAGCACGACTGTCTCCATGGCGCAATTGGCTATCGCGATCGGCTGTTAACTGAAAGGTTGGAGGTTCGAGCCCTCTCGATAGTGGTGTGTTGCTTTTTTTCTTTAGGCTGATAGCTCTGAAGAAATGTTCTGACGGTGGTAAGAGTGGAGCACGACTGTCTCCGTGGCGCAATTGGCTAGTGCGATCGGCAGTTAACCGAAAAGTTGGAGGTTCGAGCCCACCCGGTGGTGGTGTGGCGCTTTTTTTTTCTTTGGGCTGATAGCTCTGAAGATATGTTCTGATGGTGGTGAGAGTGGAGCACGACTGTCTCCGTGGCGCAATTGGCTATCGCAATCAGCTGTTAACCGAAAGGTTGGTGGTTCGAGCCCTCCCGGGAGTGGTGTGTTGCTTTTTTCTTTGCGCTGATAGCTTTGCAGACATGTTCTGACGGTGGTGAGATTAGAGCACGTCTGTCTCCGTGGCGCAATTGGCTATCGCGATCGGCTGTTAACTGAAAGGTTGGAGGTTCGAGCCCTCCCGGGAGTGGTGTGTTGCTTTTTTTTCCTTAGGCTGATAGCTTTGAAGATATGTTCTGATGGTGGTGAGAGTGGAGCACGACTGTCTCCGTGGCGCAATTTGCTAGCGCGATCGGCTGTTAACCGAAAGGTTGGAGGTTCGAGCCCACCCGGTGGTGGTACGGCGCTTTTTTTTTTGGGCTGATAGTTTTGAAGATATGTTCTGATGGTGGTGAGAGTATAGCAGGACTGTCTCCGTGGCGCAATTTGCTAGCGCGATCGGCTGTTAACCGAAAGGTTGGAGGTTCGAGCCCTCCCGCGAGTAGTGTGTACCTTTTTTCTTTGCACTGATAGCTTTGGAAACATGTTCTGACGGAGGAGAGATTGGAGCACAACTGTCTCCGTGGCGCAATTGGCTATCGCCATCAGCTGTTAACTGAAAAAGTGGAGGTTCGAGCCCTCTCGGGAGTGGTGTGTTGCTTTTTTTCTTTAGGCTGATAGCTTTGAAGATATGTTCTGATGGTGGTGAGAGTGGAGCAGGACTGTCTCCGTGGCGCAATTGGCGAGGGCGATCGGCTGTTAACCGAAAGGTTGGAGGTTCGAGCCCACCCGGTGGTGTTGCGGCGCTTTTTGTTTCTTTGGGCTAATAGCTTTAAAGATATGTTCTGATGGTGGTGAGAGCGGAGCAGGACTGTCTCTGTGGCGCAATTGGCTAGTGCGATCGGCTGTTAACCGAGAGCTTGGAGTTTCGAGCCCACCCGGTGGTGGTGCGGCGCTTTTTGTTTCTTTGAGCTGATAGCTTTAAAGATGTGTTCTGATGGTGGTGAGAGCGGAGCAGGACTGTCTCCGTGGCGCACTTGGCTAGCGCGATCGGCTGTTAACCGAAAGCTTGGAGTTTCGAGCCCACCCGGTAGTGGTGCGGCGCTTTTGTTTCTTTGGGCTGGAGCTTTGAAGATATGTTCTGAAGGTGTTGAGAGTGGAGCAGGACCGTCTCCGTGACGCAATTGGCCAGCGCGATCGGCTACTAACCGAAAGGTTGGAGTTTCGAGCCCACCCGAGGACGGTGCGTCGCTTTTTTTTCCTTTGCGCTGATAGCTTTGAAGATATGTTCTGATGGTGGTGAGAGTGGAGCACGACAGTCTCCGTGGCGCAATTGGCTAGCGCGATCGGCTACTAATCGAAAGGTTGGACTTTCGAGCCCACCCGAGGACGGTGTGTCGCTTTTTTTTCTTTGCGCTATTAGCTTTGAAGATATGTTTTGATGGTGGTGAGAGTGGAGCACGACTGTCTCCGTGGCGCATTGGCTAGCGCGATCGGCTGTTAATCGAAAGGTTGGAGATTTGAGCCCACCAGGGGGTGGTGCGGCGCTTCTTTTTCTTTGGGCTGATAGCTCTTAAGAAATGTTCAGACGGTGGTAACAGTGGAGCGCGACTGTCTCCGTGGCGCAATTGGCTAGCGCAATCGGCTGTTAACTGAAAGGTTGGAGGTTTGAGCCCACCCGGGGACGGTGTGTCGCTTTTTTTTTCTTTTCGCTGATAGCTTTGAAGATATGTTCGGATGGTGGTGAGAGTGGAGCACGACTGTCTCCGTGGCGCAATTGGCTAGCGCGATCTGCTGTTGACCGAAAGGTTGCAGGTTCGAGCCCACCCGGTGGTAATGCTGCACTTCTTTTTCTTTGGGCTGATAGCTCTGAAGAAATGTTCTGACGGTCGTAAGAGTGGAGCACGACTGTCTCCGTGGCGCAATTGGCTAGTGCGATCGGCAGTTAACCGAAAAGTTGGAGGTTCGAGCCCACCCGGTGGTGGTGCGGCGCTTTTTTTCTTTGGGCTGATAGCTTTGAAGATATGTTCTGATGGTGGTGAGAGTATAGCAGGACTGTCTCCGTGGCGCAATTTGCTAGCGCGATCGGCTGTTAACCGAAAGGTTGGAGGTTTGAGCCCTCCCGCGAGTAGTGTGTAGCTTTTTTCTTTGCACTGTTAGCTTTGGAAACATGTTCTGACGGTGGTGATATTGGAGCACGACTGTCTCCGTGGCGCAAGTGGCTATCGCGATCGGCTGTTAACTGAAAGGTTGGAGGTTCGAGCCCTCTCGATAGTGGTGTGTTGCTTTTTTTCATTAGGCTGATAGCTCTGAAGAAATGTTCTGACGGTGGTAAGAGTGGAGCACGACTGTCTCCGTGGCGCAATTGGCTAGTGCGATCGGCAGTTAACCGAAAAGTTGGAGGTTCGAGCCCACCCGGTGGTGGTGCGGCGCTTTTTTTTTCTTTGGGCTGATAGCTTTGAAGATATGTTCTGACGGTGGTAAGAGTGGAGCACGACTTTCTCCGTGGCGCAATCGGCGAGCGCGATCGGCTGTTAACCGAAAGGTTGGAGGTTCGAGCCCACCCGGTGGTGTTGCGGCGCTTTTTGTTTCTTTGGGCTGATAGCTTTAAAGATATGTTCTGATGGTGGTGAGAGCGGAGCAGGACTGTCTCCGTGGCGCAATTGGCTAGTGCGATCGGCTGTTAACCGAGAGCTTGGAGTTTCGAGCCCACCCGGTGGTGGTGTGGCGCTTCTTTTTCTTTCGGCTGATAGCTCTTAAGAAATGTTCTGACGGTGGTAAGAGTGGAGCACGACTTTCTCCGTGGCGCAATTGGCTAGCGCGATCTGCAGTTAACCGAAAAGTTGGAGGTTCGAGCCCACCCGGTGGTGGTGCGGCGCTTTTTTTTTCTTTGGGGGCTGATAGCTTTGAAGATATGTTCTGATGGTGGTGAGAGTAGAGCAGGACTGTCTCCGTGGCGCAATTGGCTAGCGCGATCGGCTGTTAACCGAAAGCTTGGAGTTTCGAGCCCACCCGGTAATGGTGCGGCGCTTTTTTTTCTTTGGGCTGATAGCTTGAAGATATGTTCTGATGGTGGTGAGAGTGGAGCAGGACTGTCTCCGTGGCGCAATTGGCTAGTGCGATCGGCTGTTAACCGAAAAGTTTGAGGTTCGAGCCCACCCGGTGGTGGTGTGGCGGTTTTTTTCTTTGGGCTGATAGCTTTGAAGATATGTTCTGATGGTGGTGAGAGTGGAGCAGGACTATCTCCGTTGCGCAATTGGCTAGCGCGATCGGCTGTTAACCGAAAGGTTGGAGGTTCGAGCCCACCCGGTGGTGCTGCGGCGCTTTTTTTTTCTTTGAGCTGATAGCTCTGAACAACTGTTCTGACGGTGGTGACAGTGGAGCAGGACTGTCTCCGCGGCGCAATCGGCTAGCACGTTCGGTTGTTAACCGAAAACTTGGAGTTTCGAGCCCTCCCGGGAGTGGCGTGTTGCTTTTTTCTTTGCGCTGATAGCTTTGAAGATATGTTCTGATGGTGGTGAGAGTGGAGCACGACTGTCTCCGTGGCGCAATTGGCTAGCGCGATCGGCTGTTAACCGAAAGGTTGGAGGTTCGAGCCCACCCGGTGGTGGTACGGCGCTTTTTTTTTCTTTGGGCTGATAGTTTTGAAGATATGTTCTGATGGTGGTGAGAGTATAGCAGGACTGTCTCCGTGGCGCAATTTGCTAGCGCGATCGACTGTTAACCGAAAGGTTGGAGGTTCGAGCATTCCCGCGAGTAGTGTGTAGCTTTTTTCTTTGCACTGATAGCTTTGGAAACATGTTCTGACGGTGGAGAGATTGGAGCACAACTGTCTCCGTGGCGCAATTGGCTATCGCCATCAGCTGTTAACTGAAAAAGTGGAGGTTCGAGCCCTCTCGGGAGTGGTGTGTTGCTTTTTTTCTTTAGGCTGATAGCTTTGAAGATATGTTCTGATGGTGGTGAGAGTGGAGCAGCACTGTCTCCGTGGCGCAATTGGCGAGCGCGATCGGCTGTTAACCGAAAGGTTGGAGGTTCGAGCCCACCCGGTGGTGTTGCGGCGCTTTTTGTTTCTTTGGGCTGATAGCTTTAAAGATATGTTCTGATGGTGGTGAGAGCGGAGCAGGACTGTCTCTGTGGCGCAATTGGCTAGTGCGATCGGCTGTTAACCGAGAGCTTGGAGTTTCGAGCCCACCCGGCGGTGGTGTGGCGCTTCTTTTTCTTTGGGCTGATAGCTCTTAAGAAATGTTCTGACGGTGGTAAGAGTGGAGCACGACTTTCTCCGTGGCGCAATTGGCTAGCGTGATCTGCAGTTAACCGAAAAGTTGGAGGTTCGAGCCCACCCGGTGGTGGTGCGGCGCTTTTTTTTTCTTTGGGGGCTGATAGCTTTGAAGATATGTTCTGATGGTGGTGAGAGTGGAGCACGACAGTCTCCGTGGCGCAGTTGGCTAGCGCGATCGGCTACTAACCGAAAGGTTGGACTTTCGAGCCCACCCGAGGACGGTGTGTCGCTTTTTTTTCTTTGCGCTTATAGCTTTGAAGATATGTTTTGATGGTGGTGAGAGTGGAGCATGACTGTCTCCGTGGCGCCATTGGCTAGCGCGATCGGCTGTTAATCGAAAGGTTGGATATTTGAGCCCACCAGGGGGTGGTGCGGCGCTTCTTTTTCTTTGGGCTGATAGCTCTTAAGAAATGTTCAGACGGTGGTAAGAGTGGAGCGCGACTGTCTCCGTGGCGCAATTGGCTAGCGCAATCGGCTGTTAACTGAAAGGTTGGAGGTTTGAGCCCACGCGGGGACGGTGTGTCGCTTTTTTTTTCTTTTCGCTGATAGCTTTGAAGATATGTTCTGATGGTGGTGAGAGTGGAGCACGACTGTCTCCGTGGCGCAATTGGTAAGCGCGATCTGCTGTTGACCGAAAGGTTGCAGGTTCGAGCCCACCCGGTGGTGGTGCGGCCCTTCTTTTTCTTTGGGCTGATAGCTCTGAAGAAATGTTCTGACGGTCGTAAGAGTGGAGCACGACTGTCTCCTTGGCGCAATTGGCTAGTACGATCGGCAGTTAACCGAAAAGTTGGAGGTTCGAGCCCACCCGGTGGTGGTGCGGCGCTTTTTTTTCTTTGGGCTGATAGCTTTGAAGATATGTTCTGATGGTGGTGAGAGTATAGCAGGACTGTCTCCGTGGCGCAATTTGCTAGCGCGATCGGCTGTTAAGCGAAAGGTTGGAGGTTTGAGCCCTCCCGCGAGTAGTGTGTAGCTTTTTTCTTTGCACTGATAGCTTTGGAAACATGTTCTGACGGTGGTGAGATTGGAGCACGACTGTCTCCGTGGCGCAATTGGCTATCGCGATCGGCTGTTAACTGAAAGGTTGGAGGTTCGAGCCCTCTCGATAGTGGTGTGTTGCTTTTTTTCTTTAGGCTGTTAGCTCTGAAAAAATGTTCTGACGGTGGTTAGAGTGGAGCACGACTGTCTCCGTGGCGCAATTGGCTAGTGCGATCGGCAGTTAACCGAAAAGTTGGAGGTTCGAGCCCACCCGGTGGTGGTGCGGCGCTTTTTTTTGAGCTGATAGCTTTGAAGATATTTATTTATTTTTATTTATTTATTTATACAAATACCCTAAGGGCCCAAAGAGGGCATTACATAGGGGGGGATGCAAGTGAGTTTACAAAAACGAGGTGTGTACATATAATGGTAAAAACTGCACACAAAAACCATGAAATACTTTAGGTGACATTATAAAAATAGAGCACAATGCGAAGCGGTAACGAGAAAGTTTGGGACAAAAATACACAAGGCAAATACAACAGTAGTGACAAGTTCACAAGATATGCGAATATATTGGGCTAAGGAGGGTTTCCATCGAAAAACACTGTTAGGGCAGCTTGAAATAGAGTTGATTCTGTAAGCGACACTAGAGATGAGGGCAAGGAATTCCATTCTGTAATTGATAACACTAGCGGCGAATTTTGATACAAGTTCGTTCGTGCAAATATTGGTTTTATTTTATGAACATGGTCTCGCCGAGTAGATACATTGGGAGCAGGCAGAAGGTTAGCTCGAGCAAATGTGGAGTTTCCATGATGAAGATTATGAAAAAACACCAGACGTGCAAATTTTCTGCGTGAGCCAAGACTGACAAGATTTAGCCTTTTCTTCAAGGCAGATACACTTACGTAGTGAGAATATGAAGACATGATAAATCGGGCTGCTTTATTTTGAACTGATTCAAGTAGATTGGACAAGTAAGCGTGATGAGGGTGCCAAATTATAGAGGCATATTCCAAAGAAGGCCTTATGAGTGAGATATACGCACGAAGCCTCGTATCAGTGTTTGCGACATGTAGGCGTCGTTTAAGGTATCCTAGTTTTTTGCATGCTTTGGAGGTGACGTGTTCAATGTGCGCATTCCAGTTTAAGTTTGACGTAAAAAGTACACCAAGGTATTTAATCGAGGATACTGAGCCAATGTTAGCACCACGTATTTTATATTGATTAGCGTTCTGGCGAATAGTTGAAGCGAATTGCACGTGTTTAGTCTTTGAAATATTGATTTCCATTTGCCATATGTTGCACCATTCTGTTAGCCTATTTAGGTCTAATTGTAGAGAAATGACGTCACTGTTGCTGGTTATGGGTTTGTAAATGACGCAATCGTCTGCGAAAAGGCGTATTTGAGATGCGAGATTAACGGCTATGTCATTTATGTATATCAAAAATAATAATGGGCCAAGGACGGAGCCTTGGGGAACTCCCGAGATGACGTCAGCACGGGTAGAAAAGCAATCTTGCAAACTGATTACCTGAAATCTATTACTAAGGAATTCTTCAATCCATCGCGTACAGTTGTAATCAAGTTGTAAATTTCTAATTTTAAGTTTGAGGCGATTGTGAGGCACGCGATCAAATGCTTTAGAAAAGTCAATGAAGATGGCGTCTATGTAAAGTTGATTGTGTATTGAAGTGTGAATATCTGTGACGAGTTCGAACAGTTGAGTTTGACATGAGCGATGTTGACGGAATCCATGTTGGTTGTCAAGAAGCAAGTTGTTTTGGTTGAGGTAAGTTATAATGTGGGTATACAAAACATGCTCAAGCAGTTTGCAGGAGATGCATGTTAGAGAAATTGGTCTGTAGTTGGTGGGATCTGTGGAGTCACCTGATTTAAAAACTGGAATCACTAAGGCAGATTTCCAATCTTCTGGTACGCATCCTGTATCCAGCGATTGTTGAAATATTAAAGATAGCAATAAAGACGAGTAATGGGACGTAAATTTTAGAAGTTTGGCGCTTATACCATCCGGACCGGGGCTGGTTTTATTAGGGAGCCTGTCAATGGCACGAGATATGCCATTTTGTGATATTACGATGGGCAAGAAAGGGTACTGGATGAGCGGTTGATGAGATATATGAGCATCATGAAGTGCGTGTTCCCTAGTAAAAACGTCGGAAAAACATTTACGAAACTTGTTTGCGCTATCTATAATGCAAAGTCACGCCATTTTCAGTAAGTAAGGGAGCTGCATGATTATGTTTGGGGTTTACAACTTGCCAAAACTTTTTTGGGTCAGTTTTCAGCATATTTGGAAGGATAGAGTTGAAGAATTCGTTTTTGGCGTTAGCAATAGCTGTTTCTGTAAGACGTGATATGTTCTTGTAGTTTTCCCAGTCTGCTTGAGTCTTTGTCCGAGAAAACTTTCTGAAAGCTCTTTTTTTCTTGTTTATGCATTTTTTTACATCGTGGTTAAACCAGGGGTCGTTCGGCCTTGAGGTGATGGTTATCTTAGGTATACAGTTAGCTTCAACTTCCTTCAGTCTGTCTCGAAACAAACACCAATTGTCATTTGCAGATCTATTTTGGAATTCATTTGAAAAGTCTGCGGCAAATGGTGCTAAAATGGCCATCATTTTTTCAGTATTAGCGCGAGCGTAACTGAGAATACACTTCTTCATTTTCTTTTGTACGGTGGATTTCAGTGCAAACGAGCAGTGTACGACATTATGGTCACTTATTGGATCAAGCACTCGGACTTCACTGAATTCAGGATGATTTGTCAAGATTAAGTCTAAGATATGATTGCCTCGTGTTGGTTTTTGTACAACTTGAGATAAATGATGAAAATGCAGAGTATGCAAGAAATTAACACATTCAGATCTATTGCTGTTTTCTTTCAGAGAAGAGTTTGACCAGTCGATATAAGGGTAGTTAAAGTCTCCCCCTACTATCAAAATGCATTTCGGATATTGAGAAAAAATATGTTCAATGGCGGTATTAAATAAGTGTACAAAGTCTGACCGATTGTCAGGCGGGCGATAGCATGCAACAATCACACACTGCGCATGACCAATACGCGCGGTAATCGCAACTAGTTCTAGGGGAGTATCGACAATCAAAAGTGATGGATTATAATCTCCTCTGATAGCAATGATAACTCCGCCTCCTCGAGAATTTTCCCTGTCTTTGCGAAATATCTTAAAAGACGGGTGCAGAGCTAGTTCACTGTCCGCGACGTCGCTGGATAGCCAGGTTTCAGTACCAATTATAACATCAGCAGAGCAAGTATGCATCAGTGCCTTTAAACTGTCTAGTTTGTGATACAGGCTGCGGAAGTTGGCCAAAAGTAACGAGACAGTATTTGAAGATACAGCTTTGGATTTTTCTGCAAGTTTTTGTCAAGTACGCGATGACTGGTTGCGTGTAGGAACTTCTACGATGTTATCTTTGACAGGGTCATATCGGTAGATGGAGCCTTTCAAGTGCAGAGAGTTATAACGTATAGAAAATGGTTCTGTTCCTTCACGATTACTCCTGGCATATTCACGCAATTTTCTGCGAGCCAACTGAACTTTGGGAGAAAAATCTTCTTCTATCCATACCTTCGGGAAATCGAGGTTTTTCAGTTTGGGGGCGTTCCGTAAAACTTCTGTTTTGGTTTTGAAATTGAGGAACTTAATGATGATAGGCCTATGAAAGCCAGGACGGCGCTGACCAATACGATGAGCGCGTTCGATGTCGCCAACGTTAATCTTCAAGTGGGTAGAACAGAAATCTTTCACGATGGCTTCGGAATCGGCATATCCCTCCTGACCATTTTCAGGTATGCCTTTAATTATTAGGTTGTTACGCCTCATTCTGTTACTGATATCGTCTACGACATCAATGAGCTCATCATTAGTTTTTCTTATGTTAGCCTTAACTTCATGAACGGATGTCCTGACTGCGTCAAAGTGATCCTGTATTTCTTGTACACTACTAATTTTGCTTTCAATAGCGGTGATCCGGGTGTTTAGATTAGCAACTTGTTCTTTCACATCGTTTATGTCTGTCGCGACTTCTTCTCGAAACTCCCTAAGGAAGACTAGGACGTCGTCAATCTTGGGACCTGGATTGGTTTCAACGTCTCCCGCTTGGAGCAGTAGCAAGGCGAAGCATACTGATAGTAATCCTAGCGAAGGTCTAGGGCAAAGAGCGAGGATGAAGTGCGAACTGTCACTGAAGGGAACGACACTGCTGTACCGGGGCTTATGGCGCACAGAGAACAGACCAATGCGTGCCCGGTGAGTGCATAGATCAACACCCATTTGAACAACAATCAAAGTACAGGAAGGGGGATAAGCAGCCACAAACAATTGCACTTAGCTAAGTCACAATAACAAGCACAAAATTCCTACCTATGATAGAAAAGTGCACAACTTAGCACATGCTGCGTGTGGCCGCAAATCCCGATGAATTCCCGTTGAGGCGATGCTTTTATAGGCGTAGGTGGCACTGTTTCTGATGGCGCAGGCGCAGACTCCGTGAGGTTATCTCCGCAGTCAGCAGGTTCTTTACGTCATGCAGATGCGCGGAAGAAGTTGATGACGGACGGCCAGGCAGCGTACAGCGGCAAGCACGAGTCAACCTATGATAGAAAAGTGCACAACTTAGCACATGCTGCGTGTGGCCGCAAATCCCGATGAATTCCCGTTGAGGCGATGCTTTTATAGGCGTAGGTGGCACTGTTTCTGATGGCGCAGGCGCAGACTCCGTGAGGTTATCTCCGCAGTCAGCAGGTTCTTTACGTCATGCAGATGCGCGGAAGAAGTTGATGACGGACGGCCAGGCAGCGTACAGCGGCAAGCACGAGTCAACCTATGATAGAAAAGTGCACAACTTAGCACATGCTGCGTGTGGCCGCAAATATGTTCTGATGGTGGTGAGAGTGGAGCAGGACTGTCTCCGTGGCGCAATTTGCTAGCGCGATCGGCTGTTAACCGAAAGGTTGGAGGTTCAAGCCCTCTCGGGAGTGGTGTGTTGCTTTTTTTCTTTAGGCTGATAGCTTTGAAGATATAATCTGATGGTGGTGAGAGTGCAGCAGGAATGTCTCCGTGGCGCACTTGGCTAGAGCGATCGGCTGTTAACCGAAAGTTTGGAAGTTCGAGCCCACCCGGTGGTGGTGCGGCGCTTTTTTTTCTTTGGGCTGATAGCTTTGAAGATATGTTCTGATGGTGGTGAGAGTGGAGCAGGACTGTCTCCGTGGCGCAATTGGCGAGCGCGATCGGCTGTTAACCGAAAGGTTTAAGGTTCGAGCCCACCCGGTGGTCGTGCGGCGCTTTTTGTTTCTTTGGGCTGATAGCTTTAAAGATATGTTCTGATGGTGGTGAGAGTGGAGCAGGACTGTCTCCGTGGCGCAATTGGCTAGCGCGATCGGCTGTTAACCGAAAGCTTGGAGTTTCGAGCCCACCCGGTAGTGGTGCGGCGCTTTTTTTTCTTTGGGCTGGAGCTTTGAAGATATGTTCTGAAGGTGTTGAGAGTGGAGCAGGACTGTCTCCGTGACGCAAGTGGCCAGGGCGATCGGCTACTAACCGAAAGGTTGCAGTTTCGAGCCCACCCGGTGGTGGTGCGGCGCTTTTTTTTTCTTTGGGCTGATAGCTTTGAAGATATGTTCTGATGGGGGTGAGAGTGGAGCAGGACTGTCTCCGTGGCGCAATTTGCTAGCGCGATCGGCTGTTAACCGAAAGGTTGGAGGTTCGAGCCCTCCCACGAGTAGTGTGTAGCTTTTTTCTTTGCGCTGATAGCTTTGAAGATATGTTCTGATGGTGGTGAGAGTATAGCAGGACTGTCTCCGTGGCGCAATTTGCTAGCGCGATCGGCTGTTAACCGAAAGGTTGGAGGTTTGAGCCCTCCCGCGAGTAGTGTGTAGCTTTTTTCTTTGCACTGTTAGCTTTGGAAACATGTTCTGACGGTGGTGAGATTGGAGCACGACTGTCTCCGTGGCGCAATTGGCTATCGCGATCGGCTGTTAACTGAAAGGTTGGAGGTTCTAGCCCTCCCGGGAGTGGTGTGTTGCTTTTTTTTTCCTTAGGCTGATAGCTTTGAAGATATATTCTGATGGTGTTGAGAGTGGAGCAGGACTGTCTCCGTGGCGCAATTGGCTAGAGCGATCGGCTGTTAACCGAAAAGTTTGAGGTTCGAGCCCTCCCGGGAGTGGCGTGTTGCTTTTTTCTTTGCGCTGATAGCTTTGAAGATATGTTCTGATGGTGGTGAGAGTGGAGCACGACTGTCTCCGTGGCGCAATTGGCTAGCGCGATCGGCTGTTAACCGAAAGGTTGGAGGTTCGAGCCCACCCGGTGGTGGTACGGCGCTTTTTTTTTCTTTGGGCTGATAGTTTTGAAGATATGTTCTGATGGTGGTGAGAGTATAGCAGGACTGTCTCCGTGGCGCAATTTGCTAGCGCGATCGGCTGTTAACCGAAAGGTTGGAGGTTCGAGCCCTCCCGCGAGTAGTGTGTAGCTTTTTTCTTTGCACTGATAGCTTTGGAAACATGTTCTGACGGTGGAGAGATTGAAGCACAACTGTCTCCGTGGCGCAATTGGCTATCGCCATCAGCTGTTACCTGAAAAAGTGGAGCTTCGAGCCCTCTCGGGAGTGGTGTGTTGCTTTTTTTCTTTAGGCTGATAGCTTTGAAGATATGTTCTGATGGTGGTGAGAGTGGAGCAGGACTGTCTCCGTGGCGCAATTGGCGAGCGCGATCGGCTGTTAACCGAAAGGTTGGAGGTTCGAGCCCACCCGGTGGTGTTGCGGCGCTTTTTGTTTCTTTGGGCTGATAGCTTTAAAGATATGTTCTGATGGTGGTGAGAGCGGAGCAGGACTGTCTCTGTGGCGCAATTGGCTAGTGCGATCGGCTGTTAACCGAGAGCTTGGAGTTTCGAGCCCACCCGGTGGTGGTGTGGCGCTTCTTTTTCTTTACGCTGATAGCTCTTAAGAAATGTTCTGACGGTGGTAAGAGTGGAGCACGACTTTCTCTGTGGCGCAATTGGCTAGCGTTATCTGCAGTTAACCGAAAAGTTGGAGGTTCGAGCCCACCCGGTGGTGGTGCGGCGCTTTTTTTTTCTTTGGGGGCTGATAGCTCTGAAGATATGTTCTGATGGTGGTGAGAGTGGAGCAGGACTGTCTCCGTGGCGCAATTGGCTAGCGCGATCGGCTGTTAACCGAAAGCTTGGAGTTTCGAGCCCACCCGGTAATGGTGCGGCGCTTTTTTTTCTTTGGGCTGATAGCTTGAAGATATGTTCTGATGGTGGTGAGAGTGGAGCAGGACTGTCTCCGTGGTGCAATTGGCTAGTGCGATCAGCTGTTAACCGAGAGCTTGGAGTTTCGAGCCCACCCGGTGGTGGTGCGGCGCTTTTTGTTTCTTTGGGCTGATAGCTTTAAAGATGTGTTCTGATGGTGGTGAGAGCGGAGCAGGACTGTCTCCGTGGCGCACTTGGCTAGCGCGATCGGCTGTTAACCGAAAGCTTGGAGTTTCGAGCCCACCCGGTAGTGGTGCGGCGCTTTTGTTTCTTTGGGCTGGAGCTTTGAAGATATGTTCTGAAGGTGTTGAGAGTGGAGCAGGACTGTCTCCGTGACGCAATTGGCCAGCGCGATCGGCTACTAACCGAAAGGTTGGAGTTTCGAGCCCACCCGAGGACGGTGCGTCGCTTTTTTTTCTTTGCGGTGATAGCTTTGAAGATATGTTCTGATGGTGGTGAGAGTGGAGCACGACAGTCTCCGTGGCGCAGTTGGCTAGCGCGATCGGTTACTAACCGAAAGGTTGGACTTTCGAGCCCACCCGAGGACGGTGTGTCGCTTTTTTTTCTTTGAGCTTATAGCTTTGAAGATATGTTTTGATGGTGGTGAGAGTGGAGCACGACTGTCTCCGCGGCGCCATTGGCTAGCGCGATCACCTGTTAATCGAAAGGTTGGATATTTGAGCCCACCAGGGGGTGGTGCGGCACTTCTTTTTCTTTGGGCTGATAGCTCTAAAGAAATGTTCAGACGGTGGTAAGAGTGGAGCGCGACTGTCTCCGTGGCGCAATTGGCTAGCGCAATCGGCTGTTAACTGAAAGGTTGGAGGTTTGAGCCCACCCGGGGACGGTGTGTCGCTTTTTTTTCTTTTCGCTGATAGCTTTGAAGATATGTTCTGATGGTGGTGAGAGTGGAGCACGACTGTCTCCGTGGCGCAATTGGCTAGCGCGATCTGCTGTTGACCGAAAGGTTGCAGGTTCGAGCCCACCCGGTGGTGGTGCGGCACTTCTTTTTCTTTGGGCTGATAGCTCTGAAGAAATGTTCTGACGGTCGTAAGAGTAGAGCACGACTGTCTCCGTGGCGCACTTGGCTAGTGCGATCGGCAGTTAACCGAAAAGTTGGAGGTTCGAGCCCACCCGGTGGTGGTGCGGCGCTTTTTTTTCTTTGGGCTGATAGCTTTGAAGATATGTTCTGATGGTGGTGAGAGTATAGCAGGACTGTCTCCGTGGCGCAATTTGCTAGCGCGATCGGCTGTTAAGCGAAAGGTTGGAGGTTTGAGCCCTCCCGCGAGTAGTGTGTAGCTTTTTTCTTTGCACTGATAGCTTTGGAAACATGTTCTGACGGTGGTGAGATTGGAGCACGACTGTCTCCGTGGCGCAATTGGCTATCGCGATCGGCTGTTAAGTGAAAGGTTGGAGGTTCTAGCCCTCTCGATAGTGGTGTGTTGCTTTTTTTCTTTAGGCTGTTAGCTCTGAAAAAAATTTTCTGACGGTGGTAAGAGTGGAGCACGACTGTCTCTGTGGCGCAATTGGCTAGTGCGGTCGGCAGTTAACCGAAAAGTTGGAGGTTCGAGCCCACCCGGTGGTGGTGCGGCGCTTTTTTTTTTTGAGCTGATAGCTTTGAAGATATGTTCTGATGGTGGTGAGAGTGGAGCAGGACTGTCTCCGTGGCGCAATTGGCTATCGCGATCGGCTGTTAACTGAAAGGTTGGAGGTTCAAGCCCTCTCGGGAGTGGTGTGTTGCTTTTTTTCTTTAGGCTGATAGCTTTGAAGATATAATCTGATGGTGGTGAGAGTGCAGCAGGACTGTCTCCGTGGCACACTTGGCTAGAGCGATCAGCTGTTAACCGAAAGTTTGGAAGTTCGAGCCCACCCGGTGGTGGTGCGGCGCTTTTTTTTCTTTGGGCTGATAGCTTTGAAGATATGTTCTGATGGTGGTGAGAGTGGAGCAGGACTGTCTCTGTGGCGCAATTGGCGAGCGCGATCGGCTGTTAACCGAAAGGTTGGAGGTTCGAGCCCACCCGGTGGTCGTGCGGCGCTTTTTGTTTCTTTGGGCTGATAGCTTTAAAGATATGTTCTGATGGTGGTGAGAGCGGAGCAGGACTGTCTCCGTGGCGCAATTGGCTAGCGCGATCGGCTGTTAACCGAAAGCTTGGAGTTTCGAGCCCACCCGGTGGTGGTGCGGCGCTTTTTTTTTCTTTGGGCTGATAGCTTTGAAGATATGTTCTGATGAGGGTGAGAGTGGAGCAGGACTGTCTCCGTGGCGCAATTTGCTAGCGCGATCGGCTGTTAACCGAAAGGTTGGAGGTTCGAGCCCTCCCACGAGTAGTGTGTAGCTTTTTTCTTTGCGCTGATAGCTTTGAAGATATGTTCTGATGGGGGTGAGAGTGGAGCAGGACTGTCTCCGTGGCGCAATTTGCTAGCGCGATCGGCTGTTAACTGAAAGGTTGGAGGTTCGAGCCCTCCCACGAGTAGTGTGTAGCTTTTTTCTTCGCGCTGATAGCTTTGAAGATATGTTCTGATGGTGGTGAGAGTGGAGCACGACTGTCTCCGTGGCGCAATTGGCTATCGCAATCAGCTGTTAACCGAAAGGTTGGTGGTTCGAGCCCTCCCGGGAGTGGTGTGTTGCTTTTTTCTTTGCGCTGATAGCTTTGCAGACATGTTCTGACGGTGGTGAGATTAGAGCACGACTGTCTCCGTGGCGCAATTGGCTATCGCGATCGGCTGTTAACTGAAAGGTTGGAGGTTCGAGCCCTCCCGGGAGTGGTGTGTTGCTTTTTTTTTCCTTAGGCTGATAGCTTTGAAGATATATTCTGATGGTGTTGAGAGTGGAGCAGGACTGTCTCCGTGGCGCAATGGGCTAGAGCGATCGGCTGTTAACCGAAAAGTTTGAGGTTCGAGCCCACCCGGTGGTGGTGCGGCGGTTTTTTTTCTTTGGGCTGATAGCTTTGAAGATATGTTCTGATGGTGGTGAGAGTGGAGCAGGACTATCTCCGTTGCGCAATTGGCTAGCGCGATCGGCTGTTAACCGAAAGGTTGGAGGTTCGAGCCCACCCGGTGGTGCTGCGGCGCTTTTTTTTTCTTTGAGCTGATAGCTCTGAACAACTGTTCTGACGGTGGTGACAGTGGAGCAGGGCTGTCTCCGCGGCGCAATCGGCTAGCACGTTCGGTTGTTAACCGAAAACTTGGAGTTTCGAGCCCTCCCGGGAGTGGCGTGATGCTTTTTTCTTTGCGCTGATAGCTTTGAAGATATGTTCTGATGGTGGTGAGAGTGGAGCAGGACTGTCTCCGTGGCGCAATTGGCTAGCGCGATCGGCTGTTAACCGAAAGGTTGGAGGTTCGAGCCCACCCGGTGGTGGTACGGCACTTTTTTTTCTTTGGGCTGATAGTTTTGAAGATATGTTCTGATGGTGGTGAGAGTATAGCAGGACTGTCTCCGTGGCGCAATTTGCTAGCGCGATCGGCTGTTAACCGAAAGGTTGGAGGTTCGAGCCCTCCCGCGAGTAGTGTGTAGCTTTTTTCTTTGCACTGATAGCTTTGGAAACATGTTCTGACGGTGGAGAGATTGGAGCACAACTGTCTCCGTGGCGCAATTGGCTATCGCCATCAGCTGTTAACTGAAAAAGTGGAGGTTCGAGCCCTCTCGGGAGTGGTGTGTTGCTTTTTTTCTTTAGGCTGATAGCTTTGAAGATATGTTCTGATGGTGGTGAGAGTGGAGCAGGACTGTCTCCGTGGCGCAATTGGCGAGCGCGATCGGCTGTTAACCGAAAGGTTGGAGGTTCGAGCCCACCCGGTGGTGTTGCGGCGCTTTTTGTTTCTTTGGGATGATAGCTTTAAAGATATGTTCTGATGGTGGTGAGAGCGGAGCAGGACTGTCTCTGTGGCGCAATTGGCTAGTGCGATCGGCTGTTAACCGAGAGCTTGGAGTTTCGAGCCCACCCGGTGGTGGTGTGGCGCTTCTTTTTCTTTGGGCTGATAGCTCTTAAGAAGTGTTCTGACGGTGGTAAGAGTGGAGCACGACTTTCTCCGTGGCGCAATTGGCTAGCACGATCGGCTGTTAACCGAAAGCTTGGAGTTTCGAGCCCACCCGGTAATGGTGCGGCGCTTTTTTTTCTTTGGGCTGATAGCTTGAAAATATGTTCTGATGGTGGTGAGAGTGGAGCAGGACTGTCTCCGTGGCGCAATTGGCTAGTGCGATCGGCTGTTAACCGAGAGCTTGGAGTTTCGAGCCCACCCGGTGGTGGTGCGGCGCTTTTTGTTTCTTTGGGCTGATAGCTTTAAAGATGTGTTCTCATGGTGGTGAGAGCGGAGCAGGACTGTCTCCGTGGCGCACTTGGCTAGCGCGATCGGCTGTTAACCGAAAGCTTGGAGTTTCGAGCCCACCCGGTAGTGGTGCGGCGCTTTTGTTTCTTTGGGCTGGAGCTTTGAAGATATGTTCTGAAGGTGTTGAGAGTGGAGCAGGACTGTCTCCGTGACGCAATTGGCCAGCGCGATCGGCTACTAACCGAAAGGTTGGAGTTTCGAGCCCACCCGAGGACGGTGCGTCGCTTTTTTTTCTTTGCGCTGATAGCTTTGAAGATATGTTCTGATGGTGGTGAGAGTGGAGCACGACAGTCTCCGTGGCGAAGTTGGCTAGCGCGATCGGCTACTAACCAAAAGGCTGGACTTTCGAGCCCACCCGAGGACGGTGTGTCGCTTTTTTTTCTTTGCGCTTATAGCTTTGAAGATATGTTTTGATGGTGGTGAGAGTGGAGCACGACTGTCTCCGTGGCGCCATTGGCTAGCGCGATCGGCTGTTAATCGAAAGGTTGGATATTTGAGCCCACCCTGGGACGGTGTGTCGCTTTTTTTTCTTTTCGCTGATAGCTTTGAAGATATGTTCTGATGGTGGTGAGAGTGGAGCACGACTGTCTCCGTGGCGCAATTGGCTAGCGCGATCTGCTGTTGACCGAAAGGTTGCAGGTTCGAGCCCACCCGGTGGTGGTGCGGCACTTCTTTTTCTTTGGGCTGATAGCTCTGAAGAAATGTTCTGACGGTCGTAAGAGTGGAGCACGACTGTCTCCGTGGCGCAATTGGCTAGTGCGATCGGCAGTTAACCGAAAAGTTGGAGGTTCGAGCCCACCCGGTGGTGGTGCGGCGCTTTTTTTTCTTTGGGCTGATAGCTTTGAAGATATGTTCTGATGGTGGTGAGAGTATAGCAGGACTGTCTCCGTGGCGCAATTTGCTAGCGCGATCGGCTGTTAAGCGAAAGGTTGGAGGTTTGAGCCCTCCCGCGAGTAGTGTGTAGCTTTTTTCTTTGCACTGATAGCTTTGGAAACATGTTCTGACGGTGGTGAGATTGGAGCACGACTGTCTCCGTGGCGCAATTGGCTATCGCGATCGGCTGTTAACTGAAAGGTTGGAGGTTCAAGCCCTCTCGGGAGTGGTGTGTTGCTTTTTTTCTTTAGGCTGATAGCTTTGAAGATATAATCTGATGGTGGTGAGAGTGCAGCAGGACTGTCTCCGTGGCGCACTTGGCTAGAGCGATCGGCTGTTAACCGAAAGTTTGGAAGTTCGAGCCCACCCGGTGGTGGTGCGGCGCTTTTTTTTCTTTGGGCTGATAGCTTTGAAGATATGTTCTGATGGTGGTGAGAGTGGAGCAGGACTGTCTCCGTGGCGCAATTGGCGAGCGCGATCGGCTGTTAACCGAAAGGTTGGAGGTTCGAGCCCACCCGGTGGTCGTGCGGCGCTTTTTGTTTCTTTGGGCTGATAGCTTTAAAGATATGTTCTGATGGTGGTGAGAGCGGAGCAGGACTGTCTCCGTGGCGCAATTGGCTAGCGCGATCGGCTGTTAACCGAAAGCTTGGAGTTTCGAGCCCACCCGGTAGTGGTGCGGCGCTTTTTTTTCTTTGGGCTGGAGCTTTGAAGATATGTTCTGAAGGTGTTGAGAGTGGAGCAGGACTGTCTCCGTGACGCAAGTGGCCAGGGCGATCGGCTACTAACCGAAAGGTTGGAGTTTCGAGCCCACCCGAGGACGGTGCGTCGCTTTTTTTTTCTTTGCGCTTATAGCTTTGAAGATATGTTCTGATGGTGGTGAGAGTGGAGCACGACAGTCTCTGTGGCGCAATTGGCTCGCGCGATCGGCTACTAACCTAAAGTTTGGACTTTCGAGCCTACCCGAGGACGGTGTGTCGCTTTTTTTCTTTGCGCTCATAGCTTTGAAGATATGTTTTGATGGTGGTGAGAGTGGAGCACGACTGTCTCCGTGGCGCAATTGGCTAGCGCGATCTGCAGTTAACCGAAAAGTTGGAGGTTCGAGCCCACCCGGTGGTGGTGCAGCGCTTTTTTTTTCTTTGGGCTGATAGCTTTGAAGATATGTTTTGATGGTGGTGAGAGTGGAGCAGGACAGTCTCCGTGGCGCAATTGGCTAGCGCAATCGGCTGTTAACTGAAAGGTTTGAGGTTTGAGCCCACCCGGGGACGGTGTGTCGCTTTTTTTTTCTTTTCGCTGATAGCTTTGAAGATATGTTCTGATGGTGGTGAGAGTGGAGCACGACTGTCTGTGTGGCGCAATTGGCTAGCGCGATCGACAGTTAACCGAAAAGTTGGAGGTTCGAGCCCACCCGGTGGTGGTGCGGCACTTTTTTTTTCTTTGGGCTGATAGCTTTGAAGATATGTTCTAATGGTGGTGAGAGTGGAGCAGGACTGCCTTCGTGGCGCAATTGGCTAGCGCGATCAGCTGTTAACCGAAAGCTTGGAGTTTGGAGCCCAACCGGTAATGGTGCGGCGCTTTTTTTTGCTGATAGCTTTAAAAATATGTTCTGATGTTGGTGAGAGCAGAGCAGGACTGTCTGCGTGACGCTATTGGCTAGCGCAATTGGCTGTTAACCGAAAGCTTGGAGTTTCGAGCCCACCCGGTGGTGGTGCGGCGCTTCTTTTTTTTTGGGCTGATAGCCCTTAAGAAATGTTCTGACGGTAGTAAGAGTGGAGCGCGACTGTCTCCGTGGCGCAATTGGCTAGCGCGATCTGCTGTTGACCGAAAGGTTGGAGGTTCGAGCCCACCCGGTGGTGGTGCGGCGCTTCTTGTTCTTTGGGCTGATAGCTCTGAAGAAATGTTCTGACGCTGGTAAGAGTGGAGCACGACTGTCTCCATGGCGCAATTGGCTAGCGCTATCGGCAGTTAACCGAAAAGTTGGAGGTTCGAGCCCACCCGGTGGTGGTGCGGCGCTTTTTTTTCTTTGGGCTGATAGTTTTGAAGATATGTACTGATGGTGGTGAGAGTATAAAAGGAATGTCTCCGGGGCGCAATTTGCTAGCGCGATCGGCTGTTAACCGAAAGGTTGGAGGTTCGAGCCCTCCCGCGAGTAGTGTGTTGCTTTTTTCTTTGCACTGATAGCTTTGGAGACATGTTCTTACAGTGGTGAGAATTGAGCACGACTGTCTCTGTGGCGCAATTGGCTATCGCGATCGGCTGTTAACTGAAAGGTTGGAGGTTCGAGCCCTCCCGGGAGTGGTGTGTTGCTTTTTTTTCTTTAGGCTGATAGCTTTGAAGATATGTTCTGATGGTGGTGAGAGTGGAGCAGGACTGTCTCCGTGGCGCAATTGGCGAGCGCGATCGGCTGTTAACCGAAAGGTTGGAGGTTCGAGCCCACCCGGTGGTGTTGCGGCACTTTTTGTTTCTTTGGGCTGATAGCTTTAAAGATATGTTCTGATGGTGGTGAGAGCAGAGCAGGACTGTCTCCGTGGCGCAATTGGCTAGTGCGATCGGCTGTTAACCGAGAGCTTGGAGTTTCGAGCCCACCCGGTAATGGTGCGGCGCTTTTTTTTCTTTGGGCTGATAGCTTGAAGATATGTTCTGATGGTGGTGAGAGTGGAGCAGGACTGTCTCCGTGGCGCAATTGGCTAGTGCGATCGGGTGTTAACCGAGAGCTTGGAGTTTCGAGCCCACCCGGTGGTGGTGCGGCGCTTTTTGTTTCTTTGGGCTGATAGCTTTAAAGTTGTGTTCTGATGGTGGTGAGAGCGGAGCAGGACTGTCTCCGTGGCGCACTTGGCTAGCGCGATCGGCTGTTAACCGAAAGCTTGGAGTTTCGAGCCCACCCGGTAGTGGTCGGCGCTTTTGTTTCTTTGGGCTGGAGCTTTGAAGATATGTTCTGAAGGTGTTGAGATTGGAGCAGGACTGTCTCCGTGACGCAATTGGCCAGCGCGATCGGCTACTTACCGAAAGGTTGGAGTTTCGAGCCCACCCGAGGACGGTGCGTCGCTTTTTTTTCTTTGAGCTGATAGCTTTGAAGATATGTTCTGATGGTGGTGAGAGTGGAGCACGATAGTCTCCGGGGCGCAATTGGCTAGCGCGATCGGCTACTAACCGAAAGGTTGGACTTTCGAGCCCACCCGAGGACGGTGTGTCGCTTTTTTTTCTTTGCGCTTATAGCTTTGAAGATATGTTTTGATGGTGGTGAGAGTGGAGCACGACTGTCTCCGTGGCGCCATTGGCTGGCGCGATCGGCTGTTAATCGAAAGGTTGGATGTTTGAGCCCACCAGGGGGTGGTGCGGCGCTTCTTTTTTTTTGGGCTGATAGCTCTTAAGAAATGTTCAGACGGTAGTACGAGTGGAGCGCGACTGTCTCCGTGGCGCAATTGGCTAGCGCAATCGGCTGTTAACTGAAAGGTTGGAGGTTCGAGCCCACCCGGTGGTGGTGCTGCACTTCTTTTTCTTTGGGCTGATAGCTCTGAAGAAATGTTCTGACGGTCGTAAGAGTGGAGCACGACTGGCTCCGTGGCGCAATTGGCTAGTACGATCGGCAGTTAACCGAAAAGTTGGAGGTTCGAGCCCACCCGGTGGTGGTGCGGCGCTTTTTTTTCTTTGGGCTAATAGCTTTGAAGATATGTTCTGATGGTGGTGAGAGTATAGCAGGACTGTCTCCGTGGCGCAATTTGCTAGCGCGATCGGCTGTTAACCGAAAGGTTGGAGGTTTGAGCCCTCCCGCGAGTAGTGTGTAGCTTTTTTTCTTTGCACTGATAGCTTTGGAAACATGTTCTGACGGTGGTGAGATTGGAGCACGACTGTCTCCGTGGCGCAATTGGCTATCGCGATCGGCTGTTAACTGAAAGGTTGGAGGTTCGAGCCCTCTCGATAGTGGTGTGTTGCTTTTTTCCTTTAGGCTGATAGCTCTGAAGAAATGTTCTGAAGGTGGTAAGAGTGGAGCACGACTGTCTCCGTGGCGCAATTGGCTAGTGCGATCGGCAGTTAACCGAAAAGTTGAAGGTTCGAGCCCACCCGGTGGTGGTGCGGCGCTTTTTTTTCTTTGGGCTGATAGCTTTGAAGACATGTTCTGATGGTGGTGAGAGTGGAGCAGGACTGTCTCCGTTGCGCAATTTGCTAGCGCGATCGGCTGTTAACCGAAAGGTTGGAGGTTCGAGCCCTCCCACGAGTAGTGTGTAGCTTTTTTCTTTGCACTGATAGCTTTGGAAACATGTTCTGACGGTGGTGAGATTGGAGCACGACTGTTTCCGTGGCGCAATTGGCTATTGCGATCGGCTGTTAACAGAAAGGTTGGAGGTTCAAGCCCTCTCGGGAGTGGTGTGTTGCTTTTTTTCTTTAGGCTGATAGCTTTGAAGATATAATCTGATGGTGGTGAGAGTGCAGCAGGACTGTCTCCGTGGCGCACTTGGCTAGAGCGATCGGCTGTTAACCGAAAGTTTGGAAGTTCGAGCCCACCCGGTGGTGGTGCAGCGCTTTTTTTTTCTTTGGGCTGATAGCTTTGAAGATATGTTCTGATGGTGGTGAGAGTGGAGCAGGACTGTCTCCGTGGCGCAATTGGTTAGCGCAATCGGCTGTTAACCGAAAGGTTGGAGGTTCGAGCCCTCCCGGGAGTGGCGTGTTGCTTTTTTCTTTGCGCTGATAGCTTTGAAGATATGTTCTGATGGTGGTGACAGTGGAGCACGACTGTCTCCGTGGCGCAATTGGCTAGCGCGATCGGCTGTTAACCGAAAGGTTGGAGGTTCGAGCCCACCCGGTGGTGGTGCGGCGCTTTTTTTTCTTTGGGCTGATAGCTTTGAAGATATGTTCTGATGGTGGTGAGAGTATAGCAGGACTGTCTCTGTGGCGCAATTCGCTAGCGCTATCGGCTGTTAACCGAAAGGTTGGAGGTTCGAGCCCTCCCGCGAGTAGTGTGTAGCTTTTTTCTTTGCACTGATAGCTTTGGAAACATGTTCTGACGGTGGTGAGATTGGAGCACAACTGTCTCCGTGGCGCAATTGGCTATCGCCATCGGCTGTTAACTGAAAAAGTGGAGGTTCGAGCCCTCTCGGGAGTGGTGTGTTGCTTTATTTCTTTAGGCTGATAGCTTTGAAGATATGTTCTGATGGTGGTGAGAGTGGAGCAGGACTGTCTCAGTGGCGCAATTGGCGAGCGCGATCGGCTGTTAACCGAAAGGTTGGAGGTTCGAGCCCACCCGGTGGTGTTGCGGCGCTTTTTGTTTCTTTGGGCTGATAGCTTTAAAGATATGTCCTGATGGTGGTGAGTGTGGAGCAGGACTGTCTCCGTGGCGCAATTGGCTAGTGCGATCGGCTGTTAACCGAGAGCTTGGAGTTTCGAGCCCACCCGGTGGAGGTGTGGCGCTTCTTTTTCTTTGGGCTGATAGCTCTTAAGAAATGTTCTGACGGTGGTAAGAGTGGAGCACGACTTTCTCCGTGGCGCAATTGGCTAGCGCGATCTGCAGTTAACCGAAAAGTTGGAGGTTCGAGCCCACCCGGTGGTGGTGCGGCGCTTTTTTTTTCTTTGGGGGCTGACAGCTTTGAAGATATGTTCTGATGGTGGTGAGAGTGGAGCAGGACTGTCTCCGTGGCGCAATTGGCTAGCGCGATCGGCTGTTGACCGAAAGCTTGGAGTTTCGAGCCCACCCGGTAATGGTGCGGCGCTTTTTTTTTCTTTGGGCTGATAGCTTGAAGATATGTTCTGATGGTGGTGAGAGTGGAGCAGGACTGTCTCCGTGGCGCAATTGGCTAGTGCGATCGGCTGTTAACCGAGAGCTTGGAGTTTCGAGCCCACCCGGTGGTGGTGCGGCGCTTTTTGTTTCTTTGGGCTGATAGCTTTAAAGATGTGTTCTGATGGTGGTGAGAGCGGAGCAGGACTGTCTCCGTGGCGCACTTGGCTAGCGCGATCAGCAGTTAACCGAAAGCTTGGAGTTTCGAGCCCACCCGGTAGTGGTGCGGCGCTTTTGTTCCTTTGGGCTGGAGCTTTGAAGATATGTTCTGAAGGTGTTGAGAGTGGAGCAGGACTGTCTCCGTGCCGCAATTGGCTAGTGCGATCGGCTACTAACCGAAAGGTTGGACTTTCGAGCCCACCCGAGGACGGTGTGTCACTTTTTTTTCTTTGCGCTTATAGCTTTGAAGATATGTTTTGATGGTGGTGAGAGTGGAGCACGACTGTCTCCGTGGCGCCATTGGCTAACGCGATCGGCTGTTAATCGAAAGGTTGGATATTTGAGCCCACCAGGGGTTGGTGCGGCGCTTCTTTTTCTTTGGGCTGATAGCTCTTAAGAAATGTTCAGACGGTGGTAAGAGTGGAGCGCGACTGTCTCCGTGGCGCAATTGGCTGTTAACTGAAAGGTTGGAGGTTTGAGCCCACCCGGGGACGGTGTGTCGCTTTTTTTTCTTTTCGCTGATAGCTTTGAAGATATGTTCTGATGGTGGTGAGAGTGGAGCACGACTGTCTCCGTGGCGCAATTGGCTAGCGCGATCTGCTGTTGACCGAAAGGTTGCAGGTTCGAGCCCACCCGGTGGTGGTGCGGCACTTCTTTTTCTTTGGGCTGATAGCTCTGAAGAAATGTTCTGACGGTCGTAAGAGTGGAGCACGACTGTCTCCGTGGCGCAATTGGCTAGTGCGATCGGCAGTTAACCGAAAAGTGGGAGGTTCGAGCCCACCCGGTGGTGATGCGGCGCTTTTTTTTCTTTGGGCTGATAGCTTTGAAGATATGTTCTGATGGTGGTGAGAGTATAGCAGGACTGTCTCCGTGGCGCAATTTGCTAGCGCGATCGGCTGTTAACCGAAAGGTTGGAGGTTTGAGCCCTCCCGCGAGTAGTGTGTAGCTTTTTTCTTTGCACTGATAGCTTTGGAAACATGTTCTGACGGTGGTGAGATTGGAGCACGACTGTCTCCGTGGCGCAATTGGCTATCGCGATCGGCTGTTAACTGAAAGGTTGGAGGTTTGAGCCCTCTCGATAGTGGTGTGTTGCTTTTTTTCTTTAGGCTGATAGCTCTGAAGAAATGTTCTGACGGTGGTAAGAGTGGAGCACGACTGTCTCCGTGGCGCAATTGGCTGGTGCGATCGGCAGTTAACCGAAAAGTTGGAGGTTCGAGCCCACCCAGTGGTGGTGCGGCGCATTTTTTTTCTTTGAGCTGATAGCTTTGAAGATATGTTCTGATGGTGGTGAGAGTGGAGCAGGACTGTCTCCGTGGCGCAATTTGCTAGCGCGATCGGCTGTTAACCGAAAGGTTGGAGGTTCGTGCCCTCCCACGAGTAGTGTGTAGCTTTTTTCTTTGCACTGATAGCTTTGGAAACATGTTCTGACGGTGGTGAGATTGGAGCATGACTGTCTCCGTGGCGCAATTGGCTATCGCGATCGGCTGTTAACTGAAAGTTTGGAGGTTCAAGCCCTCTCGGGAGTGGTGTGTTGCTTTTTTTCTTTAGGCTGATAGCTTTGAAGATATAATCTGATGGTGGTGAGAGTGCAGCAGGACTGTCTCCGTGGCGCACTTGGCTAGAGCGATCGGCTGTTAACCGAAAGTTTGGAAGTTCGAGCCCACCCGAAGCTGGTGCGGCGCTTTTTTTTTCTTTGGGCTGATAGCTTTGAAGATATGTTCTGATGGTTGTGAGAGCGGAGCAGGACTGTCTCCGTGGCGCAATTGGTTAGCGCAATCGGCTGTTAACCGAAAGGTTGGAGGTTCGAGCCCACCCGGGAGTGGTGTGTTGCTTTTTTCTTTGCGCTGATAGCTTTGAAGATATGTTCTGATGGTGGTGAGAGTGGAGCACGACTGTCTCCGTGGCGCAATTTGCTAGCGCAATCGGCTGTTAACCGAAAGGTTGGTGGTTCGAGCCCTCCCGGGAGTGGTGTGTTGCTTTTTTTTTGCGCTGATAGCTTTGCAGACATGTTCTGACGGTGGTGAGATTAGAGCACGACTGTCTCCGTGGCGCAATTGGCTATCGCGATCGGCTGTTAACTGAAAGGTTGGAGGTTCGAGCCCTCCCGGGAGTGGTGTGTTGCTTTTTTTTCTTTAGGCTGATAGCTTTGAAGATATATTCTGATGGTGTTGAGAGTGGAGCGGGACTGTCTCCGTGGCGCAATTGGCTAGAGCGATCGGCTGTTAACCAAAAAGTTTGAGATTCGAGCCCACCCGGCGGTGGTGCGGCGGTTTTTTTTTCTTTGGGCTGATAGCTTTGAAGATATGTTCTGATGGTGGTGAGAGTGGAGCAGGTCTATCTCCGTTGCGCAATTGGCTAGCGCTATCGGCTCTTAACCGAAAGGTTGGAGGTTCGAGCCCACCCGGTGGTGCTGCGGCGCTTTTTTTTCTTTGAGCTGATAGCTCTGAACAACTGTTCTGACGGTGGTGACAGTGGAGCAGGACTGTCTCCGCGGCGCAATCGGCTAGCACGTTCGGTTGTCAACCGAAAACTTGGAGTTTCGAGCCCTCCCGGGAGTGGCGTGTTGCTTTTTTCTTTGCGCTGATAGCTTTAAGATATTCTCTGATGGTGGTGAGAGTGGAGCACGACTGTCTCCGTGGCGCAATTGGCTAGCGCGATCGGCTGTTAACCGAAAGGTTGGAGGTTCGAGCCCACCCGGTGGTGGTGGTGCGGCGCTTTTTTTTTCTTTGGGCTGATAGCTTTGAAGATATGTTCTGATGGTGGTGAGAGTGGAACAGGACTGTCTCCGTGGCGCAATTGGTTAGCGCAATCGGCTGTTAACCGAAAGGTTGGAGGTTCGAGCCCTCCCGGGAGTGGCGTGTTGCTTTTTTCTTTGCGCTGATAGCTTTTAAGATATCTTCTGATGGTGGTGAGAGTGGAGCACGACTGTCTCCGTGGCGCAATTGGCTAGCGCGATCGGCTGTTAACCGAAAGGTTGGAGGTTCGAGCCCACCCGGTGGTGGTGCGGCGCTTTTTTTTTCTTTGGGCTGATAGCTTTGAAGATATGTTCTGATGGTGGTGAGAGTGGAGCAGGACTGTCTCCGTGGCGCAATTGGTTAGCGCAATCGGCTGTTAACCGAAAGGTTGGAGGTTCGAGCCCTCCCGGGAGTGGCGTGTTGCTTTTTTCTTTGCGCTGATAGCTTTGAAGATATGTTCTGATGGTGGTGAGAGTGGAGCACGACTGTCTCCGTGGCGCAATTGGCTAGCGCGATCGGCTGTTAACCGAAAGGTTGGAGGTTCGAGCCCACCCGGTGGTGGTGCGGCGCTTTTTTTTCTTTGGGCTGATAGCTTTGAAGATATGTTCTGATGGTGGTGAGAGTATAGCAGGACTGTCTCTGTGGCGCAATTTGCTAGCGCTATCGGCTGTTAACCGGAAGGTTGGAGGTTCGAGCCCTCCCGCGAGTAGTGTGTAGCTTTTTTCTTTGCACTGATAGCTTTGGAAACATGTTCTGACGGTGGTGAGATTGGAGCACAACTGTCTCCGTGGCGCAATTGGCTATCGCCATCGGCTGTTAACTGAAAAAGTGGAGGTTCGAGCCCTCTCGGGAGTGGTGTGTTGCTTTTTTTCTTTAGGCTGATAGCTTTGAAGATATGTTCTGATGGTGGTGAGAGTGGAGCAGGACTGTCTCAGTGGCGCAATTGGCGAGCGCGATCGGCTGTTAACCGAAAGGTTGGAGGTTCGAGCCCACCCGGTGGTGTTGCGGCGCTTTTTGTTTCTTTGGGCTGATAGCTTTAAAGATGTGTCCTGATGGTGGTGAGAGCGGAGCAAGACTGTCTCCGTGGCGCAATTGGCTAGTGCGATCGGCTGTTAACCGAGAGCTTGGAGTTTCGAGCCCACCCGGTGGAGGTGTGGCGCTTCTTTTTCTTTGGGCTGATAGCTCTTAAGAAATGTTCTGACGGTGGTAAGAGTGGAGCACGACTTTCTCCGTGGCGCAATTGGCTAGCGCGATCTGCAGTTAACCGAAAAGTTGGAGGTTCGAGCCCACCCGGTGGTGGTGCGGCGCTTTTTTTTTTCTTTGGGGGCTGATAGCTTTGAAGATATGTTCTGATGGTGGTGAGAGTGGAGCAGGACTGTCTCCGTGGCGCAATTGGCTAGCGCAATCGGCTGTTAACCGAAAGCTTGGAGTTTCGAGCCCACCAGGTAAGGGTGCGGCGCTTTTTTTTCTTTGGGCTGATAGCTTGAAGATATGTTCTGATGGTGGTGAGAGTGGAGCAGGACTGTCTCCGTGGCGCAATTGGCTAGTGCGATCGGCTGTTAACCGAGAGCTTGGAGTTTCGAGCCCACCCGGTAGTGGTGCGGCGCTTTTGTTCCTTTGGGCTGGAGCTTTGAAGATATGTTCTGAAGGTGTTGAGAGTGGGGCAGGACTGTCTCCGTGACGCAATTGGCCAGCGCGATCGGCTACTAACCGAAAGGTTGGAGTTTCGAGCCCACCCGAGGACGGTGCGTCGCTTTTTTTTCTTTGCGCTGATAGCTTTGAAGATATGTTCTGATGGTGGTGAGAGTGGAGCACGACAGTCTCCGTGGCGCAATTGGCTAGCGCGATCGGCTACTAACCGAAAGGTTGGACTTTCGAGCCCACCCGAGGAAGGTGTGTCGCTTTTTTTTCTTTGCGCTTATAGCTTTGAAGATATGTTTTGATGGTGGTGAGAGTGGAGCACGACTGTCTCCGTGGCGCCATTGGCTAACGCGATCGGCTGTTAATCGAAAGGTTGGATATTTGAGCCCACAAGGGGGTGGTGCGGCGCTTCTTTTTCTTTGGGCTGATAGCTCTTAAGAAATGTTCAGACGGTGGTAAGAGTGGAGCGCGACTGTCTCCGTGGCGCAATTGGCTGTTAACTGAAAGGTTGGAGGTTTGAGCCCACCCGGGGACGGTGTGTCGCTTTTTTTTTCTTTTCGCTGATAGCTTTGAAGATATGTTCTGACGGTGGTGAGAGTGGAGCACGACTGTCTCCGTGGCGCAATTGGCTAGTGCGATCGGCAGTTAACCGAAAAGTTGGAGGTTCGAGCCCACCCGGTGGTGGTGCGGCGCTTTTTTTTCTTTGGGCTGATAGCTTTGAAGACATGTTCTGATGGTGGTGAGAGTGGAGCAGGACTGTCTCCGTTGCGCAATTCGCTAGCGCTATCGGCTGTTAACCGAAAGGTTGGAGGTTCGAGCCCTCCCGCGAGTAGTGTGTAGCTTTTTTCTTTGCACTGATAGCTTTGGAAACATGTTCTGACGGTGGTGAGATTGGAGCACGACTGTCTCCGTGGCGCAATTGGCTATCGCGATCGGCTGTTAACAGAAAGGTTGGAGGTTCAAGCCCTCTCGGGAGTGGTGTGTTGCTTTTTTTCTTTAGGCTGATAGCTTTGAAGATATAATCTGATGGTGGTGAGAGTGCAGCAGGACTGTCTCCGTGGCGCACTTGGCTAGAGCGATCGGCTGTTAACCGAAAATTTGGAAGTTCGAGCCCACCCGGTGGTGGTGCGGCGCTTTTTTTTTCTTTGGGCTGATAGCTTTGAAGATATGTTCTGATGGTGGTGAGAGTGGAGCAGGACTGTCTCCGTGGCGCAATTGGTTAGCGCAATCGGCTGTTAACCGAAAGGTTGGAGGTTCGAGCCCTCCCGGGAGTGGCGTGTTGCTTTTTTCTTTGCGCTGATAGCTTTGAAGATATGTTCTGATGGTGGTGACAGTGGAGCACGACTGTCTCCGTGGCGCAATTGGCTAGCGCGATCGGCTGTTAACCGAAAGGTTGGAGGTTCGAGCCCACCCGGTGGTGGTGCGGCGCTTTTTTTTTCTTTGGGCTGATAGCTTTGAAGATATGTTCTGATGGTGGTGAGAGTATAGCAGGACTGTCTCTGTGGCGCAATTCGCTAGCGCTATCGGCTGTTAACCGAAAAGTTGGAGGTTCGAGCCCTCCCGCGAGTAGTGTGTAGCTTTTTTCTTTGCACTGATAGCTTTGGAAACATGTTCTGACGGTGGTGAGATTGGAGCACAACTGTCTCCGTGGCGCAATTGGCTATCGCCATCGGCTGTTAACTGAAAAAGTGGAGGTTCGAGCCCTCTCGGGAGTGGTGTGTTGCTTTATTTCTTTAGGCTGATATCTTTGAAGATATGTTCTGATGGTGGTGAGAGTGGAGCAGGACTGTCTCAGTGGCGCAATTGGCGAGCGCGATCGGCTGTTAACCGAAAGGTTGGAGGTTCGAGCCCACCCGGTGGTGGTGGTGCGGCGCTTTTTTTTTCTTTGGGCTGATAGCTTTGAAGATATGTTCTGATGGTGGTGAGAGTGGAACAGGACTGTCTCCGTGGCGCAATTGGTTAGCGCAATCGGCTGTTAACCGAAAGGTTGGAGGTTCGAGCCCTCCCGGGAGTGGCGTGTTGCTTTTTTCTTTGCGCTGATAGCTTTTAAGATATCTTCTGATGGTGGTGAGAGTGGAGCACGACTGTCTCCGTGGCGCAATTGGCTAGCGCGATCGGCTGTTAACCGAAAGGTTGGAGGTTCGAGCCCACCCGGTGGTGGTGCGGCGCTTTTTTTTTCTTTGGGCTGATAGCTTTGAAGATATGTTCTGATGGTGGTGAGAGTGGAGCAGGACTGTCTCCGTGGCGCAATTGGTTAGCGCAATCGGCTGTTAACCGAAAGGTTGGAGGTTCGAGCCCTCCCGGGAGTGGCGTGTTGCTTTTTTCTTTGCGCTGATAGCTTTGAAGATATGTTCTGATGGTGGTGAGAGTGGAGCACGACTGTCTCCGTGGCGCAATTGGCTAGCGCGATCGGCTGTTAACCGAAAGGTTGGAGGTTCGAGCCCACCCGGTGGTGGTGCGGCGCTTTTTTTTCTTTGGGCTGATAGCTTTGAAGATATGTTCTGATGGTGGTGAGAGTATAGCAGGACTGTCTCTGTGGCGCAATTTGCTAGCGCTATCGGCTGTTAACCGGAAGGTTGGAGGTTCGAGCCCTCCCGCGAGTAGTGTGTAGCTTTTTTCTTTGCACTGATAGCTTTGGAAACATGTTCTGACGGTGGTGAGATTGGAGCACAACTGTCTCCGTGGCGCAATTGGCTATCGCCATCGGCTGTTAACTGAAAAAGTGGAGGTTCGAGCCCTCTCGGGAGTGGTGTGTTGCTTTTTTTCTTTAGGCTGATAGCTTTGAAGATATGTTCTGATGGTGGTGAGAGTGGAGCAGGACTGTCTCAGTGGCGCAATTGGCGAGCGCGATCGGCTGTTAACCGAAAGGTTGGAGGTTCGAGCCCACCCGGTGGTGTTGCGGCGCTTTTTGTTTCTTTGGGCTGATAGCTTTAAAGATGTGTCCTGATGGTGGTGAGAGCGGAGCAAGACTGTCTCCGTGGCGCAATTGGCTAGTGCGATCGGCTGTTAACCGAGAGCTTGGAGTTTCGAGCCCACCCGGTGGAGGTGTGGCGCTTCTTTTTCTTTGGGCTGATAGCTCTTAAGAAATGTTCTGACGGTGGTAAGAGTGGAGCACGACTTTCTCCGTGGCGCAATTGGCTAGCGCGATCTGCAGTTAACCGAAAAGTTGGAGGTTCGAGCCCACCCGGTGGTGGTGCGGCGCTTTTTTTTTTCTTTGGGGGCTGATAGCTTTGAAGATATGTTCTGATGGTGGTGAGAGTGGAGCAGGACTGTCTCCGTGGCGCAATTGGCTAGCGCAATCGGCTGTTAACCGAAAGCTTGGAGTTTCGAGCCCACCAGGTAAGGGTGCGGCGCTTTTTTTTCTTTGGGCTGATAGCTTGAAGATATGTTCTGATGGTGGTGAGAGTGGAGCAGGACTGTCTCCGTGGCGCAATTGGCTAGTGCGATCGGCTGTTAACCGAGAGCTTGGAGTTTCGAGCCCACCCGGTAGTGGTGCGGCGCTTTTGTTCCTTTGGGCTGGAGCTTTGAAGATATGTTCTGAAGGTGTTGAGAGTGGGGCAGGACTGTCTCCGTGACGCAATTGGCCAGCGCGATCGGCTACTAACCGAAAGGTTGGAGTTTCGAGCCCACCCGAGGACGGTGCGTCGCTTTTTTTTCTTTGCGCTGATAGCTTTGAAGATATGTTCTGATGGTGGTGAGAGTGGAGCACGACAGTCTCCGTGGCGCAATTGGCTAGCGCGATCGGCTACTAACCGAAAGGTTGGACTTTCGAGCCCACCCGAGGAAGGTGTGTCGCTTTTTTTTCTTTGCGCTTATAGCTTTGAAGATATGTTTTGATGGTGGTGAGAGTGGAGCACGACTGTCTCCGTGGCGCCATTGGCTAACGCGATCGGCTGTTAATCGAAAGGTTGGATATTTGAGCCCACAAGGGGGTGGTGCGGCGCTTCTTTTTCTTTGGGCTGATAGCTCTTAAGAAATGTTCAGACGGTGGTAAGAGTGGAGCGCGACTGTCTCCGTGGCGCAATTGGCTGTTAACTGAAAGGTTGGAGGTTTGAGCCCACCCGGGGACGGTGTGTCGCTTTTTTTTTCTTTTCGCTGATAGCTTTGAAGATATGTTCTGACGGTGGTGAGAGTGGAGCACGACTGTCTCCGTGGCGCAATTGGCTAGTGCGATCGGCAGTTAACCGAAAAGTTGGAGGTTCGAGCCCACCCGGTGGTGGTGCGGCGCTTTTTTTTCTTTGGGCTGATAGCTTTGAAGACATGTTCTGATGGTGGTGAGAGTGGAGCAGGACTGTCTCCGTTGCGCAATTCGCTAGCGCTATCGGCTGTTAACCGAAAGGTTGGAGGTTCGAGCCCTCCCGCGAGTAGTGTGTAGCTTTTTTCTTTGCACTGATAGCTTTGGAAACATGTTCTGACGGTGGTGAGATTGGAGCACGACTGTCTCCGTGGCGCAATTGGCTATCGCGATCGGCTGTTAACAGAAAGGTTGGAGGTTCAAGCCCTCTCGGGAGTGGTGTGTTGCTTTTTTTCTTTAGGCTGATAGCTTTGAAGATATAATCTGATGGTGGTGAGAGTGCAGCAGGACTGTCTCCGTGGCGCACTTGGCTAGAGCGATCGGCTGTTAACCGAAAATTTGGAAGTTCGAGCCCACCCGGTGGTGGTGCGGCGCTTTTTTTTTCTTTGGGCTGATAGCTTTGAAGATATGTTCTGATGGTGGTGAGAGTGGAGCAGGACTGTCTCCGTGGCGCAATTGGTTAGCGCAATCGGCTGTTAACCGAAAGGTTGGAGGTTCGAGCCCTCCCGGGAGTGGCGTGTTGCTTTTTTCTTTGCGCTGATAGCTTTGAAGATATGTTCTGATGGTGGTGACAGTGGAGCACGACTGTCTCCGTGGCGCAATTGGCTAGCGCGATCGGCTGTTAACCGAAAGGTTGGAGGTTCGAGCCCACCCGGTGGTGGTGCGGCGCTTTTTTTTTCTTTGGGCTGATAGCTTTGAAGATATGTTCTGATGGTGGTGAGAGTATAGCAGGACTGTCTCTGTGGCGCAATTCGCTAGCGCTATCGGCTGTTAACCGAAAAGTTGGAGGTTCGAGCCCTCCCGCGAGTAGTGTGTAGCTTTTTTCTTTGCACTGATAGCTTTGGAAACATGTTCTGACGGTGGTGAGATTGGAGCACAACTGTCTCCGTGGCGCAATTGGCTATCGCCATCGGCTGTTAACTGAAAAAGTGGAGGTTCGAGCCCTCTCGGGAGTGGTGTGTTGCTTTATTTCTTTAGGCTGATATCTTTGAAGATATGTTCTGATGGTGGTGAGAGTGGAGCAGGACTGTCTCAGTGGCGCAATTGGCGAGCGCGATCGGCTGTTAACCGAAAGGTTGGAGGTTCGAGCCCACCCGGTGGTGTTGCGGCGCTTTTTGTTTCTTTGGGCTGATAGCTTTAAAGATATGTCCTGATGGTGGTGAGTGTGGAGCAGGACTGTCTCCGTGGCGCAATTGGCTAGTGCGATCGGCTGTTAACCGAGAGCTTGGAGTTTCGAGCCCACCCGGTGGAGGTGTGGCGCTTCTTTTTCTTTGGGCTGATAGCTCTTAAGAAATGTTCTGACGGTGGTAAGAGTGGAGCACGACTTTCTCCGTGGCGCAATTGGCTAGCGCGATCTGCAGTTAACCGAAAAGTTGGAGGTTCGAGCCCACCCGGTGGTGGTGCGGCGCTTTTTTTTTCTTTGGGGGCTGACAGCTTTGAAGATATGTTCTGATGGTGGTGAGAGTGGAGCAGGACTGTCTCCGTGGCGCAATTGGCTAGCGCGATCGGCTGTTAACCGAAAGCTTGGAGTTTCGAGCCCACCCGGTAATGGTGCGGCGCTTTTTTTTCTTTGGGCTGATAGCTTGAAGATATGTTCTGATGGTGGTGAGAGTGGAGCAGGACTGTCTCCGTGGCGCAATTGGCTAGTGCGATCGGCTGTTAACCGAGAGCTTGGAGTTTCGAGCCCACCCGGTGGTGGTGCGGCGCTTTTTGTTTCTTTGGGCTGATAGCTTTAAAGATGTGTTCTGATGGTGGTGAGAGCGGAGCAGGACTGTCTCCGTGGCGCACTTGGCTAGCGCGATCAGCAGTTAACCGAAAGCTTGGAGTTTCGAGCCCACCCGGTAGTGGTGCGGCGCTTTTGTTCCTTTGGGCTGGAGCTTTGAAGATATGTTCTGAAGGTGTTGAGAGTGGAGCAGGACTGTCTCCGTGACGCAATTGGCCAGCGCGATCGGCTACTAACCGAAAGATTGGAGTTTCGAGCCCACCCGAGGACGGTGCGTCGCTTTTTTTTCTTTGCGCTGATAGCTTTGAAGATATGTTCTGATGGTGGTGAGAGTGGAGCACGACAGTCTCCGTGGCGCAATTGGCTAGTGCGATCGGCTACTAACCGAAAGGTTGGACTTTCGAGCCCACCCGAGGACGGTGTGTCGCTTTTTTTTCTTTGCGCTTATAGCTTTGAAGATATGTTTTGATGGTGGTGAGAGTGGAGCACGACTGTCTCCGTGGCGCCATTGGCTAACGCGATCGGCTGTTAATCGAAAGGTTGGATATTTGAGCCCACCAGGGGGTGGTGCGGCGCTTCTTTTTCTTTGGGCTGATAGCTCTTAAGAAATGTTCAGACGGTGGTAAGAGTGGAGCGCGACTGTCTCCGTGGCGCAATTGGCTGTTAAATGAAAGGTTGGAGGTTTGAGCCCACCCGGGGACGGTGTGTCGCTTTTTTTTCTTTTCGCTGATAGCTTTGAAGATATGTTCTGATGGTGGTGAGAGTGGAGCACGACTGTCTCCGTGGCGCAATTGGCTAGCGCGATCTGCTGTTGACCGAAAGGTTGCAGGTTCGAGCCCACCCGGTGGTGGTGCGGCACTTCTTTTTCTTTGGGCTGATAGCTCTGAAGAAATGTTCTGACGGTCGTAAGAGTGGAGCACGACTGTCTCCGTGGCGCAATTGGCTAGTGCGATCGGCAGTTAACCGAAAAGTGGGAGGTTCGAGCCCACCCGGTGGTGATGCGGCGCTTTTTTTTCTTTGGGCTGATAGCTTTGAAGATATGTTCTGATGGTGGTGAGAGTATAGCAGGACTGTCTCCGTGGCGCAATTTGCTAGCGCGATCGGCTGTTAACCGAAAGGTTGGAGGTTTGAGCCCTCCCGCGAGTAGTGTGTAGCTTTTTTCTTTGCACTGATAGCTTTGGAAACATGTTCTGACGGTGGTGAGATTGGAGCACGACTGTCTCCGTGGCGCAATTGGCTATCGCGATCGGCTGTTAACTGAAAGGTTGGAGGTTCGAGCCCTCTCGATAGTGGTGTGTTGCTTTTTTTCTTTAGGCTGATAGCTCTGAAGAAATGTTCTGACGGTGGTAAGAGTGGAGCACGACTGTCTCCGTGGCGCAATTGGCTAGTGCGATCGGCAGTTAACCGAAAAGTTGGAGGTTCGAGCCCACCCAGTGGTGGTGCGGCGCATTTTTTTTCTTTGAGCTGATAGCTTTGAAGATATGTTCTGATGGTGGTGAGAGTGGAGCAGGACTGTCTCCGTGGCGCAATTTGCTAGCGCGATCGGCTGTTAACCGAAAGGTTGGAGGTTCGTGCCCTCCCACGAGTAGTGTGTAGCTTTTTTCTTTGCACTGATAGCTTTGGAAACATGTTCTGACGGTGGTGAGATTGGAGCACGACTGTCTCCGTGGCGCAATTGGCTATCGCGATCGGCTGTTAACTGAAAGTTTGGAGGTTCAAGCCCTCTCGGGAGTGGTGTGTTGCTTTTTTTCTTTAGGCTGATAGCTTTGAAGATATAATCTGATGGTGGTGAGAGTGCAGCAGGACTGTCTCCGTGGCGCACTTGGCTAGAGCGATCGGCTGTTAACCGAAAGTTTGGAAGTTCGAGCCCACCCGAAGCTGGTGCGGCGCTTTTTTTTTCTTTGGGCTGATAGCTTTGAAGATATGTTCTGATGGTTGTGAGAGTGGAGCAGGACTGTCTCCATGGCGCAATTGGTTAGCGCAATCGGCTGTTAACCGAAAGGTTGGAGGTTCGAGCCCACCCGGGAGTGGTGTGTTGCTTTTTTCTTTGCGCTGATAGCTTTGAAGATATGTTCTGATGGTGGTGAGAGTGGAGCACGACTGTCTCCGTGGCGCAATTTGCTAGCGCAATCGGCTGTTAACCGAAAGGTTGGTGGTTCGAGCCCTCCCGGGAGTGGTGTGTTGCTTTTTTTTTGCGCTGATAGCTTTGCAGACATGTTCTGACGGTGGTGAGATTAGAGCACGACTGTCTCCGTGGCGCAATTGGCTATCGCGATCGGCTGTTAACTGAAAGGTTGGAGGTTCGAGCCCTCCCGGGAGTGGTGTGTTGCTTTTTTTTCTTTAGGCTGATAGCTTTGAAGATATATTCTGATGGTGTTGAGAGTGGAGCGGGACTGTCTCCGTGGCGCAATTGGCTAGAGCGATCGGCTGTTAACCAAAAAGTTTGAGATTCGAGCCCACCCGGCGGTGGTGCGGCGGTTTTTTTTTCTTTGGGCTGATAGCTTTGAAGATATGTTCTGATGGTGGTGAGAGTGGAGCAGGTCTATCTCCGTTGCGCAATTGGCTAGCGCTATCGGCTGTTAACCGAAAGGTTGGAGGTTCGAGCCCACCCGGTGGTGCTGCGGCGCTTTTTTTTCTATGAGCTGATAGCTCTGAACAACTGTTCTGACGGTGGTGACAGTGGAGCAGGACTGTCTCCGCGGCGCAATCGGCTAGCACGTTCGGTTGTCAACCGAAAACTTGGAGTTTCGAGCCCTCCCGGGAGTGGCGTGTTGCTTTTTTCTTTGCGCTGATAGCTTTAAGATATTCTCTGATGGTGGTGAGAGTGGAGCACGACTGTCTCCGTGGCGCAATTGGCTAGCGCGATCGGCTGTTAACCGAAAGGTTGGAGGTTCGAGCCCACCCGGTGGTGGTGGTGCGGCGCTTTTTTTTCCTTGGGCTGATAGCTTTGAAGATATGTTCTGATGGTGGTGAGAGTGGAACAGGACTGTCTCCGTGGCGCAATTGGTTAGCGCAATCGGCTGTTAACCGAAAGGTTGGAGGTTCGAGCCCTCCCGGGAGTGGCGTGTTGCTTTTTTCTTTGCGCTGATAGCTTTGAAGATATCTTCTGATGGTGGTGAGAGTGGAGCACGACTGTCTCCGTGGCGCAATTGGCTAGCGCGATCGGCTGTTAACCGAAAGGTTGGAGGTTCGAGCCCACCCGGTGGTGGTGCGGCGCTTTTTTTTTCTTTGGGCTGATAGCTTTGAAGATATGTTCTGATGGTGGTGAGAGTGGAGCAGGACTGTCTCCGTGGCGCAATTGGTTAGCGCAATCGGCTGTTAACCGAAAGGTTGGAGGTTCGAGCCCTCCCGGGAGTGGCGTGTTGCTTTTTTCTTTGCGCTGATAGCTTTGAAGATATGTTCTGATGGTGGTGAGAGTGGAGCACGACTGTCTCCGTGGCGCAATTGGCTAGCGCGATCGGCTGTTAACCGAAAGGTTGGAGGTTCGAGCCCACCCGGTGGTGGTGCGGCGCTTTTTTTTCTTTGGGCTGATAGCTTTGAAGATATGTTCTGATGGTGGTGAGAGTATAGCAGGACTGTCTCCGTGGCGCCATTGGCTAACGCGATCGGCTGTTAATCGAAAGGTTGGATATTTGAGCCCACCAGGGGGTGGTGCGGCGCTTCTTTTTCTTTGGGCTGATAGCTCTTAAGAAATGTTCAGACGGTGGTAAGAGTGGAGCGCGACTGTCTCCGTGGCGCAATTGGCTGTTAACTGAAAGGTTGGAGGTTTGAGCCCACCCGGGGACGGTGTGTCGCTTTTTTTTCTTTTCGCTGATAGCTTTGAAGATATGTTCTGATGGTGGTGAGAGTGGAGCACGACTGTCTCCGTGGCGCAATTGGCTAGCGCGATCTGCTGTTGACCGAAAGGTTGCAGGTTCGAGCCCACCCGGTGGTGGTGCGGCACTTCTTTTTCTTTGGGCTGATAGCTCTGAAGAAATGTTCTGACGGTCGTAAGAGTGGAGCACGACTGTCTCCGTGGCGCAATTGGCTAGTGCGATCGGCAGTTAACCGAAAAGTGGGAGGTTCGAGCCCACCCGGTGGTGATGCGGCGCTTTTTTTTCTTTGGGCTGATAGCTTTGAAGATATGTTCTGATGGTGGTGAGAGTATAGCAGGACTGTCTCCGTGGCGCAATTTGCTAGCGCGATCGGCTGTTAACCGAAAGGTTGGAGGTTTGAGCCCTCCCGCGAGTAGTGTGTAGCTTTTTTCTTTGCACTGATAGCTTTGGAAACATGTTCTGACGGTGGTGAGATTGGAGCACGACTGTCTCCGTGGCGCAATTGGCTATCGCGATCGGCTGTTAACTGAAAGGTTGGAGGTTCGAGCCCTCTCGATAGTGGTGTGTTGCTTTTTTTCTTTAGGCTGATAGCTCTGAAGAAATGTTCTGACGGTGGTAAGAGTGGAGCACGACTGTCTCCGTGGCGCAATTGGCTAGTGCGATCGGCAGTTAACCGAAAAGTTGGAGGTTCGAGCCCACCCAGTGGTGGTGCGGCGCATTTTTTTTCTTTGAGCTGATAGCTTTGAAGATATGTTCTGATGGTGGTGAGAGTGGAGCAGGACTGTCTCCGTGGCGCAATTTGCTAGCGCGATCGGCTGTTAACCGAAAGGTTGGAGGTTCGTGCCCTCCCACGAGTAGTGTGTAGCTTTTTTCTTTGCACTGATAGCTTTGGAAACATGTTCTGACGGTGGTGAGATTGGAGCACGACTGTCTCCGTGGCGCAATTGGCTATCGCGATCGGCTGTTAACTGAAAGTTTGGAGGTTCAAGCCCTCTCGGGAGTGGTGTGTTGCTTTTTTTCTTTAGGCTGATAGCTTTGAAGATATAATCTGATGGTGGTGAGAGTGCAGCAGGACTGTCTCCGTGGCGCACTTGGCTAGAGCGATCGGCTGTTAACCGAAAGTTTGGAAGTTCGAGCCCACCCGAAGCTGGTGCGGCGCTTTTTTTTCTTTGGGCTGATAGCTTTGAAGATATGTTCTGATGGTTGTGAGAGTGGAGCAGGACTGTCTCCATGGCGCAATTGGTTAGCGCAATCGGCTGTTAACCGAAAGGTTGGAGGTTCGAGCCCACCCGGGAGTGGTGTGTTGCTTTTTTCTTTGCGCTGATAGCTTTGAAGATATGTTCTGATGGTGGTGAGAGTGGAGCACGACTGTCTCCGTGGCGCAATTTGCTAGCGCAATCGGCTGTTAACCGAAAGGTTGGTGGTTCGAGCCCTCCCGGGAGTGGTGTGTTGCTTTTTTTTTGCGCTGATAGCTTTGCAGACATGTTCTGACGGTGGTGAGATTAGAGCACGACTGTCTCCGTGGCGCAATTGGCTATCGCGATCGGCTGTTAACTGAAAGGTTGGAGGTTCGAGCCCTCCCGGGAGTGGTGTGTTGCTTTTTTTTTCTTTAGGCTGATAGCTTTGAAGATATATTCTGATGGTGTTGAGAGTGGAGCGGGACTGTCTCCGTGGCGCAATTGGCTAGAGCGATCGGCTGTTAACCAAAAAGTTTGAGATTCGAGCCCACCCGGCGGTGGTGCGGCGGTTTTTTTTTCTTTGGGCTGATAGCTTTGAAGATATGTTCTGATGGTGGTGAGAGTGGAGCAGGTCTATCTCCGTTGCGCAATTGGCTAGCGCTATCGGCTGTTAACCGAAAGGTTGGAGGTTCGAGCCCACCCGGTGGTGCTGCGGCGCTTTTTTTTCTATGAGCTGATAGCTCTGAACAACTGTTCTGACGGTGGTGACAGTGGAGCAGGACTGTCTCCGCGGCGCAATCGGCTAGCACGTTCGGTTGTCAACCGAAAACTTGGAGTTTCGAGCCCTCCCGGGAGTGGCGTGTTGCTTTTTTCTTTGCGCTGATAGCTTTAAGATATTCTCTGATGGTGGTGAGAGTGGAGCACGACTGTCTCCGTGGCGCAATTGGCTAGCGCGATCGGCTGTTAACCGAAAGGTTGGAGGTTCGAGCCCACCCGGTGGTGGTGGTGCGGCGCTTTTTTTTCTTTGGGCTGATAGCTTTGAAGATATGTTCTGATGGTGGTGAGAGTGGAACAGGACTGTCTCCGTGGCGCAATTGGTTAGCGCAATCGGCTGTTAACCGAAAGGTTGGAGGTTCGAGCCCTCCCGGGAGTTGCGTGTTGCTTTTTTCTTTGCGCTGATAGCTTTGAAGATATCTTCTGATGGTGGTGAGAGTGGAGCACGACTGTCTCCGTGGCGCAATTGGCTAGCGCGATCGGCTGTTAACCGAAAGGTTGGAGGTTCGAGCCCACCCGGTGGTGGTGCGGCGCTTTTTTTTTCTTTGGGCTGATAGCTTTGAAGATATGTTCTGATGGTGGTGAGAGTGGAGCAGGACTGTCTCCGTGGCGCAATTGGTTAGCGCAATCGGCTGTTAACCGAAAGGTTGGAGGTTCGAGCCCTCCCGGGAGTGGCGTGTTGCTTTTTTCTTTGCGCTGATAGCTTTGAAGATATGTTCTGATGGTGGTGAGAGTGGAGCACGACTGTCTCCGTGGCGCAATTGGCTAGCGCGATCGGCTGTTAACCGAAAGGTTGGAGGTTCGAGCCCACCCGGTGGTGGTGCGGCGCTTTTTTTTCTTTGGGCTGATAGCTTTGAAGATATGTTCTGATGGTGGTGAGAGTATAGCAGGACTGTCTCTGTGGCGCAATTTGCTAGCGCTATCGGCTGTTAACCGGAAGGTTGGAGGTTCGAGCCCTCCCGCGAGTAGTGTGTAGCTTTTTTCTTTGCACTGATAGCTTTGGAAACATGTTCTGACGGTGGTGAGATTGGAGCACAACTGTCTCCGTGGCGCAATTGGCTATCGCCATCGGCTGTTAACTGAAAAAGTGGAGGTTCGAGCCCTCTCGGGAGTGGTGTGTTGCTTTTTTTCTTTAGGCTGATAGCTTTGAAGATATGTTCTGATGGTGGTGAGAGTGGAGCAGGACTGTCTCAGTGGCGCAATTGGCGAGCGCGATCGGCTGTTAACCGAAAGGTTGGAGGTTCGATCCCACCCGGTGGTGTTGCGGCGCTTTTTGTTTCTTTGGGCTGATATCTTTAAAGATGTGTCCTGATGGTGGTGAGAGCGGAGCAAGACTGTCTCCGTGGCGCAATTGGCTAGTGCGATCGGCTGTTAACCGAGAGCTTGGAGTTTCGAGCCCACCCGGTGGAGGTGTGGCGCTTCTTTTTCTTTGGGCTGATAGCTCTTAAGAAATGTTCTGACGGTGGTAAGAGTGGAGCACGACTTTCTCCGTGGCGCAATTGGCTAGCGCGATCTGCAGTTAACCGAAAAGTTGGAGGTTCGAGCCCACCCGGTGGTGGTGCGGCGCTTTTTTTTTCTTTGGGGGCTGATAGCTTTGAAGATATGTTCTGATGGTGGTGAGAGTGGAGCAGGACTGTCTCCGTGGCGCAATTGGCTAGCGCAATCGGCTGTTAACCGAAAGCTTGGAGTTTCGAGCCCACCAGGTAATGGTGCGGCGCTTTTTTTTCTTTGGGCTGATAGCTTGAAGATATGTTCTGATGGTGGTGAGAGTGGAGCAGGACTGTCTCCGTGGCGCAATTGGCTAGTGCGATCGGCTGTTAACCGAGAGCTTGGAGTTTCGAGCCCACCCGGTAGTGGTGCGGCGCTTTTGTTCCTTTGGGCTGGAGCTTTGAAGATATGTTCTGAAGGTGTTGAGAGTGGAGCAGGACTGTCTCCGTGACGCAATTGGCCAGCGCGATCGGCTACTAACCGAAAGGTTGGACTTTCGAGCCCACCCGAGGAAGGTGTGTCGCTTTTTTTTCTTTGCGCTTATAGCTTTGAAGATATGTTTTGATGGTGGTGAGAGTGGAGCACGACTGTCTCCGTGGCGCCATTGGCTAACGCGATCGGCTGTTAATCGAAAGGTTGGATATTTGAGCCCACCAGGGGGTGGTGCGGCGCTTCTTTTTCTTTGGGCTGATAGCTCTTAAGAAATGTTCAGACGGTGGTAAGAGTGGAGCGCGACTGTCTCCGTGGCGCAATTGGCTGTTAACTGAAAGGTTGGAGGTTTGAGCCCACCCGGGGACGGTGTGTCGCTTTTTTTTCTTTTCGCTGATAGCTTTGAAGATATGTTCTGATGGTGGTGAGAGTGGAGCACGACTGTCTCCGTGGCGCAATTGGCTAGCGCGATCTGCTGTTGACCGAAAGGTTGCAGGTTCGAGCCCACCCGGTGGTGGTGCGGCACTTCTTTTTCTTTGGGCTGATAGCTCTGAAGAAATGTTCTGACGGTCGTAAGAGTGGAGCACGACTGTCTCCGTGGCGCAATTGGCTAGTGCGATCGGCAGTTAACCGAAAAGTGGGAGGTTCGAGCCCACCCGGTGGTGATGCGGCGCTTTTTTTTCTTTGGGCTGATAGCTTTGAAGATATGTTCTGATGGTGGTGAGAGTATAGCAGGACTGTCTCCGTGGCGCAATTTGCTAGCGCGATCGGCTGTTAACCGAAAGGTTGGAGGTTTGAGCCCTCCCGCGAGTAGTGTGTAGCTTTTTTCTTTGCACTGATAGCTTTGGAAACATGTTCTGACGGTGGTGAGATTGGAGCACGACTGTCTCCGTGGCGCAATTGGCTATCGCGATCGGCTGTTAACTGAAAGGTTGGAGGTTCGAGCCCTCTCGATAGTGGTGTGTTGCTTTTTTTCTTTAGGCTGATAGCTCTGAAGAAATGTTCTGACGGTGGTAAGAGTGGAGCACGACTGTCTCCGTGGCGCAATTGGCTAGTGCGATCGGCAGTTAACCGAAAAGTTGGAGGTTCGAGCCCACCCAGTGGTGGTGCGGCGCATTTTTTTTCTTTGAGCTGATAGCTTTGAAGATATGTTCTGATGGTGGTGAGAGTGGAGCAGGACTGTCTCCGTGGCGCAATTTGCTAGCGCGATCGGCTGTTAACCGAAAGTTTGGAAGTTCGAGCCCACCCGAAGCTGGTGCGGCGCTTTTTTTTTCTTTGGGCTGATAGCTTTGAAGATATGTTCTGATGGTTGTGAGAGTGGAGCAGGACTGTCTCCATGGCGCAATTGGTTAGCGCAATCGGCTGTTAACCGAAAGGTTGGAGGTTCGAGCCCACCCGGGAGTGGTGTGTTGCTTTTTTCTTTGCGCTGATAGCTTTGAAGATATGTTCTGATGGTGGTGAGAGTGGAGCACGACTGTCTCCGTGGCGCAATTTGCTAGCGCAATCGGCTGTTAACCGAAAGGTTGGTGGTTCGAGCCCTCCCGGGAGTGGTGTGTTGCTTTTTTTTTGCGCTGATAGCTTTGCAGACATGTTCTGACGGTGGTGAGATTAGAGCACGACTGTCTCCGTGGCGCAATTGGCTATCGCGATCGGCTGTTAACTGAAAGGTTGGAGGTTCGAGCCCTCCCGGGAGTGGTGTGTTGCTTTTTTTTTCTTTAGGCTGATAGCTTTGAAGATATATTCTGATGGTGTTGAGAGTGGAGCGGGACTGTCTCCGTGGCGCAATTGGCTAGAGCGATCGGCTGTTAACCAAAAAGTTTGAGATTCGAGCCCACCCGGCGGTGGTGCGGCGGTTTTTTTTTCTTTGGGCTGATAGCTTTGAAGATATGTTCTGATGGTGGTGAGAGTGGAGCAGGTCTATCTCCGTTGCGCAATTGGCTAGCGCTATCGGCTGTTAACCGAAAGGTTGGAGGTTCGAGCCCACCCGGTGGTGCTGCGGCGCTTTTTTTTCTATGAGCTGATAGCTCTGAACAACTGTTCTGACGGTGGTGACAGTGGAGCAGGACTGTCTCCGCGGCGCAATCGGCTAGCACGTTCGGTTGTCAACCGAAAACTTGGAGTTTCGAGCCCTCCCGGGAGTGGCGTGTTGCTTTTTTCTTTGCGCTGATAGCTTTAAGATATTCTCTGATGGTGGTGAGAGTGGAGCACGACTGTCTCCGTGGCGCAATTGGCTAGCGCGATCGGCTGTTAACCGAAAGGTTGGAGGTTCGAGCCCACCCGGTGGTGGTGGTGCGGCGCTTTTTTTTCCTTGGGCTGATAGCTTTGAAGATATGTTCTGATGGTGGTGAGAGTGGAACAGGACTGTCTCCGTGGCGCAATTGGTTAGCGCAATCGGCTGTTAACCGAAAGGTTGGAGGTTCGAGCCCTCCCGGGAGTGGCGTGTTGCTTTTTTCTTTGCGCTGATAGCTTTGAAGATATCTTCTGATGGTGGTGAGAGTGGAGCACGACTGTCTCCGTGGCGCAATTGGCTAGCGCGATCGGCTGTTAACCGAAAGGTTGGAGGTTCGAGCCCACCCGGTGGTGGTGCGGCGCTTTTTTTTTCTTTGGGCTGATAGCTTTGAAGATATGTTCTGATGGTGGTGAGAGTGGAGCAGGACTGTCTCCGTGGCGCAATTGGTTAGCGCAATCGGCTGTTAACCGAAAGGTTGGAGGTTCGAGCCCTCCCGGGAGTGGCGTGTTGCTTTTTTCTTTGCGCTGATAGCTTTGAAGATATGTTCTGATGGTGGTGAGAGTGGAGCACGACTGTCTCCGTGGCGCAATTGGCTAGCGCGATCGGCTGTTAACCGAAAGGTTGGAGGTTCGAGCCCACCCGGTGGTGGTGCGGCGCTTTTTTTTCTTTGGGCTGATAGCTTTGAAGATATGTTCTGATGGTGGTGAGAGTATAGCAGGACTGTCTCCGTGGCGCCATTGGCTAACGCGATCGGCTGTTAATCGAAAGGTTGGATATTTGAGCCCACCAGGGGGTGGTGCGGCGCTTCTTTTTCTTTGGGCTGATAGCTCTTAAGAAATGTTCAGACGGTGGTAAGAGTGGAGCGCGACTGTCTCCGTGGCGCAATTGGCTGTTAACTGAAAGGTTGGAGGTTTGAGCCCACCCGGGGACGGTGTGTCGCTTTTTTTTCTTTTCGCTGATAGCTTTGAAGATATGTTCTGATGGTGGTGAGAGTGGAGCACGACTGTCTCCGTGGCGCAATTGGCTAGCGCGATCTGCTGTTGACCGAAAGGTTGCAGGTTCGAGCCCACCCGGTGGTGGTGCGGCACTTCTTTTTCTTTGGGCTGATAGCTCTGAAGAAATGTTCTGACGGTCGTAAGAGTGGAGCACGACTGTCTCCGTGGCGCAATTGGCTAGTGCGATCGGCAGTTAACCGAAAAGTGGGAGGTTCGAGCCCACCCGGTGGTGATGCGGCGCTTTTTTTTCTTTGGGCTGATAGCTTTGAAGATATGTTCTGATGGTGGTGAGAGTATAGCAGGACTGTCTCCGTGGCGCAATTTGCTAGCGCGATCGGCTGTTAACCGAAAGGTTGGAGGTTTGAGCCCTCCCGCGAGTAGTGTGTAGCTTTTTTCTTTGCACTGATAGCTTTGGAAACATGTTCTGACGGTGGTGAGATTGGAGCACGACTGTCTCCGTGGCGCAATTGGCTATCGCGATCGGCTGTTAACTGAAAGGTTGGAGGTTCGAGCCCTCTCGATAGTGGTGTGTTGCTTTTTTTCTTTAGGCTGATAGCTCTGAAGAAATGTTCTGACGGTGGTAAGAGTGGAGCACGACTGTCTCCGTGGCGCAATTGGCTAGTGCGATCGGCAGTTAACCGAAAAGTTGGAGGTTCGAGCCCACCCAGTGGTGGTGCGGCGCATTTTTTTTCTTTGAGCTGATAGCTTTGAAGATATGTTCTGATGGTGGTGAGAGTGGAGCAGGACTGTCTCCGTGGCGCAATTTGCTAGCGCGATCGGCTGTTAACCGAAAGGTTGGAGGTTCGTGCCCTCCCACGAGTAGTGTGTAGCTTTTTTCTTTGCACTGATAGCTTTGGAAACATGTTCTGACGGTGGTGAGATTGGAGCACGACTGTCTCCGTGGCGCAATTGGCTATCGCGATCGGCTGTTAACTGAAAGTTTGGAGGTTCAAGCCCTCTCGGGAGTGGTGTGTTGCTTTTTTTCTTTAGGCTGATAGCTTTGAAGATATAATCTGATGGTGGTGAGAGTGCAGCAGGACTGTCTCCGTGGCGCACTTGGCTAGAGCGATCGGCTGTTAACCGAAAGTTTGGAAGTTCGAGCCCACCCGAAGCTGGTGCGGCGCTTTTTTTTCTTTGGGCTGATAGCTTTGAAGATATGTTCTGATGGTTGTGAGAGTGGAGCAGGACTGTCTCCATGGCGCAATTGGTTAGCGCAATCGGCTGTTAACCGAAAGGTTGGAGGTTCGAGCCCACCCGGGAGTGGTGTGTTGCTTTTTTCTTTGCGCTGATAGCTTTGAAGATATGTTCTGATGGTGGTGAGAGTGGAGCACGACTGTCTCCGTGGCGCAATTTGCTAGCGCAATCGGCTGTTAACCGAAAGGTTGGTGGTTCGAGCCCTCCCGGGAGTGGTGTGTTGCTTTTTTTTTGCGCTGATAGCTTTGCAGACATGTTCTGACGGTGGTGAGATTAGAGCACGACTGTCTCCGTGGCGCAATTGGCTATCGCGATCGGCTGTTAACTGAAAGGTTGGAGGTTCGAGCCCTCCCGGGAGTGGTGTGTTGCTTTTTTTTTCTTTAGGCTGATAGCTTTGAAGATATATTCTGATGGTGTTGAGAGTGGAGCGGGACTGTCTCCGTGGCGCAATTGGCTAGAGCGATCGGCTGTTAACCAAAAAGTTTGAGATTCGAGCCCACCCGGCGGTGGTGCGGCGGTTTTTTTTTCTTTGGGCTGATAGCTTTGAAGATATGTTCTGATGGTGGTGAGAGTGGAGCAGGTCTATCTCCGTTGCGCAATTGGCTAGCGCTATCGGCTGTTAACCGAAAGGTTGGAGGTTCGAGCCCACCCGGTGGTGCTGCGGCGCTTTTTTTTCTATGAGCTGATAGCTCTGAACAACTGTTCTGACGGTGGTGACAGTGGAGCAGGACTGTCTCCGCGGCGCAATCGGCTAGCACGTTCGGTTGTCAACCGAAAACTTGGAGTTTCGAGCCCTCCCGGGAGTGGCGTGTTGCTTTTTTCTTTGCGCTGATAGCTTTAAGATATTCTCTGATGGTGGTGAGAGTGGAGCACGACTGTCTCCGTGGCGCAATTGGCTAGCGCGATCGGCTGTTAACCGAAAGGTTGGAGGTTCGAGCCCACCCGGTGGTGGTGGTGCGGCGCTTTTTTTTCTTTGGGCTGATAGCTTTGAAGATATGTTCTGATGGTGGTGAGAGTGGAACAGGACTGTCTCCGTGGCGCAATTGGTTAGCGCAATCGGCTGTTAACCGAAAGGTTGGAGGTTCGAGCCCTCCCGGGAGTTGCGTGTTGCTTTTTTCTTTGCGCTGATAGCTTTGAAGATATCTTCTGATGGTGGTGAGAGTGGAGCACGACTGTCTCCGTGGCGCAATTGGCTAGCGCGATCGGCTGTTAACCGAAAGGTTGGAGGTTCGAGCCCACCCGGTGGTGGTGCGGCGCTTTTTTTTTCTTTGGGCTGATAGCTTTGAAGATATGTTCTGATGGTGGTGAGAGTGGAGCAGGACTGTCTCCGTGGCGCAATTGGTTAGCGCAATCGGCTGTTAACCGAAAGGTTGGAGGTTCGAGCCCTCCCGGGAGTGGCGTGTTGCTTTTTTCTTTGCGCTGATAGCTTTGAAGATATGTTCTGATGGTGGTGAGAGTGGAGCACGACTGTCTCCGTGGCGCAATTGGCTAGCGCGATCGGCTGTTAACCGAAAGGTTGGAGGTTCGAGCCCACCCGGTGGTGGTGCGGCGCTTTTTTTTCTTTGGGCTGATAGCTTTGAAGATATGTTCTGATGGTGGTGAGAGTATAGCAGGACTGTCTCTGTGGCGCAATTTGCTAGCGCTATCGGCTGTTAACCGGAAGGTTGGAGTTTCGAGCCCTCCCGCGAGTAGTGTGTAGCTTTTTTCTTTGCACTGATAGCTTTGGAAACATGTTCTGACGGTGGTGAGATTGGAGCACAACTGTCTCCGTGGCGCAATTGGCTATCGCCATCGGCTGTTAACTGAAAAAGTGGAGGTTCGAGCCCTCTCGGGAGTGGTGTGTTGCTTTTTTTCTTTAGGCTGATAGCTTTGAAGATATGTTCTGATGGTGGTGAGAGTGGAGCAGGACTGTCTCAGTGGCACAATTGGCGAGCGCGATCGGCTGTTAACCGAAAGGTTGGAGGTTCGATCCCACCCGGTGGTGTTGCGGCGCTTTTTGTTTCTTTGGGCTGATATCTTTAAAGATGTGTCCTGATGGTGGTGAGAGCGGAGCAAGACTGTCTCCGTGGCGCAATTGGCTAGTGCGATCGGCTGTTAACCGAGAGCTTGGAGTTTCGAGCCCACCCGGTGGAGGTGTGGCGCTTCTTTTTCTTTGGGCTGATAGCTCTTAAGAAATGTTCTGACGGTGGTAAGAGTGGAGCACGACTTTCTCCGTGGCGCAATTGGCTAGCGCGATCTGCAGTTAACCGAAAAGTTGGAGGTTCGAGCCCACCCGGTGGTGGTGCGGCGCTTTTTTTTTCTTTGGGGGCTGATAGCTTTGAAGATATGTTCTGATGGTGGTGAGAGTGGAGCAGGACTGTCTCCGTGGCGCAATTGGCTAGCGCAATCGGCTGTTAACCGAAAGCTTGGAGTTTCGAGCCCACCAGGTAATGGTGCGGCGCTTTTTTTTTCTTTGGGCTGATAGCTTGAAGATATGTTCTGATGGTGGTGAGAGTGGAGCAGGACTGTCTCCGTGGCGCAATTGGCTAGTGCGATCGGCTGTTAACCGAGAGCTTGGAGTTTCGAGCCCACCCGGTAGTGGTGCGGCGCTTTTGTTCCTTTGGGCTGGAGCTTTGAAGATATGTTCTGAAGGTGTTGAGAGTGGAGCAGGACTGTCTCCGTGACGCAATTGGCCAGCGCGATCGGCTACTAACCGAAAGGTTGGACTTTCGAGCCCACCCGAGGAAGGTGTGTCGCTTTTTTTTCTTTGCGCTTATAGCTTTGAAGATATGTTTTGATGGTGGTGAGAGTGGAGCACGACTGTCTCCGTGGCGCCATTGGCTAACGCGATCGGCTGTTAATCGAAAGGTTGGATATTTGAGCCCACCAGGGGGTGGTGCGGCGCTTCTTTTTCTTTGGGCTGATAGCTCTTAAGAAATGTTCAGACGGTGGTAAGAGTGGAGCGCGACTGTCTCCGTGGCGCAATTGGCTGTTAACTGAAAGGTTGGAGGTTTGAGCCCACCCGGGGACGGTGTGTCGCTTTTTTTTCTTTTCGCTGATAGCTTTGAAGATATGTTCTGATGGTGGTGAGAGTGGAGCACGACTGTCTCCGTGGCGCAATTGGCTAGCGCGATCTGCTGTTGACCGAAAGGTTGCAGGTTCGAGCCCACCCGGTGGTGGTGCGGCACTTCTTTTTCTTTGGGCTGATAGCTCTGAAGAAATGTTCTGACGGTCGTAAGAGTGGAGCACGACTGTCTCCGTGGCGCAATTGGCTAGTGCGATCGGCAGTTAACCGAAAAGTGGGAGGTTCGAGCCCACCCGGTGGTGATGCGGCGCTTTTTTTTCTTTGGGCTGATAGCTTTGAAGATATGTTCTGATGGTGGTGAGAGTATAGCAGGACTGTCTCCGTGGCGCAATTTGCTAGCGCGATCGGCTGTTAACCGAAAGGTTGGAGGTTTGAGCCCTCCCGCGAGTAGTGTGTAGCTTTTTTCTTTGCACTGATAGCTTTGGAAACATGTTCTGACGGTGGTGAGATTGGAGCACGACTGTCTCCGTGGCGCAATTGGCTATCGCGATCGGCTGTTAACTGAAAGGTTGGAGGTTCGAGCCCTCTCGATAGTGGTGTGTTGCTTTTTTTCTTTAGGCTGATAGCTCTGAAGAAATGTTCTGACGGTGGTAAGAGTGGAGCACGACTGTCTCCGTGGCGCAATTGGCTAGTGCGATCGGCAGTTAACCGAAAAGTTGGAGGTTCGAGCCCACCCAGTGGTGGTGCGGCGCATTTTTTTTCTTTGAGCTGATAGCTTTGAAGATATGTTCTGATGGTGGTGAGAGTGGAGCAGGACTGTCTCCGTGGCGCAATTTGCTAGCGCGATCGGCTGTTAACCGAAAGGTTGGAGGTTCGTGCCCTCCCACGAGTAGTGTGTAGCTTTTTTCTTTGCACTGATAGCTTTGGAAACATGTTCTGACGGTGGTGAGATTGGAGCACGACTGTCTCCGTGGCGCAATTGGCTATCGCGATCGGCTGTTAACTGAAAGTTTGGAGGTTCAAGCCCTCTCGGGAGTGGTGTGTTGCTTTTTTTCTTTAGGCTGATAGCTTTGAAGATATAATCTGATGGTGGTGAGAGTGCAGCAGGACTGTCTCCGTGGCGCACTTGGCTAGAGCGATCGGCTGTTAACCGAAAGTTTGGAAGTTCGAGCCCACCCGAAGCTGGTGCGGCGCTTTTTTTTTTCTTTGGGCTGATAGCTTTGAAGATATGTTCTGATGGTTGTGAGAGTGGAGCAGGACTGTCTCCATGGCGCAATTGGTTAGCGCAATCGGCTGTTAACCGAAAGGTTGGAGGTTCGAGCCCACCCGGGAGTGGTGTGTTGCTTTTTTCTTTGCGCTGATAGCTTTGAAGATATGTTCTGATGGTGGTGAGAGTGGAGCACGACTGTCTCCGTGGCGCAATTTGCTAGCGCAATCGGCTGTTAACCGAAAGGTTGGTGGTTCGAGCCCTCCCGGGAGTGGTGTGTTGCTTTTTTTTGCGCTGATAGCTTTGCAGACATGTTCTGACGGTGGTGAGATTAGAGCACGACTGTCTCCGTGGCGCAATTGGCTATCGCGATCGGCTGTTAACTGAAAGGTTGGAGGTTCGAGCCCTCCCGGGAGTGGTGTGTTGCTTTTTTTTTCTTTAGGCTGATAGCTTTGAAGATATATTCTGATGGTGTTGAGAGTGGAGCGGGACTGTCTCCGTGGCGCAATTGGCTAGAGCGATCGGCTGTTAACCAAAAAGTTTGAGATTCGAGCCCACCCGGCGGTGGTGCGGCGTTTTTTTTTCTTTGGGCTGATAGCTTTGAAGATATGTTCTGATGGTGGTGAGAGTGGAGCAGGTCTATCTCCGTTGCGCAATTGGCTAGCGCTATCGGCTGTTAACCGAAAGGTTGGAGGTTCGAGCCCACCCGGTGGTGCTGCGGCGCTTTTTTTTCTATGAGCTGATAGCTCTGAACAACTGTTCTGACGGTGGTGACAGTGGAGCAGGACTGTCTCCGCGGCGCAATCGGCTAGCACGTTCGGTTGTCAACCGAAAACTTGGAGTTTCGAGCCCTCCCGGGAGTGGCGTGTTGCTTTTTTCTTTGCGCTGATAGCTTTAAGATATTCTCTGATGGTGGTGAGAGTGGAGCACGACTGTCTCCGTGGCGCAATTGGCTAGCGCGATCGGCTGTTAACCGAAAGGTTGGAGGTTCGAGCCCACCCGGTGGTGGTGGTGCGGCGCTTTTTTTTCTTTGGGCTGATAGCTTTGAAGATATGTTCTGATGGTGGTGAGAGTGGAACAGGACTGTCTCCGTGGCGCAATTGGTTAGCGCAATCGGCTGTTAACCGAAAGGTTGGAGGTTCGAGCCCTCCCGGGAGTGGCGTGTTGCTTTTTTCTTTGCGCTGATAGCTTTGAAGATATCTTCTGATGGTGGTGAGAGTGGAGCACGACTGTCTCCGTGGCGCAATTGGCTAGCGCGATCGGCTGTTAACCGAAAGGTTGGAGGTTCGAGCTCACCCGGTGGTGGTGCGGCGCTTTTTTTTTCTTTGGGCTGATAGCTTTGAAGATATGTTCTGATGGTGGTGAGAGTGGAGCAGGACTGTCTCCGTGGCGCAATTGGTTAGCGCAATCGGCTGTTAACCGAAAGGTTGGAGGTTCGAGCCCTCCCGGGAGTGGCGTGTTGCTTTTTTCTTTGCGCTGATAGCTTTGAAGATATGTTCTGATGGTGGTGAGAGTGGAGCACGACTGTCTCCGTGGCGCAATTGGCTAGCGCGATCGGCTGTTAACCGAAAGGTTGGAGGTTCGAGCCCACCCGGTGGTGGTGCGGCGCTTTTTTTTCTTTGGGCTGATAGCTTTGAAGATATGTTCTGATGGTGGTGAGAGTATAGCAGGACTGTCTCTGTGGCGCAATTTGCTAGCGCTATCGGCTGTTAACCGGAAGGTTGGAGGTTCGAGCCCTCCCGCGAGTAGTGTGTAGCTTTTTTCTTTGCACTGATAGCTTTGGAAACATGTTCTGACGGTGGTGAGATTGGAGCACAACTGTCTCCGTGGCGCAATTGGCTATCGCCATCGGCTGTTAACTGAAAAAGTGGAGGTTCGAGCCCTCTCGGGAGTGGTGTGTTGCTTTTTTTCTTTAGGCTGATAGCTTTGAAGATATGTTCTGATGGTGGTGAGAGTGGAGCAGGACTGTCTCAGTGGCGCAATTGGCGAGCGCGATCGGCTGTTAACCGAAAGGTTGGAGGTTCGATCCCACCCGGTGGTGTTGCGGCGCTTTTTGTTTCTTTGGGCTGATAGCTTTAAAGATGTGTCCTGATGGTGGTGAGAGCGGAGCAAGACTGTCTCCGTGGCGCAATTGGCTAGTGCGATCGGCTGTTAACCGAGAGCTTGGAGTTTCGAGCCCACCCGGTGGAGGTGTGGCGCTTCTTTTTCTTTGGGCTGATAGCTCTTAAGAAATGTTCTGACGGTGGTAAGAGTGGAGCACGACTTTCTCCGTGGCGCAATTAGCTAGCGCGATCTGCAGTTAACCGAAAAGTTGGAGGTTCGAGCCCACCCGGTGGTGGTGCGGCGCTTTTTTTTTCTTTGGGGGCTGATAGCTTTGAAGATATGTTCTGATGGTGGTGAGAGTGGAGCAGGACTGTCTCCGTGGCGCAATTGGCTAGCGCAATCGGCTGTTAACCGAAAGCTTGGAGTTTCGAGCCCACCAGGTAATGGTGCGGCGCTTTTTTTTCTTTGGGCTGATAGCTTGAAGATATGTTCTGATGGTGGTGAGAGTGGAGCAGGACTGTCTCCGTGGCGCAATTGGCTAGTGCGATCGGCTGTTAACCGAGAGCTTGGAGTTTCGAGCCCACCCGGTAGTGGTGCGGCGCTTTTGTTCCTTTGGGCTGGAGCTTTGAAGATATGTTCTGAAGGTGTTGAGAGTGGAGCAGGACTGTCTCCGTGACGCAATTGGCCAGCGCGATCGGCTACTAACCGAAAGGTTGGAGTTTCGAGCCCACCCGGTGGTGGTGCGGCGCTTTTTTTTTCTTTGGGGGCTGACAGCTTTGAAGATATGTTCTGATGGTGGTGAGAGTGGAGCAGGACTGTCTCCGTGGCGCAATTGGCTAGCGCGATCGGCTGTTAACCGAAAGCTTGGAGTTTCGAGCCCACCCGGTAATGGTGCGGCGCTTTTTTTTCTTTGGGCTGATAGCTTGAAGATATGTTCTGATGGTGGTGAGAGTGGAGCAGGACTGTCTCCGTGGCGCAATTGGCTAGTGCGATCGGCTGTTAACCGAGAGCTTGGAGTTTCGAGCCCACCCGGTGGTGGTGCGGCGCTTTTTGTTTCTTTGGGCTGATAGCTTTAAAGATGTGTTCTGATGGTGGTGAGAGCGGAGCAGGACTGTCTCCGTGGCGCACTTGGCTAGCGCGATCAGCAGTTAACCGAAAGCTTGGAGTTTCGAGCCCACCCGGTAGTGGTGCGGCGCTTTTGTTCCTTTGGGCTGGAGCTTTGAAGATATGTTCTGAAGGTGTTGAGAGTGGAGCAGGACTGTCTCCGTGACGCAATTGGCCAGCGCGATCGGCTACTAACCGAAAGATTGGAGTTTCGAGCCCACCCGAGGACGGTGCGTCGCTTTTTTTTCTTTGCGCTGATAGCTTTGAAGATATGTTCTGATGGTGGTGAGAGTGGAGCACGACAGTCTCCGTGGCGCAATTGGCTAGTGCGATCGGCTACTAACCGAAAGGTTGGACTTTCGAGCCCACCCGAGGACGGTGTGTCGCTTTTTTTTCTTTGCGCTTATAGCTTTGAAGATATGTTTTGATGGTGGTGAGAGTGGAGCACGACTGTCTCCGTGGCGCCATTGGCTAACGCGATCGGCTGTTAATCGAAAGGTTGGATATTTGAGCCCACCAGGGGGTGGTGCGGCGCTTCTTTTTCTTTGGGCTGATAGCTCTTAAGAAATGTTCAGACGGTGGTAAGAGTGGAGCGCGACTGTCTCCATGGCGCAATTGGCTGTTAACTGAAAGGTTGGAGGTTTGAGCCCACCCGTGGACGGTGTGTCGCTTTTTTTTCTTTTCGCTGATAGCTTTGAAGATATGTTCTGATGGTGGTGAGAGTGGAGCACGACTGTCTCCGTGGCGCAATTGGCTAGCGCGATCTCCTGTTGACCGAAAGGTTGCAGGTTCGAGCCCACCCGGTGGTGGTGCGGCACTTCTTTTTCTTTGGGCTGATAGCTCTGAAGAAATGTTCTGACGGTCGTAAGAGTGGAGCACGACTGTCTCCGTGGCGCAATTGGCTAGTGCGATCGGCAGTTAACCGAAAAGTGGGAGGTTCGAGCCCACCCGGTGGTGATGCGGCGCTTTTTTTTCTTTGGGCTGATAGCTTTGAAGATATGTTCTGATGGTGGTGAGAGTATAGCAGGACTGTCTCCGTGGCGCAATTTGCTAGCGCGATCGGCTGTTAACCGAAAGGTTGGAGGTTTGAGCCCTCCCGCGAGTAGTGTGTAGCTTTTTTCTTTGCACTGATAGCTTTGGAAACATGTTCTGACGGTGGTGAGATTGGAGCACGACTGTCTCCGTGGCGCAATTGGCTATCGCGATCGGCTGTTAACTGAAAGGTTGGAGGTTCGAGCCCTCTCGATAGTGGTGTGTTGCTTTTTTTCTTTAGGCTGATAGCTCTGAAGAAATGTTCTGACGGTGGTAAGAGTGGAGCACGACTGTCTCCGTGGCGCAATTGGCTAGTGCGATCGGCAGTTAACCGAAAAGTTGGAGGTTCGAGCCCACCCAGTGGTGGTGCGGCGCATTTTTTTTCTTTGAGCTGATAGCTTTGAAGATATGTTCTGATGGTGGTGAGAGTGGAGCAGGACTGTCTCCGTGGCGCAATTTGCTAGCGCGATTGGCTGTTAACCGAAAGGTTGGAGGTTCGTGCCCTCCCACGAGTAGTGTGTAGCTTTTTTCTTTGCACTGATAGCTTTGGAAACATGTTCTGACGGTGGTGAGATTGGAGCACGACTGTCTCCGTGGCGCAATTGGCTATCGCGATCGGCTGTTAACTGAAAGTTTGGAGGTTCAAGCCCTCTCGGGAGTGGTGTGTTGCTTTTTTTCTTTAGGCTGATAGCTTTGAAGATATAATCTGATGGTGGTGAGAGTGCAGCAGGACTGTCTCCGTGGCGCACTTGGCTGGAGCGATCGGCTGTTAACCGAAAGGTTGGAGGTTCGAGCCCACCCGGTGGTGGTGGTGCGGCGCTTTTTTTTTCTTTGGGCTGATAGCTTTGAAGATATGTTCTGATGGTGGTGAGAGTATAGCAGGACTGTCTCCGTGGCGCAATTAGCTTGCGCGATCGGCTGTTAACCGAAAGGTTGGAGGTTCGAGCCCTCCCGCGAGTAGTGTGTAGCTTTTTTCTTTGCGCTGATAGCTTTGAAGATATGTTCTGATGGTGGTGAGAGTGGAGCACGACTGTCTCCGTGGCGCAATTTGCTAGCGCAATCGGCTGTTAACCGAAAGGTTGGTGGTTCGAGCCCTCCCGGGAATGGTGTGTTGCTTTTTTTTTGCGCTGATAGCTTTGCAGACATGTTCTGACGGTGGTGAGATTAGAGCACGACTGTCTCCGTGGCGCAATTGGCTATCGCGATCGGCTGTTAACTGAAAGGTTGGAGGTTCGAGCCCTCCCGGGAGTGGTGTGTTGCTTTTTTTTTCTTTAGGCTGATAGCTTTGAAGATATATTCTGATGGTGTTGAGAGTGGAGCGGGACTGTCTCCGTGGCGCAATTGGCTAGAGCGATCGGCTGTTAACCAAAAAGTTTGAGATTCGAGCCCACCCGGCGGAGGTGCGGCGGTTTTTTTTTCTTTGGGCTGATAGCTTTGAAGATATGTTCTGATGGTGGTGAGAGTGGAGCAGGTCTATCTCCGTTGCGCAATTGGCTAGCGCTATCGGCTGTTAACCGAAAGGTTGGAGGTTCGAGCCCACCCGGTGGTGCTGCGGCGCTTTTTTTTCTTTGAGCTGATAGCTCTGAACAACTGTTCTGACGGTGGTGACAGTGGAGCAGGACTGTCTCCGCGGCGCAATCGGCTAGCACGTTCGGTTGTCAACCGAAAACTTGGAGTTTCGAGCCCTCCCGGGAGTGGCGTGTTGCTTTTTTCTTTGCGCTGATAGCTTTAAGATATTCTCTGATGGTGGTGAGAGTGGAGCACGACAGTCTCCGTGGCGCAATTGGCTAGCGCGATCGGCTGTTAGCCGAAAGGTTGGAGGTTCGAGCCCACCCGGTGGTGGTGGTGCGGCGCTTTTTTTTTCTTTGGGCTGATAGCTTTGAAGATATGTTCTGATGGTGGTGAGAGTGGAACAGGACTTTCTCCGTGGCGCAATTGGTTAGCGCAATCGGCTGTTAACCGAAAGGTTGGAGGTTCGAGCCCTCCCGGGAGTGGCGTGTTGCTTTTTTCTTTGCGCTGATAGCTTTGAAGATATCTTCTGATGGTGGTGAGAGTGGAGCACGACTGTCTCCGTGGCGCAATTGGCTAGCGCGATCGGCTGTTAACCGAAAGGTTGGAGGTTCGAGCCCACCCGGTGGTGGTGCGGCGCTTTTTTTTCTTTGGGCTGATAGCTTTGAAGATATGTTCTGATGGTGGTGAGAGTGGAGCAGGACTGTCTCCGTGGCGCAATTGGTTAGCGCAATCGGCTGTTAACCGAAAGGTTGGAGGTTCGAGCCCTCCCGGGAGTGGCGTGTTGCTTTTTTCTTTGCGCTGATAGCTTTGAAGATATGTTCTGATGGTGGTGAGAGTGGAGCACGACTGTCTCCGTGGCGCAATTGGCTAGCGCGATCGGCTGTTAACCGAAAGGTTGGAGGTTCGAGCCCACCCGGTGGTGGTGCGGCGCTTTTTTTTCTTTGGGCTGATAGCTTTGAAGATATGTTCTGATGGTGGTGAGAGTATAGCAGGACTGTCTCTGTGGCGCAATTTGCTAGCGCTATCGGCTGTTAACCGGAAGGTTGGAGGTTCGAGCCCTCCCGCGAGTAGTGTGTAGCTTTTTTCTTTGCACTGATAGCTTTGGAAACATGTTCTGACGGTGGTGAGATTGGAGCACAACTGTCTCCGTGGCGCAATTGGCTATCGCCATCGGCTGTTAACTGAAAAAGTGGAGGTTCGAGCCCTCTCGGGAGTGGTGTGTTGCTTTTTTTCTTTAGGCTGATAGCTTTGAAGATATGTTCTGATGGTGGTGAGAGTGGAGCAGGACTGTCTCAGTGGCGCAATTGGCGAGCGCGATCGGCTGTTAACCGAAAGGTTGGAGGTTCGATCCCACCCGGTGGTGTTGCGGCGCTTTTTGTTTCTTTGGGCTGATAGCTTTAAAGATGTGTCCTGATGGTGGTGAGAGCGGAGCAAGACTGTCTCCGTGGCGCAATTGGCTAGTGCGATCGGCTGTTAACCGAGAGCTTGGAGTTTCGAGCCCACCCGGTGGAGGTGTGGCGCTTCTTTTTCTTTGGGCTGATAGCTCTTAAGAAATGTTCTGACGGTGGTAAGAGTGGAGCACGACTTTCTCCGTGGCGCAATTGGCTAGCGCGATCTGCAGTTAACCGAAAAGTTGGAGGTTCGAGCCCACCCGGTGGTGGTGCGGCGCTTTTTTTTTTCTTTGGGGGCTGATAGCTTTGAAGATATGTTCTGATGGTGGTGAGAGTATAGCAGGACTGTCTCCGTGGCGCAATTGGCTAGCGCAATCGGCTGTTAACCGAAAGCTTGGAGTTTCGAGCCCACCAGGTAATGGTGCGGCGCTTTTTTTTCTTTGGGCTGATAGCTTGAAGATATGTTCTGATGGTGGTGAGAGTGGAGCAGGACTGTCTCCGTGGCGCAATTGGCTAGTGCGATCGGCTGTTAACCGAGAGCTTGGAGTTTCGAGCCCACCCGGTAGTGGTGCGGCGCTTTTGTTCCTTTGGGCTGGAGCTTTGAAGATATGTTCTGAAGGTGTTGAGAGTGGAGCAGGACTGTCTCCGTGACGCAATTGGCCAGCGCGATCGGCTACTAACCGAAAGGTTGGAGTTTCGAGCCCACCCGGTGGTGGTGCGGCGCTTTTTTTTTCTTTGGGGGCTGACAGCTTTGAAGATATGTTCTGATGGTGGTGAGAGTGGAGCAGGACTGTCTCCGTGGCGCAATTGGCTAGCGCGATCGGCTGTTAACCGAAAGCTTGGAGTTTCGAGCCCACCCGGTAATGGTGCGGCGCTTTTTTTTCTTTGGGCTGATAGCTTGAAGATATGTTCTGATGGTGGTGAGAGTGGAGCAGGACTGTCTCCGTGGCGCAATTGGCTAGTGCGATCGGCTGTTAACCGAGAGCTTGGAGTTTCGAGCCCACCCGGTGGTGGTGCGGCGCTTTTTGTTTCTTTGGGCTGATAGCTTTAAAGATGTGTTCTGATGGTGGTGAGAGCGGAGCAGGACTGTCTCCGTGGCGCACTTGGCTAGCGCGATCAGCAGTTAACCGAAAGCTTGGAGTTTCGAGCCCACCCGGTAGTGGTGCGGCGCTTTTGTTCCTTTGGGCTGGAGCTTTGAAGATATGTTCTGAAGGTGTTGAGAGTGGAGCAGGACTGTCTCCGTGACGCAATTGGCCAGCGCGATCGGCTACTAACCGAAAGATTGGAGTTTCGAGCCCACCCGAGGACGGTGCGTCGCTTTTTTTTCTTTGCGCTGATAGCTTTGAAGATATGTTCTGATGGTGGTGAGAGTGGAGCACGACAGTCTCCGTGGCGCAATTGGCTAGTGCGATCGGCTACTAACCGAAAGGTTGGACTTTCGAGCCCACCCGAGGACGGTGTGTCGCTTTTTTTTCTTTGCGCTTATAGCTTTGAAGATATGTTTTGATGGTGGTGAGAGTGGAGCACGACTGTCTCCGTGGCGCCATTGGCTAACGCGATCGGCTGTTAATCGAAAGGTTGGATATTTGAGCCCACCAGGGGGTGGTGCGGCGCTTCTTTTTCTTTGGGCTGATAGCTCTTAAGAAATGTTCAGACGGTGGTAAGAGTGGAGCGCGACTGTCTCCATGGCGCAATTGGCTGTTAACTGAAAGGTTGGAGGTTTGAGCCCACCCGTGGACGGTGTGTCGCTTTTTTTTCTTTTCGCTGATAGCTTTGAAGATATGTTCTGATGGTGGTGAGAGTGGAGCACGACTGTCTCCGTGGCGCAATTGGCTAGCGCGATCTCCTGTTGACCGAAAGGTTGCAGGTTCGAGCCCACCCGGTGGTGGTGCGGCACTTCTTTTTCTTTGGGCTGATAGCTCTGAAGAAATGTTCTGACGGTCGTAAGAGTGGAGCACGACTGTCTCCGTGGCGCAATTGGCTAGTGCGATCGGCAGTTAACCGAAAAGTGGGAGGTTCGAGCCCACCCGGTGGTGATGCGGCGCTTTTTTTTCTTTGGGCTGATAGCTTTGAAGATATGTTCTGATGGTGGTGAGAGTATAGCAGGACTGTCTCCGTGGCGCAATTTGCTAGCGCGATCGGCTGTTAACCGAAAGGTTGGAGGTTTGAGCCCTCCCGCGAGTAGTGTGTAGCTTTTTTCTTTGCACTGATAGCTTTGGAAACATGTTCTGACGGTGGTGAGATTGGAGCACGACTGTCTCCGTGGCGCAATTGGCTATCGCGATCGGCTGTTAACTGAAAGGTTGGAGGTTCGAGCCCTCTCGATAGTGGTGTGTTGCTTTTTTTCTTTAGGCTGATAGCTCTGAAGAAATGTTCTGACGGTGGTAAGAGTGGAGCACGACTGTCTCCGTGGCGCAATTGGCTAGTGCGATCGGCAGTTAACCGAAAAGTTGGAGGTTCGAGCCCACCCAGTGGTGGTGCGGCGCATTTTTTTTCTTTGAGCTGATAGCTTTGAAGATATGTTCTGATGGTGGTGAGAGTGGAGCAGGACTGTCTCCGTGGCGCAATTTGCTAGCGCGATTGGCTGTTAACCGAAAGGTTGGAGGTTCGTGCCCTCCCACGAGTAGTGTGTAGCTTTTTTCTTTGCACTGATAGCTTTGGAAACATGTTCTGACGGTGGTGAGATTGGAGCACGACTGTCTCCGCGGCGCAATCGGCTAGCACGTTCGGTTGTCAACCGAAAACTTGGAGTTTCGAGCCCTCCCGGGAGTGGCGTGTTGCTTTTTTCTTTGCGCTGATAGCTTTAAGATATTCTCTGATGGTGGTGAGAGTGGAGCACGACAGTCTCCGTGGCGCAATTGGCTAGCGCGATCGGCTGTTAGCCGAAAGGTTGGAGGTTCGAGCCCACCCGGTGGTGGTGGTGCGGCGCTTTTTTTTTCTTTGGGCTGATAGCTTTGAAGATATGTTCTGATGGTGGTGAGAGTGGAACAGGACTGTCTCCGTGGCGCAATTGGTTAGCGCAATCGGCTGTTAACCGAAAGGTTGGAGGTTCGAGCCCTCCCGGGAGTGGCGTGTTGCTTTTTTCTTTGCGCTGATAGCTTTGAAGATATCTTCTGATGGTGGTGAGAGTGGAGCACGACTGTCTCCGTGGCGCAATTGGCTAGCGCGATCGGCTGATAACCGAAAGGTTGGAGGTTCGAGCCCACCCGGTGGTGGTGCGGCGCTTTTTTTTCTTTGGGCTGATAGCTTTGAAGATATGTTCTGATGGTGGTGAGAGTGGAGCAGGACTGTCTCCGTGGCGCAATTGGTTAGCGCAATCGGCTGTTAACCGAAAGGTTGGAGGTTCGAGCCCTCCCGGGAGTGGCGTGTTGCTTTTTTCTTTGCGCTGATAGCTTTGAAGATATGTTCTGATGGTGGTGAGAGTGGAGCACGACTGTCTCCGTGGCGCAATTGGCTAGCGCGATCGGCTGTTAACCGAAAGGTTGGAGGTTCGAGCCCACCCGGTGGTGGTGCGGCACTTTTTTTTCTTTGGGCTGATAGCTTTGAAGATATGTTCTGATGGTGGTGAGAGTATAGCAGGACTGTCTCTGTGGCGCAATTTGCTAGCGCTATCGGCTGTTAACCGGAAGGTTGGAGGTTCGAGCCCTCCCGCGAGTAGTGTGTAGCTTTTTTCTTTGCACTGATAGCTTTGGAAACATGTTCTGACGGTGGTGAGATTGGAGCACAACTGTCTCCGTGGCGCAATTGGCTATCGCCATCGGCTGTTAACTGAAAAAGTGGAGGTTCGAGCCCTCTCGGGAGTGGTGTGTTGCTTTTTTTCTTTAGGCTGATAGCTTTGAAGATATGTTCTGATGGTGGTGAGAGTGGAGCAGGACTGTCTCAGTGGCGCAATTGGCGAGCGCGATCGGCTGTTAACCGAAAGGTTGGAGGTTCGAGCCCACCCGGTGGTGTTGCGGCGCTTTTTGTTTCTTTGGGCTGATAGCTTTAAAGATGTGTCCTGATGGTGGTGAGAGCGGAGCAAGACTGTCTCCGTGGCGCAATTGGCTAGTGCGATCGGCTGTTAACCGAGAGCTTGGAGTTTCGAGCCCACCCGGTGGAGGTGTGGCGCTTCTTTTTCTTTGGGCTGATAGCTCTTAAGAAATGTTCTGACGGTGGTAAGAGTGGAGCACGACTTTCTCCGTGGCGCAATTGGCTAGCGCGATCTGCAGTTAACCGAAAAGTTGGAGGTTCGAGCCCACCCGGTGGTGGTGCGGCGCTTTTTTTTTCTTTGGGGGCTGATAGCTTTGAAGATATGTTCTGATGGTGGTGAGAGTGGAGCAGGACTGTCTCCGTGGCGCAATTGGCTAGCGCAATCGGCTGTTAACCGAAAGCTTGGAGTTTCGAGCCCACCAGGTAATGGTGCGGCGCTTTTTTTTCTTTGGGCTGATAGCTTGAAGATATGTTCTGATGGTGGTGAGAGTGGAGCAGGACTGTCTCCGTGGCGCAATTGGCTAGTGCGATCGGCTGTTAACCGAGAGCTTGGAGTTTCGAGCCCACCCGGTAGTGGTGCGGCGCTTTTGTTCCTTTGGGCTGGAGCTTTGAAGATATGTTCTGAAGGTGTTGAGAGTAAAGCAGGACTGTCTCCGTGACGCAATTGGCCAGCGCGATCGGCTACTAACCGAAAGGTTGGAGTTTCGAGCCCACCCGAGGACGGTGCGTCGCTTTTTTTTCTTTGCGCTGATAGCTTTGAAGATATGTTCTGATGGTGGTGAGAGTGGAGCACGACAGTCTCCGTGGCGCAATTGGCTAGCGCGATCGGCTACTAACCGAAAGGTTGGACTTTCGAGCCCACCCGAGGAAGGTGTGTCGCTTTTTTTTCTTTGCGCTTATAGCTTTGAAGATATGTTTTGATGGTGGTGAGAGTGGAGCACGACTGTCTCCGTGGCGCCATTGGCTAACGCGATCGGCTGTTAATCGAAAGGTTGGATATTTGAGCCCACCAGGGGGTGGTGCGGCGCTTCTTTTTCTTTGGGCTGATAGCTCTTAAGAAATGTTCAGACGGTGGTAAGAGTGGAGCGCGACTGTCTCCGTGGCGCAATTGGCTGTTAACTGAAAGGTTGGAGGTTTGAGCCCACCCGGGGACGGTGTGTCGCTTTTTTTTCTTTTCGCTGATAGCTTTGAAGATATGTTCTGATGGTGGTGAGAGTGGAGCACGACTGTCTCCGTGGCGCAATTGGCTAGCGCGATCTGCTATTGACCGAAAGGTTGCAGGTTCGAGCCCACCCGGTGGTGGTGCGGCACTTCTTTTTCTTTGGGCTGATAGCTCTGAAGAAATGTTCTGACGGTCGTAAGAGTGGAGCACGACTGTCTCCGTGGCGCAATTGGCTAGTGCGATCGGCAGTTAACCAAAAAGTGGGAGGTTCGAGCCCACCCGGTGGTGATGCGGCGCTTTTTTTTCTTTGGGCTGATAGCTTTGAAGATATGTTCTGATGGTGGTGAGAGTATAGCAGGACTGTCTCCGTGGCGCAATTTGCTAGCGCGATCGGCTGTTAACCGAAAGGTTGGAGGTTTGAGCCCTCCCGCGACTAGTGTGTAGCTTTTTTCTTTGCACTGATAGCTTTGGAAACATGTTCTGACGGTGGTGAGATTGAAGCACGACTGTCTCCGTGGCGCAATTGGCTATCGCGATCGGCTGTTAACTGAAAGGTTGGAGGTTCGAGCCCTCTCGATAGTGGTGTGTTGCTTTTTTTCTTTAGGCTGATAGCTCTGAAGAAATGTTCTGACGGTGGTAAGAGTGGAGCACGACTGTCTCCGTGGCGCAATTGGCTAGTGCGATCGGCAGTTAACCGAAAAGTTGGAGGTTCGAGCCCACCCGGTGGTGGTGCGGTGCATTTTTTTCTTTGAGCTGATAGCTTTGAAGATATGTTCTGATGGTGGTGAGAGTGGAGCAGGACTGTCTCCGTGGCGCAATTTGCTGGCGCGATCGGCTGTTAACCGAAAGGTTGGAGGTTCGTGCCCTCCCACGAGTAGTGTGTAGCTTTTTTCTTTGCACTGATAGCTTTGGAAACATGTTCTGACGGTGGTGAGATTGGAGCACGACTGTCTCCGTGGCGCAATTGGCTATCGCGATCGGCTGTTAACTGAAAGGTTGGAGGTTCAAGCCCTCTCGGGAGTGGTGTGTTGCTTTTTTTCTTTAGGCTGATAGCTTTGAAGATATAATCTGATGGTGGTGAGAGTGCAGCAGGACTGTCTCCGTGGCGCACTTGGCTAGAGCGATCGGCTGTTAACCGAAAGTTTGGAAGTTCGAGCCCACCCGGTGGTGGTGCGGCGCTTTTTTTTTCTTTGGGCTGATAGCTTTGAAGATATGTTCTGATGGTGGTGAGAGTGGAGCAGGACTGTCTCCGTGGCGCAATTGGTTAGCGCAATCGGCTGTTAACCGAAAGGTTGGAGGTTCGAGCCCACCCGGGAGTGGTGTGTTGCTTTTTTCTTAGCGCTGATAGCTTTGAAGATATGTTCTGATGGTGGTGAGAGTGGAGCAGGACTATCTCCGTTGCGCAATTCGCTAGCGCGATCGGCTGTTAACCGAAAGGTTGGAGGTTCGTGCCCTCCCACGAGTAGTGTGTAGCTTTTTTCTTTGCACTGATAGCTTTGGAAACATGTTCTGACGGTGGTGAGACTGGAGCACGACTGTCTCCGTGGCGCAATTGGCTATCGCGATCGGCTGTTAACTGAAAGGTTGGAGGTTCAAGCCCTCTCGGGAGTGGTGTGTTGCTTTTTTTCTTTAGGCTGATAGCTTTGAAGATATAATCTGATGGTGGTGAGAGTGCAGCAGGACTGTCTCCGTGGCGCACTTGGCTAGAGCGATCGGCTGTTAACCGAAAGTTTGGAAGTTCGAGCCTACCCGGTGGTGGTGCGGCGCTTTTTTTTTCTTTGGGCTGATAGCTTTGAAGATATGTTCTGATAATGGTGAGAGTGGAGCAGGACTGTCTCCGTGGCGCAATTGGTTAGCGCAATCGGCTGTTAACCGAAAGGTTGGAGGTTCGAGCCCACCCGAGGAAGGTGTGTCGCTTTTTTTTCTTTGCGCTTATAGCTTTGAAGATATGTTTTGATGGTGGTGAGAGTGGAGCACGACTGTCTCCGTGGCGCCATTGGCTAACGCGATCGGCTGTTAATCGAAAGGTTGGATATTTGAGCCCACCAGGGGGTGGTGCGGCGCTTCTTTTTCTTTGGGCTGATAGCTCTTAAGAAATGTTCAGACGGTGGTAAGAGTGGAGCGCGACTGTCTCCGTGGCGCAATTGGCTGTTAACTGAAAGGTTGGAGGTTTGAGCCCACCCGGGGACGGTGTGTCGCTTTTTTTTCTTTTCGCTGATAGCTTTGAAGATATGTTCTGATGGTGGTGAGAGTGGAGCACGACTGTCTCCGTGGCGCAATTGGCTAGCGCGATCTGCTATTGACCGAAAGGTTGCAGGTTCGAGCCCACCCGGTGGTGGTGCGGCACTTCTTTTTCTTTGGGCTGATAGCTCTGAAGAAATGTTCTGACGGTCGTAAGAGTGGAGCACGACTGTCTCCGTGGCGCAATTGGCTAGTGCGATCGGCAGTTAACCAAAAAGTGGGAGGTTCGAGCCCACCCGGTGGTGATGCGGCGCTTTTTTTTCTTTGGGCTGATAGCTTTGAAGATATGTTCTGATGGTGGTGAGAGTATAGCAGGACTGTCTCCGTGGCGCAATTTGCTAGCGCGATCGGCTGTTAACCGAAAGGTTGGAGGTTTGAGCCCTCCCGCGACTAGTGTGTAGCTTTTTTCTTTGCACTGATAGCTTTGGAAACATGTTCTGACGGTGGTGAGATTGAAGCACGACTGTCTCCGTGGCGCAATTGGCTATCGCGATCGGCTGTTAACTGAAAGGTTGGAGGTTCGAGCCCTCTCGATAGTGGTGTGTTGCTTTTTTTCTTTAGGCTGATAGCTCTGAAGAAATGTTCTGACGGTGGTAAGAGTGGAGCACGACTGTCTCCGTGGCGCAATTGGCTAGTGCGATCGGCAGTTAACCGAAAAGTTGGAGGTTCGAGCCCACCCGGTGGTGGTGCGGTGCATTTTTTTTCTTTGAGCTGATAGCTTTGAAGATATGTTCTGATGGTGGTGAGAGTGGAGCAGGACTGTCTCCGTGGCGCAATTTGCTGGCGCGATCGGCTGTTAACCGAAAGGTTGGAGGTTCGTGCCCTCCCACGAGTAGTGTGTAGCTTTTTTCTTTGCACTGATAGCTTTGGAAACATGTTCTGACGGTGGTGAGATTGGAGCACGACTGTCTCCGTGGCGCAATTGGCTATCGCGATCGGCTGTTAACTGAAAGGTTGGAGGTTCAAGCCCTCTCGGGAGTGGTGTGTTGCTTTTTTTCTTTAGGCTGATAGCTTTGAAGATATAATCTGATGGTGGTGAGAGTGCAGCAGGACTGTCTCCGTGGCGCACTTGGCTAGAGCGATCGGCTGTTAACCGAAAGTTTGGAAGTTCGAGCCCACCCGGTGGTGGTGCGGCGCTTTTTTTTTCTTTGGGCTGATAGCTTTGAAGATATGTTCTGATGGTGGTGAGAGTGGAGCAGGACTGTCTCCGTGGCGCAATTGGTTAGCGCAATCGGCTGTTAACCGAAAGGTTGGAGGTTCGAGCCCACCCGGGAGTGGTGTGTTGCTTTTTTCTTAGCGCTGATAGCTTTGAAGATATGTTCTGATGGTGGTGAGAGTGGAGCAGGACTATCTCCGTTGCGCAATTCGCTAGCGCGATCGGCTGTTAACCGAAAGGTTGGAGGTTCGTGCCCTCCCACGAGTAGTGTGTAGCTTTTTTCTTTGCACTGATAGCTTTGGAAACATGTTCTGACGGTGGTGAGACTGGAGCACGACTGTCTCCGTGGCGCAATTGGCTATCGCGATCGGCTGTTAACTGAAAGGTTGGAGGTTCAAGCCCTCTCGGGAGTGGTGTGTTGCTTTTTTTCTTTAGGCTGATAGCTTTGAAGATATAATCTGATGGTGGTGAGAGTGCAGCAGGACTGTCTCCGTGGCGCACTTGGCTAGAGCGATCGGCTGTTAACCGAAAGTTTGGAAGTTCGAGCCTACCCGGTGGTGGTGCGGCGCTTTTTTTTTCTTTGGGCTGATAGCTTTGAAGATATGTTCTGATAATGGTGAGAGTGGAGCAGGACTGTCTCCGTGGCGCAATTGGTTAGCGCAATCGGCTGTTAACCGAAAGGTTGGAGGTTCGAGCCCACCCGGGAGTGGTGTGTTGCTTTTTTCTTTGCGCTGATAGCTTTGAAGATATGTTCTGATGGTGGTGAGAGTGGAGCACGACTGTCTCCGTGGCGCAATTTGCTAGCGCAATCGGCTGTTAACCGAAAGGTTGGTGGTTCGAGCCCTCCCGGGAGTGGTGTGTTGCTTTTTTTTTGCGCTGATAGCTTTGCAGACATGTTCTGACGGTGGTGAGATTAGAGCACGACTGTCTCCGTGGCGCAATTGGCTATCGCCATCGGCTGTTGACTGAAAAAGTGGAGGTTCGAGCCCTCTCGGGAGTGGTGTGTTGCTTTTTTTCTTTAGGCTGATAGCTTTGAAGATTTAACCTGATGGTGGTGAGAGTGCAGCAGGACTGTCTCCGTGGCGCAATTGGCTAGAGCGATCGGCTGTTAACCGAAAGGTTGGAAGTTCGAGCCCACCCGGTGGTGGTGCGGCGCTTTTTTTTTCTTTGGGCTGATAGCTTTGAAGATATGTTCTGATGGGGGTGAGAGTGGAGCAGGACTGTCTCCGTGGCGCAATTGGCTAGCGCGATCGGCTGTTAACCGAAAGGTTGGAGGTTTGAGCCCTCCCGCGAGTAGTGTGTAGCTTTTTTCTTTGCACTGATAGCTTTGGAAACATGTTCTGACGGTGGTGAGATTGGAGCACGACTGTCTCCGTGGCGCAATTGGCTATCGCGATTGGCTGTTAACTGAAAGGTTGGAGGTTCGAGCCCTCTCGATAGTGGTGTGTTGCTTTTTTTCTTTAGGCTGATAGCTCTGAAGAAATTTTCTGACGGTGGTTAGAGTGGAGCACGACTGTCTCCGTGGCGCAATTGGCTAGTGCGATCGGCAGTTAACCGAAAAGTTGGAGGTTCGAGCCCACCCGGTGGTGGTGCGGCGCTTTTTTTTCTTTGGGCTGATAGCTTTGAAGATATGTTCTGATGGTGGTGAGAGTGGAGCAGGACTGTCTCCGTTGCGCAATTTGCTAGCGCGATCGGCTGTTAACCGAAAGGTTGGAGGTTCGAGCCCTCCCACGAGTAGTGTGTAGCTTTTTTCTTTGCACTGATAGCTTTGGAAGCATGTTCTGACGGTGGTGAGATTGGAGCACGACTGTCTCCGTGGCGCAATTGGCTATCGCGATCGGCTGTTAACTGAAAGGTTGGAGGTTCAAGCCCTCTCGGGAGTGGTGTGTTGCTTTTTTTCTTTAGGCTGATAGCTTTGAAGATATAATCTGATGGTGGTGAGAGTGCAGCAGGACTGTCTCCGTGGCGCACTTGGCTAGAGCGATCGGCTGTTAACCGAAAGTTTGGAAGTTCGAGCCCACCCGGTGGTGGTGCGGCGCTTTTTTTTTCTTTGGGCTGATAGCTTTGAAGATATGTTCTGATGGTGGTGAGAGTGGAGCAGCACTGTCTCCGTGGCGCAATTGGTTAGCGCAGTCGGCTGTTAACCGAAAGGTTGGAGGTTCGAGCCCTCCCGGGAGTGGCGTGTTGCTTTTTTCTTTGCGCTGATAGCTTTGAAGATATGTTCTGATGGTGGTGAGAGTGGAGCACGACTGTCTCCGTGGCGCAATTGGCTAGCGCGATCGGCTGTTAACCGAAAGGTTGGAGGTTCGAGCCCACCCGGTGGTGGTGCGGCGCTTTTTTTTTCTTTGGGCTGATAGATTTGAAGATCTGTTCTGATGGTGGTGAGAGTATAGCAGGACTGTCTCTGTGGCGCAATTCGCTAGCGCTATCGGCTGTTAACCGAAAGGTTGGAGGTTCGAGCCCTCCCGCGAGTAGTGTGTAGCTTTTTTCTTTGCACTGATAGCTTTGGAAACATGTTCTGACGGTGGTGAGATTGGAGCACAACTGTCTCCGTGGCGCAATTGGCTATCGCCATCGGCTGTTAACTGAAAAAGTGGAGGTTCGAGCCCTCTCGGGAGTGGTGTGTTGCTTTTTTTCTTTAGGCTGATAGCTTTGAAGATATGTTCTGATGGTGGTGAGAGTGGAGCAGGACTGTCTCAGTGGCGCAATTGGCGAGCGCGATCGGCTGTTAACCGAAAGGTTGGAGGTTCGAGCCCACCCGGTGGTGTTGCGGCGCTTTTTGTTTCTTTGGGCTGATAGCTTTAAAGATTAGTCCTGATGGTGGTGAGAGCGGAGCAGGACTGTCTCCGTGGCGCAATTGGCTAGTGCGATCGGCTGTTAACCGAGAGCTTGGAGTTTCGAGCCCACCCGGTGGAGGTGTGGCGCTTCTTTTTCTTTGGGCTGATAGCTCTTAAGAAATGTTCTGACGGTGGTAAGAGTGGAGCACGACTTTCTCCGTGGCGCAATTGGCTAGCGCGATCTGCAGTTAACCGAAAAGTTGGAGGTTCGAGCCCACCCGGTGGTGGTGCGGCGCTTTTTTTTTCTTTGGGGGCTGATAGCTTTGAAGATATGTTCTGATGGTGGTGAGAGTGGAGCAGGACTGTCTCCGTGGCGCAATTGGCTAGCGCGATCGGCTGTTAACCGAAAGCTTGGAGTTTCGAGCCCACCCGGTAATGGTGCGGCGCTTTTTTTTTCTTTGGGCTGATAGCTTGAAGATATGTTCTGATGGTGGTGAGAGTGGAGCAGGACTGTCTCCGTGGCGCAATTGGCTAGTGTGATCGGCTGTTAACCGAGAGCTTGGAGTTTCGAGCCCACCCGGTGGTGGTGCGGCGCTTTTTGTTTCTTTGGGCTGATAGCTTTAAAGATGTGTTCTGATAGTGGTGAGAGCGGAGCAGGACTGTCTCCGTGGCGCACTTGGCTAGCGCGATCGGCTGTTAACCGAAAGCTTGGAGTTTCGAGCCCACCCGGTAGTGGTGCGGCGCTTTTGTTCCTTTGGGCTGGAGCTTTGAAGATATGTTCTGAAGGTGTTGAGAGTGGAGCAGGACTGTCTCCGTGACGCAATTGGCCAGCGCGATCGGCTACTAACCGAAAGGTTGGAGTTTCGAGCCCACCCGAGGACGGTGCGTCGCTTTTTTTTCTTTGCGCTGATAGCTTTGAAGATATGTTCTGATGGTGGTGAGAGTGGAGCACGACAGTCTCCGTGGCGCAATTGGCTAGCGCGATCGGCTACTAACCGAAAGGTTGGACTTTCGAGCCCACCCGAGGACGGTGTGTCGCTTTTTTTCTTTGCGCTTATGGCTTTGAAGATATGTTTTGATGGTGGTGAGAGTGGATCACGACTGTCTCCGTGGCGCCATTGGCTAACGCGATCGGCTGTTAATCGAAAGGTTGGATATTTGAGCCCACCAGGGGGTGGTGCGGCGCTTCTTTTTCTTTGGGCTGATAGCTCTTAAGAAATGTTCAGACGGTGGTAAGAGTGGAGCGCGACTGTCTCCGTGGCGCAATTGGCTAGCGCAATCGGCTGTTAACTGAAAGGTTGGAGGTTTGAGCCCACCCGGGGACGGTGTGTCGCTTTTTTTTCTTTTCGCTGATAGCTTTGAAGATATGTTCTGATGGTGGTGAGAGTGGCGCACGACTGTCTCCGTGGCGCAATTGGCTAGCGCGATCTGCTGTTGACCGAAAGGTTGCAGGTTCGAGCCCACCCGGTGGTGGTGCGGCACTTCTTTTTCTTCGGGCTGATAGCTCTGAAGAAATGTTCTGACGGTCGTAAGAGTGGAGCACGACTGTCTCCGTGGCGCAATTGGCTAGTGCGATCGGCAGTTAACCGAAAAGTTGGAGGTTCAAGCCCACCCGGTGGTGATGCGGCGCTTTTTTTTCTTTGGGCTGATAGCTTTGAAGATATGTTCTGATGGTGGTGAGAGTATAGCAGGACTGTCTCCGTGGCGCAATTTGCTAGCGCGATCGGCTGTTAACCGAAAGGTTGGAGGTTTGAGCCCTCCCGCGAGTAGTGTGTAGCTTTTTTCTTTGCACTGATAGCTTTGGAAACATGTTCTGACGGTGGTGAGATTGGAGCACGACTGTCTCCGTGGCGCAATTGGCTATCGCGATCGGCTGTTAACTGAAAGGTTGGAGGTTCGAGCCCTCTCGATAGTGGTGTGTTGCTTTATTTCTTTAGGCTGATAGCTCTGAAGAAATGTTCTGACGGTGGTAAGAGTGGAGCACGACTGTCTCCGTGGCGCAATTGGCTAGTGCGATCGGCAGTTAACCGAAAAGTTGGAGGTTCGAGCCCACCCGGTGGTGGTGCGGCGCATTTTTTTTCTTTGAGCTGATAGCTTTGAAGATATGTTCTGATGGTGGTGAGAGTGGAGCAGGACTGTCTCCGTGGCGCAATTTGCTAGCGCGATCGGCTGTTAACCGAAAGGTTGGAGGTTCGTGCTCTCCCACGAGTAGTGTGTAGCTTTTTTCTTTGCACTGATAGCTTTGGAAACATGTTCTGACGGTGGTGAGATTGGAGCACGACTGTCTCCGTGGCGCAATTGGCTATCGCGATCGGCTGTTAACTGAAAGGTTGGAGGTTCAAGCCCTCTCGGGAGTGGTGTGTTGCTTTTTTTCTTTAGGCTGATAGCTTTGAAGATATAATCTGATGGTGGTGAGAGTGCAGCAGGACTGTCTCCGTGGCGCACTTGGCTAGAGCGATCGGCTGTTAACCGAAAGTTTGGAAGTTCGAGCCCACCCGGTGGTGGTGCGGCGCTTTTTTTTCTTTGAGCTGATAGCTTTGAAGATATGTTCTGATGGTGGTGAGAGTGGAGCAGGACTGTCTCCGTGGCGCAATTGGTTAGCGCAATCGGCTGTTAACCGAAAGGTTGGAGGTTCGAGCCCACCCGGGAGTGGTGTGTTGCTTTTTTCTTTGCGCTGATAGCTTTGAAGATATGTTCTGATGGTGGTGAGAGTGGAGCAGGACTGTCTCCGTGGCGCAATTGGCTATCGCGATTGGCTGTTAACTGAAAGGTTGGAGGTTCGAGCCCTCTCGATAGTGGTGTGTTGCTTTTTTTCTTTAGGCTGATAGCTCTGAAGAAATTTTCTGACGGTGGTAAGAGTGGAGCACGACTGTCTCCGTGGCGCAATTGGCTAGTGCGATCGGCAGTTAACCGAAAAGTTGGAGGTTCGAGCCCACCCGGTGGTGGTGCGGCGCTTTTTTTTCTTTGGGCTGATAGCTTTGAAGATATGTTCTGATGGTGGTGAGAGTATAGCAGGACTGTCTCTGTGGCGCAATTTGCTAGCGCTATCGGCTGTTAACCGAAAGGTTGGAGGTTCGAGCCCTCCCGCGAGTAGTGTGTAGCTTTTTTCTTTGCACTGATAGCTTTGGAAACATGTTCTGACGGTGGTGAGATTGGAGCACAACTGTCTCCGTGGCGCAATTGGCTATCGCCATCGGCTGTTAACTGAAAAAGTGGAGGTTCGAGCCCTCTCGGGAGTGGTGTGTTGCTTTTTTTCTTTAGGCTGATAGCTTTGAAGATATGTTCTGATGGTGGTGAGAGTGGAGCAGGACTGTCTCAGTGGCGCAATTGGCGAGCGCGATCGGCTGTTAACCGAAAGGTTGGAGGTTCGAGCCCACCCGGTGGTGTTGCGGCGCTTTTTGTTTCTTTGGGCTGATAGCTTTAAAGATATGTCCTGATGGTGGTGAGAGCGGAGCAGGACTGTCTCCGTGGCGCAATTGGCTAGTGCGATCGGCTGTTAACCGAGAGCTTGGAGTTTCGAGCCCACCCGGTGGAGGTGTGGCGCTTCTTTTTCTTTGGGCTGATAGCTCTTAAGAAATGTTCTGACGGTGGTAAGAGTGGAGCACGACTTTCTCCGTGGCGCAATTGGCTAGCGCGATCTGCAGTTAACCGAAAAGTTGGAGGTTCGAGCCCACCCGGTGGTGGTGCGGCGCTTTTTTTTTCTTTGGGGGCTGATAGCTTTGAAGATATGTTCTGATGGTGGTGAGAGTGGAGCAGGACTGTCTCCGTGGCGCCATTGGCTAGCGCGATCGGCTGTTAACTGAAAGCTTGGAGTTTCGAGCCCACCCGGTAATGGTGCGGCGCTTTTTTTTCTTTGGGCTGATAGCTTGAAGATATGTTCTGATGATGGTGAGAGTGGAGCAGGACTGTCTCCGTGGCGCAATTGGCTAGTGCGATCGGCTGTTAACCGAGATCTTGGAGTTTCGAGCCCACCCGGTGGTGGTGCGGCGCTTTTTGTTTCTTTGGGCTGATAGCTTTAAAGATGTGTTCTGATGGTGGTGAGAGCGGAGCAGGACTGTCTCCGTGGCGCACTTGGCTAGCGCGATCGGCTGTTAACCGAAAGCTTGGAGTTTCGAGCCCACCCGGTAGTGGTGCGGCGCTTTTTTCTTTGCGCTGATAGCTTTGAAGATATGTTCTGATGGTGGTGAGAGTGGAGCAGGACTGTCTCCGTGGCGCAATTGGCTATCGCGATTGGCTGTTAACTGAAAGGTTGGAGGTTCGAGCCCTCTCGATAGTGGTGTGTTGCTTTTTTTCTTTAGGCTGATAGCTCTGAAGAAATTTTCTGTCGGTGGTAAGAGTGGAGCACGACTGTCTCCGTGGCGCAATTGGCTAGTGCGATCGGCAGTTAACCGAAAAGTTGGAGGTTCGAGCCCACCCGGTGGTGGTGCGGGGCTTTTTTTTCTTTGGGCTGATAGCTTTGAAGATATGTTCTGATGGTGGTGAGAGTGGAGCAGGACTGTCTCCGTTGCGCAATTTGCTAGCGCGATCGGCTGTTAACAGAAAGGTTGGAGGTTCGAGCCCTCCCACGAGTAGTGTGTAGCTTTTTTCTTTGCACTGATAGCTTTGGAAGCATGTTCTGACGGTGGTGAGATTGGAGCACGACTGTCTCCGTGGCACAATTGGCTATCACGATCGGCTGTTAACTGAAAGGTTGGAGGTTCAAGCCCTCTCGGGAGCGGTGTGTTGCTTTTTTTCTTTAGGCTGATAGCTTTGAAGATATAATCTGATGGTGGTGAGAGTGCAGCAGGACTGTCTCCGTGGCGCACTTGGCTAGAGCGATCGGCTGTTACCCGAAAGTTTGGAAGTTCGAGCCCACCCGGTGGTGGTGCGGCGCTTTTTTTTTCTTTGGGCTGATAGCTTTGAAGATATGTTCTGATGGTGGTGAGAGTGGAGCAGGACTGTCTCCGTGGCGCAATTGGTTTGCGCAATCGGCTGTTAACCGAAAGGTTGGAGGTTCGAGCCCTCCCGGGAGTGGCGTGTTGCTTTTTTCTTTGCGCTGATAGCTTTGAAGATATGTTCTGATGGTGGTGAGAGTGGAGCACGACTGTCTCCGTGGCGCAATTGGCTAGCGCGATCGGCTGTTAACCGAAAGGTTGGAGGTTCGAGCCCACCCGGTGGTGGTGCGGCGCTTTTTTTTCTTTGGGCTGATAGATTTGAAGATATGTTCTGATGGTGGTGAGAGTATAGCAGGACTGTCTCTGTGGCGCAATTTGCTAGCGCTATCGGCTGTTAACCGAAAGGTTGGAGGTTCGAGCCCTCCCGCGAGTAGTGTGTAGCTTTTTTCTTTGCACTGATAGCTTTGGAAACATGTTCTGACGGTGGTGAGATTGGAGCACAACTGTCTCCGTGGCGCAATTGGCTATCGCCATCGGCTGTTAACTGAAAAAGTGGAGGTTCGAGCCCTCTCGGGAGTGGTGTGTTGCTTTTTTTCTTTAGGCTGATAGCTTTGAAGATATGTTCTGATGGTGGTGAGAGTGGAGCAGGACTGTCTCAGTGGCGCAATTGGCGAGCGCGATCGGCTGTTAACCGAAAGGTTGGAGGTTCGAGCCCACCCGGTGGTGTTGCGGCGCTTTTTGTTTCTTTGGGCTGATAGCTTTAAAGATATGTCCTGATGGTGGTGAGAGCGGAGCAGGACTGTCCCCGTGGCGCAATTGGCTAGTGCGATCGGCTGTTAACCGAGAGCTTGGAGTTTCGAGCCCACCCGGTGGAGGTGTGGCGCTTCTTTTTCTTTGGGCTGATAGCTCTTAAGAAATGTTCTGACGGTGGTAAGAGTGGAGCACGACTTTCTCCGTGGCGCAATTGGCTAGCGCGATCGGCTGTTAACCGAAAGCTTGGAGTTTCGAGCCCACCCGGTAATGGTGCGGCGCTTTTTTTTCTTTGGGCTGATAGCTTGAAGATATGTTCTGATGATGGTGAGAGTGGAGCAGGACTGTCTCCGTGGCGCAATTGGCTAGTGCGATCGGCTGTTAACCGAGAGCTTGGAGTTTCGAGCCCACCCGGTGGTGGTGCGGCGCTTTTTGTTTCTTTGGGCTGATAGCTTTAAAGATGTGTTCTGATGGTGGTGAGAGCGGAGCAGGACTGTCTCCGTGGCGCACTTGGCTAGCGCGATCGGCTGTTAACCGAAAGCTTGGAGTTTCGAGCCCACCCGGTAGTGGTGCGGCGCTTTTGTTCCTTTGGGCTGGAGCTTTGAAGATATGTTCTGAAGGTGTTGAGAGTGGAGCAGGACTGTCTCCGTGACGCAATTGGCCAGCGCGATCGGCTACTAACCGAAAGGTTGGAGTTTCGAGCCCACCCGAGGACGGTGCGTCGCTTTTTTTTCTTTGCGCTGATAGCTTTGAAGATATGTTCTGATGGTGGTGAGAGTGGAGCACGACAGTCTCCGTGGCGCAATTGGCTAGCGCGATCGGCTACTAACCGAAAGGTTGGACTTTCGAGCCCACCCGAGGACGGTGTGTCGCTTTTTTTTCTTTGCGCTTATAGCTTTGAAGATATGTTTTGATGGTGGTGAGAGTGGAGCACGACTGTCTCCGTGGCGCCATTGGCTAACGCGATCGGCTGTTAATCGAAAGGTTGGATATTTGAGCCCACCAGGGGGTGGTGCGGCGCTTCTTTTTCTTTGGGCTGATAGCTCTTAAGAAATGTTCAGACGGTGGTAAGAGTGGAGCGCGACTGTCTCCGTGGCGCAATTGGCTAGCGCAATCGGCTGTTAACTGAAAGGTTGGAGGTTTGAGCCCACCCGGGGACGGTGTGTCGCTTTTTTTTCTTTTCGCTGATAGCTTTGAAGATATGTTCTGATGGTGGTGAGAGTGGAGCACGACTGTCTCCGTGGCGCAATTGGCTAGCGCGATCTGCTGTTGACCGAAAGGTTGCAGGTTCGAGCCCACCCGGTGGTGGTGCGGCACTTCTTTTTCTTTGGGCTGATAGCTCTGAAGAAATGTTCTGACGGTCGTAAGAGTGGAGCACGACTGTCTCCGTGGCGCAATTGGCTAGTGCGATCGGCAGTTAACCGAAAAGTTGGAGGTTCGAGCCCACCCGGTGGTGATGCGGCGCTTTTTTTTCTTTGGGCTGATAGCTTTGAAGATATGTTCTGATGGTGGTGAGAGTATAGCAGGACTGTCTCCGTGGCGCAATTTGCTAGCGCGATCGGCTGTTAACCGAAAGGTTGGAGGTTTGAGCCCACCCGCGAGTAGTGTGTAGCTTTTTTCTTTGCACTGATAGCTTTGGAAACATGTTCTGACGGTGGTGAGATTGGAGCACGACTGTCTCCGTGGCGCAATTGGCTATCGCGATCGGCTGTTAACTGAAAGGTTGGAGGTTCGAGCCCTCTCGATAGTGGTGTGTTGCTTTTTTTCTTTAGGCTGATAGCTCTGAAGAAATGTTCTGACGGTGGTAAGAGTGGAGCACGACTGTCTCCGTGGCGCAATTGGCTAGTGCGATCGGCAGTTAACCGAAAAGTTGGAGGTTCGAGCCCACCCGGTGGTGGTGCGGCGCATTTTTTTTTCTTTGAGCTGATAGCTTTGAAGATATGTTCTGATGGTGGTGAGAGTGGAGCAGGACTGTCTCCGTGGCGCAATTTGCAAGCGCGATCGGCTGTTAACCGAAAGGTTGAAGGTTCGTGGTCTCCCACGAGTAGTGTGTAGCTTTTTTCTTTGCACTGATAGCTTTGGACACATGTTCTTACGGTGGTGAGATTGGAGCACGACTGTCTCCGTGGCGCAATTGGCTATCGCGATCGGCTGTTAACTGAAAGGTTGGAGGTTCAAGCCCTCTCGGGAGTGGTGTGTTGCTTTTTTTCTTTAGGCTGATAGCTTTGAAGATATAATCTGATGGTGGTGAGAGTGCAGCAGGACTGTCTCCGTGGCGCACTTGGCTAGAGCGATCGGCTGTTAACCGAAAGTTTGGAAGTTCGAGCCCACCCGGTGGTGGTGCGGCGCTTTTTTTTCTTTGGGCTGATAGCTTTGAAGATATGTTCTGATGGTGGTGAGAGTGGAGCAGGACTGTCTCCGTGGCGCAATTGGTTAGCGCAATCGGCTGTTAACCGAAAGGTCTGAGGTTCGAGCCCACCCGGGGGTGGTGTGTTGCTTTTTTCTTTGCGCTGATAGCTTTGAAGATATGTTCTGATGGTGGTGAGAGTGGAGCAGGACTATCTCCGTTCCGCAATTCGCTAGCGCGATCGGCTGTTAACCGAAAGGTTGGAGGTTCGTGCCCTCCCACGAGTAGTGTGTAGCTTTTTTCTTTGCACTGATAGCTTTGGAAACATGTTCTGACGGTGGTGAGATTGGAGCACGACTGTCTCTGTGGTGCAATTGGCTATCGCGATCGGCTGTTAACTGAAAGGTTGGAGGTTCGAGCCCTCCCGGGAGTGGTGTGTTGCTTTTTTTTCTTTAGGCTGATAGCTTTGAAGATATATTCTGATGGTGTTGAGAGTGGAGCGGGACTGTCTCCGTGGCGCAATTGGCTAGAGCGATCGGCTGTTAACCAAAAAGTTTGAGATTCGAGCCCACCCGGTGGTGGTGCGGCGGTTTTTTTTTCTTTGGGCTGATAGCTTTGAAGATATGTTCTGATGGTGGTGAGAGTGGAGCAGGTCTATCTTCGTTGCGCAATTGGCTAGCGCTATCGGCTGTTAACCGAAAGGTTGGAGGTTCGAGCCCACCCGGTGGTGCTGCGGCGCTTTTTTTTCTTTGAGCTGATAGCTCTGAACAACTGTTCTGACGGTGGTAAGAGTGGAGCACGACTTTCTCCGTGGCGCAATTGGCTAGCGCGATCGGCTGTTAACCGAAAGCTTGGAGTTTCGAGCCCACCCGGTAATGGTGCGGCGCTTTTTTTTCTTTGGGCTGATAGCTTGAAGATATGTTCTGATGATGGTGAGAGTGGAGCAGGACTGTCTCCGTGGCGCAATTGGCTAGTGCGATCGGCTGTTAACCGAGAGCTTGGAGTTTCGAGCCCACCCGGTGGTGGTGCGGCGCTTTTTGTTTCTTTGGGCTGATAGCTTTAAAGATGTGTTCTGATGGTGGTGAGAGCGGAGCAGGACTGTCTCCGTGGCGCACTTGGCTAGCGCGATCGGCTGTTAACCGAAAGCTTGGAGTTTCGAGCCCACCCGGTAGTGGTGCGGCGCTTTTGTTCCTTTGGGCTGGAGCTTTGAAGATATGTTCTGAAGGTGTTGAGAGTGGAGCAGGACTGTCTCCGTGACGCAATTGGCCAGCGCGATCGGCTACTAACCGAAAGGTTGGAGTTTCGAGCCCACCCGAGGACGGTGCGTCGCTTTTTTTTCTTTGCGCTGATAGCTTTGAAGATATGTTCTGATGGTGGTGAGAGTGGAGCACGACAGTCTCCGTGGCGCAATTGGCTAGCGCGATCGGCTACTAACCGAAAGGTTGGACTTTCGAGCCCACCCGAGGACGGTGTGTCGCTTTTTTTTCTTTGCGCTTATAGCTTTGAAGATATGTTTTGATGGTGGTGAGAGTGGAGCACGACTGTCTCCGTGGCGCCATTGGCTAACGCGATCGGCTGTTAATCGAAAGGTTGGATATTTGAGCCCACCAGGGGGTGGTGCGGCGCTTCTTTTTCTTTGGGCTGATAGCTCTTAAGAAATGTTCAGACGGTGGTAAGAGTGGAGCGCGACTGTCTCCGTGGCGCAATTGGCTAGCGCAATCGGCTGTTAACTGAAAGGTTGGAGGTTTGAGCCCACCCGGGGACGGTGTGTCGCTTTTTTTTCTTTTCGCTGATAGCTTTGAAGATATGTTCTGATGGTGGTGAGAGTGGAGCACGACTGTCTCCGTGGCGCAATTGGCTAGCGCGATCTGCTGTTGACCGAAAGGTTGCAGGTTCGAGCCCACCCGGTGGTGGTGCGGCACTTCTTTTTCTTTGGGCTGATAGCTCTGAAGAAATGTTCTGACGGTCGTAAGAGTGGAGCACGACTGTCTCCGTGGCGCAATTGGCTAGTGCGATCGGCAGTTAACCGAAAAGTTGGAGGTTCGAGCCCACCCGGTGGTGATGCGGCGCTTTTTTTTCTTTGGGCTGATAGCTTTGAAGATATGTTCTGATGGTGGTGAGAGTATAGCAGGACTGTCTCCGTGGCGCAATTTGCTAGCGCGATCGGCTGTTAACCGAAAGGTTGGAGGTTTGAGCCCACCCGCGAGTAGTGTGTAGCTTTTTTCTTTGCACTGATAGCTTTGGAAACATGTTCTGACGGTGGTGAGATTGGAGCACGACTGTCTCCGTGGCGCAATTGGCTATCGCGATCGGCTGTTAACTGAAAGGTTGGAGGTTCGAGCCCTCTCGATAGTGGTGTGTTGCTTTTTTTCTTTAGGCTGATAGCTCTGAAGAAATGTTCTGACGGTGGTAAGAGTGGAGCACGACTGTCTCCGTGGCGCAATTGGCTAGTGCGATCGGCAGTTAACCGAAAAGTTGGAGGTTCGAGCCCACCCGGTGGTGGTGCGGCGCATTTTTTTTTCTTTGAGCTGATAGCTTTGAAGATATGTTCTGATGGTGGTGAGAGTGGAGCAGGACTGTCTCCGTGGCGCAATTTGCAAGCGCGATCGGCTGTTAACCGAAAGGTTGAAGGTTCGTGCTCTCCCACGAGTAGTGTGTAGCTTTTTTCTTTGCACTGATAGCTTCGGAAACATGTTCTTACGGTGGTGAGATTGGAGCACGACTGTCTCCGTGGCGCAATTGGCTATCGCGATCGGCTGTTAACTGAAAGGTTGGAGGTTCAAGCCCTCTCGGGAGTGGTGTGTTGCTTTTTTTCTTTAGGCTGATAGCTTTGAAGATATAATCTGATGGTGGTGAGAGTGCAGCAGGACTGTCTCCGTGGCGCACTTGGCTAGAGCGATCGGCTGTTAACCGAAAGTTTGGAAGTTCGAGCCCACCCGGTGGTGGTGCGGCGCTTTTTTTTCTTTGGGCTGATAGCTTTGAAGATATGTTCTGATGGTTGTGAGAGTGGAGCAGGACTGTCTCCGTGGCGCAATTGGTTAGCGCAATCGGCTGTTAACCGAAAGGTCTGAGGTTCGAGCCCACCCGGGAGTGGTGTGTTGCTTTTTTCTTTGCGCTGATAGCTTTGAAGATATGTTCTGATGGTGGTGAGAGTGGAGCAGGACTATCTCCGTTCCGCAATTCGCTAGCGCGATCGGCTGTTAACCGAAAGGTTGGAGGTTCGTGCCCTCCCACGAGTAGTGTGTTCCTTTTTTCTTTGCACTGATAGCTTTGGAAACATGTTCTGACGGTGGTGAGATTGGAGCACGACTGTCTCTGTGGCGCAATTGGCTATCGCGATCGGCTGTTAACTGAAAGGTTGGAGGTTCGAGCCCTCCCGGGAGTGGTGTGTTGCTTTTTTTTCTTTAGGCTGATAGCTTTGAAGATATATTCTGATGGTGTTGAGAGTGGAGCGGGACTGTCTCCGTGGCGCAATTGGCTAGAGCGATCGGCTGTTAACCAAAAAGTTTGAGATTCGAGCCCACCCGGTGGTGGTGCGGCGGTTTTTTTTTCTTTGGGCTGATAGCTTTGAAGATATGTTCTGATGGTGGTGAGAGTGGAGCAGGTCTATCTTCGTTGCGCAATTGGCTAGCGCTATCGGCTGTTAACCGAAAGGTTGGAGGTTCGAGCCCACCCGGTGGTGCTGCGGCGCTTTTTTTTCTTTGAGCTGATAGCTCTGAACAACTGTTCTGACGGTGGTGACAGTGGAGCAGGACTGTCTCCGCGGCGCAATCGGCTAGCACGTTCGGTTGTTAACCGAAAACTTGGAGTTTCGAGCCCTCCCGGGAGTGGCGTGTTGCTTTTTTCTTTGCGCTGATAGCTTTAAGATATGTTCTGATGGTGGTGAGAGTGGAGCACGACTGTCTCCGTGGCGCAATTGGCTAGCGCGATCGGCTGTTAACCGAAAGCTTGGAGTTTCGAGCCCACCCGGTAATGGTGCGGCGCTTTTTTTTCTTTGGGCTGATAGCTTGAAGATATGTTCTGATGATGGTGAGAGTGGAGCAGGACTGTCTCCGTGGCGCAATTGGCTAGTGCGATCGGCTGTTAACCGAGAGCTTGGAGTTTCGAGCCCACCCGGTGATGGTGCGGCGCTTTTTGTTTCTTTGGGCTGATAGCTTTAAAGATGTGTTCTGATGGTGGTGAGAGGGGAGCAGGACTGTCTCCGTGGCGCACTTGGCTAGCGCGATCGGCTGTTAACCGAAAGCTTGGAGTTTCGAGCCCACCCGGTAGTGGTGCGGCGCTTTTGTTCCTTTGGGCTGGAGCTTTGAAGATATGTTCTGAAGGTGTTGAGAGTGGAGCAGGACTGTCTCCGTGACGCAATTGGCCAGCGCGATCGGCTACTAACCGAAAGGTTGGAGTTTCGAGCCCACCCGAGGACGGTGCGTCGCTTTTTTTTCTTTGCGCTGATAGCTTTGAAGATATGTTCTGATGGTGGTGAGAGTGGAGCACGACAGTCTCCGTGGCGCAATTGGCTAGCGCGATCGGCTACTAACCGAAAGATTGGACTTTCGAGCCCACCCGAGGACGGTGTGTCGCTTTTTTTTCTTTGCGCTTATAGCTTTGAAGATATGTTTTGATGGTGGTGAGAGTGGAGCACGACTGTCTCCGTGGCGCCAATGGCTAACGCGATCGGCTGTTAATCGAAAGGTTGGATATTTGAGCCCACCAGGGGGTGGTGCGGCGCTTCTTTTTCTTTGGGCTGATAGCTCTTAAGAAATGTTCAGACGGTGGTAAGAGTGGAGCGCGACTGTCTCCGTGGCGCAATTGGCTAGCGCAATCGGCTGTTAACTGAAAGGTTGGAGGTTTGAGCCCACCCGGGGACGGTGTGTCGCTTTTTTTTCTTTTCGCTGATAGCTTTGAAGATATGTTCTGATGGTGGTGAGAGTGGAGCACGACTGTCTCCGTGGCGCAATTGGCTAGCGCGATCTGCTGTTGACCGAAAGGTTGCAGGTTCGAGCCCACCCGGTGGTGGTGCGGCACTTCTTTTTCTTTGGGCTGATAGCTCTGAAGAAATGTTCTGACGGTCGTAAGAGTGGAGCACGACTGTCTCCGTGGCGCAATTGGCTAGTGCGATCGGCAGTTAACCGAAAAGTTGGAGGTTCGAGCCCACCCGGTGGTGATGCGGCGCTTTTTTTTCTTTGGGCTGATAGCTTTGAAGATATGTTCTGATGGTGGTGAGAGTATAGCAGGACTGTCTCCGTGGCGCAATTTGCTAGCGCGATCGGCTGTTAACCGAAAGGTTGGAGGTTTGAGCCCTCCCGCGAGTAGTGTGTAGCTTTTTTCTTTGCACTGATAGCTTTGGAAACATGTTCTGACGGTGGTGAGATTGGAGCACGACTGTCTCCGTGGCGCAATTGGCTATCGCGATCGGCTGTTAACTGAAAGGTTGGAGGTTCGAGCCCTCTCGATAGTGGTGTGTTGCTTTTTTTCTTTAGGCTGATAGCTCTGAAGAAATGTTCTGACGGTGGTAAGAGTGGAGCACGACTGTCTCCGTGGCGCAATTGGCTAGTGCGATCGGCAGTTAACCGAAAAGTTGGAGGTTCGAGCCCACCCGGTGGTGGTGCGGCGCATTTTTTTTTCTTTGAGCTGATAGCTTTGAAGATATGTTCTGATGGTGGTGAGAGTATAGCAGGACTGTCTCCGTGGCGCAATTTGCTAGCGCGATCGCCTGTTAACCGAAAGGTTGGAGGTTCGAGCCCTCCCGCGAGTAGTGTGTAGCTTTTTCTTTGCACTGATAGCTTTGGAAACATGTTCTGACGGTGGTGAGATTGGAGCACAACTGTCTCCGTGGCGCAATTGGCTATCGCCATCGGCTGTTAACTGAAAAAGTGGAGGTTCGAGCCCTATCGGGAGTGGTGTGTTGCTTTTTTTCTTTAGGCTGATAGCTTTGAAGATATAACCTGATGGTGGTGAGAGTGCAGCAGGACTGTCTCCGTGGCGCAATTGGCTAGAGCGATCGGCTGTTAACCGAAAGGTTGGAAGTTCGAGCCCACCCGGTGGTGGTGCGGCGCTTTTTTTTCTTTGGGCTGGAAGCTTTGAAGATATGTTCTGATGGTGGTGAGGTTGGAGCAGGACTGTCTCCGTGGCGCAATTGGCTAGCGCAATCGGCTGTTAACCGAAAGGTTGGAGTTTCGAGCCCACCCGGCAGTGGTGTGTTGCTTTTTTCTTTGCGCTGATAGCTTTGAAGATATGTTCTGATGGTGGTGAGCGTGGAGCACCATTGTCTCCGTGGCTCAATTGGCTAGCGCGATCGGCTGTTAACTGAAAGCTTGGAGTTTCGAGCCCACCCGGTAGTGGTGCGGCGCTTTTTTTTCTTTGAGCTGATTGCTTTTAAGACATGTTCTGACGGTGGTGAGATTGGAGCATGACTGTCTCCGTGGCGCAATTGGCTATCGCGATCGGCTGTTAACTGAAAGGTTGGAGGTTCGAGCCCTCCCGGGAGTGGTGTGTTGCTTTTTTTCTATAGGCTGACAGCTTTGAAGATCTGTCTGATGGTGTTGTGAGTGCAGCAGGACTGTCTCCGTGGCGCGATTGGCTAGAGCGATCGGCTGTTAACCGAAAGGTTGGAGGTTTGAGCCCACCCGGTGGTGGTGCGGCGGTTTTTTTTTTTCTTTGGGCTGATAGCTTTGAAGATATGTTCTGATGGTGGTGAGAGTGGAGCAGGACTATCTCCGTTGCGCAATTCGCTAGCGCGATCGGCTGTTACCCGAAAGGTTGGAGGTTCGAGCCCACCCGGTGGTGCTGCGGCGCTTTTTTTTCTTTGAGCTGATAGCTCTGAACAACTGTTTTGACTGTGGTGACAGTGGAGCACGACTGTCTCCGCTGCGCAATTGGCTAGCATGTACGGTTGTTAACGGAAAAATTGGAGTTTCGAGCCCTCCCGGGAGTGGCGTGTTGCTTTTTTCTTTGCGCTGATAGCTTTGAAGATATGTTCTGATGGTGGTGAGAGGGGAGCACGACTGTCTCCGTGGCGCAATTGGCTAGCGCGATCGGCTGTTAACAGAAAGGTTGGAGGTTCGAGCCCAATCGGGGGTGGTGCGGCGCTTTTTTTTCTTTGCTCTGATAGCTTTGCAGAAATGTTGTGACGGTGGTGAGATTGGAGCAGGACTGTCTCCGTGGCTCAATTGGCTAGCGCGATCGGCTGTTAACCGAAAGCTTGGAGTTTCGAGCCCACCCGGAAGTGGTGCGGCACTTTTATTTCTTTGGGCTGATAGCTTGGAAGATATGTTCTGATGGTGGTGAGAGTGGAGCAGGACTGTCTCCGTGGCGCAATTGGCCAGCGCGATCGGCTACTAACCGAAAGGTTGGAGTTTCGAGCCCACCCGAGGACCGAGGACGGTGTGTTGCTTTTTTTTTGCGCTGATAGGTTTGAGGATATGTTCTGATGGTGGTGAGAGTGGAGCACGACTGTCTCCGTTGCGCAATTGGCTAGCGCGATCGGCTGTTAATCGAAAGGTTGGAGGTTCGAGCTTACCCGGGGGTGGTGCGGCACTCTTTTTTCTTTGGGCTGATAGCTTTGAAGATATGTTTTGATGGTGGTGAGAGTGGAGCAGGACTGTCTCCGTGGCGCAAATGACTAGCGCGATCGGCAGTTAACCGAAAGGTAGGAGGTTTGAGCCCACCCGGGGACGGTGTGTCGCTTTTTTTTCTTTTCGCTGATAGCTTTGAAGATACGTTCTGATGGTGGTGAAAGTGGAGCACGACTGTCTCCGTGGCGCAATTGGCTAGCGCGATCGGCAGTTAACCGAAAAGTTGGAGGTTCGAGCCCACCCGGTGGTGCGGCGCTTTTTTTCTTTGGGCTGATGCTTTGAAGATATGTTCTGATGGTGGTGAGAGTATAGCAGGACTGTCTCCGTGGCGCAATTTGCTAGCGCGATCGGCTGTTAACCGAAAGGTTGGAGGTTTGAGCCCTCCCGCGAGTAGTGTGTTGCTTTTTTCTTTGCGGTGATAGCTTTGGAGACATGTTCTGATGGTGGTGAGATTGGAGCACGACTGTCTCCATGGCGCAATCGGCTATCGCGATCGGCTGTTAACTGAAATGTTAGAGGTTCGAGCCCTCCCGGGAGTGGTGTGTTGCTTTTATTTCTTTAGGCTGATAGCTCTGAAGAAATGTTCTGACGGGGGTGAGAGTGGGGCACGACTGTCTCCGTGGCGCAATTGGCTGGCGCGATCGGCTGTTAACCGAAACGTTCGAGGTTCGAGCCCACCCGGTGGTGGTGCGGCGCTTTTTTTTCTTTGGGCTGCTAGCTTTGAAGATATGACCAGATGGTGGTGAGAGTGGAGCAGGACTTTCTCCGTGGTGCAATTGGCTAGCACGGTCGGCTGTTAACCGAAAGGTTGGAGGTTCGAGCCCTCCCGGGATGGGTGTATTGCTTTTTTCTTTGCGCTGATAGCTTTGAAGATATGTTCTGATGGTGTTGAGTGTGAAGCAGAACTGTCTCCGTGGCACAATTTGCTAGCGCGATCGGCTGTTAACCGAAAGGTTGGAGGTTCGAGCCCTCCCGGTGGTGGTGTGGCGCTTTTTTTTCTTTGGGCTGATAGCTTTGAAGATATGTTCTGATGGTGGTGAGAGAGGAGTAGGACTGTCTGCGTGGCGCAATTGGCTAGCGCAATCGGCTGTTGACCGAAAGGTTGGAGGTTGGAGCCCTTCCGGGAGTGGTGTGTTGCTTTTTTCTTTGCGCTGATAGCTTTGAAGATATGTTCTGATGGTGGTGAGAGTAGAGCACGACTGTCTCCGTGGCGCAATTGGCCAGCACGTTCGGCCGTTAATCGAAAGGTTAAAGGTTCGAGCCGACCTGGTGGTGGTGCGGGTTTTTTTTTCTATGGGCTGATAGCTTTGAAGATATGTTCTGATAGTGGTGAGAGTGGAGCAGGACTTTCTCCGTGGTGCAATTGGCTAGCACGTTCGGCTGTTAACCGAAAAATTGGAGTTTCGAGCCCTCCCGGGAGTGGTGTGTTGCTTTTTTTTTTGCGCTGATAGCCTTGAAGATATGTTCTGATGGTGGTGAGAGTGGAGCACGACTGTCTCCATGGCGCAATTGGCAAGCGCGATCGGCCTTAACCTAAAGGTTGGAGGTTCGAGCCCACACGGTGGTGGTGCGGCGCTTTTTTTTCCGCTGATAGCTTTGGAGAAATTTTGTGACGGTGGTGATATTGGAGCACGACTATCTCCGTGCCGCAATTGGCTAGCACGTTCGGCTGTCAACCGAAAAATTGAAGTTTGTAGCGCTGCCGGGAGTGGTGTGTCGCTTTTTTCTTCGCACTGATAGCTCTGAAGAAATGTTCTGACGGGGGTGAGAGTGGAGCACGACTGTCTCCGTGGCGCAATTGGCTGGCGCGATCGGCTGTTAACCGAAACGTTCGAGGTTCGAGCCCACCCGGTGGTGCTGCTGCGCTTTTTTTTTCTTTGAGCTGATAGCTCTGAACAAATGTTCTGACGGTGTTGAGAGTGGAGCACGACTGTCTCCGCGGCCAAATTGGCTAGCACGTTCGTTCGTTAACCGAAAGGTTGGAGGTTCGAGCCCACCCGGTGGTGGTGCGGTGCTTTTTTTCTTTGGGCTGATAGCTTTGAAGATATGTTCTGATGGTGGTGAGAGTGGTGCAGGACTGTCTCCGTGGCGCAATTGGCTAGCGCGATCGACTGTTAACCGAAAGCTTGGAGTTTCGAGCCCTGCCGGGAGATGTGTGTCGCTTTTTTCTTCGCGCTGATAGCTCTGAAGAAATGTTCTGGCGGAGGTGAGAGTGCAGCAGAACTGTCTCCGTGGCGCAATTGGCTAGCGCGATTGGCTGTTAACCGAAAGGTTGGAGGTTCGAGCCCACCCGGTGGTGGTGCGGCGCTTTTTTTTCTTTGGGCTGCTAGTTTGAAGATATGTTCTGATGGTGGTGAGAGTGGAGCAGGACTGTCTCCGTGGCGCAGTTGGCTAGCACGGTCGGCTGTTAACCGAAAGGTTGGAGGTTCGAGCCCTTCCGGGAGTGGTGTATTGCTTTATTCTTTGCGCTGATAGCTTTGAAGATATGTTCTGATGGTGGTGAGAGTAGAGCACGACTGTCTCCGTGGCGCAATTGGCTAGCGCGGTCGGCTGTTTACCGAAAGCTTGGAGGTTCGAACCCACCCGGTGGTGGTGCAGCGCTTTTTTTCTTTGGGCTGATAGCTTTGAAGATAAGTTCTCATGATGGTGAGAGTGGAGCAGGACTGTCTCCGTGGCGCAATTGGCTAGTGCAATCGGCTGTTAACCGAAAGGTTGGAGGTTCGAGCCCTCCCGGGAGTGGTGTGTTGCTTTTTTTCTATAGGCTGACAGCTTTGAAGATCTGTCTGATGGTGTTGAGAGTGGAGCAGGACTGTCTCCGTGGCGCGATTGGCTAGAGCGATCGGCTGTCAACCGAAAGGTTGGAGGTTCGAGCCCACCCGGTGGTGATGCGGCAGTTTTTTTTTTCTTTGGGCTGATAGCTTTGAAGATATGTTCTGATGGAGGTGAGAGTGGAGCAGGACTATCTCCGTTGCGCAATTCGCTAGCGCGATCGGCTGTTACCCGAAAGGTTGGAGGTTCGAGCCCACCTGGTGGTGCTGCGGCGCTTTTTTTTCTTTGAGCTGATAGCTCTGAACAACTGTTCTGACGGTGGTGACAGTGGAGCACGACTGTCTCCGCGGCGCAATTGGCTAGCATGTTCGGTTGTTAACGGAAAAATTGGAGTTTCGAGCCCTCCCGGAGTGGCGTGCTGCTTTTTTCTTTGCGCTGATAGCTTTGAAGATATGTTCTGATGGTGGTGAGAGGGGAGCACGACTGTCTCCGTGGCGCAATTGGCTAGCGCGATCGGCTGTTAACCGAAAGCTTGGAGTTTCGAGCCCACCCGGAAGTGGTGCGGCACTTTTTTTTCTTTGGGCTGATAGCTTTGAAGATATGTTCTGATGGTGGTGAGAGTGGAGCAGGACTGTCTTCGTGGCGCGATTGGCCAGCGCGATCGGCTACTAACCGAAAGGTTGGAGTTTCGAGCCCACCCGAGGACCGAGGACGGTGTGTTGCTTTTTTCTTGCGCTGATTGGTTTGAGGATATGTTCTGATGGTGGTGAGAGGGGAGCACGACTGTCTCCGTGGCGCAATTGGCTAGCGCGATCGGCTGTTAATCGAAAGGTTGGAGGTTCGAGCTTACCCGGTGGTGGTGCGGCACTCTTTTTTCTTTGCGGTGATAGCTTTGGAGACATGTTCTGATGGTGGTGAGATTGGAGCACGACTGTCTCCATGGCGCAATCGGCTATCGCAATCGGCTGTTAACTGAAATGTTAGAGGTTCGAGCCCTCCCGGGAGTGGTGTGTTGCTTTTATTTCTTTAGGCTGATAGCTCTGAAGAAATGTTCTGACGGGGGTGAGAGTGGGGCACGACTGTCTCCGTGGCGCAATTGGCTGGCGCGATCGGCTGTTAACCGAAACGTTCGAGGTTCGAGCCCACCCGGTGGTGGTGCGGCGCTTTTTTTTCTTTGGGCTGCTAGCTTTGAAGATATGACCAGATGGTGGTGAGAGTGGAGCAGGACTTTCTCCGTGGTGCAATTGGCTAGCACGGTCGGCTGTTAACCGAAAGGTTGGAGGTTCGAGCCCTCCCGGGATGGGTGTATTGCTTTTTTCTTTGCGCTGATAGCTTTGAAGATATGTTCTGATGGTGTTGAGTGTGAAGCAGAACTGTCTCCGTGGCACAATTTGCTAGCGCGATCGGCTGTTAACCGAAAGGTTGGAGGTTCGAGCCCTCCCGGTGGTGGTGTGGCGCTTTTTTTTCTTTGGGCTGATAGCTTTGAAGATATGTTCTGATGGTGGTGAGAGAGGAGTAGGACTGTCTGCGTGGCGCAATTGGCTAGCGCAATCGGCTGTTGACCGAAAGGTTGGAGGTTGGAGCCCTTCCAGGAGTGGTGTGTTGCTTTTTTCTTTGCGCTGATAGCTTTGAAGATGTGTTCTGATGGTGGTGAGAGTAGAGCACGACTGTCTCCGTGGCGCAATTGGCTAGCGCGATCGGCTGTTTTCCGAAAGCTTGGAGGTTCGAGCCCACCCGGTGGTGGTGCAGCGCTTTTCTTCTTTGGGCTGATAGCTTTGAAGATATGTTCTCATGGTGGTGAGAGTGGAGCAGGCCTGTCTCCGTGGCGCAATTGGCTGGCGGCATCGGCTGTTAACCGAGAGGTTGGAGGTTCGAGCCCTCCCGGGAGTGGTGTGTTGCTTTTTTTTCTTTGGGCTGATAGCTTTGAAGATATGTTCTGATGGTGGTTAGAGTGGAGCAGGAATGTCTCCGTGGCGCAATTGGCCAGCACGTTCGGCCGTTAATCGAAAGGTTAAAGGTTCGAGCCGACCTGGTGGTGGTGCGGGTTTTTTTTTCTATGGGCTGATAGCTTTGAAGATATGTTCTGATAGTGGTGAGAGTGAAGCAGGACTGTCTCCGTGGCGCAACCCAGGCAGCACAGAAGGTTGGCCCAATATTGGGGATAGATCGGCATTGCATGGCCCATGAACGGCCCAGTTTTCACAACGTACCGCCAAGATTGGCTATGCCAGCCAAGTAGAACGGCGACGTTGGACCAGCGTTGACAACGTACCCCCAATATTGGTTCTGCCAGCCGAATAGAACGGCTATGTTGGACCAGCATTAACAACATTCCGCCAATGATGGCTGTGCCAGTCTATTAGATTGGTTATATTGGGCCAGCTTTCAGAACTTTCCGCCCATATAGGCTGTGCCGGCCTATTAAAACGGACACATCGGGCCAGGTTGTACAAGTAGCAGCCAATATGGGCGGAGCCATCCAATAAGACCGGCATTATTGGCCCGCCGTTTGAACGTTATTGCCGGCGTCAGCTGAAAAGTCAACATCACGATGTCATAATATTAGAATATGAGCCAATTTCTGCGTGTGCTGCTTTTTGGCGCTTTTCTGGCCCCAATTCACGCGCCGATTTTTCAAGTTAGAGAGAGAGTAATATATGTGCCGGGCACAATATTAGAACTATCTTTTCGTCATTAAACCATGCCCCGCCGCGGCGGTCTAGTAGCTAAGGTACTCGGCTGCTGACCCGCAGGTCGCGGGTTTGAATCCCGGCTGCGGCGGCTGCATTTCCGATGGAGGCGGAAATGTTGTAGGCCCGTGTGCTCAGATTTGGGTGCACGTTAAAGAACCCCAGGTGGTCGAAATTTCCGGAGCCCTCCACTACGGCGTCTCTCATAATAATATGGTGGTTTTGGGACGTTAAACCCCACATATCAATCAATCAATCATTAAACCATGCACAGCTCGTTGAAATGCATAATCGTTGGTTGAAGTTGTGCAAGGTAGACTTTTTAAGTGAGAAAAAATTACCGATCAAGTTTCTCTGACAGACGTGACGTCCGATGCGGTGCTATTCGTACGTATGACGAAGCTGCTGCGGATACCGCTGTCTTACGCGTGCATGTAGACGTCGAATATCTGACGCAAATCTTATCGTATCATGTGTCGGGCTAGCTATCTACGCGACCTATTCGAATCTGTTTTGCGTTGACAGCACAGTACGGTTAACGGCGCTTGCTGCTGCTTGACGTGTGGGAAGAGCGGGGGTCGTCAGTTGCGTTATGGTGACTGAATCATACAACATATGCAGTTGCCGTGATCTAACACACAGACGCGCGTGCGCACGCACGCACGCGCTATATTCATGCAACGACCACACGAATTCCCAACAACATCGCAGCGAACGGTTGGTAAGGTGTTGCGGAGTGTGTGGGCGTCGTAGGGCACCCTGTCGGTGCCCAGCTCGTTGCGAACGCGAATTTCGGCGTGGAACGCATCTTTTTTATGTACTTTTTTTACGTGTGCCCAAAACGGCAGGCTGCGCGATACGAGAAGTACGACACACAAAAAAAGAAGAAACGTGAATGCGTAGGGCAAATCGTTAATAACAAAAAAAAAAAAAAAACACGCACGCTCACGCCACTGCAGTGGCGTGAGCGTGCGTGTTTTTTTGTTATTAACGAAGCACATGTGCTTCCATAAAACATGACAGCCAAGAATGATGAAGTATTCATTTACATACAAATTACTATGAGTTGCTGAAACTCACGCAAAAGAACATATTTTCTTCCTTGGATATTGATCGAGTGCCTTGGAATTACGCTATGTGAATTTGACACATCAACAGTGCATAATGATTCCCACCATAAGGGGCCACAATCTTGGCAAGTAATAGAAGTACTCTTCCCACCTGATGTGCACCTAACGTAAAGAGGCCTTGTTTCTCAAGTTAGCAATATATATATATATATATATATATATATATATATATATATATATATATATATATATATATATATATATATATATATATATATATATAACCACTGGAAAAATATACCAGGTGTAACCAGAAAAAGGTGTACCTGCAGTTTTAAAGTTTAAAAGAAGCAATGACATGCCAACCATCCAAAATAGAACGCCCGAGAAAGGAGCATCAATCAGTATTACAGCAGCTAAAAGCCTGCTAACAGCTGAAGGTAGTCATGCTGCTCTTCCATTCAAGTATAGTGTACACTGAGAAAAGATACTGAAGATACACCATCAGCAAATGACAAAAGAAATACAGACAGAGCTTTCTCTTATAATACAAAAAGTCTTTAGCTGAGGAGGCAAATAAGTCATTGGCACACAATAAGTGCACAAAAAAAAAAAGCTGTCGCACGAGGCTGTCAGCGCTTAGACAACACAGGCAAAAATACAGTAGACTGAAGAAGGGAAAACCCATAGCAAAAGTTACCATACTCATGAGTTCTTGCTTTGCGTGCAAATGAAGCTAGCGTGAAGTTGAACACTAGATTAAAGCACCACAATCAAAATCTGGAAGTCAATGCTTTAGGAATAATACAAAGTACTGAAGAAGCATGCAAAGAGCATTCCTGTGAAGGCAAATATAAAAAAAGACTGAAAGCTCTGTGGCCCTGAACAAGACAACACCACAACCAATCGAAGAGCCGTTCGGACACACCAGCAGTTCTGGCCAACACTAAAAAGTCACAAAAACATACCTTTAATGCCTTTTTTACAAGAGAACTTCAAAAGAAATGTGCATACACCAATGCCAGAAGTATCGATGGAAGCTATTACTCATATTCAGCTCTTCATTGAAACACTGACAGAAGATACTTGTAGCTGGATGCTTAATTACTTTGGTACAACCCAAGAGCGTCGACGCCAAGTGGCAAAAAAATTATGATGGAAGACTACAATGTGATCAAATGCACACGTCAACCACCAACCAAGGTCCTATGCTAGAGTGAATATCGCAAAAAGTCTTGAACGCCTAATGTCACTGGCTCATACTCAGTGTTCTCAATCAAAATCTTGACCTCCCACACAGCATATTATTTCAACAACCTGCCACCTCTCACCATGTCATGAAACAAGCTCGAGTATACACAAACCCTCCTCACCGTTAGGTAGTTAGATAGCTCCACTAGTGCTTCACTCTCGGAACACATAGACCAGGGCCGTAACTAGACGGGTAGTGAGGAGGTTCTGAGCCCCTGAAGTATTTTCATGCTCTGACTTTTCGTCAACAATAGCTTAATCTGGGCAAGTTGGTTCATCGTGGTTGTGTTCTAGTAACAGTGAGAGAAGTTCAGGAAGAGACAAAAAGGACAGGAAAGAGCGCTGACTGCCAACTAAATTTTATTGAAGGTACTACGCCCACTTTTTTACGGAGTACAAGAACAGTGCTCATGCACAACGACACATGTGAGACCATGATAATATAATCTTAACTGAGAAAAGAATACTCTCTCTCCGAATGGATGAGTGAAGGTATACTGATGCACTGATCCATGGCCTTCCTGACAAGAAAATGCTTTCACAGTCTCTCTTTCATTTCTTGTTCTTGCTTTTTTCAAAAACAGTGTTTTATGAAACATAGAACTGCACTTACATTCTTTACAGTGTATGGCCATGCGACTACCATAGCCATTCTTAACATTTTAAGCATGCTGTCTTGCTCAAACATTGGGGCATTGCCCAGTTTGTCTTATGTTTACGTTTCCACGTGTCAATAGTATCTCATACACAACATTATATTGGCATTCAGTATACCTCTTCTCGTGACGAATGGTGAAATAATGGCTATTCCTGTTGCTTTTTAGTACACACACTTTTGAAAACTTGCAAGGGATGGCAAATAACAAGATAAAATCATATCGGCTCGCTATTTTCTTTATATTGCGAAACACCTTATGTACGTACGGTATAGCATGCAAAGATCTTTGGTCATTCTGTTTTTATTTTGGTCCTGTTTTGTTTAACTTGACTTTCTGCAGGAGGGTTTAGCACACGGGCGTGATGGTGCTGTTGGGATATCCAGCATCCTTTAGTCTTTTAATCTGGTTTTTAAGGCTTACCTCATCCTTGTGCTCACATGACTTCTGAAGGGTGGCCTCAATGCACGTGGTGGCAATTCCTCTGTGTAAATTGTGTAAATGTGTAATTATGTGTTATGATGTACTAAAAAAGATGTCCCAAGAATCAGAATAAGTGACAGTAGTCAAAGTTTTTGTCACTGCCTTCATACAAATACCAGTTTATTTGTTGCCTCCTGCAGTATTTTAGGGCCTCTTATATAGATAGGATGTTTTCTCACTTTTATTACATTTTTGTATTGATGATGCCATATGCTCAGGAGGTAGAATGTCGTTATGTTCTTTCTGATAACTTCTAGCTTCTGAGCAAAGATAATGTTTCAGAAAAATGAAAAAAAGGCTAGCATAATATTAAGACATGAAAAGAAAGCAGAGTTTATCAAAAATGAATGCATTATTTGGGAATGAGAAAAAAAGATAGATGACAGGTCAGTAATGTCAATTAATTTATATTAGGACACATGAAATGTAGCAGAGGGTGGCAGGTGATTAGTTCCAATGAGATCAAGAAATTATCAGCCATAATATGAAATTGGCTCATACAGGACAGGGAACATTGATTGGGCTTCCACCCTGCAGTGGACATAATATAGGCTTAACGCTAACAATGAGCAAAGCCTGTGAAATTAATGCTCCATGAAATGAGCAGTACTGCACAGATTGCTGTGCTAGACTTCCCATTTTGCATGTTTTTACCAGCTTATCCTGCTCGCTGTTCAGACACAAAGCTTCACCAGAAAAACAATGTTATACTTGGTGAGGATAATGCCAGTGAATCCAGTGTTTTATCTACACCTTTCCTTGCTTAAGTCCTCCTCCAAACTATACGATTTTTCTTGGAAATGTTCTGCTTACAGCACACCAACCGATCAAGTGAAACAACTTTATTGGGGTCCTGCAAGACGTGCCCTAGTATGCAATCACCATTTCACTTCACGTTACAACATACTGGTGGTAAAAATATTCTCTGGCAGGGTACAGAAGTGCATGCACTGAGCTAGCTTGTGCAGCGCGGTCTATTCCAGAAAGCTGAACCTATGTTTGGTACAGAATTTTGTAACCACACGATGCTTGCACAGATTAAATGTGGCCCCACATAGCAACTTCTGAGCTTTTTTATGAAATGATCTCGCAGTATCTGAAAACATTTGTTTTTTTGTTTACTTCATAGTTCCCAGTGAAATATTTCTCTTGTTCCTCTCATTGAATAATGGCATTTGGTGTGACTAAGGTGTTCCTATTGCCTCACTATGAGATCAAAAAAACGATTCTCCTTGAAATTGCTTCACAAGCATTTCCTAAGATATTGAATGACACTGCTTGCACATGTACAAACATTTGCTAGTTTTATTGAGGGTTGATGATAAAGGGAATCAGTTGGTGCATCCAAGCCGGACAGAGATTGACTGGCCCTGAAAAGGGCCGTTTAGTTATATATCTTGCAGCTTGTTCCAGGTAGACAGGGCTTCATTCTGTAGAAATGGTAACTCATCACACTGGTTCCCCAGCATGAAGAACATAGCTTGATGCTAACACTGACTCAGATGTTCTGAAATCTCGTAGAGGGTACATGAAGGCTGGGTACATGAAGGTTGCAGTTATACTAACTGTACAGTCAGCATGCTTGTGTGATATGTGCATAGCTGCATCAAAGCCACGTGTGAGAATTGCGTGAACAGCTGAAAATCTCAATGGCAGCATAGCTTAAGAAGTCTGTCATCCCTTTTTTGCCAGTTTCCAATATCATCCTTCCCTTTTCATGCATCTTCTTTCAATATATCTGGGGTTTTAATTCCCAAAACCACGATATATTAATGAGAAGCAAATTTTGAACATCTGGTGTTCTTTAACATCTTCACTTGTTTGCAGCGCAACACCAGAAACACAGGACAGGGAAGGAGCAAAAGAGAAAGAAAAGACGGCGCCGACTCTGAAAAAGACGGCACTGACATCATGACACGCACATGTCGTGATGTAAGCTGCCCAAAGAGTGGCCTCCCATGAGAATAGTGAAGAATTGGGAATAGGATCTACCAGTAAGGGCTTTGTGTGCAATTCACAAACAGTGAAAAAGATCCACCAGGGGTGAACCACAGGTACATGGTGCACTCTGGTTGAGAGAGAGCAGAGTAAAACAGATGTGCCAGACAGGAGATTATAAATGGTTTTGTCTGGAGCTGGTGCCAGACCGAGCTCTGATTAAGCGTAAGGGAGTATTGAGCGCCAGGCCAATCTGATCCCATTCCTGTGATGGGGTGCAATATGATGACAGGTGCGAATTCTATTTTCTTTTTTTTCCATGGGTTTAGGGAAATAATTTTTCAGGGATCAGATGAAAATACCTCCGACATACATAATAACATGCTTATTCTTGGGCGTAGTCATGCCTAGCCACCAGATTGGGAGAAAAAGAAGTGTTTCCCGAAATGTGCGATAAAGTGTTTGGTGCTACGCCTTGACGGAAGTATTGATAGGTGCTTTGGAAATCGGTACGCCATTTCTGTAATCGTTAAATATGCAACTGCATGTGCCACTGCTAGGGATAGCGTGACACTCCCAGCCATTTCGGGGTAAGCCGTTTTAATCTACGTGAAGATGTTAATGAGCCCGTTCTCCATCACAGCAGTAGCTGTGGCCATTCCTTCAACAAGGCCTACTGCAGCGCCAACTAAACGTCTGCATGAATTTAGCGCTAGTACCGTACATAATAATCAGCACGTGCCTTGGGTTCACTTCGATGGTGTTGTGAATTCATCTTGCGTGACAATGGTTTAAGTTGCATGCGTGCCTTAATCATTATTGCAATAGGAGACCATGATTTATCGTCACGCATGGTGTTGCTTAGCTCGGTCCTCGGTGTTCGAAGCAGGTTCCGCCTTGTGAGTGCATGAGAGAGGCACAAGAGTTGATTTCTGCTCTGTGTTTCTATAATTCCCTAGCCTGTATTATACAGGAAGCGGATAGTGCTGGTGTGCGTCAGCTGCCTCGGTGCGCTCTCAACCGCCTGCCTGGTAAGACTGATAGCTCATTCTATCAGCGCCTTGTCGTACTCCCTCCTCACACTGCGACATGTCCTCCACTTGGAGGACGTGATGACGGAACAAGATGATACGAAACCCAAAACCGCAATGTTTGCAAGCCACAACCCGACCAAACAATTCAACGGTGAGGCCAGAAAATCTACCTGACTAGGCCTGGAGCAACAAGCCAGAGAGCATATTCTTGGCTGGATAGATGGATGGATGTGGCTGTACCCTTTAGATCGGACGGCGGCTAACGTCACCTTGCCGTAATGCTTAGTGAACTAACCACTAGATTTTTTTTTCCCCTTTAAATAGTAAAGTTGGACGGGTACTTTGAAGTGAAGGGTTTAATTTTCAATCGTGCCTTGACTTTAGCCACCAATCAGATAACCTCCTTCTAGTTAAGTCTACCCGCTTAAAGTCTATTTTGCCCTCCCTGTCCCTAAATACCAGTGCTTTGAAAAACTCTGCGCCATCATCTTGAACTATAAGGTGAAGCCCATTACACAGCATTGTCAAGTGTTCGGCAGTTTTTTCTTTCTCTTCGCACGCACTGCATATTGTGTCTACCTCTTCATATTTGGCCCGATATGTCTTGGTTCGCAATACTCCCGTCCTCGCCTCAAACAGTAGAGAACTACCCTGAGTATTATCATAGATTCTTTCTTTGGCAATTTCCTGCTTAAAAGTTCGATAGATCTCTAGTGCGGACTTCTTAATCATGCCAATTCTACACATGTCAGTCTCCGTTTCCTGCAGTTCCTTTTTAACCGATAGTTCTTTCTGGTTTGGCCACCTGCTGTTTTCTAAGTATTTACCAGTCAATTTCCTGGTTCGCTTCCTTCATTTTGTATTGACATTCTTCATGTACAAATAGCTGAAAACCTTCATAGCCCAACGCTCCTCCCCCATTTCTCTCAATCGCTTCTCCAATTTTATCTTGCTGCTAGCTTCCCTGCCATCAAATGATGTCCATCCCATATCACCTTGTACTCCCTGGTTTGGTGTATTCCCGTGAGCTCCTAAAGCAAGCCTACCTATTCCACGTTGCTTAATTTCTAATTGACCGATATTGCCGAACGTCAGCCCAGGAACCATGACCCCTTTCCATATTCCTCTCACAACATTATACCTATTGTAATTCCACAGTGCCCTATTTTTCATCACTGCTGCATTCCTGTTATCTTTAGTCGTCACGCATATTTCGTGTTCCCTCAGGTGCTCGGTCCCATTGCTTATCCATACGCCCAGTTATTTGTATTTATCTGTTATCTCTAGCGTGACTTCCTGTATTCTAAGCTCACTACCTCTGTTATCATTAAAAATCATGACTACTGATTTTTCCTAACTGAATCTAAAATCTAACCTATCTCCCTCATTACCGCAGATGTCCATCAACCTCTGCAAATCTTCCTTGTTGTCGGCCATTAGCACTATATCATCTGCGTAGGTTAATGCTGGTAGTGCCTGATCAATGAGTTTTCCTTGTTTGACTAAAGAGAGGTTGAAGCCAAGTCTCCTTGCCTCTAATTTGGCCTCTAATCCTTGCAGGTACATCATGAATAAGAAGGGTGACAGTGGGCACGCCTGCCTAAGTCCACGTTTCACCACTGTGGGCTTGGATACCTGTTTTTCCCACTTTTTAACTACCTTGTTAGTTTTATAGATTTCCTTTAAACGATTAGTGACTCCATCTTTTACACCCAGTGTGTCTAGTATTCCCCACAAGTCCTCTTGAACCACGCTATTGTACGCTCCCTTGAATTTCTGCAGGCCGGTAGGAAGCTTCACAGCGCAGCGCCTGATCTTGTGAAACAGCGCAGCCATGCAGGCAGGGCATTCAATTCCCTCCCTATTTTTTGTATACTACTGTCCTTGTGTACATCGTAGAACACATAACAGTAATGATAGCAAACAGATCATTGATTCGGGTAGGCTTGGTGTTTTTATTTAAAATAGAACAACGAGGAAGCTGCTGAAGCTCGTGCCTGTATACAGCTGCTTTATATGGAGATGAAACTTTAACGAAAAAAAATGTAATGATAAACAGTAGGCTCATAACAAACAACATTTCTCTGAGGGTGCATGGAATATATGTCCCATGCAAGGCTATGCATTGCAGTCCTTACTGCATTAATTATGTACACGTACTGCAGGGCATGCAAGTGTATGCAGACACACGCTGACGAAATGCCATTTTTTGCTACATACAAACGTGCACCACACCAAATAAGACGCACGTGTTTGTATAGTCAGGGAACACTCGTGAATACTGGTGAAATCACACAGCTCGCTTACAGTATAAAACAAACACAATTGCGAACAACAAAATGCGACGCTGTTTAAAGAGGCGGACCCAGGTTACGAGGAGAATTATCAGTATGGCATACACACCACGTGTCAAGCTTTTGCAACATCTAAAGAGACTAAATATGGAAAGTTGCCTTTTTAAGTTAACATGACAGTACCAAATGGAGAAGCCACACGAGAGAACAATTCATCGTGGGCTAAAGAATGTGTTTTAAATATTATACACAGCTTTGCAAGACAATATCGACGAGTTTTACTCGTCTAGGTGTGGGAGGTGTAGGCCTGATAAAATGCGATGTTGCTTCAGAGCCTTTCTTTCGTAATATTGCAATTTTATTCAACTCTTTCAAACGCGGCCCCGTAAATTTCTACTGGGTGCTCGAACACGGCAAGCAGGTCGCGGGGCAAAATCTTTGTAACATTTTATTACCGAAACAGCGATACTAGCAATGCTTGAGCTGCACTTGCTGTTTTCTAAATTGTAATCTCCTCAATCTCATCACTGTGATCAGGAAACAGAGAGGAAAAGTACAGCAGTAGTACGTAGAGAAATATTTAATTTCAAGCCCTTTAGCAATATCATCTAAACAAATTGCCAGTTCACTGTTGAACTCTCGATGGAAACAAACAGCTGATCAGAAACGCAAGCTTGGCTTGGCACTGGCTTGGCCGTCCATACAGAGCCAAAAGCCGCTGCAGGAAACTGGATTGCGGATCGTATTGAGACAAAATATTTTATACATTTTTGTTTTCTTTGTTTCATTTACTCTAATTGCTCTTGTGATGGCGTGGACCGCGCTTCGTGATCTCATGTACCGGCGCACTGTTTTTAAGTTTAGTATGGCGCACGATAATACATGATTGCGTGCTTTAATTTAAAAAGGTTCGCGAGTATGGCAGCAACACTGCAATGTCGGGAAGAGGCACGGGGAAGAGGATAGTAGTAGAACCAGTAGCAGCTGCATGCCCGGGTGGAGCGACTGATGCCCAGATGGAGGAATGTCAACCCGATGCCTTTTGTGTTGGCCGTTCTGGCAGTTCCGCCGACTTTATAGAAAGAGACGACCCCGTCGCTTGTCCTCTTCTCTTTTCCTTCGGGCATCAGCGACAACATTGACGGACGACGTGTTCGACTTCACCGTGCACGTGAGTATAGGTTGGTTTTTCATTCGAGTGAATTCTTGTTCAGATTTGCAACTTGTCGACTTCATCCTGATCACCTGTCACCGGCAATAAGTCACATACGTGTGATATTTAGGTGAAATAAATGATAATGCACATTTTCTGCTCCATTTGCGTGACTTAGCTACACCAGGACATGAGGTAAAGCCTTTGTCGCCTAGCCACTAGCAGGCAAGATCGATCACTCGCATCCTTCAGTTCACGAATCAACGCGCCTGCCTTAAAATTAGTAAGCTGCTCGCAAAGAAAATATTGGTTTATTAAATAATGGAAGGCAGAGTTGGTATCAGTTGATTTACAGTGTGAAAATGAAAAGTGCGAAGGACCGTGCCTCGCAAGTAAGCCCCGAGAGCATGAGCAGAGAAGTAGCAGATGAGGATGCTCATGCGCTGCATTTCCAAATCTCACCAGCACTAATGCTTGACGGACTGCTGGCCACGCACTAGCGTGATCTTTCTGAAACAGGACTTTGGCCCTGTAAGCATGTTCTTGAAGGGCATAAGTAAAACGTAGAATGGGCCCCCTAAATGCACCCATCCTTGAACCATTGGGCTTATAAATTAGTGCCCTTTTCAAAATACAACTATTCTGAGCTATAAATTGTGACAGAACAGTGCACGAAGTTCAAAAATGGGAAAAAAGTCTTTAAATGTCCCCTTTATACATAGTGTTCTTGTGATGTCACTTCTGCCGTTGTCGCCCTCTCCCGCCATGCCCGGGTAACTCCCTGGGTACCTACGGCAGTTCACGTGCTGCAGTGCGGTTTGTTGGGGGCTCGTCATCTGTTGCTGTGAACGATGTGGAAGCATTGTGGTTTTTTGTTGTCTTACTTTAACGAGCTCATTGGATGAGGAAGGCCTCGCTCGTTCACTCGATACAAGACCAGATAATCAAGATGTGCGACACATATACCAGCCACGGCGTACACCGGCTGCCCGCATATACCAGCCACGGCGTACACCGGCTGCCCGCCACAACCTATGAGGGCCTATTATCTTGCTTTCACTACAAATTGCCTGGCCCAAAAACAAGTGAAAGCTCAAAATCTCTCGAGCCGCAATTTTAAGAGTGGATGTGCGAAGCGCAGCTGCTCCTATCGAAAACTAGTCGTGCAGAGCCAGGCAAGTTTACAAGAGATATAATATTATGAATATATTGTCACGGCCTACGCCACCAAAGTAGCAATTCCCCCCCCCCCCCCCCAAGTGTTTTAAACAGTGCTGATGTTGAGCTTGAGCCTCTTTGATTGCAATTTGTGGAAATAGTCGAGGAAAATATTATAAGAGTGGATGTGCGAAGCGCAGCTGCTCCTATCGAAAACTAGTCGTGCAGAGCTAGGCAAGTTTACAAGAGATATAATATTATGAATATATTGTCACGGCCTACGCCACCAAAGTAGCAATTCCCCCCCCCCCCCCCAAGTGTTTTAAACAGTGCTGATGTTGAGCTTGAGCCTCTTTGATTGCAATTTGTGGAAATAGTCGAGGAAAATATTATACAAGGCAGATAGCGACTTTGCGTGGTGTGTGCCGCAGTAATGCCAGTCATCACTTTATTTTTCGCGTATGCTTTAACACACTTTTCACTTTGTATTTCGCTTTTGTTGTACGCTAATGTACAGTGGAGTCACTGAACATGATAGAGACCGTGTATAGAAATAATTGACTAATAAAAAAAAATCCTGACGCCCAACTTGAACCGATCGGCTATACTTCAAAGTGAACTAATATTGTTTCCCATTCTTTATAGTTTGTTTCAATGCAATACCAAATCTCCGCGATCACCATCACGATTTTAACCGCCTTCCTCGCCATCATGATTTTAACTGCGGACAAGTTTCTATGTACAGTATCTTGGTAAGCTATATCTGTTTGCAGGTAAATACTTGGCTATGGCACTTACCCGTAATGAAGTTGCACCTGAAGATGCAAATATTGCAAAGTTTCTTCAAGTAGCTTTTGTTAATCTGCACCAGCCAAATACGCTGGTACTTTTAGGAAAATCGGAATGTGCGTTCTCAATTTTAGGTTATAACTTTCAGCGAAGAAACACCCTAAGCCCTGCTCCCTCTGCGTGGACTACTAAATCAACTTGCCTCACTAGCAGCTCATAATTTCTCAAACTTGCATCGTGAGGCAAAACTAAACGGGTGCAAGCACGAGGAGACAACATGGCAGTTGTAGGCGATAGATTCGGTTGGTGCCCGGGCATGTTGGTGGCGCATTTCGGAAGTGACGAAAAGGCGCTGCGAGATGCATGTGCACACTTTGTATAGTTGCTGTATTGGACAGCAAACTTTTTTTCTTATCTGAGCAGTTTTACCAAAGGAAGCTTCATCATATGGCGTGATAAATGAAGCGAATCCACAGGTTGAACCACATCATAGCCTCGCTGTGCTTTTGTACTTTTTTTAGCTCGCAAAATTTATTGACGGATAAGGCAGCACTTGTTTCTTTACCATATGATCATCTCCGGTGTGCTGCTGCCTTAATATTTCAAATTCTAAGCATTTACACCATTGTATGCTAACTTTTCCTTCAAAGTGAGACAAGCCACATGTGTATCGTAGATCAAGAAGCATGCCAGTTTTACGTAATTGCAAGGTAAACATCAGAAATGCACAGTTGATCAAAAATACTAGTTTAATGGTGCATCTACATAGCAGAGCACCTGTGGCACCTCGGGAACAAGATAATGCCACACATGTTACAAGAGATAATTAAATAAGACAGGGGACGTTCCGTGAACAAATAGAAACAAAAATAAAATGGCACGTGGCAGCGAGCGAAGGCGGAAAGGGGGGGGGGGGGAGCCCGTGGGACTTCAGCGGATGAACGTAAGGTGTGTGTTTAATATGTGGAAGAAAAAAAAATTCAAAATTTTGGCGACTGAAATGAGGGTGACTTAGTGAGTGCGCTCATGACGAGAGTAAACACGGTTATTTTTTTTTTTTTTTTTCAAATCTCTTTTGAAAGCCACAAAAAATCTGTATGTGGTGCAGCCTAACAGAAGGTCCGTGAAGGCAAATTATGCATTCGTTGTTGTACAAAGGCTATTTTTTTTTTCATGCGCACCATCCCCGCCGCGGTGGTCTAGTGGCTAAGGTACTCGGCTGCTGACCCGCAGGGCGCTGGTTCGAATCCCGGCTGCGGCGGCTGCATTTCCGATGGAGGTGGGAATGTTGTAGGCCCGTGTGCTCAGATTTAGGTGCACGTTAAAGAACCCCAGGTGGTCTAAGTTTCCGGAGCCCTCCACTACGGTGTCTATCATAATCATATAGTGGTTTTGGGACGTTAAACCCCACATATCAATCAATCAATCATGTGCACCATGAATAATGGTCAAAATTTAATTGCATATGTTGTTTTCATCCTCGCTGTATTCCGTGCTGTTTATGATGTAAAAAAAAAAAAAAGTAGCACGCTTAAGTGGTGCTGCTTTTGGGCAACAGTTGAAAATGGCGGGGTGCATGAATGCGGAATACTGCCGCTTACACTCAAATCACTCTTGTGGTCACCTCCCACTGTTTGCAGCGTGTGTTGTGTATACACAGCTGCATATTTCCTAGCTAGAAAAATTTGATTTTAGGTGTTTCACGCCATTTTCCATGTAACTATTCCACAATTGCACACACTGATCAGCAGGCTTTCAATTGCGCTGAAGGACACAGGTGCCATAAAATTCATAGTCGATTCTTTCAAGAAACCGTATGTAAAGGCTGAAGCTTCATGCGTACATACACACATACATACCATATTGTTTTTTGTTCTTTATGAAAGCTGCGAAGGTCTCATGTGTCTCCAAGCGTAACCTGTCTTATTTATTCTCCATCACCACAAAAGTTTTGTGAGTTTCAAATAAAAGTACTTTGCGCATGGCCACTTTTGGGTAATTTTTTTGTGTAGGTGTTATTTGAGCAGCCTACAGTGTTTACTTTATAAGCCTGTATGTATATGTCGCATTATAAGGATACAGAATGTGTGTAGCTGTACAATATAGATGAAGTGTAAAAATTAAGTGTGTCTATTGTAGTGTTCTTGCAACCAATCTTACCCCCGTATTCTAGAACGTCCCTCCACTCAACGCTTCACCTTCACTTGAGATGGCTGATGGGAGCGCCGTCTCTAAGCAGAGAAAATTGCTGCATGTCAGCAATAATCTGCTGTGATTCTCGAGTAGCGCAGCGTCGCTTTCAAACGAGCAGCGGCACAGTGCTCAACTCTGTCAAGTGAAGGGTGAAAGTCGAGTCGGGGAGCGTTTATGAATATGGGGGTTAGTTTTGTTGTCTTGTTAACCTGCCATTAACACTGGATTGATGCTACTTTGCTCTAGCTGTACAGTGCTCTCCAAGGCTCAAGGAGGCATCGCACGTGGAAGGCTCGGAGCAAACCATGCGTGAGTTTCCTTTCATTGTTACACTATGCACGTATTAAGTGATAGACTTTAATGTATGCTATTTGTATTGTGCAAGTTTTTGGGGACATACAACTTCCAACACTTATATGTTCTGACGAAAATCACGCAAGAATGAGAGAAGCTTGTGCAAAAATTATGCAAGAGTGTAAGAAGCTTTTGCAGAAGTCTGTGAAATGAAGTTTTGAAATTTTGTGGCAATGTGTCATTGTACAGTGGTCAACAGTCTTGCTCAGCATGCTTGACTGCAGGGCTCCCGGCTGCACAGGCGCATCTACGGAGTGCCTGATGCATGATGGGCCAAATGTCAGCCTGCACACTGGTGCCTCTTATCCCCGTTTGTCTGTTACATCAGTGTCTCTTGTAAAGGGGATCAACTGTGCTACCTTTTTTTTTTTTTCGAATGTAATGAGTTCTTTTTCCAGATTATTGTTGTTTTAAGGTAGAGCCTCACATTTCTATCAAATACTGAAGATTCTATTTTTCTTTCTAGATGCTATGAAGTCACTCCTTGTGTTACAATAGAGTGAACACTGTTATGAGAAAAGCTACTTGATGGAGTTAACTCACTCCATATTGACTTAACACACAGAATTGGTGAAAACTACACTCCATTCCAGCTGCATTAGGAGTAATATTCATTTGCATACTTCTGTTTCTTTTGTTTGTTTGTTGGCTGGAGGTTTGGAGTATAGGGTGGCCAGAGGGCACTGTGTAGTCTTTCTTCATCTTTCCAATTTTGTGAACATCAATTGATAGCCGTATGGGAAGCAGCCAGCATGCTGAAACAGCGGTGCAAGCATGCAAGATGTTCACCATTGCATGCAGTCAGTTGCTGTGAGCAACCTACTGCATACAATTAACTGCGAGTGGTGCTGCACTATGTGTGCCTCCTGGAAAGCTGCAATGGTAAAGTGCCACAATCGTATAGTAACATGGATAACATCGCAATTTGTTTGTTGAATAATTTTGCAACAGAATCAATGGAGTTTTGGATAAATTTGTGTATCTGCCTGGTTCATCAAAGCTACAGAGTCAAATGCGGTATATACTCGCGTATTATGTGTACTTGTTTTGTCAATCCGGTCATGTGCGAAGCTAGTATGAATCGCTGGCCTAAAAGCTCAACTGGGAATATATGTTGCAGGCACTGTCACAGCTGTCTCAAAGCGGAGGGTCATCTGTTTGCTAAGCCTGTTCAAATGCCCCCATTTTCTTGAAGTTCTTCCGAACAGTGCTCACAAAAACCAGTTCCCATGACAGGGTTATACCAGAGAACATAAGTACTCTCCAATAATTGTCGGGAACCCAACGTAAAGCAAGATGCAGACAAGGAAGCGCGATGCCAACACAGTGCTGTGTGTGTCGCCCTTCATGTGTGTGTGTGTCCATTCCTTGTCCCAGTCTTCTATTGCGTTGTGTTCCCTCCGATATCTAACCAACACACCCAAGCTTCTATGCTAAGTCTTATTCAACGCACTCTTCTGCTGGCTCCCATACCGAATATTGCATGTCGAAGAACTCCACGCTGATGTGCTTAGCGGTAGCACGGTTTCAGTTTTCTTCGGTAAGCTTTATAACAGCAATCTGCCTCGTATATAATTATTGTAGCCTATCACAAGGAACGGTAAAAACGCAATGGCCAGATGGCGAAACCGGGGAAAAAAAAAAAAAAGAGTGCAAACACCTGCCTCATCTAGTTGATGTGACAGGTCCTTGCACGCGTTCAACATCTGTGCTGTGTCTCGGGAATACATTCTTGCCGTGGAAGAGGTGGGAAGATAGGAGGCAAACCTTTAGGCATTTCGGACTACACATAAACAGGTTTCGGTTTTCAAGTTCGATATTCTAGGGAAAGCATAAAAGTTCATGGAAGAAGGGACCTTGCACTCAGTCCATTTTGTGTAAGACTGCGCTCGCCTGCTCGACAAGAGATGTGCCTGACCAGAGCATCATGAAGTCAAATGTGTCTGTGTGTGTGCGAGCAAGGTGGCTCGGGCTGGTTGGGGAGGGCAAAGTATGCGAGCAAAAAGTTTCTTGTAGTAAAGCAGGCTGGCTAATTATACTGGTGAGCAAATTATGTGAGGATGCAAATTGTGCGAGTAAATATGGTATGTACTCTTGTATGTTTCAGCTCTATTGCTACGGATCCTGCGGATCCAACTTGGCATCCGACAGCAACAAAGAGAGGTTCTGCAGGAGGTGCGACAGCTGAAGCACGAGGTACGGCTCTTGTCCGTGCCTCAGCACGCCCAACCAGCACAGCGCCCCTCTGACCTTCCCCGGCTGCCTGCTGGTACAATTGGAGAAGTGGAGGCAGCAGAGGCAGCTGTGCAGAGTAAAGCTGTGGCTGTGGCTTTGGTATATATTTCTTGATTTTTAATATGCCTATGTAACATGCAGAAATTTAGTACTGCTTTAAGATACTGTGTTTCGGGAAACAAACTAGTCAGGTTATCTTATGAGCCACTGTACTACAGTCGAATATGAATAATTCGTACTCAAAGAGGCCAGAAAATTTGTTCAAATTAAAAGAAGTTCAAAATAATGAGTTACCGTAATTACTTGAATCTAACTTGCACCTTTTTTCCGGTTAAGAGAGTTCATAAATCGCATGTGCGTTAGAATCGAGTACGACAAAAAAAAATGAATATGGTCATTCTATTGCCATCGCCATTTACAAAATGGCCGCCCCCTACGTGCGTCGGCATGGCGCGTCGGTCATTTCTGCCTATGTGTTTCCCATGCGCGGCACTTCATATGTGTGCTGAGGAGTTCGTCATCTTGTAGTACATTAGCATCGACGGCATGGTAGGGCCGACTCCAAAAACTCGACGAGTGCACCACAATGCTGCTTCTAAAAGAAAAGTCGTCGCGTGTGCCGGAACGGACAGAAATCGGGCCGCATCGCGGTCATTCGAAGTTCCCGAAACGTGCGTGTGGTACTGGCGGAAACAAAAGCAGAAAATTGTCGACAGCAAAGATTCACGCAAATGCTTCAGTGGACCACAGCAGGGTCGGTTTCCACAAATTGAAGAGCTGCTCGGCGAGTATGTGATTAAGCAGTGAGCGGCACAGCGGCCCGTGACGACAGAACTGCTCCAAGTGCAGGCTATGCAGTTAGCCTTAGAAAAAGGGCTAATGCAGAGCCATTTTAAAGCGAGCAGGTGCTGGCTAACGAACTTTATGAAGAGAAAAGGCTTTTCCCTCCGAAGGCGAACGGGCATATGCCGGAAGTTGCCGGAGGAGTACGAAGAAAAGCTTCAGAGTCTTCAGAGGTTCCTCCTAAACTTGCGGCACAACAACGGCTACCTGCTTTGGCAAATCGGGAATGCCGATCACACGCCTCTTTACTTCGACATGCCTGGCACCACAACCGTCTAGGAGAAGGGGGCGAAGCAAGTTTGTGTACTGACATCGGGCCACGGTAAAACTAGAGTGACAGCAATGCTCTGTTGCACGTCAGATAGGCATAAGCTTCCCCCGTACTTCATATTTAAACGGAAGACGCTCTCAAAAAGAGTCGTTTTCGCGAGTGGTGTGATCAAGCGGGCCAACGAGAAAAAAGGGTGCGCGTTGCAACCGATGTCTTAGTTTTTTTTTTTTTTTTTTTTTTTTGTCGTGGAAATTGGGCGCGCGTTACAATCGAGGGCGCGGTAGAATAGAATAAATACGGTAAACGAGCGGAGGGCTCACCATGCAGTGATGCATGTGCATGGAGTTTTATTCACAAATTACAGGACATCCGTCATTAATTAAAGTAGTCAATACATGTCTGTACACGTTGGCCTTGCAACGAGTCAACAAGTTTTGCGTGCAGTTTGCAAAGCATTTGTACTTCAGCTTCAGTATTCTCCTGGCAAAAGAAGTTGCGCGCGGCAAAGTCCAGTGCTGACACTCTTCGAAGACAACTGTGTTTCCACTGTTACCATCTGCGCTGCAGCTGGAGCGTGGCCAGCACATGATGAGAATGGAGGAGCGTCTCCACCTGGAGAAAAGCAGATCGGCATTCGAGAGAGAAGCACTCCGCGGCAGCTTTTTTTTTTTCTCTCTTCATGCGCGGTGTTGAAAGGAGAAGAGTCTCTACATAGCAGGGACGGAAAACAGGGAAGCGTGACACCGGCGCGTTGCAGATTGGCATGAGAGAGCCAACTCTCTGCGACAGCTTTTTCTCCCCTCTTTCTCTTCATGCGCAGTGTTAAGTGGAGAAGGGTCTCTACGTGGCAGGGACGGAAAAAGCCGAAGCGTGGCACAGGAATGTCGCAGATTGGCATTTGGCAAACATTCCACCGCAGTCTTTTCTTTCCTTTTCTTCATTTTCTTCTTCAAGCACAGCGATGAGGTGTCTGAAGTGCCACCGCAGGATTGGGCGGGGTGCTGAGAGCATTTTCGGAGCGCGGTATAGCTTTGATAGGACCACAGCGTCAGTTCGAATTAAGTGTGTTGGAATTAATGAGATTTGACTGTATTTACTATAGTCTGTGAAGTCCGAGTGAACTGTCCTAAGCTAGCAGACGATGTAGGCGGCATCGTGTGTTTGATGGGCAGTGACTAGCAATAGCCTGCTTAAAACAGACATTCAGTAATTTTGTTCATTTATCACCCTATTTCGTGTCCGCTGCGGCTCTCTCTACTTTGAGCTACAGTTCACCCTGCCTTGTGTTAGCCGATTTCTTACTTTTTTAAAAATCTAACATGCACCCAATTTCGCAGTGTGAAGAAAAATGCACCTTTGTTTATTGTGATGAGATTTCTATAGCGACATGCCTCTTTGTTGGCTATCACAGAAAAATATAAACAGCAAATGGTGCGACCATCTAGTGCGACCTTTATTTTTCTATCAGTTTCATCTATGACCAAGATTTGGTCGCTCTAAGGTTGCCTCTTAGTACGCCTTGATCATGTTCATTTATCTTGTTGTGCTCTGCTTACAATGCATTGATTAAAAACATGTCCAAGCTTCTTTTTGAATTCCACATATTTTATCGTTTTTCACGTGTAGAAGCTACTCCTGGTCAACATTCAGGCAAAGACATTGTAACCTCGAAGAAACGTGTATTGGAATTTGAGCACTGTACAAAGTAATTATACTATTTCATAGCTAGAATCAATATTTATTAAGGGTTATAACAGTGTTGTATTTGATTTCATAACAGCGAAACTGCATTCAGAGAAGGACTCTGAAAGGTTCTCACACTGAGTGTGAGAGGGCTGATGTGGAAACCATTTTAGGTCAAGTGAGTTGAAGTTGGCGTAAAAAAACAATGAAATGTTATGATGCCCAAAAATTCAAGTTGTTGTTTTCAGTGTCAGTTTCTTGCAGATTTTTATCATGAAAACATTTCGATGTGCTGTTGCGTTTACTCCATCTATGCTTCTTGCATTTTTTTACAGCGCAAGCACCTCCTGCAGATTGGGGGACGTGGCCTCCGAGAAATTGGTGTGAATGCCATGAAGGCTGTATTGGCACATGACGTGCAAGTGCTGTACAGCCTTCATGGCAGAAAAGGGAAAAGGGCCTTTGTGAACCTGAGGCTCTGTAGATTAGTGACAGGTTAGACTTGTTCATTGTTTTATGTGTGTGTACCCTTGTGTATTCTCTGTACTGCAGTGCTTCATGTGTACTATGGTATTTCTGTTCTTGTATGCAGATGTCATCTGCCAAAAAGCAGGGTGCGACCAGGCGGAGGCCCTCAACTTTATTAAGAGGTGGCTGCCAGGTTCTGGTGATCGCTGTGGGGGCAGGAAGCGGCGCTTCAGAGAAACATTTGTTGTGGAGCAGCCCGATGATCCCCACTCTCAGAGTGCAGATTATCGGCTGCTCGCGGCAGCTGGCTTCCTGCCCAGCCACAGCAGCCAGGGCCTTGACAGCACCACTGTCACTGTGTCCCCAACGCAACCTGACCTGCAGTAGAGCGGGCCTTTTTTAGTTGTGTATATATATTTTTCAATGTATACATTTTTTGTTGTACCAAATAAATAAAAAAAAACAAAGAATAAATAGTCTGCAGACTGTCGGTGGTGCACTGTTCGGCTAGCTTATGCTGATTCGGAAGCACCATCACCATGTTTTAGTTACAAAAAAATGCTCTAAACTATGAATATTGTCGATTACCATGTGGGGGACATATGTGGGGATTGCAAGTGGGGGACATACGCTTTCAGCATTTACTTCCTAACGACTTTTTTCGATCTGCTGTACCAAATACCAGTACCAAGTAAAGCACTCGCTATTGCAAAAGATAAATTGGTAAAAAAATAAACTACACTTCTAGTGTTAGCAAAGGGAATAAGGTATAAAAGATGAAATAGATCGAGTAACTGCTTTCAGTTCTCGGCATTCAATTTTCTGTTGCCCCAAGTATACAGGGCTGCAAAGCTACAAGAGCGGGTCATCGAGGCATATTGTTTAAATCTTTCGGTAAGAAAAATTCCCTACTAATAATGGTTACATAATGGCAAGCCAATCAGTAGCCAATATTCGTCGTGAAGGAAACATCGGTGTAATAACGGCATTCGATTGGCTGCAATGTGGCCCTGGATTGGTCCAATGTCGGTCGTACATCCGTAGCCAATATTCGTCGTGCAGCAAACATCGGCGTAAAAATGGCATGTGATTGGCTGAAATATGGCCCGATGTTGGCCGAACATTGGCAGCTTTGTCGGCAATACGATGGGCCTTCGTCGGCCCAATGTTGGTTGCATACTGGCTAAAACATCGGCAAAACGTCGGCCCATCATTGGCTTGAACGTCGGCCCGACATTGGAAGAAGTTGCACTTCCGACGTCGGCCCGACGTCGGTGCCGATGTTAGCCGATGTTGGTCCAAGATTGGTCCAACGGCGGCGTGCTGCCTGGGCCCAGGCAGCACAGAATGTTGGCCCAATATTGGGGATAGATCGGCATTGCCTGGCCCATGAACGGCCCAGTTTTCACAACGTACCGCCAAGATTGGCTATGCCAGCCAAATAGAACGGCGACGTTGGACCAGCGTTGACAACGTACCCCCAATATTGGTTCTGCCAGCCGAATAGAACGGCTATGTTGGACCAGCATTAACAACATTCCGCCAATGATGGCTGTGCCAGTCTATTAGATTGGTTATATTGGGCCAGCTTTCAGAACTTTCCGCCCATATAGGCTGTGCCGGCCTATTAGAACGGACACATCGGGCCAGGTTGTACAAGTAGCAGCCAATATGGGCGGAGCCATCCAATAAGACCGGCATTATTGGCCCGCCGTTTGAACGTTATTGCCGGCGTCAGCTGAAAAGTCAACATCACGATGTCATAATATTAGAATATGAGCCAATTTCTGCGTGTGCTGCTTTTTCGCGCTGTTCTGGCCCCAATTCACGCGCCAATTTTTCAAGTTAGAGAGAGAGTAATATATGTGCCGGGCACAATATTAGAACTATCTTTTCGTCATTAAACCATGCCCCGCCGCGGCGGTCTAGTGGCTGAGGTACTCGGCTGCTGACCCGCAGGTCGCGGGTTCAAATCCCGGCTGCGGCGGCTGCATTTCCGATGGAGGCGGGAATGTTGTAGGCCCGTGTGCTCAGATTTGGGTGCACGTTAAAGAACCCCAGGTGGTCGAAATTTCCGGAGCCCTCCACTACGGCGTCTCTCATAATCATATGGTGGTTTTGGGACGTTAAACCCCACATATCAATCAATCAATCATTAAACCATGCACAGCTCGTTGAAATGCATAATCGTTGGTTGAAGTTGTGCTAGGTAGACTTTTTAAGTGAGAAAAAATTACCGATCAAGTTTCTCTGTCAGACGTGACGTCCGATGCGGTGCTATCCGTACGTATGACGAAGCTGCTGCGGATACCGCTGTCTTACGCGTGCATGTAGACGTCGAATATCTGACGCAAATCTTATCGTATCATGTGTCGCTATAGCTATCTACGCGACCTATTCGAATCTGTTTTGCGTTCACAGCACAGTACGGTTAACGGCACTTGCTGCTGCTTGACGTGTGGGAAGAGCGGGGGTCGTCAGTTGCGTTATGGTGACTGAATCATACAACATATGCAGTTGCCGTGATCTAACACACAGACGCGCGTGCGCACGCACGCACGCGCTATATTCATGCAACGACCACACGAATTCCCAACAACATCGCAGCGAACGGTTGGTAAGATGTTGCGGAGTGTGTGGGCGTCGTAGGGCACCCTGTCGGTGCCCAGCTCGTTGCGAACGCGAATTTCGGCGTGGAACGCATCTTTTTTTATGTACTTTTTTTACGTGTGCCCAAAACGGTAGGCTGCGCGATACGAGAAGTACAACACACAAAAAAAAAGAAGAAACGTGAATGCATAGGGCAAATCGTTAATAACAAAAAAAAAAACACGCACGCTCACGCCACTGCAGTGGCGTGAGCGTGCGTGTTTTTTTGTTATTAACGAAGCACATGTGCTTCCATAAAACATGACAGCCAAGAATGATGAAATATTCATTTACATACAAATTACTATGAGTTGCTGAAACTCACGCAAAAGAACATAATTTTCTTCCTTGGATATTGATCGAGTGCCTTGGAATTATGCTATGTGAATTTGACACATCAACAGTGCATTATGATTCCCACCATAAGGGGCCACAATCTTGGCAAGTAATAGAAGTACTCTTCCCACCTGATGTGCACCTAATGTAAAAAGGCCTTGTTTCTCAAGTTAGCAATATATATATATATATATAATATATATATATATATATGTATATATATATATATATATATATATATATATATATATATAAATATATATATATATATATATATATATATATATATATATATATATATATATATATATATATATATATATATATATATATATATATATATATATATATATACAACCACTGGAAAAATATACCAGGTGTAACCAGAAAAAGGTGCACCTGCAGTTTTAAAGTTTAAAAAAAGCAATGACATGCCAACCATCCAAAATAGAACGCCCGAGAAAGGAGCATCAATCAGTATTACAGCAGCTAAAAGCCTGCTAACAGCTGAAGGTAGTCATGCTGCTCTTCCATTCAAGTATAGTGTACATTGAGAAAAGATACTGAAGATACACCATCAGCAAATGACAAAAGCAATACAGACAGAGCTTTCTCTTATATAATACAAAAAGTCTTTAGCTGAGGAGGCAAATAAGTCATTGGCACACAATAAGTGCACAAAAAAAAAAAGCTGTCGCACGAGGCTGTCAGCGCTTAGACAACACAGGCAAAAATACAGTAGACTGAAGAAGGGAAAACCCATAGCAAAAGTTACCATACTCCTGAGTTCTTGCTTTGCGTGCAAATGAAGCTAGCGTGAAGTTGAACACTAGATTAAAGCACCACAATCAAAATCTGGAAGTCAATGCTTTAAGAATAATACAAAGTACTGAAGAAGCATGCAAAGAGCATTCCTGTGAAGGCAAATATAAAAAAAGACTGAAAGCTCTTTGGCCCTGAACAAGACAGCACCACAACCAATCGAAGAGCCGTTCGGACACACCAGCAGTTCTGGCCAACACTAAAAAGTCACAAAAACATACCTTTAATGCCTTTTTTACAAGAGAACTTCAAAAGAAATGTGCATACACCAATGCCAGAAGTATCGATAGAAGCTATTACTCATATTCAGCTCTTCATTGAAACACTGACAGAAGATACTTGTACCTGGATGCTTAATTACTTTGGTACAACTCAAGAGCGTCGACGCCAAGTGGCAAAAAAATTATGATGGAAGACTACAATGTGATCAAATGCACACGTCAACCACCAACCAAGGTCCTATGCTAGAGTGAATATCGCAAAAAGTCTTGAACGCCTAATCTCACTGGCTCATACTCAGCGTTCTCAATCAAAATCTTGACCTCCCACACAGCATATTATTTCAACAACCTGCCACCTCTCACCATGTCATGAAACAAGCTCGAGTATACACAAACCCTCCTCACTGTTAGGTAGTTAGATAGCTCCACTAGTGCTTCACTCTCGGAACACATAGACCAGGGCCGTAACTAGACGGGTAGTGAGGAGGTTCTGAGCCCCTGAAGTATTTTCATGCTCTGACTTTTCGTCAACAATAGCTTAATCTGGGCAAGTTGGTTCATCGTGGTTGTGTTCTAGTAACAGTGAGAGAAGTTCAAGAAGAGACAAAAAGGACAGGAAAGAGCACTGACTGCCAACTAAATTTTATTGAAGGTACTACGCCAACTTTTTTACAGAGTACAAGAACATTGCTCATGCACAACGACACATGTGAGACCATGATAATATAATCTTAACTGAGAAAAGAATACTCTCTCTCCGAATGGATGAGTGAAGGTATACTGATGCACTGATCCATGGCCTTCCTGACAAGAAAATGCTTTCACAGTCTCTCTTTCATTTCTTGTTCTTGCTTTTTTCAAAAACAGTGTTTTATGAAACATAGAACTGCACTTACATTCTTTACAGTGTATGGCCATGCGACTACCATAGCCATTCTTAACATTTTAAGCATGCTGTCTTGCTCAAACATTGGGGCATTGCCCAGTTTGTCTTATGTTTACGTTTCCACGTGTCAATAGTATCTCATACACAACATTATATTGGCATTCAGTATACCTATTCTCGTGACGAATGGTGAAATAATGGCTATTCCTGTTGCTTCTTAGTACACACACTTTTGAAAACTTGCAAGGGATGGCAAATAACAAGATTGTGAAACACCTTATGTACGTACGGTATAGCATGCAAAGATCTTTGGTCATTCTGTTTTTATTTTGGTCCTGTTTTGTTTAACTTAACTTTCTGCAGGAGGGTTTAGCACACGGGTGTGATGGTGCTGTTGGGATATCCAGCATCCTTTAGTCTTTTAATCTGGTTTTTAAGGCTTACCTCATCCTTGTGCTCACATGACTTCTGAAGGGTGGCCTCAATGCACGTGGTGGCAATTCCTCTGTGTAAATTAAATGTGTAATTATGTGTTATGATGTACTAAAAAAGATGTCCCAAGAATCAGAATAAGTGACAGTAGTCAAAGTTTTTGTCACTGCCTTTATACAAATACCAGTTTATTTGTTGCCTCCTGCAGTATTTTAGGGCCTCTTATATAGATAGGATGTTTTCTCACTTTTATTACATTTTTGTATTGATGATGCTAATGCTCAGGAGGTAGAATGTCGTTATGTTCTTTCTGATAACTTCCAGCTTCTGAGCAAAGATAATGTTTCAGAAAAATGAAAAAAGACTAGCATAATATTAAGACATGGGAAGAAAGCAGAGTTTATCAAAAATGAATGCATTAGTTGGGAATGAGAAAAAAAGATAGATGACAGGTCAGTAATGTCAATTAATTTATATTAGGACACGTGAAATGTAGCAGAGGGTGGCAGGTGATTAGTTCCAATGAGATAGAGAAATTATCAGCCATAATATGAAATTGGCTCATACAGGACAGGGAACATTGATTGGACTTCCACCCTGCAGTGGACATAATATAGGCTTAACGCTAACAATGAGCAAAGCCTGTGAAATTAATGCTCCATGAAATGAGCAGTACTGCACAGATTGCTGTGCTAGACTTCCCATTTTGCATGTTTTTACCAGCTTATCCTGCTCGCTGTTCAGACACAAAGCTTCACCAGAAAAACAATGTTATACTTGGTGAGGATGATGCCAGTGAATCCAGTGTTTTATCTACACCTTTCCTTGCTTAAGTCCTCCTCCAAACTATACGATTTTTCTTGGAAATGTTCTGCTTACAGCACACCAACCGATCAAGTGAAACAAGTTTATTGGGGTCCTGCAGGACGCACCCTAGTATGCAATCACCATTTCACTTCACGTTACAACATACTGGTGGTAAAAATATTCTCTGGCAGGGTACAGAAGTGCATGCACTGAGCTAGCTTGTGCAGCGCGGTCTATTCCAGAAAGCTGAACCTATGTTTGGTACAGAATTTTGTAACCACACGATGCTTGCACAGATTAAATGTGGCCACACATAGCAACTTCTGAGCTTTTTTATGAAATGATCTCGCAGTATCTGAAAACATTTGTTTTTTTGTTTACTTCATAGTTCCCAGTGAAATATTTCTCTTGTTCCTCTCATTGAATAATGGCATTTGGTGTGACTAAGGTGTTCCTAATGCCTCACTGTGAGATCAGAAAAACGATTCTCCTTGAAATTGCTTCACAAGCATTTCCTAAAATATTGAATGACACTGCTTGCACATGTACAAACATTTGCTAGTTTTATTGAGGATTGATGATAAAGGGAATCAGTTGGTGCATCCAAGCCGGACAGAGATTGACTGGCCCTGAAAAGGGCCATTTAGTTATATATCTTGCAGCTTGTTCCAGGTAGACAGGGCTTCATTCTGTAGAAATGGTAACTCATCACACTGGTTCCCCAGCATGAAGAACATAACTTGATGCTAACACTGACTCAGATGTTCTGAAATGTCATAGAGGGTACATGAAGGCTGGGTACATGAAGGTTGCAGTTATACTAACTGTACAGTCAGCATGCTTGTGTGATATGTGCATAGCTGCATCAAAGCCACGTGTGAGAATTGCGTGAACAGCTGAAAATCTCAATGGCAGCATAGCTTAAGAAGTCTGTCATCCCTTTTTTGCCAGTTTCCAATATCATCCTTCCCTTTTCATGCATCTTCTTTCAATATATCTGGGGTTTTAATTCCCAAAACCACGATATATTAATGAGAAGCAAATTTTGAACATCTGGTGTTCTTTAACATCTTCACTTGTTTGCAGCGCAACACCAGAAACACAGGACAGGGAAGGAGCAAAAGAGAAAGAAAAGACGGCGCCGACTCTGAAAAAGATGGCACTGACATCATGACACGCACATGTCGTGATGTAAGCTGCCCAAAGAGTGGCCTCCCGTGAGAATAGTGAAGAATTGGGAATAGGATCTACCAGTAAGGGCTTTGTGTGCAATTCACAAACAGTGAAAAAGATCCACCAGGGGTGAACCACAGGTACATGGTGCACTCTGGTTGAGAGAGAGCAGAGTAAAACAGATGTGCCAGACAGGAGATTATAAATGGTTTTGTCTGGAGCTGGTGCCAGACCGAGCTCTGATTAAGCGTAAGGGAGTATTGAGCGCCAGGCCAATCTGATCCCATTCCTGTGATGGGGTGCAATGTGATGACAGGTGCGAATTCCATTTTCTTTTTTTTCCATGGGTTTAGGGAAATAATTTTTTAGGGATCAGATGAAAATACCTCCGACATACATAATAACATGCTTATTCCTGGGCGTAGTCATGCCTAGCCACCAGATTGGGAGAAAAAGGAATGTTTCCCGAAATATGCGATAAAATGCTTGGTGCTACGCCTTGACGGAAGTATTGATAAGTGCTTTGGAAATCGGTACGCCATTTCTGTAATCGTTAAATATGCAACTGCATGTGCCACTGCTAGGGATAGCGTGACACTCCCAGCCATTTCGGGGTAAGCCGTTTCAATCTACATGAAGATGTTAATGAGCCCGTTCTCCATCACAGCAGTAGCTGTGGTCATTCCTTCAACTAGGCCTACTGCAGCGCCAACTAAACGTCTGCATGAATTTAGCGCTAGTACCGTACATAATAATCAGCACGTGCCTTGGGTTCACTTCGATGGTGTTGTGAATTCATCTTGCGTGACAATGGTTTAAGTTGCATACGTGCCTTAATCATTATTGCAATAGGAGACCATGATTTATCGTCACGCATGGTGTTGCTTAGCTCAGTCCTCAGTGTTCGAAGCAGGTTCCGCCTTGTGAGTGCATGAGAGAGGCACAAGAGTTGATTTCTGCTCTGTGTTTCTATAATTCCCTAGCCTGTATTATACAGGAAGCGGATAGTGCTGGTGTGCGTCAGCTGCCTCAGTGCGCTCTCAACCGCCTGCAAGACTGATAGCTCATTCTATCAGCGCCTTGTCGTACTCCCTCCTCACACTGCGACATGTCCTCCACTTGGAGGACATGATGACGGAACAAGATGATACGAAGCCCAAAACCGCAATGTTTGCAAGCCACAACCCGAGCAAACAATTCAACGGTGAGGCCAGAAAATCTACCTGACTAGGCCTGGAGCAACAAGCCAGAGAGCATATTCTTGGCTGGATAGATGGATGGATGTGGCCGTACCCTTTAGACCGGGCGGCGGCTAACGTCACCTAGCCGTAATGCTTAGTGAGCTAACCACTAGAAGTTGGACGGGTACTTTGAAGTGAAGGGTTTAATTTTCAATCGTGCCTTGACTTTAGCCACCAATCAGATAACCTCCTTCTAGTTAAGTCTACCCGCTTAAAGTCTATTTTGCCCTCCCTGTCCCTAAACACCAGTGCTTTGAAAAACTCTGCGCCATCATCTTGAACTATAAGGTGAAGCCCTTTACAGAGCATTGTCAAGTGTTCGGCAGTTTTTTCTTTCTTTTCGCATGCACTGCATATTGTGTCTACCTCTTCATATTTGGCCCAATATGTCTTGGTTCGCAATACTCCCGTCCTGGCCTCAAACAGTAGAGAACTACCCTGAGTATTATCACAGATTCTTTCTTTGGCAATTTCCTGCTTAAAAGTTCGATAGATCTCTAGTGCGAACTTCTTAATCATGCCAATTCTCCACATGTCAGTCTCCGTTTCCTGCAGTTCCTTTTTAACCGATAGTTCTTTCTGGTTTGGCCACCTGCTGTTTTCTAAGTATTTACCAGTCAATTTCCTGGTTCGCTTCCTCCATTTTGTATTGACATTCTTCATGTACAAGTAGCTGAAAACCTTCATAGCCCAATGCTCCTCCCCCATTTCTCTCAATCGCTTCTCAAATTTTATCTTGCTGCTAGCTTCCCTGCCATCAAATGATGTCCATCCCATATCACCTTGTACTCCCTGGTTTGGTGTATTCCCGTGAGCTCCTAAAGCAAGCCTACATATTTCACGTTGCCTAATTTCTAATCTTGCTTGAACTTCTGACCTCATGCACAAGACCGCGTTGCAGAACGTCAGCCCAGGAACCATCACCCCTTTCCATGTTCCTCTCACAACATTATACCTATTGTAATTCCACAGTGCCCTATTTTTCATCACTGCTGCATTCCTGTTATCTTTAGTCGTCACGCATATTTCGTGTTCCCTCAGGTACTCGGTCCCATTGCTTATCCATACGCCCAGTTATTTGTATTTATCTGTTATCTCTAGCGTGACTTCCTGTATTCTAAGCTCACTACCTTTGTTATCATTAAAAATCATGACTACTGATTTTTCCTAACTGAATCTAAAATCTAACCTATCTCTCTCATTACCGCAGATGTCCATCAACCTCTGCATATCTTCCTTGTTGTCGGCCATTAGCACTATATCATCTGCGTAGATTAATGCTGGTAGTGCCTGATCAATGAGTTTTCCTTGTTTGACTAAAGATAGGTTGAAGCCAAGTCCCCTTGTCTCTAATTTGGCCTCTAATCTTTGTAGGTACATCATGAATAAGAAGGGTGACAGTGGGCACGCCTGCCTAAGTCCACGTTTCACCACTGTGGGCTTGGATACCTGTTTTTCCCACTTTTTAACTACTTTGTTAGTTTTATAGATTTCCTTTAAACGATTAGTGACTCCATCTTTTACACCCAGTGTGTCTAGTATTCCCCACAAGTCCTCTTGAACCACGCTATTGTACGCTCCCTTGAATTTCTGCAGGCCGGTAGGAAGCTTCACAGCGCAGCGCCTGATCTTGTGAAACGGCGCAGCCATGCAGGCAGGGCATTCAATTCCCTCCCTATTTTTTGTATACTACTGTCCTTGTGTACATCGTAGAACACATAACAGTAATGATAGCAAACAGATCATTGATTCGGGTAGGCTTGGTGTTTTTATTTAAAATGGAACAACGAGGAAGCTGCTGAAGCTCGTGCCTGTATACAGCTGCTTTATATGGAGATGAAAATTTAACGAAAAAAAAAAATGTAATGATAAACAGTAGGCTCATAACAAACAACATTTCTCTGAGGGTGCATGGAATATATGTCCCATGCAAGGCTATGCATTGCAGTCCTTACTGCATTAATTATATACACGTACTGCAGGGCATGCAAATGTATGCAGACACACGCTGACGAAATGACATTTTTTGCTACATACAAACGTGCACCGCACCAATTAAGACGCACGTGTTTGTACAGTCAGGGAGCACTCGTGAATATTGATGAAATCACACAGCTCGCTTACAGTATAAAACAAACACAATTGCGAACAATAAAATGCGACGCTGTTTAAAGAGGCGGACCCAGGTTACGAGGAGAATTATCAGTATGGCATACACACCACGTGTCAAGCTTTTGCAACATCTAAAGAGACTAAATATGGAAAGTTGCCTTTGTATGTTAACATGACAGTACCAAATAGAGAAGCCACACGAGAGAACAATTCATCGTGGGCTAAATAATGTGTTTTAAATATTATACACAGCTTTGCAAGATAATATCGACGAGTTTTACTCGTCTAGGTGTGGGAGGTGTAGGCCTGATAAAATGCGATGTTGCTTCAGAGCCTTTCTTTCGTAATATTGCAATTTTATTCAACTCTTTCAAACGCGGCACCGTAAATTTCTACTGGGTGCTCAAACACGGCAAGCAGGTCGCGGGGCAAAATCTTTGTAACATTCTATTACCGAAACAGCGATACTAGCAATGCTTGAGCTGCACTTGCTGTTTTCTAAATTGTAACCTCCTCAATCTCATCACTGTGATCAGGAAACAGAGAGGAAAAGTACAGCAGTAGTATGTAGAGAAATATTCAATTTCAAGCCCTTTAGCAATATCATCTAAACAAATTGCCAGTTCACTGTTGAATTCTCGATGGAAACAAACAGCTGATCAGGGACGCAAGCTTGGATTGGCACTGGCTTGGCCGTTCATACAGAGCCAAAAGCCGCTGCAGGAAACTGAATTGCGGATCGTAGTGAGACAAAATATTTTATACATTTTTGTTTTCTTTGTTTCATTTCTCTAATTGCTCTTGTGATGGCGTGGACCGCGCTTCGTGATCTAATGTACCGGCGCACTGTTTTTAAGTTTAGTATGGCGCACGATAATACATGATTGCGTGCTTTAATTTAAAAAGGTTCGCGAGTATGGCAGCAACACTGCAATGTCGGGAAGAGGCACGGCCGCACGGGGAATAGGATAGTAGTAGAACCAGTAGCAGCTGCATGCCCGGGTGGAGCGGCTGATGCCCAGATGGAGGAATGTCAACCCGATGCCTTTTGTGTTGGCCGTTCTGGCAGTTCCGCCGACTTTATAGAAAGAGACGACCCCGTCGCTTGTCCTCTTCTCTTTTCCTTCGGGCATCAGCGACAACATTGACGGACGACGTGTTCGACTTCACCGTGCACGTGAGTATAGGTTGGTTTTTCATTCGAGTGAATTCTTGTTCAGATTTGCAACTTGTCGACTTCATCCTGATCACCTGTCACCGGCAATAAGTCACATACATGTGATATTTAGGTGAAATAAATGATAATGCACATTTTCTGCTCCATTTGCGTGACTTAGCTACACCAGGACATGAGGTAAAGCCTTTGTCGCCTAGCCACTAGCAGGCAAGATCGATCACTCGCATCCTTCAGTTCACGAATCAACGCGCCTGTCTTAAAATTAGTAAGCTGCTCGCAAAGAAATCTTACCGAGGCAATTTTGTTTTCTGTGAACAATGCACCGTAGATTTGTCTTGAATAACAAAAAAAAAAACTTGAAAAATAAATGTCGCGACCTTTTAGAAAACGCCGTGTCTAAGAGCTAGACGCGGCATTTTGTAAAAGGTTCATTAAATTCAGTATGTTTTCGTAGTTTCTGCTTGAAATTATTATTGTCTATGAATTTCATGGCCCAATCTTTTGCTTTGGCTGAAAATCTCGGCGGCAAAAACTTTGTTCAGTGTCCCTTTAAGGGCAGGTGTAGATGCCATCATTTCAGTCGCAAATATTTTTGCTAGTCGGTCGGCTGGTTAACAATAAGGGTACTAACTAGAGTTACAGATTTCATCAGCAACACATCGTCATGGCTTCATCAGATGCTGCATTATATACATTCTATCCTCGTTTTTAAATAGGTGTACCGTATGGTCCACTGTTACAGGAAACAAGCGAGCTCATGGACAGTGAGCCATGTGGTGCTAACTGGCAGCGAGGCTTGTGAATGGGACGCATGCGCATAGAATCGGGGTGCGCCCAGTTTTGTCTGCCATTTCTCCGCCTGCACGCATGACAGCATTGGAAAGCGCATCCGTATTTTAGCTGCGCAATTTATCTAGCCCAGTGCCTCCTGCTTCAGGGATTTCCTGTGAGCACAAAAAATGCATGATTTTAATCGTTGCTGCAGTGTTTTGCAAGTTGTCACCGTAAAGCACATCATATTTTTCGCATAATGCTCGCTGCAACTAGCAAGTTTCGATGACTCAAAATGCTGTTCAGGTCTGATGTAGCAAACATTTTAAGCTCGTCCTCGTGACCATGAAATATTGGTTTATTAAATAATGGAAGGAAGAGTTGGTATCAGTTGATTTACAGTGTGAAAATGAAAAGTGCGAAGGACCGTGCCTCGCAAGTAAGCCCCGAGAGCATGAGCAGAGAAGTAGCAGATGAGGATGCTCATGCGCTGCATTTCCAAATCTCACCAGCACTAATGCTTGACGGACTGCTGGCCACGCACTAGCGTGTTCTTTCTGAAACAGGACTTTGGCCCTGTAAGCAAGTTCTTGAAGGGCATAAGTAAAACGTAGAATGGGCCCCCTAAATGCACCCATCCTTGAACCATCGGGCTTATGAATTAGTGCCCTTTTCAAAATACAACTATTCTGAGCTATGAATTGTGACAGAACAGTGCACGATGTTTATAAATGGGAAAAAAGTCTTTAAATGTCCCCTTTATACATAGTGTTCTTGTGATGTCACTTCTGCCGTTGTCGCCCTCTCCCGCCATGCCCTGGTAACTCCCTGGGTACCTACGGCAGTTCACGTGCTGCAGTGCGGTTTGTTGGGGGCTCGTCATCTGTTGCTGTGAACGATGTGGAAGCATTGTGGTTTTTTGTTGTCTTACTTTAACGAGCTCATTGGATTAGGAAGGCCTCGCTCGTTCACTCGATACAAGACCAGATAATCAAGATGTGCGACACATATACCAGTCATGGCGTACACCGGCTGCCCGCCACAACCTATGAGGGCCTATTATCTTGCTTTCACTACAAATTGCCTGGCCCAAAAACAAGTGAACAAGTGAAAGCTCAAAATCTCTCGAGCCGCAATTTTAAGAGTGGATGTGCGAAGCGCAGCTGCTCCCATCGAAAACTAGTCGTGCAGAGCTAGGCAAGTTTACAAGAGATATAATATTATGAATATATTGTCACGGCCTATGCCACCAAAGTAGCAATGCCCCCCCCCCCCAAGTGTTTTAAACAGTGCTGATGTTGAGCTTGAGCCTCTTTGATTGCAATTTGTGGAAATAGTCGAGGAAAATATTATACAAGGCAGATAGCGACTTTGCGTGGTGTGTGCCGCGGTAATGCCAGTCATCACTTTATTTTTCGCGTATGCTTTAACACACTTTTCACTTTGTATTTTGCTTTTGTTGTACGCTAATGTACAGTGGAGTCACTGAACATGATAGAGACCGTGTATGGAATTAATTGACTAATTAAAAAAAATCCTGACGCCCAACTTGAACCGATCGGCTATACTTCAAGGTGAACTAATATTGTTTCCCATTCTTTATAGTTTGTTTCAATGAAATACCAAATCTCCTCGATCGCCATCACGATTTTAACCGCCTTCCTCGCCATCATGATTTTAACTGCGGACAAGTTTGTATGTACAGTATCTTGGTAAGCTATATCTGTTTGCAGGTAAATACTTGGCTATGGCACTTACCCGTAATGAAGTTGCACCTGAAGATGCAAATATTGCAAAGTTTCTTCAAGTAGCTTTTGTTAATCTGCACCAGCCAAATACGCTGGTACATTTAGGAAAATCGGAATGTGCGTTCTCAATTTCAGGTTATAACTTTCAGCGAAGAAACACCCTAAGCTCTGCTCCCTCTGCGTGGACTACTAAATCAACTTGCCTCACTAGCAGCTCATAATTTCTCAAACTTGCATCGTGAGGCAAAACTAAACGGGTGCAAGCACGAGGAGACAACATGGCAGTTGTAGGCGATAGATTCGGTTGGTGCCCGGGCATGTTGGTGGCGCATTTCGGAAGTGACGAAAAGGCGCTGCGAGATGCACGTGCACACTTTGTATAGTTGCTGTATTGGACAGCAAACTTTTTTTCTTATCTGAGTAGTTTTACCAAAGGAAGCTTCATCATATGGCGTGATAAATGAAGCGAATCCACAGGTTGAACCACATCATAGCCTCGCTGTGCTTTTGTACTTTTTTTTAGCTCGCAAAATTTATTTGTACATATAAGTGACAACTTGCCAGTAATAAGGCAGCACTTGTTTCTTTACCATATGATCATCTCCGGTGTGCTGCTGCCTCAATATTTCAAATTCTAAGCATTTACACCATTGTATGCTAACTTTTCCTTCAAAGTGAGACAAGCCACATGTGTATCGTAGATCAACAAGCATGCCAGTTTTACGTACTTGCAAGGTAAACATCAGAAATGCACAGTTGATCAAAAATACTAGTTTAATGGTGCATCTACATAGCAAAGCACCTGTGGCACCTCGGGAACAAGATAATGCCACGTATGTTACAAGAGATAATTAAAAAAGACAGGGGACGTTCCGTGAACAAATAGAAACAAAAATAAAATTGCACGTGGCAGCGAGTGAAGGCGGCAGGGGGGGGGGAGCCCGTGGGACTTTAGCGGATGAACGTAAGGTGTGTGTTTAATATGTGGAAGAAAAAAAAATTCAAAATTTTGGCGACTGAAATGAGGGTGACTTAGTGAGTGCGCTCATGACGAGAGTAAACACGGTTATTATTTTTTTTTTTCAAATCTCTTTTGAAAGCCACAAAAAAATCTGTATGTGGTGCAGCCTAACAGAAGGTCCGTGAAGGCAAATTATGAATTCGTCGTTGTACAAAGGCCTTTTTTTTTTTTTTTTTTCATGCGCACCATTTTCGCCGCGGTGGTCTAGTGGCTAAGGTACTCGGCTGCTGACCCGCAGGGCGCGAGTTCGAATCACGGCTGCGGCGGCTGCATTTCCGATGGAGGCGGGAATGTTGTGGGCCCGTGTGCTCAGATTTAGGTGCACGTTAAAGAACCCCAGGTGGTCTAAATTTCCGGAGCCCTCCACTACGGTGTCTATCATAATCATATAGTGGTTTTGGGACGTTAAACCCCACATATCAATCAATCAATCATGCGCACCATAAATAGTGCTCAAAATTTAATTGGATATGTTGTTTTCATCCTCGCTGTATTCCGTGCTGTTTATGATGTAAAAAAAAAAAAAAGTAGCACGCTGAAGTGGTGCTGTTTTTGGGCAACAGTTGAAAATGGCGGGGTGCATGAATGCGGAATACTGCCGCTTACACTCAAATCACTCTTGTGGTCACCTCCCACTGTTTGCAGCATGTGTTGTGTATACACAGCTGCATATTTCCTAGCTAGAAAAATTTGATTTTAGGTGTTTCATGCCATTTTCCATGTAACTATTCCACAATTGCGCACACTGATCAGCAGGCTTTCAATTGCGCTGAAGGACACAGGTGCCATAAAATTCATAGTCGATTCTTTCAAGAAACCGTATGTAAAGGCTGAAGCTTCATGCGTACATACACACACACATACCATATTGTTTTTTGTACTTTATGAAAGCTGCGAAGGTCTCATGTGCCTCCAAGCGTAACCTGTCTTATTTATTCTCCATCACCGCAAAAGTTTTGTGAGTTTCAAATAAAAGTACTTTGCGCATGGCCACTTTTGGGTAATTTTTTTGTGTAGGTGTTATTTGAGCAGCCTACAGTGTTTACTTTATAAGCCTGTATGTATATGTTGCATTATAAGGATGCAGAATGTGTGTAGCTGTACAATATAGATGAAGTGTAAAAATTAAGTGTGTCTATTGTAGTGTTCTTGCAACCAATCTTACCCCCGTATTCTAGAACGTCCCTCCACTCAACGCTTCACCTTCACTTGAGATGGCTGATGGGAGCGCCGTCTCTAAGCAGAGAAAATTGCTGCATGTCAGCAATAATCTGCTGTGATTCTCGAGTAGCGCAGCGTCGCTTTCAAACGAGCAGCGGCACAGTGCTCAACTCTGTCAAGTGAAGGGTGAAAGTCGAGTCGGGGAGCGTTTATGAATATGGGGGTTAGTTTTGTTTTCTTGTTAACCTGCCATTAACACTGGATTGATGCTACTTTGCTCTAGCTGTACAGTGCTCTCCAAGGCTCAAGGAGGCACCGCACGGGGAAGGCTCGGAGCAAATCATGCGTGAGTTTCCTTTCATTGTTACACTATGCATGTATTAAGTGATAGACTTTAATGTATGCTATTTGTATTGTGCAAGTTTTTGGGGACATACAACTTCCAACACTTATATGTTCTGACGAAAATCACGCAAGAATGAGAGAAGCTTGTGCAAAAATTATGCAAGAGTGTAAGAAGCTTTTGCAGAAGTCTGTGAAATGAAGTTTTGAAGTTTTGTGGCAATGTGTCATTGTACAGTGGTCAACAGTCTTGCTCAGCATGCTTGACTGCAGGGCTCCCGGCTGCACAGGCGCATCTACGGAGTGCCTGATGCATGATGGGCCAAATGTCAGCCTGCACACTGGTGCCTCTTATCCCCGTTTGTCTGTTACATCAGTGTCTCTTGTAAAGGGGATCAACTGTGCTACCTTTTTTTTTTTTCAAATGTAATGAGTTCTTTTTCCAGATTATTGTTGTTTTAAGGTAGAGCCTCACATTTCTATCAAATACTGAAGATTCTATTTTTCCTTCTAGATGCTATAAAGTCACTCCTTGTGTTACAATAGAGTGAACACTGTTATGAGAAAAGCTACTTTATGGAGTTAACTCACTCCATATTGACTTAACACACAGAATTGGTGAAAACTACACTCCATTCCAGCTGCATTAGGAATAATATTCATTTGCATACTTCTGTTTCTTTTGTTTGTTTGTTGGCTGGAGGTTTGGAGTATAGGGTGGCCAGAGGGCACTGTGTAGTCTTTCTTCATCTTCCCAATTTTGTGAACATCAATTGATAGCCGTATGGGAAGCAGCCAGCATGCTGAAACAGCGGTGCAAGCATGCAAGATGTTCACCATTGCATGCAGTCAGTTGCTGTGAGCAACCTACTGCATACAATTAACTGCGAGTGGTGAACTAACGCTGCACTATGTGTGCCTCCTGGAAAGCTGCAATGGTAAAGTGCCACAATCGTATAGTAACATGGATAATATCGCAATTTGTTTGTTGAATAATTTTGCAACAGAATCAATGGAGTTTTGGATAAATTTGTGTATCTGCCTGGTTCATCAAAGCTACAGAGTCAAATGCGGTATATACTCGCGTATTATGTGTACTTTTTTTGTCAATCTGGTCATGTGCGAAGCTAGTAGGAATCGCTGGCCTAAAAGCTCAACTGGGAATATATGTTGCAGGCGCTGTCACAGCTGTCTCAAATCGGATTGTCATTTGTTTGCTAAGCCTGTTCAAATGCCCCCATTTTCTTGAAGTTCTTCCGAACAGTGCTCACAAAAACCAGTTCCCACGACAGGGTTATACCAGAGAACATAAGTACTCTCCAATAATTGTCGGGAACCCAACGTAAAGTAAGATGCAGACAAGGAAGCGCGATGCCAACACAGTGCTGTGTGTGTCGCCCTTCATGTGTGTGTGTGTCCATTCCTTGTCCCAGTCTTCTATTGCGTTGTGTTCCCTCCGATATCTAACCAACACACCCAAGCTTCTATGCTAAGTCTTATTCAACGCACTTTTCTGCTGGCTCCCATACTGAATATTGCATGTCGAAGAACTCCACGCTGAGGTGCTTAGCGGTAGCACGGTTTCAGTTTTCTTCGGTAAGCTTTATAACAGCAATCTGCCTCGTATATAATTATTGTAGCCTATCACAAGGAACGGTAAAAACGCAATGGCCAGATGGCGAAACCGAAAAAAAAAAAAAAATGAGTGCGAAAACCTGCCTCATCTAGTTGATGTGACAGGTCCTTGCACGCGTTCAACATCTGTGCTGTGTCTCGGGAATACATTCTTGCCGTGGAAGAGGTGGGAAGATAGGAGGCAAACCTTTAGGCATTTCGGACTACACATAAACAGGTTTCAGTTTTCAAGTTCGATATTCTAGGGAAAGCATAAAAGTTCATGGAAGAAGGGACCTTGCACTCAGTCCATTTTGTGTAAGACTGCACTCGCCTGCTCGACAAGAGATGTGCCTGACCAGAGCATCATGAAGTCAAATGTGTCTGTGTGTGTGCTGGCAAGGTGGCTCGGGCTGGTTGGGGAGGGCAAAGTATGCGAGCAAAAAGTTTCTTGTAGTAAAGCAGGCTGGCTAATTATACTGGTGAGCAAATTATGTGAGGATGCAAATTGTGCGAGTAAATATGGTATGTACTCTTGTATGTTTCAGCTCTATTGCTACGGATCCTGCGGATCTAACTTGGCATCCGGCAGCAACAAAGACAAGTTCTGCAGGAGGTGCGACAGCTGAAGCACAAGGTACGGCTCTTGTCCGTGCCTCAGCACGCCCAGCCAGCACAGCGCCCCTCTGACCTTCCCCGGCTGCCTGCTGGTACAATTGGAGAAGTGGAGGCAGCAGAGGCAGCTACGCAGAGTAAAGCTGTGGCTGCGGCTTTGGTGTATATTTCTTGATTTTTAATATGCCTATGTAACATGCAGAAATTTAGTACTGCTTTAAGATACTGTGTTTCGGGAAACAAACTAGTCAGGTTATCTCATGAGCCACTGTACTACAGTCGAATATGAATAATTCGTACTCAAAGATGCCAGAAAATTTGTTCAAATTAAAAGTAGTTCAAAATAATGAAAGTTACCGTAATTACTTGAATCTAACACGCACCTTTTTTCCGGTTGAGAGAGTTCATAAATCGCATGTGCGTTAGAATCGAGTATGAAAAAAAAAATGAATATGGTCATTCTATATCCATCGCCACTTACAAAATGGCCGCCCCCTACGTGCGTCGGCATGGCGCGTCGGTCATTTCTGCCTATGTGTTTCCCATGCGCGGCACTTCATACGTGTGCTGAGGAGTTCGTCATCTTGTAGTACATTAGCATCGACGGCATGGTAGGGCCGACTCCAAAAACTCGATGAGTGCACCACAATGCTGCTTCTAAAAGAAAAGTCGTCGCGTGTGCCGGAACGGACAGAAATCGGGCCACATCGCGGTCATTCGGAGTTCCCGAAACGTGCGTGCGGGACTGGCGGAAACAAAAGCAGAATATTGTCGACAGCAAAGATTCACGCAAAGGCTTCAGTGGACCGCAGCAGGGTCGGTTTCCACAAATTGAACAGCTGCTCGGCGAGTATGTGAATAAGCAGTGAGCGGCACAGCGGCCCGTGACGACAGAACTGCTCCAAGTGCAGGCTATGCAGTTAGCCTTAGAAAAAGGGCTAATGCAGAGCCATTTTAAAGCGAGCAGGTGCTGGCTAACGAACTTTATGAAGAGAAAAGGCTTTTCCCTCCGAAGGCGAACGGGCATATGCCGGAAGTTGCCGGAGGAGTACGAAGAAAAGCTTCAGAGTCTTCAGAGGTTCCTCCTAAACTTGCGGCACAACAACGGCTACCTGCTTGGGCAAATCGGGAATGCCGATCACACGCCTCTTTACTTCGACATGCCTGGTACCACAACCGTCTAGGAGAAGGGGGCAAAGCAAGTTTGTGTACTGACATCGGGCCACGGTAAAACTAGAGTGACAGCAATGCTCTGTTGCACGTCAGATAGGCATAAGCTTCCCCCGTTTCATATTTAAACAGAAGACGCTCTCAAAAAGAGTCGTTTTCGCGAGTGGTGTGATCAAGCGGGCCAACGAGAAAAAAGGGTGCGCGTTGCAACCGATGTCTTAGTTTTTTTTTTTTTTTTTGTCGTGGAAACCGGGCGCGCGTTACAATCGAGGGCGCGATAGAATAGAGTAAATACGGTAAACGAGCGGAGGGCTCACCATGCAGTGATGCATGTGCATGGAGAAGTTTTATTCACAAATTACAGGACATCCGTCATTAATTAAAGTAGTCAATACATGTCTGTACACGTTGGCCTTGCAACGAGTCAACAAGTTTTGCGTGCAGTTTGCAAAGCATTTGTACTTCGGCTTCAGTATTCTCCTGGCAAAAGAAGTTGCGCGCGGCAATGTCCAGTGCTGACACTCTTCGAAGACAACTGTGTTTCCACTGTTACCATCTGCGCTGCAGCCGGAGCGTGGCCAGCGCATGATGAGAATGGAGGAGCGTCTCCACCTGGAGAAAAGCAGATCGGCATTCGAGAAAGAAACACTCCGCGGCAGCTTTTTTTTTTCTCTCTTCATGCGCGTTGTTGAAAGGAGAAGAGTCTCTTCTCTACATAGCCGGAACGAAAAACAGGGAAGCGTGACACCGGCGCGTTGCAGATCGGCATGAGAGAGCCAACTCTCTGCGACAGCTTTTTTCCCCTCTTTTTCTTCATGCGCAGTGTTAAGAGGAGAAGGGTCTCTACGTGGCAGGGACGGAAAAAGCCAAAGCGGGGCACAGGAATGTCGCAGATTGGCATTTGGCAAACATTCCACCGCAGTCTTTTCCTTCCTTTTCTTCATTTTCTTCTTCAAGCACAGCGATGAGGTGTCTGAAGTGCCACCGCAGGATTGGGCGGGGTGCTGAGAGCGTTTTCGGAGCGCGGTATAGCTTTGATAGGACCACAGCGTCAGTTCGAATTAAGTGTGTTGGAATTAATGAGATTCGACTGTATTTACTATAGTCTGTGAAGTCCGAGTGAACTGTCCTAAGCTAGCAGACGATGTAGGCGGCATCGTGTGTTTGATGGGCAGTGACTAGCAATAGCCTGCTTAAAACAGACATTCAGTAATTTTGTTCATTTATCACCCTATTTCGTGTCCGCTGCGGCTCTCTCTACTTTGAGCTACAGTTCACCCTGCCTTGTGTTAGCCGATTTCTTACTTTTTTAAAAATCTAACATGCACCCAATTTCGCAGTGTGAAGAAAAATGCACCTTTGTTTATTGTAATGAGATTTCTATAGCGACATGCCTCTTTGTTGGCTATCACAGAAAAATATAAACAGCAAACGGTGCGACCATCTAGTGCGACCTTTATTTTTCTATCAGTTTCATCTATGACCAAGATTTGGTCGCTCTAAGGTTGCCTCTTAGTACACCTTGATCATGTTCATTTATCTTGTTGTTCTCTGCTTACAATGCATTGATTAAAAACATGTCCAAGCTTCTTTTTGAATTCCACATATTTTATCGTTTTTCACCTGTAGAAGCTACTCCTGGTCAACATTCAGGCAAAGACATTGTAACCTCGAAGAAACGTGTATTGGAATTTGAGCACTGTACAAAGTAATTATACTATTTCAAACCAGAATCAATATTTATTAAGGGTTATAACAGTGTTGTATTTGATTTCATAACAGCGAAACTGCATTCAGAGAAGGACTCTGAAAGGTTCTCACACTGAGTGTGAGAGGGCTGATGTGGAAACCATTTTAGGTCAAGTGAGTTGAAGTTAGCGTAAAAAAACAATGAAATGTTGTGATGCCCAAAAATTCAAGTTGTTGTTTTCAGTGTCCTCTTCTTGCAGATTTTTATCATGAAAACATTTCGATGTGCTGTTGCGTTCACCCCATCTATGCTTCTTGCATTTTTTTTACAGTGCAAGCACCTCCTGCAGATTGGGGGACGTGGCCTCCGAGAAATTGGTGTGAATGCCATGAAGGCTGTATTGGCACATGACGTGCAAGTGCTGTACAGCCTTCATGGCATAAAAGGGAAAAGGGCCTTTGTGAACCTGAGGCTCTGTAGATTAGTGACAGGTTAGACTTGTTCATTGTTTTATGTGTGTGTACCCTTGTGTATTCTCTGTACTGCAGTGCTTCATGTGTACTATGGTATTTCTGTTCTTGTATGCAGATGTCATCTGCCAAAAAGCAGGGTGCGACCAGGCGGAGGCCCTCAACTTTATTAAGAGGTGGCTGCCAGGGTCTGGTGATCGCTGTGGGGGCAGGAAGCGGCGCTTCAGAGAAGCATTTGTTGTGGAGCAGCCCGATGATCCCCACTCTCAGAGTGCAGATTATCGGCTGCTCGCGGCAGCTGGCTTCCTGCCCAGCCACAGCAGCCAGGGCCTTGACAGCACCACTGTCACTGTGCCCCCAACGCAACCTGACCTGCAGTAGAGCGGGCCTTTTTTAGTTGTGTATATATATTTTTCAATGTATACATTTTTTGTTGTACCAAATAAATAAAAAAAACAAAGAATGAATAGTCTGCAGACTGTCGGTGGTGCACTGTTCAGCTAGCTAATGCTGATTCGGAAGCACCATCACCATGTTTTAGTTACAAAAAAATGCTCTAAACTATGAATATTCTCGATTACCATGTGGGGGACATATGTGGGGATTGCAAGTGGGGGACATACGCTTTCAACATTTACTTCCTAACGACTTTTTTCGATCTGCTGTACCAAATACCAGTACCAAATAAAGCACTCGCTATTGCAAAAGATAAATTGGTAAAAAAATAAACAACACTTCTAGTGTTAGCAAAGGGAATGAGGTATAAAAGATAAAATAGATCGAGTAACTGCTTTCAGTTCTCAGCATTCAATTTTCTGTTGACCCAAGTATACAGGGCTGCAAAGCTACAAGAGCGGGTCATCGAGGCATATTGTTTAAATCTTCCGGTAAAAAAAATTCCCTACTAATAATGGTTACATAATGGCAAGCCAATCAGTAGCCAATATTCGTCGTGCAGGAAACATCGGTGTAATAACGGCATTTGATTGGCTGCAATGTGGCCCTGGATTCGTCCAATGTCGGTCGTACATCCGTAGCCAATATTCGTCGGGCAGCAAACATCGGCGTAAAAATGGCATGTGATTGGCTGAAATATGGCCCAATGTTGGCCGAACATTGGCAGCTTTGTCGGCAATACGATGGGCCTTCGTCGGCCCAATGTTGGTTGCATACTGGCTAAAACATCGGCAAAACGTCGGCCCATCATTGGCTTGAACGTCGGCCCGACATTGGAAGAAGTTGCACTTCCGACGTCGGCCCGACGTCGGTGCCGATGTTAGCCGATGTTGGTCCAAGATTGGTCCAACGGCGGCGTGCTGCCTGGGTTGGAGGTTCGAGCCCACCCGGTGGTGGTGCGGCGCTTTTTTTTCTTTCCGCTGATAGCTTTGGAGAAATGTTGTGACGGTGGTGAGACTGGAGCACGACTATCTCCGTGGCGCATATGGCTAGCACGTTCAGCTGTCAACCGAAAAATTGAAGTTTCGAGCCGTGCCAGGAGTGGTGTGTCGCTTTTTTCTTCGCGCTGATAGCTCTGAAGAAATGTTCTGACGGGGGTGAGAGTGGAGCACGACTCTCTCCTTGGCGCAATTGGCTGGCACGATCGGCTGTTAACCGAAAAGTTCGAGGTTCGAGCCCACCCGGTGGTGGTGCGGCGCTTTTTTTTCTTTGGGCTGCTAGCTTTGAAGATATGTTCTCATGGTGGTGAGAGTGAAGCAGGATGTCTCCGTGGCGCAACTGGCTAGCGCGATCGACTGTTAACCGAAAGCTTGGAGTTTCGAGCCCTGCCGGGAGATGTGTGTCGCTTTTTTCTTCGCGCTGATAGCTTTGAAGAAATGTTCTGGTGGAGGTGAGAGTGGAGCACGGCTGTCTCTGTGGCGCAATGGCTGGCGCGATCAGCTGTTAACCGAAACGTTCGAGTTTCGAGCCTACCCGGTGGTTGTGCGGCGCTTTTTTTTCTTTGGGCTGCTAGCTTTGAAGATATGTTCTGATGGTGGTGAGAGTGGAGCAGGACTGTCTCCGTGGCGCAGTTGGCTAGCACGGTCGGCTGTTAACCGAAAGGTTGGAGGTTCGAGCCCACCCGGTAGTGGTGCGGCGCTTTTTTTTCTTTCCGCTGATAGCTTTGGAGAAATGTTGTGACGGTGGTGAGATTGGAGCACGACTATCTCCGTGGCGCATATGGCTAGCACGTTCAGCTGTCAACCGAAAAATTGAAGTTTCGAGCCCTGCCAGGAGTGGTGTGTCGCTTTTTTCTACGCGCTGATAGCTCTGAAGAAATGTTCTGACGGAGTGAGAGTGGAGCACGACTCTCTCCTTGGCGCAATTGGCTGGCACGATCGGCTGTTAACCGAAACGTTCGAGGTTCGAGCCCACCCGGTGGTTGTGCGGCGCTTTTTTTTCTTTGGGCTGATAGCTTTGAAGATATGTTCTGATGGTGGTGAGAGTGGTGCAGGACTGTCTCCGTGGCGCAATTGGCTAGCGCGATCGACTGTTAACCGAAAGCTTGGAGTTTCGAGCCCTGCCGGGAGATGTGTGTCGCTTTTTTCTTCGCGCTGATAGCTCTGAAGAAATGTTCTGGCGGAGGTGAGAGTGGAGCACGGCTGACTCCGTGGCGCAATTGGCTGGCGCGATCGGCTGTTAACCGAAACGTTCGAGTTTCGAGCCCATCCGGTGGTTGTGCGGCGCTTTTTTTTCTTTGGGCGGCTAGCTTTGAAGATATGTTCTGATGGTGGTGAGAGTGGAGCAGGACTGTCTCCGTGGCGCAGTTGGCTAGCACGGTCGGCTTTTAACCGAAAGGTTGGAGGTTCGAGCCCTTCCGGGAGTGGTGTGTTGCTTTATTCTTTGCGCTGATAGCTTTGAAGATATGTTCTGATGGTGGTGAGAGTAGAGCACGACTGTCTCCGTGGCGCAATTGGCTAGCGCGGTCGGCTGTTTACCGAAAGCTTGGAGGTTCGAACCCACCCGGTGGTGGTGCAGCGCTTTTTTTCTTTGGGCTGATAGCTTTGAAGATATGTTCTCATGATGGTGAGAGTGGAGCAGGACTGTCTCCGTGGCGCAATTGGCTCGCGCGATCGGCTGTTAACCGAAAGCTTGGAGTTTCGAGCCCACCCGGTAGAGGTGCGGCGCTTTTTTTTCTTTGAGCTGATAGCTTTGAAGATATATTCTGATGGTGGTGAGAGTGGAGCAAGACTGTCTCCGTGGCGTAATTGGCTAGCGCGATCGGCTGTTAACCGAAATGTTGGAGTTTCAAGCCCACCCGGGGACGGTGTGTCGCTTTTTTTTCTTTGCACTGATAGCTTTGAAGATATTTTCTGATGGTGGTGAGAGTGGAGTACGACTGTCTCCGTGGCACAATTGGCTAGCGCGAGCGGCTGTTAAGAGAAAGGTTGGAGGTTCGAGCCCAACCGGGGGTGGTGCGGTGCTTTTTTTCATTGCACTGATAGCTTTGAAGATATGTTCTGATGGTGGTGAGAGTGGAGCAGGACTGTCTCCATGGCGAAATTGGTTAGCGCGATCGGCTGTTAACCGGAAGGTTGGAGTTTCGAGCCCACCCGGGGACGGTGTGTCGCTTTTTTTTCTTTGCGCTGATAGCTTTGAGGATATGCTCTGATGGTGGTGAGAGTGGAGCAGGACAGTCTCCGTGGCGCAATGGGCTATCGCGATCGGCTGTTAACCGAAAGCTTGGAGGTTCGAGCCCACCCGGGGGTGGTGCGGCGCTTTTTTTTCTTTGCGCTGATAGCTTTGAAGATATGTTCTGATGGTGGTGAGAGTATAGCAGGACTGTCTCAGTGGCGCAATTGGCTAGCGATATCAGCTATTGACCGAGAGGTTGGAGGTTTGAGCCCTCCCGGGAGTGGTGTGTCGCTTTTTTCTTCGCGCTGATAGCTCTGAAGAAATGTTCTGACGGGGGTGAGAGTGGAGCACGACTGTCTCCGTGGCGCAATTGGCTGGCGCGATCGGCTGTTAACCGAAACGTTCGAGGTTCGAGCCCACCCGGTGGTGGTGCGGCGTTTTTTTTTCTTTGGGCTGCTAGCCTTGAAGATATGTTCTGATGGTGGTGAGAGTAGAGCAGGACTGTCTCCGTGGCGCAATTGGCTAGCACGGTCAGCTGTTAACCGAAAGGTTGGAGGTTCAAGCCGTCCCGGGATGGGTGTGTTGCTTTTTTCTTTGCGCTGATAGCTTTGAAGATATGTTCTGATGGTGGTGAGAGAGGAGTAGGACTGTCTCCGTGGCGCATTTGGCTAGCGCAATCAGCTGTTAACCGAAAGGTTGGAGGTTCGAGCCCTTCCGGGAGTGGTGTGTTGCTTTTTTCTTTGTGCTGATAGCTTTGAAGATATGTTCTGATGGTGGTGAGAGCAGAGTACGACTGTCTCCGTGGCGCAATTGGCTAGCGCGATCGGCTGTTTACCGAAAGCTTGGAGGTTCGAGCCCACCCGGTGGTGGTGCGTCGCTTTTTATTTCTTTGCGCTGATAGCTTTGGAGAAATGTTGTGACGGTGGTGAGATTTGAGCATGACTATCTCCGTGGCACAATTAGCTAGCACGTTCGGCTGTCAACCGGAAAATTAAAGTTTCGAGCCCTCCTAGGAGTGGTGTGTCGCTTTTTTCTTCGCGCTGATAGCTCTGAAGAAATGTTCTGACGGGGGTGAGAGTGCGGCACGACTGTCTCCGTGGCGCAATTGGCTGGCGCGATCGGCTGTTAACTGAAACGTTTGAGGTTCGAGCCCACCCGGTGGTGGTGCGGCGCTTTTTTTTCTTTGGGCTGCTAGCTTTGAAGATATGATCTGATGGTGGTGAGAGTGGAGCAGGACTGTCTCCGTGGTGCAATTGGCTAGCACGGTCGGCTGTTAACCGAAAGGTTGGCGGTTCGAGCCCTCCCGGGATGGGTGTATTGCTTTTTTCTTTGCGCTGATAGCTTTGAAGACATGTTATAATGGTGGTGAAAGTGGAGCACGACTGTTTCCGCGGCGAAATTGGCTAGCACGTTCGGCTGTGAACCGAAAAATTGGAGTTTCGAGCCCTCCCGGGAGTGGTGTGTTGCTTTTTTCTTTGCGCTGATAGCTTTGAAGATATGTTCTGATGGTGGTGAGAGTGGAGCACGACTGTCTCCGTGGCGCAATTGGCTAGCGCGATCGGCTGTTAACCGAAAGGTTGGAGGTTCGAGCCCACCCGGTGGTGGTGCGGCGCTTTTTTTTCTTTCCGCTGATAGCTTTGGAGAAATGTTGTGACGGTGGTGAGATTGGAGAACGACTATCTCCGTGGCGCATATGGCTAGCACGTTCAGCTGTCAACCGAAAAATTGAAGTTTCGAGCCCTGCCAGGAGTGGTGTGTCGCTTTTTTCTTCGCGCTGATAGCTCTGAAGAAATGTTCTGACGGGGGTGAGAGTGGAGCACGACTCTCTCCTTGGCGCAATTGGCTGGCACGATCGGCTGTTAACCGAAAAGTTCGAGGTTCGAGCCCACCCGGTGGTGGTGCGGCGCTTTTTTTTCTTTGGGCTGCTAGCTTTGAAGATATGTTCTCATGGTGGTGAGAGTGAAGCAGGATGTCTCCGTGGCGCAACTGGCTAGCGCGATCGACTGTTAACCGAAAGCTTGGAGTTTCGAGCCCTGCCGGGAGATGTGTGTCGCTTTTTTCTTCGCGCTGATAGCTTTGAAGAAATGTTCTGGTGGAGGTGAGAGTGGAGTACGGCTGTCTCCGTGGCGCAATGGCTGGCGCGATCAGCTGTTAACCGAAACGTTCGAGTTTCGAGCCTACCCGGTGGTTGTGCGGCGCTTTTTTTTCTTTGGGCTGCTAGCTTTGAAGATATGTTCTGATGGTGGTGAGAGTGGAGCAGGACTGTCTCCGTGGCGCAGTTGGCTAGCACGGTCGGCTGTTAACCGAAAGGTTGGAGGTTCGAGCCCACCCGGTAGTGGTGCGGCGCTTTTTTTTCTTTCCGCTGATAGCTTTGGAGAAATGTTGTGACGGTGGTGAGATTGGAGCACGACAATCTCCGTGGCGCATATGGCTAGCACGTTCAGCTGTCAACCGAAAAATTGAAGTTTCGAGCCCTGCCAGGAGTGGTGTGTCGCTTTTTTCTTCGCGCTGATAGCTCTGAAGAAATGTTCTGACGGAGTGAGAGTGGAGCACGACTCTCTCCTTGGCGCAATTGGCTGGCACGATCGGCTGTTAACCGAAACGTTCGAGGTTCGAGCCCACCCGGTGGTTGTGCGGCGCTTTTTTTTCTTTGGGCTGATAGCTTTGAAGATATGTTCTGATGGTGGTGAGAGTGGTGCAGGACTGTCTCCGTGGCGCAATTGGCTAGCGCGATCGACTGTTAACCGAAAGCTTGGAGTTTCGAGCCCTGCCGGGAGATGTGTGTCGCTTTTTTCTTCGCGCTGATAGCTCTGAAGAAATGTTCTGGCGGAGGTGAGAGTGGAGCACGGCTGACTCCGTGGCGCAATTGGCTGGCGCGATCGGCTGTTAACCGAAACGTTCGAGTTTCGAGCCCACCCGGTGGTTGTGCGGCGCTTTTTTTTCTTTGGGCGGCTAGCTTTGAAGATATGTTCTGATGGTGGTGAGAGTGGAGCAGGACTGTCTCCGTGGCGCAGTTGGCTAGCACGGTCGGCTTTTAACCGAAAGGTTGGAGGTTCGAGCCCTTGCGGGAGTGGTGTGTTGCTTTATTCTTTGCGCTGATAGCATTGAAGATATGTTCTGATGGTGGTGAGAGTAGAGCACGACTGTCTCCGTGGCGCAATTGGCTAGCGCGGTCGGCTGTTTACCGAAAGCTTGGAGGTTCGAACCCACCCGGTGGTGGTGCAGCGCTTTTTTTCTTTGGGCTGATAGCTTTGAAGATATGTTCTCATGATGGTGAGAGTGGAGCAGGACTGTCTCCGTGGCGCAATTGGCTAGCGCAATCGGCTGTTAACCGAAAGGTTGGAGGTTCGAGCCCTCCCGGGAGTGGTGTGTTGCTTTTTTTTTCTTTGGGCTGATAGCTTTGAAGATATGTTCTGATGGTGGTAAGAGTGGAGAAGGAATGTCTCCGTGGCGCAATTGGCTAGCACGTTCAGCCGTTAACCGAAAGGTTGGAGGTTCGAGCCCACCCGGTGGTGGTGCGGGCTTTTTTTTTCTATGGGCTGATAGCTTTGAAGATATGTTCTGATGGCGGTGAGAGTCAAGCAGGACTGTCTCCGTGGCGCAATTGGCTCGCGCGATCGGCTGTTAACCGAAAGCTTGGAGTTTCGAGCCCACCCGGTAGAGGTGCGGCGCTTTTTTTTCTTTGAGCTGATAGCTTTGAAGATATATTCTGATGGTGGTGAGAGTGGAGCAAGACTGTCTCCGTGGCGTAATTGGCTAGCGCGATCGGCTGTTAACCGAAATGTTGGAGTTTCAAGCCCACCCGGGGACGGTGTGTCGCTTTTTTTTCTTTGCACTGATAGCTTTGAAGATATTTTCTTATGGTGGTGAGAGTGGAGTACGACTGTCTCCGTGGCACAATTGGCTAGCGCGAGCGGCTGTTAAGAGAAAGGTTGGAGGTTCGAGCCCAACCGGGGGTGGTGCGGTGCTTTTTTTCATTGCACTGATAGCTTTGAAGATATGTTCTGATGGTGGTGAGAGTGGAGCAGGACTGTCTCCATGGCGAAATTGGTTAGCGCGATCGGCTGTTAACCGGAAGGTTGGAGTTTCGAGCCCACCCGGGGACGGTGTGTCGCTTTTTTTTCTTTGCGCTGATAGCTTTGAGGATATGCTCTGATGGTGGTGAGAGTGGAGCAGGACAGTCTCCGTGGCGCAATGGGCTATCGCGATCGGCTGTTAACCGAAAGCTTGGAGGTTCGAGCCCACCCGGGGGTGGTGCGGCGCTTTTTTTTCTTTGCGCTGATAGCTTTGAAGATATGTTCTGATGGTGGTGAGAGTATAGCAGGACTGTCTCAGTGGCGCAATTGGCTAGCGATATCAGCTATTGACCGAGAGGTTGGAGGTTTGAGCCCTCCCGGGAGTGGTGTGTCGCTTTTTTCTTCGCGCTGATAGCTCTGAAGAAATGTTCTGACGGGGGTGAGAGTGGAGCACGACTGTCTCCGTGGCGCAATTGGCTGGCGCGATCGGCTGTTAAACGAAACGTTCGAGGTTCGAGCCCACCCGGTGGTGGTGCGGCGCTTTTTTTTCTTTGGGCTGCTTGCCTTGAAGATATGTTCTGATGGTGGTGAGAGTAGAGCAGGACTGTCTCCGTGGCGCAATTGGCTAGCACGGTCAGCTGTTAACCGAAAGGTTGGAGGTTCAAGCCGTCCCGGGATGGGTGTGTTGATTTTTTCTTTGCGCTGATAGCTTTGAAGATATGTTCTGATGGTGGTGAGAGAGGAGTAGGACTGTCTCCGTGGCGCATTTGGCTAGCGCAATCAGCTGTTAACCGAAAGTTTGGAGGTTCGAGCCCTTCCGGGAGTGGTGTGTTGCTTTTTTCTTTGTGCTGATAGCTTTGAAGATATGTTCTGATGGTGGTGAGAGCAGAGTACGACTGTCTCCGTGGCGCAATTGGCTAGCGCGATCGGCTGTTTACCGAAAGCTTGGAGGTTCGAGCCCACCCGGTGGTGGTGCGGCGGTTTTTATTTCTTTGCGCTGATAGCTTTGGAGAAATGTTGTGACGGTGGTGAGATTTGAGCATGACTATCTCCGTGGCACAATTAGCTAGCACGTTCGGCTGTCAACCGGAAAATTAAAGTTTCGAGCCCTCCTAGGAGTGGTGTGTCGCTTTTTTCTTCGCGCTGATAGCTCTGAAGAAATGTTCTGACGTGGGTGAGAGTGCGGCACGACTGTCTCCGTGGCGCAATTGGCTGGCGCGATCGGCTGTTAACCGAAACGTTTGAGGTTCGAGCCCACCCGGTGGTGGTGCGGCGCTTTTTTTTCTTTGGGCTGCTAGCTTTGAAGATATGATCTGATGGTGGTGAGAGTGGAGCAAGACTGTCTCCGTGGTGCAATTGGCCAGCACGGTCGGCCCTTAACCGAAAGGTTGGAGGTTCGAGCCCTCCCGGGATGGGTGTATTGCTTTTTTCTTTGCGCTGATAGCTTTGAAGATATGTTATAATGGTGGTGAGAGTGGAGCACGACTGTTTCCGCGGTGAAATTGGCTAGCACGTTCGGCTGTGAACCAAAAAATTGGAGTTTCGAGCCCTCCCGGGAGAGGTGTGTTGCTTCTTTTTTTGCGCTGATAGCTTTGAAGATATGTTCTGATGGTGGTGAGAATGGAGCACGACTGTCTCCGTGGCGCAACTGGCTAGCGCGATCGGCTGTGAACCGAAAGGTTGGAGGTTCGAGCCCACCCGGTGGTGGTGCGGCACTTTTTTTTCTTTCCGCTGATAGCTTTGGAGAAATGTTGTGACGGTGGTGAGATTGGAGCGCGACTATCTCCGTGGCGCATATGGCTAGCACGTTCAGCTGTCAACCGAAACGTTCGAGGTTCGAGCCCACCCGGTGGTGGTGCGGCGCTTTTTTTTCTTTGGGCTGCTAGCTTTGAAGATATGTTCTCATGGTGGTGATAGTGAAGCAGGATGTCTCCGTGGCGCAACTGGCTAGCACGTTCGGCCGTTAACCGAAAGATTGGAGGTTCGAGCCGACCTGGTGGTGGTACGGTTTTTTTTTCTATAGGCTGATAGCTTCGAAGATATGTTCTGATGGTGGTGAGAGTGGAGCACGACTGTCTCTGTGGCGCAATTGGCTAGCGCGATCGGCTGTTAACCGAAAGCTTGGAGGTTCGAGCCCACCCGGGGGTGGTGCGGCGCTTTTTTTTCTTTGCGCTGATAGCTTTGAAGATATGTTCTGATGGTGGTGAGAGTATAGCAGCACTGTCTCCGTGGCGCAATTGGCTAGCGCGATCAGCTGTTGACCGAGAGGTTGTAGGTTTGAGCCCTCCCGGTAGTGGTGTGTCGCTTTTTTCTTCGCGCTGATAGCTCTGAAGAAATGTTCTAACGGGGGTGAGAGTAGAGCACGACTGTCTCTGTGGCGCAATGGGCTAGCGCGATCGGCTGTTAACCGAAACGTTCGAGCTTCGAGCCCACCCGGTGGTGGTGCGGCGCTTTTTTTTCTTTAGGCTGCTAGCTTCGAAGATATGTTCTGATGGTGGTGAGAGTAGAGCAGGACTGTCTCCGTGGCGCATTTGGCTAGCACGGTCGGCTGTTAACCGAAAGGTTGGAGGTTCGAGCCCTCCCGGGATGGGTGTGTTGCTTTTTTCATTGCGCTGATAGCTTTGAAGATATGTTCTGATGGTGGTGAGAGAGGAGTAGGACTGTCTCCGTGGCGCAATTGGCTAGCTCAATCAGCTGTTAACCGAAAGGTTGGAGGTTCGAGCCCTTCCGGGAGTGGTGTGTTGCTTTTTTCTTTGTGCTGATAGCTTTGCAGATATGTTCTGATGGGGGTGAGAGCAGAGTACGACTGTCTCCGTGGCGCAATTGGCTAGCGCAATCGGCTGTTTACCGAAAGCTTGGAGCTTCGAGCCCACCCGGGGGTGGTGCAGCACTCTTTTTCTTTGGGCTGAGAGCTTTGAAGATATGTTCTGATGGTGGTTAGAGTGGAGCAGGAGTGTCTTCGTGGCGCAATTGGCTAGCACGTTCAGCCGTTAACCGAAAGGATGGAGGTTCGAGCCCACCCGGTGGTTGTGCGGGATTTTTTTCTATGGGCTGATAGCTTTGAAGATATGTTCTGATGGTGGTGAGAGTGAAGCAGGACTGTCTCTGTGGCACAATTGGCTAGCGCGATCGACTGTTAACCGAAAGGTTGGAGGTTCGAGCCCACCCGGTGGTGGTGCGGCGCTTTTTTTCTTTGGGCTGATAGCTTTGAAGATATGTTCTGTTGGTGGTGAGAGTGGTGCAGGACTGTCTCCGTGGCGCAATGGGCTAGCGCGATCGGCTGTTAACCGAAAGCTTGGAGTTTCGAGCCCACCCGGTAGTGGTGCGGCGCTTTTTTTTCTTTGAGCTGATAGCTTTGAAGATATATTCTGATGGTGGTGAGAGTGGAGCAAGACTGTCTCCGTGGCGTAATTGGCTAGCGCGAGCGGCTGTTAAGAGAAAGGTTGGAGGTTCGAGCCCAACCGGGGGTGGTACGGTGCTTTTTTTCATTGCACTGATAGCTTTGAAGATATGTTCTGATGGTGGTGAGAGTGGAGCAGGACTGTCTCCATGGAGAAATTGGTTAGCGCGATCGGCTGTTAACCGGAAGGTTGGAGTTTCGAGCCCACCCGGGGACGGTGTGTCGCTTTTTTTTCTTTGCGCTGATAGCTTTGAGGATATGCTCTGATGGTGGTGAGAGTGGAGCAGGACAGTCTCCGTGGCGCAATGGGCTGGCGCGATCGGCTGTTAACCGAAACGTTCGAGTTTCTAGCCCACCCGGTGGTTGTGCGGCGCTTTTTTTTCTTTGGGCGGCTAGCTTTGAAGATATGTTCTGATGGTGGTGAGAGTGGAGCAGGACTGTCTCCGTGGCGCAGTTGGCTAGCACGGTCGGCTTTTAACCGAAAGGTTGGAGGATCGAGCCCTTCCGGGAGTGGTGTGTTGCTTTATTCTTTGCGCTGATAGCTTTGAAGATATGTTCTGATGGTGGTGAGAGTAGAGCACGACTGTCTCCGTGGCGCAATTGGCTAGCGCGGTCGGCTGTTTACCGAAAGCTTGGAGGTTCGAACCCACCCGGTGGTGGTGCAGCGCCTTTTTTCTTTGGGCTGATAGCTTTGAAGATATGTTCTCATGATGGTGAGAGTGGAGCAGGACTGTCTCCGTGGCGCAATTGGCTAGCGCAATCGGCTGTTAACCGAAAGGTTGGAGGTTCGAGCCCTCCCGGGAGTGGTGTGTTGCTTTTTTTTTCTTTGGGCTGATAGCTTTGAAGATATGTTCTGATGGTGGTAAGAGTGGAGAAGGAATGTCTCCGTGGCGCAATTGGCTAGCACGTTCAGCCGTTAACCGAAAGGTTGGAGGTTCGAGCCCACCCGGTGGTGGTGCGGGCTTTTTTTTCTATGGGCTGATAGCTTTGAAGATATGTTCTGATGGCGGTGAGAGTCAAGCAGGACTGTCTCCGTGGCGCAATTGGCTCGCGCGATCGACTGTTAACCGAAAGGTTGGAGGTTCGAGCCCACCCGGTGGTGGTGCGGCGCTTTTTTTCTTTGGGCGGATAGCTTGAAGATATGTTCTGATGGTGGTGAGAGTAGAGCAGGACCGTCTGCGTGGCGCAATCGGCTAGCGCGATTGCCTGTTAACCGAAAGGTTGGAGTTTCAAGCCCACCCGGGGACGGTGTGTCGCTTTTTTCTCTTTGCACTGATAGCTTCGAAGATATGTTCTGATGGTGGTGAGAGTGGAGCACGACTGTCTCCGTGGCGCAATTGGCTAGCGCGATCGGCTGTTAACAGAAAGGTTGGAGGTTCGAGCCCGCCCGGGGGTGGTGCGGCGCTTTTTTTTCTTTGCGCTGATAGCTTTGAAGATATGTTCTGATGGTGGTGAGAGTAGAGCAGGACTGTCTCCGTGGCGCAATGGGCTAGCGCGATCAGCTGTTAACCGAAAACTTGGAGTTTCTAGCCCACCCGGTAGTGGTGCGGCGCTTTTTTTCTTTGGGCTGATAACGTTGAAGATATGTTCCTATGGTGGTGAGAGTGCAGCAGAACTGTCTCCGTGGCGCAATTGGCTAGCGCGATTTGCTGTTAACCGAAAGGTTGGAGGTTCGAGCCCACCCGGTGGTGGTGCGGCGCTTTTTATTTCTTTGCGCTGATAGCTTTGGAGAAATGTTGTGACGGTGGTGAGATTTGAGCACGACTATCTCCGTGGCGCAATTAGCTAGCACGTTCGGCTGTCAACCGGAAAATTAAAGTTTCGAGCCCACCCGGTGGTGGTGCGGCACTTTTTTTTCTTTGGGCTGCTAGCTTTGAAGATATGATCTGATGGTGGTGAGAGTGGAGCAGGACTGTCTCCGTGGTGCAATTGGCTAGCACGGTCGGCTGTTAACCGAAAGGTTGGAGGTTCGAGCCCTCCCGGGATGGGTGTATTGCTTTTTTCTTTGCGCTGATAGCTTTGAAGATATGTTATATTGGTGGTGAGAGTGGAGCACGACTGTTTCCGCGGCGAAATTGGCTAGCACGTTCGGCTGTGAACCAAAAAATTTGAGTTTCGAGCCCTCCCGGGAGTGGTGTGTTGCTTTTTTCTTTGCGCTGATAGCTTTGAAGATATGTTCTGATGGTGGTGAGAGTGGAGCACGACTGTCTCCGTGGCGTAATTGGCTAGCGCGATCGGCTGTTAACCGAAAGGTTGGAGGTTCGAGCCCACGCGGTGGTGGTGCGGCGCTTTTTTTTCTTTCCGCTGATAGCTTTGGAGAAATGTTGTGACGGTGGTGAGATTGGAGCACGACTATCTCCGTGGCGCATATGGCTAGCACGTTCAGCTGTCAACCGAAAAATTGAAGTTTCGAGCCCTGCCAGGAGTGGTGTGTCGCTTTTTTCTTCGCGCTGATAGCTCTGAACAAATGTTCTGACGGGGGTGAGATTGGAGCACGACTATCTCCTTGGCGCAATTGGCTGGCACGATCGGCTGTTAACCGAAACGTTCGAGGTTCGAGCCCACCCGGTGGTGGTGCGGCGCTTCTTTTCTTTGGGCTGCTAGCTTTGAAGATATGTTCTCATAGTGGTGAGAGTGAAGCAGGATGTCTCCGTGGCGCAACTGGCTAGCACGTTCGGCCGTTAACCGAAAGATTGGAGGTTCGAGCCGACCTGGTGGTGGTACGGTTTTTTTTCTATAGGCTGATAGCTTCGATGACATGTTCTGATGGTGGTGAGAGTGGAGCACAACTGTCTCTGTGGCGCAATTGGCTAGCGCGATCGGCTGTTAACCGAAAGCTTGGAGGTTCGAGCCCACCCGGGGGTGGTGCGGCGCTTTTTTTTTCTTTGCGCTGATAGCTTTGAAGATATGTTCTGATGGTGGTGAGAGTATAGCAGGACTGTCTCCGTGGCGCAATTGGCTAGCGCGATCAGCTGTTGACCGAGAGGTTGTAGGTTTGAGCCCTCCCGGGAGTGGTGTGTCGCTTTTTTCTTCGCGCTGATAGCTCTGAAGAAATGTTCTGACGGGGGTGAGAGTAGAGCACGACTGTCTCTGTGGCGCAATTGGCTGGCGCGATCGGCTGTTAACCGAAACGTTCGAGCTTCGAGCCCACCCGGTGGTGGTGCAGCGCTTTTTTTCTTTGGGCTGATAGCTTTGAAGATATGTTCTCATGATGGTGAGAGTGGAGCAGGACGGTCTCCGTGGCGCAATTGGCTAGCTCAATCAGCTGTTCACCGAAAGGTTGGAGGTTCGAGCCCTTCCGGGAGTGGTGTGTTGCTTTTTTTTCTTTGGGCTGATAGCTTTGAAGATATGTTCTGAGGGTGGTTAGAGTGGAGCTGGAGTGTCTTCGTGGCGCAATTGGCTAGCACGTTCAGCCGTACCGAAAGGTTGGAGGTTCGAGCCCACCCGGTGGTTGTGCGGGATTTTTTTCTATGGGCTGATAGCTTTGAAGATATATTCTGATGGTGGTGAGAGTGAAGCAGGACTGTCTCCGTGGCGCAATTGGCTAGCGCGATCGACTGTTAACCGAAAGGTTGGAGGTTCGAGCCCACCCGGTGGTGGTGCGGCGCTTTTTTTCTTTCGGCTGATAGCTTTGAAGATATGTTCTGTTGGTGGTGAGAGTGGGGCAGGACTGTCTCCGTGGCGCAATGGGCTAGCGCGATCGGCTGTTAACCGAAAGCTTGGAGTTTCGAGCCCACCCGGTAGAGGTGCGGCGCTTTTTTTTCTTTGAGCTGATAGCTTTGAAGATATATTCTGATGGTGGTGAGAGTGGAGCAAGACTGTCTCCGTGGCGTAATTGGCTAGCGCGATCGGCTCTTAACCGAAATGTTGGAGTTTCAAGCCCACCCGGGGACGGTGTGTCGCTTTTTTTCTTTGCACTGATAGCTTTGAAGATATTTTCTGATGGTGGTGAGAGTGGAGTACGACTGTCTCCGTGGCACAATTGGCTAGCGCGAGCGGCTGTTAAGAGAAAGGTTGGAGGTTCGAGCCCAACCGGGGGTGGTGCGGTGCTTTTTTTCATTGCACTGATAGCTTTGAAGATATGTTCTGATGGTGGTGAGAGTGGAGCAGGACTGTCTCCATGGCGAAATTGGTTAGCGCGATCGGCTGTTAACCGGAAGGTTGGAGTTTCGAGCCCACCCGGGGACGGTGTGTCGCTTTTTTTTCTTTGCGCTGATAGCTTTGAGGATATGCTCTGATGGTGGTGAGAGTGGAGCAGGACAGTCTCCGTGGCGCAATGGGCTATCGCGATCGGCTGTTAACCGAAAGCTTGGAGGTTCGAGCCCACCCGGGGGTGGTGCGGCGCTTTTTTTTCTTTGCGCTGATAGCTTTGAAGATATGTTCTGATGGTGGTGAGAGTATAGCAGGACTGTCTCAGTGGCGCAATTGGCTAGCGCTATCAGCTATTGACCGAGAGGTTGGAGGTTTGAGCCCTCCCGGGAGTGGTGTGTCGCTTTTTTCTTCGCGCTGATAGCTCTGAAGAAATGTTCTGACGGGGGTGAGAGTGGAGCACGACTGTCTCCGTGGCGCAATTGGCTGGCGCGATCGGCTGTTAACCGAAACGTTCGAGGTTCGAGCCCACCCGGTGGTGGTGCGGCGCTTTTTTTTCTTTGGGCTGCTAGCCTTGAAGATATGTTCTGATGGTGGTGAGAGTAGAGCAGGACTGTCTCCGTGGCGCAATTGGCTAGCACGGTCAGCTGTTAACCGAAAGGTTGGAGGTTCAAGCCGTCCCGGGATGGGTGTGTTGCTTTTTTCTTTGCGCTGATAGCTTTGAAGATATGTTCTGATGGTGGTGAGAGAGGAGTAGGACTGTCTCCGTGGCGCATTTGGCTAGCGCAATCAGCTGTTAACCGAAAGGTTGGAGGTTCAAGCCGTCCCGCGATGGGTGTATTGATTTTTTCTTTGCGCTGATAGCTTTGAAGATATGTTATAATGGTGGTGAGAGTGGAGCACGACTGTTTCCGCGGCGAAATTGGCTAGCACGTTCGGCTGTGAACCAAAAAATTGGAGTTTCGAGCCCTCCCCGGAGAGGTGTGTTGCTTCTTTTTTTGCGCTGATAGCTTTGAAGATATTGTCACGGGGTCGTGACGTGGCCGAAGACAGGAGACTTCGTGTTAGGATTTAACCGTTTATTTGGGCGAACCTGTGCCCGGTAAACTGAAAGTCCAATTACAGCAGCAGTCTCGCACAGATAGCAGTCTCGGACTGATAGCGGCGAACGGAGCGTCGGCCTTCGATCAACAACTGACAAGCGGTGAAGCGCGTCGGCATTTATACTCTTGCTGTCGAATGTTCTAGCGTTATCGCTGGCGGTGGCGTAGGTTCCAGAACAATCTGTACCGTTCGCACAGTGGGCGTGATCTTATCGAAATGATCTACTACAGTCCGGAACCTTCTAGAAAACTGCAGGCGCGGTTTGCGCTGAGAATCGTGCGGTGTTTTCGGACGATAACAAAAGCTTGGGAAATGGAACGTGGCATTGCCCCTCTCTGAAAAAAGGCATCGTCCCGATGCTTTAACTAAAGATGAAAGTTCAATAATAATGCAAGAAAGTACAATGAATAAATTACGATACAACAATAATACAAAAAAACACTAGTTCAGTTTGTTAACGCGCATGAAACGGCTTGAGGCGCGCGACATGGACGACTTCAGGTCGTGATCGGCGTCGTTGAGAGTTCGTGATGCCGTCGGGGACAACCTCGTAATCAAGTGGGCCGAGCCGTCGAACCACTCTGTACGGTCCGAAGTACCGTCGCAGAAGCTTTTCACTTAGTCCACGTCGGCGTATCGGCGTCCACACCCAAACACGTTCACCGGGCTGGTATTCCACGAAGCATCGTCGAAGGTTGTAACGGTGGCTGTCGGTCGTCTGTTGATTCTTGATACGGAGACGCGCAAGTTGTCGGGCTTCTTCGGCGCGTCGAAGGTACTCGCTCACATCGAGGTTTTCTTCGTCGGTGACGTTGGGTAACATGGCATCGAGCGTCGTTGCCGGGCTCCTTCCGTAGACCAATTTGTATGGCGATATCTGCGTCGTCTCCTGCACCGCCGTGTTGTATGCGAAGGTCACATACGGAAGAATGGCGTCCCACGTCTTGTGTTCGACATCGACGTACATTGACAGCATGTCGGCGATAGTCTTGTTAAGCCGCTCGGTGAGGCCGTTGGTCTGTGGGTGGTACGCTGTCGTCCGGCGGTGGTTTGTTTGGCTGTATGTCAAGATTGCTTGAGTTAAGTCGGCAGTGAATGCCGTTCCTCTGTCGGTGATAAGGACCTCTGGGGCGCCATGACGTAGGACGATATTTTCGACGAAGAATTTAGCTACTTCGGATGCACTGCCTTTTGGCAGGGCTTTTGTCTCGGCGTAGCGGGTGAGGTAGTCGGTAGCTACCACGATCCACTTGTTTCCGAAAGCCGACGTCGGGAACGGCCCCAGTAGGTCCATACCAATCTGCTGGAAAGGTCGGCAAGGTGGATCAATTGGCTGCAGAAGTCCCGCTGGCCTTGTCGGCGGTGTCTTGCGTCGCTGACAGTCCCGGCATGTTCTCACATAACGAGTGACGTCGGTGGTAAGACGTGGCCAGTAGTACCTTTCTTGTATCCTCGCGAGCGTGCGAGAAACACCGAGGTGCCCTGCCGTCGGATCGTCGTGCAGGGCCTGCAGGAGTTCTGGTCGCAGAGCTGAAGGCACCACAAGGAGGTACTTAGCTCGAAGCGGTGAAAAGTTTTTCTTTTGTAGAAGACCGTTTCGTAGAAAGAACGACGCAAGTGCGCGCTTGAATACCTTCGGGACTTCGGCGGTTCTGCCTTCGAGGTATTCTATTAGGGCCTTAAGTTCCGGGTCGGCCCGCTGTCGTTCAGCGAAGTCGTCGGTAGTTATCGTTCCCAAGAAGTACTCGTCATCCGGGTCGTCGGGTAGCGGTTGGTCGACAGGCGCACGAGAGAGACAGTCGGCGTCAGAGTGTTTTTTTGCCGGACTTGTAAATGACAGTAATGTCGTACTCTTGAAGTCTCAAGCTCCATCGTGCGAGGCGACCTGAAGGGTCCTTCAAGGTAGCTAGCCAACACAAGGCGTGGTGGTCGCTCACAACTTTGAAGGGCCTGCCGTAGAGGTAGGTGCGAAATTTCGACGTAGCCCAGATGATGGCGAGGCACTCCTTTTCTGTTGTGGAATAATTTGCTTCTGCTTTGGATAGCGATCGGCTGGCGTAACTAATAACCCTTTCAAGTCCGTCAGCCCTCTGCACAAGAACGGCGCCAAGACCTACGCTGCTTGCGTCAGTATGTATTTCTGTCTCGGCGAATTCGTCGAAGTGGGCAAGTAACGGAGGCGTCTGGAGGCGATGTTTAAGCTCCTGGAAAGCGTGTTCCTGTGGCGTTTCCCACTTGAACTCCACGTCGGCCTTGGTAAGGTTAGTGAGAGGATCGGCGATGCGGGCGAAGTTTTTCACGAACCGCCTATAATAGGCGCACAGGCCCAGAAATCGGCGCACGGCTTTCTTGTCAGTGGGTGGCGGGAAGTCGGCGATGGCGGCTGTTTTCCGTGGATCGGGACGAACTCCAGACTTGCTGATAACGTGCCCCAGAAACAAGAGCTCCTCATACGCAAATCTGCACTTTTCTGGCTTCAGTGTGAGTCCGGAAGTCTTGATAGCTTGAAGTACAGCTTCAAGGCGCTGAAGATGCTCGTCGAAACTCGAGGAAAACACGACGACGTCGTCCAAGTACACAAGGCAGGTCTGCCACTTCAATCCTGCCAGTACTGTATCCATAACGCGTTGAAACGTTGCAGGCGCTGCGCAAAGGCCGAAGGGCATCACCTTAAACTCGAAGAGGCCGTCCGGTGTTATAAACGCCGTCTTCTCTCGGTCTCTTTCGTCGACTTCGATTTGCCAATAGCCAGTCTTGAGGTCCATTGACGAAAAGTACTTGGCGTTATGGAGCCGATCAAGTGCGTCGTCTATTCGTGGGAGGGGATACACGTCCTTTCTTGTGATTTTGTTCAGGCGGCGATAATCGACGCAGAAACGTAGGGTCCCATCCTTTTTCTTCACTAACACCACGGGGGATGCCCATGGACTCTTGGACGGCTGGATAATGTCATCCCGCAGCATTTCATCAACTTGTCTCTTCATGGCCTCACGTTCTCGCGTCGAAACCCTGTACGGACTCTGACGGAGTGGTCTGGCATTTTCTTCGGTTATGATGCGATGTTTCGTAATTGGGGTCTGCCGAATTTTCGATGACGACGAAAAGCAATCTTCGTATTGCAGGAGCAGGGCCTTGAGCTGTTCTTGCTTATCGTTCGGAAGTCTGGGATTGACGTCGAAAGCTATGGGAGGGGCTTGGTTCCTCTGAGCAGGTTCCGCAGAATCGGCGAGGGCGAAAGCACTGGTGGCTTCGACAATTTCTTCGATGTATGCGACTGTTGTTCCTTTGTTCACATGTTTGTACTCATTGCTGAAATTCGTGAGCAAAACCGTTGCTTTGCCTCCCCGCAGCTCTGCAATTCCTCTTGCGACGCAAATATTTCGGGTGACCAACAGATGCTGACTGCCTTCAACGACGCCTTCCAAGTCAGGTGATTTAGGAGCGCCGACTGAAATAATGACGCTTGAGCGAGGCGGAATGGTGACTTGTTCTTCCAGCACATTCAAGGCATGGTGTCCTGACGGCGTGCGCGGCGGTAGTGCTTCTTCTGTGGATAACGTTATCGACTTTGTTTTTAGGTTGATGACAGCACCATGGAGGCATAAGAAGTCCATGCCAAGGATGACATCTCTCGAGCAACGCCGTAGGACTACGAAGTCTGTAGGATAAATACGGCCGTTAATGGTGACTCTCGCTGTGCAGATTCCTGCAGGCGTTACGAGATGACCTCCGGCTGTGCGGATTTCAGGGCCTTTCCAAGCTGTCCTAACTTTCTTTAACTTCGCGGCGAACGACCCACTGATGACAGAATAGTCGGCTCCAGTATCGACAAGAGCAGTCACACTGTGGCCGTCGATAAGAACGTCGAGGTCGCTAGTTCGCCGTCTCGCATTACAGTTAGGGCGTGGCGTCGGGTCACGGCTGCGTCGGCTTGTTCCGCTGCTTCCATGCTGCGTCGTCAGACCACCTTCGGTAAATGAGCTTTCGCCATCAGGGCTTTGCCTGGCTGGCGTTGTGTTCGGAAAGCTCCGTCGTGGCGTCGTCGTCGTCGGAGGATCTTCAAGAGTTCGTCGCACAGCAACCGCACCTCCACCGGTTGCTGCCCTTAGTTTCCCGGATACGGGCTAGGAGACCGGCCCCGCGTTGGGCCAGAGTACTGCCGGTGGTGCGGTGGCGTGCGGCGGCTGGGCGACGGCGAACGCGAAGGGCTTCGTGGTGTCCACCGAGTTCCTGTCAGGTAGTCGGCGATGTCACGTGGTCGTTCTCCTGGCTGTGGACGCGGTGCATTGACGGCGAAGCCACGCAGTCCCATTTGTCGGTACTGGCAACGGCGGTATGTGTGTCCGGCCTCGCCGCAGTGGTAGCAGAGCGGGCGATGGTCAGGGGTGCGCCAGACGTCAGTCTTCCTCGGTGCACTGCGCTGGGCCGCTGGCGAACGGTATGACGTCGGTGGGGGTGGTGGCGGCGGTGGCGTCTGTCGACGGAAGTGCGATGGGGCGGCGTTTTGGCGTGGACGGGGAGGAGCGTTGTGGCGCAGTGCAGCAGCGGCGTAGCTCATAGCTTCCGGCTCGGGCAGCGGTGCGTGGGGAATTTGAAGCGATTGCCGAACTTCTTCTCGCACAATGTCGGCAATTGAATCCACTTGAGGCTGGGCCGAAGGCAACAGCTTGCGCAGCTCTTCCCGCACGATCGCTCGGATCGTTTCACGCAGGTCTCCGGAGTTACTGGCTTGAGCAGCAGAGCAGTCAGCAGTCAGGCGACGATTATACTGTCTGGTGCGCATGTCCAGGGTCTTTTCGATAGTGGTCGCTTCTGCTACAAATTCTTGGACGGTTATCGGTGGGTTTCTCATCAGTCCCGCGAAGAGCTCCTGTTTGACCCCTCGCATGAGGAAACGAACTTTTTTCTCCTCAGGCATGTCTGGATCAGCGTGACGGAATAGTCGGGTCATTTCTTCTGTGAAAATGGCGACATTTTCATTTGGTAGCTGAACCCGAGTCTCCAATAAAGCAGCGGCCCTCTCTTTGCGAGCGACGCTCGCGAAAGTTTGAAGGAATGCGCCGCAGAAAACATCCCACGTTCGGAGCGTAGACTCCCGATTTTCAAGCCAAGTGCTTGCGGTGTCTTCCAAATAGAAGAACACACGACGCAGCTTTTCGTCATGGTCCCAGTGGTTGAGGGCGGCCACACGATCGTATGTCTCCAGCCAGGACTCCGGGTCTTCGAACGATGACCCATGGAAAATTGGTGGTTCCCTGGGTTGATGCATGACCATCGTGGGCTGGGACGCTGCGGTTGTCATTGTCGCTGCAGTCGCGGTCATGGCCTTCGTCTTCCGCGCCTTGTCTGGTAGAAGCCCGTACTCCGGTGGTAGCCCTTGCTGTCGGCGGCTTGTTCGCTGCTCCTGGTTGGTGTCGGTGTCTTCTCCGCGACGTGGGCTGGGTTCACGGCTTGACGGGGGCGTCCGGTACATGAACGAAGCAGCACCTCCACCAGATGTCACGGGGTCGTGACGTGGCCGAAGACAGGAGACTTCTTGTTAGGATTTAACCGTTTATTTGGGCGAACCTGTGCCCGGTAAACTGAAAGTCCAATTACAGCAGCAGTCTCGCACAGATAGCAGTCTCGGACTGATAGCGGCGAACGGAGCGTCGGCCTTCGATCAACAACTGACAAGCGGCGAAGCGCGTCGGCATTTATACTCTTGCTGTCGAATGTTCTAGCGTTATCGCTGGCGGTGGCGTAGGTTCCAGAACAATCTGTACCGTTCGCACAGTGGGCGTGATCTTATCGAAATGATCTACTACAGTCCGGAACCTTCTAGAAAACTGCAGGCGCGGTTTGCGCTGAGAATCGTGCGGTGTTTTCGGACGATAACAAAAGCTTGGGAAATGGAACGTGGCAATATGTTCTGATGGTGGTGAGAATGGAGCACGACTGTCTCCGTGGCGCAATTGGCTAGCGCGATCGGCTGTTAACCGAAAGGTTGGAGGTTCGAGCCCACCCGGTGGTGGTGCGGCGCTTTTTTTTCTTTCCGCTGATAGCTTTGGAGAAATGTTGTGACGGTGGTGAGATTGGAGCGCGACTATCTCCGTGGCGCATATGGCTAGCACGTTCAGCTGTCAACCGAAAAATTGAAGTTTCGAGCCCTGCCATGAGGGGTGTGTCGCTTTTTTCTTCGCGCTGACAGCTCTGAAGAAATGTTCTGACGGGGGTGAGAGTGGAGCACGACTCTCTCCTTGGCGCAATTGGCTGGCACGATCGGCTGTTAACCGAAACGTTCGAGGTTCGAGCCCACCCGGTGGTGGTGCGGCGCTTTTTTTTCTTTGGGCTGCTAGCTTTGAAGATATGTTCTCATGGTGGTGATAGTGGAGCAGGATGTCTCCGTGGCGCAACTGGCTAGCACGTTCGGCCGTTAACCGAAAGATTGGAGGTTCGAGCCGACCTGGTGGTGGTACGGTTTTTTTTTCTATAGGCTGATAGCTTCGAAGATATGTTCTGATGGTGGTGAGAGTGGAGCACGACTGTCTCTGTGGCGCAATTGGCTAGCTCGATCGGCTGTTAACCGAAAGCTTGGAGGTTCGAGCCCACCCGGGGGTGGTGCGGCGCTTTTTTTTCTTTGCGCTGATAGCTTTGAAGATATGTTCTGATGGTGGTGAGAGTATAGCAGGACTGTCTCCGTGGCGCAATTGGCTAGCGCGATCAGCTGTTGACCGAGAGGTTGTAGGTTTGAGCCCTCCCGGGAGTGGTGTGTCGCTTTTTTCTTCGCGCTGATAGCTCTGAAGAAATGTTCTGACGGGGGTGAGAGTAGAGCACGACTGTCTCTGTGGCGCAATGGGCTAGCGCGAGCGGCTGTTAACCGAAACGTTCGAGCTTCGAGCCCACCCGGTAGTGGTGCGGCGCTTTTATATCTTTAGGCTGCTAGCTTTGAAGATATGTTCTGATGGTGGTGAGAGTAGAGCAGGACTGTCTCCGTGGCGCATTTGGCTAGCACGGTCGGCTGTTAACCGAAAGGTTGGAGGTTCGAGCCCTCCCGGGATGGGTGTGTTGCTTTTTTCATTGCGCTGATAGCTTTGAAGATATGTTCTGATGGTGGTGAGAGAGGAGTAGGACTGTCTCCGTGGCGCAATTGGCTAGCTCAATCAGCTGTTAACCGAAAGGTTGGAGGTTCGAGCCCTTCAGGGAGTGGTGTGTTGCTTTTTTCTTTGTGCTGATAGCTTTGCAGATATGTTCTGATGGGGGTGAGAGCAGAGTACGACTGTCTCCGTGGCGCAATTGGCTAGCGCAATCGGCTGTTTACCGAAAGCTTGGAGGTTCGAGCCCACCCGGGGGTGGTGCAGCACTTTTTTTCTTTGGGCTGATAGCTTTGAAGATATGTTCTGATGGTGGTTAGAGTGGAGCAGGAGTGTCTTCGTGGCGCAATTGGCTAGCACGTTCAGCCGTTAACCGAAAGGTTGGAGGTTCGAGCCCACCCGGTGGTTGTGCGGGATTTTTTTTTATGGGCAGATAGCTTTGAAGATATGTTCTGATGGTGGTGAGAGTGAAGCAGGACTGTCTCTGTTGCGCAATTGGCTAGCGCGATCGACTGTTAACCGAAAGGTTGGAGGTTCGAGCCCACCCGGTGGTGGTGCGGCGCTTTTTTTCTTTGGGCTGATAGCTTTGAAGATATGTTCTGTTGGTGGTGAGAGTGGTGCAGGACTGTCTCCGTGGCGCAATGGGCTAGCGCGATCGGCTGTTAACCGAAAGCTTGGAGTTTCGAGCCCACCCGGTAGTGGTGCGGCGCTTTTTTTTCTTTGAGCTGATAGCTTTGAAGATATATTCTGATGGTGGTGAGAGTGGAGCAAGACTGTCTCCGTGGCGTAATTGGCTAGCGCGAGCGCCTGTTAAGAGAAAGGTTGGAGGTTCGAGCCCAACCGGGGGTGGTACGGTACTTTTTTTCATTGCACTGATAGCTTTGAAGATATGTTCTGATGGTGGTGAGAGTGGAGCAGGACTGTCTCCATGGAGAAATTGGTTAGCGCGATCGGCTGTTAATCGGAAGGTTGGAGTTTCGAGCCCACCCGGGGACGGTGTGTCGCTTTTTTTTCTTTGCGCTGATAGCTTTGAGGATATGCTCTGATGGTGGTGAGAGTGGAGCAGGACAGTCTCCGTGGCGCAATGGGCTATCGCGATCGGCTGTTAACCGAAAGCTTGGAGGTTCGAGCCCGCCCGGGGGTGGTGCGTCGCTTTTTTTTCTTTGCGCTGATAGCTTTGAAGATATGTTCTGATGGTGGTGAGAGTATAGCAGGACTGTCTCAGTGGCGCAATTGGCTAGCGCGATCAGCTATAGACCGAGAGGTTGGAGGTTTGAGCCCTCCCGGGAGTGGTGTGTCGCTTTTTTCTTCGCGCTGATAGCTCTGAAGAAATGTTCTGACGGGGGTGAGAGTGGAGCACGACTGTCTCCGTGGCGCAATTGGCTGGCGCGATCGGCTGTTAACCGAAACGTTCGAGGTTCGAGCCATCCCGGTGGTGGTAAGCGCTTTTTTTTCTTTGGGCTGCTAGCTTTGAAGATATGTTCTGATGGTGGTGAGAGTAGAGCAGGACTGTCTCCGTGGCGCAATTGGCTAGCGCGATCGGCTGTTTACCGAAAGCTTGGAGATTCGAGCCCACCCGGGGGTGGTGCAGCATTTTTTTTCTTTGAGCTGATTGCTTTGAAGATATATTCTGATGGTGGTGAGAGTGGAGCAAGACTGTCTCCGTGGCGCAATTGGCTAGCGCGATCGGCTGTTGACCGAAATGTTGGAGTTTCAAGCCCACCCGGGGACGGTGTGTCGCTTTTTTTCTTTGCACTGATAGCTTTGAAGATATGTTCTGATGGTGGTGAGAGTGGAGCAGGACTTTCTCCGAGGCGCAATTGGCTAGCGCAATCGGCTGTTAACAGAAAGGTTGGAGGTTCGAGCCCTCCCGGAAGTGGTGTGTTGTTTTTTTTTTCTTTGGGCTGATAGCTTTGAAGATATGTTCTGATGGTGGTTAGAGTGGAGCAGGAATGTTTCCGTGGCGCAATTGGCTAGCACGTTCAGCCGTTAACCGAAAGGTTGGAGGTTCGAGCCCACCCGGTGGTTGTGCGGGATTTTTTTCTATGGGCTGATAGCTTTGAAGATATGTTCTGATGGTGGTGAGAGTGAAGCAGGACTGTCTCCGTGGCGCAATTGGCTAACGCGATCGACTGTTAACCGAAAGGTTGGAGGTTCGAGCCCACCCGGTGGTGGTGCGGCGCTTTTTTTCTTTGGGCTGATAGCTTTGAAGATATGTTCTGATGGTGGTTAGAGTGGAGCAAGACTGTCTCCGTGGCGCAAATGGCTAGCGCGATCGGCTGTTAACCGAAATGTTGGAGTTTTGAGCCCACCCGGGGACGGTGTGTAGCTTTTTTTTCTTTGCACTGATAGCTTTGAAGATATATTCTGATGGTGGTGAGAGTGGAGTACGACTGTCTCCGTGGCACAATTGGCTAGCGCGAGCGGCTGTTAACAGAAAGGTTGGAGGTTCGAGCCCAACCGGGGGTGGTGTGTCGCTTTTTTTTTCTTTGCGCTGATAGCTTTGAGGATATGCTCTGATGGTGGTGAGATTGGAGCAGGACTGTCTCCGTGGCGCAATTGGCTAGCGCAATCGGCTGTTTACCGAAAGCTTGGAGGTTCGAGCCCACCCGGTGGTGGTGCAGCACTTTTTTTTTGGACTGATAGTTTTGAAGATATGTTCTGATGGTGGTGAGAGTATAGCATTGACTGTCTCCGTGGCGCAATTGGCTAGCGCGATCAGCTGTTGACCGAGAGGTTGGAGGTTCGAGCCCACCCGGGAGGTGTGTGTCGCTTTTTTCTTTGCGCTTATAGCTTCGAAGATATGCTCTGATGGTGGTGAGAGTGGAGCACGACTGTCTCTGCTGCGCAATTGGCTAGCGCGATCGGCTGTTTACCGAAAGCTTGGAGGTTCGAGCCCACCCGGGGGTGGTGCGGCGCTTTTTTTTCTTTGCGCTGATAGCTTTGAAGATATGTTCTGATGGTGGTGAGAGTATAGCAGGACTGTCTACGTTGCATATTTGACTAGCGCGATCAGCTGTTGACCGAGAGGTTGGAGGTTTGAGCCCTCCCGGGAGTGGTGTGTCGCTTTTTTCTTCGCAATGATAGCTCTGAAGAAATGTTCTGACGGGGGTGAGAGTGGAGCACGACTGTCTCCGTGGCGGAATTGGCTGACGCGTCCGGCTGTTAACCGAAACGTTCGAGGTTCGAGCCCACCCGGTGGTGGTGCGGCGCTTTTTTTTCTTTGGGCTGCTAGCTTTGAAGATATGTTCTCATGGTGGTGAGAGTAGAGCAGGACTGTCTCCGTGGCGCAATAGGCTAGCACGGTCGGCTGTTAACCGAAAGGTTGGAGGTTCGAGCCCTCCCGGGATGGGTGTGTTGCTTTTATCTTTGCGCTGACAGCTTTGAAGATATGTTCTGATGGTGGTGAGAGAGGAGTAGGACTGTCTCCGTGGCGCAATTGGCTAGCGGAATCGGCTGTTAACCGAAAGGTTGGAGGTTCGAGACCTTCCGGGAGTGGTGTGTTGCTTTTTTCTTTGTGCTGATAGCTTTGAAGATACGTTCTGATGGTGGTGAGAGCAGAGTACGACTGTCTCCGTGGCGCTATTGGCTAGCGCGATCGGCTGTTTACCGAAAGCTTGGAGGTTCGAGCCCACCCGGGGGTGGTGCAGCACTTTTCTTCTTTGGGCTGATAGCTTTGAAGATATGTTCTCATGGTGGTGAGTGTGGAGCAGGACTGTCTCCGAAGCGCAATTGGCTAGCGCAATCGGCTGTTAACCGAAAGGTTGGAGGTTCGAGCCCTCCCGGAAGTGGTGTGTTGCTTTTTTTTGGGCTGATAGCTTTGAAGATACTTTCTGGTGGTGGTTAGAGTGGAGCAGGAATGTCTCCGTGGCGCAATTGGCTAGCACGTTCCGCCGTTAACCGAAAGGTTGGAGGTTCGAGCCCACCCGGTGGTGGTGCGGCGCTTTTTTTCTTTGGGCTGATAGCTTTGAAGATATGTTCTGATGGTGGTGAGAGTGGTGCAGGACTGTCTCCGCGGCGCAATTGGCTAGCGCGATCGGCTGTTAACCGAAAGCTTGGAGTTTCGAGCCCACCCGGTAGGGGTGCGGCGCTTTTTTCTCTTTGAGCTGATAGCTTTGAAGATATATTCTGATAGTGGTGAGAGTGGAGCAAGACTGTCTCCGTGGCGCAATTGGCTAGCGCGATCGGCTGTTAACCGAAATGTTGGAGTTTCAAGCCCACCCGGGGACGGTGTGTCGCTTTTTTTTCTTTGCACTGATAGCTTTGAAGATATGTTCTGATGGTGATGAGAGTAGAGTACGACTGTCTCCGTGGCACAATTGGCTAGCGCGAGCGGCTGTTAACAGAAAGGTTGTAGGTTCGAGCCCTACCGGGGGTGGTGCGGCGCTTTTATTCATTGCACTGATAGCTTTGAAGATATGTTCTGATGGTGGTGAGAGTGGAGCAGGACTGTCTCCATGGCGCAATTGGTTAGCGCGATCGGCTGTTAACCGAAAGGTTGGAGTTTTGAGCCCACCCGGGGACGATGTGTCGCTTCTTTTTCTTTGCGCTGATAGCTTTGAGGATATGCTCTGATGGTGGTGAGAGTGGAGCAGGACTGTCTCCGTGGCGCAATGGGCTAGCGCGATCGGCTGTTAACCGAAAGCTTGGAGGTTCGAGCCCAGCCGGGGGTGGTGCGGCGCTTTTTTTTCTTTGCGCTGATAGCTTTGAAGATATGTTCTGATGGTGGTGAGAGTATAGCAGGACTGTCTCCGTGGCGCAATTGGCTAGCGCGATCAGCTGTTGACCGAGAGGTTGGAGGTTTGAGCCCTCCCGGGAGTGGTGTGTCGCTGTTTTCTTCGCGCTGATAGCTCTGAAGAAATGTTCTGACGGGGGTGAGAGTGGAGCACGACTCTCTCCGTGGCGCAGTTGGCTGGCGCGATGGGCTGTTAACCAAAACGTTCGAGGTTCGAGCCCACCCGCTGGTGGTGCGGCGTTTTTTTTTCTTTGGGCTGCTAGCTTTGAAGATATGTTCTGATAGTGGTGAGAGTAGGGCAGGACTGTCTCCGTGGCGCAATTGGCTAGCACGGTCGGCTGTTAACCGAAAGGTTGGAGGTTCGAGCCCTCCCGGGATGGGTGTGTTGCTTTTTTCTTTGCGCTGATAGCTTTGAAGATATGTTCTGATGGTGGTGAGAGAGGAGTAGGACTTTCTCCGTGGCGCAATTGGCTAGCGCAATCAGCTGTTAACCGAAAGGTTGGAGGTTCGAGCCCTTCCGGGAGTGGTGTGTTGCTTTTTTCTTTGTGCTGATAGCTTTGAAGATATGTTCTGATGGTGTGGAGAGCAGAGTACGACTGTCTCCGTGGCGCATTTGACTAGCGCGATCGGCTGTTTACCGAAAGCTTGGAGGTTCGAGCCCACCCGGGGGTGGTGCAGCACTTTTCTTCTTTGGGCTTATAGCTTTGAAGATGTGTTCTCATGGTGGTGAGTGTGGAGCAGGACTGTCTCCGAGGCGCAATTGGCTAGCGCAATCGGCTGTTAACCGAAAGGTTGGAGGTTCGAGCCCTCCCGGAAGTGGTGTGTTGCTTTTTTTTCTTTGGGCTGATAGCTTTGAAGATACTTTCTGATGGTGGTTAGAGTGGAGCAGGAATGTCTCCGTGGCGCAATTGGCTAGCACGTTCAGCCGTTAACCGAAAGGTTGGAGTTGCGAGCCCACCCGGTGGTTGTGCGGGATTTTTTTCTATGGGCTGATAGCTTTGAAGATATGTTCTGATTGTGGTGAGAGTGGTGCAGGACTGTCTCCGCGGCGCAATTGGCTAGCGCGATCGGCTGTTAACCGAAAGCTTGGAGTTTCGAGCCCACCCGGTGGTGATGCGGCGCTTTTTTTCTTTGGGCTGATAGCTTTGAAGATATATTCTGATGGTGGTGAGAGTGGAGCAGGACTTTCTCCGAGGCGCAATTGGCTAGCGCAATCGGCTGTTAACAGAAAGGTTGGAGGTTCGAGCCCTCCCGGAAGTGGTGTGTTGTTTTTTTTTCTTTGGGCTGATAGCTTTGAAGATATGTTCTGATGGTGTGGAGAGCAGAGTACGACTGTCTCCGTGGCGCATTTGACTAGCGCGATCGGCTGTTTACCGAAAGCTTGGAGGTTCGAGCCCACCCGGGGGTGGTACGGTACTTTTTTTCATTGCACTGATAGCTTTGAAGATATGTTCTGATGGTGGTGAGAGTGGAGCAGGACTGTCTCCATGGAGAAATTGGTTAGCGCGATCGGCTGTTAATCGGAAGGTTGGAGTTTCGAGCCCACCCGGGGACGGTGTGTCGCTTTTTTTTCTTTGCGCTGATAGCTTTGAGGATATGCTCTGATGGTGGTGAGAGTGGAGCAGGACAGTCTCCGTGGCGCAATGGGCTATCGCGATCGGCTGTTAACCGAAAGCTTGGAGGTTCGAGCCCGCCCGGGGGTGGTGCGTCGCTTTTTTTTCTTTGCGCTGATAGCTTTGAAGATATGTTCTGATGGTGGTGAGAGTATAGCAGGACTGTCTCAGTGGCGCAATTGGCTAGCGCGATCAGCTATAGACCGAGAGGTTGGAGGTTTGAGCCCTCCCGGGAGTGGTGTGTCGCTTTTTTCTTCGCGCTGATAGCTCTGAAGAAATGTTCTGACGGGGGTGAGAGTGGAGCACGACTGTCTCCGTGGCGCAATTGGCTGGCGCGATCGGCTGTTAACCGAAACGTTCGAGGTTCGAGCCATCCCGGTGGTGGTAAGCGCTTTTTTTTCTTTGGGCTGCTAGCTTTGAAGATATGTTCTGATGGTGGTGAGAGTAGAGCAGGACTGTCTCCGTGGCGCAATTGGCTAGCGCGATCGGCTGTTTACCGAAAGCTTGGAGATTCGAGCCCACCCGGGGGTGGTGCAGCATTTTTTTTCTTTGAGCTGATTGCTTTGAAGATATATTCTGATGGTGGTGAGAGTGGAGCAAGACTGTCTCCGTGGCGCAATTGGCTAGCGCGATCGGCTGTTGACCGAAATGTTGGAGTTTCAAGCCCACCCGGGGACGGTGTGTCGCTTTTTTTCTTTGCACTGATAGCTTTGAAGATATGTTCTGATGGTGGTGAGAGTGGAGCAGGACTTTCTCCGAGGCGCAATTGGCTAGCGCAATCGGCTGTTAACAGAAAGGTTGGAGGTTCGAGCCCTCCCGGAAGTGGTGTGTTGTTTTTTTTTTCTTTGGGCTGATAGCTTTGAAGATATGTTCTGATGGTGGTTAGAGTGGAGCAGGAATGTTTCCGTGGCGCAATTGGCTAGCACGTTCAGCCGTTAACCGAAAGGTTGGAGGTTCGAGCCCACCCGGTGGTTGTGCGGGATTTTTTTCTATGGGCTGATAGCTTTGAAGATATGTTCTGATGGTGGTGAGAGTGAAGCAGGACTGTCTCCGTGGCGCAATTGGCTAACGCGATCGACTGTTAACCGAAAGGTTGGAGGTTCGAGCCCACCCGGTGGTGGTGCGGCGATTTTTTTCTTTGGGCTGATAGCTTTGAAGATATGTTCTGATGGTGGTTAGAGTGGAGCAAGACTGTCTCCGTGGCGCAAATGGCTAGCGCGATCGGCTGTTAACCGAAATGTTGGAGTTTTGAGCCCACCCGGGGACGGTGTGTAGCTTTTTTTTCTTTGCACTGATAGCTTTGAAGATATATTCTGATGGTGGTGAGAGTGGAGTACGACTGTCTCCGTGGCGCAATTGGCTAGCGCAATCGGCTGTTTACCGAAAGCTTGGAGGTTCGAGCCCACCCGGTGGTGGTGCAGCACTTTTTTTTTGGACTGATAGTTTTGAAGATATGTTCTGATGGTGGTGAGAGTATAGCATTGACTGTCTCCGTGGCGCAATTGGCTAGCGCGATCAGCTGTTGACCGAGAGGTTGGAGGTTCGAGCCCACCCGGGAGGTGTGTGTCGCTTTTTTCTTTGCGCTTATAGCTTCGAAGATATGCTCTGATGGTGGTGAGAGTGGAGCACGACTGTCTCTGCTGCGCAATTGGCTAGCGCGATCGGCTGTTTACCGAAAGCTTGGAGGTTCGAGCCCACCCGGGGGTGGTGCGGCGCTTTTTTTTCTTTGCGCTGATAGCTTTGAAGATATGTTCTGATGGTGGTGAGAGTATAGCAGGACTGTCTACGTTGCATATTTGACTAGCGCGATCAGCTGTTGACCGAGAGGTTGGAGGTTTGAGCCCTCCCGGGAGTGGTGTGTCGCTTTTTTCTTCGCAATGATAGCTCTGAAGAAATGTTCTGACGGGGGTGAGAGTGGAGCACGACTGTCTCCGTGGCGGAATTGGCTGACGCGTCCGGCTGTTAACCGAAACGTTCGAGGTTCGAGCCCACCCGGTGGTGGTGCGGCGCTTTTTTTTCTTTGGGCTGCTAGCTTTGAAGATATGTTCTCATGGTGGTGAGAGTAGAGCAGGACTGTCTCCGTGGCGCAATAGGCTAGCACGGTCGGCTGTTAACCGAAAGGTTGGAGGTTCGAGCCCTCCCGGGATGGGTGTGTTGCTTTTATCTTTGCGCTGACAGCTTTGAAGATATGTTCTGATGGTGGTGAGAGAGGAGTAGGACTGTCTCCGTGGCGCAATTGGCTAGCGGAATCGGCTGTTAACCGAAAGGTTGGAGGTTCGAGACCTTCCGGGAGTGGTGTGTTGCTTTTTTCTTTGTGCTGATAGCTTTGAAGATACGTTCTGATGGTGGTGAGAGCAGAGTACGACTGTCTCCGTGGCGCTATTGGCTAGCGCGATCGGCTGTTTACCGAAAGCTTGGAGGTTCGAGCCCACCCGGGGGTGGTGCAGCACTTTTCTTCTTTGGGCTGATAGCTTTGAAGATATGTTCTCATGGTGGTGAGTGTGGAGCAGGACTGTCTCCGAAGCGCAATTGGCTAGCGCAATCGGCTGTTAACCGAAAGGTTGGAGGTTCGAGCCCTCCCGGAAGTGGTGTGTTGCTTTTTTTTGGGCTGATAGCTTTGAAGATACTTTCTGGTGGTGGTTAGAGTGGAGCAGGAATGTCTCCGTGGCGCAATTGGCTAGCACGTTCCGCCGTTAACCGAAAGGTTGGAGGTTCGAGCCCACCCGGTGGTGGTGCGGCGCTTTTTTTCTTTGGGCTGATAGCTTTGAAGATATGTTCTGATGGTGGTGAGAGTGGTGCAGGACTGTCTCCGCGGCGCAATTGGCTAGCGCGATCGGCTGTTAACCGAAAGCTTGGAGTTTCGAGCCCACCCGGTAGGGGTGCGGCGCTTTTTTCTCTTTGAGCTGATAGCTTTGAAGATATATTCTGATAGTGGTGAGAGTGGAGCAAGACTGTCTCCGTGGCGCAATTGGCTAGCGCGATCGGCTGTTAACCGAAATGTTGGAGTTTCAAGCCCACCCGGGGACGGTGTGTCGCTTTTTTTTCTTTGCACTGATAGCTTTGAAGATATGTTCTGATGGTGATGAGAGTAGAGTACGACTGTCTCCGTGGCACAATTGGCTAGCGCGAGCGGCTGTTAACAGAAAGGTTGTAGGTTCGAGCCCTACCGGGGGTGGTGCGGCGCTTTTATTCATTGCACTGATAGCTTTGAAGATATGTTCTGATGGTGGTGAGAGTGGAGCAGGACTGTCTCCATGGCGCAATTGGTTAGCGCGATCGGCTGTTAACCGAAAGGTTGGAGTTTTGAGCCCACCCGGGGACGATGTGTCGCTTCTTTTTCTTTGCGCTGATAGCTTTGAGGATATGCTCTGATGGTGGTGAGAGTGGAGCAGGACTGTCTCCGTGGCGCAATGGGCTAGCGCGATCGGCTGTTAACCGAAAGCTTGGAGGTTCGAGCCCAGCCGGGGGTGGTGCGGCGCTTTTTTTTCTTTGCGCTGATAGCTTTGAAGATATGTTCTGATGGTGGTGAGAGTATAGCAGGACTGTCTCCGTGGCGCAATTGGCTAGCGCGATCAGCTGTTGACCGAGAGGTTGGAGGTTTGAGCCCTCCCGGGAGTGGTGTGTCGCTGTTTTCTTCGCGCTGATAGCTCTGAAGAAATGTTCTGACGGGGGTGAGAGTGGAGCACGACTCTCTCCGTGGCGCAGTTGGCTGGCGCGATGGGCTGTTAACCAAAACGTTCGAGGTTCGAGCCCACCCGCTGGTGGTGCGGCGTTTTTTTTTCTTTGGGCTGCTAGCTTTGAAGATATGTTCTGATAGTGGTGAGAGTAGGGCAGGACTGTCTCCGTGGCGCAATTGGCTAGCACGGTCGGCTGTTAACCGAAAGGTTGGAGGTTCGAGCCCTCCCGGGATGGGTGTGTTGCTTTTTTCTTTGCGCTGATAGCTTTGAAGATATGTTCTGATGGTGGTGAGAGAGGAGTAGGACTTTCTCCGTGGCGCAATTGGCTAGCGCAATCAGCTGTTAACCGAAAGGTTGGAGGTTCGAGCCCTTCCGGGAGTGGTGTGTTGCTTTTTTCTTTGTGCTGATAGCTTTGAAGATATGTTCTGATGGTGTGGAGAGCAGAGTACGACTGTCTCCGTGGCGCATTTGACTAGCGCGATCGGCTGTTTACCGAAAGCTTGGAGGTTCGAGCCCACCCGGGGGTGGTGCAGCACTTTTCTTCTTTGGGCTTATAGCTTTGAAGATGTGTTCTCATGGTGGTGAGTGTGGAGCAGGACTGTCTCCGAGGCGCAATTGGCTAGCGCAATCGGCTGTTAACCGAAAGGTTGGAGGTTCGAGCCCTCCCGGAAGTGGTGTGTTGCTTTTTTTTCTTTGGGCTGATAGCTTTGAAGATACTTTCTGATGGTGGTTAGAGTGGAGCAGGAATGTCTCCGTGGCGCAATTGGCTAGCACGTTCAGCCGTTAACCGAAAGGTTGGAGTTGCGAGCCCACCCGGTGGTTGTGCGGGATTTTTTTCTATGGGCTGATAGCTTTGAAGATATGTTCTGATTGTGGTGAGAGTGGTGCAGGACTGTCTCCGCGGCGCAATTGGCTAGCGCGATCGGCTGTTAACCGAAAGCTTGGAGTTTCGAGCCCACCCGGTGGTGATGCGGCGCTTTTTTTCTTTGGGCTGATAGCTTTGAAGATATATTCTGATGGTGGTGAGAGTGGAGCAGGACTTTCTCCGAGGCGCAATTGGCTAGCGCAATCGGCTGTTAACAGAAAGGTTGGAGGTTCGAGCCCTCCCGGAAGTGGTGTGTTGTTTTTTTTTCTTTGGGCTGATAGCTTTGAAGATATGTTCTGATGGTGTGGAGAGCAGAGTACGACTGTCTCCGTGGCGCATTTGACTAGCGCGATCGGCTGTTTACCGAAAGCTTGGAGGTTCGAGCCCACCCGGGGGTGGTACGGTACTTTTTTTCATTGCACTGATAGCTTTGAAGATATGTTCTGATGGTGGTGAGAGTGGAGCAGGACTGTCTCCATGGAGAAATTGGTTAGCGCGATCGGCTGTTAATCGGAAGGTTGGAGTTTCGAGCCCACCCGGGGACGGTGTGTCGCTTTTTTTTCTTTGCGCTGATAGCTTTGAGGATATGCTCTGATGGTGGTGAGAGTGGAGCAGGACAGTCTCCGTGGCGCAATGGGCTATCGCGATCGGCTGTTAACCGAAAGCTTGGAGGTTCGAGCCCGCCCGGGGGTGGTGCGTCGCTTTTTTTTCTTTGCGCTGATAGCTTTGAAGATATGTTCTGATGGTGGTGAGAGTATAGCAGGACTGTCTCAGTGGCGCAATTGGCTAGCGCGATCAGCTATAGACCGAGAGGTTGGAGGTTTGAGCCCTCCCGGGAGTGGTGTGTCGCTTTTTTCTTCGCGCTGATAGCTCTGAAGAAATGTTCTGACGGGGGTGAGAGTGGAGCACGACTGTCTCCGTGGCGCAATTGGCTGGCGCGATCGGCTGTTAACCGAAACGTTCGAGGTTCGAGCCATCCCGGTGGTGGTAAGCGCTTTTTTTTCTTTGGGCTGCTAGCTTTGAAGATATGTTCTGATGGTGGTGAGAGTAGAGCAGGACTGTCTCCGTGGCGCAATTGGCTAGCGCGATCGGCTGTTTACCGAAAGCTTGGAGATTCGAGCCCACCCGGGGGTGGTGCAGCATTTTTTTTCTTTGAGCTGATTGCTTTGAAGATATATTCTGATGGTGGTGAGAGTGGAGCAAGACTGTCTCCGTGGCGCAATTGGCTAGCGCGATCGGCTGTTGACCGAAATGTTGGAGTTTCAAGCCCACCCGGGGACGGTGTGTCGCTTTTTTTCTTTGCACTGATAGCTTTGAAGATATGTTCTGATGGTGGTGAGAGTGGAGCAGGACTTTCTCCGAGGCGCAATTGGCTAGCGCAATCGGCTGTTAACAGAAAGGTTGGAGGTTCGAGCCCTCCCGGAAGTGGTGTGTTGTTTTTTTTTTCTTTGGGCTGATAGCTTTGAAGATATGTTCTGATGGTGGTTAGAGTGGAGCAGGAATGTTTCCGTGGCGCAATTGGCTAGCACGTTCAGCCGTTAACCGAAAGGTTGGAGGTTCGAGCCCACCCGGTGGTTGTGCGGGATTTTTTTCTATGGGCTGATAGCTTTGAAGATATGTTCTGATGGTGGTGAGAGTGAAGCAGGACTGTCTCCGTGGCGCAATTGGCTAACGCGATCGACTGTTAACCGAAAGGTTGGAGGTTCGAGCCCACCCGGTGGTGGTGCGGCGATTTTTTTCTTTGGGCTGATAGCTTTGAAGATATGTTCTGATGGTGGTTAGAGTGGAGCAAGACTGTCTCCGTGGCGCAAATGGCTAGCGCGATCGGCTGTTAACCGAAATGTTGGAGTTTTGAGCCCACCCGGGGACGGTGTGTAGCTTTTTTTTCTTTGCACTGATAGCTTTGAAGATATATTCTGATGGTGGTGAGAGTGGAGTACGACTGTCTCCGTGGCACAATTGGCTAGCGCGAGCGGCTGTTAACAGAAAGGTTGGAGGTTCGAGCCCAACCGGGGGTGGTGTGTCGCTTTTTTTTTCTTTGCGCTGATAGCTTTGAGGATATGCTCTGATGGTGGTGAGAGTGGAGCAGGACTGTCTCCGTGGCGCAATGGGCTAGCGCGATTGGCTGTTTACCGAAAGCTTGGAGGTTCGAGCCCACCCGGTGGTGGTGCAGCGCTTTTTTTCTTTGGGCTGATAGCTTTGAAGATATGTTCTCATTGGTGGTGAGAGTGGAGCAGGACTGTCTCCGTGGCGCAATTGGCTAGCGCAATCGGCTGTTTACCGAAAGCTTGGAGGTTCGAGCCCACCCGGTGGTGGTGCAGCACTTTTTTTTTGGACTGATAGTTTTGAAGATATGTTCTGATGGTGGTGAGAGTATAGCATTGACTGTCTCCGTGGCGCAATTGGCTAGCGCGATCAGCTGTTGACCGAGAGGTTGGAGGTTCGAGCCCACCCGGGAGGTGTGTGTCGCTTTTTTCTTTGCGCTTATAGCTTCGAAGATATGCTCTGATGGTGGTGAGAGTGGAGCACGACTGTCTCTGCTGCGCAATTGGCTAGCGCGATCGGCTGTTTACCGAAAGCTTGGAGGTTCGAGCCCACCCGGGGGTGGTGCGGCGCTTTTTTTTCTTTGCGCTGATAGCTTTGAAGATATGTTCTGATGGTGGTGAGAGTATAGCAGGACTGTCTACGTTGCATATTTGACTAGCGCGATCAGCTGTTGACCGAGAGGTTGGAGGTTTGAGCCCTCCCGGGAGTGGTGTGTCGCTTTTTTCTTCGCAATGATAGCTCTGAAGAAATGTTCTGACGGGGGTGAGAGTGGAGCACGACTGTCTCCGTGGCGGAATTGGCTGACGCGTCCGGCTGTTAACCGAAACGTTCGAGGTTCGAGCCCACCCGGTGGTGGTGCGGCGCTTTTTTTTCTTTGGGCTGCTAGCTTTGAAGATATGTTCTCATGGTGGTGAGAGTAGAGCAGGACTGTCTCCGTGGCGCAATAGGCTAGCACGGTCGGCTGTTAACCGAAAGGTTGGAGGTTCGAGCCCTCCCGGCATGGGTGTGTTGCTTTTATCTTTGCGCTGACAGCTTTGAAGATATGTTCTGATGGTGGTGAGAGAGGAGTAGGACTGTCTCCGTGGCGCAATTGGCTAGCGGAATCGGCTGTTAACCGAAAGGTTGGAGGTTCGAGACCTTCCGGGAGTGGTGTGTTGCTTTTTTCTTTGTGCTGATAGCTTTGAAGATACGTTCTGATGGTGGTGAGAGCAGAGTACGACTGTCTCCGTGGCGCTATTGGCTAGCGCGATCGGCTGTTTACCGAAAGCTTGGAGGTTCGAGCCCACCCGGGGGTGGTGCAGCACTTTTCTTCTTTGGGCTGATAGCTTTGAAGATATGTTCTCATGGTGGTGAGTGTGGAGCAGGACTGTCTCCGAAGCGCAATTGGCTAGCGCAATCGGCTGTTAACCGAAAGGTTGGAGGTTCGAGCCCTCCCGGAAGTGGTGTGTTGCTTTTTTTTGGGCTGATAGCTTTGAAGATACTTTCTGGTGGTGGTTAGAGTGGAGCAGGAATGTCTCCGTGGCGCAATTGGCTAGCACGTTCCGCCGTTAACCGAAAGGTTGGAGGTTCGAGCCCACCCGGTGGTGGTGCGGCGCTTTTTTTCTTTGGGCTGATAGCTTTGAAGATATGTTCTGATGGTGGTGAGAGTGGTGCAGGACTGTCTCCGCGGCGCAATTGGCTAGCGCGATCGGCTGTTAACCGAAAGCTTGGAGTTTCGAGCCCACCCGGTAGGGGTGCGGCGCTTTTTTCTCTTTGAGCTGATAGCTTTGAAGATATATTCTGATAGTGGTGAGAGTGGAGCAAGACTGTCTCCGTGGCGCAATTGGCTAGCGCGATCGGCTGTTAACCGAAATGTTGGAGTTTCAAGCCCACCCGGGGACGGTGTGTCGCTTTTTTTTCTTTGCACTGATAGCTTTGAAGATATGTTCTGATGGTGATGAGAGTAGAGTACGACTGTCTCCGTGGCACAATTGGCTAGCGCGAGCGGCTGTTAACAGAAAGGTTGTAGGTTCGAGCCCTACCGGGGGTGGTGCGGCGCTTTTATTCATTGCACTGATAGCTTTGAAGATATGTTCTGATGGTGGTGAGAGTGGAGCAGGACTGTCTCCATGGCGCAATTGGTTAGCGCGATCGGCTGTTAACCGAAAGGTTGGAGTTTTGAGCCCACCCGGGGACGATGTGTCGCTTCTTTTTCTTTGCGCTGATAGCTTTGAGGATATGCTCTGATGGTGGTGAGAGTGGAGCAGGACTGTCTCCGTGGCGCAATGGGCTAGCGCGATCGGCTGTTAACCGAAAGCTTGGAGGTTCGAGCCCAGCCGGGGGTGGTGCGGCGCTTTTTTTTCTTTGCGCTGATAGCTTTGAAGATATGTTCTGATGGTGGTGAGAGTATAGCAGGACTGTCTCCGTGGCGCAATTGGCTAGCGCGATCAGCTGTTGACCGAGAGGTTGGAGGTTTGAGCCCTCCCGGGAGTGGTGTGTCGCTGTTTTCTTCGCGCTGATAGCTCTGAAGAAATGTTCTGACGGGGGTGAGAGTGGAGCACGACTCTCTCCGTGGCGCAGTTGGCTGGCGCGATGGGCTGTTAACCAAAACGTTCGAGGTTCGAGCCCACCCGCTGGTGGTGCGGCGTTTTTTTTTCTTTGGGCTGCTAGCTTTGAAGATATGTTCTGATAGTGGTGAGAGTAGGGCAGGACTGTCTCCGTGGCGCAATTGGCTAGCACGGTCGGCTGTTAACCGAAAGGTTGGAGGTTCGAGCCCTCCCGGGATGGGTGTGTTGCTTTTTTCTTTGCGCAGATAGCTTTGAAGATATGTTCTGATGGCGGTGAGAGAGGAGTAGGACTTTCTCCGTGGCGCAATTGGCTAGCGCAATCAGCTGTTAACCGAAAGGTTGGAGGTTCGAGCCCTTCCGGGAGTGGTGTGTTGCTTTTTTCTTTGTGCTGATAGCTTTGAAGATATGTTCTGATGGTGTGGAGAGCAGAGTACGACTGTCTCCGTGGCGCATTTGACTAGCGCGATCGGCTGTTTACCGAAAGCTTGGAGGTTCGAGCCCACCCGGGGGTGGTGCAGCACTTTTCTTCTTTGGGCTTATAGCTTTGAAGATGTGTTCTCATGGTGGTGAGTGTGGAGCAGGACTGTCTCCGAGGCGCAATTGGCTAGCGCAATCGGCTGTTAACCGAAAGGTTGGAGGTTCGAGCCCTCCCGGAAGTGGTGTGTTGCTTTTTTTTCTTTGGGCTGATAGCTTTGAAGATACTTTCCGATGGTGGTTAGAGTGGAGCAGGAATGTCTCCGTGGCGCAATTGGCTAGCACGTTCAGCCGTTAACCGAAAGGTTGGAGTTGCGAGCCCACCCGGTGGTTGTGCGGGATTTTTTTCTATGGGCTGATAGCTTTGAAGATATGTTCTGATTGTGGTGAGAGTGGTGCAGGACTGTCTCCGCGGCGCAATTGGCTAGCGCGATCGGCTGTTAACCGAAAGCTTGGAGTTTCGAGCCCACCCGGTGGTGATGCGGCGCTTTTTTTCTTTGGGCTGATAGCTTTGAAGATATATTCTGATGGTGGTGAGAGTGGAGCAGGACTTTCTCCGAGGCGCAATTGGCTAGCGCAATCGGCTGTTAACAGAAAGGTTGGAGGTTCGAGCCCTCCCGGAAGTGGTGTGTTGTTTTTTTTTCTTTGGGCTGATAGCTTTGAAGATATGTTCTGATGGTGTGGAGAGCAGAGTACGACTGTCTCCGTGGCGCATTTGACTAGCGCGATCGGCTGTTTACCGAAAGCTTGGAGGTTCGAGCCCACCCGGGGGTGGTGCAGCACTTTTCTTCTTTGGGCTTATAGCTTTGAAGATATGTTCTCATGTTGGTGAGTGTGGAGCAGGACTGTCTCTGTGGCGCAATTGGCTAGCGCGATCGACTGTTAACCGAAAGGTTGGAGGTTCGAGCCCACCCGGTGGTGGTGCGGCGCTTTTTTTCTTTGGGCTGATAGCTTTGAAGATATGTTCTGTTGGTGGTGAGAGTGGTGCAGGACTGTCTCCGTGGCGCAATGGGCTAGCGCGATCGGCTGTTAACCGAAAGCTTGGAGTTTCGAGCCCACCCGGTAGTGGTGCGGCGCTTTTTTTTCTTTGAGCTGATAGCTTTGAAGATATATTCTGATGGTGGTGAGAGTGGAGCAAGACTGTCTCCGTGGCGTAATTGGCTAGCGCGAGCGGCTGTTAAGAGAAAGGTTGGAGGTTCGAGCCCAACCGGGGGTGGTACGGTACTTTTTTTCATTGCACTGATAGCTTTGAAGATATGTTCTGATGGTGGTGAGAGTGGAGCAGGACTGTCTCCATGGAGAAATTGGTTAGCGCGATCGGCTGTTAATCGGAAGGTTGGAGTTTCGAGCCCACCCGGGGACGGTGTGTCGCTTTTTTTTCTTTGCGCTGATAGCTTTGAGGATATGCTCTGATGGTGGTGAGAGTGGAGCAGGACAGTCTCCGTGGCGCAATGGGCTATCGCGATCGGCTGTTAACCGAAAGCTTGGAGGTTCGAGCCCACCCGGGGGTGGTGCGTCGCTTTTTTTTCTTTGCGCTGATAGCTTTGAAGATATGTTCTGATGGTGGTGAGAGTATAGCAGGACTGTCTCAGTGGCGCAATTGGCTAGCGCGATCAGCTATAGACCGAGAGGTTGGAGGTTTGAGCCCTCCCGGGAGTGGTGTGTCGCTTTTTTCTTCGCGCTGATAGCTCTGAAGAAATGTTCTGACGGGGGTGAGAGTGGAGCACGACTGTCTCCGTGGCGTAATTGGCTGGCGCGATCGGCTGTTAACCGAAACGTTCGAGGTTCGAGCCATCCCGGTGGTGGTGCGGCGCTTTTTTTTCTTTGGGCTGCTAGCTTTGAAGATATGTTCTGATGGTGGTGAGAGTAGAGCAGGACTGTCTCCGTGGCGCAATTGGCTAGCGCGATCGGCTGTTTACCGAAAGCTTGGAGATTCGAGCCCACCCGGGGGTGGTGCAGCATTTTTTTTCTTTGAGCTGATTGCTTTGAAGATATATTCTGATGGTGGTGAGAGTGGAGCAAGACTGTCTCCGTGGCGCAATTGGCTAGCGCGATCGGCTGTTGACCGAAATGTTGGAGTTTCAAGCCCACCCGGGGACGGTGTGTTGCTTTTTTCTTTGCGCAGATAGCTTTGAAGATATGTTCTGATGGCGGTGAGAGAGGAGTAGGACTTTCTCCGTGGCGCAATTGGCTAGCGCAATCAGCTGTTAACCGAAAGGTTGGAGGTTCGAGCCCTTCCGGGAGTGGTGTGTTGCTTTTTTCTTTGTGCTGATAGCTTTGAAGATATGTTCTGATGGTGTGGAGAGCAGAGTACGACTGTCTCCGTGGCGCATTTGACTAGCGCGATCGGCTGTTTACCGAAAGCTTGGAGGTTCGAGCCCACCCGGGGGTGGTGCAGCACTTTTCTTCTTTGGGCTTATAGCTTTGAAGATGTGTTCTCATGGTGGTGAGTGTGGAGCAGGACTGTCTCCGAGGCGCAATTGGCTAGCGCAATCGGCTGTTAACCGAAAGGTTGGAGGTTCGAGCCCTCCCGGAAGTGGTGTGTTGCTTTTTTTTCTTTGGGCTGATAGCTTTGAAGATACTTTCTGATGGTGGTTAGAGTGGAGCAGGAATGTCTCCGTGGCGCAATTGGCTAGCACGTTCAGCCGTTAACCGAAAGGTTGGAGTTGCGAGCCCACCCGGTGGTTGTGCGGGATTTTTTTCTATGGGCTGATAGCTTTGAAGATATGTTCTGATTGTGGTGAGAGTGGTGCAGGACTGTCTCCGCGGCGCAATTGGCTAGCGCGATCGGCTGTTAACCGAAAGCTTGGAGTTTCGAGCCCACCCGGTGGTGATGCGGCGCTTTTTTTCTTTGGGCTGATAGCTTTGAAGATATATTCTGGTGGTGGTGAGAGTGGAGCAGGACTTTCTCCGAGGCGCAATTGGCTAGCGCAATCGGCTGTTAACAGAAAGGTTGGAGGTTCGAGCCCTCCCGGAAGTGGTGTGTTGTTTTTTTTTCTTTGGGCTGATAGCTTTGAAGATATGTTCTGATGGTGTGGAGAGCAGAGTACGACTGTCTCCGTGGCGCATTTGACTAGCGCGATCGGCTGTTTACCGAAAGCTTGGAGGTTCGAGCCCACCCGGGGGTGGTGCAGCACTTTTCTTCTTTGGGCTTATAGCTTTGAAGATATGTTCTCATGTTGGTGAGTGTGGAGCAGGACTGTCTCTGTGGCGCAATTGGCTAGCGCGATCGACTGTTAACCGAAAGGTTGGAGGTTCGAGCCCACCCGGTGGTGGTGCGGCGCTTTTTTTCTTTGGGCTGATAGCTTTGAAGATATGTTCTGTTGGTGGTGAGAGTGGTGCAGGACTGTCTCCGTGGCGCAATGGGCTAGCGCGATCGGCTGTTAACCGAAAGCTTGGAGTTTCGAGCCCACCCGGTAGTGGTGCGGCGCTTTTTTTTCTTTGAGCTGATAGCTTTGAAGATATATTCTGATGGTGGTGAGAGTGGAGCAAGACTGTCTCCGTGGCGTAATTGGCTAGCGCGAGCGGCTGTTAAGAGAAAGGTTGGAGGTTCGAGCCCAACCGGGGGTGGTACGGTACTTTTTTTCATTGCACTGATAGCTTTGAAGATATGTTCTGATGGTGGTGAGAGTGGAGCAGGACTGTCTCCATGGAGAAATTGGTTAGCGCGATCGGCTGTTAATCGGAAGGTTGGAGTTTCGAGCCCACCCGGGGACGGTGTGTCGCTTTTTTTTCTTTGCGCTGATAGCTTTGAGGATATGCTCTGATGGTGGTGAGAGTGGAGCAGGACAGTCTCCGTGGCGCAATGGGCTATCGCGATCGGCTGTTAACCGAAAGCTTGGAGGTTCGAGCCCACCCGGGGGTGGTGCGTCGCTTTTTTTTCTTTGCGCTGATAGCTTTGAAGATATGTTCTGATGGTGGTGAGAGTATAGCAGGACTGTCTCAGTGGCGCAATTGGCTAGCGCGATCAGCTATAGACCGAGAGGTTGGAGGTTTGAGCCCTCCCGGGAGTGGTGTGTCGCTTTTTTCTTCGCGCTGATAGCTCTGAAGAAATGTTCTGACGGGGGTGAGAGTGGAGCACGACTGTCTCCGTGGCGTAATTGGCTGGCGCGATCGGCTGTTAACCGAAACGTTCGAGGTTCGAGCCATCCCGGTGGTGGTGCGGCGCTTTTTTTTCTTTGGGCTGCTAGCTTTGAAGATATGTTCTGATGGTGGTGAGAGTAGAGCAGGACTGTCTCCGTGGCGCAATTGGCTAGCGCGATCGGCTGTTTACCGAAAGCTTGGAGATTCGAGCCCACCCGGGGGTGGTGCAGCATTTTTTTTCTTTGAGCTGATTGCTTTGAAGATATATTCTGATGGTGGTGAGAGTGGAGCAAGACTGTCTCCGTGGCGCAATTGGCTAGCGCGATCGGCTGTTGACCGAAATGTTGGAGTTTCAAGCCCACCCGGGGACGGTGTGTCGCTTTTTTTTCTTTGCACTGATAGCTTTGAAGATATGTTCTGATGGTGGTGAGAGTGGAGCAGGACTTTCTCCGAGGCGCAATTGGCTAGCGCAATCGGCTGTTAACAGAAAGGTTGGAGGTTCGAGCCCTCCCGGAAGTGGTGTGTTGTTTTTTTTTCTTTGGGCTGATAGCTTTGAAGATATGTTCTGATGGTGGTTAGAGTGGAGCAGGAATGTTTCCGTGGCGCAATTGGCTAGCACGTTCAGCCGTTAACCGAAAGGTTGGAGGTTCGAGCCCACCCGGTGGTTGTGCGGGATTTTTTTCTATGGGCTGATAGCTTTGAAGATATGTTCTGATGGTGGTGAGAGTGAAGCAGGACTGTCTCCGTGGCGCAATTGGCTAACGCGATCGACTGTTAACCGAAAGGTTGGAGGTTCGAGCCCACCCGGTGGTGGTGCGGCGCTTTTTTTCTTTGGGCTGATAGCTTTGAAGATATGTTCTGATGGTGGTTAGAGTGGAGCAAGACTGTCTCCGTGGCGCAAATGGCTAGCGCGATCGGCTGTTAACCGAAATGTTGGAGTTTTGAGCCCACCCGGGGACGGTGTGTAGCTTTTTTTTCTTTGCACTGATAGCTTTGAAGATATATTCTGATGGTGGTGAGAGTGGAGTACGACTGTCTCCGTGGCACAATTGGCTAGCGCGAGCGGCTGTTAACAGAAAGGATGGAGGTTCGAGCCCAACCGGGGGTTGTGTGTCGCTTTTTTTTTCTTTGCGCTGATAGCTTTGAGGATATGCTCTGATGGTGGTGAGAGTGGAGCAGGACTGTCTCCGTGGCACAATGGGCTAGCGCGATTGGCTGTTTACCGAAAGCTTGGAGGTTCGAGCCCACCCGGTGGTGGTGCAGCGCTTTTTTTCTTTGGGCTGATAGCTTTGAAGATATGTTCTCATTGGTGGTGAGAGTGGAGCAGGACTGTCTCCGTGGCGCAATTGGCTAGCGCGATCGGCTGTTTACCGAAAGCTTGGAGGTTCGAGCCCACCCGGTGGTGGTGCAGCACTTTTTTTTTGGACTGATAGTTTTGAAGATATGTTCTGATGGTGGTGAGAGTATAGCATTGACTGTCTCCGTGGCGCAATTGGCTAGCGCGATCAGCTGTTGACCGAGAGGTTGGAGGTTCGAGCCCACCCGGGAGGTGTGTGTCGCTTTTTTCTTTGCGCTTATAGCTTCGAAGATATGCTCTGATGGTGGTGAGAGTGGAGCACGACTGTCTCTGCTGTGCAATTGGCTAGCGCGATCGGCTGTTTACCGAAAGCTTGGAGGTTCGAGCCCACCCGGGGGTGGTGCGGCGCTTTTTTTCTTTGCGCTGATAGCTTTGAAGATATGTTCTGATGGTGGTGAGAGTATAGCAGGACTGTCTACGTTGCATATTTGACTAGCGCGATCAGCTGTTGACCGAGAGGTTGGAGGTTTGAGCCCTCCCGGGAGTGGTGTGTCGCTTTTTTCTTCGCAATGATAGCTCTGAAGAAATGTTCTGACGGGGGTGAGAGTGGAGCACGACTGTCTCCGTGGCGGAATTGGCTGACGCGTCCGGCTGTTAACCGAAACGTTCGAGGTTCGAGCCCACCCGGTGGTGGTGCGGCGCTTTTTTTTCTTTGGGCTGCTAGCTTTGAAGATATGTTCTCATGGTGGTGAGAGTAGAGCAGGACTGTCTCCGTGGCGCAATAGGCTAGCACGGTCGGCTGTTAACCGAAAGGTTGGAGGTTCGAGCCCTCCCGGGATGGGTGTGTTGCTTTTATCTTTGCGCTGACAGCTTTGAAGATATGTTCTGATGGTGGTAAGAGAGGAGTAGGACTGTCTCCGTGGCGCAATTGGCTGGCGGAATCGGCTGTTAACCAAAAGGTTGGAGGTTCGAGACCTTCCGGGAGTGGTGTGTTGCTTTTTTCTTTGTGCTGATAGCTTTGAAGATACGTTCTGATGGTGGTGAGAGCAGAGTACGACTGTCTCCGTGGCGCTATTGGCTAGCGCGATCGGCTGTTTACCGAAAGCTTGGAGGTTCGAGCCCACCCGGGGGTGGTGCAGCACTTTTCTTCTTTGGGCTGATAGCTTTGAAGATATGTTCTCATGGTGGTGAGTGTGGAGCAGGACTGTCTCCGAAGCGCAATTGGCTAGCGCAATCGGCTGTTAACCGAAAGGTTGGAGGTTCGAGCCCTCCCGGAAGTGGTGTGTTGCTTTTTTTTGGGCTGATAGCTTTGAAGATACTTTCTGGTGGTGGTTAGAGTGGAGCAGGAATGTCTCCGTGGCGCAATTGGCTAGCACGTTCCGCCGTTAACCGAAAGGTTGGAGGTTCGAGCCCACCCGGTGGTGGTGCGGCGCTTTTTTTCTTTGGGCTGATAGCTTTGAAGATATGTTCTGATGGTGGTGAGAGTGGTGCAGGACTGTCTCCGCGGCGCAATTGGCTAGCGCGATCGGCTGTTAACCGAAAGCTTGGAGTTTCGAGCCCACCCGGTAGGGGTGCGGCGCTTTTTTCTCTTTGAGCTGATAGCTTTGAAGATATATTCTGATAGTGGTGAGAGTGGAGCAAGACTGTCTCCGTGGCGCAATTGGCTAGCGCGATCGGCTGTTAACCGAAATGTTGGAGTTTCAAGCCCACCCGGGGACGGTGTGTCGCTTTTTTTTCTTTGCACTGATAGCTTTGAAGATATGTTCTGATGGTGATGAGAGTAGAGTACGACTGTCTCCGTGGCACAATTGGCTAGCGCGAGCGGCTGTTAACAGAAAGGTTGTAGGTTCGAGCCCAACCGGGGGTGGTGCGGCGCTTTTATTCATTGCACTGATAGCTTTGAAGATATGTTCTGATGGTGGTGAGAGTGGAGCAGGACTGTCTCCATGGCGCAATTGGTTAGCGCGATCGGCTGTTAACCGAAAGGTTGGAGTTTTGAGCCCACCCGGGGACGATGTGTCGCTTCTTTTTCTTTGCGCTGATAGCTTTGAGGATATGCTCTGATGGTGGTGAGAGTGGAGCAGGACTGTCTCCGTGGCGCAATGGGCTAGCGCGATCGGCTGTTAACCGAAAGCTTGGAGGTTCGAGCCCAGCCGGGGGTGGTGCGGCGCTTTTTTTTCTTTGCGCTGATAGCTTTGAAGATATGTTCTGATGGTGGTGAGAGTATAGCAGGACTGTCTCCGTGGCGCAATTGGCTAGCGCGATCAGCTGTTGACCGAGAGGTTGGAGGTTTGAGCCCTCCCGGGAGTGGTGTGTCGCTGTTTTCTTCGCGCTGATAGCTCTGAAGAAATGTTCTGACGGGGGTGAGAGTGGAGCACGACTCTCTCCGTGGCGCAGTTGGCTGGCGCGATGGGCTGTTAACCGAAACGTTCGAGGTTCGAGCCCACCCGCTGGTGGTGCGGCGTTTTTTTTTCTTTGGGCTGCTAGCTTTGAAGATATGTTCTGATAGTGGTGAGAGTAGGGCAGGACTGTCTCCGTGGCGCAATTGGCTAGCACGGTCGGCTGTTAACCGAAAGATTGGAGGTTCGAGCCCTCCCGGGATGGGTGTGTTGCTTTTTTCTTTGCGCTGATAGCTTTGAAGATATGTACTGATGGTGGTGAGAGAGGAGTAGGACTTTCTCCGTGGCGCAATTGGCTAGCGCAATCAGCTGTTAACCGAAAGGTTGGAGGTTCGAGCCCTTCCGGGAGTGGTGTGTTGCTTTTTTCTTTGTGCTGATAGCTTTGAAGATATATACTGATGGTGTGGAGAGCAGAGTACGACTGTCTCCGTGGCGCATTTGACTAGCGCGATCGGCTGTTTACCGAAAGCTTGGAGGTTCGAGCCCACCCGGGGGTGGTGCAGCACTTTTCTTCTTTGGGCTTATAGCTTTGAAGATATGTTCTCATGGTGGTGAGTGTGGAGCAGGACTGTCTCCGAGGCGCAATTGGCTAGCGCAATCGGCTGTTAACCGAAAGGTTGGAGGTTCGAGCCCTCCCGGAAGTGGTGTGTTGCTTTTTTTTCTTTGGGCTGATAGCTTTGAAGATACTTTCTGATGGTGGTTAGAGTGGAGCAGGAATGTCTCCGTGGCGCAATTGGCTAGCACGTTCAGCCGTTAACCGAAAGGTTGGAGTTGCGAGCCCACCCGGTGGTTGTGCGGGATTTTTTTCTATGGGCTGATAGCTTTGAAGTTATGTTCTGATTGTGGTGAGAGTGGTGCAGGACTGTCTCCGCGGCGCAATTGGCTAGCGCGATCGGCTGTTAACCGAAAGCTTGGAGTTTCGAGCCCACCCGGTGGTGATGCGGCGCTTTTTTTCTTTGGGCTGATAGCTTTGAAGATATATTCTGATGGTGGTGAGAGTGGAGCAGGACATTCTCCGAGGCGCAATTGGCTAGCGCAATCGGCTGTTAACAGAAAGGTTGGAGGTTCGAGCCCTCCCGGAAGTGGTGTGTTGTTTTTTTTTCTTTGGGCTGATAGCTTTGAAGATATGTTCTGATGGTGGTTAGAGTGGAGCAGGAACGTTTCCATGGCGCAATTGGCTAGCACGTTCAGCCGTTAACCGAAAGGTTGGAGGTTCGAGCCCACCCTGTGGTTGTGCGGGATTTTTTTCTATGGGCTGATAGCTTTGAAGATATGTTCTGATGGTGGTGAGAGTGAAGCAGGACTGTCTCCGTGGCGCAATTGGCTAGCGCGATCGACTGTTGACCGAAAGGTTGGAGGTTCGAGCCCACCCGGTGGTGATGCGGCGCTTTTTTTCTTTGGGCTGATAGCTTTGAAGATATGTTCTGATGGTGGTTAGAGTGGAGCAAGACTGTCTCCGTGGCGCAAATGGCTAGCGCGATCGGCTGTTAACCGAAATGTTGGAGTTTTGAGCCCACCCGGGGACGGTGTGTAGCTTTTTTTTCTTTACACTGATAGCTTTGAAGATATATTCTGATGGTGGTGAGAGTGGAGTACGACTGTCTCCGTGGCACAATTGGCTAGCGCGAGCGGCTGTTAACAGAAAGGTTGGAGGTTCGAGCCCAACCGGGGGTGGTGTGTCGCTTTTTCTTTCTTTGCGCTGATAGCTTTGAGGATATGCTCTGATGGTGGTGAGAGTGGAGCAGGACTGTCTCCGTGGCGCAATGGGCTAGCGCGATTGGCTGTTTACCGAAAGCTTGGAGGTTCGAGCCCACCCGGTGGTGGTGCAGGGCTTTTTTTCTTTGGGCTGATAGCTTTGAAGATATGTTTTTTTTTTTTGATTTATGATTTATTTCAGCTTCAAAGACATTCAGTGGAGCTTGGTGGGTACGGACAAAAAGCCATAGATGAGGCTTGACAGGGTCCGTACCCCCGGGCTTGGCAAACGTGGCGTACAGAGTGGCGTACAATCGTGGCGTACAAAGGCAAAAACGGGCACATAACAGTTATCTTCATTGCAACAACATAAGCGAGCTAGTGGAACTGAAAAATGTACACAATAAAGAGAAAAGAAAGAAAAAAAAAAGGCACTGGTACAGTATACAGAGATGCACTCGTTCAAAATGAAGGGGGAGAGAGAGATTCACAGGTACATTTTATCATCATACACATGCGAATTGAGTACGCGGAAGTGTTACTTATGTTTTTCGGATATGTTAAGTAGTAGCGGTAGCTGATATTTCAACATCTGTGTTGCGTAATTGGTTCGTGGTCTTGGTAATCTCCAGACTTCACGAGTCCTCAAAATTCGCACATGTTCAGCGCGAGTTAGCGCCGACAATTCTGTGAAAAATGTGTCGTTATTTTTTATAGCCGACTTATAGCGATTGTTTAAAATTGTGTGATATAGCTCATGTACTGGGAATAAGTGCAGAGCCTTGAAAATCGGTTCCGTGTGGGCATCGTATGCGGCACTAACGATGTTACGAATGGCTTTCTTTTGAAGTTTGTGTAATTTCTGAACGTTGGTTTTGGTGGTCGTGCCCCAGACTAAGTGACAATAAGATAAGTTAGACAAAAATAGTGATTTATAAATTAACAATTTTATGTTTTGAGGCAGGACGTAACGAAACTTTGACAATATACCTACAGTTTTTGAAAGTTTATTTAAGGTGGCATTCACTTGATCTGTCCACGTCATATGCTCTTCAAAAATGACTCCCAGGCTTTTAGCAACGCGTGATAATTCTATAGTTGATGTACCTAACTTTAGACTGTTTGTGATGCCCAGTGTTTTGTTTTGAGGCCGAAATATAACAGCTTTCGTTTTAGCCGCGTTTAGGTTCAAAGAGTTGGCGATACTCCAAGTGTGAATTTTATTTAGGACGACGTTGCCTTTTTCAATGAGGTTTGAAGGGTCACGTCCTGTAATAAAAACACTTGTATCATCTGCGTAAATGATAAATTTAGTATTAGCACAAATATTTACTATATCATTCACATATAAATTAAAGAGCAATGGGCCCAAAATGCTACCCTGAGGTACACCAGCCTTAATTGGTTTGAATTCGGATACAAAACCATTAATAGTGACTTGCTGGTGGCGATGTTTAAAGTAAGAAATTATAAGTTTTAAGAAAGTGCCTCTAAAGCCATAATGCTGCAGTTTCTCAAACAAGGAATCGTGGTTAATTGAGTCAAATGCTTTTGAGTAGTCAATGAATATGCCTAGTGTACAGAGATGATCTTCGAAAGATTGTAAGATAAGCTCCTTTTGGCGCAATAGAGCCATCTCAGTGGAGCATCCCTTCCGGAAGCCAAACTGGCAAGGCGTAATAATGCTATGCTTCGTTGAAAAACTGGACATGCGTTTATATATCAATTTCTCAATGCATTTAGAAAAGACTGGAATAATTGAAATTGGCCTGTAATTGGAGAAATTGTTGATGTCACCACCCTTGAATATTACAGTTACCTTTGACATCTGTAGTTGTTTGGGAAATGTGCCAACAGAAAACATGAGGTTAATAACATGTTCCAGAATTGGTGCGATAATATCGATTACAAATTTTATAGGTCTGATTTGGAAGTCATGAACATCCGTACACATACTGTTTTTTAGTGACAAAACAGATGTTATAATTTCATGCACAGTAGTCGGACACAAGAATGCGCTTTTCTGTATCGGTGCTGTTAAATATTGAATGCAATTCGGATCGTGCTTACTATTCACAAGTGATGTGAAAAAGTCGTTGAAGGAATTCGCCAAGCGTGCATTCGTTAATTCTTCGCCGTTACTATTAATTGATAAAGTGGATTGTTCTTGGGGGTCACCGTGTAGCACAGTGTTCAATCGTTTCCACATAAGGTGTGGCTTTTTAAGGACTTCTGGGGTGAAAAGATTGCTTAAGTAAATTTGTTTCGCTTCTCGGAGCTGTTTGTTCAGTTGGTTCCTGAAGCGCTTAAAAGCGTGTAAATCTGTTAAAGCTCTTGTTTTCATAAAGATCTGATACAGTTTGTCTTTTTCTTTCATGCTCTTGAGGTGTTTCCCGGTGACCCATGGCTTACGGGCTTTCCGAGCTCGTTTCGCTAATTTACGTGGAAAACATTGTTCATACGCTGCCTTAAAAACATTTATGAACTCATTGTACGCTGTCTCGGGTTCATCAACTTCTAATACTTTGCCCCAATCTGTTACACGCAAATGAGAGCGAAAGTTTTTCAGCGTGAAAGAGTTTATCTGTCTGTAAGATTTAGTGGACGGGTGTCGTGACGCAGTGGAGGGTTTTGTTTGCGCCGATAGTAGATAAATGGGTAGGTGGTCGCTCACAGAAGAACTGATGACGCCAGAACTAAGATGCTCGGGTGAAATATTTGTAATAAAGACGTCTAGTAGTGTCGAAGAAGTTGGTTGTATTCGTGTAGGTAGACTGATTGCATTAATATAACTGTTCGCGTCCAAGATCCTATAAAGTTCATCATGACTTGTTGATTGTTGCAAGCAGTCTATGTTTATGTCACCTCCTAGAATGACAGTGCTGGCATCATCATTAAAATAACTAAGGTAACTATCTAAAAATGTGAAGAAATTTGACACACTCGCATGAGGTGGACGGTACATAACGCTGTACACTTTAGCACCATTTTTGACAGTGAGAACCTCAAAATCAGCAGTGGCTCTTGAAAATTCTTCCACAATAACACAATTCATGCCATTTTTCACTAACATCATGACCCCGCCTCCTTTTTTAAAGCTGCGGTTTACGAAGAAAGAAGTATATCCTGGAATTTTGATCACTTCTGTAGCATCGCGATACCATGTCTCGGTAAACATCACGATCTCGAACTGAAAATCCATGCGCGATAACAAACATTGTATTTCTTCCTCTTTATTTCTAGCAGACTGGGTGTTAATATGCAGTGCAGAAAATGAATATTTGTTTTGTGACAACCTGCAAATTTCCGAGACCGACAAAACTCGGTTTTCCATATTTCATATCGGAAACGGTATGTACGTACTCGACTTACTCTATCTTATCAAGGTCGCTGAGCTTCGTGACGCGTAGGACACGTGACGACTCATTTTTCCTTAAGATATGAAGATATCCTTGAAGATATGTTCTCATTGGTGGTGAGAGTGGAGCAGGACTGTCTCCGTGGCGCAATTGGCTAGCGCAATCGGCTGTTTACCGAAAGCTTGGAGGTTCGAGCCCACCCGGTGGTGGTGCAGCACTTTTTTTTGGACTGATAGTTTTGAAGATATGTTCTGATGGTGGTGAGAGTATAGCATTGACTGTCTCCGTGGCGCAATTGGCTAGCGCGATCAGCTGTTGACCGAGAGGTTGGAGGTTCAAGCCCACCCGGGAGGTGTGTGTCGCTTTTTTCTTTGCGCTGATAGCTTCGAAGATATGCTCTGATGGTGGTGAGAGTATAGCAGGACTGTCTCTGTTGCATATTTGGCTAGCGCGATCAGCTGTTGACCGAGAGGTTGGAGGTTTGAGACCTTGCGGGAGTGGTGTGTTGCTTTTTTCTTTGTGCTGATAGCTTTGAAGATATGTTTTGATGGTGGTGAGAGCAGAGTACGACTGTCTCCGTGGCGCAATTGGCTAGCGCGATCGGCTGTTTACCAAAAGCTTGGAGGTTCGAGCCCACCCGGGGGTGGTGCAGCACTTTTCTTCTTTGGGCTGATAGCTTTGAAGATATGTTCTCATGGTGGTGAGTGTGGAGCAGGACTGTCTCCGAGGCGCAATTGGCTAGCGCAATCGGCAGTTATTAGAAAGGTTGGAGGTTCGAGCCCTCCCGGAAGTGGTGTGTTGCTTTTTTTTGGGCTGATAGCTTTGAAGATACTTTCTGATGGTGGTTAGAGTGGAGCAGGAATGTCTCCGTGGCGCAATTAGCCAGCACGTTTCGCCGTTTACCGAAAGGTTGGAGGTGGGAGCCCACCCGGTGGTTGTGCGGGATTTTTTTCTATGGGCTGATAGCTTTGAAGATATGTTCTGATGGTGGTGAGAGTGAAGCAGGACTGTCTCCGTGGCGCAATTGGCTAGCGCGATCGACTGTTCACCGAAAGGTTTGAGGTTCGAGCCCACCCGGTGGTGGTGCGGCGCTTTTTTTCTTTGGGCTGATAGCTTTGAAGATATGTTCTGATGGTGGTGAGAGTGGTGCAGGACTGTCTCCGCGGCGCAATTGGCTAGCGCGATCGGCTGTTAACCGAAAGCTTGGAGTTTCGAGCCCACCCGGTAGGGGTGCGGCGCTTTTTTCTCTTTGAGCTGATAGCTTTGAAGATATATTCTGATAGTGGTGAGAGTGGAGCAAGACTGTCTCCGTGGCGCAATTGGCTAGCGCGATCGGCTGTTAACCGAAATGTTGGAGTTTCAAGCCCACCCGGGGACGGTGTGTCGCTTTTTTTTCTTTGCACTGATAGCTTTGAAGATATGTTCTGATGATGATGAGAGTGGAGTACGACTGTCTCCGTGGCACAATTGGCTAGCGCGAGCGGCTGTTAACAGAAAGGTTGTAGGTTCGAGCCCAACCGGGGGTGGTGCGGTGCTTTTTTTTCATTGCACTGATAGCTTTGAAGATATGTTCTGATGGTGGTGAGAGTAGAGCAGGACTGTCTCCGTGGCGCAATTGGCTAGCACGGTCGGCTGTTAACCGAAAGGTTGGAGGTTCGAGCCCTCCCGGGATGGGTGTGTTGCTTTTTTCTTTGCGCTGATAACTTTGAAGATATGTTCTGATGGTGGTGAGAGAACAGTAGGACTGTCTCCGTGGCGCAATTGGCTAGCGCAATCAGCTGTTAACCGAAAGGTTGGAGGTTCGAGCCCTCCCGGAAGTGGTGTGTTGCTTTTTTTTCTTTGGGCTGATAGCTTTGAAGATACTTTCTGATGGTGGTTAGAGTGGAGCAGGAATGTCTCCGTGGCGCAATTGGCTAGCACGTTCAGCCGTTAACCGAAAGGTTGGAGGTGCGAGCCCACCCGGTGGTTGTGCGGGATTTTTTTCTATGGGCTGATAGCTTTGAAGATATGTTCTGATGGTGGTGAGATTGGAGCACGACTGTCTCCGAGGCGCAATGGGCTAGCGCGATCGGCTGTTAACCGAAAGCTTGGAGTTTCAAGCCCACCCGGGGACGGTGTGTCGCTTTTTTTTCTTTGCACTGATAGCTTTGAAGATATGTTCTGATGGTGGTGAGAGTGAAGTACGACTGTCTCCGTGGCACAATTGGCTAGTGTGAGCGGCTGTTAACAGAAAGGTTGGAGGTTCGAGCCCAACCGGGGGTGGTGCGGCGCTTTTTTTTCATTGCACTGATAGCTTTGAAGATATGTTCTGATGGTGGTGAGAGTGGAGCAGGACTGTCTCCATGGCGCAATTGGCAAGCGCGATCGGCTGTTTACCGAAAGCTTGGAGGTTCGAGCCCACCCGGGGGTGGTGCAGCACTTTTCTTCTTTGGGCTGATAGCTTTGAAGATATGTTCTCATGGTGGTGAGTGTGGAGCAGGACTGTCTCCGAGGCGCAATTGGCTAGCGCAATCGGCTGTTAACCGAAAGGTTGGAGGTTCGAGCCCTCCCGGAAGTGGTGTGTTGCTTTTTTTTTGGGCTGATAGCTTTGAAGATACTTTCTGATGGTGGTTAGAGTGGAGCAGGAATGTCTCCGTGGCGCAATTGACTAGCACGTTCCGCCGTTAATCGAAAGGTTGGAGGTGCGAGCCCACCCGGTGGTTTTGCGGGATTTTTTTCTATGGGCTGATAGCTTTGAAGATATGTTCTGATGGTGGTGAGAGTGAAGCAGGACTGTCTCCGTGGCGCAATTGGCTAGCGCGATCGACTGTTAACCGAAAGGTTGGAGGTTCGAGCCCACCCGGTGGTGGTGCGGCGCTTTTTTTCTTTGGGCTGATAGCTTTGAAGATATGTTCTGATGGTGGTGAGAGTGGTGCAGGACTGTCTCCGCGGCGCAATTGGCGAGCGCGATCGGCTGTTAACCGAAAGCTTGGAGTTTCGAGCCCACCAGGTAGTGGTGCGGCGCTTTTTTCTCTTTGAGCTGATAGCTTTGAATATATATTCTGATAGTGGTGAGAGTGGAGCAAGACTGTCTCCGTGGCGCAATTGGCTAGCGCGATCGGCTGTTAACCGAAATGTTGGAGTTTCAAGCCCACCCGGGGACGGTGTGTCGCTTTTTTTCTTTGCACTGATAGCTTTGAAGATATGTTCTGATGGTGATGAGAGTGGAGTACGACTGTCTCCGAGGCACAATTGGCTAGCGCGAGCGGCTGTTAACAGAAAGGTTGTAGGTTCGAGCCCAACCGGGGGTGGTGCGGCGCTTTTTTTTCATTGCACTGATAGCTTTGAAGATATGTTCTGATGGTGGTGAGAGTGGAGCAGGACTGTCTCCATGGCGCAATTGGTTAGCGCGATCGGCTGTTAACCGAAAGGTTGGAGTTTCGAGCCCACCCGGGGACGGTGTGTCGCTTCTTTTTCTTTGCGCTGATAGCTTTGAGGATATGCTCTGATGGTGGTGAGAGTGGAGCAGGACTGTCTCCGTGGCGCAATGGGCTAGCGCGATCGGCTGTTAACCGAAAGCTTGGAGGTTCGAGCCCACCCGGGGGTGGTGCGGCGCTTTTTTTTCTTTGCGCTGATAGCTTTGAAGATATGTTCTGATGATGGTGAGAGTATAGCAGGACTGTCTCCGTGGCGCAATTGGCTAGCGCGATCAGCTGTTGACAGAGAGGTTGGAGGTTTGAGCCCTCCCGGGAGTGGTGTGTCGCTTTTTTCTTCGCCCTGATAGCTCTGAAGAAATGTTCTGACGGGGGTGAGAGTGGAGCACGACTTTCTCCGTGGCGCAGTTGGCTGGCGCGATGGGCTGTTAACCGAAACGTTCGAGGTTCGAGCCCACCCGGTGGTGGTGCGGCGTTTTTTTTTCTTTGGGCTGCTAGCTTTGAAGATATGTTCTGATGGTGGTGAGAGTAGAGCAGGACTGTCTCCGTGGCGCAATTGGCTAGCACGGTCGGCTGTTGACCGAAAGGTTGGAGTTTCGAGCCCACCCGGAAGTGGTGCGACACTTTTTTTTCTTTGAGCTGATTGCTTTGAAGATATATTCTGATGGTGCAGAGAGTGGAGCAAGACTGTCTCCGTGGCGCAATTGGCTAGCGCGATCGGCTGTTAACCGAAATGTTGGAGTTTCAAGCCCACCCGGGGACGGTGTGTCGCTTTTTTTTCTTTGCACTGATAGCTTTGAAGCTATGTTCTGATGGTGGTGAGAGTGTTGTACGACTGTCTCCGTGGCACAATTGGCTAGTGCGAGCGGCTGGTAACAGAAAGGTTGGAGGTTCGAGCCCAACCGGGGGTGGTGCGGCGCTTTTTTTTCATTGCACTGATAGCTTTGAAGATATGTTCTGATGGTGGTGAGAGTGGAGCAGGACTGTCTCCATGGCGCAATTGGTTAGCGCGATCGGCTGTTAACCGAAAGCTTAGAGGTTTGAGCTCACCCGGGGGTGGTGCGGCGCTTTTTTTTCTTTGCGCTGATAGCTTTGAAGATATGTTCTGATGGTGGTGAGAGTATAGCAGGACTGCCTCCGTGGCGCAATTGGCTAGCGCGATCAGCTGTTGACCGAGAAGTTGGAGGTTTGAGCCCTCCCGGGAGTGGTGTGTCGCTTTTTTCTTCGCGCTGATAGCTCTGAAGAAATATTCTGACAGGGGTGAGAGTGGAGCACGACTGTCTCCGTGGCGCAATTGGCTGGCGCGATCGGCTGTTAACCAAAACGTTCGAGCTTCAAGCCCACCCGGTGGTGGTGCGGCGCTTTTTTTTCCTTGGGCTGCTAGCTTTGAAGATATGTTCTGATGGTGGTGAGAGTAGAGCAGGACTGTCTCCGTGGCGCAATTGGCTAGCACGGTCGGCTGTTAACCGAAAGGTTGGAGGTTCGAGCCCTCCCGGGATGGGTGTGTTGCTTTTTTCTTAGCGCTGATAGCTTTGAAGATATGTTCAGATGGTGGTGAGAGAGGAGTAGGACTGTCTCCGTGGCGCAATTGGCTAGCGCAATCAGCTGTTAACCGAAAGGTTGGAGGTTCGATCCCTTCCGCGAGTGCTGTGTTGCTTTTTTCTTTGTGCTGATAGCTTTGAAGATATGTTCTGATGGTGGTGAGAGCAGAGTACGACTGTCTCCGTGGCGCAATTGGCTAGCGCGATCGGCTGTTTACCGAGAGCTTGGAGGTTCGAGCCCACCCGGGGGTGGTGCAGCACTTTTTTTCTTTGGGCTGATAGCTTTGAAGATATGTTCTCATGGTGGTGAGAGTGGAGCAGGACTTTCTCCGAGGCGCAATTGGCTAGCGCAATCGGCTGTTAACAGAAAGGTTGGAGGTTCGAGCCCTCCCGGAAGTGGTGTGTTGTTTTTTTTTCTTTGGGCTGATAGCTTTGAAGATATGTTCTGATGGTGGTTAGAGTGGAGCAGGAATGTTTCCGTGGCGCAAATGGCTAGCACGTTCAGCCGTTAACCGAAAGCTTGGAGGTTCGAGCCCACCCGGTGGTTGTGCGGGATTTTTTTCTATGGGCTGATAGCTTTGAAGATATGTTCTGATGGTGGTGAGAGTGAAGCAGGACTGTCTCCGTGGCGCGATTGCCTAGCGCGATCGACTGTTAACCGAAAGTTTGGAGGTTCGAGCCCACTCGGTGGTGGTGCGGCGCTTTTTTTCTTTGGGCTGCTAGCTTTGAAGATATGTTCTCATGGTGGTGAGAGTAGAGCAGGACTGTCTCCGTGGCGCAATAGGCTAGCACGGTCGGCTGTTAACCGAAAGGTTGGATGTTTGAGCCCTCTCGGAAGTGGTGTGTTGCTTTTTTTCTTTGGGCTGATAGCTTTGAAGATATGTTCTGATGGTGGTTAGAGTGGAGCAGGAATGCCTCTGTGGCGCAATTGGCTAGCACGTTCAGCCGTTAACAGAAAGGTTGGAGGTTCGAGCCCAACCGGGGGTGGTGCGGCGCTTTTTTTCATTGCACTGATAGCTTTGAAGATATGTTCTGATGGTGGTGAGAGTGGAGCAGGACTGTCTCCATGGCGCAATTGGTTAGCGTGATCGGCTGTTAACCGAAAGGTTGGAGTTTCGAGCCCACCCGGGGGCGGTGTGTCGCTTTTTTTTTCTTTGCGCTGATAGCTTTTAGGATATGCTCTGATGGGGGTGAGAGTGAAGCAGGACTGTCTCCGTGGCGCAATGGGCTAGCGCGATCGGCTGTTAACCGAAAGCTTGGAGGTTCGAGCTCACCCGGGGGTGGTGCGGCGCTTTTTTTTCTTTGCGCTATTAGCTTTGAAGATATGTTCTGATGGTGGTGAGAGTAGAGCACGACTGTCTCCGTGGCGCAATTGGCTAGCGCAATCGGCTGTTAACCGAAAGGTTGGAGGTTCGAGCCCTCCCGGGAAAGGTGTGTTGCTTTTTTTTTCTTTGGGCTGTAGCTTTGAAGATATGTTTTGATGGTGGTAAGAGTGGAGCAGGAATGTCTCCGTGGCGCAAATGGCTAGCACGTTCAGCCGTTAACCGAAAGGTTGGAGGTTCGAGCCCACCCGGTGGTGGTGCGGGCTTTTTTTTCTATGGGCTGATAGCTTTGAAGATATGTTCTGATGGTGGTGAGAGTCAAGCAGGACTGTCTCCGTGGCGCAATTGGCTAGCGCGATCGACTGTTAACCGAAAGGTTGGAGGTTCGAGCCCACCCGGTGGTGGTGCGGCGCTTTTTTTCTTTGGGCTGATAGCTTTGAAGATATGTTCTGATGGTGGTGAGAGTGGAGCAGGACTGTCTCCGTGGCGCAATCGGCTAGCGCGATCGGCTGTTACCCGAAAGTTTGGAGTTTCAAGCCCACCCGGGGACGGTGTGTCGCTTTTTTTTCTTTGCACTGATATCTTTGAAGATATGTTCTGATGGTGGTGAGAGTGGAGCACGACTGTCTCCGTGGCGCACTTGGCTAGCGCGATCGGCAGTTAACAGAAAGGTTGGAGGTTCGAGCCCACCCGGGGGTGGTGCGGCGCTTTTTTTCTTTGCGCTGATAGCTTTGAAGATATATTCTGATGGTGGTGAGAGTATAGCAGGACTGTCTCCATGGCGCAATTGGCTAGCGCGATCAGCTGTTGACCGAGAGGTTGGAGGTTTGAGCCCTCCCAGGAGTGGTGTGTCGCTTTTTTCTTCGCGCTGATAGCTCTGAAAAAATGTTCTGGCGGGGGTGAGAGTGGAGCACGACTGTCTCTGTGGCGCAATTGGCTAGCACGTTCAGCCGTTAATCGAAAGGTTGGAGGTTCGAGCTCACCCGGTGGTGGTGCGGCGCTTTTTTTCTTTGGGCTGATAGCTTTGAAGATATATTTTGATGGTGGTGAGAGTGGAGCAAGACTGTCTCCGTGGCGCAATGGGCTAGCGCGATCGGCTGTTAACCAAAATGTTGGAGTTTCAAGCCCACCCGGGGACGGTGTCTCGCTTTTTTTTCTCTGCACTGATAGCTTTGAAGATATTTTCTGATGGTGGTGAGAGTGGAGTACGACTGTCTCCGTGGCACAATTGGCTAGCACGAGTGGCTGTTAACAGAAAGGTTGGAGGTTCGTGCCCAACCGGGGGTGGTGCGGCGTTTTTTTTTCATTGCACTGATAGCTTTGAAGATATGTTCTGATGGTGGTGAGAGTGGAGCAGGACTGTCTTCATGGCAAAATTGGCTAGCACGTTCAGCCGTTAACCGAAAGGTTGGAGGTTCGAGCCCACCCGGTGGTTGTGCGGGATTTTTTTCTATGGGCTGATAGCTTTGAAGATATGTTCTGATGGTGGTGAGAGTGAAGCAGGACTGTCTCCGTGGCGCAATTGGCTAGCGCGATCGACTGTTAACCGAAAGGTTGGAGGTTCGAGCCCACCCGGTGGTGGTGCGGCGCTTTTTTCTTTGGGCTGATAGCTTTGAAGATATGTTCTGATGGTCTCCGTGGCGCAACTGGCTAGCGCGATCGGCTGTTAACCGAAATGTTGGAGTTTTGAGCCCACCCGGGGACGGTGTGTCGCTTTTTTTTCTTTGCACTGATAGCTTTGAAGATATATTCTGATGGTGGTGAGAGTGGAGTACGACTGTCTCCGTGGCACAATTGGCTAGCGCGAGCGGCTGGTAACAGAAAGGTTGGAGGTTCGAGCCCAACCGGGGGTGGTGTGTCGCTTTTTCTTTCTTGGCGCTGATAGCTTTGAAGATATGTTCTCATGGTGGTTAGAGTGGAGCAGGACTGTCTCCGTGGCGCAATTGGCTAGCGCAATCGGCTGTTTACCGAAAGCTTGGAGGTTCGAGCCCACCCGGTGGTGGTGCAGCGTTTTTTTTTTGGGCTGATAGTTTTGAAGATATGTTCTGATGGTGGTGAGAGTATAGCATTGACTGTCTCCGTGGCGCAATTGGCTAGCGCGATCAGCTGTTGACCGAGAGGTTAGAGGTTCGAGCCCACCCGGGGGTGGTGTGTCGCTTTTTCCTTTGCGCTGATAGCTTCGAAGATATGCTCTGATGGTGGTGAGAGTGGAGCACGACTGTCTCTGCTGCGCAATTGGCTAGCGCGATCGGCTGTTAACCGAAAGCTTGGAGGTTCGAGCCCACCCGGGGGTGGTGCGGCGCTTTTTTTTCTTTGCGCTGATAGCTTTGAAGATATGGTCTGATGGTGGTGAGAGTATAGCAGGACTGTCTTCGTTGCATATTTGGTTGCGCGATCAGCTGTTGACCGAGAGGTTGGAGGTTTGAGCCCTCCCGGGGGTGGTGCGGCGCTTTTTTTTCTTTGCGCTGATAGCTTTGAAGAGATGTTCTGATGGTGGTGAGAGTAGAGCACGACTGTCTCCGTGGCGCAATTGGCTAGCGCAATCGGCTGTTAACCGAAAGGTTGGAGGTTCGAGCCCTCCCGGTAGTGGTGTGTTGCTTTTTCTTTCTTTGGGCTGTAGCTTTGAAGATATGTTCTGATGGTGGTAAGAGTGGAGCAGGAATGTCTCCGTGGCGCAAATGGCTAGCACGTTCAGCCGTTAACCGAAAGGTTGGAGGTTCGAGCCCACCCGGTGGTGGTGCGGGCTTTTTTTTCTATGGGCTGATAGCTTTGAAGATATGTTCTGATGGTGGTGAGAGTCAAGCAGGACTGTCTCCGTGGCGCAATTGGCTAGCGCGATCGACTGTTAACCGAAAGGTTGGAGGTTCGAGCCCACCCGGTGGTGGTGCGGCGCTTTTTTTCTTTGGGCTGATAGCTTTGAAGATATGTTCTGATGGTGGTGAGAGTGGAGCAGGACTGTTTCCTGGCGCAATCGGCTAGCGCGATCGGCTGTTACCCGAAAGTTTGGAGTTTCAAGCCCACCCGGGGACGGTGTGTCGCTTTTTTTTCTTTGCACTGATATCTTTGAAGATATGTTCTGATGGTGGTGAGAGTGGTGCAGGACTGTCTCCGCGGCGCAATTGGCTAGCGCGATCGGCTGTTAACCGAAAGCTTGGAGTTTCGAGCCCACCCGGTAGGGGTGCGGCGCTTTTTTCTCTTTGAGCTGATAGCTTTGAAGATATATTCTGATAGTGGTGAGAGTGGAGCAAGACTGTCTCCGTGGCGCAATTGGCTAGCGCGATCGGCTGTTAACCGAAATGTTGGAGTTTCAAGCCCACCCGGGGACGGTGTGTCGCTTTTTTTTCTTTGCACTGATAGCTTTGAAGATATGTTCTGATGATGATGAGAGTGGAGTACGACTGTCTCCGTGGCACAATTGGCTAGCGCGAGCGTCTGTTAACAGAAAGGTTGTAGGTTCGAGCCCAACCGGGGGTGGTGCGGTGCTTTTTTTTCATTGCACTGATAGCTTTGAAGATATGTTCTGATGGTGGTGAGAGTAGAGCAGGACTGTCTCCGTGGCGCAATTGGCTAGCACGGTCGGCTGTTAACCGAAAGGTTGGAGGTTCGAGCCCTCCCGGGATGGGTGTGTTGCTTTTTTCTTTGCGCTGATAACTTTGAAGATATGTTCTGATGGTGGTGAGAGAACAGTAGGACTGTCTCCGTGGCGCAATTGGCTAGCGCAATCAGCTGTTAACCGAAAGGTTGGAGGTTCGAGCCCTCCCGGAAGTGGTGTGTTGCTTTTTTTTCTTTGGGCTGATAGCTTTGAAGATACTTTCTGATGGTGGTTAGAGTGGAGCAGGAATGTCTCCGTGGCGCAATTGGCTAGCACGTTCAGCCGTTAACCGAAAGGTTGGAGGTGCGAGCCCACCCGGTGGTTGTGCGGGATTTTTTTCTATGGGCTGATAGCTTTGAAGATATGTTCTGATGGTGGTGAGATTGGAGCACGACTGTCTCCGAGGCGCAATGGGCTAGCGCGATCGGCTGTTAACCGAAAGCTTGGAGTTTCAAGCCCACCCGGGGACGGTGTGTCGCTTTTTTTTCTTTGCACTGATAGCTTTGAAGATATGTTCTGATGGTGGTGAGAGTGAAGTACGACTGTCTCCGTGGCACAATTGGCTAGTGTGAGCGGCTGTTAACAGAAAGGTTGGAGGTTCGAGCCCAACCGGGGGTGGTGCGGCGCTTTTTTTTCATTGCACTGATAGCTTTGAAGATATGTTCTGATGGTGGTGAGAGTGGAGCAGGACTGTCTCCATGGCGCAATTGGCAAGCGCGATCGGCTGTTTACCGAAAGCTTGGAGGTTCGAGCCCACCCGGGGGTGGTGCAGCACTTTTCTTCTTTGGGCTGATAGCTTTGAAGATATGTTCTCATGGTGGTGAGTGTGGAGCAGGACTGTCTCCGAGGCGCAATTGGCTAGCGCAATCGGCTGTTAACCGAAAGGTTGGAGGTTCGAGCCCTCCCGGAAGTGGTGTGTTGCTTTTTTTTTGGGCTGATAGCTTTGAAGATACTTTCTGATGGTGGTTAGAGTGGAGCAGGAATGTCTCCGTGGCGCAATTGACTAGCACGTTCCGCCGTTAATCGAAAGGTTGGAGGTGCGAGCCCACCCGGTGGTTTTGCGGGATTTTTTTCTATGGGCTGATAGCTTTGAAGATATGTTCTGATGGTGGTGAGAGTGAAGCAGGACTGTCTCCGTGGCGCAATTGGCTAGCGCGATCGACTGTTAACCGAAAGGTTGGAGGTTCGAGCCCACCCGGTGGTGGTGCGGCGCTTTTTTTCTTTGGGCTGATAGCTTTGAAGATATGTTCTGATGGTGGTGAGAGTGGTGCAGGACTGTCTCCGCGGCGCAATTGGCGAGCGCGATCGGCTGTTAACCGAAAGCTTGGAGTTTCGAGCCCACCAGGTAGTGGTGCGGCGCTTTTTTCTCTTTGAGCTGATAGCTTTGAATATATATTCTGATAGTGGTGAGAGTGGAGCAAGACTGTCTCCGTGGCGCAATTGGCTAGCGCGATCGGCTGTTAACCGAAATGTTGGAGTTTCAAGCCCACCCGGGGACGGTGTGTCGCTTTTTTTCTTTGCACTGATAGCTTTGAAGATATGTTCTGATGGTGATGAGAGTGGAGTACGACTGTCTCCGAGGCACAATTGGCTAGCGCGAGCGGCTGTTAACAGAAAGGTTGTAGGTTCGAGCCCAACCGGGGGTGGTGCGGCGCTTTTTTTTCATTGCACTGATAGCTTTGAAGATATGTTCTGATGGTGGTGAGAGTGGAGCAGGACTGTCTCCATGGCGCAATTGGTTAGCGCGATCGGCTGTTAACCGAAAGGTTGGAGTTTCGAGCCCACCCGGGGACGGTGTGTCGCTTCTTTTTCTTTGCGCTGATAGCTTTGAGGATATGCTCTGATGGTGGTGAGAGTGGAGCAGGACTGTCTCCGTGGCGCAATGGGCTAGCGCGATCGGCTGTTAACCGAAAGCTTGGAGGTTCGAGCCCACCCGGGGGTGGTGCGGCGCTTTTTTTTCTTTGCGCTGATAGCTTTGAAGATATGTTCTGATGATGGTGAGAGTATAGCAGGACTGTCTCCGTGGCGCAATTGGCTAGCGCGATCAGCTGTTGACAGAGAGGTTGGAGGTTTGAGCCCTCCCGGGAGTGGTGTGTCGCTTTTTTCTTCGCCCTGATAGCTCTGAAGAAATGTTCTGACGGGGGTGAGAGTGGAGCACGACTTTCTCCGTGGCGCAGTTGGCTGGCGCGATGGGCTGTTAACCGAAACGTTCGAGGTTCGAGCCCACCCGGTGGTGGTGCGGCGTTTTTTTTTCTTTGGGCTGCTAGCTTTGAAGATATGTTCTGATGGTGGTGAGAGTAGAGCAGGACTGTCTCCGTGGCGCAATTGGCTAGCACGGTCGGCTGTTAACCGAAAGGTTGGAGTTTCGAGCCCACCCGGAAGTGGTGCGACACTTTTTTTTCTTTGAGCTGATTGCTTTGAAGATATATTCTGATGGTGCAGAGAGTGGAGCAAGACTGTCTCCGTGGCGCAATTGGCTAGCGCGATCGGCTGTTAACCGAAATGTTGGAGTTTCAAGCCCACCCGGGGACGGTGTGTCGCTTTTTTTTCTTTGCACTGATAGCTTTGAAGCTATGTTCTGATGGTGGTGAGAGTGTTGTACGACTGTCTCCGTGGCACAATTGGCTAGTGCGAGCGGCTGGTAACAGAAAGGTTGGAGGTTCGAGCCCAACCGGGGGTGGTGCGGCGCTTTTTTTTCATTGCACTGATAGCTTTGAAGATATGTTCTGATGGTGGTGAGAGTGGAGCAGGACTGTCTCCATGGCGCAATTGGTTAGCGCGATCGGCTGTTAACCGAAAGCTTAGAGGTTTGAGCTCACCCGGGGGTGGTGCGGCGCTTTTTTTTCTTTGCGCTGATAGCTTTGAAGATATGTTCTGATGGTGGTGAGAGTATAGCAGGACTGCCTCCGTGGCGCAATTGGCTAGCGCGATCAGCTGTTGACCGAGAAGTTGGAGGTTTGAGCCCTCCCGGGAGTGGTGTGTCGCTTTTTTCTTCGCGCTGATAGCTCTGAAGAAATATTCTGACAGGGGTGAGAGTGGAGCACGACTGTCTCCGTGGCGCAATTGGCTGGCGCGATCGGCTGTTAACCAAAACGTTCGAGCTTCAAGCCCACCCGGTGGTGGTGCGGCGCTTTTTTTTCCTTGGGCAGCTAGCTTTGAAGATATGTTCTGATGGTGGTGAGAGTAGAGCAGGACTGTCTCCGTGGCGCAATTGGCTAGCACGGTCGGCTGTTAACCGAAAGGTTGGAGGTTCGAGCCCTCCCGGGATGGGTGTGTTGCTTTTTTCTTAGCGCTGATAGCTTTGAAGATATGTTCAGATGGTGGTGAGAGAGGAGTAGGACTGTCTCCGTGGCGCAATTGGCTAGCGCAATCAGCTGTTAACCGAAAGGTTGGAGGTTCGATCCCTTCCGCGAGTGCTGTGTTGCTTTTTTCTTTGTGCTGATAGCTTTGAAGATATGTTCTGATGGTGGTGAGAGCAGAGTACGACTGTCTCCGTGGCGCAATTGGCTAGCGCGATCGGCTGTTTACCGAGAGCTTGGAGGTTCGAGCCCACCCGGGGGTGGTGCAGCACTTTTTTTCTTTGGGCTGATAGCTTTGAAGATATGTTCTCATGGTGGTGAGAGTGGAGCAGGACTTTCTCCGAGGCGCAATTGGCTAGCGCAATCGGCTGTTAACAGAAAGGTTGGAGGTTCGAGCCCTCCCGGAAGTGGTGTGTTGTTTTTTTTTCTTTGGGCTGATAGCTTTGAAGATATGTTCTGATGGTGGTTAGAGTGGAGCAGGAATGTTTCCGTGGCGCAAATGGCTAGCACGTTCAGCCGTTAACCGAAAGCTTGGAGGTTCGAGCCCACCCGGTGGTTGTGCGGGATTTTTTTCTATGGGCTGATAGCTTTGAAGATATGTTCTGATGGTGGTGAGAGTGAAGCAGGACTGTCTCCGTGGCGCGATTGGCTAGCGCGATCGACTGTTAACCGAAAGTTTGGAGGTTCGAGCCCACTCGGTGGTGGTGCGGCGCTTTTTTTCTTTGGGCTGCTAGCTTTGAAGATATGTTCTCATGGTGGTGAGAGTAGAGCAGGACTGTCTCCGTGGCGCAATAGGCTAGCACGGTCGGCTGTTAACCGAAAGGTTGGAGGTTCGGGCCCTCCCGGGATGGGTGTGTTGCTTTTATCTTTGCGCTGATAGCTTTGAAGATATGTTCTGATGGTGGTGAGAGAGGAGTAGGACTGTCTTCGTGGCGCAATTGGCTAGCGGAATCGGCTGTTAACCGAAAGGTTCGAGGTTCGAGACCTTCCGGGAGTGGTGTGTTGCTTTTTTCTTTGTGCTGATAGCTTTGAAGATATGTTCTGATGATGGTGAGAGCAGAGTACGACTGTCTCCGTGGCGCAATTGGCTAGCGCGATCGGCTGTATACCGAAAGCTTGGAGGTTCGAGCCCACCCTGGGGTGGTGCAGCACTTTTTTTCTTTGGGCTGATAGCTTTGAAGATATCTTCTCATGGTGGTGAGAGTGGAGCAGGACTGTCTCCGAGGCGCAATTGGCTAGCGGAATCGGCTCTTAACCGAAAGGTTGGATGTTTGAGCCCTCTCGGAAGTGGTGTGTTGCTTTTTTTCTTTGGGCTGATAGCTTTGAAGATATGTTCTGATGGTGGTTAGAGTGGAGCAGGAATGCCTCTGTGGCGCAATTGGCTAGCACGTTCAGCCGTTAACAGAAAGGTTGGAGGTTCGAGCCCAACCGGGGGTGGTGCGGCGCTTTTTTTCATTGCACTGATAGCTTTGAAGATATGTTCTGATGGTGGTGAGAGTGGAGCAGGACTGTCTCCATGGCGCAATTGGTTAGCGTGATCGGCTGTTAACCGAAAGGTTGGAGTTTCGAGCCCACCCGGGGGCGGTGTGTCGCTTTTTTTTTCTTTGCGCTGATAGCTTTTAGGATATGCTCTGATGGGGGTGAGAGTGAAGCAGGACTGTCTCCGTGGCGCAATGGGCTAGCGCGATCGGCTGTTAACCGAAAGCTTGGAGGTTCGAGCTCACCCGGGGGTGGTGCGGCGCTTTTTTTTCTTTGCGCTATTAGCTTTGAAGATATGTTCTGATGGTGGTGAGAGTGGAGCAGGACTGTCTTCATGGCAAAATTGGCTAGCACGTTCAGCCGTTAACCGAAAGGTTGGAGGTTCGAGCCCACCCGGTGGTTGTGCGGGATTTTTTTCTATGGGCTGATAGCTTTGAAGATATGTTCTGATGGTGGTGAGAGTGAAGCAGGACTGTCTCCGTGGCGCAATTGGCTAGCGCGATCGACTGTTAACCGAAAGGTTGGAGGTTCGAGCCCACCCGGTGGTGGTGCGGCGCTTTTTTCTTTGGGCTGATAGCTTTGAAGATATGTTCTGATGGTCTCCGTGGCGCAACTGGCTAGCGCGATCGGCTGTTAACCGAAATGTTGGAGTTTTGAGCCCACCCGGGGACGGTGTGTCGCTTTTTTTTCTTTGCACTGATAGCTTTGAAGATATATTCTGATGGTGGTGAGAGTGGAGTACGACTGTCTCCGTGGCACAATTGGCTAGCGCGAGCGGCTGGTAACAGAAAGGTTGGAGGTTCGAGCCCAACCGGGGGTGGTGTGTCGCTTTTTCTTTCTTGGCGCTGATAGCTTTGAAGATATGTTCTCATGGTGGTTAGAGTGGAGCAGGACTGTCTCCGTGGCGCAATTGGCTAGCGCAATCGGCTGTTTACCGAAAGCTTGGAGGTTCGAGCCCACCCGGTGGTGGTGCAGCGTTTTTTTTTTGGGCTGATAGTTTTGAAGATATGTTCTGATGGTGGTGAGAGTATAGCATTGACTGTCTCCGTGGCGCAATTGGCTAGCGCGATCAGCTGTTGACCGAGAGGTTAGAGGTTCGAGCCCACCCGGGGGTGGTGTGTCGCTTTTTCCTTTGCGCTGATAGCTTCGAAGATATGCTCTGATGGTGGTGAGAGTGGAGCACGACTGTCTCTGCTGCGCAATTGGCTAGCGCGATCGGCTGTTAACCGAAAGCTTGGAGGTTCGAGCCCACCCGGGGGTGGTGCGGCGCTTTTTTTTCTTTGCGCTGATAGCTTTGAAGATATGGTCTGATGGTGGTGAGAGTATAGCAGGACTGTCTTCGTTGCATATTTGGTTGCGCGATCAGCTGTTGACCGAGAGGTTGGAGGTTTGAGCCCTCCCGGGGGTGGTGCGGCGCTTTTTTTTCTTTGCGCTGATAGCTTTGAAGAGATGTTCTGATGGTGGTGAGAGTAGAGCACGACTGTCTCCGTGGCGCAATTGGCTAGCGCAATCGGCTGTTAACCGAAAGGTTGGAGGTTCGAGCCCTCCCGGGAGTGGTGTGTTGCTTTTTCTTTCTTTGGGCTGTAGCTTTGAAGATATGTTCTGATGGTGGTAAGAGTGGAGCAGGAATGTCTCCGTGGCGCAAATGGCTAGCACGTTCAGCCGTTAACCGAAAGGTTGGAGGTTCGAGCCCACCCGGTGGTGGTGCGGGCTTTTTTTTCTATGGGCTGATAGCTTTGAAGATATGTTCTGATGGTGGTGAGAGTCAAGCAGGACTGTCTCCGTGGCGCAATTGGCTAGCGCGATCGACTGTTAACCGAAAGGTTGGAGGTTCGAGCCCACCCGGTGGTGGTGCGGCGCTTTTTTTCTTTGGGCTGATAGCTTTGAAGATATGTTCTGATGGTGGTGAGAGTGGAGCAGGACTGTTTCCTGGCGCAATCGGCTAGCGCGATCGGCTGTTACCCGAAAGTTTGGAGTTTCAAGCCCACCCGGGGACGGTGTGTCGCTTTTTTTTCTTTGCACTGATATCTTTGAAGATATGTTCTGATGGTGGTGAGAGTGGAGCACGACTGTCTCCGTGGCGCACTTGGCTAGCGCGATCGGCTGTTAACAGAAAGGTTGGAGGTTCGAGCCCACTCGGGGGTGGTGCGGCGCTTTTTTTCTTTGCGCTGATAGCTTTGAAGATATATTCTGATGGTGGTGAGAGTATAGCAGGACTGTCTCCGTGGCGCAATTGGCTAGCGCGATCAGCTGTTGACCGAGAGGTTGGAGGTTTGAGCCCTCCCGGGAGTGGTGTGTCGCTTTTTTCTTCGCGCTGATAGCTCTGAAAAAATGTTCTGACGGGGGTGAGAGTGGAGCACGACTGTCTCTGTGGCGCAATTGGCTGGCGCGAACGGCTATTAACCGGAACGTTCGAGGTTCGAGCCCACCCGGTGGTGGTGCGGTGCTTTTTTTTCTTTGGGCTGCTAGCTTTGAAGATATGTTCTGATGGTGGTGAGAGTAGAGCAGGACTGTCTCCGTGGCGCAATTGGCTAGCGCAATCTGCTGTTAACCGAAAGGTTGGAGGTTCGAGCCCTTCCGGGAGTAGTGTGTTGCTTTTTTCTTTGTGCTGATAGCTTTGAAGATATGTTCTGATGGTGGTTAGAGTGGAGCAGGAATGTCTCCATGGCGCAAATGGCTAGCACGTTCAGCCGTTAACCGAAAGGTTGGAGGTTCGAGCTCACCCGGTGGTGGTGCGGCGCTTTTTTTCTTTGGGCTGATAGCTTTGAAGATATATTCTGATGGTGGTGAGAGTGGAGCAAGACTGTCTCCGTGGCGCAATGGGCTAGCGCGATCGGCTGTTAACCAAAATGTTGGAGTTTCAAGCCTACCCGGGGACGGTGTCTCGCTTTTTTTTCTTTGCACTGATAGCTTTGAAGATATTTTCTGATGGTGGTGAGAGTGGAGTACGACGGTCTCCGTGGCACAATTGGCTAGCACGAGCGGCTGTTAACAGAAAGGTTGGAGGTTCGAGCCCAACCGGGGGTGGTGCGGCGCTTTTTTTCTTTGGGCTGATAGCTTTGAAGATATGTTCTGATGGTGGTTAGAGTGGAGCAGGAATGTCTCCGTGGCGCAATTGGCTAGCACGTTCAGCCGTTAACCGAAAGGTTGGAGGTTCGAGCCCACCCGGTGGTGGTGCGGGATTTTTTTCTATGGGCTGATAGCTTTGAAGATATATTCTGATGGTGGTGAGAGTGGAGCAAGACTGTCTCCGTGGCGCAATGGGCTAGCGCGATCGGCTGTTAACCAAAATGTTGGAGTTTCAAGCCCACCCGGGGACGGTGTCTCGCTTTTTTTTCTTTGCACTGATAGCTTTGAAGATATTTTCTGATGGTGGTGAGAGTGGAGTACGACTGTCTCCGTGGCACAATTGGCTAGGACGAGCGGCTGTTAACAGAAAGGTTGGAGGTTCGAGCCCAACCGGGGGTGGTGCGGCGCTTTTTTTTCATTGTACTGATAGCTTTGAAGATATGTTCTGTTGGTGGTGAGAGTGGAGCAGGACTGTCTTCATGGCAAAATTGGCTAGCACGTTCAGCCGGTAACCGAAAGGTTGGAGGTTCGAGCCCACCCGGTGGTTGTGCGGGATTTTTTTCTATGGGCTGATAGCTTTGAAGATATGTTCTGATGGTGGTGAGAGTGAAGCAGGACTGTCTCCGTGGCGCAATTGGCTAGCGCGATCGACTGTTAACCGAAATGTTCGAGTTTTGAGCCCACCCGGGGACGGTGTGTCGCTTTTTTTTCTTTGCACTGATAGCTTTGAAGATATATTCTGATGGTGGTGAGAGTGGAGTACGACTGTCTCCGTGGCACAATTGGCTAGCGCGAGCGGCTGGTAACAGAAAGGTTGGAGGTTCGAGCCCAACCGGGGGTGGTGTGTCGCTTTTTCTTTCTTTGCGCTGATCGCTTTGAGGATATGCTCTGATGGTGGTGAGAGTGGAGCAGGACTGTCTCCGTGGCGCAATGGGCTAGCGCGATTGGCTGTTTACCGAAAGCTTGGAGGTTCGAGCCCACCTGGTGGTGGTGCAGCGCTTTTTTTCTTTGGGCTGATAGCTTTGAAAATATGTTCTCATGGTGGTGAGAGTGGAGCAGGACTGTCTCCGTGGCGCAATTGGCTAGCGCAATCGGCTGTTTACCGAAAGCTTGGAGGTTCGAGTCCACCCGGTGATGGTGCAGCGCTTTTTTTTTGGGCTGATAGTTTTGAAGATATGTTCTGATGGTGGTGAGAGTATAGCATTGACTGTCTCCGTGGCGCAATTGGCTAGCGCGATCAGCTGTTGACCGAGAGGTTGGAGGTTCGAGCCCACACGGGGGGGGGTGTGTCGCTTTTTTCTTTGCGCTGATAGCTTCGAAGATATGCTCTGATGGTGGTGAGAGTGGAGCACGACTGTCTCTGCTGCGCAATTGGCTAGCGCGATCGGCTGTTAACCGAAAGCTTGGAGGTTCGAGCCCACCCGGGGGTGGTGCGGCGCTTTTTTTTTGCGCTGATAGCTTTGAAGATATGTTCTGATGGTGGTGAGAGTATAGAAGGACTGTCTCCGTTGCATATTTGGCTAGCGCGATCAGCTGTTGACCGAGAGGTTGGAGGTTTGAGCCCTCCTGGGAGTGGTGTGTCGCATTTTTCTTCGCACTGATAGCTCTGAAGAAATGTTCTGACGGGGGTGAGAGTGGAGCACGACTGTCTCCGTGGCGCAATTGGCTGACGCGTCCGGCTGTTAACCGAAACGTTCGAGGTTCGAGCCCACCCGGTGGTGGTGCGGCGCTTTTTTTTCTTTGGGCTGCTAGCTTTGAAGATATGTTCTCATGGGGGTGAGAGTAGAGCAGGACTGTCTCCGTGGCGCAATAGGCTAGCACGGTCGGCTGTTAACCGAAAGGTCTGAGGTTCGAGCCCTCCCGGGATGGGTGTGTTGCTTTTTTCTTTGCGCTGATAGCTTTGAAGATATGTTCTGATGGTGGTGAGAGAGGAGTAGGACTGTCTCCGTGGCGCAATTGGCTAGCGGAATCGGCTGTTAACCGAAAGGTTGGAGGTTCGAGACCTTCCGGGAGTGATGTGTTGCTTTTTTCTTTGTGCTGATAGCTTTGAAGATATGTTCTGATGATGGTGAGAGCAGAGTACGACTGTCTCCGTGGCGCAATTGGCTAGCGCGATCGGCTGTATACCGAAAGCTTGGAGGTTCGAGCCCAACCTGGGGTGGTGTAGCACTTTTTTTCTTTGGGCTGATAGCTTTGAAGATATGTTCTGATGGTGGTTAGAGTGGAGCAGGAATGTCTCCGTGGCGCAATTGGCTAGCATGTTCAGCCGTTAACCGAAAGGTTGGAGGTTCGAGCCCACCCGGTGGTGGTGCGGGATTTTTTTCTATGGGCTGATAGCTTTGAAGATATATTCTGATGGTGGTGAGAGTGGAGCAAGACTGTCTCCGTGGCGCAATGGGCTAGCGCGATCGGCTGTTAACCAAAATGTTGGAGTTTCAAGCCCACCCGGGGACGGTGTCTCGCTTTTTTTTCTTTGCACTGATAGCTTTGAAGATATTTTCTGATGGTGGTGAGAGTGGAGTACGACTGTCTCCGTGGCACAATTGGCTAGCACGAGCGGCTGTTAACAGAAAGGTTGGAGGTTCGAGCCCAACCGGGGGTGGTGCGGCGCTTTTTTTTCATTGTACTGATAGCTTTGAAGATATGTTCTGTTGGTGGTGAGAGTGGAGCAGGACTGTCTTCATGGCAAAATTGGCTAGCACGTTCAGCCGGTAACCGAAAGGTTGGAGGTTCGAGCCCACCCGGTGGTTGTGCGGGATTTTTTTCTATGGGCTGATAGCTTTGAAGATATGTTCTGATGGTGGTGAGAGTGAAGCAGGACTGTCTCCGTGGCGCAATTGGCTAGCGCGATCGACTGTTAACCGAAATGTTCGAGTTTTGAGCCCACCCGGGGACGGTGTGTCGCTTTTTTTTCTTTGCACTGATAGCTTTGAAGATATATTCTGATGGTGGTGAGAGTGGAGTACGACTGTCTCCGTGGCACAATTGGCTAGCGCGAGCGGCTGGTAACAGAAAGGTTGGAGGTTCGAGCCCAACCGGGGGTGGTGTGTCGCTTTTTCTTTCTTTGCGCTGATCGCTTTGAGGATATGCTCTGATGGTGGTGAGAGTGGAGCAGGACTGTCTCCGTGGCGCAATGGGCTAGCGCGATTGGCTGTTTACCGAAAGCTTGGAGGTTCGAGCCCACCTGGTGGTGGTGCAGCGCTTTTTTTCTTTGGGCTGATAGCTTTGAAGATATGTTCTCATGGTGGTGACAGTGAAGCAGGACTGTCTCCGTGGCGAAATTGGCTAGCGCGATCGACTGTTAACCGAAAGGTTGGATGTTTGAGACCTCTCGGAAGTGGTGTGTTGCTTTTTTTTTCTTTGGGCTGATAGCTATGAAGATATGTTCTGATGGTGGTGAGAGTGGAACAGGACTGTCTCCATGGCGCAATTGGTTAGCGCGATCGGCTGTTAACCGAAAGGTTGGAGGTTCGAGCCCACCCGGTGGTGGTGCGGGCATTTTTTTTCTGTGGGCTGATAGCTTTGAAGATATGTTCTGATCGTGGTGAGAGTCAAGCAGGACTGTCTCCGTGGCGCAATTGGCTAGCGCGATCGACTGTTAACCGAAAGGTTGGAGGTTCGAGCCCACCCGGTGGTGGTGCGGCGCTTTTTTTCTTTGGGCTGATAGCTTTGAAGATATGTTCTGATGGTGGTGAGAGTGGACCAGGCCTGTCTCCGTGGCGCAATCGGCTAGCGCGATCGGCTGTTACCCGAAAGTTTGGAGTTTCAAGCCCACCCGGGTACGGTGTGTCGCTTTTTTTTCTTTGCACTGATATCTTTGAAGATATGTTCTGATGGTGGTGAGAGTGGAGCACGACTGTCTCCGTGGCGCAATTGGCTAGCGCGATCGGCTGCTAACAGAAAGGTTGGAGGTTCGAGCCCACCCGGGGGTGGTGCGGCGCTTTTTTTCTTTGCGCTGATAGCTTTGAAGATATATTCTGATGGTGGTGAGAGTATAGCAGGACTGTCTCCGTGGCGCAATTGGCTAGCGCGATCAGCTGTTGACCGAGAGGTTGGAGGTTTGAGCCCTCCCGGGAGTGGTGTGTCGCTTTTTTCTTCGCGGTGATAGCTCTGAAAAATGTTCTGACGGGGGTGAGAGTGGAGCACGACTGTCTCTGTGGCGCAATTGGCTGGCGCGAACGGCTGTTAACCGGAACGTTCGAGGTTCGAGCCCACCCGGTGGTGGTGCGGTGCTTTTTTTCTTTGGGCTGATAGCTTTGAAGATATATTCTGATGGTGGTGAGAGTGGAGCAAGACTGTCTCCGTGGCGCAATGGGCTAGCGCGATCGGCTGTTAACCAAAATGTTGGAGTTTCAAGCCCACCCGGGGACGGTGTCTCGCTTTTTTTTCTTTGCACTGATAGCTTTGAAGATATGTTCTGATGGTGGTGAGAGTGGAGTACGACTGTCTCCGTGGCAATATTGGCTAGCGCGAGCGGCTGTAAACAGAAAGGTTGGAGGTTCGAGCCCAACCGGGGGTGGTGTGGCGCTTTTTTTCATTGCACTGATAGCTTTGAAGATATGTTCTGATGGTGGTGAGAGTGGAGCAGGACTGTCTCTATGGCGCAATTGGTTAGCGCGATCGGCTGTTAACTGAAAGGTTGGCGTTTCGAGCCCACCCGGGGACGGTGTGTCGCTTTTTTTTCTTTGCGCTGATAGCTTTGAGGATATGCTATGATTGTGGTGAGAGTAGAGCAGGACTGTCTCCGTGGCGCAATTGGCTAGCGCGATCAGCTGTTGACCGAGAGGTTGGAGGTTTGAGCCCTCCCGGGAGTGGTGTGTCGCTTTTTTCTTCGCGCTGATAGCTCTGAAGAAATGTTCTGACGGGTGTGAGAGTGGAGCACGACTGTCTCCGTGGCGCAATTGGCTGGCACGATCGGCCGTTAACCGAAACGTTCGAGGTTCGAGCCCATACGGTGGTGTGTCGTCGCATTTTTTTCTTTGGGCTGCTAGCTTTGAAGATATTGCCGCGCGCTTGATCTGCCAGCGCAAAAGAGGCAGACGAAGTGGCAGTTCCCCTCGTGCCATTGTTCTGTTTTTTGGCTGCGCTGAGCCGACCGCTCTTCGGACTTTTGTGAGGACGCCTTAAAAACGTCTCCTGTCTCTTTAACGTGACATTTTAATGGTGGAGGTGCTGGGTAACCTCACCTATGCAACAGACTCCTTCTAGCAGCCGGAACGTGACCCAAAACCCAGAGCTTACGCCGGTACACCGTTTCAGTCGGAGGATTCGAGGACTGTCCCCCGAGTTTGTGCCTCACAGTACAAGTACGTCGACTGGTATGGAGAATACTGTTGCTGTCACCGCTTCCCCTACCGCTGGAGCCGCCGCTGCTCCAACCGCTGCACCCGCAGCTGCACCCACTCATTACACGCTACAAAAACCACGTGTTCCGAGTCCCTTTCGTGGTGGCCTCTATGAAGATGTGGAAGATTGGCTGGCTGAGTACGAGTACGTAGCGGATTTCAACGGGTGGGACGAAGTAGCGAAGCTCAAGAATGTGTACTTTAGTCTTCTGGATGGTGCTCGCACATGGTTCCAGAACCGCAAGGGCCTCCTAACGTCGTGGCATGAGTTCTGTCACAGGCTCCGCGAAACGTACTCGAGTCTCGATCGTCGAGAGCGCGCTGAAAGGGCCCTCCAGTCCCGCATGCAGATGCCTAATGAAGGTGTGGCTACATACGTGGAGGATATGGTTCATCTGTTCACTCGCGCCGATCCAACCATGCCGGAAGACAAGAAGCTGCGACACTTGATGCGAGGTGTGAAAGAGCAGCTCTTCGCTGGACTCATTCGTAGTCCGCCTAGAACGGTCGCGGAGTTCCTCACTGAAGCCGTCGCCATGGAAAAGGCGCTGCAGCAGCGGAACCAGTACGATCGGCAAGTGAATGCTACCTATACCACCGGGCTAGGCTCGTTCCCGACCGACGTGGGAGCGCTTCGCGAGCTGATACGTTCGGTTGTTCGCGACGAGCTACAACAGCTGCAACAGCTGAACCAGGCGCAGCAGCAGCCTTCCACGAATTGCATCGCCACCATCATACGTGACGAAGTTCAGCATGCGCTCGGCACACCTCGCCGCGAGACACCAACGCAGGTTGCTGCACCACTTCAGGCGTTCGCAACTTCAAGTGAACCTCTAGGGGTGACCTACGCAGACGTATTGAGACGCACCGTTCCGTCGTCCACGACACCATCCCCAGTGAGTGGTTTCCAGCGCACCACTTATACCGACACGTTCGAACACAACGCACCTGCACCAGTTCCACTACCAGCCGCAACCCCGTACGCCACACTGCAGTCCGCACAGGTGGTCCCTTATTTTGCAGACACTCGACCCGTCATGCGTAAATCCGACATATGGCGCATGCCCGACCGACGACCGCTTTGCTACCACTGCGGTGAAGCGGGTCACCTCTACCGAGACTGCCAGTACCGCCGACTTGGGCTGCAGGGTTTTCCTGCCAATTCACCCCGCCCCCGGTTTGGACAGAGACCACCAGAAATTGAAGATTTTATCGCTCGGCAGAACGTCCCACTCAGGCGTCAGTCGCGCTCACCGTCACCGCGGTCGTCCTCTTATTCAGGCAACGGAAATCGAAGGCCGCAAGGACGGTCTCCGAGCCCTCGCCTGGAAAACTAACGCCAGCGACCTTTCGAGGCGAGGCCGCTGATTCTCGACGTGATGAAGACCTCGCCCTCCAATCGACGCGACATCGGACCAACGGAAAGTCGACTACGCCGGCGCCTGTATCCCAGCTGAGCGACTATTCAATGGACATACCTGTGCTGCTCGACGGTCGCAATTTAACTGCCTTAATAGACACTGGTGCTGACTACTCGATTATTAGCGGACAATTGGCACGTACCTTGAAGAAAGTGATAATGCCTTGGACAGGATCGCATGTACGTACAGCTGGCGGACATGTTGTAACGCCGGTTGGTTTGTGCACGTCCAGGCTACAAATACGAGGCTGCACGTTTTTGGTCAGCTCCATCGTGCTACGTGACTGCTCCCGCGAATTAATTCTCGGCCTCGATTTTCTTCGGGAATATGGCGCCGTAATCGACCTACGGCGACGCTGCATTTCCTTTTCGACAGTCAACGCTACGTCAAGGGACTCCAACCGCCGTACAACCGCCCTCCGTGTTTCCGACGACAGTGTCACAATACCACCTCGTGCAAGTATCCTAATTCAGGTGACTTCCGAAGGAACCAGTGACGGTGAAACAGTGGCAGAGTGCAACGTCTCCCTGCTGCTGGCGCTTGGAATTTCTGTGGCACGAGGCATCATTGACATTCGGAACGGTACAGCCGAGGTCATGATTACAAATTTCACCAATGAGCATCGTCACCTTTTCCGGGGCACTGCGGTCGCCTACGCTGAAGCCTTGGAGGACGTCATTGAGTGTTTTGCCTGTGAAGACAGTAGCCGCAATGGACAAACCGTAATAGATGTCGACATGAACAGTGCACTGCCAGAAGAGAACCAGAGGGCCTTGCGAGAGCTATTGTTTGAATTCAGGGCGTGCTTTGCTCAGTCGTCTAAAGTGAGTCAGACGCCAATTACACAGCACAGGATAATCACTTACGACGACGCAAGACCTATTCACCAACAGCCATACCGCGTCTCGCCGACAGAACGCGCAGCTATCAAGCAGCAAGTGAAAGAAATGATCGACGACGGCGTTATCCAGCCTTCGAACAGTCCCTGGTCCTCACCGGTCGTTCTGGTTAAGAAGAAGGACGGTACGCTTCGCTTCTGTGTAGATTACAGAAAGCTCAACAACGTCACAAAAAAAGATGTTTATCCGCTGCCGCGTATTGATGACTCGCTTGACCGACTACGACGAGCGAAGTATTTTTCTTCCCTGGATTTAAAGAGTGGCTACTGGCAAATTGAGGTTGATGAGCGCGACCGCGAAAAAACCGCCTTTGTCACGCCGGATGGCCTCTACGAATTTCGGGTGCTACCGTTCGGACTCTGCTCTGCGCCAGCTACCTTCCAACGCATGATGGACACTGTGTTGACTGACTTAAAATGGCAAAGCTGCCTTGTGTACTTGGATGATGTGGTCGTGTTTTCAACCAGCTTCTCCGAACATCTGAAGCGACTACGACAAGTACTTGAGGCGATTCGGACGGCTAACCTTACGTTAAAGCCGCAAAAATGCCATTTCGGTTACGAAGAACTAAAGTTCCTTGGACATGTCGTAAGCGCAGAAGGCGTCCGTCCTGACCCTGAGAAAACCGCCGCTGTCGCAGCCTTCCCGACTCCTGCCGATAAGAAAAGTGTGCGGCGGTTTCTTGGTCTATGCGCGTACTACCGGCGCTTTATAGGCAATTTTTCGAAAATTGCCGAACCATTAACTAGACTCACTAGAGACGATACGCCGTTCGTTTGGAGTGCTGAACAAGAATCAGCATTCACAGAGCTTCGGCTTCGCCTGGCATCACCACCTGTTCTTGGACATTTCGACGAGGAAGCCGAAACAGAAATTCATACCGACGCCAGTAACGTCGGTCTGGGCGCGGTACTCGTCCAACGGCAGGAGGGAATTGAAAAGGTTATCGCCTACGCAAGCCGAACCCTAACACGCCCGGAGTCAAACTACAGTACCACGGAGAAGGAGTGCCTTGCTGTCGTGTGGGCAATTGCTAAGTTTCGACCTTACCTTTACGGCCGTCCATTCAGAGTAGTGACGGATCATCACTCGCTGTGCTGGCTTGCGAACCTCAGAGACCCCTCCGGACGACTGGCAAGGTGGAGCCTACGTCTGCAGGAGTACGACGTCACTATCGTGTACAAGTCCGGTCGTGCACACGAAGATGCGGACACGTTGTCACGCGCGCCAGTTGAGCCTGCCGCTCAGAGCTTCGAAGAGGACTGCCCTTTCCTTGGCTCCGTAAGCGTAACAGACTTGGCTTTACGGCAGCGAGCAGATGCTCAATTGCGACCTATCATTGAACATCTAGAGGGCCGCAACGTATCACTGCCCCAGCATATAACTCGCGGATTGTCATCCTTCTGCTTACGACAGGGCGTGTTGTACAAGAAGAACGCAGCCGCCAGCAACAAAACTTACCTGTTGGTCGTCCCCGCAGAGCTGCGTGAGGAAATTCTATTTGCCTGCCACAACGAGCCTCCATCGGGCCATCTGGGCATCACCCGAACCATCGCTAGGGTACGAAAGTCTTACTACTGGCCGAAACTTGCCGCTTGCGTTAAACAGTACGTTCAAGCCTGCCGCGAATGCCAGCGCCGAAAATCCCCATCTGTTAAGCCTGCGGGATTACTTCACCCTATCGAGCCACCCAGAACACCCTTCGATCAAGTCGGCATGGACCTCCTGGGTCCGTTTCCCTTGTCATCTTCCGGCAACAAGTGGATAATCGTCGCTACAGATTATCTAACCCGCTATGCTGAAACTAAGGCGCTTCCTAAAAGCACGGCTTGTGAAGTTGCTCAGTTTTTCATCGAGAGAATTGTATTACGCCACGGTGCTCCATCCTGTGTCATCACAGACCGAGGAACAGCGTTTACAGCAAGGCTCCTTGAACAAGTTTTTCAGTTAAGTTACTCCACGCATCGCAAGACAACAGCGTATCACCCTCAGACAAATGGACTGACCGAGCGGCTTAACAAAACGATGACTGATATGCTGTCTATGTACATAGACGTACAGCACAAGACGTGGGATGAAATACTGCCTTACGTAACATTCGCGTATAATACCGCTACGCAAGAGACCACACGATTCACTCCGTTTCGTCTTCTATACGGTCGGGACGTTCAGACGATGTTGGACGCAATGCTCCCATGCGACATTGACAACATCGAGAATCTCGACGAAGATGCTGAGTGTTTCGTGCAACGAGCCGAGGAAGCACGTCAACTAGCCCGCGTAAACATCAAGAAACAACAAGGCGTCGATGCACAGCGCTACAACCGCTGCCACAGACAAGTCGATTATAAACCAGGTGACCAGGTGTTGGTTTGGACCCCTGTGCGCTGCAAAGGTCTCTCTGAGAAGCTTCTCAGTCGGTATTTTGGCCCGTACAAAGTGCTACGACAAGTGAGCGACGTCAATTACGAAGTCCTTCCGGACGGAAGCCAACCACCCCGACGCCGACAGCTACGACCCGAGATTGTGCACGTGGTGCGGTTAAAACCGTACCACACACTGTGACAATGTTTTTTTTTACGATACACGCTTCGTTTAGCATCGAGGCGATGCTCTTCAGGGAGGAGGGGCAGTGCCGCGCGCTTGATCTGCCAGCGCAAAAGAGGCAGACGAAGTGGCAGTTCCCCTCGTGCCATTGTTCTGTTTTTTGGCTGCGCTGAGCCGACCGCTCTTCGGACTTTTGTGAGGACGCCTTAAAAACGTCTCCTGTCTCTTTAACGTGACAATATGTTCTGATGGTGGTGAGAGTAGAGCAGGACTGTCTTCGTGGCGCAATTGGCTAGCACGGTCGGCTGTTAACCGAAAGGTTGGAGGTTCGAGCCCTCCCGGGATAGGTGTGTTGCTTTTTTCTTTGCGCTGATACTTTGAAGATATGTTCTGATGGTGGTGAGAGAGGAGTAGGATTGTCTCCGTGGCGCAATTGGCTAGCGCGAACGGCTGTTAACCGAAAGCTTGGAGGTTCGAGGCCACTCGGGGGTGATGCGGCGCTTTTTTTCTTTGCGCTGATAGCTTTGAAGGTATGTTCTGATGGTGGTGAGAGTGGAGCAGGACTGTCTCCGAGGCGCCATTGGCTAGCGCAATCGGCTGTTAACCGAAAGGTTGGAGGTTCGAGCCCTCCCGGAAGTGGTGTGTTGCTTTTTTTTTCTTTGGGCTGATAGCTTTGAAGATATGTTCTGATGGTGGTTAGAGTGGAGCAGGAATGTCTCCGTGGCGCAATGGGCTAGCACGTTCTGCCGTTAACCGAAAGTTTGGAGGTTCGAGCCGACCCGGTGGTGGTGCGGGATTTTTTTTCTATGGGCTGATAGCTTTGAAGATATGTTCTGATGGTGGTGAGAGTGAAGCAGGACTGTCTCCGTGGCGAAATTGGCTAGCGCGATCGACTGTTAACCGAAAGGTTGGAGGTTCGAGCCCACGCGGTGGTGGTGCGGCGCTTTTTTTCTTTGGGCTGATAGCTTTGAGGATATGCTCTGATGGTGGTGAGAGTGGAGCAGGAGTGTCTCCGTGGCGCAATTGGCTAGCGCGATCGGCTGTTAACCGAAAGCTTGGAGGTTCGAGGCCACCCGGGGGTGGTGCGGCGCTTTTTTTTCTTTGCGCTGATAGCTTTGAAGATATGTTCTGATGGTGGTGAGAGTAGAGCAGGACTCTCTCCGTGGCGCAATTGGCTAGCACGAGCGGCTGTTAACAGAAAGGTTGGAGGTTCGAGCCCAACCGGGGGTGGTGCGGCGCTTTTTTTCTTTGGGCTGATAGCTTTGAAGATATGTTCTGATGGTGGTTAGAGTGGAGCAGGAATGTCTCCGTGGCGCAATTGGCTAGCACGTTCAGCCGTTAACCGAAAGGTTGGAGGTTCGAGCCCACCCGGTGGTGGTGCGGGATTTTTTTCTATGGGCTGATAGCTTTGAAGATATATTCTGATGGTGGTGAGAGTGGAGCAAGACTGTCTCCGTGGCGCAATGGGCTAGCGCGATCGGCTGTTAACCAAAATGTTGGAGTTTCAAGCCCACCCGGGGACGGTGTCTCGCTTTTTTTTCTTTGCACTGATAGCTTTGAAGATATTTTCTGATGGTGGTGAGAGTGGAGTACGACTGTCTCCGTGGCACAATTGGCTAGCACGAGCGGCTGTTAACAGAAAGGTTGGAGGTTCGAGCCCAACCGGGGGTGGTGCGGCGCTTTTTTTTCATTGTACTGATAGCTTTGAAGATATGTTCTGTTGGTTGTGAGAGTGGAGCAGGACTGTCTTCATGGCAAAATTGGCTAGCACGTTCAGCCGGTAACCGAAAGGTTGGAGGTTCGAGCCCACCCGGTGGTTGTGCGGGATTTTTTTCTATGGGCTGATAGCTTTGAAGATATGTTCTGATGGTGGTGAGAGTGAAGCAGGACTGTCTCCGTGGCGCAATTGGCTAGCGCGATCGACTGTTAACCGAAATGTTCGAGTTTTGAGCCCACCCGGGGACGGTGTGTCGCTTTTTTTTCTTTGCACTGATAGCTTTGAAGATATATTCTGATGGTGGTGAGAGTGGAGTACGACTGTCTCCGTGGCACAATTGGCTAGCGCGAGCGGCTGGTAACAGAAAGGTTGGAGGTTCGAGCCCAACCGGGGGTGGTGTGTCGCTTTTTCTTTCTTTGCGCTGATCGCTTTGAGGATATGCTCTGATGGTGGTGAGAGTGGAGCAGGACTGTCTCCGTGGCGCAATGGGCTAGCGCGATTGGCTGTTTACCGAAAGCTTGGAGGTTCGAGCCCACCTGGTGGTGGTGCAGCGCTTTTTTTCTTTGGGCTGATAGCTTTGAAGATATGTTCTCATGGTGGTGAGAGTGGAGCAGGACTGTCTCCGTGGCGCAATTGGCTAGCGCAATCGGCTGTTTACCGAAAGCTTGGAGGTTCGAGTCCACCCGGTGATGGTGCAGCGCTTTTTTTCGGGCTGATAGTTTTGAAGATATGTTCTGATGGTGGTGAGAGTATAGCATTGACTGTCTCCGTGGCGCAATTGGCTAGCGCGATCAGCTGTTGACCGAGAGGTTGGAGGTTCGAGCCCACACGGGGGGGGGTGTGTCGCTTTTTTCTTTGCGCTGATAGCTTCGAAGATATGCTCTGATGGTGGTGAGAGTGGAGCACGACTGTCTCTGCTGCGCAATTGGCTAGCGCGATCGGCTGTTAACCGAAAGCTTGGAGGTTCGAGCCCACCCGGGGGTGGTGCGGCGCTTTTTTTTGCGCTGATAGCTTTGAAGATATGTTCTGATGGTGGTGAGAGTATAGAAGGACTGTCTCCGTTGCATATTTGGCTAGCGCGATCAGCTGTTGACCGAGAGGTTGGAGGTTTGAGCCCTCCTGGGAGTGGTGTGTCGCATTTTTCTTCGCACTGATAGCTCTGAAGAAATGTTCTGACGGGGGTGAGAGTGGAGCACGACTGTCTCCGTGGCGCAATTGGCTGACGCGTCCGGCTGTTAACCGAAACGTTCGAGGTTCGAGCCCACCCGGTGGTGGTGCGGCGCTTTTTTTTCTTTGGGCTGCTAGCTTTGAAGATATGTTCTCATGGGGGTGAGAGTAGAGCAGGACTGTCTCCGTGGCGCAATAGGCTAGCACGGTCGGCTGTTAACCGAAAGGTCGGAGGTTCGAGCCCTCCCGGGATGGGTGTGTTGCTTTTTTCTTTGCGCTGATAGCTTTGAAGATATGTTCTGATGGTGGTGAGAGAGGAGTAGGACTGTCTCCGTGGCGCAATTGGCTAGCGGAATCGGCTGTTAACCGAAAGGTTGGAGGTTCGAGACCTTCCGGGAGTGATGTGTTGCTTTTTTCTTTGTGCTGATAGCTTTGAAGATATGTTCTGATGATGGTGAGAGCAGAGTACGACTGTCTCCGTGGCGCAATTGGCTAGCGCGATCGGCTGTATACCGAAAGCTTGGAGGTTCGAGCCCAACCTGGGGTGGTGTAGCACTTTTTTTCTTTGGGCTGATAGCTTTGAAGATATGTTCTGATGGTGGTTAGAGTGGAGCAGGAATGTCTCCGTGGCGCAATTGGCTAGCACGTTCAGCCGTTAACCGAAAGGTTGGAGGTTCGAGCCCACCCGGTGGTGGTGCGGGATTTTTTTCTATGGGCTGATAGCTTTGAAGATATATTCTGATGGTGGTGAGAGTGGAGCAAGACTGTCTCCGTGGCGCAATGGGCTAGCGCGATCGGCTGTTAACCAAAATGTTGGAGTTTCAAGCCCACCCGGGGACGGTGTCTCGCTTTTTTTTCTTTGCACTGATAGCTTTGAAGATATTTTCTGATGGTGGTGAGAGTGGAGTACGACTGTCTCCGTGGCACAATTGGCTAGCACGAGCGGCTGTTAACAGAAAGGTTGGAGGTTCGAGCCCAACCGGGGGTGGTGCGGCGCTTTTTTTTCATTGTACTGATAGCTTTGAAGATATGTTCTGTTGGTGGTGAGAGTGGAGCAGGACTGTCTTCATGGCAAAATTGGCTAGCACGTTCAGCCGGTAACCGAAAGGTTGGAGGTTCGAGCCCACCCGGTGGTTGTGCGGGATTTTTTTCTATGGGCTGATAGCTTTGAAGATATGTTCTGATGGTGGTGAGAGTGAAGCAGGACTGTCTCCGTGGCGCAATTGGCTAGCGCGATCGACTGTTAACCGAAATGTTCGAGTTTTGAGCCCACCCGGGGACGGTGTGTCGCTTTTTTTTCTTTGCACTGATAGCTTTGAAGATATATTCTGATGGTGGTGAGAGTGGAGTACGACTGTCTCCGTGGCACAATTGGCTAGCGCGAGCGGCTGGTAACAGAAAGGTTGGAGGTTCGAGCCCAACCGGGGGTGGTGTGTCGCTTTTTCTTTCTTTGCGCTGATCGCTTTGAGGATATGCTCTGATGGTGGTGAGAGTGGAGCAGGACTGTCTCCGTGGCGCAATGGGCTAGCGCGATTGGCTGTTTACCGAAAGCTTGGAGGTTCGAGCCCACCTGGTGGTGGTGCAGCGCTTTTTTTCTTTGGGCTGATAGCTTTGAAGATATGTTCTCATGGTGGTGAGAGTGAAGCAGGACTGTCTCCGTGGCGAAATTGGCTAGCGCGATCGACTGTTAACCGAAAGGTTGGATGTTTGAGACCTCTCGGAAGTGGTGTGTTGCTTTTTTTTTCTTTGGGCTGATAGCTATGAAGATATGTTCTGATGGTGGTGAGAGTGGAACAGGACTGTCTCCATGGCGCAATTGGTTAGCGCGATCGGCTGTTAACCGAAAGGTTGGAGGTTCGAGCCCACCCGGTGGTGGTGCGGGCATTTTTTTCTGTGGGCTGATAGCTTTGAAGATATGTTCTGATGGTGGTGAGAGTCAAGCAGGACTGTCTCCGTGGCGCAATTGGCTAGCGCGATCGACTGTTAACCGAAAGGTTGGAGGTTCGAGCCCACCCGGTGGTGGTGCGGCGCTTTTTTTCTTTGGGCTGATAGCTTTGAAGATATGTTCTGATGGTGGTGAGAGTGGACCAGGCCTGTCTCCGTGGCGCAATCGGCTAGCGCGATCGGCTGTTACCCGAAAGTTTGGAGTTTCAAGCCCACCCGGGTACGGTGTGTCGCTTTTTTTTCTTTGCACTGATATCTTTGAAGATATGTTCTGATGGTGGTGAGAGTGGAGCACGACTGTCTCCGTGGCGCAATTGGCTAGCGCGATCGGCTGCTAACAGAAAGGTTGGAGGTTCGAGCCCACCCGGGGGTGGTGCGGCGCTTTTTTTCTTTGCGCTGATAGCTTTGAAGATATATTCTGATGGTGGTGAGAGTATAGCAGGACTGTCTCCGTGGCGCAATTGGCTAGCGCGATCAGCTGTTGACCGAGAGGTTGGAGGTTTGAGCCCTCCCGGGAGTGGTGTGTCGCTTTTTTCTTCGCGGTGATAGCTCTGAAAAATGTTCTGACGGGGGTGAGAGTGGAGCACGACTGTCTCTGTGGCGCAATTGGCTGGCGCGAACGGCTGTTAACCGGAACGTTCGAGGTTCGAGCCCACCCGGTGGTGGTGCGGTGCTTTTTTTCTTTGGGCTGATAGCTTTGAAGATATATTCTGATGGTGGTGAGAGTGGAGCAAGACTGTCTCCGTGGCGCAATGGGCTAGCGCGATCGGCTGTTAACCAAAATGTTGGAGTTTCAAGCCCACCCGGGGACGGTGTCTCGCTTTTTTTTCTTTGCACTGATAGCTTTGAAGATATGTTCTGATGGTGGTGAGAGTGGAGTACGACTGTCTCCGTGGCAATATTGGCTAGCGCGAGCGGCTGTAAACAGAAAGGTTGGAGGTTCGAGCCCAACCGGGGGTGGTGTGGCGCTTTTTTTCATTGCACTGATAGCTTTGAAGATATGTTCTGATGGTGGTGAGAGTGGAGCAGGACTGTCTCTATGGCGCAATTGGTTAGCGCGATCGGCTGTTAACTGAAAGGTTGGCGTTTCGAGCCCACCCGGGGACGGTGTGTCGCTTTTTTTTCTTTGCGCTGATAGCTTTGAGGATATGCTATGATTGTGGTGAGAGTAGAGCAGGACTGTCTCCGTGGCGCAATTGGCTAGCGCGATCAGCTGTTGACCGAGAGGTTGGAGGTTTGAGCCCTCCCGGGAGTGGTGTGTCGCTTTTTTCTTCGCGCTGATAGCTCTGAAGAAATGTTCTGACGGGTGTGAGAGTGGAGCACGACTGTCTCCGTGGCGCAATTGGCTGGCACGATCGGCCGTTAACCGAAACGTTCGAGGTTCGAGCCCATACGGTGGTGTGTCGTCGCATTTTTTTCTTTGGGCTGCTAGCTTTGAAGATATGTTCTGATGGTGGTGAGAGTAGAGCAGGACTGTCTCCGTGGCGCAATTGGCTAGCACGGTCGGCTGTTAACCGAAAGGTTGGAGGTTCGAGCCCTCCCGGGATAGGTGTGTTGCTTTTTTCTTTGCGCTGATACTTTGAAGATATGTTCTGATGGTGGTGAGAGAGGAGTAGGATTGTCTCCGTGGCGCAATTGGCTAGCGCGAACGGCTGTTAACCGAAAGCTTGGAGGTTCGAGGCCACTCGGGGGTGATGCGGCGCTTTTTTTCTTTGCGCTGATAGCTTTGAAGGTATGTTCTGATGGTGGTGAGAGTGGAGCAGGACTGTCTCCGAGGCGCCATTGGCTAGCGCAATCGGCTGTTAACCGAAAGGTTGGAGGTTCGAGCCCTCCCGGAAGTGGTGTGTTGCTTTTTTTTTCTTTGGGCTGATAGCTTTGAAGATATGTTCTGATGGTGGTTAGAGTGGAGCAGGAATGTCTCCGTGGCGCAATGGGCTAGCACGTTCTGCCGTTAACCGAAAGTTTGGAGGTTCGAGCCGACCCGGTGGTGGTGCGGGATTTTTTTTCTATGGGCTGATAGCTTTGAAGATATGTTCTGATGGTGGTGAGAGTGAAGCAGGACTGTCTCCATGGCGAAATTGGCTAGCGCGATCGACTGTTAACCGAAAGGTTGGAGGTTCGAGCCCACGCGGTGGTGGTGCGGCGCTTTTTTTCTTTGGGCTGATAGCTTTGAGGATATGCTCTGATGGTGGTGAGAGTGGAGCAGGAGTGTCTCCGTGGCGCAATTGGCTAGCGCGATCGGCTGTTAACCGAAAGCTTGGAGGTTCGAGGCCACCCGGGGGTGGTGCGGCGCTTTTTTTTCTTTGCGCTGATAGCTTTGAAGATATGTTCTGATGGTGGTGAGAGTAGAGCAGGACTCTCTCCGTGGCGCAATTGGCTAGCGCGATCGGCTGTTTACCGAAAGCTTGGAGGTTCGAGCCCACCCGGTGGTGGTGCAGCGCTTTTTTTCTTTGGGCTGATAGCTTTGAAGGTTATGTTCTGATGGTGGTAAGAGTGGAGCAGAAATGTCTCCGTGGCGCAATTGGCTAGCACGTTCAGCCGTTAACCGAAAGGTTGGAGGTTCGAGCCCACCCGGTGGTGGTGCGAGCTTTTTTTTCTATGGGCTGATAGCTTTGAAGATATGTTCTGATGGTGGTTAGAGTCAAGCAGGACTGTCTCCGTGGCGCAATTGGCTAGCGCGATCGACTGTTAACCGAAAGGTTGGAGGTTCGAGCCCACCCGGTGGTTGTGCGGCGCATTTTTCTTTGGGCTGATAGCTTTGAAGATATGTTCTGATGGAGGTGAGAGTGGAGCAGGACTGTCTCCGTGGCGCAATCGGCTAGCGCGATCGGCTGTTAACCGAAAGTGTCGAGTTTCAAGCCCACCCGGGGACGGTGTGTCGCTTTTTTCTCTTTGCACTGATATCTTTGAAGATATGTTCTGATGGTGGTGAGAGTGGAGCACGACTGTCTCCGTGGCGCAATTGGCTAGCGCGATCGTTTGTTAACAGAAAGGTTGGAGGTTCGAGCCCACCCGGGGGTGGTGCGGCGCTTTTTTTTCTTTGCGCTTATAGCTTTGAAGGTATGTTCTGATGGTGGTGAGAGTGGAGCAGGACTGTCTACGTGGCGCAATGGGCTAGCGCGATCGGCCGTTAACCGAAAACTTGGAGTTTCTAGCCTACCCGGTAGTGGTGCGGCGCTTTTTTTTCTTTGGGCTGATAACTTTGAAGATATGTTCTGATGGTGGTGAGAGTATAGCATTGACTGTCTCCGTGGCGCAATGGGTTAGCGCGATCGGCTGTTAACCGAAAGCTTGGAGGTTCGAGCCCACCCGGGGGTGGTGCGGCGCTTTTTGTTCTTTGCGCTGATAGCTTTGAAGATATGTTCTGATGGTGGTGAGAGTATAGCAGGACTGTCTCCGTGGCGCAATTGGCTAAGCGATCAGCTCTTGACCGAGAGGTTGGAGGTTTGAGCCCACCCGGGGACGTTGTGTCGCTTTTCTCTTTGCGCTGATAGCTTCGAAGATATGTTCTCACGGTTGTGAGAGTGGAGCACGACTATCTCTGTGCCGCAATTGGCTAGCGCGATCGGCTGTTAACCGAAAGGTTGGAGGTTCGAGCCCACCCAGTGGTGGTGCGGCGCTTCTTTTTCTTTGAGCTGATAGCTTTGGAGAAATGTTGTGACGGTGGTGAGATTGGAGCACGACTATCTCCGTGGCGCAATTGGCTAGCACGTTCGGCTGTCAACCGAACAATTGAAGTTTCGAGCCCTCCCGGGAGTGGTGTGTCACTTTTTTCTTCGCGCTGATAGCTCTGAAGATATGTTCTGATGGTGGTGAGAGTGGAGTACGACTGTCTCCGTGGCACAATTGGATAGCGCGAGCGGCTGTTAACAGAAAGGTTGGAGGTTGGAGCCCACCCGGTGGTGGTGCGGCGCTTTTTTTCTTTGGGCTGATAGCTTTGAGGATATGCTCTGATGGTGGTGAGAGTGGAGCAGGACTGTCTCCGTGGCGCAATTGGCTAGCGCGATCGGCTGTTAACCGAAAGCTTGGAGGTTCGAGGCCACCCGGGGGTGGTGCGGCGCTTTTTTTTCTTTGCGCTGATAGCTTTGAAGATATGTTCTGATGGTGGTGAGAGTGGAGTACGACTGTCTCCGTGGCACAATTGGCTAGCGCGAGCGGCTGTTAACAGAAAGGTTGGAGGTTCGAGCCCACCCGGTGGTGGTGCGGCGCTTTTTTTCTTTGGGCTGATAGCTTTGAGGATATGCTCTGATGGTGGTGAGAGTGGAGCAGGACTGTCTCCGTGGCGCAATTGGCTAGCGCGATCGGCTGTTAACCGAAAGCTTGGAGGTTCGAGGCCACCCGGGGGTGGTGCGGCGCTTTTTTTTCTTTGCGCTGATAGCTTTGAAGATATGTTCTGATGGTGGTGAGAGTAGAGCAGGACTCTCTCCGTGGCGCAATTGGCTAGCGCGATCGGCTGTTTACCGAACGCTTGGAGGTTCGAGCCCACCCGGTGGTGGTGCAGCGCTTTTTTTCTTTGGGCTGATAGCTTTGAAGGTATGTTCTGATGGTGGTAAGAGTGAAGCAGGACTGTCTCCGTGGCGCAATCGGCTAGCGCGATCGGCTGTTAACCGAAAGTTTGGAGTTTCAAGCCCACCCGGGGACGGTGTGTCGCTTTTTTCTCTTTGCACTGATATCTTTGAAGATATGTTCTGATGGTGGTGAGAGTGGAGCACGACTGTCTCCGTGGCGCAATTGGCTAGCGCGATCGTTTGTTAACAGAAAGGTTGGAGGTTCGAGCCCACCCGGGGGTGGTGCGGCGCTTTTTTTTCTTTGCGCTGATAGCTTCGAAGGTATGTTCTGATGGTGGTGAGAGTAGAGCAGGACTGTCTACGTGGCGCAATGGGCTAGCGCGATCGGCCGTTAACCGAAAACTTGGAGTTTCTAGCCTACCCGGTAGTGGTGCGGCGCTTTTTTTTTCTTTGGGCTGATAACTTTGAAGATATGTTCTGATGGTGGTGAGATGGCAGCAGGACTGTCTCCGTGGCGCAATTGGTTAGCGCGATCGGCTGTTAACCGAAAGCTTGGAGGTTCGAGCCCACCCGGGGGTGGTGCGGCGCTTTTTTTTCTTTGCGCTGATAGCTTTGAAGATATGTTCTGATGGTGGTGAGAGTATAGCAGTGACTGTCTCCGTGGCGCAATGGGTTAGCGCGATCGGCTGTTAACCGAAAGCTTGGAGGTTCGAGCCCACCCGGGGGTGGTGCGGCGCTTTTTGTTCTTTGCGCTGATAGCTTTGAAGATATGTTCTGATGGTGGTGAGAGTATAGCAGGACTGTCTCCGTGGCGCAATTGGCTAGAGCGATCAGCTGTTGACCGAGAGGTTGGAGTTTTGAGCCCACCCGGGGACGTTGTGTCGCTTTTCTCTTTGCGCTGATAGCTTCGAAGATATGTTCTCACGGTTGTGAGAGTGGAGCACGACTATCTCTGTGCCGCAATTGGCTAGCGCAATCGGCTGTTAACCGAAAGGTTGGAGGTTCGAGCCCACCCGGTGGTGGTGCGGCGCTTCTTTTTCTTTGAGCTGACAGCTTTGGAGAAATGTTGTGACGGTGGTGAGATTGGAGCACGACTATCTCCGTGGCGCAATTGGCTAGCACGTTCGGCTGTCAACCGAACAATTGAAGTTTCGAGCCCTCCCGGGAGTGGTGTGTCGCTTTTTTCTTCGCGCTGATAGCTCTGAAGATATGTTCTGATGGTGGTGAGAGTGGAGTACGACTGTCTCCGTGGCACAATTGGCTAGCGCGAGCGGCTGTTAACAGAAAGGTTGGAGGTTCGAGCCCAACCGGGGGTGGTGCGGCGCTTTTTTTCATTGCACTGATAGCTTTGAAGATATGTTCTGATGGTGGTGAGAGCGGAGCAGGACTGTCTCCATGGCGCAATTGGTTAGCGCGATCGGCTGTTAACCGAAAGGTTGGAGTTTCGAGCCCACCCGGGGACGGTGTGTCGCTTTTTTTTCTTTGTGCTGATAGCTTTGATGATATGCTCTGATGGTGGTGAGAGTGGAGCAGGACTGTCTCCGTGGCGCAATGGGCTAGCGCGATCGGCTGTTAACCGAAAGCTTGGAGGTTCGAGCCCACCCGGGGGTGGTGCGGCGCTTTTTTTTCTTTGCACTGATAGCTTTGAAGAAATGTTCTGATGGTGGTGAGAGTAGAGCACGACTGTCTCCGTGGCGCAATGGGCTAGCGTGATCGGCTGTTAACCGAAAGCTTAGAGTTTCGAGCCCACCCGGGGACGGTGTGTCGCTTTTTTTCTTTGCGCTGATAGCTTTGAAGATATGTTCTGATGGTGGTGAGAGTAAAGCAGGACTGTCTCCATGGCGCAATTGGTTAGCGCGATCGGCTGTTAACCAAAAGGTTGGAGTTTCGAGCCCACCCGGGGACGGTGTGTCGCTTTTTTTTCTTTGCGCTGATAGCTTTGATGATATGCACTGATGGTGGTGAGAGTCGAGCAGGACTGTCTCCGTGGCGCATTGGGCTAGCGCGATCGGCTGTTAACCGAAAGCTTGGAGTTTCTAGCCCACCCGGGGACGGTGTGTCGCTTTTTTTTCTCTTTGCGCTGATAGCTTCGAAGATATGTTCTGATGGTGGGGAGAGATGAGCACGACTGTCTCTGTGCCGCAATTGGCTAGCGCAATCGGCTGTTAACCGAAAGGTTGGAGGTTCGAGCCCACCCGGTGGTGGTGCGGCGCTTCTTTTTCTTTGAGCTGATAGCTTTGGAGAAATGTTGTGACGGTGGTGAGATTGGAGCACGACTATCTCCGTGGCGCAATTGGCTAGCACGTTCGGCTGTCAACCGAAAAATTGAAGTTTCGAGCTCTCCCGGGAGTGGTGTGTCGCTTTTTTCTTCGCGCTGATAGCTCTGAAGATATGTTCTGATGGTGGTGAGATGGCAGCAGGACTGTCTCCGTGGCGCAATTGGTTAGCGCGATCGGCAGTTAACCGAAAGCTTGGAGGTTCGAGCCCACCCCGGGGTGGTGCGGCGCTTTTTTTTCTTTGCGCTGATAGCTTTGAAGATATGTTCTGATGATGGTGAGAGTATAGCATTGACTGTCTCCGTGGCGCAATGGGTTAGCGCGATCGGCTGTTAACCGAAAGCTTGGAGGTTCGAGCCCACCCGGGGGTGGTGCGGCGCTTTTTGTTCTTTGCGCTGATAGCATTGAAGATATGTTCTGATGGTGGTGAGAGTATAGCAGGACTGTCTCCGTGGCGCAATTGGCTAGAGCGATCAGCTGTTGACCGAGAGGTTGGAGGTTTGAGCCCACCAGGGGGTGGTGCGGCGCTTTTTTTTCTTTGCACTGATAGCTTTGAAGAAATGTTCTGATGGTGGTGAGAGTAGAGCACGACTGTCTCCGTGGCGCAATGGGCTAGCGCGATAGGCTGTTAACCGAAAGCTTGGAGTTTCGAGCCCACCCGGGGACGGTGTGTCGCTTTTTTTCTTTGCGCTGATAGCTTTGAAGATATGTTCTGATGGTGGTGAGAGTGGAGCAGGACTGTCTCCATGGCGCAATTGGTTAGCGCGATCGGCTGTTAACCAAAAGGTTGGAGTTTCGAGCCCACCCGGGGACGGTGTGTCGCTTTTTTTTCTTTGCGCTGATAGCTTTGATGATATGCTCTGATGGTGGTGAGAGTCGAGCAGGACTGTCTCCGTGGCGCATTGGGCTAGCGCGATCGGCTGTTAACCGAAAGCTTGGAGTTTCAAGCCCACCCGGGGACGGTGTGTCGCTTTTTTCTCTTTGCACTGATATCTTTGAAGATATGTTCTGATGGTGGTGAGAGTGGAGCACGACTGTCTCCGTGGCGCAATTGGCTAGCGCGATCGTTTGTTAACAGAAAGGTTGGAGGTTCGAGCCCACCCGGGGGTGGTGCGGCGCTTTTTTTTCTTTGCGCTGATAGCTTTGAAGGTATGTTCTGATGGTGGTGAGAGTAAAGCAGGACTGTCTACGTGGCGCAATTGGCTAGCGCGATCGGCCGTTAACCGAAAACTTGGAGTTTCTAGCCTACCCGGTAGTGGTGCTGCGCTTTTTTTTCTTTGGGCTGATAACTTTGAAGATATGTTCTGATGGTGGTGAGATGGCAGCAGGACTGTCTCCGTGGCGCAATTGGTTAGCGCGATCGGCTGTTAACCGAAAGCTTGGAGGTTCGAGCCCACCCGGGGGTGGTGCGGTGCTTTTTTTTCTTTGCGCTGATAGCTTTGAAGATATGTTCTGATGGTGGTGAGAGTATAGCATTGACTGTCTCCGTGGCGCAATGGGGTAGCGCGATCGGCTGTTAACCGAAAGCTTGGAGGTTCGAGCCCACCCGGAGGTGGTGCGGCGCTTTTTGTTCTTTGCGCTGATAGCTTTGAAGATATGTTCTGATGGTGGTGAGAGTATAGCAGGACTGTCTCCGTGGCGCAATTGGCTAGAGCGATCAGCTGTTGACCGAGAGGTTGGAGGTTTGAGCCCACCCGGGGACGTTGTGTCGCTTTTCTCTTTGCGCTGATAGCTTCGAAGATATGTTCTCACGGTTGTGAGAGTGGAGCACGACTATCTCTGTGCCGCAATTGGCTAGCGCGATCGGCTGTTAACCGAAAGGTTGGAGGTTTGAGCCCACCCGGGAGTGGTGTGTCGCTTTTTTCTTCGCGCTGATAGCTCTGAAGATATGTTCTGATGGTGGTGAGAGTGGAGTACGACTGTCTCCGTGGCACAATTGGCTAGCGCGAGCGGCTGTAAACAGAAAGGTTGGAGGTTCGAGCCCAACCGGGGGTGGTGCGGCGCTTTTTTTCATTGCACTGATAGCTTTGAAGATATGTTCTGATGGTGGTGAGAGCGGAGCAGGACTGTCTCCGTGGCGCAATTGGCTAGCGCGATCGGCTGTTAACCGAAAGCTTGGAGGTTCGAGGCCACCCGGGGGTGGTGCGGCGCTTCTTTTTCTTTGCGCTGATAGCTTTGAAGATATGTTCTGATGGTGGTGAGAGTGGAGTACGACTGTCTCCGTGGCACAATTGGCTAGCGCGAGCGGCTGTTAACAGAAAGGTTGGAGGTTCGAGCCCACCCGGTGGTGGTGCGGCGCTTTTTTTCTTTGGGCTGATAGCTTTGAGGATATGCTCTGATGGTGGTGAGAGTGGAGCAGGACTGTCTCCGTGGCGCAATTGGCTAGCGCGATCGGCTGTTAACCGAAAGCTTGGAGGTTCGAGGCCACCCGGGGGTGGTGCGGCGCTTTTTTTCTTTGCGCTGATAGCTTTGAAGATATGTTCTGATGGTGGTGAGAGTAGAGCAGGACTCTCTCCGTGGCGCAATTGGCTAGCGCGATCGGCTGTTTACCGAAAGCTTGGAGGTTCGAGCCCACCCGGTGGTGGTGCAGCGCTTTTTTTCTTTGGGCTGATAGCTTTGAAGGTATGTTCTGATGGTGGTAAGAGTGGAGCAGGACTGTCTCCGTGGCGCAATCGGCTAGCGCGATCGGCTGTTAACCGAAAGTTTGGAGTTTCAAGCCCACCCGGGGACGGTGTGTCGCTTTTTTCTCTTTGCACTGATATCTTTGAAGATATGTTCTGATGGTGGTGAGAGTGGAGCACGACTGTCTCCGTGGCGCAATTGGCTAGCGCGATCGTTTGTTAACAGAAAGGTTGGAGGTTCGAGCCCACCCGGGGGTGGTGCGGCGCTTTTTTTTCTTTGCGCTGATAGCTTTGAAGGTATGTTCTGATGGTGGTGAGAGTATAGCAGGACTGTCTCCGTGGCGCAATTGGCTAGAGCGATCAGCTGTTGACCGAGAGGTTGGAGTTTTGAGCCCACCCGGGGACGTTGTGTCGCTTTTCTCTTTGCGCTGATAGCTTCGAAGATATGTTCTCACGGTTGTGAGAGTGGAGCACGACTATCTCTGTGCCGCAATTGGCTAGCGCGATCGGCTGTTAACCGAAAGGTTGGAGGTTCGAGCCCACCCGGTGGTGGTGCGGCGCTTCTTTTTCTTTGAGCTGACAGCTTTGGAGAAATGTTGTGACGGTGGTGAGATTGGAGCACGACTATCTCCGTGGCGCAATTGGCTAGCACGTTCGGCTGTCAACCGAACAATTGAAGTTTCGAGCCCTCCCGGGAGTGGTGTGTCGCTTTTTTCTTCGCGCTGATAGCTCTGAAGATATGTTCTGATGGTGGTGAGAGTGGAGTACGACTGTCTCCGTGGCACAATTGGCTAGCGCGAGCGGCTGTTAACAGAAAGGTTGGAGGTTCGAGCCCAACCGGGGGTGGTGCGGCGCTTTTTTTCATTGCACTGATAGCTTTGAAGATATGTTCTGATGGTGGTGAGAGCGGAGCAGGACTGTCTCCATGGCGCAATTGGTTAGCGCGATCGGCTGTTAACCGAAAGGTTGGAGTTTCGAGCCCACCCGGGGACGGTGTGTCGCTTTTTTTTCTTTGTGCTGATAGCTTTGATGATATGCTCTGATGGTGGTGAGAGTGGAGCAGGACTGTCTCCGTGGCGCAATGGGCTAGCGCGATCGGCTGTTAACCGAAAGCTTGGAGGTTCGAGCCCACCCGGGGGTGGTGCGGCGCTTTTTTTTCTTTGCACTGATAGCTTTGAAGAAATGTTCTGGTGGTGGTGAGAGTAGAGCACGACTGTCTCCGTGGCGCAATGGGCTAGCGTGATCAGCTGTTAACCGAAAGCTTAGAGTTTCGAGCCCACCCGGGGACGGTGTGTCGCTTTTTTTCTTTGCGCTGATAGCTTTGAAGATATGTTCTGATGGTGGTGAGAGTAAAGCAGGACTGTCTCCATGGCGCAATTGGTTAGCGCGATCGGCTGTTAACCAAAAGGTTGGAGTTTCGAGCCCACCCGGGGACGGTGTGTCGCTTTTTTTTCTTTGCGCTGATAGCTTTGATGATATGCACTGATGGTGGTGAGAGTCGAGCAGGACTGTCTCCGTGGCGCATTGGGCTAGCGCGATCGGCTGTTAACCGAAAGCTTGGAGTTTCTAGCCCACCCGGGGACGGTGTGTCGCTTTTTTTTCTCTTTGCGCTGATAGCTTCGAAGATATGTTCTGATGGTGGGGAGAGATGAGCACGACTGTCTCTGTGCCGCAATTGGCTAGCGCAATCGGCTGTTAACCGAAAGGTTGGAGGTTCGAGCCCACCCGGTGGTGGTGCGGCGCTTCTTTTTCTTTGAGCTGATAGCTTTGGAGAAATGTTGTGACGGTGGTGAGATTGGAGCACGACTATCTCCGTGGCGCAATTGGCTAGCACGTTCGGCTGTCAACCGAAAAATTGAAGTTTCGAGCTCTCCCGGGAGTGGTGTGTCGCTTTTTTCTTCGCGCTGATAGCTCTGAAGATATGTTCTGATGGTGGTGAGATGGCAGCAGGGCTGTCTCCGTGGCGCAATTGGTTAGCGCGATCGGCAGTTAACCGAAAGCTTGGAGGTTCGAGCCCACCCCGGGGTGGTGCGGCGCTTTTTTTTCTTTGCGCTGATAGCTTTGAAGATATGTTCTGATGATGGTGAGAGTATAGCATTGACTGTCTCCGTGGCGCAATGGGTTAGCGCGATCGGCTGTTAACCGAAAGCTTGGAGGTTCGAGCCCACCCGGGGGTGGTGCGGCGCTTTTTGTTCTTTGCGCTGATAGCTTTGAAGATATGTTCTGATGGTGGTGAGAGTATAGCAGGACTGTCTCCGTGGCGCAATTGGCTAGAGCGATCAGCTGTTGACCGAGAGGTTGGAGGTTTGAGCCCACCAGGGGGTGGTGCGGCGCTTTTTTTTCTTTGCACTGATAGCTTTGAAGAAATGTTCTGATGGTGGTGAGAGTAGAGCACGACTGTCTCCGTGGCGCAATGGGCTAGCGCGATAGGCTGTTAACCGAAAGCTTGGAGTTTCGAGCCCACCCGGGGACGGTGTGTCGCTTTTTTTCTTTGCGCTGATAGCTTTGAAGATATGTTCTGATGGTGGTGAGAGTGGAGTACGACTGTCTCCGTGGCACAATTGGCTAGCGCGAGCGGCTGTTAACAGAAAGGTTGGAGGTTCGAGCCCACCAGGTGGTGGTGCGGCGCTTTTTTTCTTTGGGCTGATAGCTTTGAGGATATGCTCTGATGGTGGTGAGAGTGGAGCAGGACTGTCTCCGTGGCGCAATTGGCTAGCGCGATCGGCTGTTAACCGAAAGCTTGGAGGTTCGAGGCCACCCGGGGCTGGTGCGGCGCTTTTTTTTCTTTGCGCTGATAGCTTTGAAGATATGTTCTGATGGTGGTGAGAGTAGAGCAGGACTCTCTCCGTGGCGCAATTGGCTAGCGCGATCGGCTGTTTACCGAAAGCTTGGAGGTTCGAGCCCACCCGGTGGTGGTGCAGCGCTTTTTTTCTTTGGGCTGATAGCTTTGAAGGTATGTTCTGATGGTGGTAAGAGTGGAGCAGGACTGTCTCCGTGGCGCAATCGGCTAGCGCGATCGGCTGTTAACCGAAAGTTTGGAGTTTAAGCCCACCCGGGGACGGTGTGTCGCTTTTTTCTCTTTGCACTGATATCTTTGAAGATATGTTCTGATGGTGGTGAGAGTGGAGCACGACTGTCTCCGTGGCGCAATTGGCTAGCGCGATCGTTTGTTAACAGAAAGGTTGGAGGTTCGAGCCCACCCGGGGGTGGTGCGGCGCTTTTTTTTCTTTGCGCTGATAGCTTTGAAGGTATGTTCTGATGGTGGTGAGAGTAGAGCAGGACTGTCTACGTGGCGCAATGGGCTAGCGCGATCGGCCGTTAACCGAAAACTTGGAGTTTCTAGCCTACCCGGTAGTGGTGCGGCGCTTTTTTTTCTTTCGGCTGATAACTTTGAAGATATGTTCTGATGGTGGTGAGATGGCAGCAGGACTGTCTCCGTGGCGCAATTGGTTAGCGCGATCGGCTGTTAACCGAAAGCTTGGAGGTTCGAGCCCACCCGGGGGTGGTGCGGCGCTTTTTTTCTTTGCGCTGATAGCTTTGAAGATATGTTCTGATGGTGGTGAGAGTATAGCATTGACTGTCTCCGTGGCGCAATGGGTTAGCGCGATCGGCTGTTAACCGAAAGCTTGGAGGTTCGAGCCCACCTGGGGGTGGTGCGGCGCTTTTTGTTCTTTGCGCTGATAGCTTTGAAGATATGTTCTGATGGTGGTGAGAGTATAGCAGGACTGTCTCCGTGGCGCAATTGGCTAGAGCGATCAGCTGTTGACCGAGAGGTTGGAGTTTTGAGCCCACCCGGGGACGTTGTGTCGCTTTTCTCTTTGCGCTGATAGCTTCGAAGATATGTTCTCACGGTTGTGAGAGTGGAGCACGACTATCTCTGTGCCGCAATTGGCTAGCGCGATCGGCTGTTAACTTAAAGGTTGGAGGTTCGAGCCCACCCGGTGGTGGTGCGGCGCTTCTTTTTCTTTGAGCTGATAGCTTTGGAGAAATGTTGTGACGGTGGTGAGATTGGAGCACGACTATCTCCGTGGCGCAATTGGCTAGCACGTTCGGCTGTCAACCGAACAATTGAAGTTTCGAGCCCTCCCGGGAGTGGTGTGTCGCTTTTTTCTTCGCGCTGATAGCTCTGAAGATATGTTCTGATGGTGGTGAGAGTGGAGTACGACTGTCTCCGTGGCACAATTGGCTAGCGCGAGCGGCTGTTAACAGAAAGGTTGGAGGTTCGAGCCCAACCGGGGGTGGTGTGGCGCTTTTTTTCATTGCACTGATAGCTTTGAAGATATGTTCTGATGGTGGTGAGAGCGGAGCAGGACTGTCTCCATGGCGCAGTTGGTTAGCGCGATCGGCTGTTAACCGAAAGGTTGGAGTTTCGAGCCCACCCGGGGACGGTGTGTCGCTTTTTTTTCTTTGTGCTGATAGCTTTGATGATATGCTCTGATGGTGGTGAGAGTGGAGCAGGACTGTCTCCGTGGCGCAATGGGCTAGCGCGATCGGCTGTTAACCGAAAGCTTGGAGGTTCGAGCCCACCCGGGGGTGGTGCGGCGCTTTTTTTTCTTTGCACTGATAGCTTTGAAGAAATGTTCTGATGGTGGTGAGAGTAGAGCACGACTGTCTCCGTGGCGCAATGGGCTAGCGCGATCGGCTGTTAACCGAAAGCTTGGAGTTTCGAGCCCACCCGGGGACGGTGTGTCGCTTTTTTTTCTTTGCGCTGATAGCTTTGAAGATATGTTCTGATGGTGGTGAGAGTGGAGCAGGACTGTCTCCATGGCGCAATTGGTTAGCGCGATCGGCTGTTAACCAAAAGGTTGGAGTTTCGAGCCCACCCGTGACGGTGTGTCGCTTTTTTTTCTTTGCGCTGATAGCTTTGATGATATGCTCTGATGGTGGTGAGAGTCGAGCAGGACTGTCTCCGTGGCGCATTGGGCTAGCGCGATCGGCTGTTAACCGAAAGCTTGGAGTTTCTAGCCCACCCGGGGACGGTGTGTCGCTTTTTTTTCTCTTTGCGCTGATAGCTTCGAAGATATGTTCTGATGGTGGTGAGAGTATAGCAGGACTGTCTCCGTGGCGCAATTGGCTAGCGCAATCGGCTGTTAACCGAAAGGTTGGAGGTTCGAGCCCACCCGGTGGTGGTGCGGCGCTTTTTTTTCTTTGCACTGATAGCTTTGGAGAAATGTTGTGACGGTGGTGAGATTGGAGCACGACTATCTCCGTGGCGCAATTGGCTAGCACGTTCGGCTGTCAACCGAAAAATTGAAGTTTCTAGCTCTCCCGGGAGTGGTGTGTCGCTTTTTTCTTCGCGCTGATAGCTCTGAAGATATGTTCTGATGGTGGTGAGATGGCAGCAGGACTGTCTCCGTGGCGCAATTGGTTAGCGCGATCGGCAGTTAACCGAAAGCTTGGAGGTTCGAGCCCACCCCGGGGTGGTGCGGCGCTTTTTTTTCTTTGCGCTGATAGCTTTGAAGATATGTTCTCATGGTGGTGAGAGTATAGCATTGACTGTCTCCGTGGCGCAATGGGTTAGCGCGATCGGCTGTTAACCGAAAGCTTGGAGGTTCGAGCCCACCCGGGGGTGGTGCGGCGCTTTTTTTTCTTTGGGCTGATAACTTTGAAGATATGTTCTGATGGTGGTGAGATGGCAGCAGGACTGTCTCCGTGGCGCAATTGGTTAGCGCGATCGGCTGTTAACCGAAAGCTTGGAGGTTCGAGCCCACCCGGGGGTGGTGCGGCGCTTTTTTTTCTTTGCGCTGATAGCTTTGAAGATATGTTCTGATGGTGGTGAGAGTATAGCATTGACTGTCTCCGTGGCGCAATGGGTTAGCGCGATCGGCTGTTAACCGAAAGCTTGGAGGTTCGAGCCCACCCGGGGGTGGTGCGGCGCTTTTTGTTCTTTGCGCTGATAGCTTTGAAGATATGTTCTGATGGTGGTGAGAGTATAGCAGGACTGTCTCCGTGGCGCAATTGGCTAGAGCGATCAGCTGTTGACCGAGAGGTTGGAGGTTTGAGCCCACCCGGGGACGTTGTGTCGCTTTTCTCTTTGCGCTGATAGCTTCGAAGATATGTTCTCACGGTTGTGAGAGTGGAGCACGACTATCTCTGTGCCGCAATTGGCTAGCGCGACCGGCTGTTAACCGAAAGGTTGGAGGTTCGAGCCCACCCGGTGGTGGTGCGGCGCTTCTTTTTCTTTGAGCTGATAGCTTTGGAGAAATGTTGTGACGGTGGTAAGATTGGAGCACGACTATCTCCGTGGCGCAATTGGCTAGCACGTTGGGCTGTCAACCGAACAATTGAAGTTTCGAGCCCTCCCGGGAGTGGTGTGTCGCTTTTTTCTTCGCGCTGATAGCTCTGAAGATATGTTCTGATGGTGGTGAGAGTGGAGTACGACTGTCTCCGTGGCACAATTGGCTAGCGCGAGCGGCTGTTAACAGAAAGGTTGGAGGTTCGAGCCCAACCGGGGGTGGTGCGGCGCTTTTTTTCATTGCACTGATAGCTTTGAAGATATGTTCTGATGGTGGTGAGAGTGGAGCAGGACTGTCTCCATGGCGCAATTGGTTAGCGCGATCGGCTGTTAACCGAAAGGTTGGAGTTTCGAGCCCACCCGGGGACGGTGTGTCGCTTTTTTTTCTTTGCGCTGATAGCTTTGATGATATGCTCTGATGGTGGAGAGAGTGGAGCAGGACTGTCTCCGTGGCGCAATGGGCTAGCGCGATCGGCTGTTAACCGAAAGCTTGGAGGTTCGAGCCCACCCGGGGGTGGTGCGGCGCTTTTTTTTCTTTGCACTGATAGCTTTGAAGAAATGTTCTGATGGTGGTGAGATGGCAGCAGGACTGTCTCCGTGGCGCAATTGGTTAGCGCGATCGGCTGTTAACCGAAAGCTTGGAGGTTCGAGCCCACCCGGGGGTGGTGCGGCGCTTTTTTTTCTTTGCGCTGATAGCTTTGAAGACATGTTCTGATGGTGGTGAGAGTATAGCATTGACTGTCTCCGTGGCGCAATGGGTTAGCGCGATCGGCTGTTGACCGAAAGCTTGGAGGTTCGAGCCCACCCGGGGGTGGTGCGGCGCTTTTTGTTCTTTGCGCTGATAGCTTTGAAGATATGTTCTGATGGTGGTGAGAGTATAGCAGGACTGTCTCCGTGGCGCAATTGGCTAGAGCGATCAGCTGTTGACCGAGAGGTTGGAGGTTTGAGCCCACCCGGGGACGTTGTGTCGCTTTTCTCTTTGCGCTGATAGCTTCGAAGATATGTTCTCACGGTTGTGAGAGTGGAGCACGACTATCTCTGTGCCGCAATTGGCTAGCGCGATCGGCTGTAAACCGAAAGGTTGGAGGTTCGAGCCCACCCGGTGGTGGTGCGGCGCTTCTTTTTCTTTGAGCTGATAGCTTTGGAGAAATGTTGTGACGGTGGTGAGATTGGAGCACGAGTATCTCCGTGGCGCAATTGGCTAGCACGTTCGGCTGTCAACCGAACAATTGAAGTTTCGAGCCCTCCCGGGAGTGGTGTGTCGCTTTTTTCTTTGCGCTGATAGCTTTGAAGATATGTTCTGATGGTGGTGAGAGTAGAGCAGGACTCTCTCCGTGGCGCAATTGGCTAGCGCGATCGGCTGTTTACCGAAAGCTTGGAGGTTCGAGCCCACCCGGTGGTGGTGCAGCGCTTTTTTTTTGGGCTGATAGCTTTGAAGGTATGTTCTGATGGTGGTAAGAGTGGAGCAGGAATGTCTCCGTGGCGCAATTGGCTAGCACGTTCAGCCGTTAACCGAAAGGTTGGAGGTTCGAGCCCACCCGGTGGTGGTGCGAGCTTTTTTTTCTATGGGCTGATAGCTTTGAAGATATGTTCTGATGGTGGTTAGAGTCAAGCAGGACTGTCTCCGTGGCGCAATTGGCTAGCGCGATCGACTGTTAACCGAAAGGTTGGAGGTTCGAGCCCACCCGGTGGTTGTGCGGCGCATTTTTCTTTGGGCTGATAGCTTCGAAGATATGTTCTGATGGAGGTGAGAGTGGAGCAGGACTGTCTCCGTGGCGCAATCGGCTAGCGCGATCGGCTGTTAACCGAAAGTTTGGAGTTTCAAGCCCACCCGGGGACGGTGTGTCGCTTTTTTCTCTTTGCACTGATATCTTTGAAGATATGTTCTGATGGTGGTGAGAGTGGAGCACGACTGTCTCCGTGGCGCAATTGGCTAGCGCGATCGTTTGTTAACAGAAAGGTTGGAGGTTCGAGCCCACCCGGGGGTGGTGCGGCGCTTTTTTTTCTTTGCGCTGATAGCTTTGAAGGTATGTTCTGATGGTGGTGAGAGTAGAGCAGGACTGTCTACGTGGCGCAATGGGCTAGCGCGATCGGCCGTTAACCGAAAACTTGGAGTTTCTAGCCTACCCGGTAGTGGTGCGGCGCTTTTTTTTCTTTGGGCTGATAACTTTGAAGATATGTTCTGATGGTGGTGAGATGGCAGCAGGACTGTCTCCGTGGCGCAATTGGTTAGCGCAATCGGCTGTTAACCGAAAGCTTGGAGGTTCGAGCCCACCCGGGGGTGGTGCGGCGCTTTTTTTTCTTTGCGCTGATAGCTTTGAAGATATGTTCTGATGGTGGTGAGAGTATAGCATTGACTGTCTCCGTGGCGCAATGGGTTAGCGCGATCGGCTGTTAACCGAAAGCTTGGAGGTTCGAGCCCACCCGGGGGTGGTGCGGTGCTTTTTGTTCTTTGCGCTGATAGCTTTGAAGATATGTTCTGATGGTGGTGAGAGTATAGCAGGACTGTCTCCGTGGCGCAATTGGCTAGAGTGATCAGCTGTTGACCGAGAGGTGGGAGGTTTGAGCCCACCCGGGGACGTTGTGTCGCTTTTCTCTTTGCGCTGATAGCTTCGAAGATATGTTCTCACGGTGGTGAGAGTGGAGCACGACTATCTCTGTGCCGCAATTGGCTAGCGCGATTGGCTGTTAACCGAAAGGTTGGAGGTTCGAGCCCACCCGGTGGTGGTGCGGCGCTTCTTTTTCTTTGAGCTGATAGCTTTGGAGAAATGTTGTGACGGTGGTGAGATTGGAGCACGACTATCTCCGTGGCGCAATTGGCTAGCACGTTCGGCTGTCAACCGAAAAATTGAAGTTTCGAGCCCTCCCGGGAGTGGTGTGTCGCTTTTTTCTTCGCGCTGATAGCTCTGAAGATATGTTCTGATGGTGGTGAGAGTGGAGTACGACTGTCTCCGTGGCACAATTGGCTAGCGCGAGCGGCTGTTAACAGAAAGGTTGGAGGTTCGAGCCCAACCGGGGGTGGTGCGGCGCTTTTTTCATTGCACTGATAGCTTTGAAGATATGTTCTGATGGTGGTGAGAGCGGAGCAGGACTGTCTCCATGGCGCAATTGGTTAGCGCGATCGGCTGTTAACCGAAAGGTTGGAGTTTCGAGCCCACCCGGGGACGGTGTGTCGCTTTTTTTTCTTTGCGCTGATAGCTTTGATGATATGCTCTGATGGTGGTGAGAGTGGAGCAGGACTGTCTCCGTGGCGCAATGGGCTAGCGCGATCGGCTGCTAACCGAAAGCTTGCAGGTTCGAGCCCACCCGGGGGTGGTGCGGCGCTTTTTTTTCTTTGCACTGATGGCTTTGAAGAAATGTTCTGATGGTGGTGAGAGTAGAGCACGACTGTCTCCGTGGCGCAATGGGCTAGCGCGATCGGCTGTTAACCGAAAGCTTGGAGTTTCGAGCCCACCCGGGGACGGTGTGTCGCTTTTTTTCTTTGCGCTGATAGCTTTGAAGATATGTTCTGATGGTGGTGAGAGTGGAGCAGGACTGTCTCCATGGCGCAATTGGTTAGCGCGATCGGCTGTTAACCAAAAGGTTGGAGTTTCGAGCCCACCCGGGGACGGTGTGTCGCTTTTTTTTTCTTTGCGCTGATAGCTTTGATGATATGCTCTGATGGTGGTGAGAGTCGAGCAGGACTGTCTCCGTGGCGCATTGGGCTAGCGCGATCGGCTGTTAACCGAAAGCTTGGAGTTTCGAGCCCACCCGGGGACAGTGTGTCGCTTTTTTTTCTCTTTGCGCTGATAGCTTCGAAGATATGTTCTGATGGTGGGGAGAGATGAGCACGACTGTCTCTGTGCCGCAATTGGCTAGCGCGATCGGCTGTTGACCGAAAGGTTGGAGGTTCGAGCCCACCCGGTGGTGGTGCGGCGCTTCTTTTTCTTTGAGCTGATAGCTTTGGAGAAATGTTGTGACGGTGGTGAGATTGGAGCACGACTATCTCCGTAGCGCAATTGGCTAGCACGTTCGGCTGTCAACCGAAAAATTGAAGTTTCGAGCTCTCCCGGGGACGGTGTGTCGCTTTTTTTCTTTGCGCTGATAGCTTTGAAGATATGTTCTGATGGTGGTGAGAGTGGAGCAGGACTGTCTCCATGGCGCAATGGGCTAGCGCGATCGGCTGTTTACCGAAAGCTTGGAGGTTCGAGCCCACCCGGGGGTGGTGCAGCACTTTTTTTCTTTGGGCTGATAGCTTTGAAGATATGTTCTCATGGTGGTGAGAGTGGAGCAGGACTGTCTCCGAGGCGCAATTGGCTAGCGCAATCGGCTGTTAACCGAAAGGTTCGAGGTTCGAGCCCTCCCAGAAGTGGTGTGTTGCTTTTATTTCTTTGGGCTGATAGCTTTGAAGATATGTTCTGATGGTGGTGAGAGTATAGCATTGACTGTCTCCGTGGCGCGATTGGCTAGCGCGATCAGCTGTTGACCGAGAGGTTGGAGCTTCGAGCCAACCCGGGGGTGGTGTGTCACTTTTTTCTTTGCGCTGATAGCTTCGAAGATATGTTCTGATGGTGGTGAGAGTGGAGCACGACTGTCTCTGTGGCGCCATTGGCTAGCGCGATCGGCTGTTAAACGAAAGCTTGGAGGTTCGAGCCCACCCGGGGGTGGTGCGGCGCTTATTTTTCTTTGCGCTGATAGCTTTGAAGATATGTTCTGATGGTGGTGAGAGTATAGCAGGACTGTCTACGTGGCGCAATTGGCTAGCGCGATCAGCTGTTGACCGAGAGGTTGGAGGTTTGAGCCCTCCCGGGAGTGGTGTGTCGCTTTTTTCTTCGCGCTGATAGCTCTGAAGAAATGTTCTGACGGGGGTGAGAGTGGAGCACGACTGTCTCCGTGGCGCAATTGGCTGGCGTGATGGGCTGTTAACCGAAACGTTCGAGGTTCGAGCCCACCCGGTGGTGGTGCGGCGCATTTTTTTCTTTGGGCTGCTAGCTTTGAAGATATGCTCTGATGGTGGTGAGAGTGGAGCAGGAATGTCCCCGTGGCGCAATGGGCTAGCGCGATCGGCTGTTAACCGAAAGCTTGGAGGTTCGAGCCCACCCGGTGGTGGTGCGGCGCTTTTTTTTCTTTGCACTGATAGCTTTGAAGAAATGTTTTGATGGTGGTGAGAGTAGAGCAGGACTGTCTCCGTGGCGCAATTGGCTAGCACGGTCGGCTGTTAACCGAAAGGTTGGAGGTTCGAGCCCTCCCGGGATGGGTGTGTTGCTTTTTTCTTTGCGCTGATACTTTGAAGATATGTTCTGATGGTGGTGAGAGAGGAGTAGGACTGTCTCCGTGGCGCAATTGGCTAGCGAAATCGGCTGTTAACCGAAAGGTTGGAGGTTCGAGCCCTTCTGGGAGTGGTGTGTTGCTTTTTTCTTTGTGCTGATAGCTTTGAAGATATGTTCTGATGGTGGTGAGAGTGAAGCAGGACTGTCTCCGTGGCGCAATTAGCTAGCGCGATCGACTGTTAACCGAAAGGTTGGAAGTTCGAGCCCACCCGGTGGTGGTGCGGCGCTTTTTTTCTTTGGGCCGATAGTTTTGAAGATATGCTCTGATGGTGGTGAGAGTGGTGCAGGACTGTCTCCGCGGCGCAATTGGCTAGCGCGATCGGCTGTTAACCGAAAGCTTGGAGTTTCGAGCCCACCCGGTAGTGGTGAGGCGCTTTTTTATCTTTGAGCTGATAGCTTTGAAGATATATTCTGATGGTGGTGAGAGTGGAGCAAGACTGTCTCCGTGGCGCAATTGGCTAGCGCGATCGGCTGTTAACCAAAATGTTGGAGTTTCAAGCCCACCCGGGAACCGTGTGTCGCTTTTTTTTCTTTGTACTGATAGCTTTGAAGATATGTCCTGATGGTGGTGAGAGTGGAGTACGACTGTCTCCGTAGCACAATTGGCTAGCGCGAGCAACTGTAAACAGAAATGTTGGAGGTTCGAGCCCAACCGGGGGTGGTGCGGCGCTTTTTTTCATTGCACTGATAGCTTTGAGGATATGCTCTGATGGTGGTGAGAGTAGAGCAGGACCGTCTCCGTGGCGCAATGGGCTAGCGCGATCGGCTGTTAAAGGAAAGCTTGGAGGTTCGAGCCCACCTGGGGGTGGTGCGGCGCTTTTTTTTCTTTGCGCTGATAGCTTTGAAGATATGTTCTGATGGTGGTGAGAGTAGAGCAGGACTCTCTCCGTGGCGCAATTGGCTAGCGCGATCGGCTGTTTACCGAAAGCATGGAGGTTCGAGCCCACCCGGTGGTGGTGCAGCGCTTTTTTTCTTTGGGCTGATAGCTTTGAAGGTATGTTCTGATGGTGGTAAGAGTGGAGCAGGAATGTCTCCGTGGCGCAATTGGCTAGCACGTTCAGCCGTTAACTGAAAGGTTGGAGGTACGAGCCCACCCGGTGGTGGTGCGGGCTTTTTTTCTATGGGCTGATAGCTTTGAAGATATGTTCTGATGGTGGTGAGAGTATAGCATTGACTGTCTCCGTGGCGCGATTGGCTAGCGCGATCAGCTGTTGACCGAGAGGTTGGAGCTTCGAGCCAACCCGGGGGTGGTGTGTCACTTTTTTCTTTGCGCTGATAGCTTTGAAGATATGTCCTGATGGTGGTGAGAGTAGAGTACGACTGTCTCCGTAGCACAATTGGCTAGCGCGAGCAACTGTAAACAGAAATGTTGGAGGTTCGAGCCCAACCGGGGGTGGTGCGGCGCTTTTTTTCATTGCACTGATAGCTTTGAGGATATGCTCTGATGGTGGTGAGAGTAGAGCAGGACCGTCTCCGTGGCGCAATGGGCTAGCGCGATCGGCTGTTAAAGGAAAGCTTGGAGGTTTGAGCCCTCCCGGGAGTGGTGTGTCGCTTTTTTCTTCGCGCTGATAGCTCTGAAGAAATGTTCTGACGGGGGTGAGAGTGGAGCACGACTGTCTCCGTGGCGCAATTGGCTGGCGTGATGGGCTGTTAACCGAAACGTTCGAGGTTCGAGCCCACCCGGTGGTGGTGCGGCGCATTTTTTTCTTTGGGCTGCTAGCTTTGAAGATATGTTCTGATGGTCGTGAGAGTAGAGCAGGACTGTCTCCGTGGCGCAATTGGCTAGCACGGTCGGCTGTTAACCGAAAGGTTGGAGGTTCGAGCCCTCCCGGGATGGGTGTGTTGCTTTTTTCTTTGCGCTGATACTTTGAAGATATGTTCTGATGGTGGTGAGAGAGGAGTAGGACTGTCTCCGTGGCGCAATTGGCTAGCGAAATCGGCTGTTAACCGAAAGGTTGGAGGTTCGAGCCCTTCTGGGAGTGGTGTGTTGCTTTTTTCTTTGTGCTGATAGCTTTGAAGATATGTTCTGATGGTGGTGAGAGTGAAGCAGGACTGTCTCCGTGGCGCAATTAGCTAGCGCGATCGACTGTTAACCGAAAGGTTGGAAGTTCGAGCCCACCCGGTGGTGGTGCGGCGCTTTTTTTCTTTGGGCCGATAGTTTTGAAGATATGTTCTGATGGTGGTGAGAGTGGAGCAGGACTGTCTACGTGGCGTAATGGGCTAGCGCGATCGGCTGTTAACCGAAAACTTGGAGTTTCTAGCACACCTGGTAGTGGTGCGGCGCTTTTTTTTCTTTGGGCTGATAACTTTGAAGATATGTTTGATGGTGGTGAGAGTATAGCATTGACTGTCTCCGTGGCGCAATGGGTTAGCGCGATCGGCTGTTAACCGAAAGCTTGGAGGCTCGAGCCCACCCGGGGGTGGTGCAGCGCTTTTTGTTCTTTGCGCTGATAGCTTTGAAGATATGTTCTGATGGTGGTGAGAGTATAGCAGGACTGTCTCCATGGCGCAATAGGCTAGAGCGATCAGCTGTTGACCGAGAGGTTGGAGGTTTGAGCCCTTCCGGGGACGTTGTGTCGCTTTTCTCTTTGCGCTGATAGCTTCGAAGATATGCTCTGATGGTGGTGAGAGTGGAGCAGGACTGTCTCCGTGGCGCAATGGGCTAGCGCGATCGGCTGTTAACCGAAAGCTTGGAGGTTCGAGCCCACCCGGGGGTGGTGCGGCGCTTTTTTTTCTTTGCGCTGATAGCTTTGAAGATATGTTCTGATGGTGGTGAGAGTAGAGCACGACTGTCTCCGTGGCGCAATTGGCAAGCGCAATCGGCTGTTTACCGAAAGCTTGGAGGTTCGAGCCCACCCGGTGGTGGTGCAGCGCTTTTTTTCTTTGGGCTGATAGCTTTGAAGATATGTTCTGATGGTGGTGAGAATACAGCATTTACTGTCTCCGTGGCGCAATTGGCTAGCGCGATCAGCTGTTGACCGAGAGGTTGGAGCTTCGAGCCCACCCGGGGGTGGTGTGTCACTTTTTTCTTTGCGCTGATAGCTTCGAAGATATGTTCTGATGGTGGTGAGAGTGGAGCACGACTGTCTCTGTGGTGCAATTGGCTAGCGCGATCGGCTGTTAACCGAAAGCTTGGAGGTTCGAGCCCACCCGGGGTTGGTGCGGCGCTTATTTTTTTGCGCTGATAGCTTTGAAGATATGTTTTGATGGTGGTGAGAGTATAGCAGGACTGCCTACGTGGCGCAATTAGCTAGCGCGATCAGCTGTTGACCGAGAGGTTGGAGGTTTGAGCCCTCCCGGGAGTGGTGTGTCGCTTTTTTCTTCGCGCTGATAGCTCTGAAGAAATGTTCTGACGGGGGTGAGAGTGGAGCACGACTGTCTCCGTGGCGCAATTGGCTAGCGCGATCGGCTGTTAACCGAAAGGTTGGAGGCTCGAGCCCAGCCGGTGGTGGTGCGGCGCTTTTTTTTCTTTGGGCTGATAGCTTTGAAGATATGTTCTGATGGTGGTGAGAGTGGAGCAAGACACTCTCCGTGGCGCATGCGCATTGGCTAGCACGATCAGCTGTTAATCGAAAGGTTGGAGGTTTGAGCCCACCCGGTGGTGGTACGGCGCTTTTTTTCTTTAGGCTGATAGCTTTGAAGATATGTTCTGAGGGTGGTGAGAGTGGAGCAGGACACTCTCCGTGGCGCGATTGGCTAGCGCGATCGGCTGTTAACCGAAAGGTTGGAGGTTCGAGCCCTCCCGGGAGTGGTGTGTTGCTTTTTTCTTTGCGTTGATAGCTTTGAAGATATATTCTGATGGTGGTGAGAGTGGAGCACGACTGTCTCTGTGGCACAATTGGCTAGCGCGGTCGGCTGTTAACCGAAAGGTTGGAGGCTTGAGCCCAGCCGGTGGCGGTGCGACGCTTCTTTTTCTTGGGCTGATAGCTCTGAAGAAATGTTGTGACGCGGGTGAGAGTGGAGCACGACTGTCTCCGTGGCGCATGCGAATTGGCTAGCACGATCAGCTGTTAACCGAAAGGTTGGAGGTTTGAGCCCACCCGGTGGTGGTACGGCGCTTTTTTTCTTTGCGCTGATAGCTTTGAAGATATGTTCTGATGGTGGTGAGAGTGGAGCAAGCACTCACCGTGGCGCGATTGCCTAGCGCGATCGGCTGTTAACCGAAAGGTTGGAGTTTCGAGCCATCCCGGGAGTGGTGTGTCGCTTTTTTCTTTGCGCTGATAGCTTTGAAGATATGTTCTGATGGTGGTGAGAGGAGAGCACGACTGTCTCCGTGGCGCAATTGGCTAGCGCGATCGGTTGTTAACCGAAAGGTTGGAGGCTCGAGCCCAGCCGGTGGCGGTGCGGCGCTTCTTTTTCATGGGCTGATAGCTCTGAAGAAATGTTGTGACGCGGGTGAGAGTGGAGCACGACTGTCTCCGTGGCGCATGCGCATTGGCTAGCACGATCAGCTGTTAACCGAAAGGTTGGAGGTTTGAGCCCACCCGGTGGTGGTACGGCGCTTTTTTTCTTTGGGCTGATAGCTTTGAAGATATGCTCTGATGGTGGTGAGAGTGGAGCAGGACACTCTCCGTGGCGCGATTGGCTAGCGCGATCGGCTGTTAACCGAAAGGTTGGAGGTTTGAGCCCACCCGGTGGTGGTACGGCGCTTTTTTTCTTTGGGCTGATAGCTTTGAAGATATGTTCTGATGGTGGTGAGAGTGGAGCAGGACACTCTCCGTGGCGCGATTGGCTAGCGCGATCCGCTGTTAACCGAAAGGTTGGAGGTTCGAGCCCTCCCGGGTGTGGTGTGTTGCTTTTTTCTTTGCGTTGATAGCTTTGAAGATATATTCTGATGGTGGTGAGAGTGGAGCACGACTGTCTCTGTGGCGCAATTGGCTAGCGCGGTCGGCTGTTAACCGAAATGTTGGAGGTTCGAGCTCACCCGGTCGTGGTGGGGCGCTTTTTTTTCTTTGCGCTTATAGCTTTGAAGATATGTTCTGATAATGGTGAGATTGTAGCACGACTGTCTCTGTGGCGCCATTGGCTAGCGCGATCGGCTGTTAACCGAAAGGTTTGGAGGTTCGAGCCCTCCCGGTGGTGCTGCGGCGCTTTTTTTGCTTCGGGCTGATAGCTCTGAAGAAATGCTGTGACGGGGGTGAGAGTGTAGCACGACTGTCTCCATGGCGCTTGCGCATTGGCTAGCGCGATCAGCTGTTAACCGAAAGGTTGGAGGTTTGAGCCCACCCGGTGGTGGTGCGGCGCTTTTTTTTTCTTTGGGCTGATAGCTTTGAAGATATGTTCTGATGGTGGTGAGAGTGGAGCAGGACACTCTTCGTGGCGCAAATGGCTAACGCGATCGGCTGTTAACCGAAAGGTTTGGAGGTTCGAGCCTTCCCGGGAGTGGTGTGTTGCTTTTTTCTTTGCACTGATAGCTATGGAGATGTGTTCTGATGGTTGTGAGAGTGAAGCACGACTGTCTCCGTGGACGCAATTGGCTATCGCTATCGGCTGTTAACCAAAAGGTTGGAGTTTCGAGCCCTCCCGGGAGTGGTGTGTTGCTTTTTCTTTGCACTGATAGCTTTGAAGACATTTTCTGACGATGGTGAGATTGGAGCACGACTGTCTCCGAGGCGCAATTTGCAAGCGCGATCGGCTGTTAACCGAAAGGTTGGAGGTTCGAGCCCTCCCGGGAGTCGTGTGTTGCTTTTTCTTTGCACTGATAGCTTTGAAGACATGTTCTGACGATGGTGAGATTGGAGCACGACTGTCTCCGTGGCAAATTTGCTAGCGCGATCGGCTGTTAACCGAAAGGTTGGAGGTTCGAGCCCTCCCGGAAATGGTGTGTTGCTTTTATCTTTGCGCTGATAGCTTTGAAGATGTGTTCTGATGGTGGTGAGAGTGGAGCACGACTGTCTCCGTTTCGATTTCGGCTAGCGCGATGGGCTGTTAACCGAAAGGTTGGAGGTTCGAGCCCACACGGTGGTGGTGCGGCGCTTTTTTTCCTTTGGTCTGATAGCTCAGAAAAAATGTTCTTACGGTGGTGAGAGTGGAGCACGACTGTCTCTTGGGCGCAATCGGCAAGCGCGATCGGTTGTTAACCAAAAGGTTGAAGTTTTGAGCGCCCTCGGGAGTGGTGTGTTGCTTTTTTCTTTGCGCTGATAGCTTTGGAGAAATGTTCTGACGGTGGTGAGATTGGAGCACGACTGTCTCCGTGGCGCCATTGGCTAGCACATTCGGCTGTTAACCGAAAAATTGGAGTTTCGAGGCCTCCCGGGAGTGGTGTGTCGCTTTTTTCTTTGCGCTGATAGCTTTGCAGATATGTTCTCATGGTGGTGAGAGCGGAGCATGACTGTCTCCGTGGCGCAATCGGCTAGCGCGATCGGCTGTTAACCGAAAGGTTGGAGGCTCGAGCCCATCCGGTGGTGCGGCGCTTTTTTTTTTCTTTGGGCTGATAGCTTTGAAGATATGTTCTGATAATGATGAGAGAGGAGCAGGACACTCTCCGTGGCACGATTGGCTAGCGCAATCGGCTGTTAACCGAACAATTGGAGGTTTGAGCCCTCCCGGGTGTGGTGTGTTGCTTTTTTCTTTGCGCTGATAGCTTTGGAGACATGTTCTGACGGTGGTGAGATTAGAGCACGACTGTCTCCGTGGCGCAATTGGCTAGCACGTTCGGCTGTTAACCGAAACATTGGAGGTTTCAGCCCTCCCCGGAGTGGTGTGTTGCTTTTTTCTTTCCGCGGATAGCTTTGAAGATATGTTCTGATGGTGGTGAGAGTGGAACACGACTGTCTCCGTGGCGCAATTGGCTAGCACGTTCGGCTGTTAACCGAAAAATTTGAGGTTTTAGCCCTCCCGGGAGTGGTGTGTTGCTTTTTTCTTTGCGCTGATAGCTTTGGAGAAATGTTCTGACGGTGGTAAGATTGGAGCACGACTGTCTCCGTGGCGCCATTGGCTAGCACATTCGGCTGTTAACCGAAAAATTGGAGTTTCGAGCCCTCCCGGGAGTGGTGTGTCGCTTTTTTCTTTGCGCTGATAGCTTTGGAGACATGTTCTGACGGTGGTGAGATTGGAGCACGACTGTCTCCGTGGCGCAATTGGCTAGCACGTTCGGCTGTTAACCGAAAAATTGGAGGTTTCAGCCCTCTCGGGAGTGGTGTGTTGCTTTTTTCTTTGCGCTGATAGCTTTGGAGAAATGTTCTTACGGTGGTGAGAGTGGAGCACGACTGTCTCCATGGCGCAATCGGCTAGCGCGATCGGCTGTTAACCGAAAGGTTGGAGGTTCGAGCCCACCCGGTGGTGGTGCGGCGCTTTTTTTCCTTTGGGCTGATAGCCCTGAACAAATGTTCTGACGGTGGTGAGAGTGGAGCACGACTGTCTCCGTGGCGCATTTGGCTAGCGCGATCGGCTGTTAACCAAAAGGTTGGAGTTTCGAGCCCTCCCGTGAGTGGTGTGTTGCTTTTTTCTTTGCGCTGATAGCTTTGAAGATATGTTCTGATGGTGGTGAGAGTGGAGCATGACTGTCTCCGTGGCGCAATTGGCTAGCGCGATCGGCTGTTAACCGAAAGGTTGGAGGCTCGAGCCCAGCCGGTGGTGTTGCGGCGCTTCTTTTTCTTTGGGCTGATAGCTCTGAAGAAATGTTGTGACGGGGGTGAGAGTGGAGCACGACTGTCTCCGTGGCGCATGCGCATTGGCTAGCACGATCAGTTGTTAACCGAAAGGTTGGAGGTTTGAGCCCACCCGGTGGTGGTGGGGCGCTTTTTTTCTTTGGGCTGATAGCTTTGAAGATATGTTCTGATGGTGGTGAGAGTGGAGCAGGACACTCTCCGTGGCGCGATTGGCTAGCGCGATCGGCTGTTAACCGAAAGGTTGGAGGTTCGAGCCCTCCCGGGAGTGGCGTGTTGCTTTTTTCTTTGCGCTGATAGCTTTGAAGATATATTCTGATGGTGGTGAGAGTGGAGCACGACTGTCTCTGTGGCGCAATTGGCTAGCGCAGTCGGCTGTTAACCGAAATGTTGGAGGTTCGAGCCCACCCGGTCGTGGTGGGGCGCTTTTTTTTCTTTGCGCTGATAGCTTTGAAGATATGTTCTGATAATGGTGAGATTGTAGCACGACTGTCTCCGTTTCGATTTCGGCTAGCGCGATGGGCTGTTAACCAAAAGGTTGGAGGTTCGAGCCCACACGATGGTGGTGCGGCGCTTTTTTTCCTTTGGTCTGATAGCTCAGAAAAAATGTTCTTACGGTGGTGAGAGTGGAGCACGACTGTCTCTTGGGCGCAATTGGCTAGCGCAATCGGTTGTTAACCAAAAGGTTGAAGTTTTGAGCGCCCTCGGGAGTGGTGTGTTGCTTTTTTCTTTGCGCTGATAGCTTTGAAGATGTTTTTGATGGTGGTGAGAGTGGAGCACGACTGTCTCCGTTTCGATTTCGGCTAGCGCGATGGGCTGTTAACCGAAAGGTTTGAGGTTCGAGCCCACCCGGTGGTGGTGCGGCGCTTGTTTTCCTTTGGGCTGATAGCTCTGAAAAAATGTTCTGACGGTGGTGAGAGTGGAGCATGACTGTCTCTTGGGCGCAATCGGCTAGCGCGATCGGTTGTTAACCAAAAGGTTGGAGTTTTGAGCACCCTCGGGAGTGGTGTGTTGCTTTTTTCTTTGCGCTGATAGCTTTGGAGAGATGCTCTGACGGTGGTGAGATTGGAGCACGACTGTCTCCGTGGCGCAATTGGCTAGCACGTTCGGCTGTTAACCGGAAAATTGGATGTTTCAGCCCTCCCCGTAGTGGTGTGTTGCTTTTTTCTTTGCGCTGATAGCTTTGAAGATGTGTTCTCATGGTAGTGAGAGTGGAGCACGACTGTCTCCGTTTCGATTTCGGCAAGCGCGATGGTCTGTTAACCGAAAGGTTTGAGGTTCGAGCCCACCCGGTGGTGGTGCGGCGCTTTTTTTCCTTTGGGCTGATAGCTCTAAAAAAATTTTCTTATGGTGGTGAGAGTGGAGCACGACTGTCTCGTTGGCGCAATCGGCTAGCGCGATCGGTTGTTAACCAAAAGGTTGGAGTTTTGAGCCCCCTCGGGAGTGGTGTGTTGCTTTTTTCTTTGCGCTGATAGCTTTGGAGACATGTTCTGACGGTGGTGAGATTGGAGCACGACTGTCTCCATGGCGCAATTGGCTAGCACGTTCGGCTGTTAACCGAAAAATTGGAGGTTTCAGCCCTCCCCGGAGTGGTGTGTTGCTTTTTTCTTTCCGCTGATAGCTTTGAAGATATGTTCTGATGGTGGTGAGAGTGGAACACGACTGTCTCCGTGGCGCAATTGGCTAGCACGTTCGGCTATTAACCGAAAAATTGGAGGTTTCAGCCCTCCCCGGAGTGGTGTGTTGCTTTTTTCTTTCCGCTGATAGCTTTGAAGATATGTTCTGATGGTGGTGAGAGTGGAGGACGACTGTCTCCGTGGCGCCATTGGCTAGCACATTCGGCTGTTAACCGAAAAATTGGAGTTTCGAGCCCTCCCGGGAGTGGTGTGTCGCTTTTTTTGCGCTGATAGCTTTGAAGATATGTTCTGATGGTGGTGAGAGTGGAGCATGACTGTCTCCGTGGCGCAATTTGCTAGCGCGATCGGCTGTTAACCGAAAGGTTGGAGGCTCGAGCCCAGTCGGTGGTGCGGCGCTTCTTTTTCTTTGGGCTGATAGCTCTGAAGAAATGTTGTGACGGGGGTGAGAGTGGAGCACGACTGTCTCCGTGGCGCATGCACATTGGCTAGCGCGATCGGCTGTTAACCGAAAGGTTGGAGTTTCGAGCCATCCCGGGAGTGGTGTGTCGCTTTTTTCTTTGCGCTGATAGCTTTGAAGATATGTTCTGATGGTGGTGAGAGTGGAGCACGACTGTCTCCGTGGCGCAATTGGCTAGCGCGATCGGCTGTTAACCGAAAGGTTGCAGGCTCGAGCCCAGCCGGTGGTGGTGTGGCGCTTCTTTTTCTTTGGGCTGATAGCTCTGAAGAAATGTTGTGATGAGGGTGAGAGTGGAGCACGACTGTCTCCGTGGCGCATGCGCATTGGCTAGCGCGATCAGCTGTTAACCGAAAGGTTGGAGGTTTGAGCCCACCCGGTGGTGGTGCGGCGCTTTTTTTCTTTGGGCTGATATCTTTGAAGATATGTTCTGATGGTGGTGAGAGTAGAGCAGGACTCTCTCCGTGGCGCAATTGGCTAGCGCGATCGGCTGTTTACCGAAAGCATGGAGGTTCGAGCCCACCCGGTGGTGGTGCAGCGCTTTTTTTCTTTGGGCTGATAGCTTTGAAGGTATGTTCTGATGGTGGTAAGAGTGGAGCAGGAATGTCTCCGTGGCGCAATTGGCTAGCACGTTCAGCCGTTAACCGAAAGGTTGGAGGTACGAGCCCACCCGGTGGTGGTGCGGGCTTTTTTTCTATGGGCTGATAGCTTTGAAGATATGTTCTGATGGTGGTGAGAGTCAAGCAGGACTGTCTCCGTGGCGCAATTGGTTAGCGCGATCGACTGTTAACCGAAAGGTTGGAGGTTCGAACCCACCCGGTGGTGGTGCGGCGCATTTTTCTTTGGGCTGATAGCTTTGAAGATATGTTCTGATGGAGGTGAGAGTGGAGCAGGACTGTCTCCGTGGCGCAATCAGCTAGCGCGATCGACTGTTAACCGAAAGTTTGGAGTTTTAAGCCCACCCGGGGACGGCGTGTCGCTTTTTTCTCTTTGCACTGATATCTTTGAAGATATGCTCTGATGGTGGTGAGAGTGGAGCACGACTGTCTCCGTGGCGCATTTGGCTAGCGCGATCGGCTGTTACCAGAAAGGTTGGAAGTTCGAGCAAACCTGGGGGTGGTGCGGCGCTTTTTTTTCTTTGCGCTGATAGCCTTGAAGATATGTTCTGATGGTGGTGAGAGTGGAGCAGGACTGTCTACGTGGCGTAATGGGCTAGCGCGATCGGCTGTTAACCGAAAACTTGGAGTTTCTAGCCCACCTGGTAGTGGTGCGGCGCTTTTTTTTCTTTGGGCTGATAACTTTGAAGATATGTTTGATGGTGGTGAGAGTATAGCATTGACTGTCTCCGTGGCGCAATGGGTTAGCGCGATCGGCTGTTAACCGAAAGCTTGGAGGCTCGAGCCCACCCGGGGGTGGTGCAGCGCTTTTTGTTCTTTGCGCTGATAGCTTTGAAGATATGTTCTGATGGTGGTGAGAGTATAGCAGGACTGTCTCCATGGCGCAATAGGCTAGAGCGATCAGCTGTTGACCGAGAGGTTGGAGGTTTGAGCCCTTCCGGGGACGTTGTGTCGCTTTTCTCTTTGCGCTGATAGCTTCGAAGATATGCTCTGATGGTGGTGAGAGTGGAGCAGGACTGTCTCCGTGGCGCAATGGGCTAGCGCGATCGGCTGTTAACCGAAAGCTTGGAGGTTCGAGCCCACCCGGGGGTGGTGCGGCGCTTTTTTTTCTTTGCGCTGATAGCTTTGAAGATATGTTCTGATGGTGGTGAGAGTAGAGCACGACTGTCTCCGTGGCGCAATTGGCAAGCGCAATCGGCTGTTTACCGAAAGCTTGGAGGTTCGAGCCCACCCGGTGGTGGTGCAGCGCTTTTTTTCTTTGGGCTGATAGCTTTGAAGATATGTTCTGATGGTGGTGAGAATACAGCATTTACTGTCTCCGTGGCGCAATTGGCTAGCGCGATCAGCTGTTGACCGAGAGGTTGGAGCTTCGAGCCCACCCGGGGGTGGTGTGTCACTTTTTTCTTTGCGCTGATAGCTTCGAAGATATGTTCTGATGGTGGTGAGAGTGGAGCACGACTGTCTCTGTGGTGCAATTGGCTAGCGCGATCGGCTGTTAACCGAAAGCTTGGAGGTTCGAGCCCACCCGGGGTTGGTGCGGCGCTTATTTTTTTGCGCTGATAGCTTTGAAGATATGTTTTGATGGTGGTGAGAGTATAGCAGGACTGCCTACGTGGCGCAATTAGCTAGCGCGATCAGCTGTTGACCGAGAGGTTGGAGGTTTGAGCCCTCCCGGGAGTGGTGTGTCGCTTTTTTCTTCGCGCTGATAGCTCTGAAGAAATGTTCTGACGGGGGTGAGAGTGGAGCACGACTGTCTCCGTGGCGCAATTGGCTAGCGCGATCGGCTGTTAACCGAAAGGTTGGAGGCTCGAGCCCAGCCGGTGGTGGTGCGGCGCTTTTTTTTCTTTGGGCTGATAGCTTTGAAGATATGTTCTGATGGTGGTGAGAGTGGAGCAAGACACTCTCCGTGGCGCATGCGCATTGGCTAGCACGATCAGCTGTTAATCGAAAGGTTGGAGGTTTGAGCCCACCCGGTGGTGGTACGGCGCTTTTTTTCTTTAGGCTGATAGCTTTGAAGATATGTTCTGAGGGTGGTGAGAGTGGAGCAGGACACTCTCCGTGGCGCGATTGGCTAGCGCGATCGGCTGTTAACCGAAAGGTTGGAGGTTCGAGCCCTCCCGGGAGTGGTGTGTTGCTTTTTTCTTTGCGTTGATAGCTTTGAAGATATATTCTGATGGTGGTGAGAGTGGAGCACGACTGTCTCTGTGGCACAATTGGCTAGCGCGGTCGGCTGTTAACCGAAAGGTTGGAGGCTTGAGCCCAGCCGGTGGCGGTGCGACGCTTCTTTTTCTTGGGCTGATAGCTCTGAAGAAATGTTGTGACGCGGGTGAGAGTGGAGCACGACTGTCTCCGTGGCGCATGCGAATTGGCTAGCACGATCAGCTGTTAACCGAAAGGTTGGAGGTTTGAGCCCACCCGGTGGTGGTACGGCGCTTTTTTTCTTTGCGCTGATAGCTTTGAAGATATGTTCTGATGGTGGTGAGAGTGGAGCAAGCACTCACCGTGGCGCGATTGCCTAGCGCGATCGGCTGTTAACCGAAAGGTTGGAGTTTCGAGCCATCCCGGGAGTGGTGTGTCGCTTTTTTCTTTGCGCTGATAGCTTTGAAGATATGTTCTGATGGTGGTGAGAGGAGAGCACGACTGTCTCCGTGGCGCAATTGGCTAGCGCGATCGGTTGTTAACCGAAAGGTTGGAGGCTCGAGCCCAGCCGGTGGCGGTGCGGCGCTTCTTTTTCATGGGCTGATAGCTCTGAAGAAATGTTGTGACGCGGGTGAGAGTGGAGCACGACTGTCTCCGTGGCGCATGCGCATTGGCTAGCACGATCAGCTGTTAACCGAAAGGTTGGAGGTTTGAGCCCACCAGGTGGTGGTACGGCGCTTTTTTTCTTTGGGCTGATAGCTTTGAAGATATGCTCTGATGGTGGTGAGAGTGGAGCAGGACACTCTCCGTGGCGCGATTGGCTAGCGCGATCGGCTGTTCACCGAAAGGTTGGAGGTTCGAGCCCTCCCGGGAGTGGTGTGTTGCTTTTTTCTTTGCGTTGATAGCTTTGAAGATATATTCTGATGGTGGTGAGAGTGGAGCACGACTGTCTCCGTGGCGCAATTGGCAAGCGCGGTCGGCTGTTAACCGAAAGGTTGGAGGTTTGAGGCCACCCGGTGGTGGTACGGCGCTTTTTTTCTTTGGGCTGATAGCTTTGAAGATATGTTCTGATGGTGGTGAGAGTGGAGCAGGACACTCTCCGTGGCGCGATTGGCTAGCGCGATCCGCTGTTAACCGAAAGGTTGGAGGTTCGAGCCCTCCCGGGTGTGGTGTGTTGCTTTTTTCTTTGCGTTGATAGCTTTGAAGATATATTCTGATGGTGGTGAGAGTGGAGCACGACTGTCTCTGTGGCGCAATTGGCTAGCGCGGTCGGCTGTTAACCGAAATGTTGGAGGTTCGAGCTCACCCGGTCGTGGTGGGGCGCTTTTTTTTCTTTGCGCTTATAGCTTTGAAGATATGTTCTGATAATGGTGAGATTGTAGCACGACTGTCTCTGTGGCGCCATTGGCTAGCGCGATGGGCTGTTAACCGAAAGGTTTGGAGGTTCGAGCCCTCCCGGTGGTGCTGCGGCGCTTTTTTTGCTTCGGGCTGATAGCTCTGAAGAAATGCTGTGACGGGGGTGAGAGTGTAGCACGACTGTCTCCGTGGCGCTTGCGCATTGGCTAGCGCGATCAGCTGTTAACCGAAAGGTTGGAGGTTTGAGCCCACCCGGTGGTGGTGCGGCGCTTTTTTTTTCTTTGGGCTGATAGCTTTGAAGATATGTTCTGATGGTGGTGAGAGTGGAGCAGGACACTCTTCGTGGCGCAAATGGCTAACGCGATCGGCTGTTAACCGAAAGGTTTGGAGGTTCGAGCCTTCCCGGGAGTGGTGTGTTGCTTTTTTCTTTGCACTGATAGCTATGGAGATGTGTTCTGATGGTTGTGAGAGTGAAGCACGACTGTCTCCGTGGACGCAATTGGCTATCGCTATCGGCTGTTAACCAAAAGGTTGGAGTTTCGAGCCCTCCCGGGAGTGGTGTGTTGCTTTTTCTTTGCACTGATAGCTTTGAAGACATTTTCTGACGATGGTGAGATTGGAGCACGACTGTCTCCGAGGCGCAATTTGCAAGCGCGATCGGCTGTTAACCGAAAGGTTGGAGGTTCGAGCCCTCCCGGGAGTGGTGTGTTGCTTTTTCTTTGCACTGATAGCTTTGAAGACATGTTCTGACGATGGTGAGATTGGAGCACGACTGTCTCCGTGGCAAATTTGCTAGCGCGATCGGCTGTTAACCGAAAGGTTGGAGGTTCGAGCCCTCCCGGAAATGGTGTGTTGCTTTTATCTTTGCGCTGATAGCTTTGAAGATGTGTTCTGATGGTGGTGAGAGTGGAGCACGACTGTCTCCGTTTCGATTTCGGCTAGCGCGATGGGCTGTTAACCGAAAGGTTGGAGGTTCGAGCCCACACGGTGGTGGTGCGGCGCTTTTTTTCCTTTGGTCTGATAGCTCAGAAAAAATGTTCTTACGGTGGTGAGAGTGGAGCACGACTGTCTCTTGGGCGCAATCGGCAAGCGCGATCGGTTGTTAACCAAAAGGTTGAAGTTTTGAGCGCCCTCGGGAGTGGTGTGTTGCTTTTTTCTTTGCGCTGATAGCTTTGGAGAAATGTTCTGACGGTGGTGAGATTGGAGCACGACTGTCTCCGTGGCGCCATTGGCTAGCACATTCGGCTGTTAACCGAAAAATTGGAGTTTCGAGGCCTCCCGCGAGTGGTGTGTCGCTTTTTTCTTTGCGCTGATAGCTTTGAAGATATGTTCTGATGGTGGTGAGAGCGGAGCATGACTGTCTCCGTGGCGCAATCGGCTAGCGCGATCGGCTGTTAACCGAAAGGTTGGAGGCTCGAGCCCATCCGGTGGTGCGGCGCTTTTTTTTCTTTGGGCTGATAGCTTTGAAGATATGTTCTGATAATGATGAGAGAGGAGCAGGACACTCTCCGTGGCACGATTGGCTAGCGCAATCGGCTGTTAACCGAACAATTGGAGGTTTGAGCCCTCCCGGGAGTGGTGTGTTGCTTTTTTCTTTGCGCTGATAGCTTTGGAGACATGTTCTGACGGTGGTGAGATTAGAGCACGACTGTCTCCGTGGCGCAATTGGCTAGCACGTTCGGCTGTTAACCGAAACATTGGAGGTTTCAGCCCTCCCCGGAGTGGTGTGTTGCTTTTTTCTTTCCGCGGATAGCTTTGAAGATATGTTCTGATGGTGGTGAGAGTGGAACACGACTGTCTCCGTGGCGCAATTGGCTAGCACGTTCGGCTGTTAACCGAAAAATTTGAGGTTTTAGCCCTCCCGGGAGTGGTGTGTTGCTTTTTTCTTTGCGCTGATAGCTTTGGAGAAATGTTCTGACGGTGGTGAGATTGGAGCACGACTGTCTCCGTGGCGCCATTGGCTAGCACATTCGGCTGTTAACCGAAAAATTGGAGTTTCGAGCCCTCCCGGGAGTGGTGTGTCGCTTTTTTCTTTGCGCTGATAGCTTTGAAGATATGTTTTGATCGTGGTGAGAGTGGAGCATGACTGTCTCCGTGGCGCAATTGGCTAGCGCGATCGGCTGTTAACCGAAAGGTTGGAGGCTCGAGCCCAGCCGGTGGTGCGGCGCTTCTTTTTCTTTGGGCTGATAGCTCTGAAGAAATGTTGTGACGGGGGTGAGAGTGGAGCACGACTGTCTCCGTGACGCATGCGCATTGGCTAGCGCGATCGGCTGTTAACCGAAAGCTTGGAGTTTCGAGCCATCCCGGGAGTGGTGTGTCGCTTTTTTCTTTGCGCTGATAGCTTTGAAGATATGTTCTGAGTGTGGTGAGAGTGGAGCACGACTGTCTCCGTGGCGCAATTGCCTAGCGCGATCGGCTGTTAACCGAAAGGTTGGAGGTTCGAGCCCTCCCGGGAATGGTGTGTTGCTTTTTTCTTTGCGCTGATAGCTTTGAAGATATATTCTGATGGTGGTGAGAGTGGAGCACGACTGTCTCTGTGGCGCAATTAGCTAGCGTGGTCGGCTGGTAACCGAAATGTTGGAGGTTCGAGCCCACCCGGTCGTGGTGGGGCGCTTTTTTTTGCGCTGATAGCTTTGGACAAATGTTCTGACGGTGGTGAGATTGGAGTACGACTGTCTTCGGGGCACAATTGGCTAGCACGTTCGGCTGTTAACCAAAAAATTGAAGTTTGGAGCCCACCCGGTGTTGGTGCGGCGCTTCTTTTTCTTTGGGCTGATAGCTATGAAGAAATGTTATGACGGGGGTGAGAGTGGAGCACGACTGTCTCCGTGGCGCAATCGGCTAGCGCGGTCGGCTGTTAACCGAAATGTTGGAGGTTCGAGCCCACCCGGTCGTGGTGGGGCGCTTTTTTTCCTTTGGGCTGATAGCTCTAAAAAATGTTCTTACGGTGGTGAGAGTGGAGCACGACTGTCTCGTGGGCGCAATCGGCTAGCGCGATCGGTTGTTAACCAAAAGGTTGGAGTTTTGAGCCCCCTCGGGAGTGGTGTGTTGCTTTTTTCTTTGCGCTGATAGCTTTGGAGACATGTTCTGACGGTGGTGAGATTGGAGCACGACTGTCTCCGTGGCGCAATTGGCTAGCACGTTCGGCTGTTAACCGAAAAATTGGAGGTTTCAGCCCTCTCGGGAGTGGTGTGTTGCTTTTTTCTTTGCGCTGATAGCTTTGGAGAAATGTTCTTACGGTGGTGAGAGTGGAGCACGACTGTCTCCATGGCGCAATCGGCTAGCGCGATCGGCTGTTAACCGAAAGGTTGGAGGTTCGAGCCCACCCGGTGGTGGTGCGGCGCTTTTTTTCCTTTGGGCTGATAGCCCTGAACAAATGTTCTGACGGTGGTGAGAGTGGAGCACGACTGTCTCCGTGGCGCAATTGGCTAGCGCGATCGGCTGTTAACCAAAAGGTTGGAGTTTCGAGCCCTCCCGTGAGTGGTGTGTTGCTTTTTTCTTTGCGCTGATAGCTTTGAAGATATGTTCTGATGGTGGTGAGAGTGGAGCATGACTGTCTCCGTGGCGCAATTGGCTAGCGCGATCGGCTGTTAACCGAAAGGTTGGAGGCTCGAGCCCAGCCGGTGGTGTTGCGGCGCTTCTTTTTCTTTGGGCTGATAGCTCTGAAGAAATGTTGTGACGGGGGTGAGAGTGGAGCACGACTGTCTCCGTGGCGCATGCGCATTGGCTAGCACGATCAGTTGTTAACCGAAAGGTTGGAGGTTTGAGCCCACCCGGTGGTGGTGCGGCGCTTTTTTTCTTTGGGCTGATAGCTTTGAAGATATGTTCTGATGGTGGTGAGAGTGGAGCAGGACACTCTCCGTGGCGCGATTGGCTAGCGCGATCGGCTGTTAACCGAAAGGTTGGAGGTTCGAGCCCTCCCGGGAGTGGCGTGTTGCTTTTTTCTTTGCGCTGATAGCTTTGAAGATATATTCTGATGGTGGTGAGAGTGGAGCACGACTGTCTCTGTGGCGCAATTGGCTAGCGCAGTCGGCTGTTAACCGAAATGTTGGAGGTTCGAGCCCACCCGGTCGTGGTGGGGCGCTTTTTTTTCTTTGCGCTGATAGCTTTGAAGATATGTTCTGATAATGGTGAGATTGTAGCACGACTGTCTCCGTTTCGATTTCGGCTAGCGCGATGGGCTGTTAACCAAAAGGTTGGAGGTTCGAGCCCACACGATGGTGGTGCGGCGCTTTTTTTCCTTTGGTCTGATAGCTCAGAAAAAATGTTCTTACGGTGGTGAGAGTGGAGCACGACTGTCTCTTGGGCGCAATTGGCTAGCGCAATCGGTTGTTAACCAAAAGGTTGAAGTTTTGAGCGCCCTCGGGAGTGGTGTGTTGCTTTTTTCTTTGCGCTGATAGCTTTGAAGATGTTTTTGATGGTGGTGAGAGTGGAGCACGACTGTCTCCGTTTCGATTTCGGCTAGCGCGATGGGCTGTTAACCGAAAGGTTTGAGGTTCGAGCCCACCCGGTGGTGGTGCGGCGCTTGTTTTCCTTTGGGCTGATAGCTCTGAAAAAATGTTCTGACGGTGGTGAGAGTGGAGCATGACTGTCTCTTGGGCGCAATCGGCTAGCGCGATCGGTTGTTAACCAAAAGGTTGGAGTTTTGAGCACCCTCGGGAGTGGTGTGTTGCTTTTTTCTTTGCGCTGATAGCTTTGGAGAGATGCTCTGACGGTGGTGAGATTGGAGCACGACTGTCTCCGTGGCGCAATTGGCTAGCACGTTCGGCTGTTAACCGGAAAATTGGATGTTTCAGCCCTCCCCGTAGTGGTGTGTTGCTTTTTTCTTTGCGCTGATAGCTTTGAAGATGTGTTCTCATGGTAGTGAGAGTGGAGCACGACTGTCTCCGTTTCGATTTCGGCAAGCGCGATGGTCTGTTAACCGAAAGGTTTGAGGTTCGAGCCCACCCGGTGGTGGTGCGGCGCTTTTTTTCCTTTGGGCTGATAGCTCTAAAAAAATTTTCTTATGGTGGTGAGAGTGGAGCACGACTGTCTCGTTGGCGCAATCGGCTAGCGCGATCGGTTGTTAACCAAAAGGTTGGAATTTTGAGCCCCCTCGGGAGTGGTGTGTTGCTTTTTTCTTTGCGCTGATAGCTTTGGAGACATGTTCTGACGGTGGTGAGATTGGAGCACGACTGTCTCCATGGCGCAATTGGCTAGCACGTTCGGCTGTTAACCGAAAAATTGGAGGTTTCAGCCCTCCCCGGAGTGGTGTGTTGCTTTTTTCTTTCCGCTGATAGCTTTGAAGATATGTTCTGATGGTGGTGAGAGTGGAACACGACTGTCTCCGTGGCGCAATTGGCTAGCACGCTCGGCTGTTAACCGAAAAATTGGAGGTTTCAGCCCTCCCCGGAGTGGTGTGTTGCTTTTTTCTTTCCGCTGATAGCTTTGAAGATATGTTCTGATGGTGGTGAGAGTGGAGGACGACTGTCTCCGTGGCGCCATTGGCTAGCACATTCGGCTGTTAACCGAAAAATTGGAGTTTCGAGCCCTCCCGGGAGTGGTGTGTCGCTTTTTTTGCGCTGATAGCTTTGAAGATATGTTCTGATGGTGGTGAGAGTGGAGCATGACTGTCTCCGTGGCGCAATTTGCTAGCGCGATCGGCTGTTAACCGAAAGGTTGGAGGCTCGAGCCCAGTCGGTGGTGCGGCGCTTCTTTTTCTTTGGGCTGATAGCTCTGAAGAAATGTTGTGACGGGGGTGAGAGTGGAGCACGACTGTCTCCGTGGCGCATGCACATTGGCTAGCGCGATCGGCTGTTAACCGAAAGGTTGGAGTTTCGAGCCATCCCGGGAGTGGTGTGTCGCTTTTTTCTTTGCGCTGATAGCTTTGAAGATATGTTCTGATGGTGGTGAGAGTGGAGCACGACTGTCTCCGTGGCGCAATTGGCTAGCGCGATCGGCTGTTAACCGAAAGGTTGCAGGCTCGAGCCCAGCCGGTGGTGGTGTGGCGCTTCTTTTTCTTTGGGCTGATAGCTCTGAAGAAATGTTGTGATGAGGGTGAGAGTGGAGCACGACTGTCTCCGTGGCGCATGCGCATTGGCTAGCGCGATCAGCTGTTAACCGAAAGGTTGGAGGTTTGAGCCCACCCGGTGGTGGTGCGGCGCTTTTTTTCTTTGGGCTGATAGCTTTGAAGATATGTTCTGATGGTGGTGAGAGTGGAGCAAGACACTCTCAGTGGCGCGATTGCCTAGCGCGATCGGCTGTTAACCGAAAGGTTGGAGGTTCGAGCCCACCCGGACGTGGTGGGGCGCTTTTTTTTCATTGCGCTGATAGCTTTGAAGATATGTTCTGATAATGGTGAGATTGTAGCACGACTGTCTCTGTGGCGCCATTGGCTAGCGCGATCGGCTGTTAACCAAAAAATTGAAGTTTGGAGCCCACCCGGTGCTGGTGCGGCGCTTCTTTTTCTTTGGGCTGATAGCTATGAAGAAATGTTATGACGGGTGTGAGAGTGGAGCACGACTGTCTCCGTGGCGCAGTCGGCTAGCGCGATCGGCTGTTAACCGAAAGGTTGGAGGTTCGAGCCCACCCGGTGGTGGTGCGGCGCTTTTTTTCCTTTGGGCTGATAGCTCTAAAAAATGTTCTTACGGTGGTGAGAGTGGAGCACGACTGTCTCGTGGGCGCAATCGGCTAGCGCGATCGGTTGTTAACCAAAAGGTTGGAGTTTTGAGCCCCCTCGGGAGTGGTGTGTTGCTTTTTTCTTTGCGCTGATAGCTTTGGAGACATGTTCTGACGGTGGTGAGATTGGAGCACGACTGTCTCCGTGGCGCAATTGGCTAGCACGTTCGGCTGTTAACCGAAAAATTGGAGGTTTCAGCCCTCCCCGGAGTGGTGTGTTGCTTTTTTCTTTCCGCTGATAGCTTTGAAGATATGTTCTGATGGTGGTGAGAGTGGAGGACGACTGTCTCCGTGGCGCAATTGGCTAGCACGTTCGGCTGTTAACCGAACAATTGGAGGTTTGAGCCCTCTCGGGAGTGGTGTGTTGCTTTTTTCTTTGCGCTGATAGCTTTGGAGAAATGTTCTGACGGTGGTGAGAGTGGAGCACGACTGTCTCCATGGCGCAATCGGCTAGCGCGATCGGCTGTTAACCGAAAGGTTGGAGGTTCGAGCCCACCCGGTGGTGGTGTGGCGCTTTTTTTCCTTTGGGCTGATAGCCCTGAACAAATGTTCTGACGGTGGTGAGATTGGAGCACGACTGTCTCCGTGGCGCAATTGGCTAGCACGTTCGGCTGTTAACCGAAAAATTGGAGGTTTCAGCCCTCTCGGGAGTGGTGTGTTGCTTTTTTCTTTGCGCTGATAGCTTTGGAGAAATGTTCTTACGGTGGTGAGAGTGGAGCACGACTGTCTCCATGGCGCAATCGGCTAGCGCGATCGGCTGTTAACCGAAAGGTTGGAGGTTCGAGCCCACCCGGTGGTGGTGCGGCGCTTTTTTTCCTTTGGGCTGATAGCCCTGAACAAATGTTCTGACGGTGGTGAGAGTGGAGCACGACTGTCTCCGTGGCGCAATTGGCTAGCGCGATCGGCTGTTAACCAAAAGGTTGGAGTTTCGAGCCCTCCCGTGAGTGGTGTGTTGCTTTTTTCTTTGCGCTGATAGCTTTGAAGATATGTTCTGATGGTGGTGAGAGTGGAGCATGACTGTCTCCGTGGCGCAATTGGCTAGCGCGATCGGCTGTTAACCGAAAGGTTGGAGGCTCGAGCCCAGCCGGTGGTGTTGCGGCGCTTCTTTTTCTTTGGGCTGATAGCTCTGAAGAAATGTTGTGACGGGGGTGAGAGTGGAGCACGACTGTCTCCGTGGCGCATGCGCATTGGCTAGCACGATCAGTTGTTAACCGAAAGGTTGGAGGTTTGAGCCCACCCGGTGGTGGTGCGGCGCTTTTTTTCTTTGGGCTGATAGCTTTGAAGATATGTTCTGATGGTGGTGAGAGTGGAGCAGGACACTCTCCGTGGCGCGATTGGCTAGCGCGATCGGCTGTTAACCGAAAGGTTGGAGGTTCGAGCCCTCCCGGGAGTGGCGTGTTGCTTTTTTCTTTGCGCTGATAGCTTTGAAGATATATTCTGATGGTGGTGAGAGTGGAGCACGACTGTCTCTGTGGCGCAATTGGCTAGCGCAGTCGGCTGTTAACCGAAATGTTGGAGGTTCGAGCCCACCCGGTCGTGGTGGGGCGCTTTTTTTTCTTTGCGCTGATAGCTTTGAAGATATGTTCTGATAATGGTGAGATTGTAGCACGACTGTCTCCGTTTCGATTTCGGCTAGCGCGATGGGCTGTTAACCAAAAGGTTGGAGGTTCGAGCCCACACGATGGTGGTGCGGCGCTTTTTTTCCTTTGGTCTGATAGCTCAGAAAAAATGTTCTTACGGTGGTGAGAGTGGAGCACGACTGTCTCTTGGGCGCAATTGGCTAGCGCAATCGGTTGTTAACCAAAAGGTTGAAGTTTTGAGCGCCCTCGGGAGTGGTGTGTTGCTTTTTTCTTTGCGCTGATAGCTTTGAAGATGTTTTTGATGGTGGTGAGAGTGGAGCACGACTGTCTCCGTTTCGATTTCGGCTAGCGCGATGGGCTGTTAACCGAAAGGTTTGAGGTTCGAGCCCACCCGGTGGTGGTGCGGCGCTTGTTTTCCTTTGGGCTGATAGCTCTGAAAAAATGTTCTGACGGTGGTGAGAGTGGAGCATGACTGTCTCATGGGCGCAATCGGCTAGCGCGATCGGTTGTTAACCAAAAGGTTGGAGTTTTGAGCACCCTCGGGAGTGGTGTGTTGCTTTTTTCTTTGCGCTGATAGCTTTGGAGAGATGCTCTGACGGTGGTGAGATTGGAGCACGACTGTCTCCGTGGCGCAATTGGCTAGCACGTTCGGCTGTTAACCGGAAAATTGGATGTTTCAGCCCTCCCCGTAGTGGTGTGTTGCTTTTTTCTTTGCGCTGATAGCTTTGAAGATGTGTTCTCATGGTAGTGAGAGTGGAGCACGACTGTCTCCGTTTCGATTTCGGCAAGCGCGATGGTCTGTTAACCGAAAGGTTTGAGGTTCGAGCCCACCCGGTGGTGGTGCGGCGCTTTTTTTCCTTTGGGCTGATAGCTCTAAAAAAATTTTCTTATGGTGGTGAGAGTGGAGCACGACTGTCTCGTTGGCGCAATCGGCTAGCGCGATCGGTTGTTAACCAAAAGGTTGGAGTTTTGAGCCCCCTCGGGAGTGGTGTGTTGCTTTTTTCTTTGCGCTGATAGCTTTGGAGACATGTTCTGACGGTGGTGAGATTGGAGCACGACTGTCTCCATGGCGCAATTGGCTAGCACGTTCGGCTGTTAACCGAAAAATTGGAGGTTTCAGCCCTCCCCGGAGTGGTGTGTTGCTTTTTTCTTTCCGCTGATAGCTTTGAAGATATGTTCTGATGGTGGTGAGAGTGGAACACGACTGTCTCCGTGGCGCAATTGGCTAGCACGCTCGGCTGTTAACCGAAAAATTGGAGGTTTCAGCCCTCCCCGGAGTGGTGTGTTGCTTTTTTCTTTCCGCTGATAGCTTTGAAGATATGTTCTGATGGTGGTGAGAGTGGAGGACGACTGTCTCCGTGGCGCCATTGGCTAGCACATTCGGCTGTTAACCGAAAAATTGGAGTTTCGAGCCCTCCCGGGAGTGGTGTGTCGCTTTTTTTTGCGCTGATAGCTTTGAAGATATGTTCTGATGGTGGTGAGAGTGGAGCATGACTGTCTCCGTGGCGCAATTTGCTAGCGCGATCGGCTGTTAACCGAAAGGTTGGAGGCTCGAGCCCAGTCGGTGGTGCGGCGCTTCTTTTTCTTTGGGCTGATAGCTCTGAAGAAATGTTGTGACGGGGGTGAGAGTGGAGCACGACTGTCTCCGTGGCGCATGCACATTGGCTAGCGCGATCGGCTGTTAACCGAAAGGTTGGAGTTTCGAGCCATCCCGGGAGTGGTGTGTCGCTTTTTTCTTTGCGCTGATAGCTTTGAAGATATGTTCTGATGGTGGTGAGAGTGGAGCACGACTGTCTCCGTGGCGCAATTGGCTAGCGCGATCGGCTGTTAACCGAAAGGTTGCAGGCTCGAGCCCAGCCGGTGGTGGTGTGGCGCTTCTTTTTCTTTGGGCTGATAGCTCTGAAGAAATGTTGTGATGAGGGTGAGAGTGGAGCACGACTGTCTCCGTGGCGCATGCGCATTGGCTAGCGCGATCAGCTGTTAACCGAAAGGTTGGAGGTTTGAGCCCACCCGGTGGTGGTGCGGCGCTTTTTTTCTTTGGGCTGATAGCTTTGAAGATATGTTCTGATGGTGGTGAGAGTGGAGCAGGACACACTCCGTGGCGCGATTGCCTAGCGCGATCAGCTGTTAACCGAAAGGTTGGAGGCTCGAGCCCTCCCGGGAATGGTGTGTTGCCTTTTTCTTTGCGCTGATAGCTTTGAAGATATATTCTGATGGTGGTGAGAGTGGAGCACGACTGTCTCTGTGGCGCAATTGGCTAGCGCGGTCGGCTGTTAACCAAAATGTTGGAGGTTCGAGCCCACCCCTTCGTGGTGAGGCACTTTTTTTGCGCTGATAGCTTTGGACAAATGTTCTGATGGTGGTGAGATTGGAGTACGACTGTCTCCGGGGCGCAATTGGCTAGCACGTTCGGCTGTTAACCGAAAAATTGGAGTTTGGAGCCCACCCGGTGTTGGTGCGGCGCTTCTTTTTCTTTGGGCTGATAGCTTTGAAGATATGTTCTGATAATGATGAGAGTGGAGCAGGACACTCTCCGTGGCGCGATTGGCTAGCGCAATTGGCTGTTAACCCAAAAATTGGAGGTTTGAGCCCTCCCGGGAGTGGTGTGTTGCTTTTCTCTTTGCGCTGATACCTTTGGAAAAATGTTCTGATGGTGGTGAGAGTGGAGCACGACTGTCTCCGTGGCGCAATTTGCTAGCGCGATCGGCTGTTAACCGAAAGGTTGGAGGTTCTAGCCCTCCCGGGAGTGGTGTGTTGCTTTTTTCTTTGCGCTGATAGCTTTGAAGATGTTTTTGATGGTGGTGAGAGTGGAGCACGACTGTCTCCGTTTCAATTTCGGCTAGCGCGATGGGCTGTTAACCGAAAGGTTTGAGGTTCGAGCCCACCCGGTGGTGGTGCGGCGCTTGTTTTCCTTTGGGCTGATAGCTCTGAAAAAATGTTCTGACGGTGGTGAGAGTGGAGCATGACTGTCTCTTGGGCGCAATCGGCTAGCGCGATCGGTTGTTAACCAAAAGGTTGGAGTTTTGAGCACCCTCGGGAGTGGTGTGTTGCTTTTTTCTTTGCGCTGATAGCTTTGGAGAGATGCTCTGACGGTGGTGAGATTGGAGCACGACTGTCTCCGTGGCGCAATTGGCTAGCACGTTCGGCTGTTAACCGGAAAATTGGATGTTTCAGCCCTCCCCGTAGTGGTGTGTTGCTTTTTTCTTTGCGCTGATAGCTTTGAAGATGTGTTCTCATGGTAGTGAGAGTGGAGCACGACTGTCTCCGTTTCGATTTCGGCAAGCGCGATGGTCTGTTAACCGAAAGGTTTGAGGTTCGAGCCCACCCGGTGGTGGTGCGGCGCTTTTTTTCCTTTGGGCTGATAGCTCTAAAAAATTTCTTATGGTGGTGAGAGTGGAGCACGACTGTCTCGTTGGCGCAATCGGCTAGCGCGATCGGTTGTTAACCAAAAGGTTGGAGTTTTGAGCCCCCTCGGGAGTGGTGTGTTGCTTTTTTCTTTGCGCTGATAGCTTTGGAGACATGTTCTGACGGTGGTGAGATTGGAGCACGACTGTCTCCATGGCGCAATTGGCTAGCACGTTCGGCTGTTAACCGAAAAATTGGAGGTTTCAGCCCTCCCCGGAGTGGTGTGTTGCTTTTTTTTTCCGCTGATAGCTTTGAAGATATGTTCTGATGGTGGTGAGAGTGGAGGACAACTGTCTCCGTGGCGCAATTGGCTAGCACGTTCGGCTGTTAACCGAAAAATTGGAGGTTTGAGTCCTCCCGGGAGTGGTGTGTTGCTTTTTTCTTTGCGCTGATAGCTTTGGAGAAATGTTCTGACGGTGGTGAGAGTGGAGCACGACTGTCTCCGTTGCACAATCGGCATGCGCGATCGGCTGTTAACCGAAAGGTTGGAGGTTCCAGCCCACCCGGTGGTGGTGCGGCGCTTTTTTTCATTGGGCTGATAGCCCTGAACAAATGTTCTGACGGTGGTGAGAGTGGAGCACGACTGTCTCCGTGGCGCAATTGGCAAGCACGATCGGCTGTTAACCAAAAGGTTGCAGTTTCGAGCCCTCCCGGTAGTTGTGTGTAGCTTTTTTCTTTGCGCTGATAGCTTTGAAGATATGTTCTGATGGTGGTGAGAGTGGAGCATGACTGTCTCCGTGGCGCAATTGGCTAGCGCGATCGGCTGTTAACCGAAAGGTTGGAGGCTCGAGCCCAGCCGGTGGTGGTGCGGCGCTTCTTTTTCTTTGGGCTGATAGCTCTGAAGAAATGTTGTGACGGGGGTTAGAGTAGAGCACGACTGTCTCCGTGGCGCATGCGCATTGGCTAGCGCGATCAGCTGTTAACCGAAAGGTTGGAGGTTTGAGCCCAACCGGTGGTGGTGTGGCGCTTTTTTTTCTTTGGGCTGATAGCTTTGAAGATATGTTCTGATGGTGGTGAGAGTGGAGCAAGACACTCTCAGTGGCGCGATTGCCTAGCGCGATCGGCTGTTAACCGAAAGGTTGGAGGTTCGAGCCCACCCGGACGTGGTGGGGCGCTTTTTTTTCATTGCGCTGATAGCTTTGAAGATATGTTCTGATAATGGTGAGATTGTAGCACGACTGTCTCTGTGGCGCCATTGGCTAGCGCGATCGGCTGTTAACCAAAAAATTGAAGTTTGGAGCCCACCCGGTGTTGGTGCGGCGCTTCTTTTTCTTTGGGCTGATAGCTATGAAGAAATGTTATGACGGGTGTGAGAGTGGAGCACGACTGTCTCCGTGGCGCAGTCGGCTAGCGCGATCGGCTGTTAACCGAAAGGTTGGAGGTTCGAGCCCACCCGGTGGTGGTGCGGCGCTTTTTTTCCTTTGGGCTGATAGCTCTAAAAAATGTTCTTACGGTGGTGAGAGTGGAGCACGACTGTCTCGTGGGCGCAATCGGCTAGCGCGATCGGTTGTTAACCAAAAGGTTGGAGTTTTGAGCCCCCTCGGGAGTGGTGTGTTGCTTTTTTCTTTGCGCTGATAGCTTTGGAGACATGTTCTGACGGTGGTGAGATTGGAGCACGACTGTCTCCGTGGCGCAATTGGCTAGCACGTTCGGCTGTTAACCGAAAAATTGGAGCTTTCAGCCCTCCCCGGAGTGGTGTGTTGCTTTTTTCTTTCCGCTGATAGCTTTGAAGATATGTTCTGATGGTGGTGAGAGTGGAGGACGACTGTCTCCGTGGCGCAATTGGCTAGCACGTTCGGCTGTTAACCGAACAATTGGAGGTTTGAGCCCTCTCGGGAGTGGTGTGTTGCTTTTTTCTTTGCGCTGATAGCTTTGGAGAAATGTTCTGACGGTGGTGAGAGTGGAGCACGACTGTCTCCATGGCGCAATCGGCTAGCGCGATCGGCTGTTAACCGAAAGGTTGGAGGTTCGAGCCCACCCGGTGGTGGTGTGGCGCTTTTTTTCCTTTGGGCTGATAGCCCTGAACAAATGTTCTGACGGTGGTGAGAGTGGAGCACGACTGTCTCCGTGGCGCAATTGGCTAGCGCGATCGGCTGTTAACCAAAAGGTTGGAGTTTCGAGCCCTCCCGTGAGTGGTGTGTTGGTTTTTTCTTTGCGCTGATAGCTTTGAAGATATGTTCTGATGGTGGTGAGAGTGGAGCATGACTGTCTCCGTGGCGCAATTGGCTAGCGCGATCGGCTGTCAACCGAAAGGTTGGAGGCTCGAGCCCAGCCGGTGGTGTTGCGGCGCTTCTTTTTCTTTGGGCTGATAGCTCTGAAGAAATGTTGTGACGGGGGTGAGAGTGGAGCACGACTGCCTCCGTGGCGCATGCGCATTGGCTAGCACGATCAGTTGTTAACCGAAAGGTTGGAGGTTTGAGCCCACCCGGTGGTGGTGCGGCGCTTTTTTTCTTTGGGCTGATAGCTTTGAAGATATGTTCTGATGGTGGTGAGAGTGGAGCAGGACACTCTCCGTGGCGCGATTGGCTAGCGCGATCGGCTGTTAACCGAAAGGTTGGAGGTTCGAGCCCTCCCGGGAGTGGCGTGTTGCTTTTTTATTTGCGCTGATAGCTTTGAAGATATATTCTGATGGTGGTGAGAGTGGAGCACGACTGTCTCTGTGGCGCAATTGGCTAGCGCAGTCGGCTGTTAACCGAAATGTTGGAGGTTCGAGCCCACCCGGTCGTGGTGGGGCGCTTTCTTTTTTTTGCGCTGATAGCTTTGAAGATATGTTCTGATAATGGTGAGATTGTAGCACGACTGTCTCCGTTTCGATTTTGGCTAGCGCGATGGGCTGTTAACCGAAAGGTTGGAGGTTCGAGCCCACACGATGGTGGTGCGGCGCTTTTTTTCCTTTGGTCTGATAGCTCAGAAAAAATGTTCTTACGGTGGTGAGAGTGGAGCACGACTGTCTCTTGGGCGCAATCGGCTAGCGCAATCGGTTGTTAACCAAAAGGTTGAAGTTTTGAGCGCCCTCGGGAGTGGTGTGTTGCTTTTTTCTTTGCGCTGATGGCTTTGGAGACATGTTCTGACGGTGGTGAGATTAGAGCACGACTGTCTCCGTGGCGCAATTGGCTAGCACGTTCGGCTGTTAACCGAAAAATTGGAGGTTTCAGCCCTCCCCGGAGTGGTGTGTTGCTTTTTTCTTTCCGCTGATAGCTTTGAAGATATGTTCTGATGGTGGTGAGAGTGGAACACGACTGTCTCCGTGGCGCAATTGGCTAGCACGTTCGGCTGTTAACCGAAAAATTGGAGGTTTCAGCCCTCCCCGGAGTGGTGTGTTGCTTTTTTCTTTCCGCTGATAGCTTTGAAGATATGTTCTGATGGTGGTGAGAGTGGAGCACGACTGTCTCCGTGGCGCATGCACATTGGCTAGCGCGATCGGCTGTTAACCGAAAGGTTGGAGTTTCGAGCCATCCCGGGAGTGGTGTGTCGCTTTTTTCTTTGCGCTGATAGCTTTGAAGAAATGTTCTGATGGTGGTGAGAGTGGAGCACGACTGTCTCCGTGGCGCAATTGGCTAGCGCGATCGGCTGTTAACCGAAAGGTTGCAGGCTCGAGCCCAGCCGGTGGCGGTGTGGCGCTTCTTTTTCTTTGGGCTGATAGCTCTGAAGAAATGTTGTGATGAGGGTGAGAGTGGAGCACGACTGTCTCCGTGGCGCATGCGCATTGGCTAGCGTGATCAGCTGTTAACCGAAAGGTTGGAGGTTTGAGCCCACCCGGTGGCGGTGCGGCGCTTTTTTTCTTTGGGCTGATAGCTTTGAAGATATGTTCTGATGGTGGTGAGAGTGGAGCAGGACACACTCCGTGGCGCGATTGCCTAGCGCGATCAGCTGTTAACCGAAAGGTTGGAGGTTCGAGCCCTCCCGGGAATGGTGTGTTGCCTTTTTCTTTGCGCTGATAGCTTTGAAGATATATTCTGATGGTGGTGAGAGTGGAGCACGACTGTCTCTGTGGCGCAATTGGCTAGCGCGGTCGGCTGTTAACCAAAATGTTGGAGGTTCGAGCCCACCCCTTCGTGGTGAGGCACTTTTTTTGCGCTGATAGCTTTGGACAAATGTTCTGATGGTGGTGAGATTGGAGTACGACTGTCTCCGGGGCGCAATTGGCTAGCACGTTCGGCTGTTAACCGAAAAATTGGAGTTTGGAGCCCACCCGGTGTTGGTGCGGCGCTTCTTTTTCTTTGGGCTGATAGCTTTGAAGATATGTTCTGAAAATGATGAGAGTGGAGCAGGACACTCTCCGTGGCGCGATTGGCTAGCGCAATTGGCTGTTAACCCAAAAATTGGAGGTTTGAGCCCTCCCGGGAGTGGTGTGTTGCTTTTCTCTTTGCGCTGATACCTTTGGAAAAATGTTCTGATGGTGGTGAGAGTGGAGCACGACTGTCTCCGTGGCGCAATTTGCTAGCGCGATCGGCTGTTAACCGAAAGGTTGGAGGTTCTAGCCCTCCCGGGAGTGGTGTGTTGCTTTTTCTTTGCGCTGATAGCTTTGAAGATGTTTTTGATGGTGGTGAGAGTGGAGCACGACTGTCTCCGTTTCGATTTCGGCTAGCGCGATGGGCTGTTAACCGAAAGGTTTGAGGTTCGAGCCCACCCGGTGGTGGTGCGGCGCTTGTTTTCCTTTGGGCTGATAGCTCTGAAAAAATGTTCTGACGGTGGTGAGAGTGGAGCACGACTGTCTCTTGGGCGCAATCGGCTAGCGCGATCGGCTGTTAACCAAAAGGTTGGAGTTTTGAGCACCCTCGGGAGTGGTGTGTTGCTTTTTTCTTTGCGCTGATAGCTTTGGAGACATGCTCTGACGGTGGTGAGATTGGAGCACGACTGTCTCCGTGGCGCAATTGGCTAGCACGTTCGGCTGTTAACCGGAAAATTGGATGTTTCAGCCCTCCCCGTAGTGGTGTGTTGCTTTTTTCTTTGCGCTGATAGCTTTGAAGATGTGTTCTCATGGTAGTGAGAGTGGAGCACGACTGTCTCCGTTTCGATTTCGGCAAGCGCGATGGTCTGTTAACCGAAAGGTTTGAGGTTCGAGCCCACCCGGTGGTGGTGCGGCGCTTTTTTTCCTTTGGGCTGATAGCTCTAAAAAATGTTCTTATGGTGGTGAGAGTGGAGCACGACTGTCTCGTTGGCGCAATCGGCTAGCGCGATCGGTTGTTAACCAAAAGGTTGGAGTTTTGAGCCCCCTCGGGAGTGGTGTGTTGCTTTTTTCTTTGCGCTGATAGCTTTGGAGACATGTTCTGACGGTGGTGAGATTGGAGCACGACTGTCTCCGTGGCGCAATTGGCTAGCACGTTCGGCTGTTAACCGAAAAATTGGAGGTTTCAGCCCTCCCCGGAGTGGTGTGTTGCTTTTTTCTTTCCGCTGATAGCTTTGAAGATATGTTCTGATGGTGGTGAGAGTGGAGGACGACTGTCTCCGTGGCGCAATTGGCTAGCACGTTTGGCTGTTAACCGAAAAATTGGAGGTTTGAGTCCTCCCTGGAGTGGTGTGTTGCTTTTTTCTTTGCGCTGATAGCTTTGGAGAGATGTTCTGACGGTGGTGAGAGTGGAGCACGACTGTCTCCGTTGCACAATCGGCTAACGCGATCGGCTGTTAACCGAAAGTTTGGAGGTTCGAGCCCACCCGGTGGTGGTGCGGCGCTTTTTTTCCTTTGGGCTGATAGCCCTGAACAAATGTTCTGACGGTGGTGAGAGTGGAGCACGACTGTCTCCGTGGCGCAATTGGCAAGCACGATCGGCTGTTAACCAAAAGGTTGCAGTTTCGAGCCCTCCCGGGAGTTGTGTGTAGCTTTTTTCATTGCGCTGATAGCTTTGAAGATATGTTCTGATAATGGTGAGATTGTAGCACGACTGTCTCTGTGGCGCCATTGGCTAGCGCGATCGGCTGTTAACCGAAAGGTTTGGAGGTTCGAGCCCTCCCGGTGGTGGTGCGGCGCTTTTTTTCCTTCGGGCTGATAGCTCTGAAGAAATGCTGTGACGGGGGTGAGAGTTTAGCACGACTGTCTCCGTGGCGCTTGCGCATTGGCTAGCGCGATCAGCTGTTACCCGAAAGGTTGGAGGTTTGAGCCCACCCGGTGGTGGTGCGGCGCTTTTTTTTCTTTGGGCTGATAGCTTTGAAGATATGTTCTGATGGTGGTGAGAGTGGAGCAGGACACTCTTCGTGGCGCAAATGGCTAACGCGATCGGCTGTTAACCGAAAGGTTTGGAGGTTCGAGCCTTCCCGGGAGTGGTGTGTTGCTTTTTTCTTTGCACTGATAGCTATGAAGATGTGTTCTGATGGTGGTGAGAGTGAAGCACGACTGTCTCCGTGGACGCAATTGGCTAGCGCGATCGGCTGTTAACCAAATGGTTGGAGTTTCGAGCCCTCCCGGGAGTGGTGTGTTGCTTTTTCTTTGCACTGATAGCTTTGAAGACATTTTCTGACGATGGGGAGATTGGAGCACGACTGTCTCCGACGCGCAATTTGCAAGCGCGATCGGCTGTTAACCGAAAAGTTGGAGGTTCGAGCCCTCCCGGGAGTGGTGTGTTGCTTTTTCTTTGCACTGATAGCTTTGAAGACATGTTCTGACGATGGTGAGATTGGAGCACGACTGTCTCCGTGGCAAATTTGCTAGCGCGATCGGCTGTTAACCGAAAGGTTGGAGGTTCGAGCCCTCCCGGGAATGGTGTGTTGCTTTTTTCTTTGCGCTGATAGCTTTGAAAATGTGTTGTGATGGTGGTGAGAGTGGAGCACGACTGTCTCCGTTTCGATTTCGGCTAGCGCGATGGGCTGTTAACCGAAAGGTTGGAGGTTCGAGCCCACACGGTGGTGGTGAGGCGCTTTTTTTCCTTTGGTCTGATAGCTCAGAAAAAATGTTCTTACGGTGGTGAGAGTGGAGCACGACTGTCTCTTGGGCGCAATCGGCTAGCGCGATCGGTTGTTAACCAAAAGGTTGAAGTTTTGAGCGCCCTCGGGAGTGGTGTGTTGCTTTTTTTTGCGCTGATAGCTTTGGAGACATGTTCTGACGGTGGTGAGATTAGAGCACGACTGTCTCCGTGGCGCAATTGGCTAGCACGTTCGGCTGTTAACCGAAAAATTGGAGGTTTCAGCCCTCCCCGGAGTGGTGTGTTGCTTTTTTCTTTCCACTGATAGCTTTGAAGATATGTTCTGATGGTGGTGAGAGTGGAACACGACTGTCTCCGTGGCGCAATTGGCTAGCACGTTCGGCTGTTAACCGAAAAATTGGAGGTTTCAGCCCTCCCCGGAGTGGTGTGTTGCTTTTTTCTTTGCGCTGATAGCTTTGAAGATATGTTCTGATAATGGTGAGATTGTAGCACGACTGTCTCTGTGGCGCCATTGGCTAGCGCGATCGGCTGTTAACCGAAAGGTTTGGAGGTTCGAGCCCTCCCGGTGGTGGTGCGGCGCTTTTTTCCTTCGGGCTGATAGCTCTGAAGAAATGCTGTGACGGGGGTGAGAGTGTAGCACGACTGTCTCCGTGGCGCTTGCGCATTGGCTAGCGCGATCAGCTGTTACCCGAAAGGTTGGAGGTTTGAGCCCACCCGGTGGTGGTGCGGCGCTTTTTTTTTCTTTGGGCTGATAGCTTTGAAGATATGTTCTGATGGTGGTGAGAGTGGAGCAGGACACTCTTCGTGGCGCAAATGGCTAACGCGATCGGCTGTTAACCGAAAGGTTTGGAGGTTCGAGCCTTCCCGGGAGTGGTGTGTTGCTTTTTTCTTTGCACTGATAGCTATGAAGATGTGTTCTGATGGTGGTGAGAGTGAAGCACGACTGTCTCCGTGGACGCAATTGGCGAGCGCGATCGGCTGTTAACCAAAAGGTTGGAGTTTCGAGCCCTCCCGGGAGTGGTGTGTTGCTTTTTCTTTGCACTGATAGCTTTGAAGACATTTTCTGACGATGGTGAGATTGGAGCATGACTGTCTCCGAGGCGCAATTTGCAAGCGCGATCGGCTGTTAACCGAAAGGTTGGAGGTTCGAGCCCTCCCGGGAGTGGTGTGTTGCTTTTTCTTTGCACTGATAGCATTGAAGACATGTTCTGACGATGGTGAGATTGGAGCACGACTGTCTTCGTGGCCAATTTGCTAGCGCGATCGGCTGTTAACCGAAAGGTTGGAGGTTCGAGCCCTCCCGGGAATGGTGTTTTGCTTTTTTCTTTGCGCTGATAGCTTTGAAGATGTGTTCTGATGGTGGTGAGAGTGGAGCACGACTGTCTCCGTTTCGATTTCGGCTAGCGCGATGGGCTGTTAACCGAAAGGTTGGAGGTTCGAGCCCACACGGTGGTGGTGAGGCGCTTTTTTTCCTTTGGTCTGATAGCTCAGAAAAAATGTTCTTACGGTGGTGAGAGTGGAGCACGACTGTCTCTTGGGCGCAATCGGCTAGCGCGATCGGTTGTTAACCAAAAGGTTGAAGTTTTGAGCGCCCTCGGGAGTGGTGTGTTGCTTTTTTCTTTGCGCTGATAGCTTTGGAGACATGTTCTGACGGTGGTGAGAGTGGAACACGACTGTCTCCGTGGCGCAATTGGCTAGCACGTTCGGCTGTTAACCGAAAAATTGGAGGTTTTAGCCCTCCCGGGAGTGGTGTGTTGCTTTTTTTGCGCTGATAGCTTTGAAGATATGTTCTGATGGTGGTGAGAGTGGAGCATGACTGTCTCCGTGGCGCAATTGGCTAGCGCGATCGGCTGTTAACCGAAAGGTTGGAGGCTCGATCCCAGCCGGTGGTGCGGCGCTTCTTTTTCTTTGGGCTGATAGCTCTGAAGTATGTTGTGACGGGGGTGAGAGTGGAGCACGACTGTCTCCGTGGCGCATGCGCATTGGCTAGCGCGATCGGCTGTTAACCGAAAGGTTGGAGTTTCGAGCCATCCCGGGAGTGGTGTGTCGCTTTTTTCTTTGCGCTGATAGCTTTGAAGATATGTTCTGATGGTGGTGAGAGTGGAGCACGACTGTCTCCGTGGCGCAATTGGCTAGCGCGATCGGCTGTTAACCGAAAAATTGGAGGTTTTAGCCCTCCCGGGAGTGGTGTGTTGCTTTTTTCTTTGCGCTGATAGCTTTGCAGAAATGTTCTGACGGTGGTGAGATTGGAGCACGACTGTCTCCGTGGCGCCATTGGCTAGCACATTCGGCTGTTAACCGAAAAATTGGAGTTTCGAGCCCTCCCGGGAGTGGTGTGTCGCTTTTTTCTTTGCGCTGATAGCTTTGAAGATATGTTCTGATGGTGGTGAGAGTGGAGCACGACTGTCTCCGTGGCGCAATTGGCTAGCGCGATCGGCTGTTAACCGAAAGGTTGCAGGCTCGAGCCCAGCCGGTGGCGCTGTGGCGCTTCTTTTTCTTTGGGCTGATAGCTCTGAAGAAATGTTGTGATGAGGGTGAGAGTGGAGCACGACTGTCTCCATGGCGCATGCGCATTGGCTAGCGCGATCAGCTGTTAACCGAAAGGTTGGAGGTTTGAGCCCACCCTGTGGTGGTGCGGCGCTTTTTTCCTTTGGGCTGATAGCTTTAAAGATATGTTCTGATGGTGGTGAGAGTGGAGCAGGACACTCTTCGTGGCGCGATTGCCTAGCGCGATCGGCTGCTAACCGAAAGGTTGGAGTTTCGAGCCATCCCGGGAGTGGTGTGTGGCTTTTTTCTTTGCGCTGATAGCTTTGAAGATATGTTCTGATGGTGGTGAGAGGGGAGCACGACTGTCTCCGTGGCGCAATTGGCTAGCGCGATCGGCTGTTAACCGAAAGGTTGGAGGCTCGAGCCCTGCCGGTGGTGGTGCGGCGCTTTTTTTTCTTGGGCTGATAGCTCGGAAGAAATGTTGTGACGCGGGTGAGAGTGGAGCACGACTGTCTCCGTGGCGCATGCGCACTGGCTAGCACGATCAGCTGTGAACCGAAAGGTTGGAGGTTTGAGCCCACCCGGTGGTGGTGCGGCGCTTTTTTTCTTTGGGCTGATAGCTTTGAAGATATGTTCTGATGGTGGTGAGAGTGGAGCAGGACACTCTCCGTGGCGCGATTGGCTAGCGCGATCGGCTGTTAACCGAAAGGTTGGAGGTTCGAACCCTCCCGGGAGTGGTGTGTTGCTTTTTTCTTTGCGCTGATAGCTTTGAAGATATATTCTGATGGTGGTGAGAGTGGAGCACGACTGTCTCTGTGGCGCAATTGGCTAGCGCGGTCGGCTGTTAACCGGAATGTTGGAGGTTCGAGCCCACCCGGTCGTGGTGGGGCGCTTTTTTTTCTTTGCGCTGATAGCTTTGAAGATATGTTCTGATAAAGGTGAGATTGTAGCACGACTGTCTCTGTGGCGCCATTGGCTAGCGCGATCGGCTGTTAACCGAAAGGTTTGGAGGTTCGAGCCCTCCCGGTGGTGGTGCGGCGCTTTTTTTCCTTCGGGCTGATAGCTCTGAAGAAATGCTGTGACGGGGGTGAGAGTGTAGCACGACTGTCTCCGTGGCGCTTGCGCATTGGCTAGCGCCATCAGCTGTTACCCGAAAGGTTGGAGGTTTGAGCCCACCCGGTGGTGGTGCGGCGCTTTTTTTTTCTTTGGGCTGATAGCTTTGAAGATATGTTCTGATGGTGGTGAGAGTGGAGCAGGACACTCTTCGTGGCGCAAATGGCTAACGCGATCGGCTGTTAACCGAAAGGTTTGGAGGTTCGAGCCTTCCCGGGAGTGGTGTGTCTTTTTTCTTTGCACTGATAGCTATGAAGATGTGTTCTGATGGTGGTGAGAGTGAAGCACGACTGTCTAGTGGACGCAATTGGCGAGCGCGATCGGCTGTTAACCAAAAGGTTGGAGTTTCGAGCCCTCCCGGGAGTGGTGTGTTGCTTTTTCTTTGCACTGATAGCTTTGAAGACATTTTCTGACGATGGTGAGATTGGAGCATGACTGTCTCCGAGGCGCAATTTGCAAGCGCGATCGGCTGTTAACCGAAAGGTTGGAGGTTCGAGCCCTCCCGGGAGTGGTGTGTTGCTTTTTCTTTGCACTGATAGCATTGAAGACATGTTCTGACGATGGTGAGATTGGAGCACGACTGTCTCCGTGGCCAATTTGCTAGCGCGATCGGCTGTTAACCGAAAGGTTGGAGGTTCGAGCCCTCCCGGGAATGGTGTTTTGCTTTTTTCTTTGCGCTGATAGCTTTGAAGATGTGTTCTGATGGTGGTGAGAGTGGAGCACGACTGTCTCCGTTTCGATTTCGGCTAGCGCGATGGGCTGTTAACCGAAAGGTTGGAGGTTCGAGCCCACACGGTGGTGGTGAGGCGCTTTTTTTCCTTTGGTCTGATAGCTCAGAAAAAATGTTCTTACGGTGGTGAGAGTGGAGCACGACTGTCTCTTGGGCGCAATCGGCTAGCGCGATCGGTTGTTAACCAAAAGGTTGAAGTTTTGAGCGCCCTCGGGAGTGGTGTGTTGCTTTTTTCTTTGCGCTGATAGCTTTGGAGACATGTTCTGACGGTGGTGAGATTAGAGCACGACTGTCTCCGTGGCGCAATCGGCTAGCGCGATCGGTTGTTAACCAAAAGGTTGGAGTTTTGAGCCCCCTCGGGAGTGGTGTGTTGCTTTTTTCTTTGCGCTGATAGCTTTGGAGACATGTTCTGACGGTGGTGAGATTGGAGCACGACTGTCTCCGTGGCGCAATTGGCTAGCACGTTCGGCTGTTAACCGAAAAATTGGAGGTTTCAGCCCTCCCCGGAGTGGTGTGTTGCTTTTTTCTTTCCGCTGATAGCTTTGAAGATATGTTCTGATGGTGGTGAGAGTGGAGGACGACTGTCTCCGTGGCGCAATTGGCTAGCACGTTTGGCTGTTAACCGAAAAATTGGAGGTTTGAGTCCTCCCTGGAGTGGTGTGTTGCTTTTTTCTTTGCGCTGATAGCTTTGGAGAAATGTTCTGACGGTGGTGAGAGTGGAGCACGACTGTCTCCGTTGCACAATCGGCTAACGCGATCGGCTGTTAACCGAAAGTTTGGAGGTTCGAGCCCACCCGGTGGTGGTGCGGCGCTTTTTTTCCTTTGGGCTGATAGCCCTGAACAAATGTTCTGACGGTGGTGAGAGTGGAGCACGACTGTCTCCGTGGCGCAATTGGCAAGCACGATCGGCTGTTAACCAAAAGGTTGCAGTTTCGAGCCCTCCCGGGAGTTGTGTGTAGCTTTTTTCATTGCGCTGATAGCTTTGAAGATATGTTCTGATAATGGTGAGATTGTAGCACGACTGTCTCTGTGGCGCCATTGGCTAGCGCGATCGGCTGTTAACCGAAAGGTTTGGAGGTTCGAGCCCTCCCGGTGGTGGTGCGGCGCTTTTTTTCCTTCGGGCTGATAGCTCTGAAGAAATGCTGTGACGGGGGTGAGAGTTTAGCACGACTGTCTCCGTGGCGCTTGCGCATTGGCTAGCGCGATCAGCTGTTACCCGAAAGGTTGGAGGTTTGAGCCCACCCGGTGGTGGTGCGGCGCTTTTTTTTCTTTGGGCTGATAGCTTTGAAGATATGTTCTGATGGTGGTGAGAGTGGAGCAGGACACTCTTCGTGGCGCAAATGGCTAACGCGATCGGCTGTTAACCGAAAGGTTTGGAGGTTCGAGCCTTCCCGGGAGTGGTGTGTTGCTTTTTTCTTTGCACTGATAGCTATGAAGATGTGTTCTGATGGTGGTGAGAGTGAAGCACGACTGTCTCCGTGGACGCAATTGGCTAGCGCGATCGGCTGTTAACCAAATGGTTGGAGTTTCGAGCCCTCCCGGGAGTGGTGTGTTGCTTTTTCTTTGCACTGATAGCTTTGAAGACATTTTCTGACGATGGGGAGATTGGAGCACGACTGTCTCCGACGCGCAATTTGCAAGCGCGATCGGCTGTTAACCGAAAAGTTGGAGGTTCGAGCCCTCCCGGGAGTGGTGTGTTGCTTTTTCTTTGCACTGATAGCTTTGAAGACATGTTCTGACGATGGTGAGATTGGAGCACGACTGTCTCCGTGGCAAATTTGCTAGCGCGATCGGCTGTTAACCGAAAGGTTGGAGGTTCGAGCCCTCCCGGGAATGGTGTGTTGCTTTTTTCTTTGCGCTGATAGCTTTGAAAATGTGTTGTGATGGTGGTGAGAGTGGAGCACGACTGTCTCCGTTTCGATTTCGGCTAGCGCGATGGGCTGTTAACCGAAAGGTTGGAGGTTCGAGCCCACACGGTGGTGGTGAGGCGCTTTTTTTCCTTTGGTCTGATAGCTCAGAAAAAATGTTCTTACGGTGGTGAGAGTGGAGCACGACTGTCTCTTGGGCGCAATCGGCTAGCGCGATCGGTTGTTAACCAAAAGGTTGAAGTTTTGAGCGCCCTCGGGAGTGGTGTGTTGCTTTTTTTTGCGCTGATAGCTTTGGAGACATGTTCTGACGGTGGTGAGATTAGAGCACGACTGTCTCCGTGGCGCAATTGGCTAGCACGTTCGGCTGTTAACCGAAAAATTGGAGGTTTCAGCCCTCCCCGGAGTGGTGTGTTGCTTTTTTCTTTCCACTGATAGCTTTGAAGATATGTTCTGATGGTGGTGAGAGTGGAACACGACTGTCTCCGTGGCGCAATTGGCTAGCACGTTCGGCTGTTAACCGAAAAATTGGAGGTTTCAGCCCTCCCCGGAGTGGTGTGTTGCTTTTTTCTTTGCGCTGATAGCTTTGAAGATATGTTCTGATAATGGTGAGATTGTAGCACGACTGTCTCTGTGGCGCCATTGGCTAGCGCGATCGGCTGTTAACCGAAAGGTTTGGAGGTTCGAGCCCTCCCGGTGGTGGTGCGGCGCTTTTTTCCTTCGGGCTGATAGCTCTGAAGAAATGCTGTGACGGGGGTGAGAGTGTAGCACGACTGTCTCCGTGGCGCTTGCGCATTGGCTAGCGCGATCAGCTGTTACCCGAAAGGTTGGAGGTTTGAGCCCACCCGGTGGTGGTGCGGCGCTTTTTTTTTCTTTGGGCTGATAGCTTTGAAGATATGTTCTGATGGTGGTGAGAGTGGAGCAGGACACTCTTCGTGGCGCAAATGGCTAACGCGATCGGCTGTTAACCGAAAGGTTTGGAGGTTCGAGCCTTCCCGGGAGTGGTGTGTTGCTTTTTTCTTTGCACTGATAGCTATGAAGATGTGTTCTGATGGTGGTGAGAGTGAAGCACGACTGTCTCCGTGGACGCAATTGGCGAGCGCGATCGGCTGTTAACCAAAAGGTTGGAGTTTCGAGCCCTCCCGGGAGTGGTGTGTTGCTTTTTCTTTGCACTGATAGCTTTGAAGACATTTTCTGACGATGGTGAGATTGGAGCATGACTGTCTCCGAGGCGCAATTTGCAAGCGCGATCGGCTGTTAACCGAAAGGTTGGAGGTTCGAGCCCTCCCGGGAGTGGTGTGTTGCTTTTTCTTTGCACTGATAGCATTGAAGACATGTTCTGACGATGGTGAGATTGGAGCACGACTGTCTTCGTGGCCAATTTGCTAGCGCGATCGGCTGTTAACCGAAAGGTTGGAGGTTCGAGCCCTCCCGGGAATGGTGTTTTGCTTTTTTCTTTGCGCTGATAGCTTTGAAGATGTGTTCTGATGGTGGTGAGAGTGGAGCACGACTGTCTCCGTTTCGATTTCGGCTAGCGCGATGGGCTGTTAACCGAAAGGTTGGAGGTTCGAGCCCACACGGTGGTGGTGAGGCGCTTTTTTTCCTTTGGTCTGATAGCTCAGAAAAAATGTTCTTACGGTGGTGAGAGTGGAGCACGACTGTCTCTTGGGCGCAATCGGCTAGCGCGATCGGTTGTTAACCAAAAGGTTGAAGTTTTGAGCGCCCTCGGGAGTGGTGTGTTGCTTTTTTCTTTGCGCTGATAGCTTTGGAGACATGTTCTGACGGTGGTGAGATTAGAGCACGACTGTCTCCGTGGCGCAATTGGCTAGCACGTTCGGCTGTTAACCGAAAAATTGGAGGTTTCAGCCCTCCCCGGAGTGGTGTGTTGCTTTTTTCTTTCCGCTGATAGATTTGAAGATATGTTCTGATGGTGGTGAGAGTGGAACACGACTGTCTCCGTGGCGCAATTGGCTAGCACGTTCGGCTGTTAACCGAAAAATTGGAGGTTTTAGCCCTCCCGGGAGTGGTGTGTTGCTTTTTTTGCGCTGATAGCTTTGAAGATATGTTCTGATGGTGGTGAGAGTGGAGCATGACTGTCTCCGTGGCGCAATTGGCTAGCGCGATCGGCTGTTAACCGAAAGGTTGGAGGCTCGAGCCCAGCCGGTGGTGCGGCGCTTCTTTTTCTTTGGGCTGATAGCTCTGAAGTATGTTGTGACGGGGGTGAGAGTGGAGCACGACTGTCTCCGTGGCGCATGCGCATTGGCTAGCGCGATCGGCTGTTAACCGAAAGGTTGGAGTTTCGAGCCATCCCGGGAGTGGTGTGTCGCTTTTTTCTTTGCGCTGATAGCTTTGAAGATATGTTCTGATGGTGGTGAGAGTGGAGCACGACTGTCTCCGTGGCGCAATTGGCTAGCGCGATCGGCTGTTAACCGAAAAATTGGAGGTTTTAGCCCTCCCGGGAGTGGTGTGTTGCTTTTTTCTTTGCGCTGATAGCTTTGCAGAAATGTTCTGACGGTGGTGAGATTGGAGCACGACTGTCTCCGTGGCGCCATTGGCTAGCACATTCGGCTGTTAACCGAAAAATTGGAGTTTCGAGCCCTCCCGGGAGTGGTGTGTCGCTTTTTTCTTTGCGCTGATAGCTTTGAAGATATGTTCTGATGGTGGTGAGAGTGGAGCATGACTGTCTCCGTGGCGCAATCGGCTAGCGCGATCGGCTGTAAACCGAAAGGTTGGAGGCTCGAGCCCAGCCAGTGGTGCGGCGCTTTTTTTTCTTTGGGCTGATAGCTTTGAAGATATGTTCTGATAATGATGTGAGAGGAGCAGGACACTCTCCGTGGCACGATTGGCTAGCGCAATCGGCTGTTACCCGAAAAATTGGAGGTTTGAGCCCTCCCAGGAGTGGTGTGTTGCTTTTCTCTTTGCGCTGATAGCTTTGTAGACATGTTCTGACGGTGGTGAGATTAGAGCACGACTGTCCCCGTGGCGCAATTGGCTAGCACGTTCGGCTGTTAACAGAAAAATTGGAGGTTTCAGCTCTCCCCGGAGTGGTGTGTTGCTTTTTTCTTTCCGCTGATAGCTTTGAAGATATGTTCTGATGGTGGTGAGAGTGGAGCATGACTGTCTCCGTGGCGCAATTGGCTAGCGCGATCGGCTGTTAACCGAAAGGTTGGAGGCTCGAGCCGAGCCGGTGGTGCGGCGCTTTATTTTCTTTGGGCTGATAGCTTTGAAGATATGTTCTGATAATGATGAGAGTGGAGCAGGACACTCTCCATGGCGTGATTGGCTAGCGCAATCGGCTGTTAACCAAAAAAATGGAGGTTTGAGCCCTCCCGGGAGTGGTGTGTTGCTTTTTTCTTTGCGCTGATAGCTTTGGAGAATGTTCTGACGGTGGTGAGATTAGAGCACGACTGTCTCCGTGGCGCAATTGGCTAGCACGTTCGGCTGTTAACCGAAACATTGGAGGTTTCAGCCCTCCCCGGAGTGGTGTGTTGCTTTTTTCTTTCCGCTGATAGCTTTGAAGATATGTTCTGATGGTGGTGAGAGTGGAACACGACTGTCTCCATGGCGCAATTGGCTAGCACGTTCGGCTGTTAACCGAAAATTTGGAGGTTTTAGCCCTCCCGGGAGTGCTGTGTTGCTTTTTTCTTTGCGCTGATAGCTTTGGAGAAATGTTCTGACGGTGGTGAGATTGGAGCACGACTGTCTCCGTGGCGCCATTGGCTAGCACATTCGGCTGTTAACCGAAAAATTGGAGTTTCGAGCCCTCCCGGGAGTGGTGTGTCGCTTTTTTCTTTGCGCTGATAGCATTGAAGATATGTTCTGATGGTGGTGAGAGTGGAGCATGACTGTCTCTGTGGCGCAATTGGCTAGCGCGATCGGCTGTTAACCGAAAGATTGGAGGCTCGAGCCCAGCCGGTGGTGCGGCACTTCTTTTTCTTTGGGCTGATAGCTCTGAAGAAATGTTGTGACGGGGGTGAGAGTGGAGCACGACTGTCTCCGTGGCACATGCGCATTGGCTAGTGCGATCTGCTGTTAACCGAAAGGTTGGAGTTTCGAGCCATCCCGGGAGTGGTGTGTCGCTTTTTTCTTTGCGCTGAAAGCTATGAAGATATGTTCTGATGGTGGTGAGAGTGGAGCATGACTGTCTCCGTGGCGCAATTGGCTAGCGCGATCGGCTGTTAACCGAAAGGTTGCAGGCTCGAGCCCCAGGCGGTGGCGGTGCGGCGCTTCTTTTTCTTTGGGCTGATAGCTCTGAAGAAATGTTGTGATGGGGGTGAGAGTGGAGCACGACTGTCTCCGTGGCGCATGCGCATTGGCTAGCGCGATCAACTGTTAACCGAAAGGTTGGAGGTTCGAGCCCTCCCGGGAGTGGTGTGTTGCTTTTTTCTTTGCGCTGATAGCTTTGAAGATATATTCGGATGGTGGTGAGAGTGGAGCACGACTGTCTCTGTGGCGCAATTGGCTAGCGCGGTCGGCTGTTAACCGAAATGTTGGAGGTTCGAGCCCAGCCGGTGGTGCGGCGCTTCTTTTTCTTTGGGCTGATAGCTCTGAAGAAATGTTGTGACGGGGGTGAGAGTGGAGCACGACTGTCTGCGTGGCGCATGCGCATTGGCTAGCGCGATCGGCTGTTAACCGAAAGGTTGGAGTTTCGAGCCATCCCGGGAGTGGTGTGTCGCTTTTTTCTTTGCGCTGATAGCTTTGAAGATATGTTCTGATGGTGGTGAGAGTGGAGCACGACTGTCTCCGTGGCGCAATTGGCTAGCGCGATCGGCTGTTAACCGAAAGGTTGCAGGCTCGAGCCCAGCCGGTGGCGCTGTGGCGCTTCTTTTTCTTTGGGCTGATAGCTCTGAAGAAATGTTGTGATGAGGGTGAGAGTGGAGCACGACTGTCTCCATGGCGCATGCGCATTGGCTAGCGCGATCAGCTGTTAACCGAAAGGTTGGAGGTTTGAGCCCACCCTGTGGTGGTGCGGCGCTTTTTTCCTTTGGGCTGATAGCTTTAAAGATATGTTCTGATGGTGGTGAGAGTGGAGCAGGACACTCTTCGTGGCGCGATTGCCTAGCGCGATCGGCTGCTAACCGAAAGGTTGGAGTTTCGAGCCATCCCGGGAGTGGTGTGTGGCTTTTTTCTTTGCGCTGATAGCTTTGAAGATATGTTCTGATGGTGGTGAGAGGGGAGCACGACTGTCTCCGTGGCGCAATTGGCTAGCGCGATCGGCTGTTAACCGAAAGGTTGGAGGCTCGAGCCCTGCCGGTGGTGGTGCGGCGCTTTTTTTTCTTGGGCTGATAGCTCGGAAGAAATGTTGTGACGCGGGTGAGAGTGGAGCACGACTGTCTCCGTGGCGCATGCGCACTGGCTAGCACGATCAGCTGTGAACCGAAAGGTTGGAGGTTTGAGCCCACCCGGTGGTGGTGCGGCGCTTTTTTTCTTTGGGCTGATAGCTTTGAAGATATGTTCTGATGGTGGTGAGAGTGGAGCAGGACACTCTCCGTGGCGCGATTGGCTAGCGCGATCGGCTGTTAACCGAAAGGTTGGAGGTTCGAACCCTCCCGGGAGTGGTGTGTTGCTTTTTTCTTTGCGCTGATAGCTTTGAAGATATATTCTGATGGTGGTGAGAGTGGAGCACGACTGTCTCTGTGGCGCAATTGGCTAGCGCGGTCGGCTGTTAGCCGGAATGTTGGAGGTTCGAGCCCACCCGGTCGTGGTGGGGCGCTTTTTTTTCTTTGCGCTGATAGCTTTGAAGATATGTTCTGATAAAGGTGAGATTGTAGCACGACTGTCTCTGTGGCGCCATTGGCTAGCGCGATCGGCTGTTAACCGAAAGGTTTGGAGGTTCGAGCCCTCCCGGTGGTGGTGCGGCGCTTTTTTTCCTTCGGGCTGATAGCTCTGAAGAAATGCTGTGACGGGGGTGAGAGTGTAGCACGACTGTCTCCGTGGCGCTTGCGCATTGGCTAGCGCCATCAGCTGTTACCCGAAAGGTTGGAGGTTTGAGCCCACCCGGTGGTGGTGCGGCGCTTTTTTTTTCTTTGGGCTGATAGCTTTGAAGATATGTTCTGATGGTGGTGAGAGTGGAGCAGGACACTCTTCGTGGCGCAAATGGCTAACGCGATCGGCTGTTAACCGAAAGGTTTGGAGGTTCGAGCCTTCCCGGGAGTGGTGTGTTGCTTTTTTCTTTGCACTGATAGCTATGAAGATGTGTTCTGATGGTGGTGAGAGTGAAGCACGACTGTCTAGTGGACGCAATTGGCGAGCGCGATCGGCTGTTAACCAAAAGGTTGGAGTTTCGAGCCCTCCCGGGAGTGGTGTGTTGCTTTTTCTTTGCACTGATAGCTTTGAAGACATTTTCTGACGATGGTGAGATTGGAGCATGACTGTCTCCGAGGCGCAGTTTGCAAGCGCGATCGGCTGTTAACCGAAAGGTTGGAGGTTCGAGCCCTCCCGGGAGTGGTGTGTTGCTTTTTCTTTGCACTGATAGCATTGAAGACATGTTCTGACGATGGTGAGATTGGAGCACGACTGTCTCCGTGGCCAATTTGCTAGCGCGATCGGCTGTTAACCGAAAGGTTGGAGGTTCGAGCCCTCCCGGGAATGGTGTTTTGCTTTTTTCTTTGCGCTGATAGCTTTGAAGATGTGTTCTGATGGTGGTGAGAGTGGAGCACGACTGTCTCCGTTTCGATTTCGGCTAGCGCGATGGGCTGTTAACCGAAAGGTTGGAGGTTCGAGCCCACACGGTGGTGGTGAGGCGCTTTTTTTCCTTTGGTCTGATAGCTCAGAAAAAATGTTCTTACGGTGGTGAGAGTGGAGCACGACTGTCTCTTGGGCGCAATCGGCTAGCGCGATCGGTTGTTAACCAAAAGGTTGAAGTTTTGAGCGCCCTCGGGAGTGGTGTGTTGCTTTTTTCTTTGCGCTGATAGCTTTGGAGACATGTTCTGACGGTGGTGAGATTAGAGCACGACTGTCTCCGTGGCGCAATTGGCTAGCACGTTCGGCTGTTAACCGAAAAATTGGAGGTTTCAGCCCTCCCCGGAGTGGTGTGTTGCTTTTTTCTTTCCGCTGATAGCTTTGAAGATATGTTCTGATGGTGGTGAGAGTGGAACACGACTGTCTCCGTGGCGCAATTGGCTAGCACGTTCGGCTGTTAACCGAAAAATTGGAGGTTTTAGCCCTCCCGGGAGTGGTGTGTTGCTTTTTTTTGCGCTGATAGCTTTGAAGATATGTTCTGATGGTGGTGAGAGTGGAGCATGACTGTCTCCGTGGCGCAATTGGCTAGCGCGATCGGCTGTTAACCGAAAGGTTGGAGGCTCGAGCCCAGCCGGTGGTGCGGCGCTTCTTTTTCTTTGGGCTGATAGCTCTGAAGAAATGTTGTGACGGGGGTGAGAGTGGAGCACGACTGTCTCCGTGGCGCATGCGCATTGGCTAGCGCGATCGGCTGTTAACCGAAAGGTTGGAGTTTCGAGCCATCCCGGGAGTGGTGTGTCGCTTTTTTCTTTGCGCTGATAGCTTTGAAGATATGTTCTGATGGTGGTGAGAGTGGAGCACGACTGTCTCCGTGGCGCAATTGGCTAGCGCGATCGGCTGTTAACCAAAAAATTGGAGGTTTTAGCCCTCCCGGGAGTGGTGTGTTGCTTTTTTCTTTGCGCTGATAGCTTTGGAGAAATGTTCTGACGGTGGTGAGATTGGAGCACGACTGTCTCCGTGGCGCCATTGGCTAGCACATTCGGCTGTTAACCGAAAAATTGGAGTTTCGAGCCCTCCCGGGAGTGGTGTGTCGCTTTTTTCTTTGCGCTGATAGCTTTGAAGATATGTTCTGATGGTGGTGAGAGTGGAGCATGACTGTCTCCGTGGCGCAATCGGCTAGCGCGATCGGCTGTAAACCGAAAGGTTGGAGGCTCGAGCCCAGCCAGTTGTGCGGCGCTTTTTTTTCTTTGGGCTGATAGCTTTGAAGATATGTTCTGATAATGATGAGAGAGGAGCAGGACACTCTCCGTGGCACGATTGGCTAGCGCAATCGGCTGTTACCCGAAAAATTGGAGGTTTGAGCCCTCCCAGGAGTGGTGTGTTGCTTTTCTCTTTGCGCTGATAGCTTTGTAGACATGTTCTGACGGTGGTGAGATTAGAGCACGACTGTCCCCGTGGGGCAATTGGCTAGCACGTTCGGCTGTTAACAGAAAAATTGGAGGTTTCAGCTCTCCCCGGAGTGGTGTGTTGCTTTTTTCTTTCCGCTGATAGCTTTGAAGATATGTTCTGATGGTGGTGAGAGTGGAGCATGACTGTCTCCGTGGCGCAATTGGCTAGCGCGATCGGCTGTTAACCGAAAGGTTGGAGGCTCGAGCCCAGCCGGTGGTGCGGCGCTTTATTTTCTTTGGGCTGATAGCTTTGAAGATATGTTCTGATAATGATGAGAGTGGAGCAGGACACTCTCCATGGCGTGATTGGCTAGCGCAATCGGCTGTTAACCAAAAAAATGGAGGTTTGAGCCCTCCCGGGAGTGGTGTGTTGCTTTTTTCTTTGCGCTGATAGCTTTGGAGACATGTTCTGACGGTGGTGAGATTAGAGCACGACTGTCTCCGTGGCGCAATTGGCTAGCACGTTCGGCTGTTAACCGAAACATTGGAGGTTTCAGCCCTCCCCGGAGTGGTGTGTTGCTTTTTTCTTTCCGCTGATAGCTTTGAAGATATGTTCTGATGGTGGTGAGAGTGGAACACGACTGTCTCCATGGCGCAATTGGCTAGCACGTTCGGCTGTTAACCGAAAAATTGGAGGTTTTAGCCCTCCCGGGAGTGGTGTGTTGCTTTTTTCTTTGCGCTGATAGCTTTGGAGAAATGTTCTGACGGTGGTGAGATTGAAGCACGACTGTCTCCGTGGCGCCATTGGCTAGCACATTCGGCTGTTAACCGAAAAATTGGAGTTTCGAGCCCTCCCGGGAGTGGTGTGTCGCTTTTTTCTTTGCGCTGATAGCATTGAAGATATGTTCTGATGGTGGTGAAAGTGGAGCATGACTGTCTCTGTGGCGCAATTGGCTAGCGCGATCGGCTGTTAACCGAAAGATTGGAGGCTCGAGCCCAGCCGGTGGTGCGGCGCTTCTTTTTCTTTGGGCTGATAGCTCTGAAGAAATGTTGTGACGGGGGTGAGAGTGGAGCACGACTGTCTCCGTGGCGCATGCGCATTGGCTAGTGCGATCTGCTGTTAACCGAAAGGTTGGAGTTTCGAGCCATCCCGGGAGTGGTGTGTCGCTTTTTTCTTTGCGCTGATAGCTTTGAAGATATGTTCTGATGGTGGTGAGAGTGGAGCACGACTGTCTCCGTGGCGCAATTGGCTAGCGCGATCGGCTGTTAACCGAAAAATTAGAGGTTTTAGCCCTCCCGGGAGTGGTGTGTTGCTTTTTTCTTTGCGCTGATAGCTTTGGAGAAATGTTCTGACGGTGGTGAGATTGGAGCACGACTGTCTCCGTGGCGCCATTGGCTAGCACATTCGGCTGTTAACCGAAAAATTTGAGTTTCGAGCCCTCCCGGGAGTGGTGTGTCGCTTTTTTCTTTGCGCTGATAGCTTTGAAGATATGTTCTAATGGTGGTGAGAGTGGAGCATGACTGTCTCCGTGACGCGATCGGCTAGCGCGATCGGCTGTAAACCGAAAGGTTGGAGGCTCGAGCCCAGCCAGTGGTGCGGCGCTTTTTTTTTCTTTGGGCTGATAGCTTTGAAGATATGTTCTGATAATGATGAGAGAGGAGCAGGACACTCTCCGTGGCACGATCGGCTAGCGCAATCGGCTGTTACCCGAAAAATTGGAGGTTTGAGCCCTCCCAGGAGTGGTGTGTTGCTTTTCTCTTTGCGCTGATAGCTTCGGAGACATGTTCTGACGGTGGTGAGATTAGAGCACGACTGTCCCCGTGGCGCAATTGGCTAGCACGTTCGGCTGTTAACAGAAAAATTGGAGGTTTCAGCTCTCCCCGGAGTGGTGTGTTGCTTTTTTCTTTCCGCTGATAGCTTTGAAGATATGTTCTGATGGTGATGAGAGTGGAGCATGACTGTCTCCGTGGCGCAATTGGCTAGCGCTATCGGCTGTTAACCGAAAGGTTGGAGGCTCGAGCCCAGCCGGTGGGGCGGCGCTTTATTTTCTTTGGGCTGATAGCTTTGAAGATATGTTCTGATAATGATGAGAGTGGAGCAGGACACTCTCCATGGCGTGATTGGCTAGCGCAATCGGCTGTTAACCAAAAAATTGGAGGTTTGAGCCCTCCCGGGAGTGGTGTGTTGCTTTTTTCTTTGCACTGATAGCTTTAGAGACATGTTCGGACGGTGGTGAGATTAGAGCACGACTGTCTCCGTGGCGCAATTGGCTAGCACGTTCGGCTGTTAACCGAAACATTGGAGGTTTCAGCCCTCCCCGGAGTGGTGTGTTGCTTTTTTCTTTCCGCTGATAGCTTTGAAGATATGTTCTGATGGTGGTGAGAGTGGAACACGACTGTCTCCATGGCGCAATTGGCTAGCACGTTCGGCTGTTAACCGAAAAATTGGAGGTTTTAGCCCTCCCGGGAGTGGTGTGTTGCTTTTTTCTTTGCGCTGATAGCTTTGGAGAAATGTTCTGACGGTGGTGAGATTGGAGCACGACTGTCTCCGTGGCGCCATTGGCTAGCACATTCGGCTGTTAACCGAAAAATTGGAATTTCGAGCCCTCCCGGGAGTGGTGTGTCGCTTTTTTCTTTGCGCTGATAGCATTGAAGATATGTTCTGATGGTGGTGAGAGTGGAGCATGACTGTCTCTGTGGCGCAATTGGCTAGCGCGATCGGCTGTTAACCGAAAGGTTGGAGGCTCGAGCCAAGCTGGTGGTGCGGCGCTTCTTTTCCTTTGGGCTGATAGCTCTGAAGAAATGTTGTGACGGGGGTGAGAGTGGAGCACGACTGTCTCCGTGGCGCATGCGCATTGGCTAGTGCGATCTGCTGTTAACCGAAAGGTTGGAGTTTCGAGCCATCCCGGTGGTGGTGCGGCGCTTTTTTTCCTTTGGGCTGATAGCTCTGAAGAAATGTTCTGACGGTGGTGAGAGTGGAGCACGACTGTCTACGTGGCGCAATTGGCTAGCGCGATCAGCTGTTAACCGAAAGGTTGGAGCTTTGAGCCCTCCCGGGAGTAGTGTGTTGCTTTTTTCTTTGCACTGATAGCTTTGAAGATGTGTTCTGATGGTGGTGAGAGTGAAGCACGACTGTCTCCGTGGACGCAATTGGCTAGCGCGATCGGCTGTTATCCGAAAGGTTTGAGGTTCGAGCCCACCCGGTGGTGGTGCGGCGCTTTTTTTCCTTTGGGCTGATAGCTCTGAAGAAATGTTCTGACGGTGGTGAGAGTGGAGCACGACTGTCTCCGTGGCGCATGCGCATTGGCTAGCACGATCGGCTGTTAACCGAAAGGTTGGAGGTTCGAGCCCTCCCGGTAGTGGTGTGTTGCTTTGTTCTTTGCGCTGATAGCTTTGAAGATATATTCGGATGGTGGTGAGAGTGGAGCACGACTGTCTCTGTGGCGGAATTGGCTAGCGCGGTCGGCTGTTAACCGAAATGTTGGAGGTTCGAGCCCACCCGGTCGTGGTGGGGCGCTTTTTTTCTTTGCGCTGATAGCTTTGGACAAATGTTCTGACGGTGGTGAGAGTGGAGCACGACGGTCTCCGTGGCGCAATTGGCTAGCGCGGTCAGCTGTTAACCGAAAGGTTGGAGGTTTGAGCCCACCCGGTGGTGGTGCGGCGCTTTTTTTTCTTTGGGCTGATAGCTTTGAAGATATGTTCTTATGGTGGTGAGATTGGAGCAGGACACTCTTCGTGGCGCGATTGGCTAGCGCGATCGGCTGTTAACCGAAAGGTTGGAGGTTCGAGCCTTCCCGGGAGTGGTGTGTTGCTTTTTTCTTGGCGCTGATAGCTTTGAAGATATGTTCTGATGGTGGTGAGAGTGGAGCACGACTGTCTCCGTGGCGCAATTGGCTATCGCGGTCGGCTGTTAACCGAAATGTTGGAGTTTCGAGCTCACCCGGTTTGGTGCGGTGCTTTTTTTTCTTTGCGCTGATAGCTTTGGAGAAATGTTCTGACGGTGGTGAGATTGAAGCACGACTGTCTCCGTGGCGCAATTTTCTAGCACGTTCGGCTGTTAAACGAAAACTTGGAGTTTCGAGCCCACCCGGTGGTGGTGCGGCGCTTCTTTTTCTTTGGACTGATAGCTCTGAAGAAAGGTTATGACGGGGGTGAGAGTGGTGCACGACTGTCTCCGTGGCGCAATTGGCTAGCGCGATCAGCTGTTAACCGAAAGGTTGGTGGTTTGAGCCCACCCAGTGGTGGTGCGGCGCTTTTTTTTCTTTGGGCTGATAGCTTTGAAGATATGTTCTTATAATGGTGAGAGTGGAGCAGGACACTCTCCGTGGCGCCATTGGCTAGCGCGATCTGCTGTTAACCGAAAGGTTGGAGGTTCAAGCCCTCCCGGGAGTGGTGTGTTGCTTTTTTCTTTGCGCTGATAGCTTTGAAGCTATGTTCTGATGGTGGTGAGAGTGGAGCACGACTGTCTCCGTGGCGCAATTGGCTAGCGCAATAGGCTGTTAACCGAAATTTTGGAGGTTCGAGCCCACCCGGTGGTGGTGCGGCGCTTTTTTTCCTTTGGGCTGATAGCTCTGAAGAAATGTTCTGACGGTGGTGAGAGTGGAGTACGACTGTCTCCGTGGCGCAATTTGCTAGCGCGATCGGCTGTTAACCGAAAGGTTTGGAGGTTCGAGCCCTCGCGGGAGTGGTGTGTTGCTTTTTTCTTTGCACTGATAGCTATGAAGATGTGTTCTGATGGTGATGAGAGTGAAGCACGACTGTCTCCGTGGACGCAATTGGCTAGCGCGATCGGCTGTTAACCAAAAGGTCGGAGTTTCGAGCCCTCCCGGGAGTGGTGTGTTGCTTTTTTTTTGCACTGATAGCTTTGGAGACATGTTCTGACCATAGTGAGATTGGAGCACGACTGTCTCCGTGGCGCAATTGGCTAGCACGTTCGGCTGTTAACCGAAAAATTGGAGGTTTCAGCCCTCCCCGGTGTGGTGTGTTGCTTTTTTCTTTCCGCTGATTGCTTTGAAGATATGTTCTGATGGTGGTGAGAGTGGAACACGACTGTCTCCGTGGCGCAATTGGCTAGCACGTTCGGCTGTTAACCGAAAAATTGGAGGTTTTAGCCCTCCCAGGAGTGGTGTGTTGCTTTTTTCTTTGCGCTGATAGCTTTGGAGAAATGTTCTGACGGTGGTGAGATTGGAGCACGACTGTCTCCGTGGCGCCATTGGCTAGCACATTCGGCTGTTAACCGAAAAATTGGAGTTTCGAGCCCTCCCGGGAGTGGTGTGTCGCTTTTTTCTTTGCGCTGATAGCTTTGAAGATATGTTCTGATGGTGGTGAGAGTGGAGCATGACTGTCTCCGTGGCGCAATCGGCTAGCGCGATCGGCTGTAAACCGAAAGGTTGGAGGCTCGAGCCCAGCCAGTGGTGCGGCGCTTTTTTTTCTTTGGGCTGATAGCTTTGAAGATATGTTCTGATAATGATGAGAGAGGAGCAGGACACTCTCCATGGCATGATTGGCTAGCGCAATCGGCTGTTAACCAAAAAATTGGAGGTTTGAGCCCTCCCGGGAGTGGTGTGTTGCTTTTTTCTTTGCGCTGATAGCTTTGGAGACATGTTCAAACGGTGGTGAGATTAGAGCACGACTGTCTCCGTGGCGCAATCGGCTAGCACGTTCGGCTGTTAACCGAAACATTGGAGGTTTCAGCCCTCCCCGGAGTGGTGTGTTGCTTTTTTCTTTCCGCTGATAGCTTTGAAGATATGTTCTGATGGTGGTGAGAGTGGAACACGACTGTCTCCGTGGCGCAATTGGCTAGCACGTTCGGCTGTTAACCGAAAAATTGGAGGTTTTAGCCCTCCCGGGAGTGGTGTGTTGCTTTTTTCTTTGCGCTGATAGCTTTGGAGAAATGTTCTGACGGTGGTGAGATTGGAGCACGACTGTCTCCGTAGCGCCATTGGCTAGCACATTCGGCTGTTAACCGAAAAATTGGAGTTTCGAGCCCTCCCGGGAGTGGTGTGTCGCTTTTTTCTTTGCGCTGATAGCATTGAAGATATGTTCTGATGGTGGTGAGAGTGGAGCATGACTGTCTCTGTGGCGCAATTGGCTAGCGCGATCGGCTGTTAACCGAAAGGTTGGAGGCTCGAGCCCAGCCGGTGGTGCGGCGCTTCTTTTTCTTTGGGCTGAAAGCTCTGAAGAAATGTTGTGACGGGGGTGAGAGTGGAGCACGACTGTCTCCGTGGCGCATGCGCATTGGCTAGTGCGATCTGCTGTTAACCGAAAGGTTGGAGTTTCGAGCCATCCCGGGAGTGGTGTGTCGCTTTTTTCTTTGCGCTGAAAGCTTTGAAGATATGTTCTGATGGTGGTGAGAGTGGAGCACGACTGTCTCCGTGGCGCAATTGGCTAGCGCGATCAGCTGTTAACCGAAAGGTTGCAGGCTCGAGCCCCAGGCGGTGGCGGTGCGGCGCTTCTTTTTCTTTGGGCTAATAGCTCTGAAGAAATGTTGTGATGATGGTGAGAGTGGAGCACGACTGTCTCCGTGGCGCATGCGCATTGGCTAGCGCGATCGGCTGTTAACCGAAAGGTTGGAGGTTAGAGCCCTCCCGGGAGTGGTGTGTTGCTTTTTTCTTTGCGCTGATAGCTTTGAAGATATATTCGGATGGTGGTGAGAGTGGAGCACGACTGTCTCTGTGGCGCAATTGGCTAGCGCGGTCGGCTGTTAACCGAAATGTTGGAGGTTCGAGCCCACCCGGTCGTGGTGGGGCGCTTTTTTTCTTTGCGCTGATAGCTTTGGACAAATGTTCTGACGGTGGTGAGATTGGAGTACGACTGTCTCCGTGGCGCAATTGGCTAGCACGTTCGGCTGTTAACCGAAAAATTGGAGTTTGGAGCCCACCCGGTGGTAGTGCGGCGCTTCTTTTTCTTTGGGCTGATAGCTCTGAAGAAATGTTATGACGGGGGTGAGAGTGGAACACGACGGTCTCCGTGGCGCAATTGGCTAGCGCGATCAGCTGTTAACCGAAAGGTTGGAGCTTTGAGCCCACCCGATGGTGGTGCGGCGCTTTTTTTTCTTTGGGCTGATAGCTTTGAAGATATGTTCTGATAATGATGAGAGTGGAGCAGGACACTCTCCGTGGCGCGATTGGCTAGCGCGATCGGCTGTTAACCGAAAAATTGGAGGTTTGAGCCCTCCCGGGAGTGGTGTGTTGCTTTTTTCTTTGGGCTGATAGCTTTGAAGATATGTTCTGATGGTGGTGAGATTGGAGCAGGACACTCTTCGTGACGCGATTGGCTAGCGCGATCGGCTGTTAACCGAAAGGTTGGAGGTTCGAGCCTTCCCGGGAGTGGTGTGTTGCTTTTTTCTTGGCGCTGATAGCTTTGAAGATATGTTATGATGGTGGTGAGAGTGGAGCACGACTGTCTCCGTGGCGCAGTTGGCTATCACGGTCGGCTGTTAACCGAAATGTTGGAGTTTCGAGCTCACCCGGTATGGTGCGGTGCTTTTTTTTCTTTGCGCTGATAGCTTTGTAGAAATGTTCTGACGGTGGTGAGATTGAAGCACGACTGTCTCCGTGGCGCAATTTTCTAGCACGTTCGGCTGTTAAACGAAAACTTGGAGTTTCGAGCCCACCCGGTGGTGGTGCGGCGCTTCTTTTTCTTTGGACTGATAGCTCTGAAGAAAGGTTATGACGGGGGTGAGAGTGGTGCACGACTGTCTCCGTGGCGCAATTGGCTAGCGCGATCAGCTGTTAACCGAAAAGTTGGTGGTTTGAGCCCACCCAGTGGTGGTGCGGCGCTTTTTTTTCTTTGGGCTGATAGCTTTGAAGATATGTTCTTATAATGGTGAGAGTGGAGCAGGACACTCTTCGTGGCGCCATTGGCTAGCGCGATCGGCTGTTAACCGAAAGGTTGGAGGTTCAAGCCCTCCCGGGAGTGGTGTGTTGCTTTTTTCTTTGCGGTGATAGCTTTGAAGCTATGTTCTGATGGTGGTGAGAGTGGAGCACGACTGTCTCCGTGGCGCAATTGGCTAGCGCGATAGGCTGTTAACCGAAATTTTGGAGGTTCGAGCCCACCCGGTGGTGGTGCGGCGCTTTTTTTCCTTTGGGCTGATAGCTCTGAAGAAATGTTCTGACGGTGGTGAGAGTGGAGTACGACTGTCTCCGTGGCGCAATTCGCTAGCGCGATCGGCTGTTAACCGAAAGGTTTGGAGGTTCGAGCCCTCCCGGGAGTGGTGTGTTGCTTTTTTCTTTGCACTGATAGCTATGAAGATGTGTTCTGATGGTGATGAGAGTGAAGCACGACTGTCTCCGTGGACGCAATTGGCTAGCGCGATCGGCTGTTAACCAAAAGGTCGGAGTTTCGAGCCCTCCCGGGAGTGGTGTGTTGCTTTTTTTTTGCACTGATAGCTTTGGAGACATGTTCTGACCATGGTGAAATTGGAGCACGACTGTCTCCGTGGCGCAATTTGCTAGCGTGATCGGCTGTTAACCGAAAGGTTGGAGGTTCGAGCCCTCCCGGGAAAGGTGCGTTGCTTTTTTCTTTGCGCTGATAGCTTTGAAGATATATTCGGATGGTGGTGAGAGTGGAGCACGACTGTCTCTGTGGCGCAATTGGCTAGCGCGGTCGGCTGTTAACCGAAATGTTGGAGGTTCGAGCCCACCCGGTCGTGGTGGGGCGCTTTTTTTCTTTGCGCTGATAGCTTTGGACAAATGTTCTGACGGTGGTGAGATTGGAGTACGACTGTCTCCGTGGCGCAATTGGCTAGCACGTTCGGCTGTTAACCGAAAAATTGGAGTTTGGAGCCCACCCGGTGGTAGTGCGGCGCTTCTTTTTCTTTGGGCTGATAGCTCTGAAGAAATGTTATGACGCGGGTGAGAGTGGAGCACGACGGTCTCCGTGGCGCAATTGGCTAGCGCGATCAGCTGTTAACCGAAAGGTTGGAGCTTTGAGCCTACCCGATGGTGGTGCGGCGCTTTTTTTTCTTTGGGCTGATAGCTTTGAAGATATGTTCTGATAATGATGAGAGTAGAGCAGGACACTCTCCGTGGCGCGATTGGCTAGCGCGATCGGCTGTTAACCGAAAAATTGGAGGTTTGAGCCCTCCCGGGAGTGGTGTGTTGCTTTTCTCTTTGCGCTGATACCTTTGGAAAAATGTTCTGACGGTGGTGAGGTCGGAGCACGACTGTCTCTGTGGCGCCATTGGCTAGCACGTTCGGCTGTTAACCGAAAAATTGGAGTTTCGAGCCCTTCCGTGAGTGGTGTGTCGCTTTTTTTGCGCTGATAGCTTTGAAGTTATGTTCTGATGGTGGTGAGAGTGGAGCACGACTGTCTCGGTGGCGCAATTGGCTAGCGCGATCGGCTGTTATCCGAAAGTTTGGAGGTTCGAGCCCAGCCGGTGGTGGTGCGGCGCTTCTTTTCTTTGGGCTGATAGCTTTGAAGATATGTTCTGATGGTGGTGAGAGTGGAGCAGGACACTCTCCGTGGCGCAATTGGCTAGCACGTTCGGCTGTTAACCGAAAAATTGGAGGTTTGAGCCCTCCCGGGAGTGGTGTGTTGCTTTTCTCTTTGCGCTGATACCTTTGGAAATATGTTCTGATGGTGGTGAGAGTGGAGCACGACTGTCTCCGTGGCGCATGCGCATTGGCTAGCACGATCAGCTGTTAACCGAAAGGTTGGAGGCTCGAGCCCAGCCGTTTGTGCTGCGCTTCTTTTTCTTTGGGCTGATAGCTCTGAAGAAATGTTGTGATGGGGGTGAGAGTGGAGCACGACTGTCTCCGTTGCGCATGCGCATTGGCTAGCGCGATCGGCTGTTAACCGAAAGGTTGGAGGTTCGAGCCCTCCCGGGAGTGGTGTGTTGCTTTTTTCTTTGCGCTGATAGCTTTGAAGATATATTCGGGTGGTGGTGAGAGTGGAGCACGACTGTCTCTGTGGCGCAATTGGCTAGCGCGGTCGGCTGTTAACCGAAATGTTGGAGGTTCGAGCCCACCCGGTGGTAGTGCGGCGCTTCTTTTTCTTTGGGCTGAAAGCTCTGAAGAAATGTTATGACGGGGGTGAGAGTGGAGCACGACTGTCTTCGTGGCGCAATTGGCTAGCGCGATCAGCTGTTAACCGAAAGGTTGGAGCTTTGAGCCCACCCGATGGTGGTGCGGCGCCTTTTTTTCTTTGGGCTGATAGCTTTGAAGATATGTTCTGATAATGATGAGAGTGGAGCAGGACACTCTCCGTGGCGCGATTGGCTAGCGCGATCGGCTGTTAACCAAAAATTGGAGGTTTGAGCCCTCCCGGGAGTGCTGTGGTGCTTTTCTCTTTGCGCTGATACCTTTGGAAAAATGTTCTGACGGTGGTGAGGTTGGAGCACGACTGTCTCCGTGGCGCCATTGGCTAGCACGTTCGGCTGTTAACCGAAAAATTGGAGTTTCGAGCCCTTCCGTGAGTGGTGTGTCGCCTTTTTTTGCGCTGATAGCTTTGAAGTTATGTTCTGATGGTGGTGAGAGTGGAGCACGACTGTCTCGGTGGCGCAATTGGCTAGCGCGATCGGCTGTTAACCGAAAGGTTGGAGGTTCGAGCCCAGCCGGTGGTGGTGCGGCGCTTCTTTTTCTTTGGGCTGATAGCTCTGAAGAAATGCTGTGACGGGGGTGAGAGTGGAGCACGACTGTCTCCGTGGCGCATGCGCATTGGCTAGCACGGTCAGCTGTTAAACGAAAGGTTGGAGGTTTGAGCCCACCCGGTGGTGGTGCGGCGCTTTTTTTTCTTTGGGCTGATAGCTTTGAAGATATGTTCTGATGGTGGTGAGAGTGGAGCAGGACACTCTTCGTGGCGCGATTGGCTAGCGCGATCGGCTGTTAACCGAAAGGTTGGAGGTTCGAGTCTTCCCGGGAGTGGTGTGTTGCTTTTTTCTTGGCGCTGATAGCTTTGAAGATATGTTCTGATGGTGGTGAGAGTGGAGCACGACTGTCTCCGTGGCGCAATTGGCTATCGCGGTCGGCTGTTAACCGAAATGTTGGAGTTTCGAGCTCACCCGGTCGTGGTGCGGTGCTTTTTTTTCTTTGCGCTGATAGCTTTGGAGAAATGTTCTGACGGTGGTGAGATTGAAGCACGACTGTCTCCGTGGCGCAATTTTCTAGCACGTTCGGCTGTTAAACGAAAACTTGGAGTTTCGAGCCCACCCGGTGGTGGTGCGGCGCTTCTTTTTCTTTGGACTGATAGCTCTGAAGAAAGGTTATGACGGGGGTGAGAGTGGTGCACGACTGTCTCCGTGGCGCAATTGGCTATCGCGATCAGCTGTTAACGGAAAGGTTGGTGGTTTGAGCCCACCCAGTGGTGGTGCGGCGCTTTTTTTTCTTTGGGCTGATAGCTTTGAAGATATGTTCTTATAATGGTGAGAGTGGAGCAGGACACTCTCCGTGGCGACATTGGCTAGCGCGATCGGCTGTTAACCGAAAGTTTGGAGGTTCAAGCCCTCCCGGGAGTGGTGTGTTGTTTTTTTCTTTGCGCTGATAGCTTTGAAGCTATGTTCTGATGGTGGTGAGAGTGGAGCGCGACTGTCTCCGTGGCGCAATTGGCTAGCGCGATAGGCTGTTAACCGAAAGTTTGGAGGTTCGAGCCCACCCTGTGGTGGTGCGGCGCTTTTTTTCCTTTGGGCTGATAGCTCTGAAGAAATGTTCTGACGGTGGAGCACGACTGTCTCCGTGGCGCAATTGGCTAGCGCGATCGGCTGTTAACCGAAAGGTTGGAGGTTCGAGCCCTCCCGAGAGTGGTGCGGTGCTTCTTTTTCTTAGGGCTGATAGCTCTGAAGAAATGTTGTGACGGGGTTGAGAGTGGAGCACGACTGTCTCCGTGGCGTATGCGCATTGGCTAGCGCGATCAGCTGTTAACCGAAAGGTTGGAGGTTTGAGCCCAACCGGTGGTGGTGCGGCGCTTTTTTTTTCTTTGGGCGTATAGCTTTGAAAATATGTTCTGTTGGTGGTGAGAGTGGAGCAGGACACTCTCCGTGGCGCGATTGGCTTGCGCGATCGGCTGTTAACCGAAAGGTTGGAGGTTCAAGCCCTCCCGGGAGTGGTGTGTTGCTTTTGTCTTTGCGCTGATAGCTTTGAAGCTATGTTCTGATGGTGGTGAGAGTGGAGCACGACTGTCTCCGTGGCGCAATTGGCTAGCGCGATGGGCCGTTAACCGAAAGTTTGGAGGTTCGAGCCCACCCGGTGGTGGTGCGGCGCTTTTTTTCCTTTGGGCTGATAGCTCTGAAGAAATGTTCTGACGGTGGAGCACGACTGTCTCCGTGGCGCAATTGGCTAGCGCGATCGGCTGTTAACCGAAAGGTTGGAGGTTCGAGCCCTCCCGGGAGTAGTGTGTTGCTTTTTTCTTTGCACTGATAGCTTTGAAGATTTGTTCTGATGGTGGTGAGAGTGAAGCACGACTGTCTCCGTGGCGCAATCGGCTAGCGCGATCGGTTATTAAACAAAAGGTTTGGAGGTTCGAGCCCTCCCGGGAGTGGTGTGTTGCTTTTTTCTTTGCAGTGATAGCTTTGGAGACATGTTCTGATGGTGGTGAGAGTGAAGCACGACTGTCTCCGTGGACGCAACTGGCTAGCGCGATCGGCTGTTAACCAAAAGGTTGGAGTTTCGAGCCCTCCCGGAAGTGGTGTGTTGCTTTTTCTTTGCACTGATAGCTTTGGAGACATGTTCTGACGATGGTGAGATTGGAGCACGGCTGTCCCCGTGGCGCAATTTGCTAGCGCAATCGGCTGTTAACCGAAAGGTTGGAGGTTCGAGCCCTCTCGAGGATGGTGTGTCGCTTTTTTTTTGCGCTGATATCTTTGGAGAAATGTCCTGACAGTGGTGAGAGTGGAGCACGACTGTCTCCGTGGCGATTTAGGCTAGCGCTATGGGCTGTTAACCGAAAGGTTGGAGGTTCGAGCACACCTGATGGTGGTGCGTCGCTTTTTTTCGTTTGGGCTGATAGCTCTGAAGAAATGTCCTGACGGTGGTGAGAGTGGAGCACGACTGTCTCCGTGGCGCAATCGGCTAGCGCGATCGGTTGTTAACCAAAAGGTTGGAGTTTTGAGCCCACCCGGTCGTGGTGCGGTGCTTTTTTTTCTTTGCGCTTATGGCTTTGGAGAAATGTTCTGACGGTGGTGAGATTGGAGCACGACTGTCTCCGTGGCGCAATTTTCTAGCACGTTCGGCTGTTAAACGAAAAATTGGAGTTTCGAGCCCACCCGGTGGTGGTGCGGCGCTTCTTTTTCTTTGGGCTGATACCTCTGAAGAAAGGTTATGACGGGGATGAGAGTGGAGCACGACTGTCTCCGTTGCGCAATTGGCTAGCGCGATCAGCTGTTAACCGAAAGGTTGGTGGTTTGAGCCCACCCGGTGGTGGTGCGGCGCTTTTATTTCTTTGGGCTGATAGCTTTGAAGATATGTTCTGATAGTGGTGAGAGTGAAGCAGGACACCCTCCGTGGCGAGATTGGCTAGCGCGATCGGCTTAACCGAAAGGTTGGAGTTTCAAGCCCTCCCGGGAGTAGTGTGTTGCTTTTTTCTTTGCGCTGATAGCTTTGAAGAAATGTTCTGACTTTGGTGAGAGTGAAGCACGACTGTCTCCGTGGACGCAATTGGCTAGCGCGATCGGCTGTTAACCAAAAGGTTGGAGTTTCGAGGCCCCCTGCGGGAGTGGTGTGTTGCTTTTTCTTTGCACTGATAGCTTTGGAGACATGTTCTGACGATGGTGAGATTGGAGCACGACTATCTCCGTGGCGCAATTGCCTAGCGCAATCGGCTGTTAACCGAAAGGCTGGAGGTTCGAGCGCTCCCGGGGATGGTATGTCGCTTTTTTTTTCTTTGCGCTGATAGCTTTGAAGAAATTTTCTGACAGTGGTGAGAGTGGAGCACGACTGTCTCCGTGGCAATTTTCGCTAGCGCGATGGGCTGTTAACCGAAAGGTTGGAGGTTCGAGCCCACCCGGTGGTGGTGCGGCGCTTTTTTTCCTTTGGGCTGATAGCTCTGAAGAAATGTTCTGACGGTGGTGAGAGTGGAGTACGACTGTCTCCGTGGCGCAATTCGCTAGCGCGATCGGCTGTTAACCGAAAGGTTTGGAGGTTCGAGCCCTCCCGGGAGTGGTGTGTTGCTTTTTTCTTTGCACTGATAGCTATGAAGATGTGTTCTGATGGTGATGAGAGTGAAGCACGACTGTCTCCGTGGACGCAATTGGCTAGCGCGATCGGCTGTTAACCAAAAGGTCGGAGTTTCGAGCCCTCCCGGGAGTGGTGTGTTGCTTTTTCTTTGCACTGATAGCTTTGGAGACATGTTCTGACCATGGTGAGATTGGAGCACGCCTGTCTCCGTGGCGCAATTTGCTAGCGTGATCGGCTGTTAACCGAAAGGTTGGAGGTTCGAGCCCTCCCGGGAGTGGTGTGTTGCTTTTTTCTTTGCGCTGATAGCTTTGAAGATATGTTCTGATGGTGGTGAGAGTGGAGCACGACTGTCTCCGTGGCGAAATTGGCTATCGCGGTCGGCTGTTAACCGAAATGTTGGAGTTTCGAGCTCACCCGGTCGTGGTGCGGTGCTTTTGTTTCTTTGCGCTGATAGCTTTGGAGAAATGTTCTGACGGTGGTGAGATTGAAGCACGACTGTCTCCGTGGCGCAATTTTCTAGCACGTTCGGCTGTTAAACGAAAACTTGGAGTTTCGAGCCCACCCGGTGGTGGTGCGGCGCTTCTTTTTCTTTGGACTGATAGCTCTGAAGAAAGGTTATGACGGGGGTGAGAGTGGTGCACGACTGTCTCCGTGGCGCAATTGGCTAGCGCGATCAGCTGTTAACCGAAAGGTTGGTGGTTTGAGCCCACCCAGTGGTGGTGCGGCGCTTTTTTTTCTTTGGGCTGATAGCTTTGAAGATATGTTCTTATAATGGTGAGAGTGGAGCAGGACACTCTCCGTGGCGCCATTGGCTAGCGCGATCGGCTGTTAACCGAAAGGTTGGAGGTTCAAGCCCTCCCGGGAGTGGTGTGTTGCTTTTTTCTTTGCGCTGATAGCTTTGAAGCTATGTTCTGATGGTGGTGAGAGTGGAGCACGACTGTCTCCGTGGCGCAATTGGCTAGCGCGATAGGCTGTTAACCGAAAGTTTGGAGGTTCGAGCCCACCCGGTGGTGGTGCGGCGCTTTTTTGCGCTGATAGCTTCTGAAGAAATGTTCTGACGAAGGTGAGAGTGGAGCACGACTGTGTCCGTGGCGCAATCGGCTAGCGCGATCGGTTGTTAACCAAAAGGTTGGAGTTTCGAGCCCTCCCGGGAGTGGTGTGTTGCTTTTTTCTTTGTGCTGATAGCTTTGGAGACATGTTCTGACGGTGATGAGATTGGAGCACGACTGTCTCCGTGGTGCAATTGGCTAGCACGTTCGGCTGTTAACCGAAAAATTGGAGGTTTGAGCCCTCCCGAGAGTGGTGCGGTGCTTCTTTTTCTTAGGGCTGATAGCTCTGAAGAAATGTTGTGACGGGGTTGAGAGTGGAGCACGACTGTCTCCGTGGCGTATGCGCATTGGCTAGCGCGATCAGCTGTTAACCGAAAGGTTGGAGGTTTGAGCCCAACCGGTGGTGGTGCGGCGCTTTTTTTTTCTTTGGGCGTATAGCTTTGAAAATATGTTCTGTTGGTGGTGAGAGTGGAGCAGGACACTCTCCGTGGCGCGATTGGCTTGCGCGATCGGCTGTTAACCGAAAGGTTGGAGGTTCAAGCCCTCCCGGGAGTGGTGTGTTGCTTTTGTCTTTGCGCTGATAGCTTTGAAGCTATGTTCTGATGGTGGTGAGAGTGGAGCACGACTGTCTCCGTGGCGCAATTGGCTAGCGCGATGGGCCGTTAACCGAAAGTTTGGAGGTTCGAGCCCACCCGGTGGTGGTGCGGCGCTTTTTTTCCTTTGGGCTGATAGCTCTGAAGAAATGTTCTGACGGTGGAGCACGACTGTCTCCGTGGCGCAATTGGCTAGCGCGATCGGCTGTTAACCGAAAGGTTGGAGGTTCGAGCCCTCCCGGGAGTAGTGTGTTGCTTTTTTCTTTGCACTGATAGCTTTGAAGATTTGTTCTGATGGTGGTGAGAGTGAAGCACGACTGTCTCCGTGGCGCAATCGGCTAGCGCGATCGGTTATTAAACAAAAGGTTTGGAGGTTCGAGCCCTCCCGGCAGTGGTGTGTTGCTTTTTTCTTTGCAGTGATAGCTTTGGAGACATGTTCTGATGGTGGTGAGAGTGAAGCACGACTGTCTCCGTGGACGCAACTGGCTAGCGCGATCGGCTGTTAACCAAAAGGTTGGAGTTTCGAGCCCTCCCGGAAGTGGTGTGTTGCTTTTTCTTTGCACTGATAGCTTTGGAGACATGTTCTGACGATGGTGAGATTGGAGCACGGCTGTCCCCGTGGCGCAATTTGCTAGCGCAATCGGCTGTTAACCGAAAGGTTGGAGGTTCGAGCCCTCTCGAGGATGGTGTGTCGCTTTTTTTTTGCGCTGATAGCTTTGGAGAAATGTCCTGACAGTGGTGAGAGTGGAGCACGACTGTCTCCGTGGCGATTTAGGCTAGCGCTATGGGCTGTTAACCGAAAGGTTGGAGGTTCGAGCACACCTGATGGTGGTGCGTCGCTTTTTTTCGTTTGGGCTGATAGCTCTGAAGAAATGTCCTGACGGTGGTGAGAGTGGAGCACGACTGTCTCCGTGGCGCAATCGGCTAGCGCGATCGGTTGTTAACCAAAAGGTTGGAGTTTTGAGCCCACCCGGTCGTGGTGCGGTGCTTTTTTTTCTTTGCGCTGATGGCTTTGGAGAAATGTTCTGACGGTGGTGAGATTGGAGCACGACTGTCTCCGTGGCGCAATTTTCTAGCACGTTCGGCTGTTAAACGAAAAATTGGAGTTTCGAGCCCACCCGGTGGTGGTGCGGCGCTTCTTTTTCTTTGGGCTGATACCTCTGAAGAAAGGTTATGACGGGGATGAGAGTGGAGCACGACTGTCTCCGTTGCGCAATTGGCTAGCGCGATCAGCTGTTAACCGAAAGGTTGGTGGTTTGAGCCCACCCGGTGGTGGTGCGGCGCTTTTATTTCTTTGGGCTGATAGCTTTGAAGATATGTTCTGATAGTGGTGAGAGTGAAGCAGGACACCCTCCGTGGCGAGATTGGCTAGCGCGATCGGCTTAACCGAAAGGTTGGAGTTTCAAGCCCTCCCGGGAGTAGTGTGTTGCTTTTTTCTTTGCGCTGATAGCTTTGAAGAAATGTTCTGACTTTGGTGAGAGTGAAGCACGACTGTCTCCGTGGACGCAATTGGCTAGCGCGATCGGCTGTTAACCAAAAGGTTGGAGTTTCGAGGCCCCCTGCGGGAGTGGTGTGTTGCTTTTTCTTTGCACTGATAGCTTTGGAGACATGTTCTGACGATGGTGAGATTGGAGCACGACTATCTCCGTGGCGCAATTGCCTAGCGCAATCGGCTGTTAACCGAAAGGCTGGAGGTTCGAGCGCTCCCGGGGATGGTATGTCGCTTTTTTTTTCTTTGCGCTGATAGCTTTGAAGAAATTTTCTGACAGTGGTGAGAGTGGAGCACGACTGTCTCCGTGGCAATTTTCGCTAGCGCGATGGGCTGTTAACCGAAAGGTTGGAGGTTCGAGCCCACCCGGTGGTGGTGCGGCGCTTTTTTTCCTTTAGGCTGATAGCTCTGAATAAATGTTCTGACGGTGGTGAGAGTGGAGCACGACTGTCTCCGTGGCGCAATCGGCTAGCGCGATCGGTTATTAACCAAAAGGTTTGGAGTTTCGAGCCCTCCCGGGAGTGGTGTGTTGCTTTTTTCTTTGCACTGATAGCTATGAAGATGTGTTCTGATGGTGGTGAGAGTGAAGCACGACTGTCTCCGTGGCGCAATTTGCTAGCGCGATCGGCTGTTAAACGAAAGGTTGGAGGTTCGAGCCCTCCCGGGAGTGGTGTGTTGCTTTTTTCTTTGCGCTGATAGCTTTGAAGATGTGTTCTGATGGTGGTGAGAGTGGAGCATGACTGTCTCCGTGGCGCAATTGGCTAGCGCGATTGGCTGTTAACCGAAAGGTTTGAGATTCGAGCCCACCTGGTGGTGGTGCGGCGCTTTTTTTTCTTTCGGCTGATAGCTTTGAAGATATGTAGTGATGGTGGTGAGAGTGGAGCAGGACTGTCTCCGCGGTGCAATTGCCTAGCGCAATCGGCTGTTAATCGAAAGGCTGGAGGTTCGAGCACTCCCGGGGATGGTGTGTCGCTTTTTTTTCTTTGCGCTGATAGCTTTGGAGAAATGTTCTGACAGAGTGAGAGTGGAGCACGACTGTCTCCGTGGCAATTTTGGCTAGCGCGATGGGCTGTTAACCGAAAGGTTGGAGGTTCGAGCCCACCCGGTGGTGCGTCACTTTTTTTCCTTTGGGCTGATAGCTCTGAAGAAATGTTCTGACGGTGGTGAGAGTGGAGCACGACTATCTCCGCGGCGCAATCGGCTAGCGCGATCGGTTGTTAACCAAAAGGTTGGAGTTTCGAGCCCTCCCGGGAGTGGTGTGTTGCTTTTTTCTTTGAGCTGATAGCTTCGGAGACATGTTCTGACGGTGGTTTAGATTGGAGCACGACTGTCTCCGTGGCGCAATTGGCTAGCGCGATCGGTTATTAACCAAAAGGTTTGGAGTTTAAAGCCCTCCCGGGAGTGGTATGTTGCTTTTTTCTTTGCACTGATAGCTATGAAGATATGTTCTGGTGGTGGTGAGAGTGGAGAACGACTGTCTCCGTGGCGCAATTGGCTAGCGCGATCGGCTGTTAACCGAAAGGTTGGAGGTTCGAGCCCACCCGGTGGTGGTGCGGCGCTTTTTTTTTTTGGGCTGATAGCTTTGAAGATATGTAGTGATGGTGGTGAGAGTGGAGCAGGACTGTCTCCGCGGCGCAATTGCCTAGCGCAATCGGCTGTTAACCGAAAGGCTCGAGGTTCGAGCGCTCCCGGGGATGGTGTGTCGCTTTTTTTTCTTTGCGCTGATAGCTTTGGAGAAATGTTCTGACAGTGGTGAGAGTGGAGCACGACTGTCTCCGTGGCAAGTTTGGCTAGCGCGATGGGCTGTTAACCGAAAGGTTGGAGGTTCGAGCCCACCCGGTGGTGGTGCGTCGCTTTTTTTCCTTTGGGCTGATAGCTCTGAAGAAATGTTCTGACGGTGGTGAGAGTGGAGCACGACTATCTCCGCGGCGCAATCGGCTAGCGCGATCGGTTGTTAACCAAAAGGTTGGAGTTTCGAGCCCTCCCGGGAGTGGTGTGTTGCTTTTTTCTTTGAGCTGATAGCTTTGGAGACATGTTCTGACGGTGGTGAGATTGGAGCACGACTGTCTCCGTGGCGCAATTGGCTAGCACGTTCGGCATTTAACCGAAAAATTGGAGGTTTCAGCCCTCCCCGGAGTGGTGTGTTGTTGTTTTCTTTCCACTGATAGCTTTGAAGACATGTTCTAATGGTGGTGAGAGTGGCGAACGACTGTCTCCGTGGCGCAATTGGCTAGCGCGATCGGCAGTTAACCGAAAGGTTGGAGGTTCGAGCCCACCCGGTGGTGGTGCGGCGCTTGTTTTCCTTTGGGCTGATAGCCCTGAACAAATGTTCTGACGGTGGTGAGAGTGGAGCACGACTGTCTCCGTGGCGCAACTGGCTAGTGCGATCGGCTGTTAACCAAAAGGTTGGAGTTTCGAGCCCTTCCGGGAGTGGTGTGTTGCTTTATTCCTTGCGCTGATACCTTTGGAGACATGTTCTGATGGTGGTGAGATTGGAGCACGACTGTCTCCATGGCGCCCATGGCTAGCACGTTCGGCTCTTAACCGAAAAATTGAAGAATTGAGCCCTCCCGGGAGTGGTGTGTTGCTTTTTTCTTTGCGCTGAAAGTTTTGGAGAAATGTTCTGACGGTGGTGAGATTGGAGCACAACGGTCTCCGTGGCGCCATTGGCTAGCACATTCGGCTGTTATCCAAAAAATTGGAGTTTTGAGCCCTCCCGGGAGTGGTGTGTCGCTTTTTTCTTTGCGCTGATAGCTTTGAAGATATGTTCTGATGGTGGTGAGAGTGGAGCATGACTGTCTCCGTGGCGCAATTGGCTAGCGCGATCGGCTGTTAACCGAAAGGTTGGAGTCTCGAGCCCAGCCGGTGGTGGTGCGGCGCTTCTTTTTCTTTGGGCTGATAGCTCTGAAGAAATGTTGTGACGGAGGTGAGAGTGGAGCACGACTGTCTCCGTGGTGCATGCGCATGGGCTAGCGCGATCAGCTGTTAACCGAAAGGTTGGAGGTTTGAGCCCAACCGGTGGTGGTGCGGCGCTTTTTTTTCTTTGGGCTGATAGCTTTGAAGATATGTTCTGTTTGTGGTGAGAGTGGATCAGGATACTCTCCGTGGCGCGATTGGCTAGCGCGATCGGCTGTTAACCGAATGGTTCGAGGTTCGAGCCCTCCCGGGAATGGTGTGTTGCTTTTTTCTTTGCGCTGATAGCTTTGAAGATATATTCTGATGGTGGTGAGAGTGGAGCACGACTGTCTCTGTGGCGCAATTGGCTAGCGCGGTCGGCTGTTAAACGAAATGTTGGAGGTTCGAGCCCACCCGGTCGTGGTGGGGCGCTTTTTTTTCTTTGTGCTGATAGCTCTGAAGAAATGTTATGACGGAATGAGAGTGGAGCGCGACTGTCTTCGTGGCGCAATTGGCTAGCGCGATCAGCTGTTAACCGAAAGGTTGGAGGTTTGAGCCCACCCGATGGTGGTGCGGCGCTTTTTTTTCTTTGGGCTGATAGCTTTGAAGATATGTTCTGATAATGGTGAGAGTGGAGCAGGACACTCTCGGTGGCGGGATTGGCTAGCGCGATCGGCTGTGAACCGAAAAATTGGAGGTTTTAGCCCTCCCGGGAGTGGTGTGTTGCTTTTCTCTTTGCGCTGATACCTTTGGAAAAATGTTCTGATGGTGGTGAGAGTGGAGCACGACTGTCTCCGTGGCGCAATTGGCTAGCGCGATGGGCTGTTAACTGAAAGGTTGGGGGCTCGAGCCCAGCCGGTGGCGGTGCGGCGCTTCTTTTTCTTTGGGCTGATAGCTCTGAAGAAATGTTGTGACGGGGGTGAGAGTGGAGCACGACTGTCTCCGTGGCGCATGCGCATTGGCTAGCACGATCAGCTGTTAACCGAAAGGTTGGAGGTTTGAGCCCACCCGGTGGTGGTGCGGCGCTTTTTTTCTTTGGGCTGATAGCTTTGAAGATATGTTCTGATGGTGGTGAGAAAGGAACAGGACACTCTCCGTGGCGCGATTGCCTAGCGCGATTGGCTGTTAACCGAAAGGTTGGAGGTTCGAGTCCTCCCGGGAGTGGTGTGTTGCTTTTTTCTTTGCGCTGATAGCTTTCAAGATATATTCTGATGGTGGTGAGAGTGGCGCACGACTGTCACCGTGGCGCAATTGGCTATCGCGGTCGGCTGTTAACCGAAATGTTGGAGTTTCGAGCTCACCCGGTCGTGGTGCGGTGCTTTTATTTCTTTGCGCTGATAGCTTTGGAGAAATGTTCTGACGGTGGTGAGATTGAAGCACAACTATCTCCATGGCGCAATTTTCTAGCACGTTCGGCTGTTAAACGAAAACTTGGAGTATCGAGCCCACCCGGCAGTTGTGCGGCGCTTCTTTTTTTTGGGCTGATAGCTCTGAAGAAAGGTTATGACGGGGGTGAGAGTGGAGCACGACTGTCTCCGTGGCGCAATTGGCTAGCGCGATCGGCTGTTAACCGAAAGGTTGCAGGCTCGAGCCCAGCCGGTGGCGGTGCGGCACTTCTTTTTCTTTGGACTGATAGCTTTGAAGATATGTTCTGATAATGGTGAGAGTGGAGCAGGACACTCTCCGTGGCGCGATTGGCTAGCGCGATCGGCTGTTAACCGAAAGGTTGGAGGTTCAAGCCCTCCCGGGAGTGGTGTGTTGCTTTTTTCTTTGCGCTGAGAGCTTTGAAGCTATGTTGTTATGGTGGTGAGAGTGGAGCATGACTGTCTCCGTGGCGCAATTGGCTAGCGCGATAGGCTGTTAACCGAAAGTTTGGAGGTTCGAGCCCACCCGGTGGTGGTGCGGCGCTTTTTTTCCTTTGGGCTGATAGCTCTGAAGAAATGTTCTGACGGTGGTGAGAGTGGAGCACGACTGTCTCCGTGGCGCAATCGGCTAGCGCGATCGGTTGTTAACCGAAAGGTTGGAGTTTCGAGCCCTCCCGGGAGTGTTGTGTTGCTTTTTCTTTGCACTGATAGCTTTGGAGACATGTTCTGACGATGATGAGATTGGAGCACGACTGTCTCCGTGGCGCAATTTGCTAGCGCGATCGGCTGTTAACCGAAAGGTTGGAGGCTCGAGCCCTCCCGAGAGTGGTGGGTCACTTTTTTCTTTGCGCTGATAGCTTTGAAGATATGTTCTGATGGTGGTGAGAGTGGAGTACGACTGTCTCCGTGGCGCAATTGGCTAGCACGTTCGGCTGTTAACCGAAAAATTGGAGTTTGGAGCCCACCCGGTGGTGGTGCGGCGCTTCTTTTTCTTTGTGCTGATAGCTCTGAAGAAATGTTATGACGGAATGAGAGTGGAGCGCGACTGTCTTCGTGGCGCAATTGGCTAGCGCGATCAGCTGTTAACCGAAAGGTTGGAGGTTTGAGCCCACCCGATGGTGGTGCGGCGCTTTTTTTTCTTTGGGCTGATAGCTTTGAAGATATGTTCTGATAATGGTATGAGTGGAGCAGGACACTCTCCGTGGCGGGATCGGCTAGCGCGATCGGCTGTTAACCGAAAAATTGGAGGTTTGAGCCCTCCCGGGAGTGGTGTGTTGCTTTTCTCTTTGCGCTGATACCTTTGGAAAAATGTTCTGATGGTGGTGAGAGTGGAGCACGACTGTCTCCGTGGCGATATTGGCTAGCGCGATGGGCTGTTAACTGAAAGGTTGGGGGCTCGAGCCCAGCCGGTGGCGGTGCGGCGCTTCTTTTTCTTTGGGCTGATAGCTCTGAAGAAATGTTGTGACGGGGGTGAGAATGGAGCACGACTGTCTCCGTGGCGCATGCGCATTGGCTAGCACGATCAGCTGTTAACCGAAAGGTTGGAGGTTTGAGCCCACCCGGTGGGGGTGCGGCGCTTTTTTTCTTTGGGCTGATAGCTTTGAAGATATGTTCTGATGGTGGTGAGAAAGGAACAGGACACTATCCGTGGCGCGATTGCATAGCGCGATTGGCTGTTAACCGAAAGGTTGGAGGTTCGAGCCCTCCCGGGAGTGGTGTGTTGCTTTTTTCTTTGCGCTGATAGCTTTCAAGATATATTCTGATGGTGGTGAGAGTGGAGCACGACTGTCTCCGTGGCGCAATTGGCTATCGCGGTCGGCTGATAACCGAAATGTTGGAGTTTTGAGCCCACCCGGTCGTGGTGCGGTGCTTTTTTTTCTTTGCGCTGATGGCTTTGGAGAAATGTTCTGACGGTGGTGAGATTGGAGCACGACTGTCTCCGTGGCGCAATTTTCTAGCACGTTCGGCTGTTAAACGAAAAATTGGAGTTTCGAGCCCACCCGGTGGTGGTGCGGCGCTTCTTTTTCTTTGGGCTGATACCTCTGAAGAAAGGTTATGACGGGGATGAGAGTGGAGCACGACTGTCTCCGTTGCGCAATTGGCTAGCGCGATCAGCTGTTAACCGAAAGGTTGGTGGTTTGAGCCCACCCGGTGGTGGTGCGGTGCTTTTATTTCTTTGGGCTGATAGCTTTGAAGATATGTTCTGATAGTGGTGAGAGTGAAGCAGGACACCCTCCGTGGCGAGATTGGCTAGCGCGATCGGCTTAACCGAAAGGTTGGAGTTTCAAGCCCTCCCGGGAGTAGTGTGTTGCTTTTTTCTTTGCGCTGATAGCTTTGAAGAAATGTTCTGACTTTGGTGAGAGTGAAGCACGACTGTCTCCGTGGACGCAATTGGCTAGCGCGATCGGCTGTTAACCAAAAGGTTGGAGTTTCGAGGCCCCCTGCGGGAGTGGTGTGTTGCTTTTTCTTTGCACTGATAGCTTTGGAGACATGTTCTGACGATGGTGAGATTGGAGCACGACTATCTCCGTGGCGCAATTGCCTAGCGCAATCGGCTGTTAACCGAAAGGCTGGAGGTTCGAGCGCTCCCGGGGATGGTATGTCGCTTTTTTTTTCTTTGCGCTGATAGCTTTGAAGAAATTTTCTGACAGTGGTGAGAGTGGAGCACGACTGTCTCCGTGGCAATTTTCGCTAGCGCGATGGGCTGTTAACCGAAAGGTTGGAGGTTCGAGCCCACCCGGTGGTGGTGCGGCGCTTTTTTTCCTTTAGGCTGATAGCTCTGAATAAATGTTCTGACGGTGGTGAGAGTGGAGCACGACTGTCTCCGCGGCGCAATCGGCTAGCGCGATCGGTTATTAACCAAAAGGTTTGGAGTTTCGAGCCCTCCCGGGAGTGGTGTGTTGCTTTTTTCTTTGCACTGATAGCTATGAAGATGTGTTCTGATGGTGGTGAGAGTGAAGCACGACTGTCTCCGTGGCGCAATTTGCTAGCGCGATCGGCTGTTAAACGAAAGGTTGGAGGTTCGAGCCCTCCCGGGAGTGGTGTGTTGCTTTTTTCTTTGCGCTGATAGCTTTGAAGATGTGTTCTGATGGTGGTGAGAGTGGAGCATGACTGTCTCCGTGGCGCAATTGGCTAGCGCGATTGGCTGTTAACCGAAAGGTTTGAGATTCGAGCCCACCTGGTGGTGGTGCGGCGCTTTTTTTTCTTTCGGCTGATAGCTTTGAAGATATGTAGTGATGGTGGTGAGAGTGGAGCAGGACTGTCTCCGCGGTGCAATTGCCTAGCGCAATCGGCTGTTAATCGAAAGGCTGGAGGTTCGAGCACTCCCGGGGATGGTGTGTCGCTTTTTTTTCTTTGCGCTGATAGCTTTGGAGAAATGTTCTGACAGAGTGAGAGTGGAGCACGACTGTCTCCGTGGCAATTTTGGCTAGCGCGATGGGCTGTTAACCGAAAGGTTGGAGGTTCGAGCCCACCCGGTGGTGCGTCACTTTTTTTCCTTTGGGCTGATAGCTCTGAAGAAATGTTCTGACGGTGGTGAGAGTGGAGCACGACTATCTCCGCGGCGCAATCGGCTAGCGCGATCGGTTGTTAACCAAAAGGTTGGAGTTTCGAGCCCTCCCGGGAGTGGTGTGTTGCTTTTTTCTTTGAGCTGATAGCTTCGGAGACATGTTCTGACGGTGGTTTAGATTGGAGCACGACTGTCTCCGTGGCGCAATTGGCTAGCGCGATCGGTTATTAACCAAAAGGTTTGGAGTTTAAAGCCCTCCCGGGAGTGGTGTGTTGCTTTTTTCTTTGCACTGATAGCTATGAAGATATGTTCTGGTGGTGGTGAGAGTGGAGAACGACTGTCTCCGTGGCGCAATTGGCTAGCGCGATCGGCTGTTAACCGAAAGGTTGGAGGTTCGAGCCCACCCGGTGGTGGTGCGGCGCTTTTTTTTTGGGCTGATAGCTTTGAAGATATGTAGTGATGGTGGTGAGAGTGGAGCAGGACTGTCTCCGCGGCGCAATTGCCTAGCGCAATCGGCTGTTAACCGAAAGGCTCGAGGTTCGAGCGCTCCCGGGGATGGTGTGTCGCTTTTTTTTCTTTGCGCTGATAGCTTTGGAGAAATGTTCTGACAGTGGTGAGAGTGGAGCACGACTGTCTCCGTGGCAAGTTTGGCTAGCGCGATGGGCTGTTAACCGAAAGGTTGGAGGTTCGAGCCCACCCGGTGGTGGTGCGTCGCTTTTTTTCCTTTGGGCTGATAGCTCTGAAGAAATGTTCTGACGGTGGTGAGAGTGGAGCACGACTATCTCCGCGGCGCAATCGGCTAGCGCGATCGGTTGTTAACCAAAAGGTTGGAGTTTCGAGCCCTCCCGGGAGTGGTGTGTTGCTTTTTTCTTTGAGCTGATAGCTTTGGAGACATGTTCTGACGGTGGTGAGATTGGAGCACGACTGTCTCCGTGGCGCAATTGGCTAGCACGTTCGGCATTTAACCGAAAAATTGGAGGTTTCAGCCCTCCCCGGAGTGGTGTGTTGTTGTTTTCTTTCCACTGATAGCTTTGAAGACATGTTCTAATGGTGGTGAGAGTGGCGAACGACTGTCTCCGTGGCGCAATTGGCTAGCGCGATCGGCAGTTAACCGAAAGGTTGGAGGTTCGAGCCCACCCGGTGGTGGTGCGGCGCTTTTTTTCCTTTGGGCTGATAGCCCTGAACAAATGTTCTGACGGTGGTGAGAGTGGAGCACGACTGTCTCCGTGGCGCAACTGGCTAGCGCGATCGGCTGTTAACCAAAAGGTTGGAGTTTCGAGCCCTTCCGGGAGTGGTGTGTTGCTTTATTCCTTGCGCTGATACCTTTGGAGACATGTTCTGATGGTGGTGAGATTGGAGCACGACTGTCTCCATGGCGCCCATGGCTAGCACGTTCGGCTCTTAACCGAAAAATTGAAGAATTGAGCCCTCCCGGGAGTGGTGTGTTGCTTTTTTCTTTGCGCTGAAAGTTTTGGAGAAATGTTCTGACGGTGGTGAGATTGGAGCACAACGGTCTCCGTGGCGCCATTGGCTAGCACATTCGGCTGTTATCCAAAAAATTGGAGTTTTGAGCCCTCCCGGGAGTGGTGTGTCGCTTTTTTCTTTGCGCTGATAGCTTTGAAGATATGTTCTGATGGTGGTGAGAGTGGAGCATGACTGTCTCCGTGGCGCAATTGGCTAGCGCGATCGGCTGTTAACCGAAAGGTTGGAGTCTCGAGCCCAGCCGGTGGTGGTGCGGCGCTTCTTTTTCTTTGGGCTGATAGCTCTGAAGAAATGTTGTGACGGAGGTGAGAGTGGAGCACGACTGTCTCCGTGGTGCATGCGCATGGGCTAGCGCGATCAGCTGTTAACCGAAAGGTTGGAGGTTTGAGCCCAACCGGTGGTGGTGCGGCGCTTTTTTTTCTTTGGGCTGATAGCTTTGAAGATATGTTATGTTTGTGGTGAGAGTGGATCAGGATACTCTCCGTGGCGCGATTGGCTAGCGCGATCGGCTGTTAACCGAATGGTTCGAGGTTCGAGCCCTCCCGGGAATGGTGTGTTGCTTTTTTCTTTGCGCTGATAGCTTTGAAGATATATTCTGATGGTGGTGAGAGTGGAGCACGACTGTCTCTGTGGCGCAATTGGCTAGCGCGATCAGCTGTTAACCGAAAGGTTGGAGGTTTGAGCCCACCCGATGGTGGTGCGGCGCTTTTTTTTCTTTGGGCTGATAGCTTTGAAGATATGTTCTGATAATGGTGAGAGTGGAGCAGGACACTCTCGGTGGCGGGATTGGCTAGCGCGATCGGCTGTGGACCGAAAAATTGGAGGTTTTAGCCCTCCCGGGAGTGGTGTGTTGCTTTTCTCTTTGCGCTGATACCTTTGGAAAAATGTTCTGATGGTGGTGAGAGTGGAGCACGACTGTCTCCGTGGCGCAATTGGCTAGCGCGATGGGCTGTTAACTGAAAGGTTGGGGGCTCGAGCCCAGCCGGTGGCGGTGCGGCGCTTCTTTTTCTTTGGGCTGATAGCTCTGAAGAAATGTTGTGACGGGGGTGAGAGTGGAGCACGACTGTCTCCGTGGCGCATGCGCATTGGCTAGCACGATCAGCTGTTAACCGAAAGGTTGGAGGTTTGAGCCCACCCGGTGGTGGTGCGGCGCTTTTTTTCTTTGGGCTGATAGCTTTGAAGATATGTTCTGATGGTGGTGAGAAAGGAACAGGACACTCTCCGTGGCGCGATTGCCTAGCGCGATTGGCTGTTAACCGAAAGGTTCGAGGTTCGAGCCCTCCCGGGAGTGGTGTGTTGCTTTTTTCTTTGCGCTGATAGCTTTCAAGATATATTCTGATGGTGGTGAGAGTGGCGCACGACTGTCACCGTGGCGCAATTGGCTATCGCGGTCGGCTGTTAACCGAAATGTTGGAGTTTCGAGCTCACCCGGTCGTGGTGCGGTGCTTTTATTTCTTTGCGCTGATAGCTTTGGAGAAATGTTCTGACGGTGGTGAGATTGAAGCACAACTATCTCCATGGCGCAATTTTCTAGCACGTTCGGCTGTTAAACGAAAACTTGGAGTATCGAGCCCACCCGGCAGTTGTGCGGCGCTTCTTTTTTTTGGGCTGATAGCTCTGAAGAAAGGTTATGACGGGGGTGAGAGTGGAGCACGACTGTCTCCGTGGCGCAATTGGCTAGCGCGATCGGCTGTTAACCGAAAGGTTGCAGGCTCGAGCCCAGCCGGTGGCGGTGCGGCACTTCTTTTTCTTTGGACTGATAGCTTTGAAGATATGTTCTGATAATGGTGAGAGTGGAGCAGGACACTCTCCGTGGCGCGATTGGCTAGCGCGATCGGCTGTTAACCGAAAGGTTGGAGGTTCAAGCCCTCCCGGGAGTGGTGTGTTGCTTTTTTCTTTGCGCTGAGAGCTTTGAAGCTATGTTGTTATGGTGGTGAGAGTGGAGCATGACTGTCTCCGTGGCGCAATTGGCTAGCGCGATAGGCTGTTAACCGAAAGTTTGGAGGTTCGAGCCCACCCGGTGGTGGTGCAGCGCTTTTTTTCCTTTGGGCTGATAGCTCTGAAGAAATGTTCTGACGGTGGTGAGAGTGGAGCACGACTGTCTCCGTGGCGCAATCGGCTAGCGCGATCGGTTGTTAACCGAAAGGTTGGAGTTTCGAGCCCTCCCGGGAGTGTTGTGTTGCTTTTTCTTTGCACTGATAGCTTTGGAGACATGTTCTGACGATGATGAGATTGGAGCACGACTGTCTCCGTGGCGCAATTTGCTAGCGCGATCGGCTGTTAACCGAAAGGTTGGAGGCTCGAGCCTACCCGAGAGTGGTGGGTCACTTTTTTCTTTGCGCTGATAGCTTTGAAGATATGTTCTGATGGTGGTGAGAGTGGAGTACGACTGTCTCCGTGGCGCAATTGGCTAGCACGTTCGGCTGTTAACCGAAAAATTGGAGTTTGGAGCCCACCCGGTGGTGGTGCGGCGCTTCTTTTTCTTTGTGCTGATAGCTCTGAAGAAATGTTATGACGGAATGAGAGTGGAGCGCGACTGTCTTCGTGGCGCAATTGGCTAGCGCGATCAGCTGTTAACCGAAAGGTTGGAGGTTTGAGCCCACCCGATGGTGGTGCGGCGCTTTTTTTTCTTTGGGCTGATAGCTTTGAAGATATGTTCTGATAATGGTATGAGTGGAGCAGGACACTCTCCGTGGCGGGATCGGCTAGCGCGATCGGCTGTTAACCGAAAAATTGGAGGTTTGAGCCCTCCCGGGAGTGGTGTGTTGCTTTTCTCTTTGCGCTGATACCTTTGGAAAAATGTTCTGATGGTGGTGAGAGTGGAGCACGACTGTCTCCGTGGCGCAATTGGCTAGCGCGATGGGCTGTTAACTGAAAGGTTGGGGGCTCGAGCCCAGCCGGTGGCGGTGCGGCGCTTCTTTTTCTTTGGGCTGATAGCTCTGAAGAAATGTTGTGACGGGGGTGAGAATGGAGCACGACTGTCTCCGTGGCGCATGCGCATTGGCTAGCACGATCAGCTGTTAACCGAAAGGTTGGAGGTTTGAGCCCACCCGGTGGGGGTGCGGCGCTTTTTTTCTTTGGGCTGATAGCTTTGAAGATATGTTCTGATGGTGGTGAGAAAGGAACAGGACACTATCCGTGGCGCGATTGCATAGCGCGATTGGCTGTTAACCGAAAGGTTGGAGGTTCGAGCCCTCCCGGGAGTGGTGTGTTGCTTTTTTCTTTGCGCTGATAGCTTTCAAGATATATTCTGATGGTGGTGAGAGTGGAGCACGACTGTCTCCGTGGCGCAATTGGCTATCGCGGTCGGCTGTTAACCGAAATGTTGGAGTTTCGAGCTCACCCGGTCGTGGTGCGGTGCTTTTATTTCTTTGCGCTGATAGCTTTGGAGAAATGTTCTGACGGTGGTGAGATTGAAGCACGACTATCTCCATGGCGCAATTTTCTAGCACGTTCGGCTGTTAAACGAAAACTTGGAGTTTCGAGCCCACCCGGTAGTTGTGCGGCGCTTCTTTTTTTTGGGCTGATAGCTCTGAAGAAAGGTTATGACGGCGGTGAGAGTGGAGCACGACTGTCTCCGTGGCGCAATTGGCTAGCGCGATCGGCTGTTAACCGAAAGGTTGCAGGCTCGAGCCCAGCCGGTGGCGGTGCGGCACTTCTTTTTCTTTGGGCTGATAGCTTTGAAGATATGTTCTGATAATGGTGAGAGTGGAGCAGGACACTCTCCGTGGCGCGATTGGCTAGCGCGATCGGCTGTTAACCGAAAGGTTGGAGGTTCAAGCCCTCCCGGGAGTGGTGTGTTGCTTTTTTCTTTGCGCTGATAGCTTTGAAGCTATGTTGTTATGGTGGTGAGAGTGGAGCATGACTGTCTCCGTGGCGCAATTGGCTAGCGCGATAGGCTGTTAACCGAAAGTTTGGAGGTTCGAGCCCACCCGGTGGTGGTGCGGCGCTTTTTTTCCTTTGGGCTGATAGCTCTGAAGAAATGTTCTGACGGTGGTGAGAGTGGAGCACGACTGTCTCCGTGGCGCAATTTGCTAGCGCGATCGGCTGTTAACCGAAAGGTTGGAGGCTCGAGCCCTCCCGAGAGTGGTGGGTCACTTTTTTCTTTGCGCTGATAGCTTTGAAGATATGTTCTGATGGTGGTGAGAGTGGAGCATGACTCTCTCCGTGGCGCAATTGGCTAGCGCGATCGGCTGTTAACCGAAAGGTTGGAGGCTCGAGCCCAGCCGGTGGTGGTGCGGTGCTTCTTTTTCTTTGGGCTGATAGCTCTGAAGAAATGTTGTGACGGGGGTGAGAGTGGAGCACGACTGTCTCCGTGGCGCATGCGCATTGACTAGCTCGATCAGCTGTTAACCGAAAGGTTGGAGGTTTGAGCCCAACCGGTGGTGGTGCGGCACTTTTTTTTCTTTGGGCTGATAGCTTTGAAGATGTGTTCTCATGGTGGTGAGGGTGAAGCATGACTGTCTCCGTGGACGCAATTGGCTAGCGCGATCGGCTGTTAACCAAAAGGTTGGAGGTTCGAGCTCTCCCGGGAGTGGTTTGTTGCTTTTTTCTTTGCGCTGATAGCTTTGAAGATGTGTTCTGATGGTGGTGAGTGTGGAGCACGACTGTCTCCGTGGCGCAATTGGCTAGCGCGATCGGCTGTTAACCGAAAGGTTGGAGGTTCGAGCCCACCCGGTGGATTGCTTTTTTCTTTGCGCTGATAGCTTTGGAGACATGTTCTGACGGTGGTTAGAGTGGAGCAGGACTGCCTCCGTGGCGCAATTGCCAAGCGCAATCGGCTGTTAACCGAAAGGCTGGAGGTTCAAGCCCTCCCGGGAGTGGTGTGTTGCTTTTTTCTTTGCGCTGATAGCTTTGAAGCTATGTTCTGATGGTAGTGAGAGTGGAGCACGGCTGTGTCCGTGGCGCAATAGGCTAGCGCGATAGGCTGTTAACCGAAAGTATGGAGGTTCGAGCCCACCCGGTGGTGGTGCGGCGCTTTTTTTCCTTTGGGCTGATAGCTCTGAAGAAATGTTATGACGGAATGAGAGTGGAGCGCGACTGTCTTCGTGGCGCAATTGGCTAGCGCGATCAGCTGTTAACCGAAAGGTTGGAGGTTTGAGCCCACCCGATGGTGGTGCGGCGCTTTTTTTTCTTTGGGCTGATAGCTTTGAAGATATGTTCTGATAATGGTGAGAGTGGAGCAGGACACTCTCGGTGGCGGGATTGGCTAGCGCGATCGGCTGTGAACCGAAAAATTGGAGGTTTTAGCCCTCCCGGGAGTGGTGTGTTGCTTTTCTCTTTGCGCTGATACCTTTGGAAAAATGTTCTGATGGTGGTGAGAGTGGAGCACGACTGTCTCCGTGGCGCAATTGGCTAGCGCGATGGGCTGTTAACTGAAAGGTTGGGGGCTCGAGCCCAGCCGGTGGCGGTGCGGCGCTTCTTTTTCTTTGGGCTGATAGCTCTGAAGAAATGTTGTGATGGGGGTGAGAGTGGAGCACGACTGTCTCCGTGGCGCATGCGCATTGGCTAGCACGATCAGCTGTTAACCGAAAGGTTGGAGGTTTGAGCCCACCCGGTGGTGGTGCGGCGCTTTTTTTCTTTGGGCTGATAGCTTTGAAGATATGTTCTGATGGTGGTGAGAAAGGAACAGGACACTCTCCGTGGCGCGATTGCCTAGCGCGATTGGCTGTTAACCGAAAGGTTCGAGGTTCGAGCCCTCCCGGGAGTGGTGTGTTGCTTTTTTCTTTGCGCTGATAGCTTTCAAGATATATTCTGATGGTGGTGAGAGTGGCGCACGACTGTCACCGTGGCGCAATTGGCTATCGCGGTCGGCTGTTAACCGAAATGTTGGAGTTTCGAGCTCACCCGGTCGTGGTGCGGTGCTTTTATTTCTTTGCGCTGATAGCTTTGGAGAAATGTTCTGACGGTGGTGAGATTGAAGCACAACTATCTCCATGGCGCAATTTTCTAGCACGTTCGGCTGTTAAACGAAAACTTGGAGTATCGAGCCCACCCGGCAGTTGTGCGGCGCTTCTTTTTTTTGGGCTGATAGCTCTGAAGAAAGGTTATGACGGGGGTGAGAGTGGAGCACGACTGTCTCCGTGGCGCAATTGGCTAGCGCGATCGGCTGTTAACCGAAAGGTTGCAGGCTCAAGCCCAGCCGGTGGCGGTGCGGCACTTCTTTTTCTTTGGACTGATAGCTTTGAAGATATGTTCTGATAATGGTGAGAGTGGAGCAGGACACTCTCCGTGGCGCGATTGGCTAGCGCGATCGGCTGTTAACCGAAAGGTTGGAGGTTCAAGCCCTCCCGGGAGTGGTGTGTTGCTTTTTTCTTTGCGCTGAGAGCTTTGAAGCTATGTTGTTATGGTGGTGAGAGTGGAGCATGACTGTCTCCGTGGCGCAATTGGCTAGCGCGATAGGCTGTTAACCGAAAGTTTGGAGGTTCGAGCCCACCCGGTGGTGGTGCAGCGCTTTTTTTCCTTTGGGCTGATAGCTCTGAAGAAATGTTCTGACGGTGGTGAGAGTGGAGCACGACTGTCTCCGTGGCGCAATCGGCTAGCGCGATCGGTTGTTAACCGAAAGGTTGGAGTTTCGAGCCCTCCCGGGAGTGTTGTGTTGCTTTTTCTTTGCACTGATAGCTTTGGAGACATGTTCTGACGATGATGAGATTGGAGCACGACTGTCTCCGTGGCGCAATTTGCTAGCGCGATCGGCTGTTAACCGAAAGGTTGGAGGCTCGAGCCCTCCCGAGAGTGGTGGGTCACTTTTTTCTTTGCGCTGATAGCTTTGAAGATATGTTCTGATGGTGGTGAGAGTGGAGTACGACTGTCTCCGTGGCGCAATTGGCTAGCACGTTCGGCTGTTAACCGAAAAATTGAAGTTTGGAGCCCACCCGGTGGTGGTGCGGCGCTTCTTTTTCTTTGTGCTGATAGCTCTGAAGAAATGTTATGACGGAATGAGAGTGGAGCGCGACTGTCTTCGTGGCGCAATTGGCTAGCGCGATCAGCTGTTAACCGAAAGGTTGGAGGTTTGAGCCCACCCGATGGTGGTGCGGCGCTTTTTTTTCTTTGGGCTGATAGCTTTGAAGATATGTTCTGATAATGGTATGAGTGGAGCAGGACACTCTCCGTGGCGGGATCGGCTAGCGCGATCGGCTGTTAACCGAAAAATTGGAGGTTTGAGCCCTCCCGGGAGTGGTGTGTTGCTTTTCTCTTTGCGCTGATACCTTTGGAAAAATGTTCTGATGGTGGTGAGAGTGGAGCACGACTGTCTCCGTGGCGCAATTGGCTAGCGCGATGGGCTGTTAACTGAAAGGTTGGGGGCTCGAGCCCAGCCGGTGGCGGTGCGGCGCTTCTTTTTCTTTGGGCTGATAGCTCTGAAGAAATGTTGTGACGGGGGTGAGAATGGAGCACGACTGTCTCCGTGGCGCATGCGCATTGGCTAGCACGATCAGCTGTTAACCGAAAGGTTGGAGGTTTGAGCCCACCCGGTGGGGGTGCGGCGCTTTTTTTCTTTGGGCTGATAGCATTGAAGATATGTTCTGATGGTGGTGAGAAAGGAACAGGACACTATCCGTGGCGCGATTGCATAGCGCGATTGGCTGTTAACCGAAAGGTTGGAGGTTCGAGCCCTCCCGGGAGTGGTGTGTTGCTTTTTTCTTTGCGCTGATAGCTTTCAAGATATATTCTGATGGTGGTGAGAGTGGAGCACGACTGTCTCCGTGGCGCAATTGGCTATCGCGGTCGGCTGTTAACCGAAATGTTGGAGTTTCGAGCTCACCCGGTCGTGGTGCGGTGCTTTTATTTCTTTGCGCTGATAGCTTTGGAGAAATGTTCTGACGGTGGTGAGATTGAAGCACGACTATCTCCATGGCGCAATTTTCTAGCACGTTCGGCTGTTAAACGAAAACTTGGAGTTTCGAGCCCACCCGGTAGTTGTGCGGCGCTTCTTTTTTTTGGGCTGATAGCTCTGAAGAAAGGTTATGACGGCGGTGAGAGTGGAGCACGACTGTCTCCGTGGCGCAATTGGCTAGCGCGATCGGCTGTTAACCGAAAGGTTGCAGGCTCGAGCCCAGCCGGTGGCGGTGCGGCACTTCTTTTTCTTTGGGCTGATAGCTTTGAAGATATGTTCTGATAATGGTGAGAGTGGAGCAGGACACTCTCCGTGGCGCGATTGGCTAGCGCGATCGGCTGTTAACCGAAAGGTTGGAGGTTCAAGCCCTCCCGGGAGTGGTGTGTTGCTTTTTTCTTTGCGCTGATAGCTTTGAAGCTATGTTGTTATGGTGGTGAGAGTGGAGCATGACTGTCTCCGTGGCGCAATTGGCTAGCGCGATAGGCTGTTAACCGAAAGTTTGGAGGTTCGAGCCCACCCGGTGGTGGTGCGGCGCTTTTTTTCCTTTGGGCTGATAGCTCTGAAGAAATGTTCTGACGGTGGTGAGAGTGGAGCACGACTGTCTCCGTGGCGCAATTTGCTAGCGCGATCGGCTGTTAACCGAAAGGTTGGAGGCTCGAGCCCTCCCGAGAGTGGTGGGTCACTTTTTTCTTTGCGCTGATAGCTTTGAAGATATGTTCTGATGGTGGTGAGAGTGGAGCATGACTCTCTCCGTGGCGCAATTGGCTAGCGCGATCGGCTGTTAACCGAAAGGTTGGAGGCTCGAGCCCAGCCGGTGGTGGTGCGGTGCTTCTTTTTCTTTGGGCTGATAGCTCTGAAGAAATGTTGTGACGGGGGTGAGAGTGGAGCACGACTGTCTCCGTGGCGCATGCGCATTGACTAGCTCGATCAGCTGTTAACCGAAAGGTTGGAGGTTTGAGCCCAACCGGTGGTGGTGCGGCACTTTTTTTTCTTTGGGCTGATAGCTTTGAAGATGTGTTCTCATGGTGGTGAGGGTGAAGCATGACTGTCTCCGTGGACGCAATTGGCTAGCGCGATCGGCTGTTAACCAAAAGGTTGGAGGTTCGAGCTCTCCCGGGAGTGGTTTGTTGCTTTTTTCTTTGCGCTGATAGCTTTGAAGATGTGTTCTGATGGTGGTGAGTGTGGAGCACGACTGTCTCCGTGGCGCAATTGGCTAGCGCGATCGGCTGTTAACCGAAAGGTTGGAGGTTCGAGCCCACCCGGTGGATTGCTTTTTCTTTGCGCTGATAGCTTTGGAGACATGTTCTGACGGTGGTTAGAGTGGAGCAGGACTGCCTCCGTGGCGCAATTGCCAAGCGCAATCGGCTGTTAACCGAAAGGCTGGAGGTTCAAGCCCTCCCGGGAGTGGTGTGTTGCTTTTTTCTTTGCGCTGATAGCTTTGAAGCTATGTTCTGATGGTAGTGAGAGTGGAGCACGGCTGTGTCCGTGGCGCAATAGGCTAGCGCGATAGGCTGTTAACCGAAAGTATGGAGGTTCGAGCCCACCCGGTGGTGGTGCGGCGCTTTTTTTCCTTTGGGCTGATAGCTCTGAAGAAATGTTCTGACGGTGGTGAGAGTGGAGCACGACTGTCTCCGTGGCGCAATTCGCTAGCGCGATCGGCTGTTAACCGAAAGGTTTTGAGGTTCGAGCCCTCCCGGGAGTGGTGTGTTGCTTTTTTCTTTGCACTGATAGCTATGAAGATGTGTTCTGATGGTGGTGAGAGCGAAGCACGACTGTCTCCGTGGACGCAATTGGCTAGCGCGATCGGCTGTTAACCAAAAGGTTGGAGTTTCGAGCCCTCCCGGGAGTGGTGTGTTGCTTTTTCTTTGCACTGATAGGTTTGGAGACATGTTCCGACGATGGTGAGATGAGCACGACTGTCTCCGTGGCGCAATTTGCTAGCGCGATCGGCTGTTAACCGAAAGGTTGGAGGTTCGAGCCCTCCCGGGAGTGGTGCGGCGCTTTTTTTCCTTTCGGCTGATAGCCCTGAACAAATGTTCTGACGGTGGTGAGAGTAGAGCACGACTGTCTCCGTGGCGCAATTGGCTAGCGCGATCGCCTGTTAACCAAAAGGTTGGAGTTTCGAGCCCTCCCGGGAGTGGTGTGTTACTTTTTTCTTTGCGCTGATACTTTTGGAGACATGTTCTGATGGTGGTGAGATTGGAGCACGACTGTCTCCGTGGCGCACTCGGCTAGCACGTTCGGCTGTTAACCGAAAAATTGGAGGTTTGAGCCCTCCCGGGAGTGGTGCGGCGCTTTTTTTTTCTTTGGGCTGATAGCTTTGAAGATATGTTCTGTTGGTGGTGAGAGTGAAGCAGGACACTCTCCGTGGCGCGATTGGCTAGTGCGATCGGCTGTTAACCGAAAGGTTGGAGGTTCAAGCCCTCCCGGGAGTGGTGTGTTGCTTTTTTCTTTGCGCTGATAGCTTTGAAGCTATGTTCTGATGGTGGTGAGATTGGAGCACGACTGTCTCCGTGGTGCAATTGGCTAGCACGTTCGGCATTTAACTGAAAAATTGGAGGTTTCAGCCCTCCCCGGAGTGGTGTGTTGTTGTTTTCTTTCCACTGATAGCTTTGAAGATATGTTCTAATGGTGGTGAGAGTGGCGAACGACTGTCTCCGTGGCGCAATTGGCTAGCGCGATCGGCTGTTAACCGAAAGGTTGGAGGTTTGAGCCCTCCCGGGAGTAGTGTGTTGTTTTTTTCTTTGCACTGATAGCTTTGAAGATGTGTTCTGATGGTGGTGACAGTGAAGCACGACTGTCTCCGTGGCGCAATTGGCTAGCGCGATGGGCTGCTAACTGAAAGTTTTGAGGTTCGAGCCCTCCCGGGAGTGGTGTGTTGCTTTTTTCTTTGCGCTGATAGCTTTGAAGCTATGTTCTGATGATTGTGAGTGTGGAGCACGACTGTCTCCGTGGCGCAATCATTCTGCTTCTGGTCACCGACGCGTGCGGACGCAGGATTGCAGGCTCCTCAAGAGCTGTTACAGCGGCCGACGCTGGCCGCGGTTTCTCGTGCACATCGCTTCCCAAGGACTACCGTTTAATTCTGCCACCACTGCCCACAGGAGAAGGACTCAGACGCACGTTGGTTCTGCACTGCGACATCGCAGCGCGTCCGTACGGGATTAACGACTTCCGAAGCCGCTCAAGGAACTAGGCATCATTCAAGAGGTAAGCGGCATAGGAGCGTATCAGATGTCGCACGTCTGGCTTCTTAACATGAAGACAGATGAAGCCAAGAAGATAGTTCTGGACGCTGGCCTACTCTCCGTGAAAGACCGGCCCTGCGTCGTCGTCGACCCAGAAAGGCAAGAGGTGCGTCTCAAGTTGCATTAGGTAGCCTTTGACGTCAACGCAGAGACTGTACGGCGTGCTTTCCGGGAGTACGGTGAAATGAAAGAAGTTATCAGCGACAAGTGGAGAGACGAAGACTTCGAAGGAGTTGAGTCAACCACAAGATTCGTGCGGCTACTACTCAAAGAAGGCGTTACTACGGATCGCATACCCCACCAGATGCGTCTCGGAAGCGGCATGGCACTGGTGGTCGTGCCAGGAAGAGCACCGCTGTGCCTGCGTTGCCGGATCACGGGACACATTCGTCGTGACTGCAGGGTGTCCAGGTGCGCTGGTTGTCGCGCTTTTGGGCATGAGCAGGCGGACTGTACTCGTTCCTATGCCAGTGCAGCAAGTCGAGCAACAAATGCCGACCACAGTGAATTGCTCATGGATGAAGAGGAAGCAGAGAGGGCCGCGGCGTCGAAGGCAGGAGAGGAGGCGTCTCATGCAGTGGCGACCAGCGAGGAAAAGACGGAGACACCTAAGCAAGACGCAGGCACAGATGAAAATACGGTTGTGGGCACTCCAACGCCACGGCGTTCGACTCAAATGGAAACCCAGCACAAGGCTGAACCAGTCATCGGGTCCGACGCTACTTCGGACATGGATACAGTTGAAGCTACGCCAGTAAAGCGCATCCTGACTGAGGGAGACGCGGCGTCCCAGCAGCGTCTGACCCAGGAAGATCAAGGGCAGTGGCGAGTGGCTGGCTCCAAAAAGTCTCGGGGTGCTGGCCGCCTGCGTTCGTCGTCGCTTTCACGCGGCGGCGACGGGACGACGCCGTGAGCGTCGGCCGGACAGTTGTTTAGGTGTTGGTAAGGTAAGCGTCTTTCGCTCGGCTTTCTCTCATCACGATGGCGACGATTAGATTGGCGACGCTAAATGTACGTGGGCTTTCTGCCAAACGGCGGCAAAACCAGCTTTACCGCCTGATTATAGAACAAGATCTGGACATCGTCGCTGTACAGGAAACTAAAGTAGAGAGTGAAGAGCACGCTGAGCGAATGGTGCAGCCTTTCACGAGAGTGTTTGATGTGTGCGTTTGTCACGCGGTAGGTGCGTCTGCAGGTTGCCTCTTGTTAATTCGGCAGAGCATAAATGCGAAAGTGGAGTCTGTAACTACCTGCGAGGCGGGTCGTTTTATTATATGTGATTTATCCCTACCAAGAGAAAAATGGAGAGTAATCTGTGTGTACGCACCCACTGTGATTCAAGATCGAAAGGAGTTTTTTGAAAAACTTGATGTGTATTTAAAATGTGAACGTAAACTAATTTTGGCTGGGGATTTCAACTGCGTTTGTTCGAGTATAGATAAATCAAGTTCCAGGTCATACAGAGATTCAAGCACTGCCGTTCTAATTGATATGGTGGCGAAAGCTCAGCTAGAGGACGTGGGTGAATGTCTTTGCAGTGGAAAAGGGGTTATGTTTACCCACATTCAGCGTTCAAGCCATGCTAGACTTGACAGAGTATATGTGTCTTCCGAAATCATTCCTTCGTGCCATGATTACAGAGTTACAACTGTTACGTTTAGTGATCATTGTTTGGTTTCATTCTCAATGGGTAAACATAAAAAGAATAACAAAAATTTCTCTTGGGACCTCTGGAAATTTAATGTAAAGCTACTAAAGGATGAAGAGTTTAATCAGATTTTTCTAGAGGGCATAGAAGACTTAGCAAATAGAACACTTGAATCCTGGGGACATAAGTGGGAAATATTTAAACAGACCATTAAACTGAAAGCAATTGAGAGAGCCAGTATCCTGAGACATGCTGAAAAAGAACTTGAAGTGCGTTTGCGGGAAAACTTGAAACAGTTAGTAGCGGATGAATGTACCCAGGCCGGAACATTTTCAGAGGAGATAAACATAACTAAACAGAAGCTAGAGTTGATAGACCAAGAACGTTATCGTGGAGCATTGATTCGAGCTCGAGCAGAAAACTTGGTAGCGGAAGAAATGCCAACAAAACGAGCTCTTGGAGCTGAGAAGAGACATGCCTGTAAGAATGAAATAAGAGAAATAGAATATAAAGGAACAAGGTGCCATACGAAAGAAGCAATAGCCGGTGCTTTTTTCGAATATTACAAAGAGTTATTCACACCAACCAGTGTACACGCAGAACGTTTTAATAGCGATTTCATTTCATTAATGCCAAGACTTGATGACGAAAGAAAGAAAATTTTAGAATTGCCTATAACAGAGCGAAAAGTTGAAAAAGCAATTGATAAGTTAAACAATGGTAAGTCTCCAGGACCAGATGGCCTTAGTGCTGCAGTGTACAAGGAATTCAAACGCGTAGTTTCACCTATTTTGAGGGAGGTATTTAACGAGGCTTTTAAGTGTAAACAACTTCCACCATCGTTTTTGTCAGCCCACACGGTCTTAATACCTAAAACAGAAGATCCCACGAAGTTAAGAAGTGTTACTGCTTATAGACCAATTAGCCTAACTAATGTTGACTATAAAATATTAATGAAAATATTGGCCAGAAGACTCCAGACAGTTATGACAAAACTGATTGGGCCCCACCAAACTTGTGGCATAAAGGGAAGGAAAATAATGACCAACATAAACATAGCACGATCAATCCTAGAAAGTTGTGACGTTGTGCATCTCAATGTTGCCATGCTTCAAATCGACCTCGAAAAGGCATTTGATCGCGTGCCGCACGACGTGCTCCTTTCATTACTTGAGCACATTAACGTAGGGAGTTTGATTAGCGAAGGAGTGCGCATGGCTTACACTGGATGCACGACGAGATTGGTATTAAATAAAACTGCGGGTGAGCGTATACCTGTGCTGCGGTCAGTAAGACAGGGGTGTCCACTATCGCCCCTGCTTTTTGCTATTTTTATTGAACCTTTCTGCTTAAGTGTAATTATTAACCCTGCAATAAGCGGCTTTAAACTGCATGAAGCTGAGGTTTGCCTCCTCGCATACGCAGACGACATTGCAGTTTTCTGTACAAATTATGAGAGTATAATGCATGCTGTAAATGCCGTGAAAAATTTTTGCCAGGCGAGTGGTAGTGCCGTGAACTGGGATAAGTGCCTTGGCTTTTGGCATGGGGAATGGGACGTCACGCCAAGAGTATTTCTAAACATTAAATGGCAGGAAACACCAGTGAAGTATTTAGGAGTGCCGCTGGAGTTCTATCATGACAGTGAACCGTATTGGAAAAAAGAAACACAGGCATTGCGCAATGATGTAGAAAAATGGAAAGGTTGGGGTATTTCGATATTCGCACGGGCCACAACATGCAACTTGTTTCTGGTGAGCAAGCTGTGGTACGTAATGCAGGTTTTGCACTGCAGTAGAATAAGTGTACAGAAAATACACAGAGTATTTGCAATTTTCAAATGGAGCTCTGTATGGGAAAGATCAAGCCGCACAAACCTTTTCAGAAAAGTTAGAGATGGTGGACTCGGATTAGTCCATTTGTACATAAGACAACTTGTCAATCGTTTCCTTATTCTGCGTGATGTGGATGACCCCTTTTTGAGAACTGTTATACAACTAAGGTTATCTAGAGTGCTGCCGGGATTTCTCGTATCATCATCAAATATGCAAGGACCAATACAAGGGTATTTAAAAGAAGTTGTTTCGTCTTTCCGCTTTTTGTCAGTAAGATTTTCGTTAGAGTATCTGGCTGAAGTACCACGCAAAAAATTGTATAGAGACCTTGTCGATGTTTTACTGCCTGTTCCATTGTACCGTCAGCTATATTGTGCAGGCCCAGGACAGGATGTTCTGAAACGTGTTAAAAGAATGCTTGTAGCGCCAGGGGTCAAAACTTTTTTCTTTAAATTACATACTGGTACCTTACCAGTTAAAACGTGGTTGCAGGATAAGGGAATATTCGTGCCATGGAGCACAAATTGCCACTTGTGTAATAAACCGGAAACAATTGAACACGTGTTTATACATTGCTGGAGCGTGGTCATTTTCTGGGATATACTGCAAAGAACCTTGAAAAAAGAATTACCGTCAAGTCCACATGGCATTCGTTTTCTTTCGGTTAAAAACGAGGCAGGTGTACCTTATGATCTTATCATGCTTCTGGGCCTGCACAGTATATGGAAAACCCGATGTGCTTTTGAAAACGCGGATGTAGAAGTGCTAGCTGTGCGCCAATATTTTTGCAAATCTGTGTGCCATTTTCTTGAAATGCTGAAAAGCAAAGATGATGTGCCAGACTGGATTGGGTGCATTGAGCGATTGTTGCGAATGCCCAAGTATTGATTAATAGTCAGCCAAGAGCTGACGGTACCTCAATGAACTCTGTGGGTGTATTTTGTGACGCACTTGAATATGGACCCTTATGTAAATATGTAAAATGTGAACAGTCATGATTTGCAAGGCAATAAAAAAAAGTCTCCGTGGCGCAATTGGCTAGCGCGATCGGCTGTTAACCGAAAGGTTGGAGGTTCGAGCCCACACGGTGGTTTGCTTTTTTCTTTGCGCTGATAGCTTTGGAGACATGTTCTGACGGTAGTGAGAGTGGAGCAGGACTGTCTCCGTGGGGATTTTGGCTAGCGCGATGGGCTGTTAACTGAAAGGTTGGAGGTTCGAGCACTCCCGGGGATGGTGTGTCGCTTTTTTTTTCTTTGCGCTGATAGCTTTGAAGAAATGTTCTGACAGTGGTGAGAGTGGAGCACGACTGTCTCCGTGGCGATTTTGGCTAGCGCGATGGGCTGTTAACCGAAAGGTTGGAGGTTCGAGCTCACTCGTTGGTGGTGCGTCGCTTTTTTTTCTTTGGGCTGATAGCTCTGAAGAAATGTTCTGACGGTGGTGAGAGTGGAGCACGACTGTCTCGGTGGCGAATTTGGCTAGCGCGATGGGCTGTTAACCGAAAGGTTGGAGGTTCGAGCCCACCCGGTGGTGGTGCGTCGCTTTTTATTCTTTGGGCTGATAGCTCTGAAGAAATGTTCTGACGGTGGTGAGAGTGGAGCATGACTGTCTCCGTGGCGCAATTGGCTAGCGCGATCGGCTGTTAACGAAAAGGTTGGAGTTTCGAGCCCACCCGGCGGTGGTGCGGCGCTTTTTTTCCTTTAGGCTGATAGCTCTGAAGAAATGTTCTGACGGTGGTGAGAGTGGAGCACGATTGTCTCCTTGGCGCAATTGGCTAGCGCGATCGGTTATTAACCAAACGGTTTGGAGGTTCGAGCCCTCCCGGGAGTGGTGTGTTGCTTTTTCCTTTGCACTGATAGCTATGAAGATGAGTTCTGATGGTGGTGAGAGTGAAGCACGACTGTCTCCGTGGACGCAATTGGCTAGCGCGATCGGCTGTTAACCGAAAGGTTTGAGGTTCGAGCCCACCCGGTGGTGGTGCGGCGCTGTTTTTCCTTTGGGCTGATAGCTCTGAAGAAATGTTCTGACGGTGGTGAGAGTGGAGCACGACTGTCTACGTGGCGCAATTGGCTAGCGCGATCAGCTGTTAACCGAAAGGTTGGAGGTTTGAGCCCTCCCGGGAGTAGTGTGTTGCTTTTTTCTTTGCACTGATAGCTTTGAAGATGTGTTCTGATGGTGGTGAGAGTGAAGCACGACTGTCTGCGTGGACGCAATTGGCTAGCGCGATCGGATGTTAACCGAAAGGTTTGAGGTTCGAGCCCACCCGGTGGTGGTGCGGCGCTTTTTTTCCTTTGGGCTGATAGCTCTGAAGAAATGTTCTGACGGTGGTGAGAGTGGAGCACGACTGTCTACGTGGCGCGATTGGCTAGCGCGATCAGCTGTTAACCGAAAGGTTGGAGGTTCGAGCCCTCCCGGGAGTAGTGTGTTGCTTTTTCCTTTGCGCTGATAGCTTTGAAGCTATGTTCTGATGGTTGTGAGTGTGGAGCACGACTGTCTCCGTGGCGCAATTGGCTAGCGCGATCGGCTGTTAACCGAAAGGTTGGAGGTTCGAGCCCACCCGGTGGTTTGCTTTCTTCTTTGCGCTGATAGCTTTGGAGACATGTTCTGACGGTAGTGAGAGTGGAGCAGGACTGTCTCCGTGGCGATTTTGGCTAGCGCGATGGGCTGTTAACCGAAAGGTTGGAGGTTCGAACACTCCCGGGGATGGTGTGTCGCTTTTTTTTCTTTGCGCTGATAGCTTTGGAGAAATGTTCTGACAGTGGTGAGAGTGGACCACGACTGTCTCCGTGGCGATTTTGGCTAGCGCGATGGGCTGTTAACCGAAAGGTTGGAGGATCGAGCCCACTCGTTGGTGGTGCGTCGCTTTTTTTTTCTTTGGGCTGATAGCTCTGAAGAAATGTTCTGACGGTGGTGAGAGTGGAGCACGACTGTCTCGGTGGCGATTTTGGCTAGCGCGATGGGCTGTTAACCGAAAGGTTGGAGGTTCGAGCCCACCCGGTGGTGGTGCGTCGCTTTTTTTTCTTTGGGCTGATAGCTCTGAAGAAATGTTCTGACGGTGGTGAGAGTGGAGCATGACTGTCTCCGTGGCGCAATTGGCTAGCGCGATCGGCTGTTAACGAAAAGATTGGAGTTTCGAGCCCACCCGGCGGTGGTGCGGCGCTTTTTTTCCTTTAGGCTGATAGCTCTGAAGAAATGTTCTGACGGTGGTGAGAGTGGAGCACGATTGTCTCCTTGGCGCAATTGGCTAGCGCGTTCGGTTATTAACCAAACGGTTTGGAGGTTCGAGCCCTCCTGGGAGTGGTGTGTTGCTTTTTCCTTTGCACTGATAGCTATGAAGATGTGTTCTGATGGTGGTGAGAGTGAAGCACGACTGTCTCCGTGGACGCAATTGGCTAGCGTGATCGGCTGTTAACCGAAAGGTTTGAGGTTCGAGCCCACCCGGTGGTGGTGCGGCGCTTTTTTTCCTTTGGGCTGATAGCTCTGAAGAAATGTTCTGACGGTGGTGAGAGTGGAGCACGACTGTCTACGTGGCGCAATTGGCTAGCGCGATCAGCTGTTAACCGAAAGGTTGGAGCTTTGAGCCCTCCCGGGAGTAGTGTGTTGCTTTTTTCTTTGCACTGATAGCTTTGAAGATGTGTTCGGATGGTGGTGAGAGTGAAGCACGACTGTCTCCGTGGACGCAATTGGCTAGCGCGATCGGCTGTTAACCGAAAGGTTTGAGGTTCGAGCCCACCCGGTGGTGGTGCGGCGCTTTTTTTCCTTTGGGCTGATAGCTCTGAAGAAATGTTCTGACGGTGGTGAGAGTGGAGCACGACTGTCTACGTGGCGCGATTGGCTAGCGCGATCAGCTGTTAACCGAAAGGTTGGAGGTTTGAGCCCTCCCGGGAGTAGTGTGTTGCTTTTTCCTTTGCGCTGATAGCTTTGAAGCTATGTTCTGATGGTTGTGAGTGTGGAGCACGACTGTCTCCGTGGCGCAATTGGCTAGCGCGATCGGCTGTTAACCGAAAGGTTGGAAGTTCGAGCCCACCCGGTGGTTTGCTTTTTTCTTTGCGCTGATAGCTTTGGAGACATGTTCTGACGGTAGTGAGAGTGGAGCAGGACTGTCTCCGTGGCGATTTTGGCTAGCGCGATGGGCTGTTAACCGAAAGGTTGGAGGTTCGAACACTCCCGGGGATGGTGTGTCGCTTTTTTTTTCTTTGCGCTGATAGCTTTGGAGAAATGTTCTGACAGTGGTGAGAGTGGAGCACGACTGTCTCCGTGGCGATTTTGGCTAGCGCGATGGGCTGTTAACCGAAAGGTTGGAGGTTCGAGCCCACTCGTTGGTGGTGCGTCGCTTTTTTTTCTTTGGGCTGATAGCTCTGAAGAAATGTTCTGACGGTGGTGAGAGTGGAGCACGACTGTCTCGGTGGCGATTTTGGCTAGCGCGATGGTCTGTTAACCGAAAGGTTGGAGGTTCGAGCCCACCCGGTGGTGGTGCGTCGCTTTTTTTTCTTTGGGCTGATAGCTCTGAAGAAATGTTCTGATGGTGGTGAGAGTGGAGCATGATTGTCTCCTTGGCGCAATTGGCTAGCGCGATCGGTTATTAACCAAACGGTTTGGAGGTTCGAGCCCTCCCGGGAGTGGTGTGTTGCTTTTTCCTTTGCACTGATAGCTATGAAGATGAGTTCTGATGGTGGTGAGAGTGAAGCACGACTGTCTCCGTGGACGCAATTGGCTAGCGCGATCGGCTGTTAACCGAAAGGTTTGAGGTTCGAGCCCACCCGGTGGTGGTGCGGCGCTGTTTTTCCTTTGGGCTGATAGCTCTGAAGAAATGTTCTGACGGTGGTGAGAGTGGAGCACGACTGTCTACGTGGCGCAATTGGCTAGCGCGATCAGCTGTTAACCGAAAGGTTGGAGGTTTGAGCCCTCCCGGGAGTAGTGTGTTGCTTTTTTCTTTGCACTGATAGCTTTGAAGATGTGTTCTGATGGTGGTGAGAGTGAAGCACGACTGTCTGCGTGGACGCAATTGGCTAGCGCGATCGGCTGTTAACCGAAAGGTTTGAGGTTCGAGCCCACCCGGTGGTTTGCTTTCTTCTTTGCGCTGATAGCTTTGGAGACATGTTCTGACGGTAGTGAGAGTGGAGCAGGACTGTCTCCGTGGCGATTTTGGCTAGCGCGATGGGCTGTTAACCGAAAGGTTGGAGGTTCGAACACTCCCGGGGATGGTGTGTCGCTTTTTTTTCTTTGGGCTGATAGCTCTGAAGAAATGTTCTGACGGTGGTGAGAGTGGAGCATGACTGTCTCCGTGGCGCAATTGGCTAGCGCGATCGGCTGTTAACGAAAAGGTTGGAGTTTCGAGCCCAACTGGCGGTGGTGCGGCGCTTTTTTTCCTTTAGGCTGATAGCTCTGAAGAAATGTTCTGACGGTGGTGAGAGTGGAGCACGATTGTGTCCTTGGCGCAATTGGCTAGCGCGTTCGGTTATTAACCAAACAGTTTGGAGGTTCGAGCCCTCCTGGGAGTGGTGTGTTGCTTTTTCCTTTGCACTGATAGCTATGAAGATGTGTTCTGATGGTGGTGAGAGTGAAGCACGACTGTCTCCGTGGACGCAATTGGCTAGCGCGATCGGCTGTTAACCGAAAGGTTTGAGGTTCGAGCCCACCCGGTGGTGGTGCGGCGCTTTTTTTCCTTTGGGCTGATAGCTCTGAAGAAATGTTCTGACGGTGGTGAGAGTGGAGCACGACTGTCTACGTGGCGCAATTGGCTAGCGCGATCGGCTGTTAACCGAAAGGTTTGAGGTTCGAGCCCACCCGGTGGTGGTGCGGCGCTTTTTTTTCTTTGGGCTGATAGCTTTGAAGATATGTACTGATGGTGGTGAGAGTGGAGCAGGACTGTCTCCGCGGCGCAATTGCCTAGCGCAATCGGCTGTTAACCGAAAGGCTGGAGGTTCGAGCACTCCCGGGGTTGGTGTTTCGCTTTTTTTCTTTGCGCTGATAGCTTTGGAGAAATGTTCTGACAGTGATGTGAGTGGAGCACGACTGTCTCCGTGGCGATTTTGGCTAAAGTGATGGGCTGTTAACCGAAAGGTTGGAGGTTCGTGCCCACCCGGTGGTGGTGCGGCGCTTTTTTTCCTTTGGGCTGATAGCTCTGAAGAAATGTTCTGACAGTGGTGAGAGTGGAGCACGACTGTCTCCGTGGCGATTTTCACTAGCGCGATGGGCTGTTAACCGAAAGTTTGGAGGTTCGAGCCCACCCGGTGGTGGTGCGGCGCTTTTTTCCTTTAGGCTGATAGCTCTGAAGAAATGTTCTGACTGTGGTGAGAGTGGAGCACGACTGTCTCCGTGGCACAATCAGCAAGCGCGATCGGTTATTAACCAAAAGGTTTGGACGTTCGAGCCCTTCCGGGAGTGGTGTGTTGCTTTTTCTTTGCACTGATAGCTTTGGAGACACGTTCTGACGATGGCGAGATTGGAGCACGGCTGTCTCCGTGGCGCAATTTGCTAGCGCGATTGGCTGTTAACCGAAAGGTTGGAGGTTTGAGCCCTCCCGGGAGTGGTGTGTTGCTTTTTTCTTTGCGCTGATAGCTTTGAAGATGTGTTCTGATGGTGGTGAGAGTGGAGCATGACTGTCTCCGTGGCGCATTTGGCTAGCGCGATCGGCTGTTAACCGAAAGTTTGGAGGTTCGAGCCCACCCGGTGGTGGTGCAGCGCTTTTTTTTCCTTTGGGCCGATAGCTTTGAAGAAATGTTCTGGCGGTGGTAAGAGTGGAGCAGGACTGTCTCCGCGGCGCAATTGCCTAGCGCAATCGGCTGTTAACCGAAAGGCTGGAGGTTCGAGCACTCCCGGGGATGTTGTGTCGCTTTTTTTTCTTTGTGCTGATAGCTTTGGAGAAATGTTCTGACAGTGGTGAGAGTGGAGCACGACTGTCTCCGTGGCGATTTTGGCTAGCGCGATGGGCTGTTAACCGAAACGTTGGAGGTTCGAGCCCACCCGGTTGTGGCGCGTCGCTTTTTTTCCTTTGGGCTGATAGCCCTGAACAAATGTACTGACGGTGGTGAGAGTGGAGCACGACTGTCTCCGTGGCGCAATTGGCTAGCGCGATCGGCTGTTAACCAAAAGGTTGGAGTTTCGAGCCCTCCCGGAAGTGGTGTGTTGCTTTTTTCTTTGCGCTGATACCTTTCTAGACATGTTCTGATGGTGGTGAGATTGGAGCACGACTTTCTCCGTGGCGCACTTGGCTAGCACGTTCGGCTGTTAACCGAAAAATTTGAGGTTTGATTGGATTGTGGGGTTTAACGTCCCAAAAGCACCATATGATTATGAGAGACGCCGTAGTGGAGGGCTCCGGAAATTTTGACCACCTGGGGTTCTTTAACGTGCACCCAAATCTGAGTACACGGGCCTACAACATTTCCGCCTCCATCGGAAATGCAGCCGCCACAGCCGGGATAAATTTGAGGTTTGAGCCCTCCCGGGAGTGGTGCGGCGCTTTTTTTTGTCTTTGGGCTGATAGCTTTGAAGATATGTTCTGTTGGTGGTGAGAGTGGAGCAGGACACTCACCGTGGCGCGATTGGCTAGCGCGATCGGCTGTTAACCGAAAGGTTGGAGGTTCAAGCCCTCCCGGGAGTGGTGTGTTGCTTTTTTCTTTGCGCTGATAGCTTTGAAGCTATGTTCTGATGGTGGTGACAGTGGAGCACGACTGTCTCCGTGGCGCAATTGGCTAGCGCGATGGGCTGTTAACTGAAAGTTTGGAGGTTCGAGCCCACCCGGTGGTGGTGCGGCGCTTTTTTTCCTTTGGGCTGATAGCTCTGAAGAAATGTTCTGACGGTGGTGAGAGTGGAGCACGACTGTCTCCGTGGCGCAATTGGCTCGCCCGATCGGCTGTTAACCGAAAGGTTGGAGGTTGGAGCCCACCCGGTGGTTTGCTTTTTTTCTTTGCGCTGATAGCTTTGGAGACATGTTCTGACGGTGGTGAGAGTGGAGCAGGACTGTCTCCGTGGCGATTTTGGCTAGCGCGATGGGCTGTTAACCGAAAGGTTGGAGGTTCGAGCTCACCCGGTGGTGGTGCGGCGCTTTTTTTCCTTTGTGCTGATAGCTCTGAAGAAATGTTCTGACAGTGGTGAGAGTGGAGCACGACTGTCTCCGTGGCGATTTTCGCTAGCGCGATGGGCTGTTAACCGAAAGTTTGGAGGTTCGAGCCCACCCGGTGGTGGTGCGGCGCTTTTTTCCTTTAGGCTGATTGCTCTGAAGAAATGTTCTGACGGTGGTGAGAGTGGAGCACGACTGTCTCCGTGGCACAATCAGCAAGCGCGATCGGTTATTAACCAAAAGGTTTGGAGGTTCGAGCCCTCCCGGGAGTGGTGTGTTGCTTTTTTCTTTGCACTGATAGCTATGAAGATGTGTTCTGATGGTGGTGAGAGTGAAGCGTGACTGTCTCCGTGGACGCAATTGGCTAGCGCGATCGGCTGTTAATCAAAAGGTTGGAGTTTCGAGCCCTTCCGGGAGTGGTGTGTTGCTTTTTCTTTGCACTGATAGCTTTGGAGACACGTTCTGACGATGGCGAGATTGGAGCACGGCTGTCTCCGTGGCGCAATTTGCTAGCGCGATTGGCTGTTAACCGAAAGGTTGGAGGTTTGAGCCCTCCCGGGAGTGGTGTGTTGCTTTTTTCTTTGCGCTGATAGCTTTGAAGATGTGTTCTGATGGTGGTGAGAGTGGAGCATGACTGTCTCCGTGGCGCAATTGGCTAGCGCGATCGGCTGTTAACCGAAAGGTTTGAGGTTCGAGCCCACCCGGTGGTGTTGCGGCGCTTTTTTTTCTTTGGGCTGATAGCTTTGAAGATATGTACTGATGGTGGTGAGAGTAGAGCAGGACTTTCTCCGCGGCGCAATTGCCTAGCGCAATCGGCTGTTAACCGAAAGGCTGGAGGTTCGAGCACTCCCGGGGATGGTGTGTCGCTTTTTTTTCTTTGCGCTGAAAGCTTTGGAGAAATGTTCTGACAGTGGTGAGAGTGGAGCACGACTGTCTTCGTTGCGCAATTGGCTAGCGCGATCGGCTGTTAACCAAAAGGTTGGAGTTTCGAGCCCTCCCGGGAGTGGTGTGTTGCTTTTTTCTTTCCGCTGATAGCTTTGAAGATATGTTCTGATGGTGGTGAGAGTGGAGAACGACTGTCTCCGTGGCGCAATTGGCTAGCGCGATCGGCTGTTAACCGAAAGGTTGGAGGTTCGAGCCCACCCGGTGGTGGTGCGGCGCTTTTTTTTCCTTTGGGCTGATAGCCCTGAACAAATGTTCTGACGGTGGTGAGAGTGGAGCACGACTGTCTCCGTGGCGCAATTGGCTAGCGCGATCGGCTGTTAACCAATAGGTTGGAGTTTCGAGCCCTCCCGGGAGTGGTGTGTTGCTTTTTTCTTTGCGCTGATACCTTTCTAGACATGTTCTGATGGTGGTGAGAATGGAGCACGACTTTCTCCGTGGCGCACTTGGCTAGCACGTTCGGCTGTTAACCGAAAAATTTGAGGTTTGAGCCCTCCCGGGAGTGGTGCGGCGCTTTTTTGTCTTTGGGTTGATAGCTTTGAAGATATGTGCTGTTGGTGGTGAGAGTGGAGCAGGACCCTCTCCGTGGCGCGATTGGCTAGCGCGATCGGCTGTTAACCGAAAGGTTGGAGGTTCAAGCCCTCCCGGGAGTGGTGTGTTGCTTTTTTCTTTGCGCTGATAGCTTTGAAGCTATGTTCTGATGGTGGTGAGAGTGGAGCACGACTGTCTCCGTGGCGCAATTGGCTAGCGCGATGGGCTGTTAACTGAAAGTTTGGAGGTTCGAGCCCACCCGGTGTTGGTGCGGCGCTTTTTTTTCTTTGGGCTGATAGCTCTGAAGAAATGTTCTGACGGTGGTGAGAGTGGAGCACGACTGTCTCCGTGGCGCAATTGGCTATCGCGATCAGCTGTTAACCGAAAGGTTGGAGGTTTGAGCCCTCCCGGGAGTAGTGTGTTGCTTTTTTCTTTGTTTGAAGTTGTGTTCTGATGGTGGTGAGAGTGAAGCACGACTGTCTCCGTGGCGCAATTGGCTAGCGCGATGGGCTGTTAACTGAAAGTTTGGAGGTTCGAGCCCTCCCAGGAGTGGTGTGTTGCTTTTTTCAAGGCGCTGATAGCTTTGAAGCTATGTTGTGATGGTTGTGAGTGTGGAGCACGACTGTCTCCGTGGCGCAATTGGCTAGCGCGATCGGCTGTTAACCGAAAGGTTGGAGGTTCGAGCCCACCCGGTGGTTTGCTTTTTTTCTTTGCGCTGATAGCTTTGGAGACATGTTCTGACGGTGGTGAGAGTGGAGCAGGACTGTCTCCGTGGCGATTTTGGCTAGCGCGATGGGCTGTTAACCGAAAGGTTGGAGGTTCGAGCCCACCCGGTGGTGGTGCGGCGCTTTTTTTCCTTTGGGCTGATAGCTCTGAAGAAATGTTCTGACGGTGGTGAGAGTGGAGCACGACTGTCTCCGTGGCGCAATAGGCTAGCACGTTCGGCATTTAACCGAAAAATTGGAGGTTTCAGCCCTCCCCGGAGTAGTGTGTTGCTTTTTTCTTTCCGCTGATAGCTTTGAAGATATGTTCTGATGGTGGTGAGAGTGGAGCACGACTGTTTTCGTGGCGCAATTGGCTAGTGCGATCTGCTGTTAACCGAAAGGTTTGAAGTTCGAGCCCACCCGGTGGTGGTGCGGCGCTTTTTTTTCTTTGGGCTGATAGCTTTGAAGATATGTACTGATGGTGGTGAGAGTGGAGCAGGACTGTCTCCGCGGCGCAATTGCCTAGCGCAATCGGCTGTTAACCAAAGGCTGGAGGTTCGAGCACTCCCGGAGATGGTGTGTCGCTTTTTTTTCTTTGCGCTGATAGCTTTGGAGAAATGTTCTAATAGTGGTGAGAGTGGAGCACGACTGTCTCCGTGGCAATTTTGGCTAAAGCGATGGGCTGTTAACCGAAAGGTTGGAGGTTCGAGCCCACCCGGTGGTGGTGCCTCGCTTTTTTTCCTTTGGGCTGATAGCTCTGAAGAAATGTTTTGACGGTGGTGAGAGTGGAGCACGACTGTCTCCGTGACGCAATCGGCTAGTGCGATGGGTTGTTAACCAAAAGGTTGGAGTTTCGAGCTCTCCCGGGAGTGGTGTGTTGCTTTTTTCTTTGCGCTGATACCTTTGGAGACATGGTCTGATGGTGGTGAGATTGGAGCACGACTGTCTCCGTGGCACACTTGGCTAGCACGTTCGGCTGTTAACCGAAAAATTGGAGGTTTGAGCCCTCCCGGGAGTGGTGTGTTGCTTTTTTCTTTGCGCTGATAGCTTTGGAGAATTGTTCTGACGGTTGTGAGTGTGGAGCACGACTGTCTCCGTGGCGCAATTGCCTAGCGCGATCGGCTGTTAACCGAAAGGTTGGAGGTTCGCGCCCACCCGGTGGTGGTGCGGCGCTTTTTTTCCTTTGGGCTGATAGCTCTGAAGAGATGTTCTGACGGTGGTCAGAGTGGAGCACGACTGCCTCCGTGGCGCAATTGGCTAGCGCGATCAGCTGTTAACTGAGAGGTTGGAGGTTCGAGCCCTCTCGGGAGTGGTGTGTTGCTTTTTTTCTTTGCGCTGATAGATTTGAAGATGTGTTGTGATGGTGGTGAGATTGGAGCACGACTGTCTCCGTGGACGCAATTGGCTAGCGCGATCGGCTGTTAACCGAAAGATTAGAGGTTCGAGCCCTCCCGGGAGTGGTGTGTTGCTTTTTTCTTTGCGCTGATAGCTTTGAAGATGTGTTCTGAAGGTTGTGAGTGTGGAGCACGACTTTGTCCGTGGCGCAATTGGCTAGCGCGATCGGCTGTTACACGAAAGGTTGGAGGTTCGAGCCCACCCGGGAGTGGTGTGTTGCTTTTTTCATTGCGCTGATAGCTTTGAAGCTATGTTCTGATGGTTGTGAGTGTGGAGCACGACTGTCTCCGTGGCGCAATTGGCTAGCGCGATCGGCTGTTAACCGAAAGGTTGGAGGTTCGAGCCCACCCGGTGGTTTGCTTTTTTTCTTTGCGCTGATAGCTTTGGAGACATGTTCTGACGGTGGTGAGAGTGGAGCAGGACTGTCTCCGTGGAGATTTTGGCTAGCGCGATGGGCTGTTAACCGAAAGGTTGGAGCTTCGAGCCCACCCGGTGGTGGTGCGGCGCTTTTTTTCCTTTGGGCGTGATAGCTCTGAAGAAATGTTCTGACGGTGGTGAGAGTGGATCACGACTGTCTCCGTGGCGCAATTGGCTAGCACGTTCGGCATTTAACCGAAAAATTGGAGGTTTCAGCCCTCCCCGGAGTAGTGTGTTGCTTTTTTCTTTCCGCTGATAGCTTTGAAGATATGTTCTGGTGGTGGTGAGAGTGGAGCACGACAGTCTCCGTGGCGCAATTGGCTAGCGCGATCGGCTGTTAACCGAAAGGTTTGAGGTTCGAGCCCACCCGGTGGTGGTGCGGCGCTTTTTTTTCTTTGGGCTGATAGCTCTGAAGAAATGTTCTGACGGTGGAGCACGACTGTCTCCATGGCGCAATTGGCTAGCGCGATCAGCTGTTAACCGAAAGGTTGGAAGTTCGAGCCCTCCCGGGAGTAGTGTGTTGCTTTTTTCTTTGCACTGATAGCTCTGAAGAAATGTTCTGACGGTGGTGAGAGTGGAGCAGGACTCTTTTCGTGGCGCAATTGGCTAGTGCGATCTGCTGTTAACCGAAAGGTTTGAAGTTCGAGCCCACCCGGTGGTGGTGCGGCGCTTTTTTTTCTTTGGGCTGATAGCTTTGAAGATATGTACTGATGGTGGTGAGAGTGGAGCAGGACTGTCTCCGCGGCGCAATTGCCTAGCGCAATCCGCTGTTAACCAAAAGGCTGGAGGTTCGAGCACTCCCGGAGATGGTGTGTCGCTTTTTTTCTTTGCGCTGATAGCTTTGGAGAAAGGTTCTAACAGTGGTGAGAGTGGAGCACGACTGTCTCCGTGGCGATTTTGGCTAAAGCGATGTGCTGTTAACCGGAAGGTTGGAGGTTCGAGCCCACCCGGTGGTGGTGCGTCGCTTTTTTTCCTTTGGGCTGATAGCTCTGAAGAAATGTTCTGACGGTGGTGAGAGTGGAGCACGACTGTCTCCGTGGCGCAATCGGCTAGTGCGATCGGTTGTTAACCAAAAGGTTGGAGTTTCGAGCTCTCCCGGGAGTGGTGTGTTGCTTTTTTCTTTGCGCTGATAGCTTTGGAGACATGTTCTGACGGTGGTGAGATTGGAGCACAACTGTCTCCGTGGCGCAATTGGCTAGCACGTTCGGCATTTAACCGTAAAATTGGAGGTTTCAGCCCTCCCCGGAGTAGTGTGTTGCTTTTTTCTTTCCGCTGATAGCTTTGAAGATATGGTCTGACAGTGGTGAGAGTGGAGCACGCCTGTCTCCGTGGCGATTTTGGCTAAAGCGATGGGCTGTTAACCGAAAGGTTGGAGGTTCGAGCCCACTCGGTGGTGGTGCAGCGCTTTTTTTCCTTTGAGTTGATAGCCCTGAACAACGGTTCTGACGGTGGTGAGAGTTGAGCACGACTGTCACCGTGGCGCAATTGGCTAGCGCGATCGGCTGATAACCAAAAGGTTGGAGTTTCGAGCCCTCCCGGGAGTGGTGTGTTGCTTTTTTCTTTGCGCTGATAGCTTTGGAGACATGTTCTGACGGTGGTGAGATTGGAGCACAACTGTCTCCGTGGCGCAATTGGCTAGCACGTTCGGCATTTAACCGTAAAATTGGAGGTTTCAGCCCTCCCCGGAGTAGTGTGTTGCTTTTTTCTTTCCGCTGATAGCTTTGAAGATATGGTCTGACAGTGGTGAGAGTGGAGCACGCCTGTCTCCGTGGCGATTTTGGCTAAAGCGATGGGCTGTTAACCGAAAGGTTGGAGGTTCGAGCCCACTCGGTGGTGGTGCAGCGCTTTTTTTCCTTTGAGTTGATAGCCCTGAACAACGGTTCTGACGGTGGTGAGAGTTGAGCACGACTGTCTCCGTGGCGCAATTGCCTAGCGCGATCGGCTGTTAACCGAAAGGTTGGAGGTTCGCGCCCACCCGGTGGTGGTGCGGCGCTTTTTTTCCTTTGGGCTGATAGCTCTGAAGAGATGTTCTGACGGTGGTCAGAGTGGAGCACGACTGCCTCCGTGGCGATTTTGGCTAGCGCGATCAGCTGTTAACTGAGAGGTTGGAGGTTCGAGCCCTCTCGGGAGTGGTGTGTTGCTTTTTTCTTTGCGCTGATAGATTTGAAGATGTGTTGTGATGGTGGTGAGTGTGGAGCACGACTTTCTCCGTGGCGCAATTGGCTAGCGCGATCGGCTGTTACACGAAAGGTTGGAGGTTCGAGCCCACCCGGTGGTTTACTTTTTTCTTTGCGCTGATAGCTTTGAAGATGTGTTCTGATGGTGGTGAGAGTGAAGCACGACTGTCTCCGTGGCGCAATTGGCTAGCGCGATGGGCTGTTAACTGAAAGTTTGGAGGTTCGAGCCCTCGCGGGAGTGGTGTGTTGCTTTTTTCATTGCGCTGATAGCTTTGAAGCTATGTTGTGATGGTTGTGAGTGTGGAGCACGACTGTCTCCGTGGCGCAATTGGCTAGCGCGATCGGCTGTTAACCGAAAGGTTGGAGGTTCGAGCCCACCCGGTGGTTTGCTTTTTTTCTTTGCGCTGATAGCTTTGGAGACATGTTCTGACGGTGGTGAGAGTGGAGCAGGACTGTCTCCGTGGAGATTTTGGCTAGCGCGATGGGCTGTTAACCGAAAGGTTGAAGGTTCGAGCCCACCCGGTGGTGGTGCGGCGCTTTTTTTCCTTTGGGCGTGACAGCTCTGAAGAAATGTTCTGACGGTGGTGAGAGTGGATCACGACTGTCTCCGTGGCGCAATTGGCTAGCACGTTCGGCATTTAACCGAAAAATTGGAGGTTTCAGCGCTCCCCGGAGTAGTGTGTTGCTTTTTTCTTTCCGCTGATAGCTTTGAAGATATGTTCTGGTGGTGGTGAGAGTGGAGCACGACAGTCTCCGTGGCGCAATTGGCTAGCGCGATCGGCTGTTAACCGAAAGGTTTGAGGTTCGAGCCCACCCGGTGGTGGTGCGGCGCTTTTTTTTCTTTGGGCTGATAGCTTTGAAGATATGTACTGATGGTGGTGAGAGTGGAGCAGGACTGTCTCCGTGGCGCAATTGGCTAGTGCGATCGGCTGTTAACCGAAAGTTTGGAGGTTCGAGCCCACCCGGTGGTGGTGCAGCGCTTTTTTTTTCTTTGGGCTGATAGCTCTGATGAAATGTTCTGACGGTGGAGCACGACTGTCTCCATGGCGCAATTGGCTAGCGCGATCAGCTGTTAACCGAAAGGTTGGAAGTTCGAGCCCTTCCGGGAGTAGTGTGTTGCTTTTTTCTTTGCACTGATAGCTTTGAAGATGTGTTCTGATGGTGGTGAGAGTGAAGCACGACTGTCTCCGTGGCGCAATTGCCTAGCGCAATCGGCTGTTAACCGAAAGGCTGGAGGTTCGAGCGCTCCCGGGGATGGTGTGTTGCTTTTTTTTCTTTGCGCTGATACCTTTGGAGAAATGTTCTGACAGTGGTGAGAGTGGAGGAGGACTGTCTCCGTGGCGATTTTCGCTAGCGCGATGGGCTGTTAACCGAAAGTTTGGAGGTTCGAGCCCACCCGGTGGTGGTGCGGCGCTTTTTTCCTTTAGGCTGATAGCTCTGAAGAAATGTTCTGACGGTGGTGAGAGTGGAGCACGACTTTCTCCGTGGCACAATCAGCAAGCGTGATCGGTTATTAACCAAAAGGTTTGGAGGTTCGAGCCCTCCCGGGAGTGGTGTGATGCTTTTTTCTTTGCACTGATAGCTATGAAGATGTGTTCTGATGGTGGTGAGAGTGAAGCATGACTGTCTCCGTGGACGCATTGGCTAGCACGATCGGCTGTTAATCAAAATGTTGGAGTTCCGAGCCCTTCCGGGAGTGGTGTGTTGCTTTTTCTTTGCACTGATAGCTTTGGAGACAAGTTCTGCGATGGCGAGATTGGAGCACGGCTGTCTCCATGGCGCAATTTGCTAGCGCGATTGGCTGTTAACCGAAAGGTTGGAGGTTTGAGCCCTCCCGGGAGTGGTGTGTTGCTTTTTTCTTTGCGCTGATAGCTTTGAAGATGTGTTCTGATGGTGGTGAGAGTGGAGCATGACTGTCTCCGTGGCGCAATAGGCTAGCGCGATCGGCTGTTAACCGAAAGGTTTGATGTTCGAGCACCCGGTGGTGGTGCGGCACTTTTTTTTCTTTGGGCTGATAGCTTTGAAGATATGTACTGATGGTGGTGAGAGTCGAGCAGGACTGTCTCCGCGGCGCAATTGCCTAGCGATATCGGCTGTTAACCGAAAGGCTGGAGATTCGAGCACTCCCGGGGATGGTGTGTCGCTTTTTTTTCTTTGCGCTGATAGCTTTGGAGAAATGTTTTGATAGTGGTGAGAGTGGAGCACGACTGTCACCGTGGCGATTTTGGCTAGCGCGATGGGCTGTTAACCTAAAGGTTGGAGGTTTGAGCCCACCCGGTGGTGGTGCGTCGCTTTTTTTTCTTTTTGCTGATAGCTCTGAAGATATGTTCTGACGGTGGTGAGAGTGGAGCACGACTGTCTCCGTGGCGCAATTGGCTAGCGCGATCGGCTGTTAACCAAAAGGTTGGAGTTTCGAGCCGTCCCGGGAGTGGTGTGTTGCTTTTTTCTTTCCGCTGATAGCTTTGAAGATATGTTCTGATGGTGGTAAGAGTGGAGAACGACTGTCTCCATGGCGCATTTGGCTAGCGCGATCGGCTGTTAACCGAAAGGTTGGAGGTTCGAGCCCACCCGGTGGTGGTGCGGCGCTTTTTTTTCCTTTGGGCTGATAGCCCTGAACAAATGTTCTGACGGTGGTGAGAGTGGAGCACGACTGTCTCCGTGGCGCAATTGGCTAGCGCGATCGGCTGTTAACCAATATGTTGGAGTTTCGAGCCCTCCCGGGAGTGGTGTGTTGCTTTTTTCTTTGCGCTGATACCTTTCTAGACATGTTCTGATGGTGGTGAGATTAGAGCACGACTTTCTCCGTGGCGCACTTGGCTAGCACGTTTGCCTGTTAACCGAAAATTTTGAGGTTTGAGCCCTCCCGGGAGTGGTGCAGCGCTTTTTTGTCTTTGGGTTGATAGCTTTGAAGATATGTTCTGTTGGTGGTGAGAGTGGAGCAGGACACTCTCCGTGGCGCGATTGGCTAGCGCGATCGGCTGATAACCGAAAGGCTGGAGGTTCAAGCCCTCCCGGGAGTGGTGTGTTGCTTTTTTCTTTGCGCTGATAGCTTTGAAGCTATGTTTTGATGGTGGTGAGAGTGGAGCACGACTGTCTCCGTGGCGCAATTGGCTAGCGCGATGGGCTGTTAACTGAAAGTTTGGAGGTTCGAGCCCACCCGGTGGTGGTGCGGCGCTTTTTTTCCTTTGGGCTGATAGCTCTGAAGAAATGTTCTGACGGTGGTGAGAGTGGAGCACGACTGTCTCCGTGGCGCAATTGGCTAGCGCGATCAGCTGTTAACCGAAAGGTTGGAGGTTTGAGACCTCCCGGGAGTAGTGTGTTGCTTTTTTCTTTGCACTGATAGCTTTGAAGATGTGTTCTGATGGTGGTGAGAGTGAAGCACGACTTTCTCCGTGGCGCAATTGGCTAGCACGTTCGGCATTTAACCGAAAAATTGGAGGTTTCAGCCCTCCCCGGAGTAGTGTGTTGCTTTTTTCTTTCCGCTGATAGCTTGGAAGATATGTTCTGATGGTGGTGAGAGTGGAGCACGACTGTCTCCGTGGCGCAATTCGCTAGCGCGATCGGCTGTTAACCGAAAGATTTGAGGTTCGAGCCCACCCGGTGGTGGTGCGGCGCTTTTTTTTCTTTGGGCTGATAGCTTTGAAGATATGTACTGATGGTGGTGAGAGTGGAGCAGGACTGTCTCCGCGGCGCAATTGCCTAGCGCAATCGGCTGTTAACCAAAAGGCTGGAGGTTCGAGCACTCCCGGGGATGGTGTGTCGCTTTTTTTTCTTTGCGCTGATAGCTTTGGAGAAATGTTCTAACAGTGGTGAGAGTGGAGCACGACTGTCTCCGTGGCGATTTTGGCTAAAGCGATCGGCTGTTAGCCAAAAGGTTGGAGTTTCGAGCCCTCCCGGGAGTGGTGTGTTGTTTTTTCTTTGCTCTGATAGCTTTGGAGACATGTTCTGACGGTGGTGAGATTGGAGCACGACTGTCTCCGTGGCGCAATTTGCTAGCGCGATCGGCTGTTAACCGAAAGGTTGGAGGTTCGAGCCCTCCCGGGAGTGGTGTGTCGCTTTTTTCTTTGCGCTGATAGCTTTGAAGATATGTACTGATGGTGGTGAGAGTGGAGCACGACTGTCTCCGTGGCGCAATTGGCTAGCGCGATCGGCTGTTAACCGAAAGGTTGCAGGCTCGAGCCCAGCCGGTGGCGGTGTGGCGCTTCTTTTTCTTTGGGCTGATAGCTCTGAAGAAATGTTGCGATGAGGGTGAGAGTGGAGCACGACTGTCACCGTGGCGCAATTGGCTAGCGCGATCGGCTGATAACCAAAAGGTTGGAGTTGCGAGCCCTCCCGGGAGTGGTGTGTTGCTTTTTTCTTTGCGCTGATACCTTTGGAGACATGGTCTGATGGTGGTGAGATTGGAGCACGACTGTCTCCGTGGCACACTTGGCTAGCACGTTCGGCTGTTAACCGAAAAATTGGAGGTTTGAGCCCTCCCGGGAGTGGTGTGTTGCTTTTTTCTTTGCGCTGATAGCTTTGGAGAAATGTTCTGATGGTGGTGAGTGTGGAGCACGACTGTCTCCGTGGCGCAATTGCCTAGCGCGATCGGCTGTTAACCGAAAGGCTGGAGGTTCGAGCGCTCCCGGGGATGGTGTGTTGCTTTTTTTTCTTTGCGCTGATAGCTTTGGAGAAATGTTCTGACAGTGGTGAGAGTGGAGCACGACTGTCACCGTGGCGATTTTGGCTAGCGCGATGGGCTGTTAACCGAAAGGTTGGAGGTTTGAGCCCACCCGGTGGTGGTGCGTCGCTTTTTTTTCTTTTTGCTGATAGCTCTGAAGATATGTTCTGACGGTGGTGAGAGTGGAGCACGACTGTCTCCGTGGAGCAATTGGCTAGCGCGATCGGCTGTTAACCAAAAGGTTGGAGTTTCGAGCCCTCCCGGGAGTGGTGTGTTGCTTTTTTCTTTCCGCTGATAGCTTTGAAGATATGTTCTGATGGTGGTAAGAGTGGAGAACGACTGTCTCCGTGGCGCAATTGGCTAGCGCGATCGGCTGTTAACCGAAAGGTTGGAGGTTCGAGCCCACCCGGTGGTGGTGCGGCGCTTTTTTTTCCTTTGGGCTGATAGCCCTGAACAAATGTTCTGACGGTGGTGAGAGTGGAGCACGACTGTCTCCGTGGCGCAATTGGCTAGCGCGATCGGCTGTTAACCAATAGGTTGGAGTTTCGAGCCCTCCCGGGAGTGGTGTGTTGCTTTTTTCTTTGCGCTGATACCTTTCTAGACATGTTCTGATGGTGGTGAGATTAGAGCACGACTTTCTCCGTGGCGCACTTGGCTAGCACGTTTGCCTGTTAACCGAAAATTTTGAGGTTTGAGCCCTCCCGGGAGTGGTGCGGCGCTTTTTTGTCTTTGGGTTGATAGCTTTGAAGATATGTTCTGTTGGTGGTGAGAGTGGAGCAGGACACTCTCCGTGGCGCGATTGGCTAGCGCGATCGGCTGATAACCGAAAGGTTGGAGGTTCAAGCCCTCCCGGGAGTGGTGTGTTGCTTTTTTCTTTGCGCTGATAGCTTTGAAGCTATGTTTTGATGGTGGTGAGAGTGGAGCACGACTGTCTCCGTGGCGCAATTGGCTAGCGCGATGGGCTGTTAACTGAAAGTTTGGAGGTTCGAGCCCACCCGGTGGTGGTGCGGCGCTTTTTTTCCTTTGGGCTGATAGCTCTGAAGAAATGTTCTGACGGTGGTGAGAGTGGAGCACGACTGTCTCCGTGGCGCAATTGGCTAGCGCGATCAGCTGTTAACCGAAAGGTTGGAGGTTTGAGACCTCCCGGGAGTAGTGTGTTGCTTTTTTCTTTGCACTGATAGCTTTGAAGATGTGTTCTGATGGTGGTGAGAGTGGAGCACGACTGTCTCCGTGGCGATTTTGGCTAAAGCGATCGGCTGTTAGCCAAAAGGTTGGAGTTTCGAGCCCTCCCGGGAGTGGTGTGTTGTTTTTTCTCTGCTCTGATAGCTTTGGAGACATGTTCTGACGGTGGTGAGATTGGAGCACGACTGTCTCCGTGGCGCAATTTGCTAGCGCGATCGGCTGTTAACCGAAAGGTTGGAGGTTCGAGCCCTCCCGGGAGTGGTGTGTCGCTTTTTTTTGCGCTGATAGCTTTGAAGATATGTACTGATGGTGGTGAGAGTGGAGCACGACTGTCTCCGTGGCGCAATTGGCTAGCGCGATCGGCTGTTAACCGAAAGGTTGCAGGCTCGAGCCCAGCCGGTGGCGGTGTGGCGCTTCTTTTTCTTTGGGCTGATAGCTCTGAAGAAATGTTGCGATGAGGGTGAGAGTGGAGCACGACTGTCACCGTGGCGCAATTGGCTAGCGCGATCGGCTGATAACCAAAAGGTTGGAGTTGCCAGCCCTCCCGGGAGTGGTGTGTTGCTTTTTTCTTTGCGCTGATACCTTTGGAGACATGGTCTGATGGTGGTGAGATTGGAGCACGACTGTCTCCGTGGCACACTTGGCTAGCACGTTCGGCTGTTAACCGAAAAATTGGAGGTTTGAGCCCTCCCGGGAGTGGTGTGTTGCTTTTTTCTTTGCGCTGATAGCTTTGGAGAAATGTTCTGATGGTGGTGAGTGTGGGGCACGACTGTCTCCGTGGCGCAATTGCCTAGCGCCATCGGCTGTTAACCGAAAGGTTGGAGGTTCGCGCCCACCCGGTGGTGGTGCGGCGCTTTTTTTCCTTTGGGCTGATAGCTCTGAAGAGATGTTCTGACGGAGGTCAGAGTGGAGCACGACTGCCTCCGTGGCGCAATTGGCTAGCGCGATCAGCTGTTAACTGAGAGGTTGGAGGTTCAAGCCCTCTCGGGAGTGGTGTGTTGCTTTTTTCTTTGCGCTGATAGATTTGAAGATGTGTTCTGATGGTGGTGAGATTGGAGCACGACTGTCTCCGTGGACGCAATTGGCTAGCGCGATCGGCTGTTAACCGATAGATTGGAGGTTCGAGCCCTCCCGGGAGTGGTATGTTGCTTTTTTCTTTGCGCTGATAGCTTTGAAGATGTGTTCTGATGGTTGTGAGTGTGGAGCACGACTTTCTCCGTGGCGCAATTGGCTAGCGCGATCGGCTGTTACACGAAAGGTTGGAGGTTCGAGCCCACCCGGTGGTTTGCTTTTTTCTTTGCGCTGATAGCTTTGGAGACATGTTCTGACAGTGTTGAGAGTGGAGCAGGACTGTCTCCGTGGCGCAATTGCCTAGCGCAATCGGCTGTTAACCGAAAGGCTGGAGGTTCGAGCGCTCCCGGGGATGGTGTGTTGGTTTTTTTTCTTTGCGCTGATAGCTTTGGAGAAATGTACTGAAGGTGGTGAGAGTGGAGCAGGACTGTCTCCGCGGCGCAATTGCCTAGCGCAATCGGCTGTTAACCGAAATGCTGGAGGTTCGAGCACTCCCGGGGATGGTGTGTCGCTTTTTTTTCTTTGCGCTGATAGCTTTGGAGAAATGTTCTGACAGTGGTGAGAGTGGAGCACGACTGTCTCCGTGGCGATTTTGGCTAGCGCGATGGGCTGTTAACCGAAAGGTTAGAGGTTCGAGCCCACCCGGTGGTGGTGCGGTGCTTTTTTTCCTTTAGGCTGATAGCTCTAAAGAAATGTTCTGACGGTGGTGAGAGTGGAGCACGACTGTCTCCGTGGCGCAATCGGCTAGCGCGTTCGGTTATTAACCAAAAGGTTTGGAGGTTCGAGCCCTCCCGGGAGTGGTGTGTTGCTTTTTCCTTTGCACTGATAGCTATGAAGATGTGTTCTGATGGTGGTGAGAGCGAAGCACGACTGTCTCCGTGGACGCAAAAGGCTAGCGCGATCGGCTGTTAACCGAAAGGTTTGAGGTTCGAGCCCACCCGGTGGTGGTGCGGCGCTTTTTTTTCTTTGGGCTGATAGCTTTGAAGATATGTACTGATGGTGGTGAGAGTGGAGCAGGACTGTCTCCGTGGCGCAATTGGCTAGCGCGATCGGCTGTTAACCGAAAGGTTTGAGGTTCGAGCCCTCCCGGTGGTGGTGCGGCGCTATTTTTTCCTTGGGCTGATAGCTTTGAAGATATGTACTGAAGGTGGTGAGAGTGGAGCAGGACTGTCTCCGCGGCGCAATTGCCTAGCGCAATCGGCTGTTAACCGAAATGCTGGAGGTTCGAGCACTCCCGGGGATGGTGTGTCGCTTTTTTTTCTTTGCGCTGATAGCTTTGGAGAAATGTTCTGACAGTGGTGAGAGTGGAGCACGACTGTCTCCGTGGCGATTTTGGCTAGCGCGATGGGCTGTTAACCGAAAGGTTGGAGGTTCGAGCTCACCAGGTTGTGGTGCGTCGCTTTTTTTCCTTTGGGCTGATAGCTTTGAAGATATGTTCTGATGGTGGTGAGAGTGGAGCACGACTGTCTCCGTGGTGCAATTGGCTAGCGCGATCGGCTGTTAACCGAATGGTTGGAGGTTCGAGCCCACCCGGTGGTGGTGCAGCGCTTTTTTTCCTTTGAGCTGATAGCCCTGAACAAATGTTCTGACGGTGGTGAGAGTGGAGCACGACTGTCTCCGTGGCGCAATTGGCTAGCGCGATCGGCTGTTAACCTAAAGGTCGGAGTTTCGAGCCCTCCCGGGAGTGGTGTGTTGCATTTTTCTTTGCGCTGATACCTTTGGAGACATGTTCTGATGGTGGTGAGATTGGAGCACGACTGTCTCCGTGGCGCACTTGGCTAGCACGTTCTGCTGTTAACCGAAAAATTGGAGGTTTGAGCCCTCCCGGGAGTGGTGTGTTGCTTTTTCATTGCGCTGATAGCTTTGGAGAAATGTTCTGACGGTGGTGAGATTGAAGCACGACGGTCTCCGTGGCGCCATTGGCTAGCACATTCGGGTGTTAACCGAAAAATTGGAGTTTCGAGCCCTCCTGGGAGCGGTGTGTCGCTTTTTTCTTTGCGTTGATAGCTTTGGAGATATGTTCTGATGGTGGTGAGAGTGAAGCATGACTGTCTCCATGGCGCAATTGGCTAGCGCGATCGGCTGTTAACCGAAAGGTTGGAGTCTCGAGCCCAGCCGGTGGTGGTGTGTTGCTTTTTCTCTTTGCGCTGATAGCTGTGGAGAAATGTTCTGACGGTTGTGAGAGTGGAGCACGACTGTCTCCGTAGCGCAATAGGCTAGCGCAATCAGCTGTTATCCAATAGGTTCGAGTTTCGAGCCCTCCCGGGAATGGTGTGTTGCTATTTCCTTTGCGCTGATAGCTTTGAAGACATGTTCTGACGGTGGTGAGATTGGAGCACGACTATCTCCGTGGCGCAATTTGCTAGCGCGATCGGCTGTTAACCGAAAGGTTGAAGGATCGAGCCCTCCCGGGAGTGGTGTGTTGCTTTTTTCTTTGCGCTGATAGCTTTGAAGATGTGTTCTGACGGTGGTGAGAGTGGAGCACGACTGTCATTGTGGCGCAATTGGCTAGCGCGATCGGCTGTTACCGGAAAGGTTGGAGGTTCGAGCGCTCCCGGGAACGGTGTGTCGCTTTTTTTTTCTTTGCGCTGATTTCTTTGGAGAAATGTTCTGACAGTGGTGAGAGTGGAGCACGACTGTCTACATGGCAATTTTGGATAGCGCGATGGGCTGTTAACCGAAAGGTTGGAGGTTCGAGCCCACCCGGTGGTGGTGGAGCGCTTTTTTTCCTTTGGGCTGATAGGACTGAAGAAATTTTCTGACGGTGGTGAGAGTGGAGCACGACTGTCTCCGTTGCGCAATTGGCTGGCGCAATCGGCTGTTAACCGAAAAGTTCGAGGTTTGAGCCCTCCCGGGAGTGGTGTGTTGCTTTTTTCTTTGCGCTGATAGCTTTGTAGACATGTTCTTACGGTGTTGAGATTGGAGCATGACTGTCTCCGTGGCGCAATCGGCTAGCACGTTCGGCTGTTAACCGAAAAACTAAAGAATGGAGCCCTCCCGGGAGTGGTGTGTTGCTTTTTTGTTTGCGCTGATAGTTTGAAAATATGTTCTGATGGTGGTGAGAGTGGAGCACGACTGGCTCCGTGGCGCAATTGGCTAGCGCGATGGGCTGTTAACCGAAAGGTTGGAGGTTCGAGCGCTCCCGGGGACGGTGTGTCGCTTTTTTTTCTTTGCGCTGATTGCTTTGGAGAAATGTTCTGACAGTGGTGAGAGTGGAGCACGACTGTCTACATGGCAATTTTGGGTAGCGCGATGGGCTGTTAACCGAAAGGTTGGAGGTTCGAGCCCACCCGGTGGTGGTGGAGCGCTTTTTTTTCTTTGGGCTGATAGGTCTGAAGAAATGTTCTGACGGTGGTGAGAGTGGAGCACGACTGTCTCCGTTGCGCAATTGGCTGGCGCAATCGGCTGTTAACCGAAAAATTGAAGTTTTGAGCCCTCCCGGGAGTGGTGTGTTGCTTTTTTCTTTGCGCTGATAGCTTTGTAGACATGTTCTTACGGTGGTGAGATTGGAGCATGACTGTCTCCGTGGCGCAATCGGCTAGCACGTTCGGCTGTTAACCGAAAAACTAGAGGTTGGAGCCCTCCCGGGAGTGGTGTGTTGCTTTTTTGTTTGCGCTGATAGTTTGAAAATATGTTCTGATGGTGGTGAGAGTGGAGCACGACTGGCTCCGTGGCGCCATTGGCTAGCGCGATGGGCTGTTAACCGAAAGTTTGGAGGTTCGAGCCCACGTGGTGGTGGTGCGGCGCTTGTTTTTCTTTGGGCGGATAGGTCTGAAGAAATGTTCTGACGGTGGTCAGAGTGGAGCACGACTGTGCCCGTGGCGCAATTGGCTCGCGCGATCGGCTGTTAACCGAAAGGTTGGAGGTTCGAGCCCTCCTGGGAGTGGTGTGTTGCTTTTTTCTTTGCGCTGATAGCTTTGAAGATGTGTTCTGATGGGGATTACACTGGTGCACGACTGTCTCCGTGGCGCAATTGGCTAGCGCGATCGGCTGTTAACCGAAAGGTTGGAGGTTCGTGCGCTCCCGGGGTCGGTGTGTCGCTTTTTTTTCTTTGCGCTGATTGCTTTGGAGAAATGTTCTGACAGTGGTGAGAGTGGAGCACGACTGTCTCCATGGCGATTTTGGATAGCGCGATGGGCTGTTAATCGAAAGGTTGGAGGTTCGAGCCCACCCGGTGGTGGTGGGGCGCTTTTTTTCTTTTGGGCTGATAGGTCTGAAGAAATGTTCTGATGGTGGTGAGAGTGGAGCACGACTGTCTCCGTTGCGCAATTGGCTGGGGCAATCGGCTGGTAACCGAAAAGTTGGAGGTTTGAGCCCTCCCGGGAGTGGTGTGTTGCTTTTTTCTTTGCGCTGATAGCTTTGTAGACATGTTCTGATGGTGGTGAGATTGGAGCACGACTTCCTCCGTGGCGCACTTGGCTAGCACGTTCGGCTGTTAACCGAAAAATTTGAGGTTTGAGCCCTCCCGGGAGTGGTGCGGCGCTTTTTTGTCTTTGGGTTGATAGCTTTGAAGATATGTTCTGTTGGTGGTGAGAGTGGAGCAGGACACTCTCCGTGGCGCGATTGGCTAGCGCGATCGGCTGATAACCGAAAGTTTGGAGGTTCAAGCCCTCCCGGGAGTGGTGTGTTGCTTTTTTCTTTGCGCTGATAGCTTTCAAGCTATGTTTTGATGGTGGTGAGAGTGGAGCACGACTGTCTCCGTGGCGCAATTGGCTTGCGCGATGGGCTGTTAACTGAAAGTTTGGAGGTTCGAGCCCACCCGGTGGTGGTGCGGCGCTTTTTTTCCTTTGGGCTGATAGCTCAGAAGAAATGTTCTGACGGTGGTGAGAGTGGAGCACGACTGTCTCCGTGGCGCAAATGGCTAGCGCGATCAGCTGTTAACCGAAAGGTTGGAGGTTTGAGCCCTCCCGGGAGTAGTGTGTTGCTTTTTTCTTTGCACTGATAGCTTTGAAGATGTGTTCTGATGGTGGTGAGAGTGAAGCACGACTTTCTCCGTGGCGCAATTGGCTAGCACGTTCGGCATTTAACCGAAAAATTGGAGGTTTCAGCCCTCCCCGGAGTAGTTTGTTGCTTTTTTCTTTCCGCTGATAGCTTGGAAGATATGTTCTGATGGTGGTGAGAGTGGAGCACGACTGTCTCCGTGGCGCAATTGGCTAGCGCGATCGGCTGTTAACCGAAAGATTTGAGGTTCGAGCCCACCCGGTGGTGGTGCGGCGCTTTTTTTTTTGGGCTGATAGCTTTGAAGATATGTACTGATGGTGGTGAGAGTGGAGCAGGACTGTCTCCGCGGCGCAATTGCCTAGCGCAATCGGCTGTTAACCAAAAGGCTGGAGGTTCGAGCACTCCCGGGGATGGTGTGTCGCTTTTTTTTCTTTGCGCTGATAGCTTTGGAGAAATGTTCTAACAGTGGTGAGAGTGGAGCACGACTGTCTCCGTGGCGATTTTGGCTAAAGCGATCGGCTGTTAGCCAAAAGGTTGGAGTTTCGAGCCCTCCCGGGAGTGGTGTGTTGTTTTTTCTTTGCTCTGATAGCTTTGGAGACATGTTCGGACGGTGGTGAGATTGGAGCACGACTGTCTCCGTGGCGCAATTTGCTAGCGCGATCGGCTGTTAACCGAAAGGTTGGAGGTTCGAGCCCTCCCGGGAGTGGTGTGTCGCTTTTTTCTTTGCGCTGATAGCTCTAAAGATATGTTCTGATGGTGGTGAGAGTGGAGCACGACTGTCTCCGTGGCGCAATTGGCTAGCGCGATCGGCTGTTAACCGAAAGGTTGCAGGCTCGAGCCCAGCCGGTGGCGGTGTGGCGCTTCTTTTTCTTTGGGCTGATAGCTCTGAAGAAATGTTGTGATGAGGGTGAGAGTGGAGCACGACTGTCACCGTGGCGCAATTGGCTAGCGCGATCGGCTAAAAACCAAAAGGTTGGAGTTTCGAGCCCTCCCGGGAGTGGTGTGTTGCTTTTTTCTTTGCGCTGATACCTTTGGAGACATGGTCTGATGGTGGTGAGATTGGAGCACGACTGTCTCCGTGGCACACTTGGCTAGCACGTTCGGCTGTCAACCGAAAATTTGGAGGTTTGAGCCCTCCCGGGAGTGGTGTGTTGCTTTTTTCTTTGCGCTAATAGCTTTGGAGAAATGTTCTGATGGTGGTGAGTGTGGAGCACGACTGTCTCCGTGGCGCAATCGCCTAGCGCGATCGGCTGTTAACCGAAAGGTTGGAGGTTCGCGCCCACCCGGTGGTGGTGCGGCGCTTTTTTTCCTTTGGGCTGATAGCTCTGAAGAGATGTTCTGACGGAGGTCAGAGTGGAGCACGACTGCCTCCATGGCGCAATTGGCTAGCGCGATCAGCTGTTAACTGAGAGGTTGGAGGTTCGAGCCCTCTCGGGAGTGGTGTGTTGCTTTTTTCTTTGCGCTGATAGATTTGAAGATGTGTTCTGATGGTGGTGAGATTGGAGCACGACTGTCTCCGTGGACGCAATTGGCTAGCGCGATCGGCTGTTAACCGAAAGATTGGAGGTTCGAGCCCTCCCGGGAGTGGTATGTTGCTTTTTTCTTTGCGCTGATAGCTTTGAAGATGTGTTCTGATGGTTGTGAGTGTGGAGCACGACTTTCTCCGTGGCGCAATTGGCTAGCGCGATCGGCTGTTACACGAAAGGTTGGAGGTTCGAGCCCACCCGGTGGTTTGCTTTTTTCTTTGCGCTGATAGCTTTGGAGACATGTTCTGACGGTGGTGAGAGTGGAGCAGGACTGTCTCCGTGGCGCAATTGCCTAGCGCAATCGGCTGTTAACCGAAAGGCTGGAGGTTCGAGCGCTCCCGGGGATGGTGTGTCGGTTTTTTTTTCTTTGCGCTGATAGCTTTGGAATAATGTTCTGACAGTGGTGAGAGTGGAGCACGACTGTCTCCGTGGCGATTTTGGCTAGCGCGATGGGCTGTTAACCGAAAGGTTGGAGGTTCGAGCCCACCCGGTTGTGGTGCGGTGCTTCTTTTCCTTTAGGCTGATAGCTCTAAAGAAATGTTCTGACGGTGGTGAGAGTGGAGCACGACTGTCTCCGTGGCGCAATCGGCTAGCGCGTTCGGTTATTAACCAAAAGGTTTGGAGGTTCGAGCCCTCCCGGGAGTGGTGTGTTGCTTTTTCCTTTGCACTGATAGCTATGAAGATGTGTTCTGATGGTGGTGAGAGCGAAGCACGACTGTCTGCGTGGACGCAAAAGGCTAGCGCGATCGGCTGTTAACCGAAAGGTTTGAGGTTCGAGCCCACCCGGTGGTGGTGCGGCGCTTTTTTTTCTTTGGGCTGATAGCTTTGAAGATATGTACTGATGGTGGTGAGAGTGGAGCAGGACTGTCTCCGTGGCGCAATTGGCTAGCGCGATCGGCCATTAACCGAAAGGTTTGAGGTTCGAGCCCACCCGGTGGTGGTGCGGCGCTATTTTTTTCTTTGGGCTGATAGCTTTGAAGATATGTACTGAAGTTGGTGAGAGCGGAGCAGGACTGTCTCCGCGGCGCAATTGCCTAGCGCAATCGGCTGTTAACCGAAAGGCTGGAGGTTCGAGCACTCCCAGGGATGGTGTGTCGCTTTTTTTTCTTTGCGATGATAGCTTTGGAGAAATGTTCTGACAGTGGTGAGAGTAGAGCACGACTGTCTCCGTGGCGATTTTGGCTAGCGCGATGGGCTGTTAACCGAAAGGTTGGAGGTTCGAGCTCACCAGGTTGTGGTGCGTCGCTTTTTTTCCTTTGGGCTGATAGCTTTGAAGATATGTTCTGATGGTGGTGAGAGTGGAGCACGACTGTCTCCGTGGTGCAATTGGCTAGCGCGATCGGCTGTTAACCGAAAGGTTGGAGGTTCGAGCCCCACCGGTGGTGGTGCAGCGCTTTTTTTCCTTTGAGCTGATAGCCCTGAACAAATGTTCTGGCGGTGGTGAGAGTGGAGCACGACTGTCTCCGTGGCGCAATTGGCTAGCGCGATCGGCTGTTAACCAAAAGGTCGGAGTTTCGAGCTCACCAGGTTGTGGTGCGTCGCTTTTTTTCCTTTGGGCTGATAGCTTTGAAGATATGTTCTGATGGTGGTGAGAGTGGAGCACGACTGTCACCGTGGCGATTTTGGCTAGCGCGATGGGCTGTTAACCGAAAGGTTGGAGGTTTGAGCCCACCCGGTGGTGGTGCGTCGCTTTTTTTTCTTTTTGCTGATAGCTCTGAAGATATGTTCTGACGGTGGTGAGAGTGGAGCACGACTGTCTCCGTGGAGCAATTGGCTAGCGCGATCGGCTGTTAACCAAAAGGTTGGAGTTTCGAGCCCTCCCGGGAGTGGTGTGTTGCTTTTTTCTTTCCGCTGATAGCTTTGAAGATATGTTCTGATGGTGGTAAGAGTGGAGAACGACTGTCTCCGTGGCGCAATTGGCTAGCGCGATCGGCTGTTAACCGAAAGGTTGGAGGTTCGAGCCCACCCGGTGGTGGTGCGGCGCTTTTTTTTCTTTGGGCTGATAGCCCTGAACAAATGTTCTGACGGTGGTGAGAGTGGAGCACGACTGTCTCCGTGGCGCAATTGGCTAGCGCGATCGGCTGTTAACCAATAGGTTGGAGTTTCGAGCCCTCCCGGGAGTGGTGTGTTGCTTTTTTCTTTGCGCTGATACCTTTCTAGACATGTTCTGATGGTGCTGAGATTAGAGCACGACTTTCTCCGTGGCGCACTTGGCTAGCACGTTTGCCTGTTAACCGAAAATTTTGAGGTTTGAGCCCTCCCGGGAGTGGTGCGGCGCTTTTTTGTCTTTGGGTTGATAGCTTTGAAGATATGTTCTGTTGGTGGTGAGAGTGGAGCAGGACACTCTCCGTGGCGCGATTGGCTAGCGCGATCGGCTGATAACCGAAAGGTTGGAGGTTCAAGCCCTCCCGGGAGTGGTGTGTTGCTTTTTTCTTTGCGCTGATAGCTTTGAAGCTATGTTTTGATGGTGGTGAGAGTGGAGCACGACTGTCTCCGTGGCGCAATTGGCTAGCGCGATGGGCTGTTAACTGAAAGTTTGGAGGTTAGAGCCCACCCGGTGGTGGTGCGGCGCTTTTTTTCCTTTGGGCTGATAGCTCTGAAGAAATGTTCTGACGGTGGTGAGAGTGGAGCACGACTGTCTCCGTGGCGCAATTGGCTAGCGCGATCAGCTGTTAACCGAAAGGTTGGAGGTTTGAGACCTCCCGGGAGTAGTGTGTTGCTTTTTTCTTTGCACTGATAGCTTTGAAGATGTGTTCTGATGGTGGTGAGAGTGAAGCACGACTTTCTCCGTGGCGCAATTGGCTAGCACGTTCGGCATTTAACCGAAAAATTGGAGGTTTCAGCCCTCCCCGGATTAGTGTGTTGCTTTTTTCTTTCCGCTGATAGCTTGGAAGATATGTTCTGATGGTGGTGAGAGTGGAGCACGACTATCTCCGTGGCGCAATTCGCTAGCGCGATCGGCTGTTAACCGAAAGATTTGAGGTTCGAGCCCACCCGGTGGTGGTGCGGCGCTTTTTTTTCTTTGGGCTGATAGCTTTGAAGATATGTACTGATGGTGGTGAGAGTGGAGCAGGACTGTCTCCGCGGCGCAATCGCCTAGCGCAATCGGCTGTTAACCAAAAGGCTGGAGGTTCGAGCACTCCCGGGGATGGTGTGTCGCTTTTTTTTCTTTGCGCTGATAGCTTTGGAGAAATGTTCTAACAGTGGTGAGAGTGGAGCACGACTGTCTCCGTGGCGATTTTGGCTAAAGCGATCGGCTGTTAGCCAAAAGGTTGGAGTTTCGAGCCCTCCCGGGAGTGGTGTGTTGTTTTTTCTTTGCTCTGATAGCTTTGGAGACATGTTCTGACGGTGGTGAGATTGGAGCACGACTGTCTCCGTGGCGCAATTTGCTAGCGCGATCGGCTGTTAACCGAAAGGTTGGAGGTTCGAGCCCTCCCGGGAGTGGTGTGTCGCTTCTTTTTCTTTGGGCTGATAGCTCTGAAGAAATGTTGCGATGAGGGTGAGAGTGGAGCACGACTGTCACCGTGGCGCAATTGGCTAGCGTGATCGGCTGATAACCAAAAGGTTGGAGTTGCGAGCCCTCCCGGGAGTGGTGTGTTGCTTTTTTCTTTGCGCTGATACCTTTGGAGACATGGTCTGATGGTGGTGAGATTGGAGCACGACTGTCTCCGTGGCACACTTGGCTAGCACGTTCGGCTGTTAACCGAAAAATTGGAGGTTTGAGCCCTCCCGGGAGTGGTGTGTTGCTTTTTTCTTTGCGCTGATAGCTTTGGAGAAATGTTCTGATGGTGGTGAGTGTGGGGCACGACTGTCTCCGTGGCGCAATTGCCTAGCGCCATCGGCTGTTAACCGAAAGGTTGGAGGTTCGCGCCCACCCGGTGGTGGTGCGGCGCTTTTTTTCCTTTGGGCTGATAGCTCTGAAGAGATGTTCTGACGGAGGTCAGAGTGGAGCACGACTGCCTCCGGGGCGCAATTGGCTAGCGCGATCAGCTGTTAACTGAGAGGTTGGAGGTTCAAGCCCTCTCGGGAGTGGTGTGTTGCTTTTTTCTTTGCGCTGATAGATTTGAAGATGTGTTCTGATGGTGGTGAGATTGGAGCACGACTGTCTCCGTGGACGCAATTGGCTAGCGCGATCGGCTGTTAACCGATAGATTGGAGGTTCGAGCCCTCCCGGGAGTGGTATGTTGCTTTTTTCTTTGCGCTGATAGCTTTGAAGATGTGTTCTGATGGTTGTGAGTGTGGAGCACGACTTTCTCCGTGGCGCAATTGGCTAGCGCGATCGGCTGTTACACGAAAGGTTGGAGGTTCGAGCCCACCCGGTGGTTTGCTTTTTTCTTTGCGCTGATAGCTTTGGAGACATGTTCTGACAGTGTTGAGAGTGGAGCAGGACTGTCTCCGTGGCGCAATTGCCTAGCGCAATCGGCTGTTAACCGAAAGGCTGGAGGTTCGAGCGCTCCCGGGGATGGTGTGTTGGTTTTTTTTTCTTTGCGCTGATAGCTTTGGAGAAATGTACTGAAGGTGGTGAGAGTGGAGCAGGACTGTCTCCGCGGCGCAATTGCCTAGCGCAATCGGCTGTTAACCGAAATGCTGGAGGTTCGAGCACTCCCGGGGATGGTGTGTCGCTTTTTTTTCTTTGCGCTGATAGCTTTGGAGAAATGTTCTGACAGTGGTGAGAGTGGAGCACGGTTGTCTCCGTGGCGATTTTGGCTAGCGCGATGGGCTGTTAACCGAAAGGTTAGAGGTTCGAGCCCACCCGGTGGTGGTGCGGTGCTTTTTTTCCTTTAGGCTGATAGCTCTAAAGAAATGTTCTGACGGTGGTGAGAGTGGAGCACGACTGTCTCCGTGGCGCAATCGGCTAGCGCGTTCGGTTATTAACCAAAAGGTTTGGAGGTTCGAGCCCTCCCGGGAGTGGTGTGTTGCTTTTTCCTTTGCACTGATAGCTATGAAGATGTGTTCTGATGGTGGTGAGAGCGAAGCACGACTGTCTCCGTGGACGCAAAAGGCTAGCGCGATCGGCTGTTAACCGAAAGGTTTGAGGTTCGAGCCCACCCGGTGGTGGTGCGGCGCTTTTTTTTCTTTGGGCTGATAGCTTTGAAGATATGTACTGATGGTGGTGAGAGTGGAGCAGGACTGTCTCCGTGGCGCAATTGGCTAGCGCGATCGGCTGTTAACCGAAAGGTTTGAGGTTCGAGCCCACCCGGTGGTGGTGCGGCGCTATTTTTTTCTTTGGGCTGATAGCTTTGAAGATATGTACTGAAGGTGGTGAGAGTGGAGCAGGACTGTCTCCGCGGCGCAATTGCCTAGCGCAATCGGCTGTTAACCGAAATGCTGGAGGTTCGAGCACTCCCGGGGATGGTGTGTCGCTTTTTTTTCTTTGCGCTGATAGCTTTGGAGAAATGTTCTGACAGTGGTGAGAGTGGAGCACGACTGTCTCCGTGGCGATTTTGGCTAGCGCGATGGGCTGTTAACCGAAAGGTTGGAGGTTCGAGCTCACCAGGTTGTGGTGCGTCGCTTTTTTTCCTTTGGGCTGATAGCTTTGAAGATATGTTCTGATGGTGGTGAGAGTGGAGCACGACTGTCTCCGTGGTGCAATTGGCTAGCGCGATCGGCTGTTAACCGAATGGTTGGAGGTTCGAGCCCACCCGGTGGTGGTGCAGCGCTTTTTTTCCTTTGAGCTGATAGCCCTGAACAAATGTTCTGACGGTGGTGAGAGTGGAGCACGACTGTCTCCGTGGCGCAATTGGCTAGCGCGATCGGCTGTTAACCAAAAGGTCGGAGTTTCGAGCCCTCCCGGGAGTGGTGTGTTGCATTTTTCTTTGCGCTGATACCTTTGGAGACATGTTCTGATGGTGGTGAGATTGGAGCACGACTGTCTCCGTGGCGCACTTGGCTAGCACGTTCTGCTGTTAACCGAAAAATTGGAGGTTTGAGCCCTCCCGGGAGTGGTGTGTTGCTTTTTCATTGCGCTGATAGCTTTGGAGAAATGTTCTGACGGTGGTGAGATTGAAGCACGACGGTCTCCGTGGCGCCATTGGCTAGCACATTCGGGTGTTAACCGAAAAATTGGAGTTTCGAGCCCTCCTGGGAGCGGTGTGTCGCTTTTTTCTTTGCGTTGATAGCTTTGGAGATATGTTCTGATGGTGGTGAGAGTGAAGCATGACTGTCTCCATTGCGCAATTGGCTAGCGCGATCGGCTGTTAACCGAAAGGTTGGAGTCTCGAGCCCAGCCGGTGGTGGTGTGTTGCTTTTTCTCTTTGCGCTGATAGCTGTGGAGAAATGTTCTGACGGTTGTGAGAGTGGAGCACGACTGTCTCCGTAGCGCAATAGGCTAGCGCGATCAGCTGTTATCCAATAGGTTCGAGTTTCGAGCCCTCCCGGGAATGGTGTGTTGCTATTTCCTTTGCGCTGATAGCTTTGAAGACATGTTCTGACGGTGGTGAGATTGGAGCACGACTATCTCCGTGGCGCAATTTGCTAGCGCGATCGGCTGTTAACCGAAAGGTTGAAGGATCGAGCCCTCCCGGGAGTGGTGTGTTGCTTTTTTCTTTGCGCTGATAGCTTTGAAGATGTGTTCTGACGGTGGTGAGAGTGGAGCACGACTGTCATTGTGGCGCAATTGGCTAGCGCGATCGGCTGTTACCGGAAAGGTTGGAGGTTCGAGCGCTCCCGGGAACGGTGTGTCGCTTTTTTTTTCTTTGCGCTGATTGCTTTGGAGAAATGTTCTGACAGTGGTGAGAGTGGAGCACGACTGTTTACATGGCAATTTTGGATAGCGCGATGGGCTGTTAACCGAAAGGTTGGAGGTTCGAGCCCACCCGGTGGTGGTGGAGCGCTTTTTTTCCTTTGGGCTGATAGGACTGAAGAAATTTTCTGACGGTGGTGAGAGTGGAGCACGACTGTCTCCGTTGCGCAATTGGCTGGCGCAATCGGCTGTTAACCGAAAAGTTCGAGGTTTGAGCCCTCCCGGGAGTGGTGTGTTGCTTTTTTCTTTGCGCTGATAGCTTTGTAGACATGTTCTTACGGTGTTGAGATTGGAGCATGACTGTCTCCGTGGCGCAATCGGCTAGCACGTTCGGCTGTTAACCGAAAAACTAAAGGTTGGAGCCCTCCCGGGAGTGGTGTGTTGCTTTTTTGTTTGCGCTGATAGTTTGAAAATATGTTCTGATGGTGGTGAGAGTGGAGCGCGACTGGCTCCGTGGCGCAATTGGCTAGCGCGATGGGCTGTTAACCGAAAGGTTGGAGGTTCGAGCGCTCCCGGGGACGGTGTGTCGCTTTTTTTTCTTTGCGCTGATTGCTTTGGAGAAATGTTCTGACAGTGGTGAGAGTGGAGCACGACTGTCTACATGGCAATTTTGGGTAGCGCGATGGGCTGTTAACCGAAAGGTTGGAGGTTCGAGCCCACCCGGTGGTGGTGGAGCGCTTTTTTTTCTTTGGGCTGATAGGTCTGAAGAAATGTTCTGACGGTGGTGAGAGTGGAGCACGACTGTCTCCGTTGCGCAATTGGCTGGCGCAATCGGCTGTTAACCGAAAAATTGAAGTTTTGAGCCCTCCCGGGAGTGGTGTGTTGCTTTTTTCTTTGCGCTGATAGCTTTGTAGACATGTTCTTACGGTGGTGAGATTGGAGCATGACTGTCTCCGTGGCGCAATCGGCTAGCACGTTCGGCTGTTAACCGAAAAACTAGAGGTTGGAGCCCTCCCGGGAGTGGTGTGTTGCTTTTTTGTTTGCGCTGATAGTTTGAAAATATGTTCTGATGGTGGTGAGAGTGGAGCACGACTGGCTCCGTGGCGCCATTGGCTAGCGCGATGGGCTGTTAACCGAAAGTTTGGAGGTTCGAGCCCACGTGGTGGTGGTGCGGCGCTTGTTTTTCTTTGGGCGGATAGGTCTGAAGAAATGTTCTGACGGTGGTCAGAGTGGAGCACGACTGTGCCCGTGGCGCAATTGGCTCGCGCGATCGGCTGTTAACCGAAAGGTTGGAGGTTCGAGCCCTCCTGGGAGTGGTGTGTTGCTTTTTTCTTTGCGCTGATAGCTTTGAAGATGTGTTCTGATGGGGATTACACTGGTGCACGACTGTCTCCGTGGCGCAATTGGCTAGCGCGATCGGCTGTTAACCGAAAGGTTGGAGGTTCGTGCGCTCCCGGGGTCGGTGTGTCGCTTTTTTTTCTTTGCGCTGATTGCTTTGGAGAAGTGTTCTGACAGTGGTGAGAGTGGAGCACGACTGTCTCCATGGCGATTTTGGATAGCGCGATGGGCTGTTAATCGAAAGGTTGGAGGTTCGAGCCCACCCGGTGGTGGTGGGGCGCTTTTTCTCTTTTGGGCTGATAGGTCTGAAGAAATGTTCTGATGGTGGTGAGAGTGGAGCACGACTGTCTCCGTTGCGCAATTGGCTGGGGCAATCGGCTGGTAACCGAAAAGTTGGAGGTTTGAGCCCTCCCGGGAGTGGTGTGTTGCTTTTTTCTTTGCGCTGATAGCTTTGTAGACATGTTCTGATGGTGGTGAGATTGGAGCACGACTTCCTCCGTGGCGCACTTGGCTAGCACGTTCGGCTGTTAACCGAAAAATTTGAGGTTTGAGCCCTCCCGGGAGTGGTGCGGCGCTTTTTTGTCTTTGGGTTGATAGCTTTGAACATATGTTCTGTTGGTGGTGAGAGTGGAGCAGGACACTCTCCGTGGCGCGATTGGCTAGCGCGATCGGCTGATAACCGAAAGTTTGGAGGTTCAAGCCCTCCCGGGAGTGGTGTGTTGCTTTTTTCTTTGCGCTGATAGCTTTCAAGCTATGTTTTGATGGTGGTGAGAGTGGAGCACGACTGTCTCCGTGGCGCAATTGGCTAGCGCGATGGGCTGTTAACTGAAAGTTTGGAGGTTCGAGCCCACCCGGTGGTGGTGCGGCGCTTTTTTTCCTTTGGGCTGATAGCTCAGAAGAAATGTTCTGACGGTGGTGAGAGTGGAGCACGACTGTCTCCGTGGCGCAAATGGCTAGCGCGATCAGCTGTTAACCGAAAGGTTGGAGGTTTAAGCCCTCCCGGGAGTAGTGTGTTGCTTTTTTCTTTGCACTGATAGCTTTGAAGATGTGTTCTGATGGTGGTGAGAGTGAAGCACGACTTTCTCCGTGGCGCAATTGGCTAGCACGTTCGGCATTTAACCGAAAAATTGGAGGTTTCAGCCCTCCCCGGAGTAGTTTGTTGCTTTTTTCTTTCCGCTGATAGCTTGGAAGATATGTTCTGATGGTGGTGAGAGTGGAGCACGACTGTCTCCGTGGCGCAATTGGCTAGCGCGATCGGCTGTTAACCGAAAGATTTGAGGTTCGAGCCCACCCGGTGGTGGTGCGGCGCTTTTTTTTGGGCTGATAGCTTTGAAGATATGTACTGATGGTGGTGAGAGTGGAGCAGGACTGTCTCCGCGGCGCAATTGCCTAGCGCAATCGGCTGTTAACCAAAAGGCTGGAGGTTCGAGCACTCCCGGGGATGGTGTGTCGCTTTTTTTTCTTTGCGCTGATAGCTTTGGAGAAATGTTCTAACAGTGGTGAGAGTGGAGCACGACTGTCTCCGTGGCGATTTTGGCTAAAGCGATCGGCTGTTAGCCAAAAGGTTGGAGTTTCGAGCCCTCCCGGGAGTGGTGTGTTGTTTTTTCTTTGCTCTGATAGCTTTGGAGACATGTTCGGACGGTGGTGAGATTGGAGCACGACTGTCTCCGTGGCGCAATTTGCTAGCGCGATCGGCTGTTAACCGATAGGTTGGAGGTTCGAGCCCTCCCGGGAGTGGTGTGTCGCTTTTTTCTTTGCGCTGATAGCTCTAAAGATATGTTCTGATGGTGGTGAGAGTGGAGCACGACTGTCTCCGTGGCGCAATTGGCTAGCGCGATCGGCTGTTAACCGAAAGGTTGCAGGCTCGAGCCCAGCCGGTGGCGGTGTGGCGCTTCTTTTTCTTTGGGCTGATAGCTCTGAAGAAATGTTGTGATGAGGGTGAGAGTGGAGCACGACTGTCACCGTGGCGCAATTGGCTAGCGCGATCGGCTAAAAACCAAAAGGTTGGAGTTTCGAGCCCTCCCGGGAGTGGTGTGTTGCTTTTTTCTTTGCGCTGATACCTTTGGAGACATGGTCTGATGGTGGTGAGATTGGAGCACGACTGTCTCCGTGGCACACTTGGCTAGCACGTTCGGCTGTCAACCGAAAATTTGGAGGTTTGAGCCCTCCCGGGAGTGGTGTGTTGCTTTTTTCTTTGCGCTAATAGCTTTGGAGAAATGTTCTGATGGTGGTGAGTGTGGAGCACGACTGTCTCCGTGGCGCAATCGCCTAGCGCGATCGGCTGTTAACCGAAAGGTTGGAGGTTCGCGCCCACCCGGTGGTGGTGCGGCGCTTTTTTTCCTTTGGGCTGATAGCTCTGAAGAGATGTTCTGACGGAGGTCAGAGTGGAGCACGACTGCCTCCATGGCGCAATTGCCTAGCGCAATCGGCTGTTAACCGAAAGGCTGGAGGTTCGAGCGCTCCCGGGGATGGTGTGTCGGTTTTTTTTTCTTTGCGCTGATAGCTTTGGAATAATGTTCTGACAGTGGTGAGAGTGGAGCACGACTGTCTCCGTGGCGATTTTGGCTAGCGCGATGGGCTGTTAACCGAAAGGTTGGAGGTTCGAGCCCACCCGGTTGTGGTGCGGTGCTTCTTTTCCTTTAGGCTGATAGCTCTAAAGAAATGTTCTGACGGTGGTGAGAGTGGAGCACGACTGTCTCCGTGGCGCAATCGGCTAGCGCGTTCGGTTATTAACCAAAAGGTTTGGAGGTTCGAGCCCTCCCGGGAGTGGTGTGTTGCTTTTTCCTTTGCACTGATAGCTATGAAGATGTGTTCTGATGGTGGTGAGAGCGAAGCACGACTGTCTGCGTGGACGCAAAAGGCTAGCGCGATCGGCTGTTAACCGAAAGGTTTGAGGTTCGAGCCCACCCGGTGGTGGTGCGGCGCTTTTTTTTCTTTGGGCTGATAGCTTTGAAGATATGTACTGATGGTGGTGAGAGTGGAGCAGGACTGTCTCCGTGGCGCAATTGGCTAGCGCGATCGGCTGTTAACCGAAAGGTTTGAGGTTCGAGCCCACCCGGTGGTGGTGCGGCGCTATTTTTTTCTTTGGGCTGATAGCTTTGAAGATATGTACTGAAGTTGGTGAGAGCGGAGCAGGACTGTCTCCGCGGCGCAATTGCCTAGCGCAATCGGCTGTTAACCGAAAGGCTGGAGGTTCGAGCACTCCCAGGGATGGTGTGTCGCTTTTTTTTCTTTGCGATGATAGCTTTGGAGAAATGTTCTGACAGTGGTGAGAGTAGAGCACGACTGTCTCCGTGGCGATTTTGGCTAGCGCGATGGGCTGTTAACCGAAAGGTTGGAGGTTCGAGCTCACCAGGTTGTGGTGCGTCGCTTTTTTTCCTTTGGGCTGATAGCTTTGAAGATATGTTCTGATGGTGGTGAGAGTGGAGCACGACTGTCTCCGTGGTGCAATTGGCTAGCGCGATCGGCTGTTAACCGAAAGGTTGGAGGTTCGAGCCCCACCGGTGGTGGTGCAGCGCTTTTTTTCCTTTGAGCTGATAGCCCTGAACAAATGTTCTGGCGGTGGTGAGAGTGGAGCACGACTGTCTCCGTGGCGCAATTGGCTAGCGCGATCGGCTGTTAACCAAAAGGTCGGAGTTTCGAGCCCTCCCGGGAGTGGTGTGTTGCATTTTTCTTTGCGCTGATACCTTTGGAGACATGTTCTGATGGTGGTGAGATTGGAGCACGACTGTCTTCGTGGCACACTTGGCTAGCACGTTCTGCTGTTAACCGAAAAATTGGAGGTTTGAGCCCTCCCGGGAGTGGTGTGTTGCTTTTTTCATTGCGCTGATAGCTTTGGAGAAATGTTCTGACGGTGGTGAGATTGAAGCACGACGGTCTCCGTGGCGCCATTGGCTAGCACATTCGGGTGTTAACCGAAAAATTGGAGTTTCGAGCCCTCCCGGGTGCGGTGTGTCGCTTTTTTCTTTGCGCTGATAGCTTTGAAGATATGTTCTGATGGTGGTGAGAGTGGAGCATGACTGTCTCCATGGCGCAATTGGCTAGCGCGATCGGCTGTTAACCGAAAGGTTCGAGTCTCGAGCCCAGCCGGTGGTGGTGCGGCGCTTCTTTTTCTCTGGGCTGATAGCTCTGAAGAAATGTTGTGACGGGGGTGAGAGTGGAGCACGACTGTCTCCGTGGCGCATGCGCATTGGCTAGCGCGATCACCTTTTAACCTAAAGGCTGGAGGTTTGAGCCCAACCGGTGGTGGTGCGGCGCTTTTTTTTGTTTGGGCTGATAGCTTTGAAGATATGTTCTGTTGGTGGTGAGAGTGGAGCAGGACACTCTCCGTGGCGCGATTGGCTAGCGCGATCGGCTGTTAACCGAAAGGTTGGAGGTTCAAGCCCTCTCGGGAGTGGTGTGTTGCTTTTTTCTTTCCGCTGATAGCTTTGAAGCTATGTTCTGATGGTGGTGAGAGTGTAGCACGACTGTCTCCGTGGCGCAATTGGCTAGCGCGATGGGCTGTTAACTGAAAGTTTGGAGGTTCGAGCCCTCCCGGGAGTGGTGTGTTGCTATTTCCTTTGCGCTGATAGCTTTGAAGACATGTTCTGACGGTGGTGAGATTGGAGCACGACTATCTCCGTGGCGCAATTTGCTAGCGCGATCGGCTGTTAACCGAAAGGTTGAAGGATCGAGCCCTCCCGGGAGTGGTGTGTTGCTTTTTTCTCTGCGCTGATAGCTTTGAAGATGTGTTCTGACGGTGGTGAGAGTGGAGCACGACTGTCATCGTGGTGCAATTGGCTAGCGCGATCGGCTGTTACCGGAAAGGTTGGAGGTTCGAGCGCTCCCGGGGACGGTGTGTCGCTTTTTTTTCTTTGCGCTGATTGCTTTGGAGAAATGTTCTGACAGTGGTGAGAGTGGAGCACGACTGTCTACATGGCAATTTTGGGTAGCGCGATGGGCTGTTAACCGAAAGGTTGGAGGTTCGAGCCCACCCGGTAGTGGTGGAGCGCTTTTTTTTCTTTGGGCTGATAGGTCTGAAGAAATGTTCTGACGGTGGTGAGAGTGGAGCACGACTGTCTCCGTTGCGCAATTGGCTGGCGCAATCGGCTGTTAACCGAAAAATTGGAGTTTTGAGCCCTCCCGGGAGTGGTGTGTTGCTTTTTTGTTTGCGCTGATAGCTTTGTAGACATGTTCTTACGGTGGTGAGATTGGAGCATGACTGTCTCCGTGGCGCAATCGGCTAGCACGTTCGGCTGTTAACCGAAAAACTAGAGGTTGGAGCCCTCCCGGGAGTGGTGTGTTGCTTTTTTGTTTGCGCTGATAGTTTTAAATTATGTTCTGACGGCGGTCAGAGTGGAGCACGACTGTGCCCGTGGCGCAATTGGCTCGCGCGATCGGCTGTTAACCGAAAGGTTGGAGGTTCGAGCCCTCCTGGGAGTGGTGTGTTGCTTTTTTCTTTGCGCTGATAGCTTTGAAGATGTGTTCTGATGGGGATTACACTGGAGCACGACTGTCTCCGTGGCGCAATTGGCTAGCGCGATCGGCTGTTAACCGAAAGGTTGGAGGTTCGTGCGCTCCCGGGGTCGGTGTGTCGCTTTTTTTTCTTTGCGCTGATTGCTTTGGAGAAATGTTCTGACAGTGGTGAGAGTGGAGCACGACTGTCTCCATGGCGATTTTGGATAACGCGATGGGCTGTTAATCGAAAGGTTGGAGGTTCGAGCCCACCCGGTGGTGGTGGGGCGCTTTTTTTCTTTTGGGCTGATAGGTCTGAAGAAATGTTCTGATGGTGGTGAGAGTGGAGCACGACTGTCTCCGTTGCGCAATTGGCTGGGGCAATCGGCTGGTAACCAAGAAGTTGGAGGTTTGAGCCCTCCCGGGAGTGGTGTGTTGCTTTTTTCTTTGCGCTGATAGCTTTGTAGACATGTTCTGAAGGTGGTGAGATTGGAGCATGAGTGTCACCGTGGCGCAATCGGCTAGCACGTTCGGCTGTTAACCGAAAAACTAGAGGTTGGAGCCCTCCCGGGAGTGGTGTGTTGCTTTTTTGTTTGCGCTGATAGTTTGAAAATATGTTCGGATGGTGGTGAGAGTGGAGCACGACTGTCTCCGTGGACGCAATTGGCTAGCGCGATCGGCTGTTAACCAAAAGGTTGGAGTTTCGAGCCCTCCCGGGAGTGGTGTGTTGCTTTTTCTTTGCACTGATTGCTTTGGAGACATGTTCTGACGATGGTGAGATTGGAGCACGGCTGTCTCCGTGGCGCAATTTGCTAGCGCGATCGGATGTTAACCGAAAGGTTGGAGGTTCGAGCCCTCCCGGGAGTGTTGTGTTGCTTTTTTCTTTGCGCTGATAGCTTTGAAGATGTGTTCTGACGGTGGTGAGAGTGGAGCACGACTGTCACCGTGGTGCAATTGGCTAGCGCGATCGGTTGTTACCCGAAAGGTTGGAGGTTTGAGCCCACCCGGTGGTGGTGCGGCGCTTTTTTTTCTTTGGGCTGAGAGCTTTGAAGATATGTTCTGATGGCGGTGAGAGTGGAGCAGGACTGTCTCCGTGGCGCAATTGGCTAGCGCGATCGGCTGTTAACCGAAAGGTTGGAGGTTCGTGCGCTCCCGGGGACGGTGTGTCGCTTTTTTTTCTTTGCGCTGATTGCTTTGGAGAAATGTTCTGACAGTGGTGAGAGTGGAGCATGACTGTCTCCATGGCGATTTTGGATAGCGCGTTGGGCTGTTAGCCGAAAGGTTGGAGGTTCGAGCCCACCCGGTGGTGGTGGGGCGCTTTTTTTCCTTTGGGCTGATAGGTCTGAAGAAATGTTCTGACGGTGGTGAGAGTAGAGCACGACTGTCTCTGTTGCGCAATTGGCTGGGGCAATCGGCTGTTAACCGACAAATTGGAGGTTTGAGCCCTCCCGGGGAGTGGTGTGTTGCTTTTTTCTTTGCGCTGATAGCTTTGAAGATGTTTTCTGATGGTGGTGCGAGTGGAGCACGACTGTCTCCGTGGCGCAATTGGCTAGCGCGATCGGCTGTTATCCGAAAGGTTGGAGGTTCGAGCCCATCCGGTGGTGGTGTGTTGCTTTTTTGTTTGCGCTGATAGTTTGAAAATATGTTCTGATGGTGGTGAGAGTGGAGCACGACTGGCTCCGTGGCGCAATTGGCTACCGCGATCGGCTGTTATCCGAAAGGTTGGAGGTTCGAGCCCATCCGGTGGTGGTGCGGCGCTTTTTTTCTTTGGGCTGATAGCTTTGATGATATGTTCTGATGGTGGTGAGAGTGGAGCAGGACTGTCTCCGTGGCGCATTTGGCTAGCGCAATCGGCTGTTAACCAAAAGGTTGGAGTTTGGAGCCCTCCCGGGAGTGGTGTGTTGCTTTTTTCTATGCGCTGATAGCTTTGGAGACATGTTCTGACGGTGGTGAGATTGGAGCACGACTGTCTCCGTCGCGCAATTGGCTAGCACGTTCGGCTGTTAACCAAAAAATTGTAGGTTCGAGCCCTCCCGGGAGAGGTGTGTTGCTTTGGAGAAATGTTCTGACGGTTCTGACGGTGGTGAGATTAGAGCACGACCGTCTCCGTGGCGCAATTGGCTAGCACGTTCGGCTGTTAGCCAAAAGGTTGGAGTTTCGAGCCCTCCCGGGAGTGGTGTGTTGTTTTTTTCTTTGCTCTGATAGCTTTGGAGACATGTTCTGACGGTGGTGAGATTGGCGCACGACTGTCTCCGTGGCGCAATTTGCTAGCGCGATCGGCTGTTAACCGAAAGGTTGGAGGTTCGAGCCCTCCCGGTAATGGTGTGGCGCTTTTTTTTCTTTGAGCTGATAGCTTTATTGATATGTTCTGATGGTGGTGAGAGTGGAGCAGGACTGTCTCGGTCGCCCAATTGGCTAGCACGTTCGGCTGTTAACCGAAATAGTGGAGGTTTGAGCCCTCCCGGGAGTGGTGTGTTGCTTTTTCTCTTTGCGCTGATAGCTGTGGAGAAATGTTCTGACGGTGGTGAGAGTGGAGCACGACTGTCTCCGTGGCGCAATTGGCTAGCGCGATCGGCTGTTATCCAAAAGGTTTGAGTTTCGAGCCCTCCCGGGAATGGTGTGCTGCTTTTTCCTTTGCGCTGATAGCTTTGGAGACATGTTCTGACGGTGGTGAGATTGGAGCACGACTATCTCCGTGGCGCGATTTGCTAGCGCGATCGGCTGTTAACCAAAAGCTTGAATGTTCGAGCCCTCCCGGGAGTGGTGTGTTGCTTTTTTCTTTGCGCTGATAGCTTTGAGGATGTGTTCTGACGGTGGTGAGAGTGGAGCACGACTGTCACCGTGGCGCAATTGGCTAGCGCGATCGGCTGTTACCCGGAAGATTGGAGGTTCGAGCCCACCCGGTGGTGGTGCGGCGCTTTTTTTTCTTTGGGCTGAGAGCTTTGAAGATATGTTCTGATGGTGGTGAGATTGGAGCAGGACTGTCTCTGTGGCGCAATTGGCTAGCGTGATCGGCTGTTAACCGAAAGGTTGGAGGTTCGAGCGCTCCCGGGAACGGTATGTCGCTTTTTTTTCTTTGCGCTGATTCCTTTGGAGAAATGTTCTGACAGTGGTGAGAGTGGAGCACGACTGTTTCCATGGCAATTTTGGATAGCGCGATGGGCTGTTAACCGAAAGGTTGGAGGTTCGAGCCCACCCGGTGGTGGTGGGGCGCTTTTTTTCCTTTGGGCTGATAGGTCTGAAGAAATGTTCTGACGGTGGTGAGATTGGAGCACAACTCTCTCCGTTGCGCAATTGGCTGGCGCAATCGGCTGTTAACCGAAAAATTGGAGGTTTGAGCCCTCCCGGGAGTGGTGTGTTGCTTTTTTCTTTGCGCTGATAGATTTGTAGACATGTCATGACGGTGGTGAGATTGGAGTCTCCGTGGCGCAATCGGCTAGCATGTTCGGCTGTTAACCGAAAAACTAGAGGTAGGAGCCCTCCCGGGAGTGGTGTGTTGCTTTTTTGTTTGCGCTGATAGTTTGAAAATATGTTCTTATGGTGGTGAGAGGGGAGCACGACTGGCTCCGTGGCGCAATTGGCTAGCGCGATGGGCTGTGAACCGAAAGTTTGGAGGTTCGAGCCCACGCGGTGGTGGTGCGGCGCTTTTTTTCCTTTGGGCTGATAGCTCTGAAGAAATGTTCTGACGGTGGTCAGAGTGGAGCACGACTGTGTCCGTGGCGCAATTGGCTAGCGCGATCGGCTGTTAACCGAAATGTTGGTGGTTCGAGCCCTCCTGGGAGTGGTGTGTTGCTTTTTTCTTTGCGCTGATAGCTTTGAAGTTGTGTTCTGATGGGGATGACAGTGGAGCACGACTGTCTCCGTGGCGCGATTGGCTAGCGCGAACGGCTGTTAACCAAAAGCTTGGAGTTTCGAGCCCTCCCGTGAGTGGTGTGTTGCTTTTTTTTGCGCTGATAGCTTTGGAGACATGTTCTGACGATGGTGAGTATGGAGCACGACTGTCTCCGTGGCGCAATTCGCTAGCGCGATCGGCTGTTAACCCAAAGTTTGGAGGTTCGAGCCCTCCCGGGAGTGGTGTGTTGCTTTTTTCTTTGCGCTGATAGCTTTGGAGACATGTTCTGACGGTGGTGAGAGTGAAGCACGACTGTCTCCGTGGCGCAATTGGCTAGCGCGATCGGCTGTTAACCGAAAGGTTGAAGGATCGAGCCCTCCCGGGAGTGGTGTATTGCTTTTTTCTTTGCGCTGATAGCTTTGAAGATGTGTTCTGACGGTGATGAGAGTGGAGCACGACTGTCACCGTGGGGCAATTGGCTAGCGCGATCGGCTGTTACCTGAAAGGTTGGAGGTTCGAGCGCTCCCGGGGACGGTGTGTTGCTTTTTTTTCTTTGCGCTGATTGCTTTGGAGAAATGTTCTGACTGTGGTAAGAGTGGAGCACGACTGTCTCCATGGCAATTTTGGATAGCGCGAAGGGCTGTTAACCGAAACGTTGGATGTTCGAGCCCACCCGGTGGTGGTGGGGCGCTTTTTTTCCTTTGGGCTGATAGATCTGAAGAAATGTTCTGACGGTGGTGAGAGTGGAGCACGACTGTCTCGGTCGCCCAATTGGCTAGCACGTTCGGCTGTTAACCGAAAAATTGGAGGTTTGAGCCCTCCCGGGAGTGGTGTGTTGCTTTTTCTCTTTGCGCTGATAGCTTTGGAGACATGTTCTGACGGTGGTGAGAGTGGAGCACGACTGTCTCCGTTGCGCAATTGGCTAGCGCGATCGGCTGTTAACCGAAAGGTTGGAGGTTCGAGCCCATCCGGTGGTGGTGTGTTGCTTTTTTGTTTGCGCTGATAGTTTGAAAATATGTTCTGATGGTGGTGAGAGTGGAGCACGACTGGCTCCGTGGCGCAATCGGCTAGCGCGATGGGCTGTTAACCGAAAGTTTGGAGGTTCGAGCCCACGCGGTGGGTGTGCGGCGCTTTATTTTTTTGGGCTGATAGCTCTGAAGAAATGTTCTGACGATGGTCAGAGTGGAGCACGACTGTGTCCGTGGCGCAATTGTCTAGCGCGAGCGGCTGTTAACCGAAAGGTTGGAGGTTCGAGCCCTCCCGGGGAGTGGTGTGTTGCTTTTTTCTTTGCGGTGATAGCTTTGAAGATGTTTTCTGATGGTGGTGCTAGTGGAGCACGATGTTCTCCGTGGCGCAATTGGCTAGCGCGATCGGCTGTTACAAGAAAGGTTGGAGGTTCGAGCCCACCCGGTGGTTTGCTTTTTTCTTTGCGCTGATAGCTTTGGAGACTTGTTCTGACGGTGGTGAGAGTGGAGCAGGACTGTCTCCGTGGCGCAATTGCCTAGCGCAATCGGCTGTTAACCGAAAGGCTGGAGGTTCGAGCGCTCCCGGGGATGGTGTGTCGGTTTTTTTTCTTTGCGCTAATAGCTTTGGAATAATGTTCTGACAGTGGTGAGAGGGGAGCACGACTGTCTCCGTGGCGATTTTGGCTAGCGCGATGGGCTGTTAACCGAAAGGTTGGAGGTTCGAGCCCACCCGGTTGTGGTGCGGTGCTTCTTTTCCTTTAGGCTGATAGCTCTAAAGAAATGTTCTGACGGTGGTGAGAGTGGAGCACGACTGTCTCCGTGGCGCAATCGGCTAGCGCGTTCGGTTATTAACCAAAAGGTTTGGAGGTTCGAGCCCTCCCGGGAGTGGTGTGTTGCTTTTTCCTTTGCACTGATAGCTATGAAGATGTGTTCTGATGGTGGTGAGAGCGAAGCACGACTGTCTCCGTGGACGCAAAAGGCTAGCGCGATCGGCTGTTAACCGAAAGGTTTGAGGTTCGAGCCCACCCGGTGGTGGTGCGGCGCTTTTTTTTCTTTGGGCTGATAGCTTTGAAGATAAGTACTGATGGTGGTGAGAGTGGAGCAGGACTGTCTCCGTGGCGCAATTGGCTAGCGCGATCGGCTGTTAACCGAAAGGTTTGAGGTTCGAGCTCACCCGGTGGTGGTGCGGCGCTATTTTTTTCTTTGGGCTGATAGCTTTGAAGATATGTACTGAAGTTGGTGAGAGCGGAGCAGGACTGTCTCCGCGGCGCAATTGCCTAGCGCAATCGGCTGGTAACCGAAAGGCTGGAGGTTCGAGCACTCCCGGGGATGGTGTGTCGCTTTTTTTTCTTTGCGATGATAGCTTTGGAGAAATGTTCTGACAGTGGTGAGAGTGGAGCACGACTGTCTCCGTGGCGATTTTGGCTAGCGCGATGGGCTGTTAACCGAAAGGTTGGAGGTTCGAGCTCACCAGGTTGTGGTGCGTCGCTTTTTTTCCTTTGGGCTGATAGCTTTGAAGATATGTTCTGATGGTGGTGAGAGTGGAGCACGACTGTCTCCGTGGTGCAATTGGCTAGCGCGATCGGCTGTTAACCGAAAGGTTGGAGGTTCGAGCCCCACCGGTGGTGGTGCAGCGCTTTTTTTCCTTTGAGCTGATAGCCCTGAACAAATGTTCTGACGGTGGTGAGAGTGGAGCACGACTGTCTCCGTGGCGCAATTGGCTAGCGCGATCGGCTGTTAACCAAAAGGTCGGAGTTTCGAGCCCTCCCGGGAGTGGTGTGTTGCATTTTTCTTTGCGCTGATACCTTTGGAGACATGTTCTGATGGTGGTGAGTTTGGAGCACGACTGTCTTCGTGGTGCACTTGGCTAGCACGTTCTGCTGTTAACCGAAAAATTGGAGGTTTGAGCCCTCCCGGGAGTGGTGTGTTGCTTTTTTCATTGCGCTGATAGCTTTGGAGAAATGTTCTGACGGTGGTGAGATTGAAGCACGACGGTCTCCGTGGCGCCATTGGCTAGCACATTCGGGTGTTAACCGAAAAATTGGAGTTTCGAGCCCTCCCGGGTGCGGTGTGTCACTTTTTTCTTTGCGCTGATAGCTTTGAAGATATGTTCTGATGGTGGTGAGAGCGGAGCATGACTGTCTCCATGGCGCAATTGGCTAGCGCGATCGGCTGTTAACCGAAAGGTTCGAGTCTCGAGCCCAGCCGGTGGTGGTGCGGCGCTTCTTTTTCTCTGGGCTGATAGCTCTGAAGAAATGTTGTGACGGGGGTGAGAGTGGAGCACGACTGTCTCCGTGGCGCATGCGCATTGGCTAGCGCGATCAGCTTTTAACCTAAAGGCTGGAGGTTTGAGCCCAACCGGTGGTGGTGCGGCGCTTTTTTTTGTTTGGGCTGATAGCTTTGAGGATATGTTCTGTTGGTGGTGAGAGTGGAGCAGGACACTCTCCGTGGCGCGATTGGCTAGCGCGATCGGCTGTTAACCGAAAGGTTGGAGGTTCAAGCCCTCTCGGGAGTGGTGTGTTGCTTTTTTCTTTCCGCTGATAGCTTTGAAGCTATGTTCTGATGGTGGTGAGAGTGTAGCACGACTGTCTCCGTGGCGCAATTGGCTAGCGCGATGGGCTGTTAACTGAAAGTTTGGAGGTTCGAGCCCTCCCGGGAGTGGTGTGTTGCTTTTTCTCTTTGCGCTGATAGCTGTGGAGAAATGTTCTGACGGTTGTGAGAGTCGAGCACGACTGTCTCCATAGCGCAATAGGCTAGCGCGATCAGCTGTTATCCAAAAGGTTCGAGTTTCGAGCCCTCCCGGGAATGGTGTGTTGCTATTTCCTTTGCGCTGATAGCTTTGAAGACATGTTCTGACGGTGGTGAGATTGGAGCACGACTATCTCCGTGGCGCAATTTGCTAGCGCGATCGGCTGTTAACCGAAAGGTTGAAGGATCGAGCCCTCCCGGGAGTGGTGTGTTGCTTTTTTCTCTGCGCTGATAGCTTTGAAGATGTGTTCTGACGGTGGTGAGAGTGGAGCACGACTGTCATCGTGGTGCAATTGGCTAGCGCGATCGGCTGTTACCGGAAAGGTTGGAGGTTCGAGCGCTCCCGGGGACGGTGTGTCGCTTTTTTTTCTTTGCGCTGATTGCTTTGGAGAAATGTTCTGACAGTGGTGAGAGTGGAGCACGACTGTCTACATGGCAATTTTGGGTAGCGCGATGGGCTGTTAACCGAAAGGTTGGAGGTTCGAGCCCACCCGGTAGTGGTGGAGCGCTTTTTTTTCTTTGGGCTGATAGGTCTGAAGAACTGTTCTGACGGTGGTGAGAGTGGAGCACGACTGTCTCCGTTGCGCAATTGGCTGGCGCAATCGGCTGTTAACCGAAAAATTGGAGTTTTGAGCCCTCCCGGGAGTGGTGTGTTGCTTTTTTGTTTGCGCTGATAGCTTTGTAGACATGTTCTTACGGTGGTGAGATTGGAGCATGACTGTCTCCGTGGCGCAATCGGCTAGCACGTTCGGCTGTTAACCGAAAAACTAGAGGTTGGAGCCCTCCCGGGAGTGGTGTGTTGCTTTTTTGTTTGCGCTGATAGTTTGAAAATATGTTCTGATGGTGGTGAGAGTGGAGCACGACTGGCTCCGTGGCGCCATTGGCTAGCGCGATGGGCTGTTAACCGAAAGTTTGGAGGTTCGAGCCCACGTGCTGGTGGTGCGGCGCTTGTTTTTCTTTGGGCTGATAGCTCTGAAGAAATGTTCTGACGGCGGTCAGAGTGGAGCACGACTGTGCCCGTGGCGCAATTGGCTCGCGCGATCGGCTGTTAACCGAAAGGTTGGAGGTTCGAGCCCTCCTGGGAGGGGTGTGTTGCTTTTTTCTTTGCGCTGATAGCTTTGAAGATGTGTTCTGATGGGGATTACACTGGAGCACGACTGTCTCCGTGGCGCAATTGGCTAGCGCGATCGGCTGTTAACCGAAAGGTTGGAGGTTCGTGCGCTCCCGGGGTCGGTGTGTCGCTTTTTTTTCCTTGCGCTGATTGCTTTGGAGAAATGTTCTGACAGTGGTGAGAGTGGAGCACGACTGTCTCCATGGCGATTTTGGATAACGCGATGGGCTGTTAATCGAAAGGTTGGAGGTTCGAGCCCACCCGGTGGTGGTGGGGCGCTTTTTTTGTTTTGGGCTGATAGGTCTGAAGAAATGTTCTGATGGTGGTGAGAGTGGAGCACGACTGTCTCCGTTGCGCAATTGGCTGGGGCAATCGGCTGGTAACCAAAAAGTTGGAGGTTTGAGCCCTCCCGGGAGTGGTGTGTTGCTTTTTTCTTTGCGCTGATAGCTTTGTAGACATGTTCTGAAGGTGGTGAGATTGGAGCATGAGTGTCACCGTGGCGCAATCGGCTAGCACGTTCGGCTGTTAACCGAAAAACTAGAGGTTGGAGCCCTCCCGGGAGTGGTGTGTTGCTTTTTTGTTTGCGCTGATAGTTTGAAAATATGTTCGGATGGTGGTGAGAGTGGAGCACGACTGTCTCCGTGGACGCAATTGGCTAGCGCGATCGGCTGTTAACCAAAAGGTTGGAGTTTCGAGCCCTCCCGGGAGTGGTGTGTTGCTTTTTCTTTGCACTGATTGCTTTGGAGACATGTTCTGACGATGGTGAGATTGGAGCACGGCTGTCTCCGTGGCGCAATTTGCTAGCGCGATCGGATGTTAACCGAAAGGTTGGAGGTTCGAGCCCTCCCGGGAGTGTTGTGTTGCTTTTTTCTTTGCGCTGATAGCTTTGAAAATGTGTTCTGACGGTGGTGAGAGTGGAGCACGACTGTCACCGTGGTGCAATTGGCTAGCGCGATCGGTTGTTACCCGAAAGGTTGGAGGTTTGAGCCCACCCGGTGGTGGTGCGGCGCTTTTTTTTCTTTGGGCTGAGAGCTTTGAAGATATGTTCTGATGGCGGTGAGAGTGGAGCAGGACTGTCTCCGTGGCGCAATTGGCTAGCGCGATCGGCTGTTAACCGAAAGGTTGGAGGTTCGTGCGCTCCCGGGGACGGTGTGTCGCTTTTTTTTCTTTGCGCTGATTGCTTTGGAGAAATGTTCTGACAGTGGTGAGAGTGGAGCAGGACTGTCTCCATGACGATTTTGGATAGCGCGTTGGGCTGTTAGCCGAAAGGTTGGAGGTTCGAGCCCACCCGGTGGTGGTGGGGCGCTTTTTTTCCTTTGGGCTGATAGGTCTGAAGAAATGTTCTGACGGTGGTGAGAGTAGAGCACGACTGTCTCTGTTGCGCAATTGGCTGGGGCAATCGGCTGTTAACCGACAAATTGGAGGTTTGAGCCCTCCCGGGGAGTGGTGTGTTGCTTTTTTCTTTGCGCTGATAGCTTTGAAGATGTTTTCTGATGGTGGTGCGAGTGGAGCACGACTGTCTCCGTGGCGCAATTGGCTAGCGCGATCGGCTGTTATCCGAAAGGTTGGAGGTTCGAGCCCATCCGGTGGTGGTGTGTTGCTTTTTTGTTTGCGCTGATAGTTTGAAAATATGTTCTGATGGTGGTGAGAGTGGAGCACGACTGGCTCCGTGGCGCAATTGGCTACCACGATCGGCTGTTATCCGAAAGGTTGGAGGTTCGAGCCCATCCGGTGGTGGTGCGGCGCTTTTTTTCTTTGGGCTGATAGCTTTGATGATATGTTCTGATGGTGGTGAGAGTGGAGCAGGACTGTCTCCGTGGCGCATTTGGCTAGCGCAATCGGCTGTTAACCAAAAGGTTGGAGTTTGGAGCCCTCCCGGGAGTGGTGTGTTGCTTTTTTCTATGCGCTGATAGCTTTGGAGACATGTTCTGACGGTGGTGAGATTGGAGCACGACTGTCTCCGTCGCGCAATTGGCTAGCACGTTCGGCTGTTAACCAAAAAATTGTAGGTTCGAGCCCTCCCGGGAGAGGTGTGTTGCTTTGGAGAAATGTTCTGACGGTTCTGACGGTGGTGAGATTGGAGCACGACCGTCTCCGTGGCGCAATTGGCTAGCACGTTCGGCTGTTAGCCAAAAGGTTGGAGTTTCGAGCCCTCCCGGGAGTGGTGTGTTGTTTTTTTCTTTGCTCTGATAGCTTTGGAGACATGTTCTGACGGTGGTGAGATTGGAGCACGACTGTCTCCGTGGCGCAATTTGCTAGCGCGATCGGCTGTTAACCGAAAGGTTGGAGGTTCGAGCCCTCCCGGTAATGGTGTGGCGCTTTTTTTTTTCTTTGAGCTGATAGCTTTATTGATATGTTCTGATGGTGGTGAGAGTGGAGCAGGACTGTCTCGGTCGCCCAATTGGCTAGCACGTTCGGCTGTTAACCGAAATAGTGGAGGTTTGAGCCCTCCCGGGAGTGGTGTGTTGCTTTTCCTCTTTGCGCTGATAGCTGTGGAGAAATGTTCTGACGGTGGTGAGAGTGGAGCACGACTGTCTCCGTGGCGCAATTGGCTAGCGCGATCGGCTGTTATCCAAAAGGTTTGAGTTTCGAGCCCTCCCGGGAATGGTGTGCTGCTTTTTCCTTTGCGCTGATAGCTTTGGAGACATGTTCTGACGGTGGTGAGATTGGAGCACGACTATCTCCGTGGCGCGATTTGCTAGCGCGATCGGCTGTTAACCGAAAGCTTGAATGTTCGAGCCCTCCCGGGAGTGGTGTGTTGCTTTTCTCTTTGCGCTGATAGCTTTGAGGATGTGTTCTGACGGTGGTGAGAGTGGAGCACGACTGTCACCGTGGCGCAATTGGCTAGCGCGATCGGCTGTTACCCGGAAGATTGGAGGTTCGAGCCCACCCGGTGGTGGTGCGGCGCTTTTTTTTCTTTGGGCTGAGAGCTTTGAAGATATGTTCTGATGGTGGTGAGATTGGAGCAGGACTGTCTCTGTGGCGCAATTGGCTAGCGTGATCGGCTGTTAACCGAAAGGTTGGAGGTTCGAGCGCTCCCGGGAACGGTATGTCGCTTTTTTTTCTTTGCGCTGATTCCTTTGGAGAAATGTTCTGACAGTGGTGAGAGTGGAGCACGACTGTCTCCATGGCAATTTTGGATAGCGCGATGGGCTGTTAACCGAAAGGTTGGAGGTTCGAGCCCACCCGGTGGTGGTGCGGCGCTTTTTTTCCTTTGGGCTGATAGCTCTGAAGAAATGTTCTGACGGTGGTCAGAGTGGAGCACGACTGTGTCCGTGGCGCAATTGGCTAGCGCGATCGGCTGTTAACCGAAATGTTGGTGGTTCGAGCCCTCCTGGGAGTGGTGTGTTGCTTTTTTCTTTGCGCTGATAGCTTTGAAGTTGTGTTCTGATGGGGATGACAGTGGAGCACGACTGTCTCCGTGGCGCGATTGGCTAGCGCGAACGGCTGTTAACCAAAAGCTTGGAGTTTCAAGCCCTCCCGTGAGTGGTTTGTTGCTTTTTTTTGCGCTGATAGCTTTGGAGACATGTTCTGACGATGGTGAGTATGGAGCACGACTGTCTCCGTGGCGCAATTCGCTAGCGCGATCGGCTGTTAACCCAAAGTTTGGAGGTTCGAGCCCTCCCGGGAGTGGTGTGTTGCTTTTTTCTTTGCGCTGATAGCTTTGAAGATGTGTTCTGACGGTGATGAGAGTGGAGCACGACTGTCACCGTGGGGCAATTGGCTAGCGCGATCGGCTGTTACCCGAAAGGTTGGAGGTTCGAGCGCTCCCGGGGACGGTGTGTTGCTTTTTTTTCTTTGCGCTGATTGCTTTGGAGAAATGTTCTGACAGTGGTAAGAGTGGAGCACGACTGTCTCCATGGCAATTTTGGATAGCGCGAAGGGCTGTTAACCGAAATGTTGGATGTTCGAGCCCACCCGGTGGTGGTGGGGCGCTATTTTTCCTTTGGGCTGATAGATCTGAAGAAATGTTCTGACGGTGGTGAGAGTGGAGCACGACTGTCTCGGTCGCCCAATTGGCTAGCACGTTCGGCTGTTAACCGAAAAATTGGAGGTTTGAGCCCTCCCGGGAGTGGTGTGTTGCTTTTTCTCTTTGCGCTGATAGTTTGGAGACATGTTCTGACGGTGGTGAGAGTGGAGCACGGCTGTCTCCGTTGCGCAATTGGCTAGCGCGATCGGCTGTTAACCGAAAGGTTGGAGTTTCGAGCACTCCCGGGAGTGGTGTGTTGTTTTTTGTTTGCGCTGATAGTTTGAAAATATGTTCTGATGGTGGTGAGAGTGGAGCACGACTGGCTCCGTGGCGCAATCGGCTAGCGCGATGGGCTGTTAACCGAAAGTTTGGAGGTTCGAGCCCACGCGGTGGGTGTGCGGCGCTTTATTTTTTTGGGCCGATAGCTCTGAAGAAATGTTCTGACGATGGTCAGAGTGGAGCACGACTGTGTCCGTGGCGCAATTGGCTAGCGCGAGCGGCTGTTAACCGAAAGGTTGGAGGTTCGAGCCCTCCCGGGGAGTGGTGTGTTGCTTTTTTCTTTGCGGTGATAGCTTTGAAGATGTTTTCTGATGGTGGTGCTAGTGGAGCACGACTGTCTTCGTGGCGCAATTGCCTAGCGCAATCAGCTGTTAACTGAAAGGCTGGAGGTTCGAGCTCTCTCGGGGATTGTGTGTCGCTTTTTTTTCTTTGCGCTGATAGCTTTGGAGAAATGTTCTGACGGTGGTGAAAGTGGAGCACGACTGTCTCCGTGGCGCAATGGGCTAGCGCGATCGGCTGTTAACCGAAAGGTTGGAGGTTGGAGCCCACCCGGTAATGGTGTGGCGCTTTTTTTTCTTTGAGCTGATAGCTTTAATGATATGTTCTGATGGTGGTGAGAGTGGAGCAGGACTATCTCCATGACGCGATTTGCTAGCGCGATCGGCTGTTAACCGAAAGGTTGAATGTTCGAGCCCTCCCGGGAGTGGTGTGTTGCTTTTTTCTTTGCGCTGATAGCTTTGAGGATGTGTTCTGACGGTGGTGAGAGTGGAGCACGACTGTCACCGTGGCGCAATTGGCTAGCGCGATCGGCTGTTACCCGGAAGATAGGAGGTTCGAGCCCACCCGGTGGTGGTGCGGCGCTTTTTTTCTTTGGGCTGATAGCTTTGATGATATGTTCTGATGGTGGTGAGAGTGGAGCAGGACTGTCTCCGTGGCGCATTTGGCTAGCGCAATCGGCTGTTAACCAAAAGGTTGGAGTTTGGAGCCCTCCCGGGAGTGGTGTGTTGCTTTTTTCTATGCGCTGATAGCTTTGGAGACATGTTCTGACGGTGGTGAGATTGGAGCACGACTGTCTCCGTCGCGCAATTGGCTAGCACGTTCGGCTGTTAACCAAAAAATTGGAGGTTCGAGCCCTCCCGGGTCTGGTGTGTTGCTTTTTTCTTTGCGCTGATAGCTTTGGAGAAATGTTCTAACGGTTCTGACGGTGGTGAGATTGGAGCACGACCGTCTCCGTGGCGCAATTGGCTAGCACGTTTGGCTGTTAACCGAAAAATTGGAGTTTTGAGCCCTCCCGGGAGTGGTGTGTCGCTTTTTTCTTTGCGCTGATAGCTTTGAATAAATGTTCTGACGGAGGTGAGAGTGGAGCACGACTGTCTCCGTGGCGCAATTGGCTAGCGCGATCGGCTGTTAGCCAAAAGGTTGGAGTTTCGAGCCCTCCCGGGAGTGGTGTGTTGTTTTTTTCTTTGCTCTGATAGCTTTGGAGACATGTTCTGACGGTGGTGAGATTGGAGCACGACTGTCTCCGTGGCGCAATTTGCTAGCGCGATCGGCTGTTAACCGAAAGGTTGGAGGTTCGAGCCCTCCCGGGAGTGGTGTGTTGCTTTTTTCTTTGCGCCGATAGCTTTGAGGATGTGTTCTGATGGTGGTGAGAGTGAAGCACGACGGTCTCCGTGGACGCAATTGGCTAGTGCGATCGGCTGTTAACCGAAAGATAGGAGGTTCGAGCCCTCCCGGGAGTGGTGTGTTGCTTTTTTCTTTGCGCTGATAGCTTTGGAGACATGTTCTGACGGTGGTGAGAGTGGAGCAGGACTGGCTCCGTGGCGCAATTGCCTAGCGCAATCAGCTGTTAACTGAAAGGCTGGAGGTTCGAGCTCTCCCGGGGATTGTGTGTCGCTTTTTTTTCTTTGCGCTGATAGCTTTGGAGAAATGTTCTAACGGTGGTGAAAGTGGAGCACGACTGTCTCCGTGGCGCAATGGGCTAGCGCGATCGGCTGTTAACCCAAAGTTTGGAGGTTCGAGCCCTCCCGGGAGTGGTGTGTTGCTTTTTTCTTTGCGCTGATAGCTTTGGAGACATGTTCTGACGGTGGTGAGAGTGGAGCAGGACTGGCTCCGTGGCGCAATTGCCTAGCGCAATCAGCTGTTAACTGAAAGGCTGGAGGTTCGAGCGCTCCCGGGGATTGTGTGTCGCTTTTTTTTCTTTGCGCTGATAGCTTTGAATAAATGTTCTGACGGAGGTGAGAGTGGAGCACGACTGTCTCCGTGGCGCAATTGGCTAGCGCGATCGGCTGTTAGCCAAAAGGTTGGAGTTTCGAGCCCTCCCGGGAGTGGTGTGTTGCTTTTTTCTTTGCGCTGATAGCTTTGTAGACATGTTCTGAAGGTGGTGAGATTGGAGCATGAGTGTCACCGTGGCGCAATCGGCTAGCACGTTCGGCTGTTAACCGAAAAACTAGAGGTTGGAGCCCTCCCGGGAGTGGTGTGTTGCTTTTTTGTTTGCGCTGATAGTTTGAAAATATGTTCGGATGGTGGTGAGAGTGGAGCACGACTGTCTCCGTGGACGCAATTGGCTAGCGCGATCGGCTGTTAACCAAAAGGTTGGAGTTTCGAGCCCTCCCGGGAGTGGTGTGTTGCTTTTTCTTTGCACTGATTGCTTTGGAGACATGTTCTGACGATGGTGAGATTGGAGCACGGCTGTCTCCGTGGCGCAATTTGCTAGCGCGATCGGATGTTAACCGAAAGGTTGGAGGTTCGAGCCCTCCCGGGAGTGTTGTGTTGCTTTTTTCTTTGCGCTGATAGCTTTGAAAATGTGTTCTGACGGTGGTGAGAGTGGAGCACGACTGTCACCGTGGTGCAATTGGCTAGCGCGATCGGTTGTTACCCGAAAGGTTGGAGGTTTGAGCCCACCCGGTGGTGGTGCGGCGCTTTTTTTTCTTTGGGCTGAGAGCTTTGAAGATATGTTCTGATGGCGGTGAGAGTGGAGCAGGACTGTCTCCGTGGCGCAATTGGCTAGCGCGATCGGCTGTTAACCGAAAGGTTGGAGGTTCGTGCGCTCCCGGGGACGGTGTGTCGCTTTTTTTTCTTTGCGCTGATTGCTTTGGAGAAATGTTCTGACAGTGGTGAGAGTGGAGCAGGACTGTCTCCATGACGATTTTGGATAGCGCGTTGGGCTGTTAGCCGAAAGGTTGGAGGTTCGAGCCCACCCGGTGGTGGTGGGGCGCTTTTTTTCCTTTGGGCTGATAGGTCTGAAGAAATGTTCTGACGGTGGTGAGAGTAGAGCACGACTGTCTCTGTTGCGCAATTGGCTGGGGCAATCGGCTGTTAACCGACAAATTGGAGGTTTGAGCCCTCCCGGGGAGTGGTGTGTTGCTTTTTTCTTTGCGCTGATAGCTTTGAAGATGTTTTCTGATGGTGGTGCGAGTGGAGCACGACTGTCTCCGTGGCGCAATTGGCTAGCGCGATCGGCTGTTAGCCAAAAGGTTGGAGTTTCGAGCCCTCCCGGGAGTGGTGTGTTGCTTTTTTCTTTGCGCTGATAGCTTTGTAGACATGTTCTGAAGGTGGTGAGATTGGAGCATGAGTGTCACCGTGGCGCAATCGGCTAGCACGTTCGGCTGTTAACCGAAAAACTAGAGGTTGGAGCCCTCCCGGGAGTGGTGTGTTGCTTTTTTGTTTGCGCTGATAGTTTGAAAATATGTTCGGATGGTGGTGAGAGTGGAGCACGACTGTCTCCGTGGACGCAATTGGCTAGCGCGATCGGCTGTTAACCAAAAGGTTGGAGTTTCGAGCCCTCCCGGGAGTGGTGTGTTGCTTTTTCTTTGCACTGATTGCTTTGGAGACATGTTCTGACGATGGTGAGATTGGAGCACGGCTGTCTCCGTGGCGCAATTTGCTAGCGCGATCGGATGTTAACCGAAAGGTTGGAGGTTCGAGCCCTCCCGGGAGTGGTGTGTTGCTTTTCTCTTTGCGCTGATAGCTTTGAGGATGTGTTCTGACGGTGGTGAGAGTGGAGCACGACTGTCACCGTGGCGCAATTGGCTAGCGCGATCGGCTGTTACCCGGAAGATTGGAGGTTCGAGCCCACCCGGTGGTGGTGCGGCGCTTTTTTTTCTTTGGGCTGAGAGCTTTGAAGATATGTTCTGATGGTGGTGAGATTGGAGCAGGACTGTCTCTGTGGCGCAATTGGCTAGCGTGATCGGCTGTTAACCGAAAGGTTGGAGGTTCGAGCGCTCCCGGGAACGGTATGTCGCTTTTTTTTCTTTGCGCTGATTCCTTTGGAGAAATGTTCTGACAGTGGTGAGAGTGGAGCACGACTGTCTCCATGGCAATTTTGGATAGCGCGATGGGCTGTTAACCGAAAGGTTGGAGGTTCGAGCCCACCCGGTGGTGGTGCGGCGCTTTTTTTCCTTTGGGCTGATAGCTCTGAAGAAATGTTCTGACGGTGGTCAGAGTGGAGCACGACTGTGTCCGTGGCGCAATTGGCTAGCGCGATCGGCTGTTAACCGAAATGTTGGTGGTTCGAGCCCTCCTGGGAGTGGTGTGTTGCTTTTTTCTTTGCGCTGATAGCTTTGAAGTTGTGTTCTGATGGGGATGACAGTGGAGCACGACTGTCTCCGTGGCGCGATTGGCTAGCGCGAACGGCTGTTAACCAAAAGCTTGGAGTTTCAAGCCCTCCCGTGAGTGGTTTGTTGCTTTTTTTTGCGCTGATAGCTTTGGAGACATGTTCTGACGATGGTGAGTATGGAGCACGACTGTCTCCGTGGCGCAATTCGCTAGCGCGATCGGCTGTTAACCCAAAGTTTGGAGGTTCGAGCCCTCCCGGGAGTGGTGTGTTGCTTTTTTCTTTGCGCTGATAGCTTTGAAGATGTGTTCTGACGGTGATGAGAGTGGAGCACGACTGTCACCGTGGGGCAATTGGCTAGCGCGATCGGCTGTTACCCGAAAGGTTGGAGGTTCGAGCGCTCCCGGGGACGGTGTGTTGCTTTTTTTTCTTTGCGCTGATTGCTTTGGAGAAATGTTCTGACAGTGGTAAGAGTGGAGCACGACTGTCTCCATGGCAATTTTGGATAGCGCGAAGGGCTGTTAACCGAAATGTTGGATGTTCGAGCCCACCCGGTGGTGGTGGGGCGCTATTTTTCCTTTGGGCTGATAGATCTGAAGAAATGTTCTGACGGTGGTGAGAGTGGAGCACGACTGTCTCGGTCGCCCAATTGGCTAGCACGTTCGGCTGTTAACCGAAAAATTGGAGGTTTGAGCCCTCCCGGGAGTGGTGTGTTGCTTTTTCTCTTTGCGCTGATAGTTTGGAGACATGTTCTGACGGTGGTGAGAGTGGAGCACGGCTGTCTCCGTTGCGCAATTGGCTAGCGCGATCGGCTGTTAACCGAAAGGTTGGAGTTTCGAGCACTCCCGGGAGTGGTGTGTTGTTTTTTGTTTGCGCTGATAGTTTGAAAATATGTTCTGATGGTGGTGAGAGTGGAGCACGACTGGCTCCGTGGCGCAATCGGCTAGCGCGATGGGCTGTTAACCGAAAGTTTGGAGGTTCGAGCCCACGCGGTGGGTGTGCGGCGCTTTATTTTTTTGGGCCGATAGCTCTGAAGAAATGTTCTGACGATGGTCAGAGTGGAGCACGACTGTGTCCGTGGCGCAATTGGCTAGCGCGAGCGGCTGTTAACCGAAAGGTTGGAGGTTCGAGCCCTCCCGGGGAGTGGTGTGTTGCTTTTTTCTTTGCGGTGATAGCTTTGAAGATGTTTTCTGATGGTGGTGCTAGTGGAGCACGACTGTCTTCGTGGCGCAATTGCCTAGCGCAATCAGCTGTTAACTGAAAGGCTGGAGGTTCGAGCTCTCTCGGGGATTGTGTGTCGCTTTTTTTTCTTTGCGCTGATAGCTTTGGAGAAATGTTCTGACGGTGGTGAAAGTGGAGCACGACTGTCTCCGTGGCGCAATGGGCTAGCGCGATCGGCTGTTAACCGAAAGGTTGGAGGTTGGAGCCCACCCGGTAATGGTGTGGCGCTTTTTTTTCTTTGAGCTGATAGCTTTAATGATATGTTCTGATGGTGGTGAGAGTGGAGCAGGACTATCTCCATGACGCGATTTGCTAGCGCGATCGGCTGTTAACCGAAAGGTTGAATGTTCGAGCCCTCCCGGGAGTGGTGTGTTGCTTTTTTCTTTGCGCTGATAGCTTTGAGGATGTGTTCTGACGGTGGTGAGAGTGGAGCACGACTGTCACCGTGGCGCAATTGGCTAGCGCGATCGGCTGTTACCCGGAAGATAGGAGGTTCGAGCCCACCCGGTGGTGGTGCGGCGCTTTTTTTCTTTGGGCTGATAGCTTTGATGATATGTTCTGATGGTGGTGAGAGTGGAGCAGGACTGTCTCCGTGGCGCATTTGGCTAGCGCAATCGGCTGTTAACCAAAAGGTTGGAGTTTGGAGCCCTCCCGGGAGTGGTGTGTTGCTTTTTTCTATGCGCTGATAGCTTTGGAGACATGTTCTGACGGTGGTGAGATTGGAGCACGACTGTCTCCGTCGCGCAATTGGCTAGCACGTTCGGCTGTTAACCAAAAAATTGGAGGTTCGAGCCCTCCCGGGTCTGGTGTGTTGCTTTTTTCTTTGCGCTGATAGCTTTGGAGAAATGTTCTAACGGTTCTGACGGTGGTGAGATTGGAGCACGACCGTCTCCGTGGCGCAATTGGCTAGCACGTTTGGCTGTTAACCGAAAAATTGGAGTTTTGAGCCCTCCCGGGAGTGGTGTGTCGCTTTTTTCTTTGCGCTGATAGCTTTGAATAAATGTTCTGACGGAGGTGAGAGTGGAGCACGACTGTCTCCGTGGCGCAATTGGCTAGCGCGATCGGCTGTTAGCCAAAAGGTTGGAGTTTCGAGCCCTCCCGGGAGTGGTGTGTTGTTTTTTTCTTTGCTCTGATAGCTTTGGAGACATGTTCTGACGGTGGTGAGATTGGAGCACGACTGTCTCCGTGGCGCAATTTGCTAGCGCGATCGGCTGTTAACCGAAAGGTTGGAGGTTCGAGCCCTCCCGGGAGTGGTGTGTTGCTTTTTTCTTTGCGCCGATAGCTTTGAGGATGTGTTCTGATGGTGGTGAGAGTGAAGCACGACGGTCTCCGTGGACGCAATTGGCTAGTGCGATCGGCTGTTAACCGAAAGATAGGAGGTTCGAGCCCTCCCGGGAGTGGTGTGTTGCTTTTTTCTTTGCGCTGATAGCTTTGGAGACATGTTCTGACGGTGGTGAGAGTGGAGCAGGACTGGCTCCGTGGCGCAATTGCCTAGCGCAATCAGCTGTTAACTGAAAGGCTGGAGGTTCGAGCTCTCCCGGGGATTGTGTGTCGCTTTTTTTTCTTTGCGCTGATAGCTTTGGAGAAATGTTCTAACGGTGGTGAAAGTGGAGCACGACTGTCTCCGTGGCGCAATGGGCTAGCGCGATCGGCTGTTAACCCAAAGTTTGGAGGTTCGAGCCCTCCCGGGAGTGGTGTGTTGCTTTTTTCTTTGCGCTGATAGCTTTGGAGACATGTTCTGACGGTGGTGAGAGTGGAGCAGGACTGGCTCCGTGGCGCAATTGCCTAGCGCAATCAGCTGTTAACTGAAAGGCTGGAGGTTCGAGCGCTCCCGGGGATTGTGTGTCGCTTTTTTTTCTTTGCGCTGATAGCTTTGAATAAATGTTCTGACGGAGGTGAGAGTGGAGCACGACTGTCTCCGTGGCGCAATTGGCTAGCGCGATCGGCTGTTAGCCAAAAGGTTGGAGTTTCGAGCCCTCCCGGGAGTGGTGTGTTGCTTTTTTCTTTGCGCTGATAGCTTTGTAGACATGTTCTGAAGGTGGTGAGATTGGAGCATGAGTGTCACCGTGGCGCAATCGGCTAGCACGTTCGGCTGTTAACCGAAAAACTAGAGGTTGGAGCCCTCCCGGGAGTGGTGTGTTGCTTTTTTGTTTGCGCTGATAGTTTGAAAATATGTTCGGATGGTGGTGAGAGTGGAGCACGACTGTCTCCGTGGACGCAATTGGCTAGCGCGATCGGCTGTTAACCAAAAGGTTGGAGTTTCGAGCCCTCCCGGGAGTGGTGTGTTGCTTTTTCTTTGCACTGATTGCTTTGGAGACATGTTCTGACGATGGTGAGATTGGAGCACGGCTGTCTCCGTGGCGCAATTTGCTAGCGCGATCGGATGTTAACCGAAAGGTTGGAGGTTCGAGCCCTCCCGGGAGTGTTGTGTTGCTTTTTTCTTTGCGCTGATAGCTTTGAAAATGTGTTCTGACGGTGGTGAGAGTGGAGCACGACTGTCACCGTGGTGCAATTGGCTAGCGCGATCGGTTGTTACCCGAAAGGTTGGAGGTTTGAGCCCACCCGGTGGTGGTGCGGCGCTTTTTTTTCTTTGGGCTGAGAGCTTTGAAGATATGTTCTGATGGCGGTGAGAGTGGAGCAGGACTGTCTCCGTGGCGCAATTGGCTAGCGCGATCGGCTGTTAACCGAAAGGTTGGAGGTTCGTGCGCTCCCGGGGACGGTGTGTCGCTTTTTTTTCTTTGCGCTGATTGCTTTGGAGAAATGTTCTGACAGTGGTGAGAGTGGAGCAGGACTGTCTCCATGACGATTTTGGATAGCGCGTTGGGCTGTTAGCCGAAAGGTTGGAGGTTCGAGCCCACCCGGTGGTGGTGGGGCGCTTTTTTTCCTTTGGGCTGATAGGTCTGAAGAAATGTTCTGACGGTGGTGAGAGTAGAGCACGACTGTCTCTGTTGCGCAATTGGCTGGGGCAATCGGCTGTTAACCGACAAATTGGAGGTTTGAGCCCTCCCGGGGAGTGGTGTGTTGCTTTTTTCTTTGCGCTGATAGCTTTGAAGATGTTTTCTGATGGTGGTGCGAGTGGAGCACGACTGTCTCCGTGGCGCAATTGGCTAGCGCGATCGGCTGTTATCCGAAAGGTTGGAGGTTCGAGCCCATCCGGTGGTGGTGTGTTGCTTTTTTGTTTGCGCTGATAGTTTGAAAATATGTTCTGATGGTGGTGAGAGTGGAGCACGACTGGCTCCGTGGCGCAATTGGCTACCACGATCGGCTGTTATCCGAAAGGTTGGAGGTTCGAGCCCATCCGGTGGTGGTGCGGCGCTTTTTTTCTTTGGGCTGATAGCTTTGATGATATGTTCTGATGGTGGTGAGAGTGGAGCAGGACTGTCTCCGTGGCGCATTTGGCTAGCGCAATCGGCTGTTAACCAAAAGGTTGGAGTTTGGAGCCCTCCCGGGAGTGGTGTGTTGCTTTTTTCTATGCGCTGATAGCTTTGGAGACATGTTCTGACGGTGGTGAGATTGGAGCACGACTGTCTCCATCGCGCAATTGGCTAGCACGTTCGGCTGTTAACCAAAAAATTGTAGGTTCGAGCCCTCCCGGGAGAGGTGTGTTGCTTTGGAGAAATGTTCTGACGGTTCTGACGGTGGTGAGATTGGAGCACGACCGTCTCCGTGGCGCAATTGGCTAGCACGTTCGGCTGTTAGCCAAAAGGTTGGAGTTTCGAGCCCTCCCGGGAGTGGTGTGTTGTTTTTTTCTTTGCTCTGATAGCTTTGGAGACATGTTCTGACGGTGGTGAGATTGGAGCACGACTGTCTCCGTGGCGCAATTTGCTAGCGCGATCGGCTGTTAACCGAAAGGATGGAGGTTCGAGCCCTCCCGGTAATGGTGTGGCGCTTTTTTTTTTCTTTGAGCTGATAGCTTTATTGATATGTTCTGATGGTGGTGAGAGTGGAGCAGGACTGTCTCGGTCGCCCAATTGGCTAGCACGTTCGGCTGTTAACCGAAATAGTGGAGGTTTGAGCCCTCCCGGGAGTGGTGTGTTGCTTTTCCTCTTTGCGCTGATAGCTGTGGAGAAATGTTCTGACGGTGGTGAGAGTGGAGCACGACTGTCTCCGTGGCGCAATTGGCTAGCGCGATCGGCTGTTATCCAAAAGGTTTGAGTTTCGAGCCCTCCCGGGAATGGTGTGCTGCTTTTTCCTTTGCGCTGATAGCTTTGGAGACATGTTCTGACGGTGGTGAGATTGGAGCACGACTATCTCCGTGGCGCGATTTGCTAGCGCGATCGGCTGTTAACCGAAAGCTTGAATGTTCGAGCCCTCCCGGGAGTGGTGTGTTGCTTTTTTCTTTGCGCTGATAGCTTTGAGGATGTGTTCTGACGGTGGTGAGAGTGGAGCACGACTGTCACCGTGGCGCAATTGGCTAGCGCGATCGGCTGTTACCCGGAAGATTGGAGGTTCGAGCCCACCCGGTGGTGGTGCGGCGCTTTTTTTTCTTTGGGCTGAGAGCTTTGAAGATATGTTCTGATGGTGGTGAGATTGGAGCAGGACTGTCTCTGTGGCGCAATTGGCTAGCGTGATCGGCTGTTAACCGAAAGGTTGGAGGTTCGAGCGCTCCCGGGAACGGTATGTCGCTTTTTTTTCTTTGCGCTGATTCCTTTGGAGAAATGTTCTGACAGTGGTGAGAGTGGAGCACGACTGTCTCCATGGCAATTTTGGATAGCGCGATGGGCTGTTAACCGAAAGGTTGGAGGTTCGAGCCCACCCGGTGGTGGTGCGGCGCTTTTTTTCCTTTGGGCTGATAGCTCTGAAGAAATGTTCTGACGGTGGTCAGAGTGGAGCACGACTGTGTCCGTGGCGCAATTGGCTAGCGCGATCGGCTGTTAACCGAAATGTTGGTGGTTCGAGCCCTCCTGGGAGTGGTGTGTTGCTTTTTTCTTTGCGCTGATAGCTTTGAAGTTGTGTTCTGATGGGGATGACAGTGGAGCACGACTGTCTCCGTGGCGCGATTGGCTAGCGCGAACGGCTGTTAACCAAAAGCTTGGAGTTTCAAGCCCTCCCGTGAGTGGTTTGTTGCTTTTTTTTGCGCTGATAGCTTTGGAGACATGTTCTGACGATGGTGAGTATGGAGCACGACTGTCTCCGTGGCGCAATTCGCTAGCGCGATCGGCTGTTAACCCAAAGTTTGGAGGTTCGAGCCCTCCCGGGAGTGGTGTGTTGCTTTTTTCTTTGCGCTGATAGCTTTGAAGATGTGTTCTGACGGTGATGAGAGTGGAGCACGACTGTCACCGTGGGGCAATTGGCTAGCGCGATCGGCTGTTACCCGAAAGGTTGGAGGTTCGAGCGCTCCCGGGGACGGTGTGTTGCTTTTTTTTCTTTGCGCTGATTGCTTTGGAGAAATGTTCTGACAGTGGTAAGAGTGGAGCACGACTGTCTCCATGGCAATTTTGGATAGCGCGAAGGGCTGTTAACCGAAATGTTGGATGTTCGAGCCCACCCGGTGGTGGTGGGGCGCTATTTTTCCTTTGGGCTGATAGATCTGAAGAAATGTTCTGACGGTGGTGAGAGTGGAGCACGACTGTCTCGGTCGCCCAATTGGCTAGCACGTTCGGCTGTTAACCGAAAAATTGGAGGTTTGAGCCCTCCCGGGAGTGGTGTGTTGCTTTTTCTCTTTGCGCTGATAGTTTGGAGACATGTTCTGACGGTGGTGAGAGTGGAGCACGGCTGTCTCCGTTGCGCAATTGGCTAGCGCGATCGGCTGTTAACCGAAAGGTTGGAGTTTCGAGCACTCCCGGGAGTGGTGTGTTGTTTTTTGTTTGCGCTGATAGTTTGAAAATATGTTCTGATGGTGGTGAGAGTGGAGCACGACTGGCTCCGTGGCGCAATCGGCTAGCGCGATGGGCTGTTAACCGAAAGTTTGGAGGTTCGAGCCCACGCGGTGGGTGTGCGGCGCTTTATTTTTTTGGGCCGATAGCTCTGAAGAAATGTTCTGACGATGGTCAGAGTGGAGCACGACTGTGTCCGTGGCGCAATTGGCTAGCGCGAGCGGCTGTTAACCGAAAGGTTGGAGGTTCGAGCCCTCCCGGGGAGTGGTGTGTTGCTTTTTTCTTTGCGGTGATAGCTTTGAAGATGTTTTCTGATGGTGGTGCTAGTGGAGCACGACTGTCTTCGTGGCGCAATTGCCTAGCGCAATCAGCTGTTAACTGAAAGGCTGGAGGTTCGAGCTCTCTCGGGGATTGTGTGTCGCTTTTTTTTCTTTGCGCTGATAGCTTTGGAGAAATGTTCTGACGGTGGTGAAAGTGGAGCACGACTGTCTCCGTGGCGCAATGGGCTAGCGCGATCGGCTGTTAACCGAAAGGTTGGAGGTTGGAGCCCACCCGGTAATGGTGTGGCGCTTTTTTTTCTTTGAGCTGATAGCTTTAATGATATGTTCTGATGGTGGTGAGAGTGGAGCAGGACTATCTCCATGACGCGATTTGCTAGCGCGATCGGCTGTTAACCGAAAGGTTGAATGTTCGAGCCCTCCCGGGAGTGGTGTGTTGCTTTTTTCTTTGCGCTGATAGCTTTGAGGATGTGTTCTGACGGTGGTGAGAGTGGAGCACGACTGTCACCGTGGCGCAATTGGCTAGCGCGATCGGCTGTTACCCGGAAGATAGGAGGTTCGAGCCCACCCGGTGGTGGTGCGGCGCTTTTTTTCTTTGGGCTGATAGCTTTGATGATATGTTCTGATGGTGGTGAGAGTGGAGCAGGACTGTCTCCGTGGCGCATTTGGCTAGCGCAATCGGCTGTTAACCAAAAGGTTGGAGTTTGGAGCCCTCCCGGGAGTGGTGTGTTGCTTTTTTCTATGCGCTGATAGCTTTGGAGACATGTTCTGACGGTGGTGAGATTGGAGCACGACTGTCTCCGTCGCGCAATTGGCTAGCACGTTCGGCTGTTAACCAAAAAATTGGAGGTTCGAGCCCTCCCGGGAGTGGTGTGTTGCTTTTTTCTTTGCGCTGATAGCTTTGGAGAAATGTTCTAACGGTTCTGACGGTGGTGAGATTGGAGCACGACCGTCTCCGTGGCGCAATAGGCTAGCACGTTTGGCTGTTAACCGAAAAATTGGAGTTTTGAGCCCTCCCGGGAGTGGTGTGTCGCTTTTTTCTTTGCGCTGATAGCTTTGAATAAATGTTCTGACGGAGGTGAGAGTGGAGCACGACTGTCTCCGTGGCGCAATTGGCTAGCGCGATCGGCTGTTAGCCAAAAGGTTGGAGTTTCGAGCCCTCCCGGGAGTGGTGTGTTGTTTTTTTCTTTGCTCTGATAGCTTTGGAGACATGTTCTGACGGTGGTGAGATTGGAGCACGACTGTCTCCGTGGCGCAATTTGCTAGCGCGATCGGCTGTTAACCGAAAGGTTGGAGGTTCGAGCCCTCCCGGGAGTGGTGTGTTGCTTTTTTCTTTGCGCCGATAGCTTTGAGGATGTGTTCTGATGGTGGTGAGAGTGAAGCACGACGGTCTCCGTGGACGCAATTGGCTAGTGCGATCGGCTGTTAACCGAAAGATAGGAGGTTCGAGCCCTCCCGGGAGTGGTGTGTTGCTTTTTTCTTTGCGCTGATAGCTTTGGAGACATGTTCTGACGGTGGTGAGAGTGGAGCAGGACTGGCTCCGTGGCGCAATTGCCTAGCGCAATCAGCTGTTAACTGAAAGGCTGGAGGTTCGAGCTCTCCCGGGGATTGTGTGTCGCTTTTTTTTCTTTGCGCTGATAGCTTTGGAGAAATGTTCTAACGGTGGTGAAAGTGGAGCACGACTGTCTCCGTGGCGCAATGGGCTAGCGCGATCGGCTGTTAACCCAAAGTTTGGAGGTTCGAGCCCTCCCGGGAGTGGTGTGTTGCTTTTTTCTTTGCGCTGATAGCTTTGGAGACATGTTCTGACGGTGGTGAGAGTGGAGCAGGACTGGCTCCGTGGCGCAATTGCCTAGCGCAATCAGCTGTTAACTGAAAGGCTGGAGGTTCGAGCGCTCCCGGGGATTGTGTGTCGCTTTTTTTTCTTTGCGCTGATAGCTTTGAATAAATGTTCTGACGGAGGTGAGAGTGGAGCACGACTGTCTCCGTGGCGCAATTGGCTAGCGCGATCGGCTGTTAGCCAAAAGGTTGGAGTTTCGAGCCCTCCCGGGAGTGGTGTGTTGTTTTTTTCTTTGCTCTGATAGCTTTGGAGACATGTTCTGACGGTGGTGAGATTGGAGCACGACTGTCTCCATGGCAATTTTGGATAGCGCGATGGGCTGTTAACCGAAAGGTTGGAGGTTATAGCCCACCCGGTGGTGGTGGGGCGCTTTTTTTCTTTGGGCTGATAGGTCTGAAGAAATGTTCTGACGGTGGTGAGAGTGGAGCACGACTGTCTCGGTCGCCCAATTGGCTAGCACGTTCGGCTGTTAACCGAAAAATTGGAGGTTTGAGCCCTCCCGGGAGTGGTGTGTTGCTTTTTCTCTTTGCGCTGATAGCTTTGGAGACATGTTCTGACGGTGGTGAGAGTGGAGCACGACTGTCTCCGTTGCGCAATTGGCTAGCGCGATCGGCTGTTAACCGAAAGGTTGGAGGTTCGAGCCCATCCGGTGGTGGTGTGTTGCTTTTTTGTTTGCGCTGATAGTTTGAAAATATGTTCTGATGGTGGTGAGAGTGGAGCACGACTGGCTCCGTGGCGCAATCGGCTAGCGCGATGGGCTGTTAACCGAAAGTTTGGAGGTTCGAGCCCACGCGGTGGGTGTGCGGCGCTTTATTTTTTTGGGCTGATAGCTCTGAAGAAATGTTCTGACGATGGTCAGAGTGGAGCACGACTGTGTCCGTGGCGCAATTGGCTAGCGCGAGCGGCTGTTAACCGAAAGGTTGGAGGTTCGAGCCCTCCCGGGGAGTGGTGTGTTGCTTTTTTCTTTGCGGTGATAGCTTTGAAGATGTTTTCTGATGGTGGTGCTAGTGGAGCACGACTGTCTTCGTGGCGCAATTGGCTAACGCGATCGGCTGTTATCCGAAAGGTTGGAGGTTCGAGCCCTTCCGGTGGTGGTGCGGCGCTTTTTTTCTTTGGGCTGATAGCTTTGATGATATGTTCTGATGGTGGTGAGAGTGGAGCAGGACTGTCTCCGTGGCGCATTTGGCTAGCGCAATCGGCTGTTAACCAAATGGTTGGAGTTTGGAGCCCTCCCGGGAGTGGTGTGTTGCTTTTTTCTATGCGCTGATAGCTTTGGAGACATGTTCTGACGGTGGTGAGATTGGAGCACGACTGTCTCCGTCGCGCAATTGGCTAGCACGTTCGGCTGTTAACCAAAAAATTGGAGGTTCGAGCCCTCCCGGGAGTGGTGTGTTGCTTTTTTCTTTGCGCTGATAGCTTTGGAGAAATGTTCTAACGGTTCTGACGGTGGTGAGATTGGAGCACGACCGTCTCCGTGGCGCAATTGGCTAGCACGTTTGGCTGTTAACCGAAAAATTGGAGTTTTGAGCCCTCCCGGGAGTGGTGTGTCGCTTTTTTCTTTGCGCTGATAGCTTTGAATAAATGTTCTGACGGAGGTGAGAGTGGAGCACGACTGTCTCCGTGGCGCAATTGGCTAGCGCGATCGGCTGTTAGCCAAAAGGTTGGAGTTTCGAGCCCTCCCGGGAGTGGTGTGTTGTTTTTTTCTTTGCTCTGATAGCTTTGGAGACATGTTCTGACGGTGGTGAGATTGGAGCACGACTGTCTCCGTGGCGCAATTTGCTAGCGCGATCGGCTGTTAACCGAAAGGTTGGAGGTTCGAGCCCTCCCGGGAGTGGTGTGTTGCTTTTTTCTTTGCGCCGATAGCTTTGAGGATGTGTTCTGATGGTGGTGAGAGTGAAGCACGACGGTCTCCGTGGACGCAATTGGCTAGTGCGATCGGCTGTTAACCGAAAGATTGGAGGTTCGAGCCCTCCCGGGAGTGGTGTGTTGCTTTTTTCTTTGCGCTGATAGCTTTGGAGACATGTTCTGACGGTGGTGAGAGTGGAGCAGGACTGGCTCCGTGGCGCAATTGCCTAGCGCAATCAGCTGTTAACTGAAAGGCTGGAGGTTCGAGCTCTCCCGGGGATTGTGTGTCGCTTTTTTTTCTTTGCGCTGATAGCTTTGGAGAAATGTTCTGACGGTGGTGAAAGTGGAGCACGACTGTCTCCGTGGCGCAATGGGCTAGCGCGATCGGCTGTTAACCGAAAGGTTGGAGGTTGGAGCCCACCCGGTAATGGTGTGGCGCTTTTTTTTTCTTTGAGCTGATAGCTTTAATGATATGTTCTGATGGTGGTGAGAGTGGAGCAGGACTATCTCCGTGGCGCGATTTGCTAGCGCGATCGGCTGTTAACCGAAAGGTTGAATGTTCGAGCCCTCCCGGGAGTGGTGTGTTGCTTTTTTCTTTGCGCTGATAGCTTTGAGGATGTGTTCTGACGGTGGTGAGAGTGGAGCACGACTGTCACCGTGGCGCAATTGGCTAGCGCGATCGGCTGTTACCCGGAAGATAGGAGGTTCGAGCCCACCCGGTGGTGGTGCGGCACTTTTTTTCTTTGGGCTGATAGCTTTGATGATATGTTCTGATGGTGGTGAGAGTGGAGCAGGACTGTCTCCGTGGCGCATTTGGCTCGCGCAATCGGCTGTTAACCAAAAGGTTGGAGTTTGGAGCACTCCAGGGAGTGGTGTGTTGCTTTTTTCTATGCGCTGATAGCTTTGGAGACATGTTCTGACGGTGGTGAGATTGGAGCACGACTGTCTCCGTCGCGCAATTGGCTAGCACGTTCGGCTGTTAACCAAAAAATTGGAGGTTCGAGCCCTCCCGGGAGTGGTGTGTTGCTTTTTTCTTTGCGCTGATAGCTTTGGAGAAATGTTCTAACGGTTCTGACGGTGGTGAGATTGGAGCACGACCGTCTCCGTGGCGCAATTGGCTAGCACGTTTGGCTGTTAACCGAAAAATTGGAGTTTTGAGCCCTCCCGGTAGTGGTGTGTCGCTTTTTTCTTTGCGCTGATAGCTTTGAATAAATGTTCTGACGGAGGTGAGAGTGGAGCACGACTGTCTCCGTGGCGCAATTGGCTAGCGCGATCGGCTGTTAGCCAAAAGGTTGGAGTTTCGAGCCCTCCCTGGAGTGGTGTGTTGTTTTTTTCTTTGCGCTGATAGCTTTGGAGACATGTTCTGACGGTGGTGAGATTGGAGCACGACTGTCTCCGTGGCGCAATTTGCTAGCGCGATCGGCTGTTAACCAAAAGGTTGGAGGTTCGAGCCCTCCCGGGAGTGGTGTGTTGCTTTTTTTTTGCGCCGATAGCTTTGAGGATGTGTTTTGATGGTGGTGAGAGCGAAGCACGACGGTCTCCGTGGACGCAATTGGCTAGTGCGATCGGCTGTTAACCGAAATATTGGAGGTTCGAGCCCTCCCGGGAGTGGTGTGTTGCTTTTTTCTTTGCTCTGATAGCTTTGGAGACATGTTCTGACGGTGGTGAGAGTGGAGCAGGACTGGCTCCGTGGCGCAATTGCCTAGCGCAATCAGCTGTTAACTGAAAGGCTGGAGGTTCGAGCGCTCCCGGGGATTGTGTGTCGCTTTTTTTTCTTTGCGCTGATAGCTTTGGCGAAATGTTCTGACGGTGGTGAAAGTGGAGCACGACTGTCTCCGTGGCGCAATTGGCTAGCGCGATCGGCTGTTAACCGAAAGGTTGGAGGTTGGAGCCCACCCGGTAATGGTGTGGCGCTTTTTTTTTCTTTGAGCTGATTGCTTTAATGATATGTTCTGATGGTGGTGAGAGTGGAGCAGGACTATCTCCGTGGCGCGATTTGCTAGCGCGATCGGCTGTTAACCGAAAGGTTGAATGTTCGAGCCCTCCCGGGAGTGATGTGTTGCTTTTTTCTTTGCGCTGATAGCTTTGAGGATGTGTTCTGACGGTGGTGAGAGTGGAGCACGACTGTCACCGTGGCGCAATTGGCTAGCGCGATCGGCTGTTACCCGGAAGATAGGAGGTTCGAGCCCACCCGGTGGTGGTGCGGCGCTTTTTTTCTTTGGGCTGAGAGCTTTGAAGATATGTTCTGAAGGTGGTGAGAGTGGAGCAGGACTGTCTTTGTGGCGCAATTGGCTAGCGTGATCGGCTGTTAACCGAAAGGTTGGAGGTTCGAGCGCTCCCGGGAACGGTGTGTCGCTTTTTTTTCTTTGCGCTGATTCCATTGGAGAAATGTTCTGACAGTGGTGAGAGTGGAGCACGACTGTCTCCATGGCAATTTTGGATAGCGCGATGGGCTGTTAACCGAAAGGTTGGAGGTTCGAGCCCACCCGGTGGTGGTGGGGCGCTTTTTTTCCTTTGGGCTGATAGGTCTGAAGAAATGTTCTGACGGTGGTGAGAGTGGAGCACGACTCTCTCCGTTGCGCAGTTGGCTGGCGCAATCGGCTGTTAACCGAAAAACTAGAGGTAGGAGCCCTCCCGGGACTGGTGTGTTGCTTTTTTGTTTGCGCTGATAGTTTGAAAATATGTTCTGATGGTGGTGAGAGGGGAGCACGACTGGCTCCGTGGCGCAATTCGCTAGCGCGATCGGCTGTTAACCCAAAGTTTGGAGGTTCGAGCCCTCCCGGGAGTGGTGTGTTGCTTTTTTCTTTGCGCTGATAGCTTTGGAGACATGTTCTGACTGTGGTGAGAGTGAAGCACGACTGTCTCCGTGGCGCAATCGGCTAGCGCGATCGGCTATTAACCGAAAGGTTGAAGGATCGAGCCCTCCCGGGAGTGGTGTGTTGCTTTTTTCTTTGCGCTGATAGCTTTGAAGATGTGTTCTGACGGTGATGAGAGTGGAGCACGACTGTCACCGTGGCGCAATTGGCTAGCGCGATCGGCTGTTACCCGAAAGGTTGGAGGTCGAGCACTCCCGGGGACGGTGTGTCGCTTTTTTTTCTTTGCGCTGATTGCTTTGGAGAAATGTTCTGACAGTGGTAAGAGTGGAGCACGACTGTCTCCATGGCAATTTTGGATAGCGCGATGGGCTGTTAACCGAAAGGTTGGAGGTTATAGCCCACCCGGTGGTGGTGGGGCGCTTTTTTTCTTTGGGCTGATAGGTCTGAAGAAATGTTCTGACGGTGGTGAGAGTGGAGCACGACTGTCTCGGTCGCCCAATTGGCTAGCACGTTCGGCTGTTAACCGAAAAATTTGAGGTTTGAGCCCTCCCGGGAGTGGTGTGTTGCTTTTTCTCTTTGCGCTGATAGCTGTGGAGAAATGTTCTGACGGTGGTGAGAGTGAAGCACGACTGTCTCCGTGGACGCAATTGGCTAGCGCGATCGGCTGTTAACCCAAAGTTTGGAGCTTCGAGCCCTCCCGGGAGTGGCGTGTTGCTTTTTTCTTTGCGCTGATAGCTTTGGAGACATGTTCTGACGGTGGTGAGAGTGGAGCACGACTGTCTCCGTAGCGCAATTGGCTAGCGCGATCGGCTGTTAACCGAAAGGTTGGAGGTTCGAGCCCACCCGGTAATGGTGCGGTGCTTTTTTTTTCTTTGGGCTGATAGCTTTGGAGAAATGTTCTGACGGTGGTGAAAGTGGAGCACGACTGTCTCCGTGGCGCAATGGGCTAGCGCGATCGGCTGTTAACCGAAAGGTTGGAGGTTGGAGCCCACCCGGTAATGGTGTGGCGCTTTTTTTTTCTTTGAGCTGATAGCTTTAATGATATGTTCTGATGGTGGTGAGAGTGGAGCAGGACTATCTCCGTGGCGCGATTTGCTAGCGCGATCGGCTGTTAACCGAAAGGTTGAATGTTCGAGCCCTCCCGGGAGTGGTGTGTTGCTTTTTTCTTTGCGCTGATAGCTTTGAGGATGTGTTCTGACGGTGGTGAGAGTGGAGCACGACTGTCACCGTGGCGCAATTGGCTAGCGCGATCGGCTGTTACCCGGAAGATAGGAGGTTCGAGCCAACCCGGTGGTGGTGCGGCACTTTTTTTCTTTGGGCTGATAGCTTTGATGATATGTTCTGATGGTGGTGAGAGTGGAGCAGGACTGTCTCCGTGGCGCATTTGGCTCGCGCAATCGGCTGTTAACCAAAAGGTTGGAGTTTGGAGCACTCCAGGGAGTGGTGTGTTGCTTTTTTCTATGCGCTGATAGCTTTGGAGACATGTTCTGACGGTGGTGAGATTGGAGCACGACTGTCTCCGTCGCGCAATTGGCTAGCACGTTCGGCTGTTAACCAAAAAATTGGAGGTTCGAGCCCTCCCGGGAGTGGTGTGTTGCTTTTTTCTTTGCGCTGATAGCTTTGGAGAAATGTTCTAACGGTTCTGACGGTGGTGAGATTGGAGCACGACCGTCTCCGTGGCGCAATTGGCTAGCACGTTTGGCTGTTAACCGAAAAATTGGAGTTTTGAGCCCTCCCGGTAGTGGTGTGTCGCTTTTTTCTTTGCGCTGATAGCTTTGAATAAATGTTCTGACGGAGGTGAGAGTGGAGCACGACTGTCTCCGTGGCGCAATTGGCTAGCGCGATCGGCTGTTAGCCAAAAGGTTGGAGTTTCGAGCCCTCCCTGGAGTGGTGTGTTGTTTTTTTCTTTGCGCTGATAGCTTTGGAGACATGTTCTGACGGTGGTGAGATTGGAGCACGACTGTCTCCGTGGCGCAATTTGCTAGCGCGATCGGCTGTTAACCAAAAGGTTGGAGGTTCGAGCCCTCCCGGGAGTGGTGTGTTGCTTTTTTTTTGCGCCGATAGCTTTGAGGATGTGTTTTGATGGTGGTGAGAGCGAAGCACGACGGTCTCCGTGGACGCAATTGGCTAGTGCGATCGGCTGTTAACCGAAATATTGGAGGTTCGAGCCCTCCCGGGAGTGGTGTGTTGCTTTTTTCTTTGCTCTGATAGCTTTGGAGACATGTTCTGACGGTGGTGAGAGTGGAGCAGGACTGGCTCCGTGGCGCAATTGCCTAGCGCAATCAGCTGTTAACTGAAAGGCTGGAGGTTCGAGCGCTCCCGGGGATTGTGTGTCGCTTTTTTTTCTTTGCGCTGATAGCTTTGGCGAAATGTTCTGACGGTGGTGAAAGTGGAGCACGACTGTCTCCGTGGCGCAATTGGCTAGCGCGATCGGCTGTTAACCGAAAGGTTGGAGGTTGGAGCCCACCCGGTAATGGTGTGGCGCTTTTTTTTTCTTTGAGCTGATTGCTTTAATGATATGTTCTGATGGTGGTGAGAGTGGAGCAGGACTATCTCCGTGGCGCGATTTGCTAGCGCGATCGGCTGTTAACCGAAAGGTTGAATGTTCGAGCCCTCCCGGGAGTGATGTGTTGCTTTTTTCTTTGCGCTGATAGCTTTGAGGATGTGTTCTGACGGTGGTGAGAGTGGAGCACGACTGTCACCGTGGCGCAATTGGCTAGCGCGATCGGCTGTTACCCGGAAGATAGGAGGTTCGAGCCCACCCGGTGGTGGTGCGGCGCTTTTTTTCTTTGGGCTGAGAGCTTTGAAGATATGTTCTGAAGGTGGTGAGAGTGGAGCAGGACTGTCTTTGTGGCGCAATTGGCTAGCGTGATCGGCTGTTAACCGAAAGGTTGGAGGTTCGAGCGCTCCCGGGAACGGTGTGTCGCTTTTTTTTCTTTGCGCTGATTCCATTGGAGAAATGTTCTGACAGTGGTGAGAGTGGAGCACGACTGTCTCCATGGCAATTTTGGATAGCGCGATGGGCTGTTAACCGAAAGGTTGGAGGTTCGAGCCCACCCGGTGGTGGTGGGGCGCTTTTTTTCCTTTGGGCTGATAGGTCTGAAGAAATGTTCTGACGGTGGTGAGAGTGGAGCACGACTCTCTCCGTTGCGCAGTTGGCTGGCGCAATCGGCTGTTAACCGAAAAACTAGAGGTAGGAGCCCTCCCGGGACTGGTGTGTTGCTTTTTTGTTTGCGCTGATAGTTTGAAAATATGTTCTGATGGTGGTGAGAGGGGAGCACGACTGGCTCCGTGGCGCAATTCGCTAGCGCGATCGGCTGTTAACCCAAAGTTTGGAGGTTCGAGCCCTCCCGGGAGTGGTGTGTTGCTTTTTTCTTTGCGCTGATAGCTTTGGAGACATGTTCTGACTGTGGTGAGAGTGAAGCACGACTGTCTCCGTGGCGCAATCGGCTAGCGCGATCGGCTATTAACCGAAAGGTTGAAGGATCGAGCCCTCCCGGGAGTGGTGTGTTGCTTTTTTCTTTGCGCTGATAGCTTTGAAGATGTGTTCTGACGGTGATGAGAGTGGAGCACGACTGTCACCGTGGCGCAATTGGCTAGCGCGATCGGCTGTTACCCGAAAGGTTGGAGGTCGAGCACTCCCGGGGATGGTGTGTCGCTTTTTTTTCTTTGCGCTGATTGCTTTGGAGAAATGTTCTGACAGTGGTAAGAGTGGAGCACGACTGTCTCCATGGCAATTTCGGATAGCGCGATGGGCTGTTAACCGAAAGGTTGGAGGTTATAGCCCACCCGGTGGTGGTGGGGCGCTTTTTTTCTTTGGGCTGATAGGTCTGAAGAAATGTTCTGACGGTGGTGAGAGTGGAGCACGACTGTCTCGGTCGCCCAATTGGCTAGCACGTTCGGCTGTTAACCGAAAAATTTGAGGTTTGAGCCCTCCCGGGAGTGGTGTGTTGCTTTTTCTCTTTGCGCTGATAGCTGTGGAGAAATGTTCTGACGGTGGTGAGAGTGAAGCACGACTGTCTCCGTGGACGCAATTGGCTAGCGCGATCGGCTGTTAACCCAAAGTTTGGAGCTTCGAGCCCTCCCGGGAGTGGCGTGTTGCTTTTTTCTTTGCGCTGATAGCTTTGGAGACATGTTCTGACGGTGGTGAGAGTGGAGCAGGACTGGCTCCGTGGCGCAATTGCCTAGCGCAATCAGCTGTTAACTGAAAGGCTGGAGGTTCGAGCTCTCCCGGGGATTGTGTGTCGCTTTTTTTTCTTTGCGCTGATAGCTTTGGAGAAATGTTCTGACGGTGGTGAAAGTGGAGCACGACTGTCTCCGTGGCGCAATGGGCTAGCGCGATCGGCTGTTAACCGAAAGGTTGGAGGTTGGAGCCCACCCGGTAATGGTGTGGCGCTTTTTTTTTCTTTGAGCTGATAGCTTTAATGATATGTTCTGATGGTGGTGAGAGTGGAGCAGGACTATCTCCGTGGCGCGATTTGCTAGCGCGATCGGCTGTTAACCGAAAGGTTGAATGTTCGAGCCCTCCCGGGAGTGGTGTGTTGCTTTTTTCTTTGCGCTGATAGCTTTGAGGATGTGTTCTGACGGTGGTGAGAGTGGAGCACGACTGTCACCGTGGCGCAATTGGCTAGCGCGATCGGCTGTTACCCGGAAGATAGGAGGTTCGAGCCCACCCGGTGGTGGTGCGGCACTTTTTTTGTTTGGGCTGATAGCTTTGATGATATGTTCTGATGGTGGTGAGAGTGGAGCAGGACTGTCTCCGTGGCGCATTTGGCTCGCGCAATCGGCTGTTAACCAAAAGGTTGGAGTTTGGAGCACTCCAGGGAGTGGTGTGTTGCTTTTTTCTATGCGCTGATAGCTTTGGAGACATGTTCTGACGGTGGTGAGATTGGAGCACGACTGTCTCCGTCGCGCAATTGGCTAGCACGTTCGGCTGTTAACCAAAAAATTGGAGGTTCGAGCCCTCCCGGGAGTGGTGTGTTGCTTTTTTCTTTGCGCTGATAGCTTTGGAGAAATGTTCTAACGGTTCTGACGGTGGTGAGATTGGAGCACGACCGTCTCCGTGGCGCAATTGGCTAGCACGTTTGGCTGTTAACCGAAAAATTGGAGTTTTGAGCCCTCCCGGTAGTGGTGTGTCGCTTTTTTCTTTGCGCTGATAGCTTTGAATAAATGTTCTGACGGAGGTGAGAGTGGAGCACGACTGTCTCCGTGGCGCAATTGGCTAGCGCGATCGGCTGTTAGCCAAAAGGTTGGAGTTTCGAGCCCTCCCTGGAGTGGTGTGTTGTTTTTTTCTTTGCGCTGATAGCTTTGGAGACATGTTCTGACGGTGGTGAGATTGGAGCACGACTGTCTCCGTGGCGCAATTTGCTAGCGCGATCGGCTGTTAACCAAAAGGTTGGAGGTTCGAGCCCTCCCGGGAGTGGTGTGTTGCTTTTTTTTTGCGCCGATAGCTTTGAGGATGTGTTTTGATGGTGGTGAGAGCGAAGCACGACGGTCTCCGTGGACGCAATTGGCTAGTGCGATCGGCTGTTAACCGAAATATTGGAGGTTCGAGCCCTCCCGGGAGTGGTGTGTTGCTTTTTTCTTTGCTCTGATAGCTTTGGAGACATGTTCTGACGGTGGTGAGAGTGGAGCAGGACTGGCTCCGTGGCGCAATTGCCTAGCGCAATCAGCTGTTAACTGAAAGGCTGGAGGTTCGAGCGCTCCCGGGGATTGTGTGTCGCTTTTTTTTCTTTGCGCTGATAGCTTTGGCGAAATGTTCTGACGGTGGTGAAAGTGGAGCACGACTGTCTCCGTGGCGCAATTGGCTAGCGCGATCGGCTGTTAACCGAAAGGTTGGAGGTTGGAGCCCACCCGGTAATGGTGTGGCGCTTTTTTTTTCTTTGAGCTGATTGCTTTAATGATATGTTCTGATGGTGGTGAGAGTGGAGCAGGACTATCTCCGTGGCGCGATTTGCTAGCGCGATCGGCTGTTAACCGAAAGGTTGAATGTTCGAGCCCTCCCGGGAGTGATGTGTTGCTTTTTTCTTTGCGCTGATAGCTTTGAGGATGTGTTCTGACGGTGGTGAGAGTGGAGCACGACTGTCACCGTGGCGCAATTGGCTAGCGCGATCGGCTGTTACCCGGAAGATAGGAGGTTCGAGCCCACCCGGTGGTGGTGCGGCGCTTTTTTTCTTTGGGCTGAGAGCTTTGAAGATATGTTCTGAAGGTGGTGAGAGTGGAGCAGGACTGTCTTTGTGGCGCAATTGGCTAGCGTGATCGGCTGTTAACCGAAAGGTTGGAGGTTCGAGCGCTCCCGGGAACGGTGTGTCGCTTTTTTTTCTTTGCGCTGATTCCATTGGAGAAATGTTCTGACAGTGGTGAGAGTGGAGCACGACTGTCTCCATGGCAATTTTGGATAGCGCGATGGGCTGTTAACCGAAAGGTTGGAGGTTCGAGCCCACCCGGTGGTGGTGGGGCGCTTTTTTTCCTTTGGGCTGATAGGTCTGAAGAAATGTTCTGACGGTGGTGAGAGTGGAGCACGACTCTCTCCGTTGCGCAGTTGGCTGGCGCAATCGGCTGTTAACCGAAAAACTAGAGGTAGGAGCCCTCCCGGGACTGGTGTGTTGCTTTTTTGTTTGCGCTGATAGTTTGAAAATATGTTCTGATGGTGGTGAGAGGGGAGCACGACTGGCTCCGTGGCGCAATTCGCTAGCGCGATCGGCTGTTAACCCAAAGTTTGGAGGTTCGAGCCCTCCCGGGAGTGGTGTGTTGCTTTTTTCTTTGCGCTGATAGCTTTGGAGACATGTTCTGACTGTGGTGAGAGTGAAGCACGACTGTCTCCGTGGCGCAATCGGCTAGCGCGATCGGCTATTAACCGAAAGGTTGAAGGATCGAGCCCTCCCGGGAGTGGTGTGTTGCTTTTTTCTTTGCGCTGATAGCTTTGAAGATGTGTTCTGACGGTGATGAGAGTGGAGCACGACTGTCACCGTGGCGCAATTGGCTAGCGCGATCGGCTGTTACCCGAAAGGTTGGAGGTCGAGCACTCCCGGGGACGGTGTGTCGCTTTTTTTTCTTTGCGCTGATTGCTTTGGAGAAATGTTCTGACAGTGGTAAGAGTGGAGCACGACTGTCTCCATGGCAATTTTGGATAGCGCGATGGGCTGTTAACCGAAAGGTTGGAGGTTATAGCCCACCCGGTGGTGGTGGGGCGCTTTTTTTCTTTGGGCTGATAGGTCTGAAGAAATGTTCTGACGGTGGTGAGAGTGGAGCACGACTGTCTCGGTCGCCCAATTGGCTAGCACGTTCGGCTGTTAACCGAAAAATTTGAGGTTTGAGCCCTCCCGGGAGTGGTGTGTTGCTTTTTCTCTTTGCGCTGATAGCTGTGGAGAAATGTTCTGACGGTGGTGAGAGTGAAGCACGACTGTCTCCGTGGACGCAATTGGCTAGCGCGATCGGCTGTTAACCCAAAGTTTGGAGCTTCGAGCCCTCCCGGGAGTGGCGTGTTGCTTTTTTCTTTGCGCTGATAGCTTTGGAGACATGTTCTGACGGTGGTGAGAGTGGAGCACGACTGTCTCCGTAGCGCAATTGGCTAGCGCGATCGGCTGTTAACCGAAAGGTTGGAGGTTCGAGCCCACCCGGTAATGGTGCGGTGCTTTTTTTTTCTTTGGGCTGATAGCTTTGATGATAATTTCTGATGGTGGTGAGAGTGGAGCAGGACTGTCTCGGTCGCCCAATTGGCTAGCACGTTCGGCTGTTAACCGAAAAATTGGAGGTTTGAGCCCTCCCGGGAGTGATGTGTTGCTTTTTCTCTTTGCGCTGATAGCTGTGGAGAAATGTTCTGACGGTGGTGAGAGTGAAGCACGACTGTCTCCGTGGACGCAATTGGCTAGCGCGATCGGCTGTTAACCAAAAGGTTGGAGTTTCGAGCCCTCCCGGGAGTGGTGTGTTGCTTTTTTCTTTGCGCTGATAGCCTTGAAGATGTGTTCTGACGGTGGTGAGAGTGGAGCACGACTGTCACCGTTGCGCAATTGGCTAGCGCGATCGGCTGTTACCCGAAAAGTTGGATGTTTGAGCCCACCCGGTGGTGGTGCGGCGCTTTTTTTTCTTTGGGCTGAGAGCTTTGAAGATATGTTCTGATGGTGGTGAGAGTGGAGCAGGACTGTCTCTGTGGCGCAATTGGCTAGCGCGATCGGCTGTTAACCGAAAGGTTGGAGGTTCGTGCGCTCCCGGGGTCGGTGTGTCGCGTTTTTTTTCTTTGCGCTGATTGCTTTGGAGAAATGTTCTGACAGTGGTGAGAGTGGAGCACGACTGTCTCCATGGCAATTTTGGATAGCGCGATGGGCTGTTAACTGAAAGGTTGGAGGTTCGAGCCCACCCGGTGCTGGTGGGGCGCTTTTTTTCCTTTGGGCTGATAGGTCTGAAGAAATGTTCTGATGGTGGTGAGAGTAGAGCACGACTGTCTCCGTTGCGCAATTGGCTGGGGCAATCGGCTGTTAACCGAAAATTTGGAGGTTTGAGCCCTCCCGGGAGTGGTGTGTTGCTTTTTTCTTTGCGCTGATAGCTTTGTAGACATGTTCTGACGGTGGTGAGATTGGAGCATGACTGTCTCCGTGGCGCAATCGGCTAGCACGTTCGGCTGTTAACCGAAAAACTAGAGGTAGGAGCCCTCCCGGAAGTGGTGTGTTGCTTTTTTGTTTGCGCTGATAGTTTGAAAATATGTTCTGATGGTGGTGAGAGGGGAGCACGACTGTCACCGTGGCGCAATTGGCTAGCGCGATGGGCTGTGAACCGAAAGTTTGGAGGTTCGAGCCCACGCGGTGGTGGTGTGGCGCTTTTTTTCCTTTGGGATGATAGCTCTGAAGAAATGTTCTGACGGTGGTCAGAGTGGAGCACGACTGTGTCCGTGGCGCAATTGGCTAGCGCGATCGGCTGTTAACCGAAATGTTGGAGGTTCGAGCCCTCCTGGGAGTGGTGTGTTGCTTTTTTCTTTGCGCTGATAGCTTTGGAGACATGTTCTGACGATGGTGAGTATGGAGCACGACTGTCTCCGTGGCGCAATTGGCTAGCGCGATCGGCTGTTAACCGAAAGGTTGGAGGTTCGAGCCCTCCCGGGAGTGGTGTGTTGCTTTTTTCTTTGCGCCGATAGCTTTGAGGATGTGTTCTGATGGTGGTGAGAGTGAAGCACGACGGTCTCCGTGGACGCAATTGGCTAGTGCGATCGGCTGTTAACCGAAAGATTGGAAGTTCGAGCCCTCCCGGGAGTGGTGTGTTGCTTTTTTCTTTGCGCTGATAGCTTTGGAGACATGTTCTGACGGTGGTGAGAGTGGAGCAGGACTGGCTCCGTGGCGCAATTGCCTAGCGCAATCAGCTGTTAACTGAAAGGCTGGAGGTTCGAGCGCTCCCGGGGATTGTGTGTCGCTTTTTTTTCTTTGCGCTGATAGCTTTGGAGAAATGTTCTGACGGTGGTGAAAGTGGAGCACGACTGTCTCCGTGGCGCAATTGGCTAGCGCGATCGGCTGTTAACCGAAAGGTTGGAGGTTGGAGCCCACCCGGTAATGGTGTGGCGCTTTTTTTTTCTTTGAGCTGATAGCTTTAATGATATGTTCTGATGGTGGTGAGAGTGGAGCAGGACTATCTCCGTGGCGCGATTTGCTAGCGCGATCGGCTGTTAACCGAAAGGTTGAATGTTCGAGCCCTCCCGGGAGTGGTGTGTTGCTTTTTTCTTTGCGCTGATAGCTTTGAGGATGTGTTCTGACGGTGGTGAGAGTGGAGCACGACTGTCACCGTGGCGCAATTGGCTAGCGCGATCGGCTGTTACCCGGAAGATAGGAGGTTCGAGCCCACCCGTTGGTGGTGCGGCGCTTTTTTTCTTTGGGCTGAGAGCTTTGAAGATATGTTCTGATGGTGGTGAGAGTGGAGCAGGACTGTCTTTGTGGCGCAATTGGCTAGCGTGATCGGCAGTTAACCGAAAGGTTGGAGGTTCGAGCGCTCCCAGGAACGGTGCGTCGCTTTTTTTTCTTTGCGCTGATTCCATTGGAGAAATGTTCTGACAGTGGTGAGAGTGGAGCACGACTGTCTCCAAGGCAATTTTGGATAGCGCGATGGGCTGTTAACCGAAAGGTTGGAGGTTCGAGCCCACCCGGTGGTGGTGGGGCGCTTTTTTTCCTTTGGGCTGATAGGTCTGAAGAAATGTTCTGACGGTGGTGAGAGTGGAGCACGACTCTCTCCGTTGCGCAGTTGGCTGGCGCAATCGGCTGTTAACCGAAAAACTAGAGGTAGGAGCCCTCCCGGGAGTGGTGTGTTGCTTTTTTGTTTGCGCTGATAGTTTGAAAATATGTTCTGATGGTGGTGAGAGGGGAGCACGACTGGCTCCGTGGCGCAATTGGCTAGCACGTTTGGCTGTTAACCGAAAAATTGGAGTTTTGAGCCCTCCCGGGAGTGGTGTGTCGCTTTTTTCTTTGCGCTGATAGCTTTGAATAAATGTTCTGACGGAGGTGAGAGTGGAGCACGACTATCTCCGTGGCGCAATTGGCTAGCGCGATCGGCTGTTAGCCAAAAGGTTGGAGTTTCGAGCCCTCCCGGGAGTGGTGTGTTGTTTTTTTCTTTGCTCTGATAGCTTTGGAGACATGTTCTGACGGTGGTGAGATTGGAGCACGACTGTTTCCGTGGCGCAATTTGCTAGCGCGATCGGCTGTTAACCGAAAGGTTGGAGGTTCGAGCCCTCCCGGGAGTGGTGTGTTGCTTTTTTCTTTGCGCCGATAGCTTTGAGGATGTGTTCTGATGGTGGTGAGAGTGAAGCACGACGGTCTCCGTGGACGCAATTGGCTAGTGCGATCGGCTGTTAACCGAAAGATTGGAGGTTCGAGCCCTCCCGGGAGTGGTGTGTTGCTTTTTTCTTTGCGCTGATAGCTTTGGAGACATGTTCTGACGGTGGTGAGAGTGGAGCAGGACTGGCTCCGTGGCGCAATTGCCTAGCGCAATCAGCTGTTAACTGAAAGGCTGGAGGTTCGAGCTCTCCCGGGGATTGTGTGTCGCTTTTTTTTCTCTGCGCTGATAGCTTTGGAGAAATGTTCTGACGGTGGTGAAAGTGGAGCACGACTGTCTCCGTGGCGCAATGGGCTAGCGCGATCGGCTGTTAACCGAAAGGTTGGAGGTTGGAGCCCACCCGGTAATGGTGTGGTGCTTTTTTTTTCTTTGAGCTGATAGCTTTAATGATATGTTCTGATGGTGGTGAGAGTGGAGCAGGACTATCTCCGTGGCGCGATTTGCTAGCGCGATCGGCTGTTAACCGAAAGGTTGAATGTTCGAGCCCTCCCGGGAGTGGTGTGTTGCTTTTTTCTTTGCGCTGATAGCTTTGAGGATGTGTTCTGACGGTGGTGAGAGTGGAGCACGACTGTCACCGTGGCGCAATTGGCTAGCGCGATCGGCTGTTACCCGGAAGATAGGAGGTTCGAGCCCACCCGGTGGTGGTGCGGCGCTTTTTTTCTTTGGGCTGATAGCTTTGATGATATGTTCTGATGGTGGTGAGAGTGGAGCAGGACTGTCTCCGTGGCGCATTTGGCTAGCGCAATCGGCTGTTAACCAAAAGGTTGGAGTTTGGAGCCCTCCAGGGAGTGGTGTGTTGCTTTTTTCTATGCGCTGATAGCTTTGGAGACATGTTCTGACGGTGGTGAGATTGGAGCACGACTGTCTCCGTCGCGCAATTGGCTAGCACGTTCGGCTGTTAACCAAAAAATTGGAGGTTCGAGCCCTCCCGGGAGTGGTATGTTGCTTTTTTCTTTGCGCTGATAGCTTTGGAGAAATGTTCTAACGGTTCTGACGGTGGTGAGATTGGAGCACGACCGTCTCCGTGGCGCAATTGGCTAGCACGTTTGGCTGTTAACCGAAAAATTGGAGTTTTGAGCCCTCCCGGTAGTGGTATGTCGCTTTTTTCTTTGCGCTGATAGCTTTGAATAAATGTTCTGACGGAGGTGAGAGTGGAGCACGACTGTCTCCGTGGCGCAATTGGCTAGCGCGATCGGCTGTTAGCCAAAAGGTTGGAGTTTCGAGCCCTCCCGGGAGTGGTGTGTTGTTTTTTTCTTTGCGCTGATAGCTTTGGAGACATGTTCTGACGGTGGTGAGATTGGAGCACGACTGTCTCCGTGGCGCAATTTGCTAGCGCGATCGGCTGTTAACCAAAAGGTTGGAGGTTCGAGCCCTCCCGGGAGTGGTGTGTTGCTTTTTTCTTTGCGCCGATAGCTTTGAGGATGTGTTCTGATGGTGGTGAGAGTGAAGCACGACGGTCTCCGTGGACGCAATTGGCTAGTGCGATCGGCTGTTAACCGAAAGATTGGAGGTTCGAGCCCTCCCGGGAGTGGTGTGTTGCTTTTTTCTTTGCTCTGATAGCTTTGGAGACATGTTCTGACGGTGGTGAGAGTGGAGCAGGACTGGCTCCGTGGCGCAATTGCCTAGCGCAATCAGCTGTTAACTGAAAGGCTGGAGGTTCGAGCGCTCCCGGGGATTGTGTGTCGCTTTTTTTTCTTTGCGCTGATAGCTTTGGAGAAATGTTCTGACGGTGGTGAAAGTGGAGCAGGACTATCTCCGTGGCGCGATTTGCTAGCGCGATCGGCTGTTAACCGAAAGGTTGAATGTTCGAGCCCTCCCGGGAGTGGTGTGTTGCTTTTTTCTTTGCGCTGATAGCTTTGAGGATGTGTTCTGACGGTGGTGAGAGTGGAGCACGACTGTCACCGTGGCGCAATTGGCTAGCGCGATCGGCTGTTACCCGGAAGATAGGAGGTTCGAGCCCACCCGGTGGTGGTGCGGCGCTTTTTTTCTTTGGGCTGAGAGCTTTGAAGATATGTTCTGATGGTGGTGAGAGTGGAGCAGGACTGTCTTTGTGGCGCAATTGGCTAGCGTGATCGGCTGTTAACCGAAAGGTTGGAGGTTCGAGCGCTCCCGGGAACGGTGTGTCGCTTTTTTTTCTTTGCGCTGATTCCATTGGAGAAATGTTCTGACAGTGGTGAGAGTGGAGCACGACTGTCTCCATGGCAATTTTGGATAGCGCGATGGGCTGTTAACCGAAAGGTTGGAGGTTCGAGCCCACCCGTTGGTGGTGGGGCGCTTTTTTTCCTTTGGGCTGATAGGTCTGAAGAAATGTTCTGACGGTGGTGAGAGTGGAGCACGACTCTCTCCGTTGCGCAGTTGGCTGGCGCAATCGGCTGTTAACCGAAAAACTAGAGGTAGGAGCCCTCCCGGGAGTGGTGTGTTGCTTTTTTGTTTGCGCTGATAGTTTGAAAATATGTTCTGATGGTGGTGAGAGGGGAGCACGACTGGCTCCGTGGCGCAATTCGCTAGCGCGATCGGCTGTTAACCCAAAGTTTGGAGGTTCGAGCCCTCCCGGGAGTGGTGTGTTGCTTTTTTCTTTGCGCTGATAGCTTTGGAGACATGTTCTGACTGTGGTGAGAGTGAAGCACGACTGTCTCCGTGGCGCAATCGGCTAGCGCGATCGGCTATTAACCGAAACGTTGAAGGATCGAGCCCTCCCGGGAGTGGTGTGTTGCTTTTTTCTTTGCGCTGATAGCTTTGAAGATGTGTTCTGACGGTGATGAGAGTGGAGCACGACTGTCACCGTGGCGCAATTGGCTAGCGCGATCGGCTGTTACCCGAAAGGTTGGAGGTCGAGCACTCCCGGGGACGGTGTGTCGCTTTTTTTTCTTTGCGCTGATTGCTTTGGAGAAATGTTCTGACAGTGGTAAGAGTGGAGCACGACTGTCTCCATGGCAATTTTGGATAGCGCGATGGGCTGTTAACCGAAAGGTTGGAGGTTATAGCCCACCCGGTGGTGGTGGGGCGCTTTTTTTCTTTGGGCTGATAGGTCTGAAGAAATGTTCTGACGGTGGTGAGAGTGGAGCACGACTGTCTCGGTCGCCCAATTGGCTAGCACGTTCGGCTGTTAACCGAAAAATTTGAGGTTTGAGCCCTCCCGGGAGTGGTGTGTTGCTTTTTCTCTTTGCGCTGATAGCTGTGGAGAAATGTTCTGACGGTGGTGAGAGTGAAGCACGACTGTCTCCGTGGACGCAATTGGCTAGCGCGATCGGCTGTTAACCCAAAGTTTGGAGCTTCGAGCCCTCCCGGGAGTGGTGTGTTGCTTTTTTCTTTGCGCTGATAGCTTTGGAGACATGTTCTGACGGTGGTGAGAGTGGAGCACGACTGTCTCCGTAGCGCAATTGGCTAGCGCGATCGGCTGTTAACCGAAAGGTTGGAGGTTCGAGCCCACCCGGTAATGGTGCGGTGCTTTTTTTTTCTTTGGGCTGATAGCTTTGATGATAATTTCTGATGGTGGTGAGAGTGAAGCAGGACTGTCTCGGTCGCCCAATTGGCTAGCACGTTCGGCTGTTAACCGAAAAATTGGAGGTTTGAGCCCTCCCGGGAGTGATGTGTTGCTTTTTCTCTTTGCGCTGATAGCTGTGGAGAAATGTTCTGACGGTGGTGAGAGTGAAGCACGACTGTCTCCGTGGACGCAATTGGCTAGCGCGATCGGCTGTTAACCAAAAGGTTGGAGTTTCGAGCCCTCCCGGGAGTGGTGTGTTGCTTTTTTCTTTGCGCTGATAGCCTTGAAGATGTGTTCTGACGGTGGTGAGAGTGGAGCACGACTGTCACCGTTGCGCAATTGGCTAGCGCGATCGGCTGTTACCCGAAAAGTTGGATGTTTGAGCCCACCCGGTGGTGGTGCGGCGCTTTTTTTTCTTTGGGCTGAGAGCTTTGAAGATATGTTCTGATGGCGGTGAGAGTGGAGCAGGACTGTCTCTGTGGCGCAATTGGCTAGCGCGATCGGCTGTTAACCGAAAGGTTGGAGGTTCGTGCGCTCCCGGGGTCGGTGTGTCGCGTTTTTTTTCTTTGCGCTGATTGCTTTGGAGAAATGTTCTGACAGTGGTGAGAGTGGAGCACTACTGTCTCCATGGCAATTTTGGATAGCGCGATGGGCTGTTAACTGAAAGGTTGGAGGTTCGAGCCCACCCGGTGCTGGTGGGGCGCTTTTTTTCCTTTGGGCTGATAGGTCTGAAGAAATGTTCTGATGGTGGTGAGAGTAGAGCACGACTGTCTCCGTTGCGCAATTGGCTGGGGCAATCGGCTGTTAACCGAAAATTTGGAGGTTTGAGCCCTCCCGGGAGTGGTGTGTTGCTTTTTTCTTTGCGCTGATAGCTTTGTAGACATGTTCTGACGGTGGTGAGATTGGAGCATGACTGTCTCCGTGGCGCAATCGGCTAGCACGTTCGGCTGTTAACCGAAAAACTAGAGGTAGGAGCCCTCCCGGAAGTGGTGTGTTGCTTTTTTGTTTGCGCTGATAGTTTGAAAAGATGTTCTGATGGTGGTGAGAGGGGAGCACGACTGTCACCGTGGCGCAATTGGCTAGCGCGATGGGCTGTGAACCGAAAGTTTGGAGGTTCGAGCCCACGCGGTGGTGGTGTGGCACTTTTTTTCCTTTGGGATGATAGCTCTGAAGAAATGTTCTGACGGTGGTCAGAGTGGAGCACGACTGTGTCCGTGGCGCAATTGGCTAGCGCGATCGGCTGTTAACCGAAATGTTGGAGGTTCGAGCCCTCCTGGGAGTGGTGTGTTGCTTTTTTCTTTGCGCTGATAGCTTTGGAGACATGTTCTGACGATGGTGAGTATGGAGCACGACTGTCTCCGTGGCGCAATTGGCTAGCGCGATCGGCTGTTAACCGAAAGGTTGGAGGTTCGAGCCCACCCGGTAATGGTGTGGCGCTTTTTTTTTTCTTTGAGCTGATAGCTTTAATGATATGTTCTGATGGTGGTGAGAGTGGAGCAGGACTATCTCCGTGGCGCGATTTGCTAGCGCGATCGGCTGTTAACCGAAAGGTTGAATGTTCGAGCCCTCCCGGGAGTGGTGTGTTGCTTTTTTCTTTGCGCTGATAGCTTTGAGGATGTGTTCTGACGGTGGTGAGAGTGGAGCACGACTGTCACCGTGGCGCAATTGGCTAGCGCGATCGGCTGTTACCCGGAAGATAGGAGGTTCGAGCCCACCCGTTGGTGGTGCGGCGCTTTTTTTCTTTGGGCTGAGAGCTTTGAAGATATGTTCTGATGGTGGTGAGAGTGGAGCAGGACTGTCTTTGTGGCGCAATTGGCTAGCGTGATCGGCTGTTAACCGAAAGGTTGGAGGTTCGAGCGCTCCCAGGAACGGTGTGTCGCTTTTTTTTCTTTGCGCTGATTCCATTGGAGAAATGTTCTGACAGTGGTGAGAGTGGAGCACGACTGTCTCCAAGGCAATTTTGGATAGCGCGATGGGCTGTTAACCGAAAGGTTGGAGGTTCGAGCCCACCCGGTGGTGGTGGGGCGCTTTTTTCCTTTGGGCTGATAGGTCTGAAGAAATGTTCTGACGGTGGTGAGAGTGGAGCACGACTCTCTCCGTTGCGCAGTTGGCTGGCGCAATCGGCTGTTAACCGAAAAACTAGAGGTAGGAGCCCTCCCAGGAGTGGTGTGTTGCTTTTTTGTTTGCGCTGATAGTTTGAAAATATGTTCTGATGGTGGTGAGAGGGGAGCACGACTGGCTCCGTGGCGCAATTCGCTAGCGCGATCGGCTGTTAACCCAAAGTTTGGAGGTTCGAGCCCTCCCGGGAGTGGTGTGTTGCTTTTTTCTTTGCGCTGATAGCTTTGGAGACATGTTCTGACGGTGGTGAGAGTGAAGCACGACTGTCTCCGTGGCGCAATCGGCTAGCGCGATCGGCTATTAACCGAAAGGTTGAAGGATCGAGCCCTCCCGGGAGTGGTGTGTTGCTTTTTTCTTTGCGCTGATAGCTTTGAAGATGTGTTCTGACGGTGATGAGAGTGAAGCACGAGTGTCACCGTGGCGCAATTGGCTAGCGCGATCGGCTGTTACCCGAAAGGTTGGAGGTCGAGCACTCCCGGGGACGGTGTGTCGCTTTTTTTTCTTTGCGCTGATTGCTTTGGAGAAATGTTCTGACAGTGGTAAGAGTGGAGCACGACTGTCTCCATGGCAAATTTGGATAGCGCGATGGGCTGTTAACCGAAAGGTTGGAGGTTATAGCCCACCCGGTGGTGGTGGGGCGCTTTTTTTCCTTTGGGCTGATAGGTCTGAAGAAATGTTCTGACGGTGGTGAGAGTGGAGCACGACTGTCTCGGTTGCCCAATTGGCTAGCACGTTCGGCTGTTAACCGAAAAATTTGATGTTTGAGCCCTCCCGGGAGTGGTGTGATGCTTTTTCTCTTTGCGCTGATAGCTGTGGAGAAATGTTCTGACGGTGGTGAGAGTGAAGCACGACTGTCTCCGTGGACGCAATTGGCTAGCGCGATCGGCTGTTAACCCAAAGTTTGGAGCTTCGAGCCCTCCCGGGAGTGGTGTGTTGCTTTTTTCTTTGCGCTGATAGCTTTGGAGACATGTTCTGACGGTGGTGAGAGTGGAGCACGACTGTCTCCGTAGCGCAATTGGCTAGCGCGATCGGCTGTTAACCGAAAGGTTGGAGGTTCGAGCCCACCCGGTAATGGTGCGGCGCTTTTTTTTTCTTTGGGCTGATAGCTTTGATGATAATTTCTGATGGTGGTGAGAGTGGAGCAGGACTGTCTCGGTCGCCCAATTGGCTAGCACGTTCGGCTGTTAACCGAAAAATTGGAGGTTTGAGCCCTCCCGGGAGTGGTGTGTTGCTTTTTCTCTTTGCGCTGATAGCTGTGGAGAAATGTTCTGACGGTGGTGAGAGTGAAGCACGACTGTCTCCGTGGACGCAATTGGCTAGCGCGATCGGCTGTTAACCAAAAGGTTGGAGTTTCGAGCCCTCCCGGGAGTGGTGTGTTGCTTTTTTCTTTGCGCTGATAGCCTTGAAGATGTGTTCTGACGGTGGTGAGAGTGGAGCACGACTGTCACCGTTGCGCAATTGGCTAGCGCGATCGGCTGTTACCCGAAAAGTTGGATGTTTGAGCCCACCCGGTGGTGGTGCGGCGCTTTTTTTTCTTTGGGCTGAGAGCTTTGAAGATATGTTCTGATGGTGGTGAGAGTGGAGCAGGACTGTCTCTTTGGCGCAATTGGCTAGCGCGATCGGCTGTTAACCGAAAGGTTGGAGGTTCGTGCGCTCCCGGGGTCGGTGTGTCGCGTTTTTTTTCTTTGCGCTGATTGCTTTGGAGAAATGTTCTGACAGTGGTGAGAGTGGAGCACGACTGTCTCCATGGCAATTTTGGATAGCGCGATGGGCTGTTAACTGAAAGGTTGGAGGTTCGAGCCCACCCGGTGCTGGTGGGGCGCTTTTTTTCCTTTGGGCTGATAGGTCTGAAGAAATGTTCTGATGGTGGTGAGAGTAGAGCACGACTGTCTCCGTTGCGCAATTGGCTGGGGCAATCGGCTGTTAACCGAAAAATTGGAGGCTTGAGCCCTCCCGGGAGTGGTGTGTTGCTTTTCGTTTTGCGCTGATAGCTTTGTAGACATGTTCTGACGGTGGTGAGATTGGAGCATGGCTGTCTCCGTGGCGCAATCGGCTAGCACGTTCGGCTGTTAACCGAAAAACTAGAGGTAGGAGCCCTCCCGGGAGTGGTGTGTTGCTTTTTTGTTTGCGCTGATAGTTTGAAAATATGTTCTGATGGTGGTGAGAGGGGAGCACGACTGTCACCGTGGCGCAATTGGCTAGCGCGATGGGCTGTGAACCGAAAGTTTGGAGGTTCGAGCCCACGCGGTGGTGGTGTGGCGCTTTTTTTCCTTTGGGATGATAGCTCTGAAGAATTGTTGTGACGGTGGTCAGAGTGGAGCACGACTGTGTCCTATGGCGCAATTGGCTAGCGCGATCGGCTGTTAACCGAAATGTTGGAGGTTCGAGCCCTCCTGGGAGTGGTGTGTTGCTTTTTTCTTTGCGCTGATAGCTTTGGAGACATGTTCTGACGATGGTGAGTATGGAGCACGACTGTCTCCGTGGCGCAATTGGCTAGCGCGATCGGCTGTTAACCGAAAGGTTGAAGGATCGAGCCCTCCCGGGAGTGGTGTGTTGCTTTTTTCTTTGCGCTGATAGCTTTGAAGATGTGTTCTGACGGTGGTGAGAGTGGAGCACGACTGTCACCGTGGCGCAATTGGCTAGCGCGATCGGCTGTTACCCGAAAGGTTGGAGGTTCGAGCGCTCCCGGTGGTGGTGTGTTGCTTTTTTCTTTGCGCTGATAGCTTTGGAGACATGTTCTGACGATGGTGAGTATGGAGCACGACTGTCACCGTTGCGCAATTGGCTAGCGTGATCGGCTGTTACCCGAAGGGTTGGAGGTTTGAGCCCACCCGGTGGTGGTGCGGCGCTTTTTTTTCTTTGGGCTGAGAGCTTTGAAGATATGTTCGGATGGTGGTGAGAGTGGAGCAGGACTGTCTCCGTGGCGCAATTGGCTAGCGCGATCGGCTGTTAACCGAAAGGTTGGAGGTTCGTGCGCTCCCGGGGTCGGTGTGTCGCTTTTTTTTTCTTTGCGCTGATTGCTTTAGAGAAATGTTCTGACAGTGGTGAGAGTGGAGCACGACTGTCTCCATGGCAATTTTGGATAGCGCGATCGGCTGTTAACCGAAAGGTTGGAGGTTGGAGCCCACCCGGTAATGGTGTGGCGCTTTTTTTTCTTTGAGCTGATAGCTTTAATGATATGTTCTGATGGTGGTGAGAGTGGAGCAGGACTATCTCCGTGGCGCGATTTGCTAGCGCGATCGGCTGTTAACCGAAAGGTTGAATGTTCGAGCCCTCCCGGGAGTGGTGTGTTGCTTTTTTCTTTGCGCTGATAGCTTTGAGGATGTGTTCTGACGGTGGTGAGAGTGGAGCACGACTGTCACCGTGGCGCAATTGGCTAGCGCGATCGGCTGTTACCCGGAAGATAGGAGGTTCGAGCCCACCCGTTGGTGGTGCGGCGCTTTTTTTCTTTGGGCTGAGAGCTTTGAAGATATGTTCTGATGGTGGTGAGAGTGGAGCAGGACTGTCTTTGTGGCGCAATTGGCTAGCGTGATCGGCTGTTAACCGAAAGGTTGGAGGTTCGAGCGCTCCCAGGAACGGTGTGTCGCTTTTTTTTCTTTGCGCTGATTCCATTGGAGAAATGTTCTGACAGTGGTGAGAGTGGAGCACGACTGTCTCCAAGGCAATTTTGGATAGCGCGATGGGCTGTTAACCGAAAGGTTGGAGGTTCGAGCCCACCCGGTGGTGCTGGGGCGCTTTTTTTCCTTTGGGCTGATAGGTCTGAAGAAATGTTCTGACGGTGGTGAGAGTAGAGCACGACTCTCTCCGTTGCGCAGTTGGCTGGCGCAATCGGCTGTTAACCGAAAAACTAGAGGTAGGAGCCCTCCCGGGAGTGGTGTGTTGCTTTTTTGTTTGCGCTGATAGTTTGAAAATATGTTCTGATGGTGGTGAGAGGGGAGCACGACTGGCTCCGTGGCGCAATTCGCTAGCGCGATCGGCTGTTAACCCAAAGTTTGGAGGTTCGAGCCCTCCCGGGAGTGGTGTGTTGCTTTTTTCTTTGCGCTGATAGCTTTGGAGACATGTTCTGACGGTGGTGAGAGTGAAGCACGACTGTCTCCGTGGCGCAATCGGCTAGCGCGATCGGCTATTAACCGAAAGGTTGAAGGATCGAGCCCTCCCGGGAGTGGTGTGTTGCTTTTTTCTTTGCGCTGATAGCTTTGAAGATGTGTTCTGACGGTGATGAGAGTGGAGCACGACTGTCACCGTGGCGCAATTGGCTAGCGCGATCGGCTGTTACCCGAAAGGTTGGAGGTCGAGCACTCCCGGGGACGGTGTGTCGCTTTTTTTTCTTTGCGCTGATTGCTTTGGAGAAATGTTCTGACAGTGGTAAGAGTGGAGCACGACTGTCTCCATGGCAATTTTGGATAGCGCGATGGGCTGTTAACCGAAAGGTTGGAGGTTATAGCCCACCCGGTGGTGGTGGGGCGCTTTTTTTCCTTTGGGCTGATAGGTCTGAAGAAATGTTCTGACGGTGGTGAGAGTGGAGCACGACTGTCTCGGTCGCCCAATTGGCTAGCACGTTCGGCTGTTAACCGAAAAATTTGAGGTTTGAGCCCTCCCGGGAGTGGTGTGTTGCTTTTTCTCTTTGCGCTGATAGCTGTGGAGAAATGTTCTGACGGTGGTGAGAGTGAAGCACGACTGTCTCCGTGGACGCAATTGGCTAGCGCGATCGGCTGTTAACCCAAAGTTTGGAGCTTCGAGCCCTCCCGGGAGTGGTGTGTTGCTTTTTTCTTTGCGCTGATAGCTTTGGAGACATGTTCTGACGGTGGTGAGAGTGGAGCACGACTGTCTCCGTAGCGCAATTGGCTAGCGCGATCGGCTGTTAACCGAAAGGTTGGAGGTTCGAGCCCACCCGGTAATGGTGCGGCGCTTTTTTTTTCTTTGGGCTGATAGCTTTGATGATAATTTCTGATGGTGGTGAGAGTGGAGCAGGACTGTCTCGGTCGCCCAATTGGCTAGCACGTTCGGCTGTTAACCGAAAAATTGGAGGTTTGAGCCCTCCCGGGAGTGGTGTGTTGCTTTTTCTCTTTGCGCTGATAGCTGTGGAGAAATGTTCTGACGGTGGTGAGAGTGAAGCACGACTGTCTCCGTGGACGCAATTGGCTAGCGCGATCGGCTGTTAACCAAAAGGTTGGAGTTTTGAGCCCTCCCGGGAGTGGTGTGTTGCTTTTTTCTTTGCGCTGATTGCCTTGAAGATGTGTTCTGACGGTGGTGAGAGTGGAGCACGACTGTCACTGTTGCGCAATTGGCTAGCGCGATCGGCTGTTACCCGAAAAGTTGGATGTTTGAGCCCACCCGGTGGTGGTGCGGCGCTTTTTTTCTTTGGGCTGAGAGCTTTGAAGATATGTTCTGATGGTGGTGAGAGTGGAGCAGGACTGTCTCTGTGGCGCAATTGGCTAGCGCGATCGGCTGTTAACTGAAAGGTTGGAGGTTCGTGCGCTCCCGGGGTCGGTGTGTCGCGTTTTTTTTCTTTGCGCTGATTGCTTTGGAGAAATGTTCTGACAGTGGTGAGAGTGGAGCACGACTGTCTCCATGGCAATTTTGGATAGCGCGATGGGCTGTTAACTGAAAGGTTGGAGGTTCGAGCCCACCCGGTGCTGGTGGGGCGCTTTTTTTCCTTTGGGCTGATAGGTCTGAAGAAATGTTCTGATGGTGGTTAGAGTAGAGCACGACTGTCTCCGTTGCGCAATTGGCTGGGGCAATCGGCTGTTAACCGAAAAATTGGAGGCTTGAGCCCTCCCGGGAGTGGTGTGTTGCTTTTTTCTTTGCGCTGATAGCTTTGTAGACATGTTCTGACGGTGGTGAGATTGGAGCATGACTGTCTCCGTGGCGCAATCGGCTAGCACGTTCGGCTGTTAACCGAAAAACTAGAGGTAGGAGCCCTCCCGGGAGTGGTGTGTTGCTTTTTTGTTTGCGCTGATAGTTTGAAAATATGTTCTGATGGTGGTGAGAGGGGAGCACGACTGTCACCGTGGCGCAATTGGCTAGCGCGATGGGCTGTGAACCGAAAGTTTGGAAGTTCGAGCCCACGCGGTGGTGGTGTGGCGCTTTTTTTCCTTTGGGATGATAGCTCTGAAGAAATGTTCTGACGGTGGTCAGAGTGGAGCACGACTGTGTCCGTGGCGCAATTGGCTAGCGCGATCGGCTGTCAACCGAAATGTTGGAGGTTCGAGCCCTCCTGGGAGTGGTGTGTTGCTTTTTTCTTTGCGCTGATAGCTTCGGAGTTATGTTCTGACGATGGTGAGTATGGAGCACGACTGTCTCCGTGGCGCAATTGGCTAGCGCGATCGGCTGTTAACCGAAAGGTTGAAGGATCGAGCCCTCCCGGGAGTGGTGTGTTGCTTTTTTCTTTGCGCTGATAGCTTTGAAGATGTGTTCTTACGGTGGTGAGAGTGGAGCACGACTGTCACCGTGGCGCAATTGGCTAGCGCGATCGGCTGTTACCCGAAAGGTCGGAGGTTCGAGCGCTCCCGGTGGTGGTGTGTTGCTTTTTTCTTTGCGCTGATAGCTTTGGAGACATGTTCTGACGATGGTGAGTATGGAGCACGACTGTCACCGTTGCGCAATTGGCTAGCGCGATCGGCTGTTACCCGAAGGGTTGGAGGTTTGAGCCCACCCGGTGGTGGTGCGGCGCTTTTTTTTCTTTGGGCTGAGAGCTTTGAAGATATGTTCGGATGGTGGTGAGAGTGGAGCAGGACTGTCTCCGTGGCGCAATTGGCTAGCGCGATCGGCTGTTAACCGAAAGGTTGGAGGTTCGTGCGCTCCCGGGGTCGGTGTGTTGCTTTTTTTTCTTTGCGCTGATTGCTTTGGAGAAATGTTCTGACAGTGGTGAGAGTGGAGCACGACTGTCTCCATGGCAATTTTGGATAGCGCGATGGGCTGTTAACCGAAAGGTTGGAGGTTCGAGCCCACCCGGTGGTGGTGGGGCGCTTTATTTTTTGGGCTGATAGCTCTGAAGAAATGTTCTGACGGTGGTCAGAGTGGAGCACGACTGTGTCCGTGGCGCAATTGGCTAGCGCGAGCGGCTGTTAACCGAAAGGTTGGAGGTTCGAGCCCTCCCGGGGAGTGGTGTGTTGCTTTTTTGTTTGCGCTGGTAGCTTTGAAGATGTTTTCTGATGGTGGTGCGAGTGGAGCACGACTGTCTCCGTGGCGCAATTGGCTAGCGCGATCGGCTGTTATCCGAAAGGTTGGATGTTCGAGCCCATCCGGTGGTGGTGCGGCGCTTTTTTTCTTTGGGCTGATAGCTTTGATGATATGTTCTGATGGTGGTAAGAGTGGAGCAGGACTGTCTCCGTGGCGCATTTGGCTAGCGCAATCGGCTGTTAACCAAAAGGTTGGAGTTTGGAGCCCTCCCGGGAGTGGTGTGTTGCTTTTTTCTTTGCGCTGATAGCTTTGGAGAAATGTTCTAACGGTGGTGAGATTGGAGCACGACAGTCTCCGTGGCGCAATTGGCTATCACGTTCGGCTGTTAACCGAAAAATTGAAGTTTTGAGCCCTCCCGGGAGAGGTGTGTCGCTTTTTTCTTTGCGCTGACAGCTTTGAAGAAATGTTCGGACGGAGGTGAGAGTGGAGCACGACTGTCTCCGTGGCGCAATTGGCTAGCGCGATTGGCTGTTAGCTAAAAGGTTGGAGGTTCGAGCCCTCCCGGGAGTGGTGTGTTGCGAGCCCTCCCGGGAGTGGTGTGTTGCTTTTTTCTTTGCGCTGATAGCTTTGGAGAAATGTTCTGACAGTGGTGAGAGTGGAGCACGACTGTGTCCGTGGCGATTTTCGCTAGCCTAATGGGCTGTTAACCGAAAGGTTGGAGGTTCGAGCCCACCCGGTGGTGGTGCGGCGCTTTTTTTCCTTTAGGCTGATAGCTCTGAAGAAATGTTCTGACGGTGGTGAGAGTGGAGCACGACTGTCTCCGTGGCGCAATTGGCTAGCGCGATCGGCTGTTAACCGAAAGGTTGGAGGTTCGAGCCCACCCGGTAATGGTGCGCCGCTTTTTTTTTTCTTTGAGCTGATAGCTTTGATGATATGTTCTGATGGTGGTGAGAGTGGAGCAGGACTGTCTCGGTCGCCCAATTGGCTAGCACGTTCGGCTGTTAACCGAAAAATTGGAGGTTTGAGCCCTCCCGAGAGTGGTGTGTTGCTTTTTCTCTTTGCGCTGATAGCTGTGGAGAAATGTTCTGACGGTGGTGAGAGTGGAGCACGACTGTCTCCATGGCAATTTTGGATAGCGCGATGGGCTGTTAACCGAAAGGTTGGAGTTTCGAGCCCACCCGGTGGTGGTGGGGCGCTTTTTTTCCTTTGGGCTGATAGGTCTGAAGAAATGTTCTGACGGTGGTGAGAGTGAAGCACGACTGTCTCCGTTGCGCAATTGGCTGGCGCAATCGGCTGTTAACCGAAAAATTGGAGGTTTGAGCCCTCCCGGGAGTGGTGTGTTGCTTTTTTCTTTGCGCTGATAGCTTTGTAGACATGTCATGACGGTGGTGAGATTGGAGCATGACTGTCTCCGTGGCGCAATCGGCTAGCACGTTCGGTTGTTAACCGAAAAACTAGAGGTTGGAGCCTTCCCGGGAGTGGTGTGTTGCTTTTTTGTTTGCGCTGATAGTTTGAAAATATGTTCTGATGGTGGTGACAGTAGAGCACGACTATCTCCGTGGCGCTATTTGCTAGCGCGATCGGCTGTTAACCGAAAGGTTGAAGGTTCGAGCCCTCCCGGGAGTGGTGTGTTGCTTTTTTCTTTTCGCTTATAGATTTGAAGATGTGTTCTGACGGTGGTGAGAGTGGAGCACGACTGTCACCATGGCGCAATTGGCTAGCGCGATCGGCTGTTACCCAAAAGGTTGGAGTTTCAAGCCCTCCTGGGAGTGGTGTGTTGTCTTTTTCCTTGCTCTCATAGCTTTGGAGACATGTTCTGACGGTGGTGAGATTGCAGCACGACTGTCTCCGTGGCGCAATTTGCTAGTGCGATCGGCTGTTAACTGAAAGGTAGGAGGTTCGAGCCCACCCGGTGGTTTGCTTTTTTCTTTGCGCTGATAGCTTTGGAGACATGTTCTGACGGTGGTGAGAGGGGAGCAGGGTTGGCTCCGTGGCACAATTGCCTAGCGCAATCGGCTGTTAACCGAAAGGCTGGAGGTTCGAGCGCTCCCGGGGATGGTGTGTCGCTTTTTTTGTTTGCGCTGATAGCTTCGGAGAAATGTTCTGACAGTGGTGAGAGTGGAGCACGACTGTCTCCGTGGCGATTTTCGCTAGCGCGATGGGCTGTTAACCGAAAGGTTGGAGGTTCGAGCCCACCCGGTGGTGGTGCGGCGCTTTTTTTCCTTTAGGCTGATAGCTCCGAAGAAATGTTCTGACGGTCGTGAGAGTGGAGCACGACTGTCTCCGTGGCGCAATTGGCTAGCGCGATCGGCTGTTAACCGAAAGGTTGGAGGTTCGAGCACACCCGGTAATGGTGCGGTGCTTTCTTTTTCTTTGAGCTGATAGCTTTGATGATATGTTCTGACGGTGGTGAGAGTGGAGCACGACTGTCACCGTGGCGCAATTGGCTAGCGCGATCGGCTGTTACCCGAAAGGTTGGAGCTTCGAGCCCACCCGGTGGTGGTGCGGCGCTTTTTTTTCATTGGGCTGAGAGCTTTGAAGATATGTTCTGATGGTGGTGAGAGTGGAGCAGGACTGTCTCCGTGGCGCAATTGGCTACCGCGATCGGCTGTTAACCGAAAGGTTGGAAGTTCGTGCGCTCCCGGGGACGGTGTGTCGCTTTTTTTCTTTGCGCTGATTGCTTTGGAGAAATGTTCTGACAGTGGTGAGAGTGGAGCACGACTGTCTCCATGGCAATATTGGATAGCGCGATGGGCTGTTAACCGAAAGGCTGGAGTTTCGAGCCCTCCCGGGAAGGTGTGTTGCTTTTGCCTTTACGCTGATAGCTTTGGAGACATGTTCTGACGGTGGTGAGATTGGAGCACGATTATCTCCGTGGCGCAATTTGCTAGCGCGATCGGCTGGTAACCGAAAGGTTGAATGTTCGAGCCCTCCCGGGAGTGGTGTGTTGCTTTTTTCTTTGCGCTGATAGCTTTGAAGATGTGTTCTGACGGTGGTGAGAGCGGAGCACGACTGTCACCGTGGCGCAATTGGCTAGCGCGATCGGCTGTTACCCGGAAGGTTGGAGGTTCGAGCCCACCCGGTGGTGGTGCGGCGCTTTTTTTTCTTTGGGCTGAGAGCTTTGAAGATATGTTCTGATGGTGGTGAGAGTGGAGCAGGACTGTCTCTGTGGCGCAATTGGCTAGCGCGGTCGGCTGTTAACCGAAAGGTTGGAGGTTCGAGCGCTCCCGGGGACGGTGTGTCGCTTTTTTTTCTTTGCGCTGATTCCTTTGGAGAAATGTTCTGACAGTGGTGAGAGTGGAGCACGACTGTCTCCATGGCAATTTTGGATAGCGCGATGGGCTGTTAACCGAAAGGTTGGAGGTTCGAGCCCACCCGGTGGTGGTGGGGCGCTTTTTTTCCTTTGGGCCGATAGGTCTGAAGAAATGTTCTGACGGTGGTGAGAGTGGAGCACGACTGTCTCCGTTGCGCAATTGGCTGGCGCAATCGGCTGTTAACCGAAAAATTGGAGGTTTGAGCCCTCGCGGGAGTGGTGTGTTGCTTTTTTATTTGCGCTGATAGCTTTGTAGTGATGTCATGACGTTGGTGAGATTGGAGTCTCCGTGGCGCAATCGGCTAGCATGTTCGGCTGTGAACCGAAAAACTAGAGGTAGGAGCCCTCCCGGTAGTGGTGTGTTGCTTTTTTGTTTGCGCTGATAGTTTGAAAATATGTTCTGATGGTGGTGAGAGTGGAGCACGACTGGCTCCGTGGCGCAATTGGCTAGCGCGATGGGCTGTGAACCGAAAGTTTGGAGGTTCGAGCCCACGCGGTGGTGGTGCGGCGCTTTTTTTCCTTTGGGCTGATAGCTCTGAAGAAATGTTCTGACGGTGGTCAGAGTGGAGCACGACTGTGTCCGTGGCGCAATTGGCTAGCGCGATCGGCTGTTAACCGAAATGTTGGAGGTTGGCGCCCTCCTGGAAGTGGTGTGTTGCTTTTTTCTTTGCGCTGATAGCTTTGAAGATGTGTTCTGATGGGGATGACAGTGGAGCACGACTGTCTCCGTGGCGCGATTGGCTAGCGCGAACGGCTGTTAACCAAAAGGATGGAGTTTCGAGCCCTCCCGGGAGTGGTGTGTTGCTTTTTTCTTTGCGCTGATAGCTTTGGAGACATGTTCTGACGGTGGTGAGAGTGGAGCACGACAGTCTCCGTGGCACAATTGGCTAGCGCGATCGGCTGTTAACCAAAAGGTCGGAGGTTCGAGCCCACCCGGTAATGGTGCGGCGCTTTTTTTTTCTTTGGGCTGATAGCTTTGATGATATGTTCTGATGGTGGTGAGAGTGGAGCAGGACTGTCTCGGTCGCCCAATTGGCTAGCACGTTCGGCTGTTAACCGAAAAATTGGAGGTTTGAGCCCTCCCGGGAGTGGTGTGTTGCTTTTTCTCTTTGCGCTGATAGCTGTGGAGAAATGTTCTGACAGTGGTGAGAGTGGAGCACGACTGTCTCCATGGCAATTTTAGATAGCGTGATGGGCTGTTAACCAAAAGGATGGAGGTTCGAGCCAACCCGATGGTGGTGGGGCGCTTTTTTTCCTTTGGGCTGATAGGTCTGAACAAATGTTCTGACGGTGGTGAGAGTGGAGCACGACTGTCTCCGTTGCGCAATGGGCTGGCGCAATCGGCTGTTAACCGAAAAATTGGAGGTTCGAGCCCTCCCGGGAGTGGTGTGTTGCTTTTTTCTTTGCGCTGATAGCTTTGTAGACATGTTCGGACGGTGGTGAAATCGGAGCATGACTGTCTTCGTGGCGCAATCGGCTAGCACGTTCGGCTGTTGACCGAAAAACTAGAGGTTGGAGCCCTCCCGGGAGTGGTGTGTTGCTATTTTGTATGCACTGATAGTTTGAAAATATGTTCTGATGGTGGTGAGAGTGGAGCACGACTGGCTCCGTTGCGCAATTGGCTAGCGCGATGGGCTGTTAACCGAAAGTTTGGAGGTTCGAGCCCACGCGGTGGTGGTGCGGCGCTTTTTTTCTTTGGGCTGATAGCTCTGAAGAAATGTTCTGACGGTGGTCAGAGTGGAGCACGACTGTGTCCGTGGCGCAATTGGCTAGCGCGAGCGGCTGTTAACCGAAAGGTTGGAGGTTTGAGCCCTCCTGGGAGTGGTGTGTTGCTTTTTTCTTTGCGCTGATAGCTTTGAAGATGTGTTCTGATGGGGATGACAGTGGAGCACGACTGTCTCCGTGGCGCGATTGGCTAGCGCGAATGGCTGTTAACCAAAAGGTTGGAGTTTCGAGCCCTCCCGGGAGTGGTGTGTTGCTTTTTTCTTTGCGCTGATAGCTTTGGAGACATGTTCTGACGGTGGTGAGATTGGAGCACGACCGTCTCCGTGGCGCAATTGGCTAGCACGTTCGGCTGTCAACCGAAAAATTGGAGTTTCGAGCCCTCCCGGGAGTGGTGTGTCGCTTTTTTCTTTTGCGCTGATAGCTTTGAAGAAATGTTCTGACGGAGGTGGGAGTGGAGCACGACTGTCTCCGTGGCGCAATTGGCTAGCGCGATCGGTTGTTTACCGAAAGGTTGGAGGTTCGAGCCCACCCGGTGGTTTGCTTTTTCTTTGCGCTGATAGCTTTGGAGACATGTTCTGACGGTGGTGAGAGTGGAGCAGGACTGGCTCCGTGGCGCAATTGCCTAGAGCAATCGGCTGTTAACCGAAAGGCTGGAGGTTCGAGCGCTCCCGGGGATGGTGTGTCGCTTTTTTTCTTTGCGCTGATAGCTCTGGAGAAATGTTCTGACAGTGGTGAGAGTGGAGCACGACTGTCTCCGTGGCGATTTTCGCTAGCGCGATGGGCTGTTAACCGAAAGGTTGGAGGTTCGAGCCCACCCGGTGGTGGTGGGGCGCTTTTTTTTCTTTGCGCTGATAGCTTTGGAGAATTGTTCTGACGGTGGTGAGATTGGAGCACGACCGTCTCCGTGGCGCAATTGGCTAGCACGTTCGGCTGTTAACCGAAAAATTGGAGTTTCGAGCCCTCCCGGGAGTGGTGTGTCGCTTTTTTTCCTTTGGGCTGATAGGTCTGAAGAAATGTTCTGACGGTGGTGAGAGTGGAGCACAACTGTCTCCGTTGCGCAATTGGCTGGCGCAATCGGCTGTTAACCGAAAGGTTGGAGGTTCGAGCCCACCCGGTGGTGGTGCGGCGCTTTTCTTTCTTTGGGCTGAGAGCTTTGAAGATATGTTCTGATGGGGGTGAGAGTGGAGCAGGACTGTCTCCGTGGCGCAATTGGCTAGCGCGATCGGCTGTTAACCGAACCATTTGAGGTTCGAGCGCTCCCGGGGATGGTGTGTCGCTTTTTTTTCTTTGCGCTGATTGCTTTGGAGAAATGTTCTGACAGTGGTGAGAGTGGAGCACGACTGTCTCCATGGCAATTTTGGATAGCGCGATGGGCTGTTAACCGAAAGGTTGGAAGTTCGAGCCCACCCGGTGGTGGTGGGGCGCTTTTTTTCCTTTGGGCTGATAGGTCTGAAGAAATGTTCTGACGGTGGTGAGAGTGAAGCACGACTGTCTCCGTTGCGCAATTGGCTGGCGCAATCGGCTGTTAACCGAAAAATTGGAGGTTTGAGCCCTCCCGGGAGTGGTGTGTTGCTTTTTTCTTTGCGCTGATAGCTTTGTAGACATGTCATGACGGTGGTGAGATTGGAGCATGACTGTCTCCGTGGCGATATCGGCTAGCACGTTCGGTTGTTAACCGAAAAACTAGAGGTTGGAGCCTTCCCGGGAGTGGTGTGTTGCTTTTTTGTTTGCGCTGATAGTTTGAAAATATGTTCTGATGGTGGTGAGAGTAGAGCACGACTGGCTCCGTGGCGCAATTGGCTAGCGCGATGGGCTGTTAACCGAAAAATTGGAGTTTCGAGCCCTCCCGGGAGTGGTGTGTCGCTTTTCTCTTTGCGCTGATAGCTTTGAAGAAATGTTCTGACGGAGGTGAGAGTGGAGCACGACTGTCTCCGTGGCGCAATTGGCTAGCGCGATCGGCTGTTAGCCAAAAGGTTGGAGTTTCGAGCCCTCCCGGGAGTGGTGTGTTGCTTTTTCTTTGCGCTGATAGCTTTGTAGACATGTCATGACGGTGGTGAGATTGGGGCATGACTGTCTCCGTGGCGCAATCGGCTAGCACGTTCGGTTGTTAACAGAAAAACTAGAGGTTGGAGCCTTCCCGGGAGTGGTGTGTTGCTTTTTTGTTTGCGCTGATAGTTTGAAAATATGTTCTGATGGTGGTGAGAGTAGAGCACGACTGGCTCCGTGGCGCAATTGGCTAGCGCGATCGGCTGTTAACCGAAAGGTTGGAGGTTCGAGCCCTCCCGGGAGTGGTGTGTTGCTTTTTTCTTTGCGCTGATAGCTTTGAAGATGTGTTCTGATGGTGGTGAGTGTGGAGCACGACTGTCTCCATGGCGCAATTGGCTAGCGCGATCGGCTGTTAACCGAAAGGTTGGAGGTTCGAGCCCACCCGGTGGTTTGCTTTTTTCTTTGCGCTGATAGCTTTGGAGACATGTTCTGACGGTGGTGAGAGTGGAGCAGGGTTGGCTCCGTGGCACAATTGCCTAGCGCAATCGGCTGTTAACCGAAAGGCTGGAGGTTCGAGCGCTCCCGGGGATGGTGTGTCGCTTTTTTTTCTTTGCGCTGATAGCTTTGGAGAAATGTTCTGACAGTGGTGAGAGTGGAGCACGACTGTCTCCGTGGCGATTTTCGCTAGCGCGATGGGCTGTTAACCGAAAGGTTGGAGGTTCGAGCCCACCCGGTGGTGGTGCGGCGCTTTTTTTTCTTTAGGCTGATAGCTCCGAAGAAATGTTCTGACGGTCGTGAGAGTGGAGCACGACTGTCTCCGTGGCGCAATTGGCTAGCGCGATCGGCTGTTAACCGAAAGGTTGGAGGTTCGAGCCCACCCGGTAATGGTGCGGCGCTTTCTTTTTCTTTGAGCTGATAGCTTTGATGATATGTTCTGACGGTGGTGAGAGTGGAGCACGACTGTCACCGTGGCGCAATTGGCTAGCGCGATCGGCTGTTACCCGAAAGGTTGGAGGTTCGAGCCCAACCGGTGGTGGTGCGGCGCTTTTTTTTCATTGGGCTGAGATCTTTGAAGATATGTTCTGAAGGTGGTGAGAGTGGAGCAGGACTGTCTCCGTGGCGCAATTGGCTACCGCGATCGGCTGTTAACCGAAAGGTTGGAAGTTCGTGCGCTCCCGGGGACGGTGTGTCGCTTTTTTTCTTTGCGCTGATTGCTTTGGAGAAATGTTCTCACAGTGTTGAGAGTGGAGCACGACTGTCTCCATGGCAATTTTGGATAGCGCCATGGGCTGTTAACCGAAAGGTTGGAGGTTCGAGCCCACCCGGTGGTGGTGGGGCGCTTTTTTTCCTTTGGGCTGATAGGTCTGAAGAAATGTTCTGACGGTGGTGAGAGTGGAGCACGACTGTCTCCGTTGCGCAATTGGCTGGTGCAATCGGCTGTTAACCGAAAGGTTGGAGGTTCGAGCACACCCGGTAGTGGTGCGGCGCTTTTTTTTCTTTGGGCTGAGAGCTTTGAAGATATGTTCTGATGGTGGTGAGAGTAGAGCAGGACTGTCTCCGTGGCGCAATTGGCTAGCGCGATCGGCTGTTAACCGAAAGGTTGGAGGTTCGAGCGCTCCCGGGGACGGTGTGTCGCTTTTTTTTCTTTGCGCTGATTGCTTTGGAGAAATGTTCTGACAGTGGTGAGAGTGGAGCACGACTGTCTCCATGGCAATTTTGGATAGCGCGATGGGCTGTTAACCGAAAGGTTGGAGGTTCGAGCCCACCCGGTGGTGGTGGGGCGCTTTTTTTCCTTTGGGCTGATAGGTCTGAAGAAATGTTCTGACGGTGGTGAGAGTGAAGCACGACTGTCTCCGTGGCGCAATTTGCTAGCGCAATCGGCTGTTAACCGAAAAATTGGAGGTTCGAGCCCTCCCGGGAGTGGTGTGTTGCTTTTTTCTTGGCGCCGATAGCTCTGAGGATGTGTTCTGATGGTGGTGAGAGTGAAGCACGACTATCTCCGTGGACGCAATTGGCTAGCGCGATCGGCTGTTAACCGAAAGGTTGGAGGTTCGAGCCCTCCCGGGAGTGGTGTGTTTCTTTTTTCTTTGCGCTGATAGCTTTGAAGATGTGTTCTGATGGTGGTGAGTGTGGAGCACGACTGTCTCCGTGGCGCAATTGGCTAGCGCGATCGGCTGTTAACCGAAAGGTTGGAGGTTCGAGCCCACCGGGTGGTTTGCTTTCTTCTTTGCGCTGATAGCTTTGGAGACATGTTCTGACGATGGTGAGAGTGGAGCAGGGTTGGCTCCGTGGCGCAATTGCCTAGCGCAATCGGCTGTTAACCGAAAGGCTGGAGGTTCGAGCGCTCCCGGGGATGGTGTGTCGCTTTTTTTTCTTTGCGCTGATAGCTTTGGGGAAATGTTCTGACAGTGGTGAGAGTGGAGCATGACTGTCTCCGTGGCGATTTTCGCTAGCGCGATGGGCTGTTAACCGAAAGGTTGGAGGTTCGAGCCCACCCGGTGGTGGTGCGGCGCTTTTTTTCCTTTAGGCTGATAGCTCCGAAGAAATGTTCTGACGGTGGTGAGAGTGGAGCACGACTGTCTCCGTGGCGCCATTGGCTAGCGCGATCGGCTGTTAACCGAAAGGTTGGAGGTTCGAGCCCACCCGGTAATGGTGCGGCGCTTTCTTTTTTTTGAGCTGATAGCTTTGATGATATGTTCTGACGGTGGTGAGAGTGGAGCACGACTGTCACCGTGGCGCAATAGGCTAGCGCGATCGGCTGTTACCCGAAAGGTTGGAGGTTCGAGCCCACCCGGTGGTGGTGCGGCGCTTTTTTTTCTTTGGACTAAGAGCTTGGAAGATATGTTCTGATGGGGGTGAGAGTGGAGCAGGACTGTCTCCGTGGCGCAATTGGCTAGCGCGATCGGCTGTTAACCGAACCATTTGAGGTTCGAGCGCTCCCGGGGATGGTGTGTCGCTTTTTTTTCTTTGCGCTGATTGCTTTGGAGAAATGTTCTGACAGTGGTGAGAGTGGAGCACGACTGTCTCCATGGCAATTTTGGATAGCGCGATGGGCTGTTAACCGAAAGGTTGGAAGTTCGAGCCCACCCGGTGGTGGTGGGGCGCTTTTTTTCCTTTGGGCTGATAGGTCTGAAGAAATGTTCTGACGGTGGTGAGAGTGAAGCACGACTGTCTCCGTTGCGCAATTGGCTGGCGCAATCGGCTGTTAACCGAAAAATTGGAGGTTTGAGCCCTCCCGGGAGTGGTGTGTTGCTTTTTTCTTTGCGCTGATAGCTTTGTAGACATGTCATGACGGTGGTGAGATTGGAGCATGACTGTCTCCGTGGCGATATCGGCTAGCACGTTCGGTTGTTAACCGAAAAACTAGAGGTTGGAGCCTTCCCGGGAGTGGTGTGTTGCTTTTTTGTTTGCGCTGATAGTTTGAAAATATGTTCTGATGGTGGTGAGAGTAGAGCACGACTGGCTCCGTGGCGCAATTGGCTAGCGCGATGGGCTGTTAACCGAAAAATTGGAGTTTCGAGCCCTCCCGGGAGTGGTGTGTCGCTTTTCTCTTTGCGCTGATAGCTTTGAAGAAATGTTCTGACGGAGGTGAGAGTGGAGCACGACTGTCTCCGTGGCGCAATTGGCTAGCGCGATCGGCTGTTAGCCAAAAGGTTGGAGTTTCGAGCCCTCCCGGGAGTGGTGTGTTGCTTTTTCTTTGCGCTGATAGCTTTGTAGACATGTCATGACGGTGGTGAGATTGGGGCATGACTGTCTCCGTGGCGCAATCGGCTAGCACGTTCGGTTGTTAACAGAAAAACTAGAGGTTGGAGCCTTCCCGGGAGTGGTGTGTTGCTTTTTTGTTTGCGCTGATAGTTTGAAAATATGTTCTGATGGTGGTGAGAGTAGAGCACGACTGGCTCCGTGGCGCAATTGGCTAGCGCGATCGGCTGTTAACCGAAAGGTTGGAGGTTCGAGCCCTCCCGGGAGTGGTGTGTTGCTTTTTTCTTTGCGCTGATAGCTTTGAAGATGTGTTCTGATGGTGGTGAGTGTGGAGCACGACTGTCTCCATGGCGCAATTGGCTAGCGCGATCGGCTGTTAACCGAAAGGTTGGAGGTTCGAGCCCACCCGGTGGTTTGCTTTTTTCTTTGCGCTGATAGCTTTGGAGACATGTTCTGACGGTGGTGAGAGTGGAGCAGGGTTGGCTCCGTGGCACAATTGCCTAGCGCAATCGGCTGTTAACCGAAAGGCTGGAGGTTCGAGCGCTCCCGGGGATGGTGTGTCGCTTTTTTTTCTTTGCGCTGATAGCTTTGGAGAAATGTTCTGACAGTGGTGAGAGTGGAGCACGACTGTCTCCGTGGCGATTTTCGCTAGCGCGATGGGCTGTTAACCGAAAGGTTGGAGGTTCGAGCCCACCCGGTGGTGGTGCGGCGCTTTTTTTTCTTTAGGCTGATAGCTCCGAAGAAATGTTCTGACGGTCGTGAGAGTGGAGCACGACTGTCTCCGTGGCGCAATTGGCTAGCGCGATCGGCTGTTAACCGAAAGGTTGGAGGTTCGAGCCCACCCGGTAATGGTGCGGCGCTTTCTTTTTCTTTGAGCTGATAGCTTTGATGATATGTTCTGACGGTGGTGAGAGTGGAGCACGACTGTCACCGTGGCGCAATTGGCTAGCGCGATCGGCTGTTACCCGAAAGGTTGGAGGTTCGAGCCCAACCGGTGGTGGTGCGGCGCTTTTTTTTCATTGGGCTGAGATCTTTGAAGATATGTTCTGAAGGTGGTGAGAGTGGAGCAGGACTGTCTCCGTGGCGCAATTGGCTACCGCGATCGGCTGTTAACCGAAAGGTTGGAAGTTCGTGCGCTCCCGGGGACGGTGTGTCGCTTTTTTTCTTTGCGCTGATTGCTTTGGAGAAATGTTCTCACAGTGTTGAGAGTGGAGCACGACTGTCTCCATGGCAATTTTGGATAGCGCCATGGGCTGTTAACCGAAAGGTTGGAGGTTCGAGCCCACCCGGTGGTGGTGGGGCGCTTTTTTTCCTTTGGGCTGATAGGTCTGAAGAAATGTTCTGACGGTGGTGAGAGTGGAGCACGACTGTCTCCGTTGCGCAATTGGCTGGTGCAATCGGCTGTTAACCGAAAGGTTGGAGGTTCGAGCACACCCGGTAGTGGTGCGGCGCTTTTTTTTCTTTGGGCTGAGAGCTTTGAAGATATGTTCTGATGGTGGTGAGAGTAGAGCAGGACTGTCTCCGTGGCGCAATTGGCTAGCGCGATCGGCTGTTAACCGAAAGGTTGGAGGTTCGAGCGCTCCCGGGGACGGTGTGTCGCTTTTTTTTCTTTGCGCTGATTGCTTTGGAGAAATGTTCTGACAGTGGTGAGAGTGGAGCACGACTGTCTCCATGGCAATTTTGGATAGCGCGATGGGCTGTTAACCGAAAGGTTGGAGGTTCGAGCCCACCCGGTGGTGGTGGGGCGCTTTTTTTCCTTTGGGCTGATAGGTCTGAAGAAATGTTCTGACGGTGGTGAGAGTGAAGCACGACTGTCTCCGTGGCGCAATTTGCTAGCGCAATCGGCTGTTAACCGAAAAATTGGAGGTTCGAGCCCTCCCGGGAGTGGTGTGTTGCTTTTTTCTTGGCGCCGATAGCTCTGAGGATGTGTTCTGATGGTGGTGAGAGTGAAGCACGACTATCTCCGTGGACGCAATTGGCTAGCGCGATCGGCTGTTAACCGAAAGGTTGGAGGTTCGAGCCCTCCCGGGAGTGGTGTGTTTCTTTTTTCTTTGCGCTGATAGCTTTGAAGATGTGTTCTGATGGTGGTGAGTGTGGAGCACGACTGTCTCCGTGGCGCAATTGGCTAGCGCGATCGGCTGTTAACCGAAAGGTTGGAGGTTCGAGCCCACCGGGTGGTTTGCTTTCTTCTTTGCGCTGATAGCTTTGGAGACATGTTCTGACGATGGTGAGAGTGGAGCAGGGTTGGCTCCGTGGCGCAATTGCCTAGCGCAATCGGCTGTTAACCGAAAGGCTGGAGGTTCGAGCGCTCCCGGGGATGGTGTGTCGCTTTTTTTTCTTTGCGCTGATAGCTTTGGGGAAATGTTCTGACAGTGGTGAGAGTGGAGCATGACTGTCTCCGTGGCGATTTTCGCTAGCGCGATGGGCTGTTAACCGAAAGGTTGGAGGTTCGAGCCCACCCGGTGGTGGTGCGGCGCTTTTTTTCCTTTAGGCTGATAGCTCCGAAGAAATGTTCTGACGGTGGTGAGAGTGGAGCACGACTGTCTCCGTGGCGCCATTGGCTAGCGCGATCGGCTGTTAACCGAAAGGTTGGAGGTTCGAGCCCACCCGGTAATGGTGCGGCGCTTTCTTTTTTTTGAGCTGATAGCTTTGATGATATGTTCTGACGGTGGTGAGAGTGGAGCACGACTGTCACCGTGGCGCAATAGGCTAGCGCGATCGGCTGTTACCCGAAAGGTTGGAGGTTCGAGCCCACCCGGTGGTGGTGCGGCGCTTTTTTTTCTTTGGACTAAGAGCTTGGAAGATATGTTCTGATGGTGGTGAGAGTGGAGCACGACTGTCTCCGTGGCGCAATTGGCTACCGCGATCGGCTGTTAACCGAAAAGTTGGAAGTTCGTGCGCTCCCGGGAACGGTGTGTCGCTTTTTTTCTTTGCGCTGATTGCTTTGGAGAAATGTTCTGACAGTGGTGAGAGTGGAGCACGACTGTCTCCATGGCAATTTTGGATAGCGCGATGGGCTGTTAACCGAAAGGTTGGAGGTTCGAGCCCACCCGGTGGTGGTGGGGCGCTTTTTTTCCTTTGGGCTGATAGGTCTGAAGAAATGTTCTGACGGTGGTGAGAGTGAAGAACGACTGTCTCCGTTGCGCAATTTGCTGGCGCAATCGGCTGTTAACCGAAAAATTGGAGGTTTGAGCCCTCCCGGGAGTGGTGTGTTGCTTTTTTCTTTGCGCTGATAGCTTTGTAGACATGTCATGACAGTGGTGAGATTGGAGCATGACTGTCTCCGTGGCGCAATCGGCTAGCACGTTCGGTTGTTAACCGAAAAACTAGAGGTTGGAGCCCTCCCGGGAGTGGTGTGTTGCTTTTTTGTTTGCGCTGATAGTTTGAAAATATGTTCTGATGGTGGTGAGAGTAGAGCACGACTGGCTCCGTGGCGCAATTGGCTAGCGCGATGGGCTGCTAACCGAAAAATTGGAGTTTCGAGCCCTCCCGGGAGTGGTTTTTCGCTTTTTTGTTTGCGCTGATAGCTTTGAAGAAATGTTCTGACGGAGGTGAGAGTGGAGCACGACTGTCTCCGTGGCGCAATTTGCTAGCGCGATCGGCTGTTAACCGAAAGGTTGGAGGTTCGAGCCCTCCCGGGAGTGGTGTGTTGCTTTTTTCTTGGCGGCGATAGCTTTGAGGATGTGTTCTGATGGTGGTGAGAGTGGAGTACGACTGTCTCCGTGGACGCAATCGGCTAGCGCGATCGGCTGTTAACCGAAAGGTTGGAGGTTCGAGCCCTCCCGGGAGTCGTGTGTTGCTTTTTTCTTTGCGCTGATAGCTTTGAAGATGTGTTCTGATGGTGGTGAGTGTGGAGCACGACTGTCTCCGTGGCGCAATTGGCTAGCGCGATCGGCTGTTACCCGAAAGGTTGGAGGTTCGAGCCCACCCGATGGTTTGCTTTTTTCTTTGCGCTGATAGCTTTGGAGACATGTTCTGACGGTGGTGAGAGTGGAGCAGGACTGGCTCCGTGGCGCAATTGCCTAGCGCAATCGGCTGTTAACCGAAAGGCTGGAGGTTCGAGCGCTCCCGGGGATGGTGTGTCGCTTTTTTTTTCTTTGCGCTGATAGCTTTGGAGAAATGTTCTGACAGTGGTGAGAGTGGACCACGACTGTCTCCGTGGCGATTTTCGCTAGCGCGATGTGCTGTTAACCGAAAGGTTCGAGGTTCGAGCCCACCCGGTGGTGGTGCGGCGCTTTTTTTCCTTTAGGCTGATAGCTTTGAAGAAATGTTCTGACGGAGGTGAGACTGGAGCACGACTGTCTCCGTGGCGCAATTGGCTAGCGCGATCAGCTGTTGTCCAAAAGGTTCGAGTTTCGAGCCCTCCTGGGAATGGTGTGTTGCTTTTTCTTTTGCGCTAGTAGCTTTGGAAGCATGTTCTGACGGTGGTGAGAGTGGAACACGACTGTCTCCATGGCAATTTTGGATAGCGCGATGGGCTGTTAACCGAAAGGTTGGAGGTTCGAGCCCACCCGGAGGTGGTGGGGCGCTTTTTTCCTTTGGGCTGATAGGTCTGAAGAAATGTTCTGACGGTGGTGAGAGTGAAGCACGACTGTCTCCGTTGCGCAATTAGCTGGCGCAATCGGCTGTTAACCGAAAAATTGGAGGTTTGAGCCCTCCCGGGAGTGGTGTGTTGCTTTTTTCTTTGCGCTGATAGCTTTGTAGACATGTCATGACGGTTGTGAGATTGGAGCATGACTGTCTCCGTGGCGCAATCGGCTAGCACGTTCGGTTGTTAACCGAAAAACTAGAGGTTGGAGCCCTCCCGGGAGTGGTGTGTTGCTTTTTTGTTTACGCTGATAGTTTGAAAATATGTTCTGATGGTGGTGAGAGTAGAGCACGACTGGCTCCGTGGCGCAATTGGCTAGCGCGATGGGCTGTTAACCGAAAAATTGGAGTTTCTAGCCCTCCCGGGAGTGGTTTTTCGTTTTTTTCTTTGCGCTGATAGCTTTGAAGAAATGTTCTGACGGAGGTGAGAGTGGAGCACGACTGTCTCCGTGGCGCAATTGGCTAGCGCGATCGGCTGTTAGCCAAAAGGTTGGAGGTTCGAGCCCTCCCGGGAGTGGTGTGTTGTTTTTTTCTTTGCTCTGATAGCTTTGGAGACATGTTCTGACGGTGGTGAGATTGGAGCACGACTGTCTCCGTGGCGCAATTTGCTAGCGCGATCGGCTGTTAACCGAAAGGTTGGAGGTTCGAGCCCTCCCGGGAGTGGTGTGTTGCTTTTTTCTCTGCGCCGATAGCTTTGAGGATGTGTTCTGATGGTGGTGAGAGTGGAGCACGACTGTCTCCGTGGACGCAATCAGCTAGCGCGATCGGCTGTTAACCGAAAGGTTGGAGGTTCGAGCCCTCCCGGGAGTGGTGTATTGCTTTTTTCTTTGCGCTGATAGCTTTGAAGATGTGTTCTGATGGTGGTGAGTGTGGAGCACGACTGTCTCCGTGGCGCAATTGGCTAGCGCGATCGGCTGTTACCCGAAAGGTTGGAGGTTCGAGCCCACCCGATGGTTTGCTTTTTTCTTTGCGCTGATAGCTTTGGAGACATGTTCTGACGGTGGTGACAGTGGAGCAGGACTGGCTCCGTGGCGCAATTGCCTACCGCAATCGCCTGTTAACCGAAATGCTGGAAGTTCGAGCGCTCCCGGGGATGGTGTGTCGCTTTTTTTCTTTGCGCTGATAGCTTTGGAGAAATGCTCTGACAGTGGTGAGAGTGGAGCACGACTGTCTCCGTGGCGATTTTCGCTAGCGCGATGGGCTGTTAACCGAAAGGTTGGAGGTTCGAGCCCACCCGGTGGTGGTGCGGCGCTTTTTTTCCTTTAGGCTGATAGCTCCGAAAAAATGTTCTGACGGTGGTGAGAGTGGAGCACGACTGTCTCCGTGGCGCAATTGGCTAGCGCAATCGGCTGTTAACCGAAAGGTTGGAGGTTCGAGCCCACCCGGTAATGGTACGGCGCTTTCTTTTTCTTTGAGCAGATAGCTTTGATGATATGTTCTGATGGTGGTGAGAGTGGAGCAGGACTGTCTCGGTCGCCCAATTGGCTAGCACGTTCGGCTGTTAACCAAAAAATTGGAGTTTCCAGCCCTCCCGGGAGTGGTGTGTCGCTTTTTTCTTTGCGCTGATAGCTTTGAAGAAATGTTCTGACGGAGGTGAGACTGGAGCACGACTGTCTCCGTGGCGCGATTGGCTAGCGCGATCAGCTGTTATCCAAAAGGTTCGAGTTTCGAGCCCTCCCGGGAATGGTGTGTTGCTTTTTCCTTTGCGCTAATAGCTTTGGAGGCATGTTCTGACGGTGGTGAGATTGGAGCACGTCTATCTCCGTGGCGCAATTTGCTAGCGCGATCGGCTGTTAACCGAAAGGTTGAAGGTTCGAGCCCTCCCGGGAGTGGTGTGTTGCTTTTTTCTTTACGCTGATAGCTTTGAAGATGTGTTCTGACAATGGTGAGAGTGGAGCACGACTGTCTCCATGGCAATTTTGGGTAGCGCGATGGGCTGTTAACCGAAAGGTTGGAGGTTCGAGCCCACCCGGTGGTGGTGTGTTGCTTTTTTCTTTTCGCTGTTAGATTTGAAGATGTGTTCTGACGGTGGTGAGAGTGGAGCACGACTGTCACCGTGGCGCAAATGGCTAGCGCGAGCGGCTGTTACCCGAAAGGTTGGAGGTTCGAGCCCACCCGGTGGTGGTGCGGCGGTTTTTTTTCTTTGGGCTTAGAGCTTTGAAGATATGTTCTGATGGTGGTGAGAGTGGAGCAGGACTGTCTCCGTGGCGCAATTGGCTAGCGCGATCGGCTGTTAACCGAAAGGTTGGAGGTTCGAGCGCTCCCGGGGACGGTGTGTCGCTTTTTTTTCTTTGCGCTGATTGCTTTGGAGAAATGTTCTGACAGTGGTGAGAGTGGAGCACGACAGTCTCCATGGCAAATTTGGATAGCTCGATGGGCTGTTAACCGAAAGGTTGGAGGTTCGAGCCCACCCGGTGGTGGTGTGGCGCTTTTTTTTCTTTGCTCTGATAGCTTTGGAGACATGTTCTGACGGTGGTGAGATTGGAGCACGACTGTCTCCGTGGCGCAATTTGCTAGCGCGATCGGCTGTTAACCGAAAGGCTGGAGGTTCGAGCCCTCCAGGGAGTGGTGTGTTGTTTTTTTCTTTGCTCTGATAGCTTTGAAGATGTGTTCTGATGGTGGTGAGTGTGGAGCCTGACTGTCTCCGTGGCGCAATTGGCTAGTGCGATCGGCTGTTAACCGAAAGGTTGGAGGTTCGAGCCCCCCCGGTGGTTTCCTTTTTTCTTTGCGCTGATAGCTTTGGAGACATGTTCTGACGGTGGTGAGAGTGGAGCAGGACTGGCTCCGTGGCGCAATTGCCTAGCGCAATCGGCTGTTAACCGAAAGGCTGGAGGTTCGAGCCCTCCAGGGAGTGGTGTGTTGTTTTTTCTTTGCTCTGATAGCTTTGAAGATGTGTTCCGATGGTGGTGAGAGTGGAGCAGGACTGTCTCGGTCGCCCAATTGGCTAGCACGTTCGGCTGTTAACCGAAAATTTGGAGTTTCGAGCCCTCCCGGGAGTGGTGTGCCGCTTTTTTCTTTGCGCTGATAGCTTTGAAGAAATGTTCTGACGGAGGTGAGAGTGGAGCACGACTGTCTCCGTGGCGCAATTGGCTAGCGCGATCGGCTGTTAACCGAAACGTTGGAGGTTCGAGCCCACCCGGTGGTTGGCTTTTTTCTTTGCGCTGATAGCTTTGGAGACATGTTCTGACGGTGGTGAGAGTGGAGCAGGACTGGCTCCGTGGCGCAATTGCCTAGCGCGATCGGCTGTTATCCAAAAGGTTCGAGTTTCGAGCCCTCCCGGGAATGGTGTGTTGATTTTCCTTTGCGCTAATAGCTTTGGAGACATGTTCTGACGGTGGTGAGATTGGAGCACGTCTGTCTCCATGGCAATTTTGGATAGAGCGATGGGCTGTTAACCGAAAGGTTGGAGGTTCGAGCCCACCCGGTGGTGGTGTGTGGCTTTTTTCTTTTCGCTGATAGATTTGAAGATGTGTTCTGACGGTGGTGAGAGTGGAGCACGACTGTCACCGTGGCGCAATTGGCTAGCGCGAGCGGGTGTTACCCGAAAGGTTGGAGGTTCGAGCCAACCCGGTGGTGGTGCGGCGCTTTTTTTTCTTTGGGCTTAGAGCTTTGAAGATATGTTCTGATGGTGGTGAGAGTGGAGCAGGACTGTCTCCGTGGCGCAATTGGCTAGCGCGATCGGCTGTTAACCGAAAGGTTGGAGGTTCGAGCGCTCCCGGGGACGGTGTGTCGATTTTTTTTCTTTGCGCTGATTGCTTTGGAGAAATGTTCTGACAGTGGTGAGAGTGGAGCACGACAGTCTCCATGGCAATTTTGGATAGCGCGATGGGCTGTTAACCGAAAGGTTGGAGGTTCGAGCCCACCCGGTGGTGGTGGGGCGCTTTTTTTCCTTTGGGCTGATAGGTCTGAAGAAATGTTCTGACGGTGGTGAGAGCACGACTGTCTCCATTGCGCAATTGGCTGGCGCAATCGGCTGCTAACCGAAAAATTGGAGGTTTGAGCCCTCCCGGGAGTGGTGTGTTGCTTTTTTCTTTGCGCTGATAGCTTTGGAGAAATGTTCTGACGGTGGTGAGATTGGAGCATGACCGTCTCCGTGGCGCAATTGGCTAGCACGTTCGGCTGTTAACCGAAAAATTGGAGTTTCGAGCCCTCCCGGGAGTGGTGTGTCGCTTTTTTCTTTGCGCTGATAGCTTTGAAGAAATGTTCTGACGGAGGTGAGAGTGGAGCACGATTGTCTCCGTGGCGCAATTGGCTAGCACGATTGGCTGTTAGCCAAAAGGTTGGAGTTTCGAGCCCTCCCGGGAGTGGTGTGTTGTTTTTTTCTTTGCTCTGATAGCTTTGGAGACATGTTCTGACGGTGGTGAGATTGGAGCACGACTGTCTCCGTGGCGCAATTTGCTAGCGCGATCGGCTGTTAACCGAAAGTTTGGAGGTTTGAGCCCTCCCGGGAGTGGTGTGTTGCTTTTTTCTTTGCTCTGATAGCTTTGAAGATGTGTTCTGATGGTGGTGAGTGTGGAGCACGACTGTCTCCGTGGCGCAATTGGCTAGCGCGTCGGCTGTTAACCGAAAGGTTGGAGGTTCGAGCCCACCCGGTGGTTTGCTTTTTTCTTTGCGCTGATAGCTTTGGATACATGTTCTGACGGTGGTGAGAGTGGAGCAGGACTGGCTCCGTGGCGCAATTGGCTAGCGCAATCGGCTGTTAACCGGAAGGCTGGAGGTTCGAGCGTTCCCGGGGATGGTGTGTCGCTTTTTTTTTGCGCTGATAGCTTTGGAGAAATGTTCTGACAGTGGTGAGAGTGGAGCACGACTGTCTCCGTGGCGATTTTCGCTAGCGCGATGGGCTGTTAACCGAAAGGTTGGAGGTTCGAGCACCCCCGGTGGTGGTGCGGCGCTTTTTTTCCTTTAGGCTGATAGCTCCGAAGAAATGTTCTGACGGTGGTGAGAGTAGAGCACGACTGTCTCCGTGGCGGAATTGGCTAGCGCGATCGGCTGTAGACCGAAAGGTTGGAGGTTCGAGCCCGCCCGGTAATGGTGCGGCGCTTTCTTTTTCTTTGAGCTGATAGCTTTGATGATATGTTCTGATGGTGGTGAGAGTGGAGCTGGACTGTCTCGGTCGCCCAATTGGCTAGCACGTTCGGCTGTTAACCGAAAAATTGGAGTTTCGAGCCCTCCCTGGAGTGGTGTGTCGCTTTTTTCTTTTTGCTGATAGCTTTGAAGAAATGTTCTGACGGAGGTGAGAGTGGAGCACGACTGTCTCCGTGGCGCAATTGGCTAGCGCGATCGGCTGTTATCCAAAAGGTTCGAGTTTCGAGCCCTCCCGGGAATGGTGTGTTGCTTTTTCCTTTGCGCTAATAGCTTTGGAGACATGTTCTGACGGTGGTGAGATTGGAGAACGTCTATCTCCATGGCGCAATTTGCTAGCGCGATCGGCTGTTAACCGAAAGGTTGAAGGTTCGATCCTCCCGGGAGTGGTGTGTTGCTTTTTTCTTTGCGCTGATAGCTTTGAAGATGTGTTCTGACAGTGGTGAGAGTGGAGCACGACTGTCTCTATGGCAAGTTTGGATAGCGCGATGGGCTGTTAACCGAAAGGTTGGAGGTTCGAGCCCACCCGGTGGTGGTGTGTTGTTTTTTTCTTTGCTCTGATAGCTTTGGAGACATGTCCTGACGGTGGTGAGATTGGAGCACGACTATCTCCGTGGCGCAATTTGCTAGCGCGATCGGCTGTTAACCGAAAGGTTGGAGGTTCGAGCCCTCCCGGGAGTGGTGTGTTGCTTTTTTCTTTGCGCTGATAGCTTTGAAGATGTGTTCTGATGGTGGTGAGTGTGGATCACGACTGTCTCCGTGGCGCAATTGGCTAGCGCGATCGGCTGTTAACCGAAAGGTTGGAGGTTCGAGCCCACCCGGTGGTTTGCTTTTTTCTTTGCGCTGATAGCTTTGGAGACATGTTCTGACGGTGGTGAGAGTGGAGCAGGACTGGCTCCGTGGCGCTATTGCCTAGCGCAATCGGCTGTTAACCGAAAGGCTGGAGGTTCGAGCGCTCCCGGTGGTTTGCTTTTTTCTTTGCGCTGATAGCTTTCGAGACATGTTCTGACGGTGGTGAGAGTGGAGCAGGACTGGCTCCGTGGCGCAATTGCCTAGCGCAATCGGCTGTTAACCGAAAGGCTGGAGGTTCGAGCGCTCCCGGTGATGGTGTGTCGCTTTTTTTTCTTTGCGCTGATAGCTTTGGAGAAATGTTCTGACAGTGGTGAGAGTGGAGCACGACTGTCTCCGTGGCGATTTTCGCTAGTGCGATGGGCTGTTAACCGAAAGGTTGGAGGTTCGAGCCCACCCGGTGGTGGTGCGGTGCTTTTTTTCCTTTAGGCTGATAGCTCCGAAGAAATGTTCTGACGGTGGTGAGAGTGGAGCACGACTGTCTCCGTGGCGCAATTGGCTAGCGCGATCGGCTGTTAACCGAAAGGTTGGAGGTTCGAGCCCACCCGGTAATGGTGCGGCGCTTTCTTTTTCTTTGAGCTGATAGCTTTGATGATATGTTCCGATGGTGGTGAGAGCGGAGCAGGACTGTCTCGGTCGCCCAATTGGCTAGCACGTTCGGCTGTTAACCGAAAAATTGGAGTTTCGAGCCCTCCCGGGAGTGGTGTGTCGCTTTTTTCTTTGCGCTGATAGCTTTGAAGAAATGTTCTGACGGAGGTGAGAGTGGAGCACGACTGTCTCCGTGGCGCAATTGGCTAGCGCGATCGGCTGTTATCCAAAAGGTTCGAGTTTCGAGCCCTCCCGGGAACGGTGTGTTGCTTTTTTCTTTGCGCTGATAGCTTTGAAGATGTGTTCTGATGGTGGTGAGTGTGGAGCCCGACTGTCTCCGTGGCGCAATTGGCTAGCGCGATCGGCTGTTAACCGAAAGGTTGAAGGTTCGAGCCCACCCGGTGGTTTGCTTTTTTCTTTGCACTGATACCTTTGGAGACATGTTCTGACGGTGGTGAGAGTGAAGCAGGACTGGCTCCGTGGCGCAATTGCCTAGCGCAATCGGCTGTTAACCGAAAGGCTGGAGGTTCGAGCCCACCTGGTGGTGGTGTGTTGCTTTTTTCTTTTTGCTGATAGATTTGAAGATGTGTTCTGACGGTGGTGAGAGTGGAGCACGACTGTCTCCGTGGCGCAATTGGCTAGCGCGATCGGCTGTTAACCGAAAGGTTGCAGGTTCGAGCCCACCCGGTAATGGTGCGGCGCTTTCTTTTTCTTTGAGCTGATAGCTTTGATGATATGTTCTGATGGTGGTGAGAGTGGAGCAGGACTGTCTAGGTCGCCCAATTGGCTAGCACGTTCGGCTGTTAACCGAAAAATTGGAGTTTCGAGCCCTCCCGGGAGTGGTGTGTCGCTTTTTTCTTCTCGCTGATAGCTTTGAAGAAATGTTCTGACGGAGGTGAGAGTGGAGCACGACTGTCTCCGTGGCGCAATTGGCTAGCGCGATCGGCTGTTATCCAAAAGGTTCGAGTTTCGAGCCCTCCCGGGAGTGGTGTGTTGCTTTTTTCTTTGCGCTGATAGCTTTGGAGAAATGTTCTGACGGTGGTGAGATTGGAGCACGACCGTCTCTGTGGCGCAATTGGCTAGCACGTTCGGCTGTTAACCGAAAAATAGGAGTTTCGAGCCCTCCCGGGAGTGGTGTGTCGCTTTTTTCTTTGCGCTGATAGCTTTGAAGAAATGTTCTGACGGAGGTGAAAGTGGAGCGCGACTGTCTACGTGGCGCAATTGGCTAGCGCGATCGGCTGTTAGCCAAAAGGTTGGAGTTTCGAGCCCTCCCGGGAGTGGTGTGTTGTTTTTTTCTTTGCTCTGATAGCTTTGGAGACATGTTCTGACGGTGGTGAGATTGGAGCACGACTGTCTCCGTGGCGCAATTTGCTAGCACGATCGGCTGTTAACCGAAAGGTTGGAGGTTCGAGCCCTCCTGGGAATGGTGGGTTGCTTTTTTCTTTGCGCCGATAGCTTTGAGGATGTGTTCTAAATGGTGGTGAGAGTGAAGCACGACAGTCTCCGTGGACGCAATTGGCTAGCGCGATCGGCTGTTAACCGAAAGGTTGGAGGTTCAAGCCCTCCCGGGAGTGATGTGTTGCTTTTTTTCTTTGCGCTGATAGCTTTAAAGATGTGTTCTGATGGTGGTGAGTGTGGAGCACGACTGTCTCTGTGGCGCAATTGGCTAGCGCGATCGGCTGTTAACCGAAAGGTTGGAGGTTCGAGCCCACCCGGTGATTTGCTTTTTTCTTTGCGCTGATAGCTTTGGAGACATGTTCTGACGGTGGTGAGAGTGGAGCAGGACTGGCTCCGTGGCGCAATTGCCTAGCGCAATCGGCTGTTAACCGAAAGGCTGGAAGTTCGAGCGCTCCCGGGGATGGTGTGTCGCTTTTTTTTCTTTGCGCTGATAGCTTTGGAGAAATGTTCTGTCAGTGGTGAGAGTGGAGCACGACTGTCTCCGTGGCGATTTTCGCTAGCGCGATGGGCTGTTAACCGAAAGGTTGGAGGTTCGAGCCCACCCGGTGGTGGTGCGGCGCTTTTTTTTCTTTGGGCTTAGAGCTTTGAAGATATGTTCTGATGGTGGTGAGAGTGGAGCAGGACTGTCTCCGTGGCGCAATCGGCTAGCGCGATCGGCTGTTAACCGAAAGGTTGGAGGTTCGAGCGCTCCCGGGGACGGTGTCTCGCTTTTTTTTCTTCGCGCTGATTGCTTTGGAGAAATGTTCTGACAGTGGTGAGAGTGGAGCACGACTGTCTCCATGGCAATTTTGGATAGCGCGATGGGCTGTTAACCGAAAGGTTGAAGGTTCGAGCCCACCCGGTGGTGGTGGGGCGCTTTTTTTCCTTTGGGCTGATAGGTCTGAAGAAATGTTCTGACGGTGGTGAGAGTGGAGCACGACTGTCTCCGTTGCGCAATTGGCTGGCGCAATCGGCTGTTAACCGAAAAATTGGAGGTTTGAGCCCTCCCGGGAGTGGTGTGTTGCTTTTTTCTTTGCGCTGATAGCTTTGTAGACATGTCATGACGGTGTTGAGATTGGAGCATGACTGTCTCCGTGGCGCAGTTTGCTAGCGCGATCGCCTGTTAACCGAAAGGTTGAAGGTTCGAGCCCTCCCGGGAGTGATTTGTTGCTTTTTTCTTTGCGCTGATAGCTTTGAAGATGTGTTCTGACAGTGGTGAGAGTGGAGCACGACTGTCTCCATGGCAATTTTGGATAGCGCGATGGGCTGTTAACTGAAAGGTTGAAGGTTCGAGCCCTCCCGGGAGTGGTGTGTTGCTTTTTCTTTTCGCTGATAGATTTGAAGATGTGTTCTGACGGTGGTGAGAGTGGAGCACGACTGTCACCGTGGCGCAATTGGCTAGCGCGAGCGGCTGTTACCCGAAAGGTTGGAGGTTCGAGCCCACCCGGTGGTGGTGCGGCGCTTTTTTTTCTTTGGGCTGAGAGCTTTGAAGATATGTTCTGATGGTGGTGAGAGTGGAGCAGGACTGTCTCCGTGGCGCAAATGGCTAGCGCGATCGGCTGTTAACCGAAAGGTTGGAGGTTCGAGCGCTCCCGGGGACAGTGTGTCGCTTTTTTTTCTTTGCGCTGATTGCTTCGGAGAAATGTTCTGACAGTGGTGAGAGTGGAGCACGACTGTCTACATGGCAATTTTGGATAGCGCGATGGGCTGTTAACCGAAAGGTTGCAGGTTCGAGCCCACCCGGTGGTGGTGGGGCGCTTTTTTTCCTTTGGGTTGATAGGTCTGAAGAAATGTTCTGACGGTGGTGAGAGTGGAGCACGACTGTCTCCGTTGCGCAATTGGCTGGCGCAATTGGCTGTTAACCGAAAAATTGGAGGTTTGAGCCCTCCCGGGAGTGGTGTGTTGCTTTTTTCTTTGCGCTGATAGCTTTGTAGACATATCATGACGGTGGTGAGATTGGAGCATGGCTGTCTCCGTGGCGCAATCGGCTAGCACGTTCGGCTGATAACCGAAAGTTTGGAGGTTCGAGCCGTTCCGGGAGTGGTGTGTTGCTTTTTTCTTTGCGCTGATAGCTTTGGAGACATGTTCTGACGATGGTGAGATTGGAGAACGACTGTCTCCGTGGCGCAATTCGCTAGCGTGATCGGCTGTTAACCGAAACTTTGGAGGTTCGAGCCCTCCCGGGAGTGGTGTGTTGCTTTTTTCTTTGCGCTGATAGCTTTGGAGAAATGTTCTGACAGTGGTGAGAGTGGAGCACGACTGTCTCCATGGCAATTTTGGCTAGCGCGATGGGCTGTTAACCGAAAGTTTGGAGGTTCGAGCCCACGCGGCGGTGGTGCGGCGCTTTTTTCCTTTGGGCTGATAGCTCTGAAGAAATGTTGTGACGGTGGTCAGAGTGGAGCACGACTGTGTTCCTGGCGCAATTGGCTAGCGCGAGCGGCTGTTAACCGAAAGGTTGGAGGTTCGAGCCCTCCTAGGAGTTTTGTGTTGCCTTTTTCTTTGCGCTGATAGCTTTGGAGATGTGTTCTGATGGGGATGACAGTGGAGCACGACTGTCTCTGTGGCGCGATTGGCTAGCGCGAACGGCTGTAACCAAAAGGTTGGAGTTTCGAGCCCTCCCGGGAGTGGTGTGTTGCTTTTTGTGCGCTGATAGCTTTGGAGACATGTTCTGACGATGGTGAGATTGGAGCACGACTGTCTCCGTGGCGCAATTTGCTAGCGCGATCGGCTGTTAACCGAAAGGTTGGAGGTTCGAGCCCTCCCGGGGAGTGGTGTGTTCCTTTTTTCTTTGCGCTGATAGCTTTGAAGATGTGTTCTGACGGTGGTGAGAGTGGAGCACGACTGTCTTCGTTGCGCAATTGGCTGGCGCAATCGGCTGTTAACCGAAAAATTGGAGGTTTGAGCCCTCCCGGGAGTGGTGTGTTGCTTTTTTCTTTGCGCTGATAGCTTCGTAGACATGTTCTGACGATGGTGAGATTGGAGCATGACTGTCTCCGTGGCGCAATCGGCTAGCACGTTCGGCTGTTAACCGAAAAACTAGAGGTTGGAGCCCTCCCAGGAGTGGTGTGTTGCTTTTTTGTTTGCGCTGATAGTTTGAAAAATATGTTCTGATGGTGGTGAGAGTGGAGCACGACTGGCTCCGTGGCGCAATTGGCTAGCGCGATGGGTTGTTAACCGAATGTTTGGAGGTTCGAGCGCACGCTGTGGTGGAGCGGCGCTTTTTTCTTTTGGGCTGATAGCTCTGAAGAAATGTTCTGACGGTGGTCAGAGTGGAGCACGACTGTGTCCGTTGCGCAATTGGCTAGCGCGAGCGGCTGTTAAACGAATGGTTGGAGGTTCGAGCCCTCCTAGGAGTGGTGTGTTGCTTTTTTCTTTGCGCTGATAGCTTTGGAGACATGTTCTGACGGTGTTGAGAGTGGAGCACGACTGTCTCCGTGGCGCAATTGGCTAGCGCGATCGGCTGTTAACCGAAAGGTTGGAGGTTCGAGCCCACCCGGTAATGGTGCGGCGCTTTTTTTTGGTGGGGGCTGATAGCTTTGATGATATGTTCTGACGGTGGTGAGAGTGGAGCACGACTGTCTCCGTGGCGCAATTGGCTAGCGCGATCGGCTGTTATTCAAAAGGTTCGAGTTTCGAGCCCTCCCGGGAATGGTGAGTTGCTTTTTCCTTTGCGCTGATAGCTTTGGAGACATGTTCTGACGGTGGTGAGATTGGAGCACGACTATCTCCGTGGCGCTATTTGCTAGCGCGATCGGCTGTTAACCGAAAGGTTGGAGGTTCGAGCCCTCCCGGGGAGTGGTGTGTTGCTTTTTTCTTTGCGCTGATAGCTTTTAAGATGTTTTCTGATGGTGGTGCAAGTGAAGCACGACTGTCTTCGTGGCGCAATCAGCTAGCGGGATCGGCTGTTAACCGAAAGGTTGGAGGTTCAGGCCCACCCGGTGGTGGTGCGGCGCTTTTTTTCTTTGGGCTGATAGCTCTGATGATATGTACTGATGGTGGTGAGAGTGGAGCAGGACTGTCTCCGTGGCGCATTTGGCTAGCGCAATCGGCTGTTAACCAAAAGGTTGGAGTTTGGAGCCCTCCCGGGAGTTGTGTGTTGCTTTTTTCTTTGCGCTGATAGCTTTGGAGACATGTTCTGACGGTGGTGAGATTGGAGCACGAATGTCTCCGTCGCGCAATTGGCTAGCACGTTCGGCTGTTAACCGAAAGGTTGGAGGTTCGAGCGCTCCCGAGGACGGTGTGTCGCTTTTTTTTCTTTGCGCTGATTGCTTTGGAGAAATGTTCTGACAGTGGTGAGAGTGGAGCACGACTGTCTTCATGGCAATTTTGGATAGCGCGATGGGCTGTTAACCGAAAGGTGTTCCGACGGTGGTGAAAGTGGAGCACGACTGTCACCGTGGCGCAATTGGCTAGCGCGATCGGCTGTTACCCGAAAGTTTGGAGGTTCGAGCCCACCCGGTGGTGGTGCGGCGTTTTTTTTTCTTTTGGCTGAGAGCTTTGAAGATATGTTTTGATGGTGGTGAGAGTGGAGCAGGACTGTCTCCGTGGCGCAAATTTCTAGCGCGATCGGCTGTTAACCGAAAGGTTGGAGGTTCGAGCGCTCCCGGGGACGGTGTGTCGCTTTTTTTTCTTTGCGCTGATTGCTTTGGAGAAATGTTCTGACAGTGGTGAGAGTGGAGCACGACTGTCTCCATGGCAATTTTGGATAGCGCGATGGGCTGTTAACCGAAGGGTTGGAGGTTCGAGCCCACCCGGTGGTGGTGGGGCGCTTTTTTTCCTTTGGGCTGATAGGTCTGAAGAAATGTTCTGACGGTGGTGAGAGTGAAGCACGACTGTCTCCGTTGCGCAGTTCGCTGGCGCAATCGGCTGTTAACCGAAAAATTGGAGGTTTGAGCCCTCCCGGGAGTGGTTTGTTGCTTTTTTCTTTGCGCTGATAGCTTTGTAGACATGTTCTGACGGTGGTGAGATTGGAGCATGACTGTCTCCGTGGCGCAATCGGCTAGCACGTTCGGCTGTTAACCGAAAAACTAGAGGTTGGAGCCCTCCCGGGAGTGGTGTGTTGCTTTTTTGTTTGCGCTGATAGTTTGAAAATATGTAATGATGGTGGTGAGAGTGCAGCACGATTGGCTTCGTGGCGCAATTGGCTTGCGCGATGGGCTGTTAGCCGAAAGTTGGGAGGTTCGAGCCCACGCGGTGGTGGTGCGGCGCTTTTTTCCTTTGGGCTGATAGCTCTGAAGAAATGTTCTGACGGTGGTCAGAGTGGAGCACGACTGTGTCCGTGGCGCAATTGGCTAGCGCAAGCGGCTGTTATCCGAAAGGTTGGAGGTTCGAGCCCTCCTGGGAGTTGTGTGTTGCTTTTTCTTTGCGCTGATAGCTTTGAAGATGTGTTCTGATGGGGATGACAGTGGACCACGACTGTCTCTGTGGCGCGATTGGCTAGCACGAACGGCTGTTAACCAAAAGGTTGGAGTTTCGAACCCTCCCGGGAGTGGTGTGTAGCTTTTTTTTTTGCGCTGATAGCTTTGGAGACATGTTCTGACGATGGTGAGATTGGAGCACGATTGGCTTCGTGGCGCAATTGGCTAGCGCGATGGGCTGTTAACCGAAAGTTTGGAGGTTCGAGCGCACGCGGTGGTGGTGTGGTGCTTTTTTCCTTTGGGCTGATAGCTCTGAAGAAATGTTCTGACGGTGGTCAGAGTGGAGCACGGCTGTGTCTGTGGCGCAATTGGCTAGCGCGAATGGCTGTTAACCAAAAGGTTGGAGTTTCGAGCCCTCCCGGGAGTGGTGTGTGGCTTTTTTTCCGCTGATAGCTTTGGAGACATGTTCTGACGATGGTGAGATTGGAGCACGACTGTCTCCGTGGCGCAATTTGCTAGCGCGATCTGCTGTTAACCGAAAGGTTGGAGATTCGAGCCCACCCGGTGGTGGTGGGGCGCTTTTTTTCCTTTGGGCTGATAGGTCTGAAGAAATGTTCTGACGGTGGTGAAAGTGAAGCACGACTGTCTTCGTTGCGCAATTGGCTGGCGCAATCGGCTGTTAACCGAAAAATTGGAGGTTTGAGCCCTCCCGGGAGTGGTTTGTTGCTTTTTTCTTTGCGCTGATAGCTTTCTAGACATGTTCTGACGGTGGTGAGATTGGAGCATGACTGTCTCCGTGGCGCAATCAGCTAGCACGTTCGGCTGTTAACCGAAAAACTAGAGGTTGGAGCCCTCCCGGGAGTGGTGTGTTGCTTTTTTGTTTGCGCTGATAGCTTTGGAGACATGTTCTGACGGTGGTGAGATTGGAGCACGAATGTCTCCGTCGCGCAATTGGCTAGCACGTTCGGCTGTTAACCGAAAAATTGGAGGTTCGAGCCCTCCCGGGAGTGGTGTGTTGCTTTTTTCTTTGCGCTGATAGCTTTGGAGAAATGTTCTGACGGTGGTGAGATTGGAGCACGACCGTCTCCGTGGCGCAATTGGCTAGCACGTGCGGCTGTTAGCCGAAAGGTTGGAGGTTCGAGCCCTCCCTGGAGTGGGGTGTTGCTTTTTTCTTTGCGCTGATAGCTTTGAAGAAATGTTCTGACGGTGGTGAGATTGGAGCACGAATGTCTCCGTCGCGCAATTGGCTAGCACGTTCGGCTGTTAACCGAAAAATTGGAGGTTCGAGCCCTCCCGGGAGTGGTGTGTTGCTTTTTTCTTTGCGCTGATAGCTTTGGAGAAATGTTCTGACGGTGGTGAGAGTGGAGCACGACTGTCACCATGGCGCAATTGGCTAGCGCGATCGGCTGTTACCCGAAAGGTTGGAGGTTCGAGCCCAACCGGTGGTGGTGCGGCGCTTTTTTTTCTTTGGGCTGAGAGCTTTGAAGATATGTTCTGATGGTGGTGAGAGTGGAGCAGGACTGTCTCCGTGGCACAATTGGCTAGCGCGATCGGCTGTTAACTGAAAGGTTGGAGGTTCGAGCGCTCCCGAGGACGGTGTGTCGCTTTTTTTCTTTGCGCTGATTGCTTTGGAGAAATGTTCTGACAGTGGTGAGAGTGGAGCACGACTGTCTCCATGGCAATTTTGGATAGCGCGATGGGCTGTTAACCGAAAGGTTGGAGGTTCGAGCCCACCCGGTGGTGGTGGGGCGCTTTTTTTCCTTTGGGCTGATAGGTCTGAAGAAATGTTCTGACGGTGGTGAGAGTGAAGCACGACTGTCTTCGTTGCGCGATTGGCTGGCGCAATCGGCTGTTAACCGAAAAATTGGAGGTTTGAGCCCTCCCGGGAGTGGTTTGTTGCTTTTTTCTTTGCGCTGATAGCTTTGTAGACATGTTCTGACGGTGGTGAGATTGGAGCATGACTGTCTCCGTGGCGCAATCGGCTAGCACGTTCGGCTGTTAACCGAAAAACTAGAGGTTGGAGCCTTCTCGGGAGTGGTGTGTTGCTTTTTTGTTTGCGCTGATAGTTTGAAAATATGTTATGATGGTGGGGAGAGTGGAGCACGATTGGCTTCGTGGCGCAATTGGCTAGCGCGATGGGCTGTTAACCGAAAGTTTGGAGGTTCGAGCGCACGCGGTGGTGGTGTGGTGCTTTTTTCCTTTGGGCTGATGGCTCTGAAGAAATGTTCTGACGGTGGTCAGAGTGGAGCACGACTGTGTCCGTGGCGCAATTGGCTAGCGCGAATGGCTGTTAACCAAAAGGTTGGAGTTTCGAGCCCTCCCGGGAGTGGTGTGTGGCTTTTTTTCCGCTAATAGCTTTGGAGACATGTTCTGACGATGGTGAGATTGGAGCACGACTGTCTCCGTGGCGCAATTTGCTAGCGCGATCGGCTGTTAACCGAAAGGTTGGAGGTTCGAGCCCACCCGGTGGTGGTGGGGCGCTTTTTTTCCTTTGGGCTGATAGGTCTGAAGAAATGTTCTGACGGTGGTGAGAGTGAAGCACGACTGTCTTCGTTGCGCAATTGGCTGGCGCAATCGGCTGTTAACCGAAAAATTGGAGGTTTGAGCCCTCCCGGGAGTGGTTTGTTGCTTTTTTCTTTGCGCTGATAGCTTTGTAGACATGTTCTGACGGTGGTGAGATTGGAGCATGACTGTCTCCGTGGCGCAATCGGCTAGCACGTTCGGCTGTTAACCGAAAAACTAGAGGTTGGAGCCCTCCCGGGAGTGGTGTGTTGCTTTTTTGTTTGCGCTGATAGCTTTGGAGACATGTTCTGACGGTGGTGAGATTGGAGCACGAATGTCTCCGTGGCGCAATTGGCTAGCGCGATCAGCTGTTAGCCAAAAGGTTGGAGTTTCGAGCCCTCCCGGGAGTGGTGTGTTGTTTTTTTCTTTTCTCTGATAGCTTTGGAGACATGTTCTGACGGTGGTGAGAGTGGAGCACGACTGTCACCATGGCGCAATTGGCTAGCGCGATCGGCTGTTACCCGAAAGGTTGGAGGTTCGAGCCCACCCGGTGGTGGTGCGGCGCTTATTTCTTTGGGCTGAGAGCTTTGAAGATATGTTCTGATGGTGGTGAGAGTGGAGCAGGACTGTCTCCGTGGCACAATTGGCTAGCGCGATCGGCTGTTAACCGAAAGGTTGGAGGTTCGAGCGCTCCCGAGGACGGTGTGTCGCTTTTTTTTCTTTGCGCTGATTGCTTTGGAGAAATGTTCTGACAGTGGTGAGAGTGGAGCACGACTGTCTTCATGGCAATTTTGGATAGCGCGATGGGCTGTTAACCGAAAGGTTGGAGGTTCGAGCCCACCCGGTGGTGGTGGGGCGCTTTTTTTCGTTTGGGCTGATAGGTCTGAAGAAATGTTCTGACGGTGGTGAGAAAGGAGCACGACTGTCTTCGTTGCGCAATTGGCTGGCGCAATCGGCCGTTAACTGAAAAATTGGAGGTTTGAGCCCTCCCGGCAGTGGTGTGTTATTTTTTTCTTTGCGCTGATAGCTTTGTAGACTTGTTCTGACGGTGGTGAGATTGAAGCATGACTGTCTCCGTGGCGCAATCGGCTAGCACGTTCGGCTGTTACCCGAAAGGTTGGAGCTTCGAGCCCACCCGGTGGTGGTGCGGCGCTTTTTTTTCATTGGGCTGAGAGCTTTGAAGATATGTTCTGATGGTGGTGAGAGTGGAGCAGGACTGTCTCCGTGGCGCAATTGGCTACCGCGATCGGCTGTTAACCGAAAGGTTGGAAGTTCGTGCGCTCCCGGGGACGGTGTGTCGCTTTTTTTCTTTGCGCTGATTGCTTTGGAGAAATGTTCTGACAGTGGTGAGAGTGGAGCACGACTGTCTTCATGGCAATTTTGGATAGCGCGATGGGCTGTTAACCGAAAGGTTGGAGGTTCGAGCCCACCCGGTGGTGGTGCGGCGCTTTTTTTCCTTTAGGCTGATAGCTCCGAAGAAATGTTCTGACGGTCGTGAGAGTGGAGCACGACTGTCTCCGTGGCGCAATTGGCTAGCGCGATCGGCTGTTAACCGAAAGGTTGGAGGTTCGAGCACACCCGGTAATGGTGCGGTGCTTTCTTTTTCTTTGAGCTGATAGCTTTGATGATATGTTCTGACGGTGGTGAGAGTGGAGCACGACTGTCACCGTGGCGCAATTGGCTAGCGCGATCGGCTGTTACCCGAAAGGTTGGAGCTTCGAGCCCACCCGGTGGTGGTGCGGCGCTTTTTTTTCATTGGGCTGAGAGCTTTGAAGATATGTTCTGATGGTGGTGAGAGTGGAGCAGGACTGTCTCCGTGGCGCAATTGGCTACCGCGATCGGCTGTTAACCGAAAGGTTGGAAGTTCGTGCGCTCCCGGGGACGGTGTGTCGCTTTTTTTCTTTGCGCTGATTGCTTTGGAGAAATGTTCTGACAGTGGTGAGAGTGGAGCACGACTGTCTCCATGGCAATATTGGATAGCGCGATGGGCTGTTAACCGAAAGGCTGGAGTTTCGAGCCCTCCCGGGAAGGTGTGTTGCTTTTGCCTTTACGCTGATAGCTTTGGAGACATGTTCTGACGGTGGTGAGATTGGAGCACGATTATCTCCGTGGCGCAATTTGCTAGCGCGATCGGCTGGTAACCGAAAGGTTGAATGTTCGAGCCCTCCCGGGAGTGGTGTGTTGCTTTTTTCTTTGCGCTGATAGCTTTGAAGATGTGTTCTGACGGTGGTGAGAGCGGAGCACGACTGTCACCGTGGAGCAATTGGCTAGCGCGATCGGCTGTTACCCGGAAGGTTGGAGGTTCGAGCCCACCCGGTGGTGGTGCGGCGCTTTTTTTTCTTTGGGCTGAGAGCTTTGAAGATATGTTCTGATGGTGGTGAGAGTGGAGCAGGACTGTCTCTGTGGCGCAATTGGCTAGCGCGGTCGGCTGTTAACCGAAAGGTTGGAGGTTCGAGCGCTCCCGGGGACGGTGTGTCGCTTTTTTTTCTTTGCGCTGATTCCTTTGGAGAAATGTTCTGACAGTGGTGAGAGTGGAGCACGACTGTCTCCATGGCAATTTTGGATAGCGCGATGGGCTGTTAACCGAAAGGTTGGAGGTTCGAGCCCACCCGGTGGTGGTGGGGCGCTTTTTTTCCTTTGGGCCGATAGGTCTGAAGAAATGTTCTGACGGTGGTGAGAGTGGAGCACGACTGTCTCCGTTGCGCAATTGGCTGGCGCAATCGGCTGTTAACCGAAAAATTGGAGGTTTGAGCCCTCGCGGGAGTGGTGTGTTGCTTTTTTATTTGCGCTGATAGCTTTGTAGTGATGTCATGACGTTGGTGAGATTGGAGTCTCCGTGGCGCAATCGGCTAGCATGTTCGGCTGTGAACCGAAAAACTAGAGGTAGGAGCCCTCCCGGTAGTGGTGTGTTGCTTTTTTGTTTGCGCTGATAGTTTGAAAATATGTTCTGATGGTGGTGAGAGTGGAGCACGACTGGCTCCGTGGCGCAATTGGCTAGCGCGATGGGCTGTGAACCGAAAGTTTGGAGGTTCGAGCCCACGCGGTGGTGGTGCGGCGCTTTTATTCCTTTGGGCTGATAGCTCTGAAGAAATGTTCTGACGGTGGTCAGAGTGGAGCACGACTGTGTCCGTGGCGCAATTGGCTAGCGCGATCGGCTGTTAACCGAAATGTTGGAGGTTGGCGCCCTCCTGGAAGTGGTGTGTTGCTTTTTTCTTTGCGCTGATAGCTTTGAAGATGTGTTCTGATGGGGATGACAGTGGAGCACGACTGTCTCCGTGGCGCGATTGGCTAGCGCGAACGGCTGTTAACCAAAAGGATGGAGTTTCGAGCCCTCCCGGGAGTGGTGTGTTGCTTTTTTCTTTGCGCTGATAGCTTTGGAGACATGTTCTGACGGTGGTGAGAGTGGAGCACGACAGTCTCCGTGGCACAATTGGCTAGCGCGATCGGCTGTTAACCAAAAGGTCGGAGGTTCGAGCCCACCCGGTAATGGTGCGGCGCTTTTTTTTTTCTTTGGGCTGATAGCTTTGATGATATGTTCTGATGGTGGTGAGAGTGGAGCAGGACTGTCTCGGTCGCCCAATTGGCTAGCACGTTCGGCTGTTAACCGAAAAATTGGAGGTTTGAGCCCTCCCGGGAGTGGTGTGTTGCTTTTTCTCTTTGCGCTGATAGCTGTGGAGAAATGTTCTGACAGTGGTGAGAGTGGAGCACGACTGTCTCCATGGCAATTTTAGATAGCGTGATGGGCTGTTAACCAAAAGGATGGAGGTTCGAGCCAACCCGATGGTGGTGGGGCGCTTTTTTTCCTTTGGGCTGATAGGTCTGAACAAATGTTCTGACGGTGGTGAGAGTGGAGCACGACTGTCTCCGTTGCGCAATGGGCTGGCGCAATCGGCTGTTAACCGAAAAATTGGAGGTTCGAGCCCTCCCGGGAGTGGTGTGTTGCTTTTTTCTTTGCGCTGATAGCTTTGTAGACATGTTCGGACGGTGGTGAAATCGGAGCATGACTGTCTTCGTGGCGCAATCGGCTAGCACGTTCGGCTGTTGACCGAAAAACTAGAGGTTGGAGCCCTCCCGGGAGTGGTGTGTTGCTATTTTGTATGCACTGATAGTTTGAAAATATGTTCTGATGGTGGTGAGAGTGGAGCACGACTGGCTCCGTGGCGCAATTGGCTAGCGCGATGGGCTGTTAACCGAAAGTTTGGAGGTTCGAGCCCACGCGGTGGTGGTGCGGCGCTTTTTTTCTTTGGGCTGATAGCTCTGAAGAAATGTTCTGACGGTGGTCAGAGTGGAGCACGACTGTGTCCGTGGCGCAATTGGCTAGCGCGAGCGGCTGTTAACCGAAAGGTTGGAGGTTTGAGCCCTCCTGGGAGTGGTGTGTTGCTTTTTTCTTTGCGCTGATAGCTTTGAAGATGTGTTCTGATGGGGATGACAGTGGAGCACGACTGTCTCCGTGGCGCGATTGGCTAGCGCGAATGGCTGTTAACCAAAAGGTTGGAGTTTCGAGCCCTCCCGGGAGTGGTGTGTTGCTTTTTTCTTTGCGCTGATAGCTTTGGAGACATGTTCTGACGGTGGTGAGATTGGAGCACGACCGTCTCCGTGGCGCAATTGGCTAGCACGTTCGGCTGTCAACCGAAAAATTGGAGTTTCGAGCCCTCCCGGGAGTGGTGTGTCGCTTTTTTCTTTTGCGCTGATAGCTTTGAAGAAATGTTCTGACGGAGGTGGGAGTGGAGCACGACTGTCTCCGTGGCGCAATTGGCTAGCGCGATCGGTTGTTTACCGAAAGGTTGGAGGTTCGAGCCCACCCGGTGGTTTGCTTTTTTCTTTGCGCTGATAGCTTTGGAGACATGTTCTGACGGTGGTGAGAGTGGAGCAGGACTGGCTCCGTGGCGCAATTGCCTAGAGCAATCGGCTGTTAACCGAAAGGCTGGAGGTTCGAGCGCTCCCGGGGATGGTGTGTCGCTTTTTTTCTTTGCGCTGATAGCTCTGGAGAAATGTTCTGACAGTGGTGAGAGTGGAGCACGACTGTCTCCGTGGCGATTTTCGCTAGCGCGATGGGCTGTTAACCGAAAGGTTGGAGGTTCGAGCCCACCCGGTGGTGGTGGGGCGCTTTTTTTTCTTTGCGCTGATAGCTTTGGAGAATTGTTCTGACGGTGGTGAGATTGGAGCACGACCGTCTCCGTGGCGCAATTGGCTAGCACGTTCGGCTGTTAACCGAAAAATTGGAGTTTCGAGCCCTCCCGGGAGTGGTGTGTCGCTTTTTTTCCTTTGGGCTGATAGGTCTGAAGAAATGTTCTGACGGTGGTGAGAGTGGAGCACAAGTGTCTCCGTTGCGCAATTGGCTGGCGCAATCGGCTGTTAACCGAAAGGTTGGAGGTTCGAGCCCACCCGGTGGTGGTGCGGCGCTTTTCTTTCTTTGGGCTGAGAGCTTTGAAGATATGTTCTGATGGGGGTGAGAGTGGAGCAGGACTGTCTCCGTGGCGCAATTGGCTAGCGCGATCGGCTGTTAACCGAACCATTTGAGGTTCGAGCGCTCCCGGGGATGGTGTGTCGCTTTTTTTTCTTTGCGCTGATTGCTTTGGAGAAATGTTCTGACAGTGGTGAGAGTGGAGCACGACTGTCTCCATGGCAATTTTGGATAGCGCGATGGGCTGTTAACCGAAAGGTTGGAAGTTCGAGCCCACCCGGTGGTGGTGGGGCGCTTTTTTTCCTTTGGGCTGATAGGTCTGAAGAAATGTTCTGACGGTGGTGAGAGTGAAGCACGACTGTCTCCGTTGCGCAATTGGCTGGCGCAATCGGCTGTTAACCGAAAAATTGGAGGTTTGAGCCCTCCCGGGAGTGGTGTGTTGCTTTTTTCTTTGCGCTGATAGCTTTGTAGACATGTCATGACGGTGGTGAGATTGGAGCATGACTGTCTCCGTGGCGATATCGGCTAGCACGTTCGGTTGTTAACCGAAAAACTAGAGGTTGGAGCCTTCCCGGGAGTGGTGTGTTGCTTTTTTGTTTGCGCTGATAGTTTGAAAATATGTTCTGATGGTGGTGAGAGTAGAGCACGACTGGCTCCGTGGCGCAATTGGCTAGCGCGATGGGCTGTTAACCGAAAAATTGGAGTTTCGAGCCCTCCCGGGAGTGGTGTGTCGCTTTTCTCTTTGCGCTGATAGCTTTGAAGAAATGTTCTGACGGAGGTGAGAGTGGAGCACGACTGTCTCCGTGGCGCAATTGGCTAGCGCGATCGGCTGTTAGCCAAAAGGTTGGAGTTTCGAGCCCTCCCGGGAGTGGTGTGTTGCTTTTTCTTTGCGCTGATAGCTTTGTAGACATGTCATGACGGTGGTGAGATTGGGGCATGACTGTCTCCGTGGCGCAATCTGCTAGCACGTTCGGTTGTTAACAGAAAAACTAGAGGTTGGAGCCTTCCCGGGAGTGGTGTGTTGCTTTTTTGTTTGCGCTGATAGTTTGAAAAGATGTTGTGATGGTGGTGAGAGTAGAGCACGACTGGCTCCGTGGCGCAATTGGCTAGCGCGATCGGCTGTTAACCGAAAGGTTGGAGGTTCGAGCCCTCCCGGGAGTGGTGTGTTGCTTTTTTCTTTGCGCTGATAGCTTTGAAGATGTGTTCTGATGGTGGTGAGTGTGGAGCACGACTGTCTCCATGGCGCAATTGGCTAGCGCGATCGGCTGTTAACCGAAAGGTTGGAGGTTCGAGCCCACCCGGTGGTTTGCTTTTTTCTTTGCGCTGATAGCTTTGGAGACATGTTCTGACGGTGGTGAGAGTGGAGCAGGGTTGGCTCCGTGGCACAATTGCCTAGCGCAATCGGCTGTTAACCGAAAGGCTGGAGGTTCGAGCGCTCCCGGGGATGGTGTGTCGCTTTTTTTTCTTTGCGCTGATAGCTTTGGAGAAATGTTCTGACAGTGGTGAGAGTGGAGCACGACTGTCTCCGTGGCGATTTTCGCTAGCGCGATGGGCTGTTAACCGAAAGGTTGGAGGTTCGAGCCCACCCGGTGGTGGTGCGGCGCTTTTTTTTCTTTAGGCTGATAGCTCCGAAGAAATGTTCTGACGGTCGTGAGAGTGGAGCACGACTGTCTCCGTGGCGCAATTGGCTAGCGCGATCGGCTGTTAACCGAAAGGTTGGAGGTTCGAGCCCACCCGGTAATGGTGCGGCGCTTTCTTTTTCTTTGAGCTGATAGCTTTGATGATATGTTCTGACGGTGGTGAGAGTGGAGCACGACTGTCACCGTGGCGCAATTGGCTAGCGCGATCGGCTGTTACCCGAAAGGTTGGAGGTTCGAGCCCAACCGGTGGTGGTGCGGCGCTTTTTTTTCATTGGGCTGAGATCTTTGAAGATATGTTCTGAAGGTGGTGAGAGTGGAGCAGGACTGTCTCCGTGGCGCAATTGGCTACCGCGATCGGCTGTTAACCGAAAGGTTGGAAGTTCGTGCGCTCCCGGGGACGGTGTGTCGCTTTTTTTCTTTGCGCTGATTGCTTTGGAGAAATGTTCTCACAGTGTTGAGAGTGGAGCACGACTGTCTCCATGGCAATTTTGGATAGCGCCATGGGCTGTTAACCGAAAGGTTGGAGGTTCGAGCCCACCCGGTGGTGGTGGGGCGCTTTTTTTCCTTTGGGCTGATAGGTCTGAAGAAATGTTCTGACGGTGGTGAGAGTGGAGCACGACTGTCTCCGTTGCGCAATTGGCTGGTGCAATCGGCTGTTAACCGAAAGGTTGGAGGTTCGAGCACACCCGGTAGTGGTGCGGCGCTTTTTTTTCTTTGGGCTGAGAGCTTTGAAGATATGTTCTGATGGTGGTGAGAGTAGAGCAGGACTGTCTCCGTGGCGCAATTGGCTAGCGCGATCGGCTGTTAACCGAAAGGTTGGAGGTTCGAGCGCTCCCGGGGACGGTGTGTCGCTTTTTTTTCTTTGCGCTGATTGCTTTCGAGAAATGTTCTGACAGTGGTGAGAGTGGAGCACGACTGTCTCCATGGCAATTTTGGATAGCGCGATGGGCTGTTAACCGAAAGGTTGGAGGTTCGAGCCCACCCGGTGGTGGTGGGGCGCTTTTTTTCCTTTGGGCTGATAGGTCTGAAGAAATGTTCTGACGGTGGTGAGAGTGAAGCACGACTGTCTCCGTGGCGCAATTTGCTAGCGCAATCGGCTGTTAACCGAAAAATTGGAGGTTCGAGCCCTCCCGGGAGTGGTGTGTTGCTTTTTTCTTGGCGCCGATAGCTCTGAGGATGTGTTCTGATGGTGGTGAGAGTGAAGCACGACTGTCTCCGTGGACGCAATTGGCTAGCGCGATCGGCTGTTAACCGAAAGGTTGGAGGTTCGAGCCCTCCCGGGAGTGGTGTGTTTCTTTTTTCTTTGCGCTGATAGCTTTGAAGATGTGTTCTGATGGTGGTGAGTGTGGAGCACGACTGTCTCCGTGGCGCAATTGGCTAGCGCGATCGGCTGTTAACCGAAAGGTTGGAGGTTCGAGCCCACCGGGTGGTTTGCTTTCTTCTTTGCGCTGATAGCTTTGGAGACATGTTCTGACGATGGTGAGAGTGGAGCAGGGTTGGCTCCGTGGCGCAATTGCCTAGCGCAATCGGCTGTTAACCGAAAGGCTGGAGGTTCGAGCGCTCCCGGGGATGGTGTGTCGCTTTTTTTTCTTTGCGCTGATAGCTTTGGGGAAATGTTCTGACAGTGGTGAGAGTGGAGCATGACTGTCTCCGTGGCGATTTTCGCTAGCGCGATGGGCTGTTAACCGAAAGGTTGGAGGTTCGAGCCCACCCGGTGGTGGTGCGGCGCTTTTTTTCCTTTAGGCTGATAGCTCCGAAGAAATGTTCTGACGGTGGTGAGAGTGGAGCACGACTGTCTCCGTGGCGCCATTGGCTAGCGCGATCGGCTGTTAACCGAAAGGTTGGAGGTTCGAGCCCACCCGGTAATGGTGCGGCGCTTTCTTTTTTTTGAGCTGATAGCTTTGATGATATGTTCTGACGGTGGTGAGAGTGGAGCACGACTGTCACCGTGGCGCAATAGGCTAGCGCGATCGGCTCTTACCCGAAAGGTTGGAGGTTCGAGCCCACCCGGTGGTGGTGCGGCGCTTTTTTTTCTTTGGGCTAAGAGCTTGGAAGATATGTTCTGATGGTGGTGAGAGTGGAGCACGACTGTCTCCGTGGCGCAATTGGCTACCGCGATCGGCTGTTAACCGAAAAGTTGGAAGTTCGTGCGCTCCCGGGAACGGTGTGTCGCTTTTTTTCTTTGCGCTGATTGCTTTGGAGAAATGTTCTGACAGTGGTGAGAGTGGAGCACGACTGTCTCCATGGCAATTTTGGATAGCGCGATGGGCTGTTAACCGAAAGGTTGGAGGTTCGAGCCCACCCGGTGGTGGTGGGGCGCTTTTTTTCCTTTGGGCTGATAGGTCTGAAGAAATGTTCTGACGGTGGTGAGAGTGAAGCACGACTGTCTCCGTGGCGCAATTTGCTAGCGCGATCGGCTGTTAACCGAAAGGTTGGAGGTTCGAGCCCTCCCGGGAGTGGTGTGTTGCTTTTTTCTTGGCGCCGATAGCTTTGAGGATGTGTTCTGATGGTGGTGAGAGTGGAGTACGACTGTCTCCGTGGACGCAATCGGCTAGCGCGATCGGCTGTTAACCGAAAGGTTGGAGGTTCGAGCCCTCCCGGGAGTCGTGTGTTGCTTTTTTCTTTGCGCTGATAGCTTTGAAGATGTGTTCTGATGGTGGTGAGTGTGGAGCACGACTGTCTCCGTGGCGCAATTGGCTAGCGCGATCGGCTGTTACCCGAAAGGTTGGAGGTTCGAGCCCACCCGATGGTTTGCTTTTTTCTTTGCGCTGATAGCTTTGGAGACATGTTCTGACGGTGGTGAGAGTGGAGCAGGACTGGCTCCGTGGCGCAATTGCCTAGCGCAATCGGCTGTTAACCGAAAGGCTGGAGGTTCGAGCGCTCCCGGGGATGGTGTGTCGCTTTTTTTTTCTTTGCGCTGATAGCTTTGGAGAAATGTTCTGACAGTGGTGAGAGTGGACCACGACTGTCTCCGTGGCGATTTTCGCTAGCGCGATGTGCTGTTAACCGAAAGGTTCGAGGTTCGAGCCCACCCGGTGGTGGTGCGGCGCTTTTTTTCCTTTAGGCTGATAGCTTTGAAGAAATGTTCTGACGGAGGTGAGACTGGAGCACGACTGTCTCCGTGGCGCAATTGGCTAGCGCGATCAGCTGTTGTCCAAAAGGTTCGAGTTTCGAGCCCTCCTGGGAATGGTGTGTTGCTTTTTCTTTTGCGCTAGTAGCTTTGGAAGCATGTTCTGACGGTGGTGAGAGTGGAACACGACTGTCTCCATGGCAATTTTGGATAGCGCGATGGGCTGTTAACCGAAAGGTTGGAGGTTCGAGCCCACCCGGAGGTGGTGGGGCGCTTTTTTCCTTTGGGCTGATAGGTCTGAAGAAATGTTCTGACGGTGGTGAGAGTGAAGCACGACTGTCTCCGTTGCGCAATTAGCTGGCGCAATCGGCTGTTAACCGAAAAATTGGAGGTTTGAGCCCTCCCGGGAGTGGTGTGTTGCTTTTTTCTTTGCGCTGATAGCTTTGTAGACATGTCATGACGGTTGTGAGATTGGAGCATGACTGTCTCCGTGGCGCAATCGGCTAGCACGTTCGGTTGTTAACCGAAAAACTAGAGGTTGGAGCCCTCCCGGGAGTGGTGTGTTGCTTTTTTGTTTACGCTGATAGTTTGAAAATATGTTCTGATGGTGGTGAGAGTAGAGCACGACTGGCTCCGTGGCGCAATTGGCTAGCGCGATGGGCTGTTAACCGAAAAATTGGAGTTTCGAGCCCTCCCGGGAGTGGTTTTTCGTTTTTTTCTTTGCGCTGATAGCTTTGAAGAAATGTTCTGACGGAGGTGAGAGTGGAGCACGACTGTCTCCGTGGCGCAATTGGCTAGCGCGATCGGCTGTTAGCCAAAAGGTTGGAGGTTCGAGCCCTCCCGGGAGTGGTGTGTTGTTTTTTTCTTTGCTCTGATAGCTTTGGAGACATGTTCTGACGGTGGTGAGATTGGAGCACGACTGTCTCCGTGGCGCAATTTGCTAGCGCGATCGGCTGTTAACCGAAAGGTTGGAGGTTCGAGCCCTCCCGGGAGTGGTGTGTTGCTTTTTTCTCTGCGCCGATAGCTTTGAGGATGTGTTCTGATGGTGGTGAGAGTGGAGCACGACTGTCTCCGTGGACGCAATCAGCTAGCGCGATCGGCTGTTAACCGAAAGGTTGGAGGTTCGAGCCCTCCCGGGAGTGGTGTATTGCTTTTTTCTTTGCGCTGATAGCTTTGAAGATGTGTTCTGATGGTGGTGAGTGTGGAGCACGACTGTCTCCGTGGCGCAATTGGCTAGCGCGATCGGCTGTTACCCGAAAGGTTGGAGGTTCGAGCCCACCCGATGGTTTGCTTTTTTCTTTGCGCTGATAGCTTTGGAGACATGTTCTGACGGTGGTGACAGTGGAGCAGGACTGGCTCCGTGGCGCAATTGCCTAGCGCAATCGCCTGTTAACCGAAATGCTGGAAGTTCGAGCGCTCCCGGGGATGGTGTGTCGCTTTTTTTCTTTGCGCTGATAGCTTTGGAGAAATGCTCTGACAGTGGTGAGAGTGGAGCACGACTGTCTCCGTGGCGATTTTCGCTAGCGCGATGGGCTGTTAACCGAAAGGTTGGAGGTTCGAGCCCACCCGGTGGTGGTGCGGCGCTTTTTTTCCTTTAGGCTGATAGCTCCGAAAAAATGTTCTGACGGTGGTGAGAGTGGAGCACGACTGTCTCCGTGGCGCAATTGGCTAGCGCAATCGGCTCTTAACCGAAAGGTTGGAGGTTCGAGCCCTCCCGGGAGTGGTGTGTTGCTTTTTTCTCTGCGCCGATAGCTTTGAGGATGTGTTCTGATGGTGGTGAGAGTGGAGCACGACTGTCTCCGTGGACGCAATCAGCTAGCGCGATCGGCTGTTAACCGAAAGGTTGGAGGTTCGAGCCCTCCCGGGAGTGGTGTTTTGCTTTTTTCTTTGCGCTGATAGCTTTGAAGATGTGTTCTGATGGTGGTGAGTGTGGAGCACGACTGTCTCCGTGGCGCAATTGGCTAGCGCGATCGGCTGTTACCCGAAAGGTTGGAGGTTCGAGCCCACCCGATGGTTTGCTTTTTTCTTTGCGCTGATAGCTTTGGAGACATGTTCTGACGGTGGTGACAGTGGAGCAGGACTGGCTCCGTGGCGCAATTGCCTAGCGCAATCGCCTGTTAACCGAAATGCTGGAAGTTCGAGCGCTCCCGGGGATGGTGTGTCGCTTTTTTTCTTTGCGCTGATAGCTTTGGAGAAATGCTCTGACAGTGGTGAGAGTGGAGCACGACTGTCTCCGTGGCGATTTTCGCTAGCGCGATGGGCTGTTAACCGAAAGGTTGGAGGTTCGAGCCCACCCGGTGGTGGTGCGGCGCTTTTTCTCCTTTAGGCTGATAGCTCCGAAAAAATGTTCTGACGGTGGTGAGAGTGGAGCACGACTGTCTCCGTGGCGCAATTGGCTAGCGCAATCGGCTGTTAACCGAAAGGTTGGAGGTTCGAGCCCACCCGGTAATGGTACGGCGCTTTCTTTTTCTTTGAGCAGATAGCTTTGATGATATGTTCTGATGGTGGTGAGAGTGGAGCAGGACTGTCTCGGTCGCCCAATTGGCTAGCACGTTCGGCTGTTAACCAGAAAATTGGAGTTTCCAGCCCTCCCGGGAGTGGTGTGTCGCTTTTTTCTTTGCGCTGATAGCTTTGAAGAAATGTTCTGACGGAGGTGAGACTGGAGCACGACTGTCTCCGTGGCGCGATTGGCTAGCGCGATCAGCTGTTATCCAAAAGGTTCGAGTTTCGAGCCCTCCCGGGAATGGTGTGTTGCTTTTTCCTTTGCGCTAATAGCTTTGGAGGCATGTTCTGACGGTGGTGAGATTGGAGCACGTCTATCTCCGTGGCGCAATTTGCTAGCGCGATCGGCTGTTAACCGAAAGGTTGAAGGTTCGAGCCCTCCCGGGAGTGGTGTGTTGCTTTTTTCTTTACGCTGATAGCTTTGAAGATGTGTTCTGACAATGGTGAGAGTGGAGCACGACTGTCTCCATGGCAATTTTGGGTAGCGCGATGGGCTGTTAACCGAAAGGTTGGAGGTTCGAGCCCACCCGGTGGTGGTGTGTTGCTTTTTTCTTTTCGCTGTTAGATTTGAAGATGTGTTCTGACGGTGGTGAGAGTGGAGCACGACTGTCACCGTGGCGCAAATGGCTAGCGCGAGCGGCTGTTACCCGAAAGGTTGGAGGTTCGAGCCCACCCGGTGGTGGTGCGGCGGTTTTTTTTCTTTGGGCTTAGAGCTTTGAAGATATGTTCTGATGGTGGTGAGAGTGGAGCAGGACTGTCTCCGTGGCGCAATTGGCTAGCGCGATCGGCTGTTAACCGAAAGGTTGGAGGTTCGAGCGCTCCCGGGGACGGTGTGTCGCTTTTTTTCTTTGCGCTGATTGCTTTGGAGAAATGTTCTGACAGTGGTGAGAGTGGAGCACGACAGTCTCCATGGCAAATTTGGATAGCTCGATGGGCTGTTAACCGAAAGGTTGGAGGTTCGAGCCCACCCGGTGGTGGTGTGGCGCTTTTTTTTCTTTGCTCTGATAGCTTTGGAGACATGTTCTGACGGTGGTGAGATTGGAGCACGACTGTCTCCGTGGCGCAATTTGCTAGCGCGATCGGCTGTTAACCGAAAGGCTGGAGGTTCGAGCCCTCCAGGGAGTGGTGTGTTGTTTTTTTCTTTGCTCTGATAGCTTTGAAGATGTGTTCTGATGGTGGTGAGTGTGGAGCCTGACTGTCTCCGTGGCGCAATTGGCTAGTGCGATCGGCTGTTAACCGAAAGGTTGGAGGTTCGAGCCCCCCCGGTGGTTTCCTTTTTTCTTTGCGCTGATAGCTTTGGAGACATGTTCTGACGGTGGTGAGAGTGGAGCAGGACTGGCTCCGTGGCGCAATTGCCTAGCGCAATCGGCTGTTAACCGAAAGGCTGGAGGTTCGAGCCCTCCAGGGAGTGGTGTGTTGTTTTTTCTTTGCTCTGATAGCTTTGAAGATGTGTTCCGATGGTGGTGAGAGTGGAGCAGGACTGTCTCGGTCGCCCAATTGGCTAGCACGTTCGGCTGTTAACCGAAAATTTGGAGTTTCGAGCCCTCCCGGGAGTGGTGTGCCGCTTTTTTCTTTGCGCTGATAGCTTTGAAGAAATGTTCTGACGGAGGTGAGAGTGGAGCACGACTGTCTCCGTGGCGCAATTGGCTAGCGCGATTGGCTGTTAACCGAAACGTTGGAGGTTCGAGCCCACCCGGTGGTTGGCTTTTTTCTTTGCGCTGATAGCTTTGGAGACATGTTCTGACGGTGGTGAGAGTGGAGCAGGACTGGCTCCGTGGCGCAATTGCCTAGCGCGATCGGCTGTTATCCAAAAGGTTCGAGTTTCGAGCCCTCCCGGGAATGGTGTGTTGATTTTCCTTTGCGCTAATAGCTTTGGAGACATGTTCTGACGGTGGTGAGATTGGAGCACGTCTGTCTCCATGGCAATTTTGGATAGAGCGATGGGCTGTTAACCGAAAGGTTGGAGGTTCGAGCCCACCCGGTGGTGGTGTGTGGCTTTTTTCTTTTCGCTGATAGATTTGAAGATGTGTTCTGACGGTGGTGAGAGTGGAGCACGACTGTCACCGTGGCGCAATTGGCTAGCGCGAGCGGGTGTTACCCGAAAGTTTGGAGGTTCGAGCCCACCCGGTGGTGGTGCGGCGTTTTTTTTTCTTTGGGCTGAGAGCTTTGAAGATATGTTTTGATGGTGGTGAGAGTGGAGCAGGACTGTCTCCGTGGCGCAAATTTCTAGCGCGATCGGCTGTTAACCGAAAAACTAGAGGTTGGAGCCTTCTCGGGAGTGGTGTGTTGCTTTTTTGTTTGCGCTGATAGTTTGAAAATATGTTATGATGGTGGGGAGAGTGGAGCACGATTGGCTTCGTGGCGCAATTGGCTAGCGCGATGGGCTGTTAACCGAAAGTTTGGAGGTTCGAGCGCACGCGGTGGTGGTGTGGTGCTTTTTTCCTTTGGGCTGATGGCTCTGAAGAAATGTTCTGACGGTGGTCAGAGTGGAGCACGACTGTGTCCGTGGCGCAATTGGCTAGCGCGAATGGCTGTTAACCAAAAGGTTGGAGTTTCGAGCCCTCCCGGGAGTGGTGTGTGGCTTTTTTTCCGCTAATAGCTTTGGAGACATGTTCTGACGATGGTGAGATTGGAGCACGACTGTCTCCGTGGCGCAATTTGCTAGCGCGATCGGCTGTTAACCGAAAGGTTGGAGGTTCGAGCCCACCCGGTGGTGGTGGGGCGCTTTTTTTCCTTTGGGCTGATAGGTCTGAAGAAATGTTCTGACGGTGGTGAGAGTGAAGCACGACTGTCTTCGTTGCGCAATTGGCTGGCGCAATCGGCTGTTAACCGAAAAATTGGAGGTTTGAGCCCTCCCGGGAGTGGTTTGTTGCTTTTTTCTTTGCGCTGATAGCTTTGTAGACATGTTCTGACGGTGGTGAGATTGGAGCATGACTGTCTCCGTGGCGCAATCGGCTAGCACGTTCGGCTGTTAACCGAAAAACTAGAGGTTGGAGCCCTCCCGGGAGTGGTGTGTTGCTTTTTTGTTTGCGCTGATAGCTTTGGAGACATGTTCTGACGGTGGTGAGATTGGAGCACGAATGTCTCCGTGGCGCAATTGGCTAGCGCGATCAGCTGTTAGCCAAAAGGTTGGAGTTTCGAGCCCTCCCGGGAGTGGTGTGTTGTTTTTTTCTTTTCTCTGATAGCTTTGGAGACATGTTCTGACGGTGGTGAGAGTGGAGCACGACTGTCACCATGGCGCAATTGGCTAGCGCGATCGGCTGTTAACCGAAAAATTGGAGGTTTGAGCCCTCCCGGGAGTGGTTTGTTGCTTTTTTCTTTGCGCTGATAGCTTTCTAGACATGTTCTGACGGTGGTGAGATTGGAGCATGACTGTCTCCGTGGCGCAATCGGCTAGCACGTTCGGCTGTTAACCGAAAAACTAGAGGTTGGAGCCATCCCAGGAGTGGTGTGTTGCTTTTTTGTTTGCGCTGATAGTTTGAAAAATATGTTCTGATGGTGGTGAGAGTGGAGCACGACTGGCTCCGTGGCGCAATTGGCTAGCGCGATGGGTTGTTAACCGAATGTTTGGAGGTTCGAGCGCACGCGGTGGTGGTGCGGCGCTTTTTTCTTTTGGGCTGATAGCTCTGAAGAAATGTTCTGACGGTGGTCAGAGTGGAGCACGACTATCTCCGTGGCGCTATTTGCTAGCGCGATCGGCTGTTAACCGAAAGGTTGAAGGTTCGAGCCCTCCCGGGAGTGGTGTGTTGCTTTTTTCTTTTCGCTGATAGATTTGAAGATGTGTTCTGACGGTGTTGAGAGTGGAGCACGACTGTCACCATGGCGCAATTGGCTAGCGCGATCGGCTGTTACCCGAAAGGTTGGAGGTTCGAGCCCACCCGGTGGTGGTGCGGCGCTTTTTTTTCTTTGGGCTGAGAGCTTTGAAGATATGTTCTGACGGTGGTGAGATTGGAGCACGAATGTCTCCGTCGCGCAATTGGCTAGCACGTTCGGCTGTTAACCGAAAGGTTGGAGGTTTGAGCGCTCCCGAGGACGGTGTGTCGCTTTTTTTTCTTTGCGCTGATTGCTTTGGAGAAATGTTCTGACAGTGGTGAGAGTGGAGCACGACTGTCTTCATGGCAATTTTGGATAGCGCGATGGGCTGTTAACCGAAAGGTTGGAGGTTCGAGCCCACCCGGTGGTGGTGGGGCGCTTTTTTTCCTTTGGGCTGATAGGTCTGAAGAAATGTTCTGACGGTGGTGAGAAAGGAGCACTACTGTCTTCGTTGCGCAATTGGCTGGCGCAATCGGCCGTTAACTGAAAAATTGGAGGTTTGAGCCCTCCCGGCAGTGGTGTGTTATTTTTTTCTTTGCGCTGATAGCTTTGTAGACTTGTTCTGACGGTGGTGAGATTGAAGCATGACTGTCTCCGTGGCGCAATCGGCTAGCACGTTCGGCTGTTAACCGAAAAACTAGAAGTTGGAGCCCTCCCGGGAGTGGTGTGTTGCTTTTTTGTTTGCGCTGATAGTTTGAAAATATGTTCTGACGGTGGTGAGAGTGGAGCACGACTGGCTCCGTGGCGCAATTGGCTTGCGCGATGGGCTGTTATCCGAAAGGTTGGAGGTTCGAGCCCTCCTGGGAGTTGTGTGTTGCTTTTTCTTTGCGCTGATAGCTTTGAAGATGTGTTCTGATGGGGATGACAGTGGACCACGACTGTCTCTGTGGCGCGATTGGCTAGCACGAACGGCTGTTAACCAAAAGGTTGGAGTTTCAAGCCCTCCCGGGAGTGGTGTGTAGCTTTTTTTTTGCGCTGATAGCTTTGGAGACATGTTCTGACGATGGTGAGATTGGAGCACGACTGTCTCCGTGGCGCAATTCGCTAGCGCGATCGGCTGTTAACCGAAAGGTTGGAGGTTCGAGCCATCCCGGGGAGTGGTGTGTTCCTTTTTTCTTTGCGCTGATAGCTTTGAAGATGTGTTCCGACGGTGGTGAAAGTGGAGCACGACTGTCACCGTGGCGCAATTGGCTAGCGCGATCGGCTGTTACCCGAAAGTTTGGAGGTTCGAGCCCACCCGGTGGTGGTGCGGCGTTTTTTTTTCTTTGGGCTGAGAGCTTTGAAGATATGTTTTGATGGTGGTGAGAGTGGAGCAGGACTGTCTCCGTGGCGCAAATTTCTAGCGCGATCGGCTGTTAACCGAAAGGTTGGAGGTTCGAGCGCTCCCGGGGACGGTGTGTCGCTTTTTTTTCTTTGCGCTAATTGCTTTGGAGAAATGTTCTGACAGTGGTGAGAGTGGAGCACGACTGTCTCCATGGCAATTTTGGATAGCGCGATGGGCTGTTAACCGAAGGGTTGGAGGTTCGAGCCCACCCGGTGGTGGTGGGGCGCTTTTTTTCCTTTGGGCTGATAGGTCTGAAGAAATGTTCTGACGGTGGTGAGAGTGAAGCACGACTGTCTTCGTTGCGCAGTTGGCTGGCGCAATCGGCTGTTAACCGAAAAATTGGAGGTTTGAGCCCTCCCGGGAGTGGTTTGTTGCTTTTTTCTTTGCGCTGATAGCTTTGTAGACATGTTCTGACGGTGGTGAGATTGGAGCATGACTGTCTCCGTGGCGCAATCGGCTAGCACGTTCGGCTGTTAACCGAAAAACTAGAGGTTGGAGCCCTCCCGGGAGTGGTGTGTTGCTTTTTTGTTTGCGCTGATAGTTTGAAAATATGTTATGATGGTGGTGAGAGTGGAGCACGATTGGCTTCGTGGCGCAATTGGCTAGCGCGATGGGCTGTTAACCGAAAGTTTGGAGGTTCGAGCGCACGCGGTGGTGGTGTGGTGCTTTTTTCCTTTGGGCTGATAGCTCTGAAGAAATGTTCTGACGGTGGTCAGAGTGGAGCACGACTGTGTCTGTGGCGCAATTGGCTAGCGCGAATGGCTGTTAACCAAAAGGTTGGAGTTTCGAGCCCTCCCGGGAGTGGTGTGTGGCTTTTTTTCCGCTGATAGCTTTGGAGACATGTTCTGACGATGGTGAGATTGGAGCACGACTGTCTCCGTGGCGCAATTTGCTAGCGCGATCGGCTGTTAACCGAAAGGTTGGAGGTTCGAGCCCTCCCGGGGAGTGGTGTGTTGCTTTTTTCTTTGCGCTGATAGCTTTTAAGATGTTTTCTGATGGTGGTGAGAGTGGAGCACGATTGGCTTCGTGGCGCAATTGGCTAGCGCGATGGGCTGTTAACCGAAAGTTTGGAGGTTCGAGCGCACGCGGTGGTGGTGTGGTGCTTTTTTCCTTTGGGCTGATAGCTCTGAAGAAATGTTCTGACGGTGGTCAGAGTGGAGCACGGCTGTGTCTGTGGCGCAATTGGCTAGCGCGAATGGCTGTTAACCAAAAGGTTGGAGTTTCGAGCCCTCCCGGGAGTGGTGTGTGGCTTTTTTTCCGCTGATAGCTTTGGAGACATGTTCTGACGATGGTGAGATTGGAGCACGACTGTCTCCGTGGCGCAATTTGCTAGCGCGATCTGCTGTTAACCGAAAGGTTGGAGATTCGAGCCCACCCGGTGGTGGTGGGGCGCTTTTTTTCCTTTGGGCTGATAGGTCTGAAGAAATGTTCTGACGGTGGTGAAAGTGAAGCACGACTGTCTTCGTTGCGCAATTGGCTGGCGCAATCGGCTGTTAACCGAAAAATTGGAGGTTTGAGCCCTCCCGGGAGTGGTTTGTTGCTTTTTTCTTTGCGCTGATAGCTTTGTAGACATGTTCTGACGGTGGTGAGATTGGAGCATGACTGTCTCCGTCGCGCAATTGGCTAGCACGGTCGGCTGTTAACCGAAAAATTGGAGGTTCGAGCCCTCCCGGGAGTGGTGTGTTGCTTTTTTCTTTGCGCTGATAGCTTTGGAGAAATGTTCTGACGGTGGTGAGATTGGAGCACGACCGTCTCCGTGGCGCAATTGGCTAGCACGTGCGGCTGTTAGCCGAAAGGTTGGAGGTTCGAGCCCTCCCTGGAGTGGGGTGTTGCTTTTTTCTTTGCGCTGATATCTTTGAAGAAATGTTCTGACGGTGGTGAGATTGGAGCACGAATGTCTCCGTCGCGCAATTGGCTAGCACGTTCGGCTGTTAACCGAAAAATTGGAGGTTCGAGCCCTCCCGGGAGTGGTGTGTTGCTTTTTTCTTTGCGCTGATAGCTTTGGAGAAATGTTCTGACGGTGGTGAGAGTGGAGCACGACTGTCACCATGGCGCAATTGGCTAGCGCGATCGGCTGTTAACTGAAAGGTTGGAGGTTCGAGCGCTCCCGAGGACGGTGTGTCGCTTTTTTTCTTTGCGCTGATTGCTTTGGAGAAATGTTCTGACAGTGGTGAGAGTGGAGCACGACTGTCTCCATGGCAATTTTGGATAGCGCGATGGGCTGTTAACCGAAAGGTTGGAGGTTCGAGCCCACCCGGTGGTGGTGGGGCGCTTTTTTTCCTTCGGGCTGATAGGTCTGAAGAAATGTTCTGACGGTGGTGAGAGTGAAGCACGACTGTCTTCGTTGCGCGATTGGCTGGCGCAATCGGCTGTTAACCGAAAAATTGGAGGTTTGAGCCCTCCCGGGAGTGGTTTGTTGCTTTTTTCTTTGCGCTGATAGCTTTGTAGACATGTTCTGACGGTGGTGAGATTGGAGCATGACTGTCTCCGTGGCGCAATCGGCTAGCACGTTCGGCTGTTAACCGAAAAACTAGAGGTTGAAGCCTTCTCGGGAGTGGTGTGTTGCTTTTTTGTTTGCGCTGATAGTTTGAAAATATGTTATGATGGTGGGGAGAGTGGAGCACGATTGGCTTCGTGGCGCAATTGGCTAGCGCGATGGGCTGTTAACCGAAAGTTTGGAGGTTCGAGCGCACGCGGTGGTGGTGTGGTGCTTTTTTCCTTTGGGCTGATGGCTCTGAAGAAATGTTCTGACGGTGGTCAGAGTGGAGCACGACTGTGTCCGTGGCGCAATTGGCTAGCGCGAATGGCTGTTAACCAAAAGGTTGGAGTTTCGAGCCCTCCCGGGAGTGGTGTGTGGCTTTTTTTCCGCTAATAGCTTTGGAGACATGTTCTGACGATGGTGAGATTGGAGCACGACTGTCTCCGTGGCGCAATTTGCTAGCGCGATCGGCTGTTAACCGAAAGGTTGGAGGTTCGAGCCCACCCGGTGGTGGTGGGGCGCTTTTTTTCCTTTGGGCTGATAGGTCTGAAGAAATGTTCTGACGGTGGTGAGAGTGAAGCACGACTGTCTTCGTTGCGCAATTGGCTGGCGCAATCGGCTGTTAACCGAAAAATTGGAGGTTTGAGCCCTCCCGGGAGTGGTTTGTTGCTTTTTTCTTTGCGCTGATAGCTTTGTAGACATGTTCTGACGGTGGTGAGATTGGAGCATGACTGTCTCCGTGGCGCAATCGGCTAGCACGTTCGGCTGTTAACCGAAAAACTAGAGGTTGGAGCCCTCCCGGGAGTGGTGTGTTGCTTTTTTGTTTGCGCTGATAGCTTTGGAGACATGTTCTGACGGTGGTGAGATTGGAGCACGAATGTCTCCGTGGCGCAATTGGCTAGCGCGATCAGCTGTTAGCCAAAAGGTTGGAGTTTCGAGCCCTCCCGGGAGTGGTGTGTTGTTTTTTTCTTTTCTCTGATAGCTTTGGAGACATGTTCTGACGGTGGTGAGAGTGGAGCACGACTGTCACCATGGCGCAATTGGCTAGCGCGATCGGCTGTTACCCGAAAGGTTGGAGGTTCGAGCCCACCCGGTGGTGGTGCGGCGCTTTTTTTCTTTGGGCTGAGAGCTTTGAAGATATGTTCTGATGGTGGTGAGAGTGGAGCAGGACTGTCTCCGTGGCACAATTGGCTAGCGCGATCGGCTGTTAACCGAAAGGTTGGAGGTTCGAGCGCTCCCGAGGACGGTGTGTCGCTTTTTTTTCTTTGCGCTGATTGCTTTGGAGAAATGTTCTGACAGTGGTGAGAGTGGAGCACGACTGTCTTCATGGCAATTTTGGATAGCGCGATGGGCTGTTAACCGAAAGGTTGGAGGTTCGAGCCCACCCGGTGGTGGTGGGGCGCTTTTTTTCGTTTGGGCTGATAGGTCTGAAGAAATGTTCTGACGGTGGTGAGAAAGGAGCACGACTGTCTTCGTTGCGCAATTGGCTGGCGCAATCGGCCGTTAACTGAAAAATTGGAGGTTTGAGCCCTCCCGGCAGTGGTGTGTTATTTTTTTCTTTGCGCTGATAGCTTTGTAGACTTGTTCTGACGGTGGTGAGATTGAAGCATGACTGTCTCCGTGGCGCAATCGGCTAGCACGTTCGGCTGTTAACCGAAAAACTAGAAGTTGGAGCCCTCCCGGGAGTGGTGTGTTGCTTTTTTGTTTGCGCTGATAGTTTGAAAATATGTTCTGACGGTGGTGAGAGTGGAGCACGACTGGCTCCGTGGCGCAATTGGCTTGCGCGATGGGCTGTTAGCCGAAAGTTGGGAGGTTCGAGCCCACGCGGTGGTGGTGCGGCGCTTTTTTCCTTTGGGCTGATAGCTCTGAAGAAATGTTCTGACGGTGGTCAGAGTGGAGCACGACTGTGTCCGTGGCGCAATTGGCTAGCGCGAGCGGCTGTTATCCGAAAGGTTGGAGGTTCGAGCCCTCCTGGGAGTTGTGTGTTGCTTTTTCTTTGCGCTGATAGCTTTGAAGATGTGTTCTGATGGGGATGACAGTGGACCACGACTGTCTCTGTGGCGCGATTGGCTAGCACGAACGGCTGTTAACCAAAAGGTTGGAGTTTCGAGCCCTCCCGGGAGTGGTGTGTAGCTTTTTTTTGCGCTGATAGCTTTGGAGACATGTTCTCACGATGGTGAGATTGGAGCACGACTGTCTCCGTGGCGCAATTTGCTAGCGCGATCGGCTGTTAACCGAAAGGTTGGAGGTTCGAGCCATCCCGGGGAGTGGTGTGTTTCTTTTTTCTTTGCGCTGATAGCTTTGAAGATGTGTTCTGACGGTGGTGAGAGTGGAGCACGACTGTCACCGTGGCGCAATTGGCTAGCGCGATCGGCTGTTACCCGAAAGTTTGGAGGTTCGAGCCCACCCGGTGGTGGTGCGGCGCTTTTTTTCTTTGGGCTGAGAGCTTTGAAGATATGTTTTGATGGTGGTGAGAGTGGAGCAGGACTGTCTCCGTGGCGCAAATTTCTAGCGCGATCGGCTGTTAACCGAAAGGTTGGAGGTTCGAGCGCTCCCGGGGACGGTGTGTCGCTTTTTTTTCTTTGCGCTGATTGCTTTGGAGAAATGTTCTGACAGTGGTGAGAGTGGAGCACGACTGTCTCCATGGCAATTTTGGATAGTGCGATGGGCTGTTAACCGAAAGGTTGGAGGTTCGAGCCCACCCGGTGGTGGTGGGGCGCTTTTTTTCCTTTGGGCTGATAGGTCTGAAGAAATGTTCTGACGGTGGTGAGAGTGAAGCACGACTGTCTTCGTTGCGCAATTGACTGGCGCAATCGGCTGTTAACCGAAAAATTGGAGGTTTGAGCCCTCTCGGGAGTGGTTTGTTGCTTTTTTCTTTGCGCTGATAGCTTTGTAGACATGTTCTGACGGTGGTGAGATTGGAGCATGACTGTCTCCGTGGCGCAATCGGCTAGCACGTTCGGCTGTTAACCGAAAAACTAGAGGTTGGAGCCCTCCCGGGAGTGGTGTGTTGCTTTTTTGTTTGCGCTGATAGTTTGAAAATATGTTATGATGGTGGTGAGAGTGGAGCACGATTGGCTTCGTGGCGCAATTGGCTAGCGCGATGGGCTGTTAACCGAAAGTTTAGAGGTTCGAGCGCACGCGGTGGTGGTGTGGTGCTTTTTTCCTTTGGGCTGATAGCTCTGAAGAAATGTTCTGACGGTGGTCAGAGTGGAGCACGACTGTGTCCGTGGCGCAATTGGCTAGCGCGAAAAGCTGTTAACCAAAAGGTTGGAGTTTCGAGCCCTCCCGGGAGTGGTGTGTGGCTTTTTTTCCGCTGATAGCTTTGGAGACATGTTCTGACGATGGTGAGATTAGAGCACGACTGTCTCCGTGGCGCAATTTGCTAGCGCGATCGGCTGTTAACCGAAAGGTTGGAGGTTCGAGCCCTCCCGGGGAGTGGTGTGTTGCTTTTTTCTTTGCGCTGATAGCTTTTAAGATGTATTCTGATGGTGGTGCGAGTGGAGCACGACTGTCTTCGTGGCGCAATCAGCTAGCGGGATCGGCTGTTAACCGAAAGGTTGGAGGTTCGAGCCCACCCGGTGGTGGTGCGGCGCTTTTTTTCTTTGGGCTGATAGCTCTGATGATATGTACTGATGGTGGTGAGAGTGGAGCAGGACTGTCTCCGTTGCGCATTTGGCTGGCGCAATCGGCTGTTAACCAAAAGGTTGGAGTTTGGAGCCCTCCCGGGAGTTGTGTGTTGCTTTTTTCTTTGCGCTGATAGCTTTGGAGACAAGTTCTGACGGTGGTGAGATTGCAGCACGAATGTCTCCGTCGCGCAATTGGCTAGCACGTTCGGCTGTTAACCGAAAGGTTGGAGGTTCGAGCGCTCCCGAGGACGGTGTGTCGCTTTTTTTTCTTTGCACTGATTGCTTTGGAGAAATGTTCTGACAGTGGTGAGAGTGGAGCACGACTGTCTTCATGGCTATTTTGGATAGCGCGATGGGCTGTTAACCGAAAGGTTGGAGGTTCGAGCCCACCCGGTGGTGGTGGGGCGCTTTTTTTCCTTTGGGCTGATAGGTCTGAAGAAATGTTCTGACGGTGGTGAGAAAGGAGCACGACTGTCTTCGTTGCGCAATTGGCTGGCGCAATCGGCCGTTAACTGAAAAATTGGAGGTTTGAGCCCTCCCGGCAGTGGTGTGTTATTTTTTTCTTTGCGCTGATAGCTTTGTAGACTTGTTCTGACGGTGGTGAGATTGAAGCATGACTGTCTCCGTGGCGCAATCGGCTAGCACGTTCGGCTGTTAACCGAAAAACTAGAAGTTGGAGCCCTCCCGAGAGTGGTGTGTTGCTTTTTTGTTTGCGCTGATAGCTTTGGAGACATGTTCTGACGATGGTGAGATTGGAGCACGACTGTCTCCGTGGCGCAATTTGCTAGCGCGATTGGCCGTTAACCGAAAGGTTGGAGGTTCGAGCGCACGCGGTGGTGGTGTGGTGCTTTTTTCCTTTGGGCTGATAGCTCTGAAAAAATGTTCTGACGGTGGTCAGAGTGGAGCACGACTGTGTCCGTGGCGCAATTGGCTAGCGCGAATGGCTGTTAACCAAAAGGTTGGAGTTTCGAGCCCTCCCGGGAGTGGTGTGTGGCTTTTTTTCCGCTGATAGCTTTGGAGACATGTTCTGACGATGGTGAGATTGGAGCACGACTGTCTCCGTGGCGCAATTTGCTAGCGCGATCGGCTGTTAACCGAAAGGTTGGAGGTTCGAGCCCACCCGGTGGTGGTGGGGGCTTTTTTTCCTTTGGGCTGATAGGTCTGAAGAAATGTTCTGACGGTGGTGAGAGTGAAGCACGACTGTCTTCGTTGCGCAATTGGCTGGCGCAATCGGCTGTTAACCGAAAAATTCGAGGTTTGAGCCCTCCCGGGAGTGGTTTGTTGCTTTTTTCTTTGCGCTGATAGCTTTGTAGACATGTTCTGACGGTGGTGAGATTGGAGCATGACTGTCTCCGTGGCGCAATCGGCTAGCACGTTCGGCTGTTAACCGAAAAACTAGAGGTTGGAGCCCTCCCGGGAGTGGTGTGTTGCTTTTTTGTTTGCGCTGATAGCTTTGGAGACATGTTCTGACGGTGGTGAGATTGGAGCACGAATGTCTCCGTCGCGCAATTGGCTAGCACGTTCGGCTGTTAACCGAAAAATTGGAGGTTCGAGCCCTTCCGGGAGTGGTGTGTTGCTTTTTTCTTTGCGCTGATAGCTTTGGAGAAATGTTCTGACGGTGGTGAGATTGGAGCACGACCGTCTCCGTGGCGCAATTGGCTAGCACGTGCGGCTGTTAGCCGAAAGGTTGGAGGTTCGAGCCCTCCCTGGAGTGGGGTGTTGCTTTTTTCTTTGCGCTGATAGCTTTGAAGAAATGTTCTGACGGTGGTGAGAGTGGAGTACGACTGTCTCCGTGGCGCAATTGGCTAGCGCGATCAGCTGTTAGCCAAAAGGTTGGAGTTTCGAGCCCTCCCGGGAGTGGTGTGTTGTTTTTTTCTTTTCTCTGATAGCTTTGGAGACATGTTCTGACGGTGGTGAGAGTGGAGCACGACTGTCACCATGGCGCAATTGGCTAGCGCGATCGGCTGTTACCCGAAAGGTTGGAGGTTCGAGCCCACCCGGTGGTGGTGCGGCGCTTTTTTTTCTTTGGGCTGAGAGCTTTGAAGATATGTTCTGATGGTGGTGAGAGTGGAGCAGGACTGTCTCCGTGGCACAATTGGCTAGCGCGATCGGCTGTTAACCGAAAGGTTGGAGGTTCGAGCGCTCCCGAGGACGGTGTGTCGCTTTTTTTTCTTTGCGCTGATTGCTTTGGAGAAATGTTCTGACAGTGGTGAGAGTGGAGCACGACTGTCTTCATGGCAATTTTGGATAGCGCGATGGGCTGTTAACCGAAAGGTTGGAGGTTCGAGCCCACCCGGTGGTGGTGGGGCGCTATTTTTCCTTTGGGCTGATAGGTCTGAAGAAATGTTCTGACGGTGGTGAGAAAGGAGCACGACTGTCTTCGTTGCGCAATTGGCTGGCGCAATCGGCCGTTAACTGAAAAATTGGAGGTTTGAGCCCTCCCGGCAGTGGTGTGTTATTTTTTTCTTTGCGCTGATAGCTTTGTAGACTTGTTCTGACGGTGGTGAGATTGAAGCATGACTGTCTCCGTGGCGCAATCGGCTAGCACGTTCGGCTGTTAACCGAAAAACTAGAAGTTGGAGCCCTCCCGGGAGTGGTGTGTTGCTTTTTTGTTTGCGCTGATAGTTTGAAAATATGTTCTGACGGTGGTGAGAGTGGAGCACGACTGGCTCCGTGGCACAATTGGCTTGCGCGATGGGCTGTTAGCCGAAAGCTGGGAGGTTCGAGCCCACGCGGTGGTGGTACGGCGCTTTTTTCCTTTGGGCTGATAGCTCTGAAGAAATGTTCTGACGGTGGTCAGAGTGGAGCACGACTGTGTCCGTGGCGCAATTGGCTAGCGCGAGCGGCTGTTATCCGAAAGGTTGGAGGTTCGAGCCCTCCTGGGAGTTGTGTGTTGCTTTTTCTTTGCGCTGATAGCTTTGAAGATGTGTTCTGATGGGGAAGACAGTGGACCACGACTGTCTCTGTGGCGCGATTGGCTAGCACGAACGGCTGTTAACCAAAAGGTTGGAGTTTCGAGCCCTCCCGGGAGTGGTGTGTAGCTTTTTTTTGCGCTGATAGCTTCGGAGACCTGTTCTGACGATGGTGAGATTGGATGGTGAGGTATGTTCTGATGGTGGTGAGAGTGGAGCAGGACTGTCTCCGTAGCGCAATTGGCTAGCGCGATCAGCTGTAAACCGAAAGGTTGGAGGTTCGAGCGCTACCGGGAATGGTGTGTTGCTTTTTTCTTTGCGCTGATAGCTTTGGAGACATGTTCTGATGGTGGTGAGATTGGAGCATGACTATCTCCGCGGCGCAATTTGATAGCGTGATCGGCTGTTAACCGAAAGATTGAAGGTTCGAGCCCTCCCGGGAGTGGTGTGTTGCTTTTTTCTTTGCGCTGATAACTTTGAAGTTGTGTTCTGTTGGTGGTGAGAGTGGAGCACGACTGTCACCGTGGCGCAATTGGCTAGCGCGATCGGCTGTTAACCGAAAGGTTGGAGGTTCGAGCCCACCCGGTGGTGGTGCGGCGCTTTTTTTTCTTTGGGCTGAGAGCTTTGAAGATATGTTCTGATGGTGGTGAGAGTGGAGCAGGACTGTCTCCGTGGCGCAATTGGCTAGCGCGATCGGCTGTTAACCGTAAGGTTGGAGGTTCGAGCGCTCCCGAGGACGGTGTGTCGCTTTTTTTTCTTTGCGCTGATTGCTTTGGAGAAATGTTCTGACAGTGGTGAGAGTGGAGCACGACTGTCTTCATGGCAATTTTGGATAGCGCGATGGGCTGTTAACCGAAAGGTTGGAGGTTCGAGCCCACCCGGTGGTGGTGGGGCGCTTTTTTTCCTTTGGGCTGATAGGTCTGAAGAAATGTTCTGACGGTGGTGAGAAAGGAGCACGACTGTCTTCGTTGCGCAATTGGCTGGCGCAATCGGCCGTTAACTGAAAAATTGGAGGTTTGAGCCCTCCCGGCAGTGGTGTGTTATTTTTTTCTTTGCGCTGATAGCTTTGTAGACTTGTTCTGACGGTGGTGAGATTGAAGCATGACTGTCTCCGTGGCGCAATCGGCTAGCACGCTCGGCTGTTAACCGAAAAACTAGAAGTTGGAGCCCTCCCGGGGAGTGGTGTGTTGCTTTTTTCTTTGCGCTGATAGCTTTGAAGATGTTTTCTGATGGTGGTGCGAGTGGAGCACGACTGTCTCCGTGGCGCAATTGGCTAGCGCGATCGGCTGTTAACCGAAAGGTTGGAGGTTCGAGCCCACCCGGTGGTGGTGCGGCGCTTTTTTTCTTTGGGCTGATAGCTTTGATGATATGTTCTGATGGGGGTGAGAGTTGAGCACGACTGTCTCAGTGGCGCAATTGGCTAGCGCGATGGGCTGTTAACCGAAAGTTTGGAGGTTCGAGCCCACCAGGTGGTGGTGCGGCGCTTTTTTTTCTTTGCACTGATACTTTTGGAGACATGTTCTGACGATGGTGAGATTGGAGCACGACTGTTTCCGTGGCGTAATTTGCTAGCGCGATCGGTTGCTAACCGAAAGTTTGGAGGTTCGAGCCCTCCCGGGAGTGGTGTGTTGCTTTTTTCTTTGCGCCGATAGCTTTGAGGATGTGTTCTGATGGTGGTGAGAGTGGAGCACGACTGTCCTTGTGGCGCACTTGGCTCGCGCGATCGGCTGGTAACTGAAAGAATGGAGGTTCGAGCCCACCCAGTGGTGGTGCGGCGCTTTTTTTTCTTTGGGCTGTTAGCTTTGAAGATATGTTCTGATGGTGGTGAGAGTGGAGCAGGACTGTCTCCGTGGCGCAATTGGCTAGCGCGATCAGCTGTTAACCGAAAGGTTGGAGGTTCGAGCGCTACCGGGAATGGTGTGTTGCTTTTTTCTTTGCGCTGATAGCTTTGGAGACATGTTCTGATGGTGGTGAGATTGGAGCATGACTATCTCCGCGGCGCAATTTGATAGCGTGATCGGCTGTTAACCGAAAGATTGAAGGTTCGAGCCCTCCCGGGAGTGGTGTGTTGCTTTTTTCTTTGCGCTGATAACTTTGAAGTTGTGTTCTGTTGGTGGTGAGAGTGGAGCACGACTGTCACCGTGGCGCAATTGGCTAGCGCGATCGGCTGTTAACCGAAAGGTTGGAGGTTCGAGCCCACCCGGTGGTAGTGCGGCGCTTTTTTTTTCTTTGGGCTGAGAGCTTTGAAGATATGTTCTGATGGTGGTGAGAGTGGAGCAGGACTGTCTCCGTGGCGCAATTGGCTAGCGCGATCGGCTGTTAACCGTAAGGTTGGAGGTTCGAGCGCTCCCGGGGACGGTGTGTCGCTTTTTTTTCTTTGTGCTGATTGCTTTGGAGAAATGTTCTGACAGTGGTGAGAGTGGAGCACGACTGTCTCCATGGCAATTTTGGATAGCGCAATGGGCTGTTAACCGAAAGGTTGGAGGTTCGGGCCCACCCGGTGGTGGTGTGTTATTTTTTTCTTTGCGCTGATAGCTTTGTAGACTTGTTCTGACGGTGGTGAGATTGAAGCATGACTGTCTCCGTGGCGCAATCGGCTAGCACGTTCGGCTGTTAACCGAAAAACTAGAAGTTGGAGCCCTCCCGGGAGTGGTGTGTTGCTTTTTTGTTTGCGCTGATAGTTTGAAAATATGTTCTGACGGTGGTGAGAGTGGAGCACGACTGGCTCCATGGCGCAATTGGCTTGGGCGATGGGCTGTTAGCCGAAAGCTGGGAGGTTCGAGCCCACGCGGTGGTGGTGCGGCGCTTTTTTCCTTTGGGCTGATAGCTCTGAAGAAATGTTCTGACGGTGGTCAGAGTGGAGCACGACTGTGTCCGTGGCGGAATTGGCTAGCGCGAGCGGCTGTTATCCGAAAGGTTGGAGGTTCGAGCCCTCCTGGGAGTTGTGTGTTGCTTTTTCTTTGCGCTGATAGCTTTGAAGATGTGTTCTGATGGGGAAGACAGTGGACCACGACTGTCTCTGTGGCGCGATTGGCTAGCACGAACGGCTGTTAACCAAAAGGTTGGAGTTTCGAGCCCTCCCGGGAGTGGTGTGTAGCTTTTTTTTGCGCTGATAGCTTCGGAGACCTGTTCTGACGATGGTGAGATTGGATGGTGAGGTATGTTCTGATGGTGGTGAGAGTGGAGCAGGACTGTCTCCGTAGCGCAATTGGCTAGCGCGATCAGCTGTTAACCGAAAGGTTGGAGGTTCGAGCGCTACCGGGAATGGTGTGTTGCTTTTTTCTTTGCGCTGATAGCTTTGGAGACATGTTCTGATGGTGGTGAGATTGGAGCATGACTATCTCCGCGGCGCAATTTGATAGCGTGATCGGCTGTTAACCGAAAGATTGAAGGTTCGAGCCCTCCCGGGAGTGGTGTGTTGCTTTTTTCTTTGCGCTGATAACTTTGAAGTTGTGTTCTGTTGGTGGTGAGAGTGGAGCACGACTGTCACCGTGGCGCAATTGGCTAGCGCGATCGGCTGTTAACCGAAAGGTTGGAGGTTCGAGCCCACCCGGTGGTGGTGCGGCGCTTTTTTTTCTTTGGGCTGAGAGCTTTGAAGATATGTTCTGATGGTGGTGAGAGTGGAGCAGGACTGTCTCCGTGGCGCAATTGGCTAGCGCGATCGGCTGTTAACCGTAAGGTTGGAGGTTCGAGCGCTCCCGAGGACGGTGTGTCGCTTTTTTTTCTTTGCGCTGATTGCTTTGGAGAAATGTTCTGACAGTGGTGAGAGTGGAGCACGACTGTCTTCATGGCAATTTTGGATAGCGCGATGGGCTGTTAACCGAAAGGTTGGAGGTTCGAGCCCACCCGGTGGTGGTGGGGCGCTTTTTTTCCTTTGGGCTGATAGGTCTGAAGAAATGTTCTGACGGTGGTGAGAAAGGAGCACGACTGTCTTCGTTGCGCAATTGGCTGGCGCAATCGGCCGTTAACTGAAAAATTGGAGGTTTGAGCCCTCCCGGCAGTGGTGTGTTATTTTTTTCTTTGCGCTGATAGCTTTGTAGACTTGTTCTGACGGTGGTGAGATTGAAGCATGACTGTCTCCGTGGCGCAATCGGCTAGCACGCTCGGCTGTTAACCGAAAAACTAGAAGTTGGAGCCCTCCCGGGGAGTGGTGTGTTGCTTTTTTCTTTGCGCTGATAGCTTTGAAGATGTTTTCTGATGGTGGTGCGAGTGGAGCACGACTGTCTCCGTGGCGCAATTGGCTAGCGCGATCGGCTGTTAACCGAAAGGTTGGAGGTTCGAGCCCACCCGGAGGTGGTGCGGCGCTTTTTTTCTTTGGGCTGATAGCTTTGATGATATGTTCTGATGGGGGTGAGAGTTGAGCACGACTGTCTCAGTGGCGCAATTGGCTAGCGCGATGGGCTGTTAACCGAAAGTTTGGAGGTTCGAGCCCACCAGGTGGTGGTGCGGCGCTTTTTTTTCTTTGCACTGATACTTTTGGAGACATGTTCTGACGATGGTGAGATTGGAGCACGACTGTTTCCGTGGCGTAATTTGCTAGCGCGATCGGTTGCTAACCGAAAGTTTGGAGGTTCGAGCCCTCCCGGGAGTGGTGTGTTGCTTTTTTCTTTGCGCCGATAGCTTTGAGGATGTGTTCTGATGGTGGTGAGAGTGGAGCACGACTGTCCTTGTGGCGCAATTGGCTCGCGCGAATGGCTGGTAACTGAAAGAATGGAGGTTCGAGCCCACCCAGTGGTGGTGCGGCGCTTTTTTTTCTTTGGGCTGTTAGCTTTGAAGATATGTTCTGATGGTGGTGAGAGTGGAGCAGGACTGTCTCCGTGGCGCCATTGGCTAGCGCGATCAGCTGTTAACCGAAAGGTTGGAGGTTCGAGCGCTACCGGGAATGGTGTGTTGCTTTTTTCTTTGCGCTGATAGCTTTGGAGACATGTTCTGATGGTGGTGAGATTGGAGCATGACTATCTCCGCGGCGCAATTTGATAGCGTGATCGGCTGTTAACCGAAAGATTGAAGGTTCGAGCCCTCCCGGGAGTGGTGTGTTGCTTTTTTCTTTGCGCTGATAACTTTGAAGTTGTGTTCTGTTGGTGGTGAGAGTGGAGCACGACTGTCACCGTGGCGCAATTGGCTAGCGCGATCGGCTGTTAACCGAAAGGTTGGAGGTTCGAGCCCACCCGGTGGTGGTGCGGCGCTTTTTTTTTCTTTGGGCTGAGAGCTTTGAAGATATGTTCTGATGGTGGTGAGAGTGGAGCAGGACTGTCTCCGTGGCGCAATTGGCTAGCGCGATCGGCTGTTAACCGTAAGGTTGGAGGTTCGAGCGCTCCCGGGGACGGTGTGTCGCTTTTTTTTCTTTGTGCTGATTGCTTTGGAGAAATGTTCTGACAGTGGTGAGAGTGGAGCACGACTGTCTCCATGGCAATTTTGGATAGCGCAATGGGCTGTTAACCGAAAGGTTGGAGGTTCGGGCCCACCCGGTGGTGGTGTGTTATTTTTTTCTTTGCGCTGATAGCTTTGTAGACTTGTTCTGACGGTGGTGAGATTGAAGCATGACTGTCTCCGTGGCGCAATCGGCTAGCACGTTCGGCTGTTAACCGAAAAACTAGAAGTTGGAGCCCTCCCGGGAGTGGTGTGTTGCTTTTTTGTTTGCGCTGATAGTTTGAAAATATGTTCTGACGGTGGTGAGAGTGGAGCACGACTGGCTCCGTGGCGCAATTGGCTTGCGCGATGGGCTGTTAGCCGAAAGCTGGGAGGTTCGAGCCCACGCGGTGGTGGTGCGGCGCTTTTTTCCTTTGGGCTGATAGCACTGAAGAAATGTTCTGACGGTGGTCAGAGTGGAGCACGACTGTGTCCGTGGCGCAATTGGCTAGCGCGAGCGGCTGTTATCCGAAAGGTTGGAGGTTCGAGCCCTCCTGGGAGTTGTGTGTTGCTTTTTCTTTGCGCTGATAGCTTTGAAGATGTGTTCTGATGGGGAAGACAGTGGACCACGACTGTCTCTGTGGCGCGATTGGCTAGCACGAACGGCTGTTAACCAAAAGGTTGGAGTTTCGAGCCCTCCCGGGATTGGTGTGTAGCTTTTTTTTGCGCTGATAGCTTCGGAGACCTGTTCTGACGATGGTGAGATTGGAGCACGACTGTCTCCGTGGCGCAATTTGCTAGCGCGATCGGCTGTTAACCGAAAGGTTGGAGGTTCGAGCCCTCCCGGGGGTGGTGTGTTGCTTTTTTCTTTGCGCCGATAGCTTTGAGGATGTGTTCTGATGGTGGTGAGAGTGGAGCACGACTGTCCTTGTGGCGCAATTGGCTCGCGCGATCGGCTGGTAACCGAAAGAATGGAGGTTCGAGCCCACCCAGTGGTGGTGCGGCGCTTTTTCTTCTTTGCGCTATTAGCTTTGAAGATATGTTCTGATGGTGGTGAGAGTGGAGCAGGACTGTCTCCGTGGCGCAATTGGCTAGCGCGATCAGCTGTTAACCGAAAGGTTGGAGGTTCGAGCGCTACCGGGAATGGTGTGTTGCTTTTTTCTTTGCGCTGATAGCTTTGGAGACATGTTCTGATGGTGGTGCGAGTGGAGCACGACTGTCTCCGTGGCGCAATTGGCTAGCGCGATCGGCTGTTAACCGAAAGGTTGGAGGTTCGAGCCCACCCGGTGGTGGTGCGGCGCTTTTTTTCTTTGGGCTGATAGTTTTGATGATATGTTCTGATGGGGGTGAGAGTGGAGCACGACTGTCACCGTGGCGCAATTGGCTAGCGCGATCGGCTGTTAACCGAAAGGTTGGAGGTTCGAGCGCTACCGGGAATGGTGTGTTGCTTTTTTCTTTGCGCTGATAGCTTTGGAGACATGTTCTGACAGTGGTGAGAGTGGAGCACGACTGTCTTCATGGCAATTTTGGATAGCGCGATGGGCTGTTAACCGAAAGGTTGGAGGTTCGAGCCCACCCGGTGGTGGTGGGGCGCTTTTTTTCCTTTGGGCTGATAGGTCTGAAGAAATGTTCTGACGGTGGTGAGAAAGGAGCACGACTGTCTTCGTTGCGCAATTGGCTGGCGCAATCGGCCGTTAACTGAAAAATTGGAGGTTTGAGCCCTCCCGGCAGTGGTGTGTTATTTTTTTCTTTGCGCTGATAGCTTTGTAGACTTGTTCTGACGGTGGTGAGATTGAAGCATGACTGTCTCCGTGGCGCAATCGGCTAGCACGCTCGGCTGTTAACCGAAAAACTAGAAGTTGGAGCCCTCCCGGGGAGTGGTGTGTTGCTTTTTTCTTTGCGCTGATAGCTTTGAAGATGTTTTCTGATGGTGGTGCGAGTGGAGCACGACTGTCTCCGTGGCGCAATTGGCTAGCGCGATCGGCTGTTAACCGAAAGGTTGGAGGTTCGAGCCCACCCGGTGGTGGTGCGGCGCTTTTTTTCTTTGGGCTGATAGCTTTGATGATATGTTCTGATGGGGGTGAGAGTTGAGCACGACTGTCTCAGTGGCGCAATTGGCTAGCGCGATGGGCTGTTAACCGAAAGTTTGGAGGTTCGAGCCCACCAGGTGGTGGTGCGGCGCTTTTTTTTCTTTGCACTGATACTTTTGGAGACATGTTCTGACGATGGTGAGATTGGAGCACGACTGTTTCCGTGGCGTAATTTGCTAGCGCGATCGGTTGCTAACCGAAAGTTTGGAGGTTCGAGCCCTCCCGGGAGTGGTGTGTTGCTTTTTTCTTTGCGCCGATAGCTTTGAGGATGTGTTCTGATGGTGGTGAGAGTGGAGCACGACTGTCCTTGTGGCGCAATTGGCTCGCGCGATCGGCTGGTAACTGAAAGAATGGAGGTTCGAGCCCACCCAGTGGTGGTGCGGCGCTTTTTTTTCTTTGGGCTGTTAGCTTTGAAGATATGTTCTGATGGTGGTGAGAGTGGAGCAGGACTGTCTCCGTGGCGCAATTGGCTAGCGCGATCAGCTGTTAACCGAAAGGTTGGAGGTTCGAGCGCTACCGGGAATGGTGTGTTGCTTTTTTCTTTGCGCTGATAGCTTTGGAGACATGTTCTGATGGTGGTGAGATTGGAGCATGACTATCTCCGCGGCGCAATTTGATAGCGTGATCGGCTGTTAACCGAAAGATTGAAGGTTCGAGCCCTCCCGGGAGTGGTGTGTTGCTTTTTTTCTTTGCGCTGATAACTTTGAAGTTGTGTTCTGTTGGTGGTGAGAGTGGAGCACGACTGTCACCGTGGCGCAATTGGCTAGCGCGATCGGCTGTTAACCGAAAGGTTGGAGGTTCGAGCCCACCCGGTGGTGGTGCGGCGCTTTTTTTTTCTTTGGGCTGAGAGCTTTGAAGATATGTTCTGATGGTGGTGAGAGTGGAGCAGGACTGTCTCCGTGGCGCAATTGGCTAGCGCGATCGGCTGTTAACCGTAAGGTTGGAGGTTCGAGCGCTCCCGGGGACGGTGTGTCGCTTTTTTTTCTTTGTGCTGATTGCTTTGGAGAAATGTTCTGACAGTGGTGAGAGTGGAGCACGACTGTCTCCATGGCAATTTTGGATAGCGCAATGGGCTGTTAACCGAAAGGTTGGAGGTTCGGGCCCACCCGGTGGTGGTGTGTTATTTTTTTCTTTGCGCTGATAGCTTTGTAGACTTGTTCTGACGGTGGTGAGATTGAAGCATGACTGTCTCCGTGGCGCAATCGGCTAGCACGTTCGGCTGTTAACCGAAAAACTAGAAGTTGGAGCCCTCCCGGGAGTGGTGTGTTGCTTTTTTATTTGCGCTGATAGTTTGAAAATATGTTCTGACGGTGGTGAGAGTGGAGCACGACTGGCTCCGTGGCGCAATTGGCTTGCGCGATGGGCTGTTAGCCGAAAGCTGGGAGGTTCGAGCCCACGCGGTGGTGGTGCGGCGCTTTTTTCCTTTGGGCTGATAGCTCTGAAGAAATGTTCTGACGGTGGTCAGAGTGGAGCACGACTGTGTCCGTGGCGCAATTGGCTAGCGCGAGCGGCTGTTATCCGAAAGGTTGGAGGTTCGAGCCCTCCTGGGAGTTGTGTGTTGCTTTTTCTTTGCGCTGATAGCTTTGAAGATGTGTTCTGATGGGGAAGACAGTGGACCACGACTGTCTCTGTGGCGCGATTGGCTAGCACGAACGGCTGTTAACCAAAAGGTTGGAGTTTCGAGCCCTCCCGGGATTGGTGTGTAGCTTTGTTTTGCGCTGATAGCTTCGGAGACCTGTTCTGACGATGGTGAGATTGGAGCACGACTGTCTCCGTGGCGCAATTTGCTAGCGCGATCGGCTGTTAACCGAAAGGTTGGAGGTTCGAGCCCTCCCGGGGGTGGTGTGTTGCTTTTTTCTTTGCGCCGATAGCTTTGAGGATGTGTTCTGATGGTGGTGAGAGTGGAGCACGACTGTCCTTGTGGCGCAATTGGCTCGCGCGATCGGCTGGTAACCGAAAGAATGGAGGTTCGAGCCCACCCAGTGGTGGTGCGGCGCTTTTTCTTCTTTGCGCTATTAGCTTTGAAGATATGTTCTGATGGTGGTGAGAGTGGAGCAGGACTGTCTCCGTGGCGCAATTGGCTAGCGCGATCAGCTGTTAACCGAAAGGTTGGAGGTTCGAGCGCTACCGGGAATGGTGTGTTGCTTTTTTCTTTGCGCTGATAGCTTTGCAGACATGTTCTGATGGTGGTGCGAGTGGACCACGACTGTCTCCGTGGCGCAATTGGCTAGCGCGATCGGCTGTTAACCGAAAGGTTGGAGGTTCGAGCCCACCCGGTGGTGGTGCGGCGCTTTTTTTCTTTGGGCTGATAGTTTTGATGATATGTTCTGATGGGGGTGAGAGTGGAGCACGACTGTCACCGTGGCGCAATTGGCTAGCGCGATCGGCTGTTAACCGAAAGGTTGGAGGTTCGAGCCCACCCGGTGGTGGTGCGGCGCTTTTTTTTCTTTGGGCTGAGAGCTTTGAAGATATGTTCTGATGGTGGTGAGAGTGGAGCAGGACTGTCTCCGTGGCGCAATTGGCTAGCGCGATCGGCTGTTAACCGTAAGGTTGGAGGTTCGAGCGCTCCCGGGGACGGTGTGTCGCTTTTTTTCTTTGTGCTGATTGCTTTGGAGAAATGTTCTGACAGTGGTGAGAGTGGAGCACGAATGTCTCCATGGCTATTTTGGATAGCGCAATGGGCTGTTAACCGAAAGGTTGGAGGTTCGGGCCCACTCGGTGGTGGTGGGGCGCTTTTTTTTCCTTTGGGCTGATAGGTCTAAAGAAATGTTCTGACAGTGGTGAGAGTGGAGCACGACTGTCTCCGTGGCGCAATTGGCTGGCGCAATCGGCTGTTAACGGAAAAATTGGAGGTTTGAGCCCTCCCGGGAGTGATGTGTTGCTTTTTTCTTTGCGCTGATAGCTTTGTAGACATGTTCTGACGGTGGTGAGATTGGAGCATGACTGTCTCCGTGGCGCAATCGGCTAGCACGTTCGGCTGTTACCCGAAAAACTGGAGGTTGGAGCCCTCCCGGGAGTGGTGTGTTGCTTTTTTGTTTGCGCTGATAGCTTTGAAAATATGTTCTGATGGTGGTGAGAGTGGAGCACGACTGTCTCCGTGGCGCGATTGGCTAGCGCGAACGGCTGTTAACCAAAAGGTTGGAGTTTCGAGCCCTCCCGGGAGTGGTGTGTTGCTTTTTTTGCGCTGATAGCTTTGGAGACATGTTCTGACGATGGTGAGATTGGAGCGCGACTGTCTCCGTGGCGCAATTTGCTAGCGCGATTGGCCGTTAACCGAAAGGTTGGAGGTTCGAGCCCTCCCGGGGAGTGGTGTGTTGCTTTTTTCTTTGCGCTGATAGCTTTGAAGATGTTTTCTGATGGTGGTGCGAGTGGAGCACGACTGTCTCCGTGGCGCAATTGGCTAGCGCGATCGGCTGTTAACCGAAAGGTTGGAGGTTCGAGCCCACCCGGTGGTGGTGCGGCGCTTTTTTTCTTTGGGCTGATAGCTTTGATGATATGTTCTGATGGGGGTGAGAGTTGAGCACGACTGTCTCAGTGGCGCAATTGGCTAGCGCGATGGGCTGTTAACCGAAAGTTTGGAGGTTCGAGCCCACCAGGTGGTGGTGCGGCGCTTTTTTTTCTTTGCACTGATACTTTTGGAGACATGTTCTGACGATGGTGAGATTGGAGCACGACTGTTTCCGTGGCGTAATTTGCTAGCGCGATCGGTTGCTAACCGAAAGTTTGGAGGTTCGAGCCCTCCCGGGAGTGGTGTGTTGCTTTTTTCTTTGCGCCGATAGCTTTGAGGATGTGTTCTGATGGTAGTGAGAGTGGAGCACGACTGTCCTTGTGGCGCAATTGGCTCGCGCGATCGGCTGGTAACTGAAAGAATGGAGGTTAGAGCCCACCCGGTAATGGTGCGGCGCTTTTTTTTTCTTTGGGCTGATAGCTTTGATGATATGTTCTGATGGTGGTGGGAGTGGAGCAGGACTGTCCGGGTTGCCCAACTGGCTAGCACGTTCAGCTGTTAACCGAAAAATTGGGGGTTTGAGCCCTCCCGGGAGTGGTGTGTTGCTTTTTCTCTTTGCGCTGATAGCTGTGGAGAAATGGTTTGACGGTGGTGAGAGTTGAGCACGACTGTCTCCGTGGCGCAATTGGCTGGCGCGATCGGCTGTTATCCAAAAAGTTCGAGTTTCGAGCCCTCCCGGGAATGGTGTGTTGCTTTTTCCTTTGCGCTGATAGCTTTGGAGAAATGTTCTGACGGTGGTGAGATTGTAGCACGACTATCTCCGTGGCGCAATTTTCTAGCGTGATCGGCTCTTAACCGAAAGGTTGAAGGTTCGAGCCCTCCCGGGAGTGGTGTGTTGCTTTTTTCTTTGCGCTGATAGCTTTGAAGATGTGTTCTGTTGGTGGTGAGAGTGGAGCACGACTGTCTCCGTGGCGCAATTGGCTGGCGCAATCGGCTGTTAACAGAAAAATTGGAGGTTTGAGCCCTCCCGGGAGTGGTGTGTTGCTTTTTTCTTTGCGCTGATAGCTTTGTAGACATGTTCTGACGGTGGTGAGATTGGAGCATGACTGTCTCCGTGGCGCAATCGGCTAGCACGTTCGGCTGTTAACCGAAAAACTGAAGGTTGGAGCCCTCCCGTGAGTGGTGTGTTGCTTTTTTGTTTGCGCTGATAGCTTTGAAAATATGTTCTGATGGTGGTGAGAGTGGAGCACGACTGGCTCGGTGGCGCAATTGGCTAGCGCGATGGGCTGTTAACCGAAAGTTTGGAGGTTCGAGCCCACGCGGTGGTGGTGCGGCGCTTTTTTTCCTTTGAGCTGATAGCTCTGAAGAAATGTTCTGACGGTGGTCAGAGTGGAGCACGACTGTCTCCGTGGAACAATTGGCTAGCGCGATCGGCTGTTAACCGAAAGGTTGGAGGTTCGAGCCCTCCTGGGAGTGGTGTGTTGCTTTTTTTGCCATGATAGCTTTGGAGACATGTTCTGACGATGGTGAGATTGGAGCACGACTGTCTCCGTGGCGAAATTTGCTAGCGCGATCGGCCGTTAACCGAAAGGTTGGCGGTTCGAGCTCTCCCGGGGAGTGGTGTGTTGCTTTTTTCTTTGCGCTGATAGCTTTGAAGATGTTTTCTGATGGTGGTGCGAGTAGAGCACGACTGTCTCCGTGGCGCAATTGGCTAGCGCGATCGGCTGTTAACCGAAAGGTTGGAGGTTCGAGCCCACCCGGTGGTGGTGCGGCGCTTTTTTTCTTTGGGCTGATAGTTTTGATGATATGTTCTGATGGGGGTGAGAGTTGAGCACGACTGTCTCAGTGGCGCAATTGGCTAGCGCGATGGGCTGTTAACCGAAAGTTTGGAGGTTAGAGCCCACCAGGTGGTGGTGCGGCGCTTTTTTTCCTTTGGGCTGATAGCTCTGAAGAAATGTTCTGACGATGGTGAGATTGGAGCACGACTGTCTCCGTGGCGCAATTCGCCAGCGCGATCGGCTGTTAACCGAAAGTTTGGAGGTTCGAGCCCTCCCGGGAGTGGTGTGTTGCTTTTTTCTTTGCGCTGATAGCTTTGGAGACATGTTCTGACGGTGGTGAGAGTGGAGCACGACTGTCTCCGTGGCGCAATTGGCTAGCGCGATCGGCTGTTAACCGAAAGGTTGGAGGTTAGAGCCCACCCGGTAATGGTGCGGCGCTTTTTTTTTCTTTGGGCTGATAGCTTTGATGATATGTTCTGATGGTGGTGGGAGTGGAGCAAGACTGTCCGGGTTGCCCAACTGGCTAGCACGTTCAGCTGTTAACCGAAAAATTGGGGGTTTGAGCCCTCCCGGGAGTGGTGTGTTGCTTTTTCTCTTTGCGCTGATAGCTGTGGAGAAATGGTTTGACGGTGGTGAGAGTGGAGCACGACTGTCTCCGTGGCGCAATTGGCTAGCGCGATCGGCTGTTATCCAAAAAGTTCGAGTTTCGAGCCCTCCCGGGAATGGTGTGTTGCTTTTTCCTTTGCGCTGATAGCTTTGGAGAAATGTTCTGACGGTGGTGAGATTGGAGCACGACTATCTCCGTGGCGCAATTTTCTAGCGTGATCGGCTGTTAACCGAAAGGTTGAAGGTTCGAGCCCTCCCGGGAGTGGTGTGTTGCTTTTTTCTTTTCGCTGATAGATTTGAAGATGTGTTCTGACGGTGGTGAGAGTAGAGCACGACTGTCACCATGGCGCAATTGGCTAGCGCGATCGGCTGTTACCCGAAAGGTTGGAGGTTCGAGCCCACCCGGTGGTGGTGCGGCGCTTTTTTTTCTTTGGGCTGAGAGCTTTGAAGATATGTTCTGATGGAGGGGAGAGTGGAGCAGGACTGTCTCCGGGGCGCAATTGGCTAGCGCGATCGGCTGTTAACCGAAAGGTTGGAGGTTCGAGCGCTCCTGGGGACGGTGTGTCGCTTTTTTTTCTTTGTGCTGATTGCTTTGGAGAAATGTTCTGACAGTGGTGACAGTGGAGCACGACTGTCTCCATGGCAATTTTGGATAGCACGATGGGCTGTTAACCGAAAGGTTGCAGGTTCGAGCCCACCCGGTGGTGGTGGGGCGCTTTTTTTCCTTTGGACTGATAGGTGTTAAGAAATGTTCTGACGGTGGTGAGAGTGGAGCACGACTGTCTCCGTGGCGCAATTGGCTGGCGCAATCGGCTGTTAACGAAAAAATTGGATGTTTGAGCCCTGCCGGGAGTGGTGTGGTGCTTTTATCTTTGCGCTGATAGCTTTGTAGACATGTTCTGACGGTGGTGAGATTGGAGCATGACTGTCTCCGTGGCTCAATCGGCTAGCACGTTCGGCTGTTAACCGAAAAACTGGAGTTTGGAGCCCTCCCGGGAGTGGTGTGTTGCTTTTTTGTTTGCGCTGATAGCTTTGAAAATATGTTCTGATGGTGGTGAGAGTGGAGCACGACTGGCTCCGTGGCGCAATTGGCTAGCGCGATGGGCTGTTAACCGAAAGTTTGGAGGTTCGAGCCCACGCGGTGGTGGTGCGGCGCTTTTTTTTCCTTTGGGCTGATAGCTCTGAAGAAATGTTCTGACGGTGGTCAGAGTGGAGCACGACTGTCTCCGTGGCGCAATTGGCTAGCGCGATCGGCTGTTAACCAAAAGGTTGGAGGTTCGAGCCCTCCTGGGAGTGGTGTGTTGCTTTTTTCTTTGCGCTGATAGCTTTGAAGATGTGTTCTGATGGGGATGACAGTGGAGCACGACTGTCTCCGTGGCGCGATTCGCTAGCGCGAACGGCTGTTAACCAAAAGGTTGAAGTTTCGAGCCCTCCCGGGAGTGGTGTGTTGCTTTTTTCTTTGCGCTGATAGATTTGAAGATGTGTTCCGATGGTGGCGAGATTGGAGCACGACTGTCTCCGTGGCGCAATTGGCTAGCGCGATCGCCTGTTAACCAAAATGTTGGAGTTTCGAGCCCTTCCGGGATTGGTGTGTCGATTTTTTCTTTGCGCTGATATCTTTGGAGACATGTTCTGACGATGGAGAGATTAGAGCACGACTGTCTCCGTGGCGCAATTCGCCAGCGCGATCGGCTGTTAACCGAAAGTTTGGAGGTTCGAGCCCTCCCGGGAGTGGTGTGTTGCTTTTTTCTTTGCGCTGATAGCTTTGATGATATGTTCTGATGGTGGTGAGAGTGGAGCAGGACTGTCCGGGTTGCCCAACTGGCTAGCACGTTCAGCTGTTAACCGAAAAATTGGGGGTTTGAGCCCTCCCGGGAGTGGTGTGTTGCTTTTTCTCTTTGCGCTGATAGCTGTGGAGAAATGGTCTGACGGTGGTGAGAGTGGAGCACGACTATCTCTGTGGCGCAATTTTCTAGCGTGATCGGCTGTTAACCGAAAGGTTGAAGGTTCGAGCCCTCCCGGGAGTGGTGTGTTGCTTTTTTCTTTGCGCTGATGGCTTTGAAGATGTGTTATGATGGTGGTAAGAGTGGAGCACGACTGTCACCGTGGCGCAATTGGCTAGCGCGATCGGCTGTTATACGAAAGGTTGGAGGCTCGAGCCCACCCGGTGGTGGTGCGGCGCTTTTTTTTCTTTGGGCTGAGAGCTTTGAAGATATGTTCTGATGGTGGTGAGAGTGGAGCAGGACTGTCTCCGGGGCGCAATTGGCTAGCACGATCGGCTGTTAACCGAAAGGTTGGAGGTTCGAGCGCTCCTGGGGACGGTGTGTCGCTTTTTTTTCTTTGTGCTGATTGCTTTGGAGAAATGTTCTGACAGTGGTGAGAGTGGAGCACGACTGTCTCCGTGGCGCAATTGGCTAGCGCGATCGCCTGTTAACCAAAATGTTGGAGTTTCGAGCCTTCCCGGGAGTGGTGTGTCGATTTTATCTTTGCGCTGATAGCTTTGGAGACATGTTCTGACGATGGTGAGATTGGAGCACGACTGTCTTCGTGGCGCAATTCGCCAGCGCGATCGGCTGTTAACCGAAAGTTTGGAGGTTCGAGCCCTCCCGGGAGTGGTGTGTTGCTTTTTTCTTTGCGCTGATAGCTTTGGAGAAATGTTCTGACGGTGGTGAGATTGGAGCACGACTATCTCCGTGGCGCAATTTTCTAGCGTGATCGGCTGTTAACCGAAAGGTTGAAGGTTCGAGCCCTCCCGGGAGTGGTGTGTTGCTTTTTTCTTTGCGCTGATAGCTTTGAAGATGTGTTATGATGGTGGTGAGAGTGGAGCACGACTGTCACCGTGGCGCAATTGGCTAGCGCGATCGGCTGTTAACCGAAAGGTTGGAGGCTCGAGCCCAACCGGTGGTGGTGCGGCGCTTTTTTTTCTTTGGGCTGAGAGCTTTGAAGATATGTTCTGATGGAGGTGAGAGTGGAGCAGGACTGTCTGCGGGGCGCAATTGGCTAGCGCGATCGGCTGTTAACCGAAAGGTTGGAGGTTCGAGCGCTCCTGGGGACGGTGTGTCGCTTTTTTTTCTTTGTGCTGATTGCTTTGGAGAAATGTTCTGACAGTGGTGACAGTGGAGCACGACTGTCTCCATGGCAATTTTGTATAGCGCGATGGGCTGTTAACCGAAAGGTTGGAGGTTCGAGCCCACCCGGTGGTGGTGGGGCGCTTTTTTTCCTTTGGGCTGATAGGTGTGAAGAAATGTTCTGACGGTGGTGAGAGTGGAGCACGACTGTCTTCGTGGCTCAATCGGCTAGCACGTTCGGCTGTTAACCCAAAAACTGGAGGTTGGAGCCCTCCCGGAAGTGGTGTGTTGCTTTTTTGTTTGCGCTGATAGCTTTGAAATTATGTTCTGATGGTGGTGAGAGTGGAGCACGACTGGCTCCGTGGCGCAATTGGCTAGCGCGATGGGCTGTTTACCGTAGGTTTGGAGGTTCGAGCCCACGCGGTGGTGGTGCGGCGCTTTTTTTCCTTTGGGCTGATAGCTCTGAAGAAATGTTTTGACGGTGGTCAGAGTGGAGCACGACTGTCTCCGTGGCGCAATTGGCTAGCGCGATCGGCTGTTAACCAAAACATTGGAGGTTCGAGCCCTCCTGGGAGTGGTGTGTTGCTTTTTTCTTTGCGCTGATAGCTTTGAAGATGTGTTCTGATGGGGATGACAGTGGAGCACGACTGTCTCCGTGGCGCGATTGGCTAGCGCGAACGGCTGTTAACCAAAAGGTTGAAGTTTCGAGCCCTCCCGGGAGTGGTGTGTTGCTTTTTGCGCTGATAGCTCTGAAGAAATGTTCTGACGGTGGTCAGAGTGGAGCACGACTGTCTTCGTGGCGTAATTGGCTAGCGCGATCGGCTGTTAACTGAAAGGTTGGAGGTACGAGCCCTCTCGGGAGTGGTGTGTTGCTTTTTCTTTGCGCTGATAGATTTGAAGATGTGTTCTGTTGGTGGCGAGATTGGAGCACGGCTGTCTCCGTGGCGCAATTGGCTAGCGCGATCGCCTGTTAACCAAAATGTTGGAGTTTCGAGCCCTCCCGGGATTGGTGTGTCGATTTTTTCTTTGCGCTGATAGCTTTGGAGACATGTTCTGACGATGGTGAGATTGGAGCACGACTGTCTCCGTGGCGCAATTCGCCAGCGCGATCGGCTGTTAACCGAAAGTTTGGAGGTTCGAGCCCTCCCGGGAGTGGTGTGTTGCTTTTTTCTTTGCGCTGATAGATTTGGAGACATGTTCTGACGGTGGTGAGAGTGGAGCACGACTGTCTCCGTGGCGTAATTGGCTAGCGCGATCGGCTGTTAACCGAAAGGTTGGAGGTTAGAGCCCACCCGGTAATGGTGTGGCGCTTTTTTTTCTTTGGGCTGATAGCTTTGATGATATGTTCTGATGGTGGTGAGAGTGGAGCAGGACTGTCCGGGTTGCCCAACTGGCTAGCACGTTCAGCTGTTAACCGAAAAATTGGGGGTTTGAGCCCTCCCGGGAGTGGTGTGTTGCTTTTTCTCTTTGCGCTGATAGCTGTGGAGAAATGGTCTGACGGTGGTGAGAGTGGAGCACGACTGTCTCCGTGGCCCAATTGGCTAGCGCGATCGGCTGTTATCCAAAAAGTTCGAGTTTCGAGCCCTCCCGGAAATGGTGTGTTGCTTTTTCCTTTGCGCTGATAGCTTTGGAGAAATGTTCTGACGGTGGTGAGATTGGAGCACGACTATCTCCGTGGCGCAATTTTCTAGCGTGATCGGCTGTTAACCGATAGGTTGAAGGTTGGAGCCCTCCCGGGAGTGGTGTGTTGCTTTTTTCTTTGCGCTGATAGCTTTGAAGATGTGTTATGATGGTGGTGAGAGTGGAGCACGACTGTCACCGTGGCGCAATTGGCTAGCGCGATGGGCTGTTAACCGAAAGTTTGGAGGTTCGAGCCCACGCGGTGGTGGTGCGGCGCTTTTTTTCCTTTGGGCTGATAGCTCTGGAGAAATGTTTTGACGGTGGTCAGAGTGGAGCACGACAGTCTCCGTGGCGCAATTGGCTAGCGCGATCGGCTGTTAACCAAACGATTGGAGGTTGGAGCCCTCCCGGGAGTGGTGTGTTGCTTTTTTGCGCTGATAGCTCTGAAGAAATGTTCTGACGGTGGTCAGAGTGGAGCACGACTGTCTTCGTGGCGCAATTGGCTAGCGCGATCGGCTGTTAACTGAAAGGTTGGAGGTACGAGCCCTCTCGGTAGTGGTGTGTTGCTTTTTTCTTTGCGCTGATAGATTTGAAGATGTGTTCTGATGGTGGCGAGATTGGAGCACGGCTGTCTCCGTGGCGCAATTGGCTAGCGCGATCGCCTGTTAACCAAAATGTTGGAGTTTCGAGCCCTCCCGGGATTGGTGTGTCGATTTTTTCTTTGCGCTGACAGCTTGGAGACATGTTCTGACGATGGTGAGATTGGAGCACGACTGTATCCGTGGCGCAATTCGCCAGCGCGATCGGCTGGTAACCGAAAGTTTGGAGGTTCGAGCCCTCCCGGGAGTGGTGTGTTGCTTTTTTCTTTGCGCTGATAGCTTTGGAGACATGTTCTGACGGTGGTGAGAGTGGAGCACGACTGTCTCCGTGGCGCAATTGGCTAGCGCGATCGGCTGTTAACCGAAAGGTTGGAGGTTAGAGCCCACCCGGTAATGGTGTGGCGCTTTTTTTTTCTTTGGGCTGATAGCTTTGATGATATGTTCTGATGGTGGTGAGAGTGGAGCAGGACTGTCCGGGTTGCCCAACTGGCTAGCACGTTCAGCTGTTAACCGAAAAATGGGGGGTTTGAGCCCTCCCGGGAGTGGTGTGTTGCTTTTTCTCTTTGCGCTGATAGCTGTGGAGAAATGGTCTGACGGTTGAGAAAGTGGAGCACGACTGTCTCCGTGGCGCAATTGGCTAGCGCGATCGGCTGTTATCCAAAACGTTCGAGTTTCGAGCCCTCCCGGAAATGGTGTGTTGCTTTTTCCTTTGCGCTGATAGCTTTGGAGAAATGTTCTGACGGTGGTGAGATTGGAGCACGACTATCTCCGTGGCGCAATTTTCTAGCGTGATCGGCTGTTAACCGAAAGGTTGAAGGTTCGAGCCCTCCCGGGAGTGGTGTGTTGCTTTTTTCTTTGCGCTGATAGCTTTGAAGATGTGTTATGATGGTGGTGAGAGTGGAGCACGACTGTCACCGTGGCGCAATTGGCTAGCGCGATCGGCTGTTAACCGAAAGGTTGGAGGCTCGAGCCCAACCGGTGGTGGTGCGGCGCTTTTTTTTCTTTGGGCTGAGAGCTTTGAAGATATGTTCTGATGGAGGTGAGAGTGGAGCAGGACTGTCTCCGGGGCGCAATTGGCTAGCGCGATCGGCTGTTAACCGAAAGGTTGGAGGTTCGAGCGCTCCTGGGGACGGTGTGTCGCTTTTTTTTCTTTGTGCTGATTGCTTTGGAGAAATGTTCTGACAGTGGTGACAGTGGAGCACGACTGTCTCCATGGCAATTTTGGATAGCGCGATGGGCTGTTAACCGAAAGGTTGGAGGTTCGAGCCCACCCGGTGGTGGTGGGGCGCTTTTTTTCCTTTGGGCTGATAGGTGTGAAGAAATGTTCTGACGGTGGTGAGAGTGGAGCACGACTGTCTCCGTGGCTCAATCGGCTAGCACGTTCGGCTGTTAACCCAAAAACTGGAGGTTGGAGCCCTCCCGGAAGTGGTGTGTTGCTTTTTTGTTTGCGCTGATAGCTTTGAAATTATGTTCTGATGGTGGTGAGAGTGGAGCACGACTGGCTCCGTGGCGCAATTGGCTAGCGCGATGGGCTGTTAACCGAAAGTTTGGAGGTTCGAGCCCACGCGGTGGTGGTGCGGCGCTTTTTTTTCCTTTGGGCTGATAGCTCTGAAGAAATGTTTTGACGGTGGTCAGAGTGGAGCACGACTGTCTCCGTGGCGCAATTGGCTAGCGCGATCGGCTGTTAACTAAAACATTGGAGGTTCGAGCCCTCCTGGGAGTGGTGTGTTGCTTTTTTCTTTGCGCTGATAGCTTTGAAGATGTGTTCTGATGGGGATGACAGTGGAGCACGACTGTCTCCGTGGCGCGATTGGCTAGCGCGAACGGCTGTTAACCAAAAGGTTGAAGTTTCGAGCCCTCCCGGGAGTGGTGTGTTGCTTTTTGCGCTGATAGCTCTGAAGAAATGTTCTGACGGTGGTCAGAGTGGAGCACGACTGTCTTCGTGGCGCAATTGGCTAGCGCGATCGGCTGTTAACTGAAAGGTTGGAGGTACGAGCCCTCTTGGGAGTGGTGTGTTGCTTTTTTCTTTGCGCTGATAGATTTGAAGATGTGTTCTGATGGTGGCGAGATTGGAGCACGGCTGTCTCCGTGGCGCAATTGGCTAGCGCGATCGCCTGTTAACCAAAATGTTGGAGTTTCGAGCCCTCCCGGGATTGGTGTGTCGATTTTTTATTTGCGCTGATAGCTTTGGAGACATGTTCTGACGATGGTGAGATTGGAGCACGACTGTCTCCGTGGCGCAATTCGCCAGCGCGATCGGCTGTTAACCGAAAGGTTGGAGGTTAGAGCCCACCCGGTAATGGTGCGGCGCTTTTTTTTTCTTTGGGCTGATAGCTTTGATGATATGTTCTGATGGTGGTGAGAGTGGAGCAGGACTGTCCGGGTTGCCCAACTGGCTAGCACGTTCAGCTGTTAACCGAAAAATTGGGGGTTTGAGCCCTCCCGGGAGTGGTGTGTTGCTTTTACTCTTTGCGCTGATAGCTGTGGAGAAATGGTCTGACGGTGGAGCACGACTGTCTCCGTGGCGCAATTGGCTAGCGCGATCGGCTGTTATCCAAAAAGTTCGAGTTTCGAGCCCCCCCGGAAATGGTGTGTTGCTTTTTCCTTTGCGCTGATAGCTTTGGAGAAATGTTCTGACGGTGGTGAGATTGGAGCACGACTATCTCCGTGGCGCAATTTTCTAGCGTGATCGGCTGTTAACCGATAGGTTGAAGGTTGGAGCCCTCCCGGGAGTGGTGTGTTGCTTTTTTCTTTGCGCTGATAGCTTTGAAGATGTGTTATGATGGTGGTGAGAGTGGAGCACGACTGTCACCGTGGCGCAATTGGCTAGCGCGATCGGCTGTTAACCGAAAGGTTGGAGGCTCGAGCCCACCCGGAGGTGGTGCGGCGCTTTTTTTTCTTTGGGCTGAGAGCTTTGAAGATATATTCTGATGGAGGTGAGAGTGGAGCAGGACTGTCTCCGGGGCGCAATTGGCTAGCGCGATCGGCTGTTAACCGAAAGGTTGGAGGTTCGAGCGCTCCTGGGGACGGTGTGTCGCTTTTTTTTTGTGCTGATTGCTTTGGAGAAATGTTCTGACAGTGGTGAGAGTGGAGCACGACTGTCTCCATGGCAATTTTGGATAGCGCGATGGGCTGTTAACCGAAAGGTTGGAGGTTTGAGCCCTCCCGGGAGTGGTGTGTTGCTTTTTTCTTTGCGCTGATAGATTTGTAGACATGTTCTGACGGTGGTGAGATTGGAGCATGACTGTCTCCGTGGCTCAATCGGCTAGCACGTTCGGCTGTTAACCGAAAAACTCGAGGTTGGAGCCCTCCCGGGAGTGGTGTGTTGCTTTTTTGTTTGCGCTGATAGCTTTGAAAATATGTTCTGATGGTGGTGAGAGTGGAGCACGACTGGCTCCGTGGCGCAATTGGCTAGCGCGATGGGCTGTTAACCGAAAGTTTGGAGGTTCGAGCCCACGCGGTGGTGGTGCGGCGCTTTTTTTCCTTTGGGCAGATACCTCTGAAGAAATGTTCTGACGGTGGTCAGAGTGGAGCACGACTGTCTCCGTGGCGCAATTGGCTAGCGCGATCGGCTGTTAACCGAAATGTTGGAGGTTCGAGCCCTCCTGGGAGTGGTGTGTTGCTTTTTTCTTTGCGCTGATAGCTTTGAAGATGTGTTCTGATGGTGATGACAGTGGAGCACGACTGTCTCCGTGGCGCGATTGGCTAGCGCGAACGGCTGTTAACCAAAAGGTTGAAGTTTCGAGCCCTCCCGGGAGTGGTGTGTTGCTTTTTTTGCGCTGATAGCTGCGGAGAAATGGTCTGACGGTGGTGAGAGTGGAGCACGACTGTCTCCGTGGCGCAATTGGCTAGCGCGATCGGCTGTGATCCAAAAAGTTCGAGTTTCGAGCCCTCCCGGGAATGGTGTGTTGCTTTTTCCTTTGCGCTGATAGCTTTGGAGAAATGATCTGACGGTGGTGAGATTGGAGCACGACTATCTCCGTGGCGCAATTTTCTAGCGTGATCGGCTGTTAACCGAAAGGTTGAAGGTTTGAGCCTTCCCGGGAGTGGTGTGTTGCTTTTTTCTTTACGCTGATAGCTTTGAAGATGTGTTATGATGGTGGTGAGAGTGGAGCACGACTGTCACCGTGGCGCAATTGGCTAGCGCGATCGGCTGTTAACCGAATAGTTGGAGGCTCGAGCCCACCCGGTGGTGGTGCGGCGCTTTTTTTCTTTGGGCTGAGAGCTTTGAAGATATGTTCTGATGGTGGTGAGAGTGGAGCAGGACTGTCTCCGGGACGCAACTGGCTAGCGTGATCGGCTGTTAACCGAAAGGTTGGAGGTTCGAGCGCTCCTGGGGACGGTGTGTCGCTTTTTTTTCTTTGTGCTGATTGCTTTGGAGAAATGTTCTTACAGTGGTGACAGTGGAGCACGACTGTGTCCATGGCAATTTTGGATAGCGCGATGGGCTGTTAACCGAAAGGTTGGAGGTTCGAGCCCACCCGGTGGTGGTGGGGCGCTTTTTTTCCTTTGGGCTGATAGGTGTGAAGAAATGTTCTGACGGTGGTGAGAGTGGAGCACGACTGTCTTCGTGGCTCAATCGGCTAGCACGTTCGGCTGTTAACCCAAAAACTGGAGGTTGGAGCCCTCCCGGAAGTGGTGTGTTGCTTTTTTGTTTGCGCTGATAGCATTGAAATTATGTTCTGATGGTGGTGAGAGTGGAGCACGACTGGCTCCGTGGCGCAATTGGCTAGCGCGATGGGCTGTTAACCGAAAGTTTGGAGGTTCGAGCCCACGCGGTGGTGGTGCGGCGCTTTTTTTCCTTTGGGCTGATAGCTCTGAAGAAATGTTTTGACGGTGGTCAGAGTGGAGCACGACTGTCTCCGTGGCGCAATTGGCTAGCGCGATCGGCTGTTAACCAAAAGATTGGAGGTTCGAGCCCTCCTGGGAGTGGTGTGTTGCTTTTTTCTTTGCGCTGATAGCTTTGAAGATGTGTTCTGATGGGGATGACAGTGGAGCACGACTGTCTCCGTGGCGCGATTGGCTAGCGCGAACGGCTGTTAACCAAAAGGTTGAAGTTTCGAGCCCTCCCGGGAGTGGTGTGTTGCTTTTTTTGCGCTGATAGCTGCGGAGAAATGGTCTGACGGTGGTGAGAGTGGAGCACGACTGTCTCCGTGGCGCAATTGGCTAGCGCGATCGGCTGTGATCCAAAAAGTTCGAGTTTCGAGCCCTCCCGGGAATGGTGTGTTGCTTTTTCCTTTGCGCTGATAGCTTTGGAGAAATGATCTGACGGTGGTGAGATTGGAGCACGACTATCTCCGTGGCGCAATTTTCTAGCGTGATCGGCTGTTAACCGAAAGGTTGAAGGTTTGAGCCTTCCCGGGAGTGGTGTGTTGCTTTTTTCTTTACGCTGATAGCTTTGAAGATGTGTTATGATGGTGGTGAGAGTGGAGCACGACTGTCACCGTGGCGCAATTGGCTAGCGCGATCGGCTGTTAACCGAATAGTTGGAGGCTCGAGCCCACCCGGTGGTGGTGCGGCGCTTTTTTTCTTTGGGCTGAGAGCTTTGAAGATATGTTCTGATGGTGGTGAGAGTGGAGCAGGACTGTCTCCGGGACGCAATTGGCTAGCGTGATCGGCTGTTAACCGAAAGGTTGGAGGTTCGAGCGCTCCTGGGGACGGTGTGTCGCTTTTTTTTCTTTGTGCTGATTGCTTTGGAGAAATGTTCTGACAGTGGTGACAGTGGAGCACGACTGTGTCCATGGCAATTTTGGATAGCGCGATGTGCTGTTAACCGAAAGGTTGGAGGTTCGAGCCCACCCGGTGGTGGTGGGGCGCTTTTTTTCCTTTGGGCTGATAGGTGTGAAGAAATGTTCTGACGGTGGTGAGAGTGGAGCACGACTGTCTTCGTGGCTCAATCGGCTAGCACGTTCGGCTGTTAACCCAAAAACTGGAGGTTGGAGCCCTCCCGGAAGTGGTGTGTTGCTTTTTTGTTTGCGCTGATAGCATTGAAATTATGTTCTGATGGTGGTGAGAGTGGAGCACGACTGGCTCCGTGGCGCAATTGGCTAGCGCGATGGGCTGTTAACCGAAAGTTTGGAGGTTCGAGCCCACGCGGTGGTGGTGCGGCGCTTTTTTTCCTTTGGGCTGATAGCTCTGAAGAAATGTTTTGACGGTGGTCAGAGTGGAGCACGACTGTCTCCGTGGCGCAATTGGCTAGCGCGATCGGCTGTTAACCAAAAGATTGGAGGTTCGAGCCCTCCTGGGAGTGGTGTGTTGCTTTTTTCTTTGCGCTGATAGCTTTGAAGATGTGTTCTGATGGGGATGACAGTGGAGCACGACTGTCTCCGTGGCGCGATTGGCTAGCGCGAACGGCTGTTAACCAAAAGGTTGAAGTTTCGAGCCCTCCCGGGAGTGGTGTGTTGCTTTTTTGCGCTGATAGCTCTGAAGAAATGTTCTGACGGTGGTCAGAGTGGAGCACGACTGTCTTCGTGGCGCAATTGGCTAGCGCGATCGGCTGTTAACTGAAAGGTTGGAGGTACGAGCCCTCTCGGGAGTGGTGTGTTGCTTTTTTCTTTGCGCTGATAGATTTGAAGATGTGTTCTGATGGTGGCGAGATTGGAGCACGGCTGTCTCCGTGGCGCAATTGGCTAGCGCGATCGCCTGTTAACCAAAATGTTGGAGTTTCGAGCCCTCCCGGGATTGGTGTGTCAATTTTTTCTTTGCGCTGATAGCTTTGGAGACATGTTCTGACGATGGTGAGATTGGAGCACGACTGTCTCCGTGGCGCAATTCCCCAGCGCGATCGGCTGTTAACCGAAAGTTTGGAGGTTCGAGCCCTCCCGGGAGTGGTGTGTTGCTTTTTTCTTTGCGCTGATAGCTTTGGAGACATGTTCTGACGGTGGTGAGAGTGGAGCACGACTGTCTCCGTGGCGCAATTGGCTAGCGCGATCGGCTGTTAACCGAAAGGTTGGAGGTTAGAGCCCACCCGGTAATGGTGCGGCGCTTTTTTTTTCTTTGGGCTGATAGCTTTGATGATATGTTCTGATGGTGGTGAGAGTGGAGCAGGACTGTCCGGGTTGCCCAACTGGCTAGCACGTTCAGCTGTTAACCGAAAAATTGGGAGTTTGAGCCCTCCCGGGAGTGGTGTGTTGCTTTTTCTCTTTGCGCTGATAGCTGTGGAGAAATGGTCTGACGGTGGTGAGAGTGGAGCACGACTGTCTCTGTGGCGCAATTGGCTAGCGCGATCGGCTGTTATCCAAAAAGTTCGAGTTTCGAGCCCCCCCGGAAATGGTGTGTTGCTTTTTCCTTTGCGCTGATAGCTTTGGAGAAATGTTCTGACGGTGGTGAGATTGGAGCACGACTATCTCCGTGGCGCAATTTTCTAGCGTGATCGGCTGTTAACCGATAGGTTGAAGGTTGGAGCCCTCCCGGGAGTGGTGTGTTGCTTTTTTCTTTGCGCTGATAGCTTTGAAGATGTGTTATGATGGTGGTGAGAGTGGAGCACGACTGTCACCGTGGCGCAATTGGCTAGCGCGATCGGCTGTTAACCGAAAGGTTGGAGGCTCGAGCCCACCCGGAGGTGGTGCGGCGCTTTTTTTTCTTTGGGCTGAGAGCTTTGAAGATATATTCTGATGGAGGTGAGAGTGGAGCAGGACTGTCTCCGGGGCGCAATTGGCTAGCGCGATCGGCTGTTAACCGAAAGGTTGGAGGTTCGAGCGCTCCTGGGGACGGTGTGTCGCTTTTTTTTGTGCTGATTGCTTTGGAGAAATGTTCTGACAGTGGTGAGAGTGGAGCACGACTGTCTCCATGGCAATTTTGGATAGCGCGATGGGCTGTTAACCGAAAGGTTGGAGGTTTGAGCCCTCCCGGGAGTGGTGTGTTGCTTTTTTCTTTGCGCTGATAGATTTGTAGACATGTTCTGACGGTGGTGAGATTGGAGCATGACTGTCTCCGTGGCTCAATCGGCTAGCACGTTCGGCTGTTAACCGAAAAACTCGAGGTTGGAGCCCTCCCGGGAGTGGTGTGTTGCTTTTTTGTTTGCGCTGATAGCTTTGAAAATATGTTCTGATGGTGGTGAGAAGGGAGCACGACTGGCTCCGTGGCGCAATTGGCTAGCGCGATGGGCTGTTAACCGAAAGTTTGGAGGTTCGAGCCCACGCGGTGGTGGTGCGGCGCTTTTTTTCCTTTGGGCAGATACCTCTGAAGAAATGTTCTGACGGTGGTCAGAGTGGAGCACGACTGTCTCCGTGGCGCAATTGGCTAGCGCGATCGGCTGTTAACCGAAATGTTGGAGGTTCGAGCCCTCCTGGGAGTGGTGTGTTGCTTTTTTCTTTGCGCTGATAGCTTTGAAGATGTGTTCTGATGGGGATGACAGTGGAGCACGACTGTCTCCGTGGCGCGATTGGCTAGCGCGAACGGCTGTTAACCAAAAGGTTGAAGTTTCGAGCCCTCCCGGGAGTGGTGTGTTGCTTTTTTTGCGCTGATAGCTGCGGAGAAATGGTCTGACGGTGGTGAGAGTGGAGCACGACTGTCTCCGTGGCGCAATTGGTTAGCGCGATCGGCTGTGATCCAAAAAGTTCGAGTTTCGAGCCCTCCCGGGAATGGTGTGTTGCTTTTTCCTTTGCGCTGATAGCTTTGGAGAAATGATCTGACGGTGGTGAGATTGGAGCACGACTATCTCCGTGGCGCAATTTTCTAGCGTGATCGGCTGTTAACCGAAAGGTTGAAGGTTTGAGCCTTCCCGGGAGTGGTGTGTTGCTTTTTTCTTTACGCTGATAGCTTTGAAGATGTGTTATGATGGTGGTGAGAGTGGAGCACGACTGTCACCGTGGCGCAATTGGCTAGCGCGATCGGCTGTTAACCGAATAGTTGGAGGCTCGAGCCCACCCGGTGGTGGTGCGGCGCTTTTTTTCTTTGGGCAGAGAGCTTTGAAGATATGTTCTGATGGTGGTGAGAGTGGAGCAGGACTGTCTCCGGGACGCAACTGGCTAGCGTGATCGGCTGTTAACCGAAAGGTTGGAGGTTCGAGCGCTCCTGGGGACGGTGTGTCGCTTTTTTTTCTTTGTGCTGATTGCTTTGGAGAAATGTTCTGACAGTGGTGACAGTGGAGCACGACTGTGTCCATGGCAATTTTGGATAGCGCGATGGGCTGTTAACCGAAAGGTTGGAGGTTCGAGCCCACCCGGTGGTGGTGGGGCGCTTTTTTTCCTTTGGGCTGATAGGTGTGAAGAAATGTTCTGACGGTGGTGAGAGTGGAGCACGACTGTCTTCGTGGCTCAATCGGCTAGCACGTTCGGCTGTTAACCCAAAAACTGGAGGTTGGAGCCCTCCCGGAAGTGGTGTGTTGCTTTTTTGTTTGCGCTGATAGCATTGAAATTATGTTCTGATGGTGGTGAGAGTGGAGCACGACTGGCTCCGTGGCGCAATTGGCTAGCGCGATGGGCTGTTAACCGAAAGTTTGGAGGTTCGAGCCCACGCGGTGGTGGTGCGGCGCTTTTTTTTCTTTGGGCTGATAGCTCTGAAGAAATGTTTTGACGGTGGTCAGAGTGGAGCACGACTGTCTCCGTGGCGCAATTGGCTAGCGCGATCGGCTGTTAACCAAAAGATTGGAGGTTCGAGCCCTCCTGGGAGTGGTGTGTTGCTTTTTTCTTTGCGCTGATAGCTTTGAAGATGTGTTCTGATGGGGATGACAGTGGAGCACGACTGTCTCCGTGGCGCGATTGGCTAGCGCGAACGGCTGTTAACCAAAAGGTTGAAGTTTCGAGCCCTCCCGGGAGTGGTGTGTTGCTTTTTTTGCGCTGATAGCTGCGGAGAAATGGTCTGACGGTGGTGAGAGTGGAGCACGACTGTCTCCGTGGCGCAATTGGCTAGCGCGATCGGCTGTGATCCAAAAAGTTCGAGTTTCGAGCCCTCCCGGGAATGGTGTGTTGCTTTTTCCTTTGCGCTGATAGCTTTGGAGAAATGATCTGACGGTGGTGAGATTGGAGCACGACTATCTCCGTGGCGCAATTTTCTAGCGTGATCGGCTGTTAACCGAAAGGTTGAAGGTTTGAGCCTTCCCGGGAGTGGTGTGTTGCTTTTTTCTTTACGCTGATAGCTTTGAAGATGTGTTATGATGGTGGTGAGAGTGGAGCACGACTGTCACCGTGGCGCAATTGGCTAGCGCGATCGGCTGTTAACCGAATAGTTGGAGGCTCGAGCCCACCCGGTGGTGGTGCGGCGCTTTTTTTCTTTGGGCTGAGAGCTTTGAAGATATGTTCTGATGGTGGTGAGAGTGGAGCAGGACTGTCTCCGGGACGCAATTGGCTAGCGTGATCGGCTGTTAACCGAAAGGTTGGAGGTTCGAGCGCTCCTGGGGACGGTGTGTCGCTTTTTTTTCTTTGTGCTGATTGCTTTGGAGAAATGTTCTGACAGTGGTGACAGTGGAGCACGACTGTGTCCATGGCAATTTTGGATAGCGCGATGGGCTGTTAACCGAAAGGTTGGAGGTTCGAGCCCACCCGGTGGTGGTGGGGCGCTTTTTTTCCTTTGGGCTGATAGGTGTGAAGAAATGTTCTGACGGTGGTGAGAGTGGAGCACGACTGTCTTCGTGGCTCAATCGGCTAGCACGTTCGGCTGTTAACCCAAAAACTGGAGGTTGGAGCCCTCCCGGAAGTGGTGTGTTGCTTTTTTGTTTGCGCTGATAGCATTGAAATTATGTTCTGATGGTGGTGAGAGTGGAGCACGACTGGCTCCGTGGCGCAATTGGCTAGCGCGATGGGCTGTTAACCGAAAGTTTGGAGGTTCGAGCCCACGCGGTGGTGGTGCGGCGCTTTTTTTCCTTTGGGCTGATAGCTCTGAAGAAATGTTTTGACGGTGGTCAGAGTGGAGCACGACTGTCTCCGTGGCGCAATTGGCTAGCGCGATCGGCTGTTAACCAAAAGATTGGAGGTTCGAGCCCTCCTGGGAGTGGTGTGTTGCTTTTTTCTTTGCGCTGATAGCTTTGAAGATGTGTTCTGATGGGGATGACAGTGGAGCACGACTGTCTCCGTGGCGCGATTGGCTAGCGCGAACGGCTGTTAACCAAAAGGTTGAAGTTTCGAGCCCTCCCGGGAGTGGTGTGTTGCTTTTTTGCGCTGATAGCTCTGAAGAAATGTTCTGACGGTGGTCAGAGTGGAGCACGACTGTCTTCGTGGCGCAATTGGCTAGCGCGATCGGCTGTTAACTGAAAGGTTGGAGGTACGAGCCCTCTCGGGAGTGGTGTGTTGCTTTTTTCTTTGCGCTGATAGATTTGAAGATGTGTTCTGATGGTGGCGAGATTGGAGCACGGCTGTCTCCGTGGCGCAATTGGCTAGCGCGATCGCCTGTTAACCAAAATGTTGGAGTTTCGAGCCCTCCCGGGATTGGTGTGTCAATTTTTTCTTTGCGCTGATAGCTTTGGAGACATGTTCTGACGATGGTGAGATTGGAGCACGACTGTCTCCGTGGCGCAATTCCCCAGCGCGATCGGCTGTTAACCGAAAGTTTGGAGGTTCGAGCCCTCCCGGGAGTGGTGTGTTGCTTTTTTCTTTGCGCTGATAGCTTTGGAGACATGTTCTGACGGTGGTGAGAGTGGAGCACGACTGTCTCCGTGGCGCAATTGGCTAGCGCGATCGGCTGTTAACCGAAAGGTTGGAGGTTAGAGCCCACCCGGTAATGGTGCGGCGCTTTTTTTTTCTTTGGGCTGATAGCTTTGATGATATGTTCTGATGGTGGTGAGAGCGGAGCAGGACTGTCCGGGTTGCCCAACTGGCTAGCACGTTCAGCTGTTAACCGAAAAATTGGGAGTTTGAGCCCTCCCGGGAGTGGTGTGTTGCTTTTTCTCTTTGCGCTGATAGCTGTGGAGAAATGGTCTGACGGTGGTGAGAGTGGAGCACGACTGTCTCTGTGGCGCAATTGGCTAGCGCGATCGGCTGTTATCCAAAAAGTTCGAGTTTCGAGCCCCCCCGGAAATGGTGTGTTGCTTTTTCCTTTGCGCTGATAGCTTTGGAGAAATGTTCTGACGGTGGTGAGATTGGAGCACGACTATCTCCGTGGCGCAATTTTCTAGCGTGATCGGCTGTTAACCGATAGGTTGAAGGTTGGAGCCCTCCCGGGAGTGGTGTGTTGCTTTTTTCTTTGCGCTGATAGCTTTGAAGATGTGTTATGATGGTGGTGAGAGTGGAGCACGACTGTCACCGTGGCGCAATTGGCTAGCGCGATCGGCTGTTAACCGAAAGGTTGGAGGCTCGAGCCCACCCGGAGGTGGTGCGGCGCTTTTTTTTCTTTGGGCTGAGAGCTTTGAAGATATATTCTGATGGAGGTGAGAGTGGAGCAGGACTGTCTCCGGGGCGCAATTGGCTAGCGCGATCGGCTGTTAACCGAAAGGTTGGAGGTTCGAGCGCTCCTGGGGACGGTGTGTCGCTTTTTTTTGTGCTGATTGCTTTGGAGAAATGTTCTGACAGTGGTGAGAGTGGAGCACGACTGTCTCCATGGCAATTTTGGATAGCGCGATGGGCTGTTAACCGAAAGGTTGGAGGTTTGAGCCCTCCCGGGAGTGGTGTGTTGCTTTTTTCTTTGCGCTGATAGATTTGTAGACATGTTCTGACGGTGGTGAGATTGGAGCATGACTGTCTCCGTGGCTCAATCGGCTAGCACGTTCGGCTGTTAACCGAAAAACTCGAGGTTGGAGCCCTCCCGGGAGTGGTGTGTTGCTTTTTTGTTTGCGCTGATAGCTTTGAAAATATGTTCTGATGGTGGTGAGAAGGGAGCACGACTGGCTCCGTGGCGCAATTGGCTAGCGCGATGGGCTGTTAACCGAAAGTTTGGAGGTTCGAGCCCACGCGGTGGTGGTGCGGCGCTTTTTTTCCTTTGGGCAGATACCTCTGAAGAAATGTTCTGACGGTGGTCAGAGTGGAGCACGACTGTCTCCGTGGCGCAATTGGCTAGCGCGATCGGCTGTTAACCGAAATGTTGGAGGTTCGAGCCCTCCTGGGAGTGGTGTGTTGCTTTTTTCTTTGCGCTGATAGCTTTGAAGATGTGTTCTGATGGGGATGACAGTGGAGCACGACTGTCTCCGTGGCGCGATTGGCTAGCGCGAACGGCTGTTAACCAAAAGGTTGAAGTTTCGAGCCCTCCCGGGAGTGGTGTGTTGCTTTTTTTGCGCTGATAGCTGCGGAGAAATGGTCTGACGGTGGTGAGAGTGGAGCACGACTGTCTCCGTGGCGCAATTGGTTAGCGCGATCGGCTGTGATCCAAAAAGTTCGAGTTTCGAGCCCTCCCGGGAATGGTGTGTTGCTTTTTCCTTTGCGCTGATAGCTTTGGAGAAATGATCTGACGGTGGTGAGATTGGAGCACGACTATCTCCGTGGCGCAATTTTCTAGCGTGATCGGCTGTTAACCGAAAGGTTGAAGGTTTGAGCCTTCCCGGGAGTGGTGTGTTGCTTTTTTCTTTACGCTGATAGCTTTGAAGATGTGTTATGATGGTGGTGAGAGTGGAGCACGACTGTCACCGTGGCGCAATTGGCTAGCGCGATCGGCTGTTAACCGAATAGTTGGAGGCTCGAGCCCACCCGGTGGTGGTGCGGCGCTTTTTTTCTTTGGGCAGAGAGCTTTGAAGATATGTTCTGATGGTGGTGAGAGTGGAGCAGGACTGTCTCCGGGACGCAACTGGCTAGCGTGATCGGCTGTTAACCGAAAGGTTGGAGGTTCGAGCGCTCCTGGGGACGGTGTGTCGCTTTTTTTTCTTTGTGCTGATTGCTTTGGAGAAATGTTCTGACAGTGGTGACAGTGGAGCACGACTGTGTCCATGGCAATTTTGGATAGCGCGATGGGCTGTTAACCGAAAGGTTGGAGGTTCGAGCCCACCCGGTGGTGGTGGGGCGCTTTTTTTCCTTTGGGCTGATAGGTGTGAAGAAATGTTCTGACGGTGGTGAGAGTGGAGCACGACTGTCTTCGTGGCTCAATCGGCTAGCACGTTCGGCTGTTAACCCAAAAACTGGAGGTTGGAGCCCTCCCGGAAGTGGTGTGTTGCTTTTTTGTTTGCGCTGATAGCATTGAAATTATGTTCTGATGGTGGTGAGAGTAGAGCACGACTGGCTCCGTGGCGCAATTGGCTAGCGCGATGGGCTGTTAACCGAAAGTTTGGAGGTTCGAGCCCACGCGGTGGTGGTGCGGCGCTTTTTTTCCTTTGGGCTGATAGCTCTGAAGAAATGTTTTGACGGTGGTCAGAGTGGAGCACGACTGTCTCCGTGGCGCAATTGGCTAGCGCGATCGGCTGTTAACCAAAAGATTGGAGGTTCGAGCCCTCCTGGGAGTGGTGTGTTGCTTTTTTCTTTGCGCTGATAGCTTTGAAGATGTGTTCTGATGGGGATGACAGTGGAGCACGACTGTCTCCGTGGCGCGATTGGCTAGCGCGAACGGCTGTTAACCAAAAGGTTGAAGTTTCGAGCCCTCCCGGGAGTGGTGTGTTGCTTTTTTTGCGCTGATAGCTGCGGAGAAATGGTCTGACGGTGGTGAGAGTGGAGCACGACTGTCTCCGTGGCGCAATTGGCTAGCGCGATCGGCTGTGATCCAAAAAGTTCGAGTTTCGAGCCCTCCCGGGAATGGTGTGTTGCTTTTTCCTTTGCGCTGATAGCTTTGGAGAAATGATCTGACGGTGGTGAGATTGGAGCACGACTATCTCCGTGGCGCAATTTTCTAGCGTGATCGGCTGTTAACCGAAAGGTTGAAGGTTTGAGCCTTCCCGGGAGTGGTGTGTTGCTTTTTTCTTTACGCTGATAGCTTTGAAGATGTGTTATGATGGTGGTGAGAGTGGAGCACGACTGTCACCGTGGCGCAATTGGCTAGCGCGATCGGCTGTTAACCGAATAGTTGGAGGCTCGAGCCCACCCGGTGGTGGTGCGGCGCTTTTTTTCTTTGGGCTGAGAGCTTTGAAGATATGTTCTGATGGTGGTGAGAGTGGAGCAGGACTGTCTCCGGGACGCAATTGGCTAGCGTGATCGGCTGTTAACCGAAAGGTTGGAGGTTCGAGCGCTCCTGGGGACGGTGTGTCGCTTTTTTTTCTTTGTGCTGATTGCTTTGGAGAAATGTTTTGACAGTGGTGACAGTGGAGCACGACTGTGTCCATGGCAATTTTGGATAGCGCGATGGGCTGTTAACCGAAAGGTTGGAGGTTCGAGCCCACCCGGTGGTGGTGGGGCGCTTTTTTTCCTTTGGGCTGATAGGTGTGAAGAAATGTTCTGACGGTGGTGAGAGTGGAGCACGACTGTCTTCGTGGCTCAATCGGCTAGCACGTTCGGCTGTTAACCCAAAAACTGGAGGTTGGAGCCCTCCCGGAAGTGGTGTGTTGCTTTTTTGTTTGCGCTGATAGCATTGAAATTATGTTCTGATGGTGGTGAGAGTGGAGCACGACTGGCTCCGTGGCGCAATTGGCTAGCGCGATGGGCTGTTAACCGAAAGTTTGGAGGTTCGAGCCCACGCGGTGGTGGTGCGGCGCTTTTTTTCCTTTGGGCTGATAGCTCTGAAGAAATGTTTTGACGGTGGTCAGAGTGGAGCACGACTGTCTCCGTGGCGCAATTGGCTAGCGCGATCGGCTGTTAACCAAAAGATTGGAGGTTCGAGCCCTCCTGGGAGTGGTGTGTTGCTTTTTTCTTTGCGCTGATAGCTTTGAAGATGTGTTCTGATGGGGATGACAGTGGAGCACGACTGTCTCCGTGGCGCGATTGGCTAGCGCGAACGGCTGTTAACCAAAAGGTTGAAGTTTCGAGCCCTCCCGGGAGTGGTGTGTTGCTTTTTTTGCGCTGATAGCTGCGGAGAAATGGTCTGACGGTGGTGAGAGTGGAGCACGACTGTCTCCGTGGCGCAATTGGCTAGCGCGATCGGCTGTGATCCAAAAAGTTCGAGTTTCGAGCCCTCCCGGGAATGGTGTGTTGCTTTTTCCTTTGCGCTGATAGCTTTGGAGAAATGATCTGACGGTGGTGAGATTGGAGCACGACTATCTCCGTGGCGCAATTTTCTAGCGTGATCGGCTGTTAACCGAAAGGTTGAAGGTTTGAGCCTTCCCGGGAGTGGTGTGTTGCTTTTTTCTTTACGCTGATAGCTTTGAAGATGTGTTATGATGGTGGTGAGAGTGGAGCACGACTGTCACCGTGGCGCAATTGGCTAGCGCGATCGGCTGTTAACCGAATAGTTGGAGGCTCGAGCCCACCCGGTGGTGGTGCGGCGCTTTTTTTCTTTGGGCTGAGAGCTTTGAAGATATGTTCTGATGGTGGTGAGAGTGGAGCAGGACTGTCTCCGGGACGCAATTGGCTAGCGTGATCGGCTGTTAACCGAAAGGTTGGAGGTTCGAGCGCTCCTGGGGACGGTGTGTCGCTTTTTTTTCTTTGTGCTGATTGCTTTGGAGAAATGTTCTGACAGTGGTGACAGTGGAGCACGACTGTGTCCATGGCAATTTTGGATAGCGCGATGGGCTGTTAACCGAAAGGTTGGAGGTTCGAGCCCACCCGGTGGTGGTGGGGCGCTTTTTTTCCTTTGGGCTGATAGGTGTGAAGAAATGTTCTGACGGTGGTGAGAGTGGAGCACGACTGTCTTCGTGGCTCAATCGGCTAGCACGTTCGGCTGTTAACCCAAAAACTGGAGGTTGGAGCCCTCCCGGAAGTGGTGTGTTGCTTTTTTGTTTGCGCTGATAGCATTGAAATTATGTTCTGATGGTGGTGAGAGTGGAGCACGACTGGCTCCGTGGCGCAATTGGCTAGCGCGATGGGCTGTTAACCGAAAGTTTGGAGGTTCGAGCCCACGCGGTGGTGGTGCGGCGCTTTTTTTCCTTTGGGCTGATAGCTCTGAAGAAATGTTTTGACGGTGGTCAGAGTGGAGCACGACTGTCTCCGTGGCGCAATTGGCTAGCGCGATCGGCTGTTAACCAAAAGATTGGAGGTTCGAGCCCTCCTGGGAGTGGTGTGTTGCTTTTTTCTTTGCGCTGATAGCTTTGAAGATGTGTTCTGATGGGGATGACAGTGGAGCACGACTGTCTCCGTGGCGCGATTGGCTAGCGCGAACGGCTGTTAACCAAAAGGTTGAAGTTTCGAGCCCTCCCGGGAGTGGTGTGTTGCTTTTTTGCGCTGATAGCTCTGAAGAAATGTTCTGACGGTGGTCAGAGTGGAGCACGACTGTCTTCGTGGCGCAATTGGCTAGCGCGATCGGCTGTTAACTGAAAGGTTGGAGGTACGAGCCCTCTCGGGAGTGGTGTGTTGCTTTTTTCTTTGCGCTGATAGATTTGAAGATGTGTTCTGATGGTGGCGAGATTGGAGCACGGCTGTCTCCGTGGCGCAATTGGCTAGCGCGATCGCCTGTTAACCAAAATGTTGGAGTTTCGAGCCCTCCCGGGATTGGTGTGTCAATTTTTTCTTTGCGCTGATAGCTTTGGAGACATGTTCTGACGATGGTGAGATTGGAGCACGACTGTCTCCGTGGCGCAATTCCCCAGCGCGATCGGCTGTTAACCGAAAGTTTGGAGGTTCGAGCCCTCCCGGGAGTGGTGTGTTGCTTTTTTCTTTGCGCTGATAGCTTTGGAGACATGTTCTGACGGTGGTGAGAGTGGAGCACGACTGTCTCCGTGGCGCAATTGGCTAGCGCGATCGGCTGTTAACCGAAAGGTTGGAGGTTAGAGCCCACCCGGTAATGGTGCGGCGCTTTTTTTTTCTTTGGGCTGATAGCTTTGATGATATGTTCTGATGGTGGTGAGAGTGGAGCAGGACTGTCCGGGTTGCCCAACTGGCTAGCACGTTCAGCTGTTAACCGAAAAATTGGGAGTTTGAGCCCTCCCGGGAGTGGTGTGTTGCTTTTTCTCTTTGCGCTGATAGCTGTGGAGAAATGGTCTGACGGTGGTGAGAGTGGAGCACGACTGTCTCTGTGGCGCAATTGGCTAGCGCGATCGGCTGTTATCCAAAAAGTTCGAGTTTCGAGCCCTCCCGGAAATGGTGTGTTGCTTTTTCCTTTGCGCTGATAGCTTTGGAGAAATGTTCTGACGGTGATGAGATTGGAGCACGACTATCTCCGTGGCGCAATTTTCTAGCGTGATCGGCTGTTAACCGAAAGGTTGAAGGCTCGAGCCCTCCCGGGAGTGGTGTGTTGCTTTTTTCTTTGCGCTGATAGCTTTGAAGATGTGTTATGATGGTGGTGAGAGTGGAGCACGACTGTCACCGTGGCGCAATTGGCTAGCGCGATGGGCTGTTAACCGAAAGTTTGGAGGTTCGAGCCCACGCGGTGGTGGTGCGGCGCTTTTTTTCATTTGGGCTGATAGCTCTGGAGAAATGTTTTGACGGTGGTCAGAGTGGAGCACGACTGTCTCCGTGGCGCAATTGGCTAGCGCGATCGGCTGTTAACCAAACGATTGGAGGTTGGAGCCCTCCCGGGAGTGGTGTGTTGCTTTTTTGCACTGATAGCTCTGAAGAAATGTTCTGACGGTGGTCAGAGTGGAGCACGACTGTCTTCGTGGCGCAATTGGCTAGCGCGATCGGCTGTTAACTGAAAGGTTGGAGGTACGAGCCCTCTCGGGAGTGGTGTCTTGCTTTTTTCTTTGCGCTGATAGATTTGAAGATGTGTTCTGATGGTGGCGAGATTGGAGCACGGCTGTCTCCGTGGCGCAATTGGCTAGCGCGATCGCCTGTTAACCAAAATGTTGGAGTTTCGAGCCCTCCCGGGATTGGTGTGTCGATTTTTTCTTTGCGCTGACAGCTTGGAGACATGTTCTGACGATGGTGAGATTGGAGCACGACTGTATCCGTGGGGCAATTCGCCAGCGCGATCGGCTGTTAACCGAAAGTTTGGAGGTTCGAGCCCTCCCGGGAGTGGTGTGTTGCTTTTTTCTTTGCGCTGATAGCTTTGGAGACATGTTCTGACGGTGGTGAGAGTGGAGCACGACTGTCTCCGTGGCGCAATTGGCTAGCGCGATCGGCTGTTAACCGAAAGGTTGGAGGTTAGAGCCCACCCGGTAATGGTGCGGCGCTTTTTTTTTCTTTGGGCTGATAGCTTTGATGATATGTTCTGATGGTGGTGAGAGTGGAGCAGGACTGTCCGGGTTGCCCAACTGGCTAGCACGTTCAGCTGTTAACCGAAAAATTGGGGGTTTGAGCCCTCCCGGGAGTGGTGTGTTGCTTTTTCTCTTTGCGCTGATAGCTGTGGAGAAATGGTCTGACGGTGGTGAGAGTGGAGCACGACTGTCTCCGTGGCGCAATTGGCTAGCGCGATCGGCTGTTATCCAAAAAGTTCGAGTTTCGAGCCCTCCCGGAAATGGTGTGTTGCTTTTTCCTTTGCGCTGATAGCTTTGGAGAAATGTTCTGACGGTGGTGAGATTGGAGCACGACTATCTCCGTGGCGCAATTTTCTAGCGTGATCGGCTGTTAACCGATAGGTTGAAGGTTGGAGCCCTCCCGGGAGTGGTGTGTTGCTTTTTTCTTTGCGCTGATAGCTTTGAAGATGTGTTATGATGGTGGTGAGAGTGGAGCACGACTGTCACCGTGGCGCAATTGGCTAGCGCGATCGGCTGTTAACCGAAAGGTTGGAGGCTCGAGCCCACCCGAAGGTGGTGCGGCGCTTTTTTTTCTTTGGGCTGAGAGCTTTGAAGATATATTCTGATGGAGGTGAGAGTGGAGCAGGACTGTCTCCGGGGCGCAATTGGCTAGCGCGATCGGCTGTTAACCGAAAGGTTGGAGGTTCGAGCGCTCCTGGGGACGGTGTGTCGCTTTTTTTTGTGCTGATTGCTTTGGAGAAATGTTCTGACAGTGGTGAGAGTGGAGCACGACTGTCTCCATGGCAATTTTTGATAGCGCGATGGGCTGTTAACCGAAAGGTTGGAGGTTTGAGCCCTCCCGGGAGTGGTGTGTTGCTTTTTTCTTTGCGCTGATAGATTTGTAGACATGTTCTGACGGTGGTGAGATTGGAGCATGACTGTCTCCGTGGCTCAATCGGCTAGCACGTTCGGCTGTTAACCGAAAAACTCGAGGTTGGAGCCCTCCCGGGAGTGGTGTGTTGCTTTTTTGTTTGCGCTGATAGCTTTGAAAATATGTTCTGATGGTGGTGAGAGTGGAGCACGACTGGCTCCGTGGCGCAATTGGCTAGCGCGATGGGCTGTTAACCGAAAGTTTGGAGGTTCGAGCCCACGCGGTGGTGGTGCGGCGCTTTTTTTCCTTTGGGCAGATACCTCTGAAGAAATGTTCTGAAGGTGGTCAGAGTGGAGCACGACTGTCTCCGTGGCGCAATTGGCTAGTGCGATCGGCTGTTAACCGAAATGTTGGAGGTTCGAGCCCTCCTGGGAGTGGTGTGTTGCTTTTTTCTTTGCGCTGATAGCTTTGAAGATGTGTTCTGATGGGGATGACAGTGGAGCACGACTGTCTCCGTGGCGCGATTGGCTAGCGCGAACGGCTGTTAACCAAAAGGTTGAAGTTTCGAGCCCTCCCGGGAGTGGTGTGTTGCTTTTTTTGCGCTGATAGCTGCGCAGAAATGGTCTGACGGTGGTGAGAGTGGAGCACGACTGTCTCCGTGGCGCAATTGGCTAGCGCGATCGGCTGTTATCCAAAAAGTTCGAGTTTCGAGCCCTCCCGGGAATGGTGTGTTGCTTTTTCCTTTGCGCTGATAGCTTTGGAGAAATGATCTGACGGTGGTGAGATTGGAGCACGACTATCTCCGTGGCGCAATTTTCTAGCGTGATCGGCTGTTAACCGAAAGGTTGAAGGTTCGAGCCCTCCCGGGAGTGGTGTGTTGCTTTTTTCTTTGCGCTGATAGCTTTGAAGAAGTGTTATGATGGTGGTGAGAGTGGAGCACGACTGTCACCGTGGCGCAATTGGCTAGCGCGATCGGCTGTTAACCGAATAGTTGGAGGCTCGAGCCCACCCGGTGGTGGTGCGGCGCTTTTTTTTCTTTGGGTTGAGAGCTTTGAAGATATGTTCTGATGGTGGTGAGAGTGGAGCAGGACTGTCTCCGGGACGCAATTGGCTAGCGTGATCGGCTGTTAACCGAAAGGTTGGAGGTTCGAGCGCTCCTGGGGACGGTGTGTCGCTTTTTTTTCTTTGTGCTGATTGCTTTGGAGAAATGTTCCGACAGTGGTGACAGTGGAGCACGACTGTCTCCATGGCAATTTTGGATAGCGCGATGGGCTGTTAACCGAAAGGTTGGAGGTTCGAGCCCACCCGGTGGTGGTGGGGCGCTTTTTTTCCTTTGGGCTGATAGGGGTGAAGAAATGTTCTGACGGTGGTGAGAGTGGAGCACGACTGTCTTCGTGGCTCAATCGGCTAGCACGTTCGGCTGTTAACCCAAAAACTGGAGGTTGGAGCCCTCCCGGAAGTGGTGTGTTGCTTTTTTGTTTGCGCTGATAGCTTTGAAATTATGTTCTGATGGTGGTGAGAGTGGAGCACGACTGGCTCCGTGGCGCAATTGGCTAGCGCGATGGGCTGTTAACCGAAAGTTTGGAGGTTCGAGCCCACGCGGTGGTGGTGCGGCGCTTTTTTTCCTTTGGGCTGATAGCTCTGAAGAAATGTTTTGACGGTGGTCAGAGTGGAGCACGACTGTCTCCGTGGCGCAATTGGCTAGCGCGATCGGCTGTTAACCAAAAGATTGGAGGTTCGAGCCCTCCTGGGAGTGGTGTGTTGCTTTTTTCTTTGCGCTGATAGCTTTGAATATGTGTTCTGATGGGGATGACAGTGGAGCACGACTGTCTCCGTGGCGCGATTGGCTAGCGCGAACGGCTGTTAACCAAAAGGTTGAAGTTTCGAGCCCTCCCGGGAGTGGTGTGTTGCTTTTTTGCGCTGATAGCTCTGAAGAAATGTTCTGACGGTGGTCAGAGTGGAGCACGACTGTCTTCGTGGCGCAATTGGCTAGCGCGATCGGCTGTTAACTGAAAGGTTGGAGGTACGAGCCCTCTCGGGAGTGGTGTGTTGCTTTTTTCTTTGCGCTGATAGATTTGAAGATGTGTTCTGATGGTGGCGAGATTGGAGCATGGCTGTGTCCGTGGCGCAATTGGCTAGCGCGATCGCCTGTTAACCAAAATGTTGGAGTTTCGAGCCCTCCCGGGATTGGTGTGTCGATTTTTTCTTTGCGCTGACAGCTTGGAGACATGTTCTGACGATGGTGAGATTGGAGCACGACTGTATCCGTGGGGCAATTCGCCAGCGCGATCGGCTGTTAACCGAAAGTTTGGAGGTTCGAGCCCTCCCGGGAGTGGTGTGTTGCTTTTTTCTTTGCGCTGATAGCTTTGGAGACATGTTCTGACGGTGGTGAGAGTGGAGCACGACTGTCTCCGTGGCGCAATTGGCTAGCGCGATCGGCTGTTAACCGAAAGGTTGGAGGTTAGAGCCCACCCGGTAATGGTGCGGCGCTTTTTTTTTCTTTGGGCTGATAGCTTTGATGATATGTTCTGATGGTGGTGAGAGTGGAGCAGGACTGTCCGGGTTGCCCAACTGGCTAGCACGTTCAGCTGTTAACCGAAAAATTGGGGGTTTGAGCCCTCCCGGGAGTGGTGTGTTGCTTTTTCTCTTTGCGCTGATAGCTGTGGAGAAATGGTCTGACGGTGGTGAGAGTGGAGCACGACTGTCTCCGTGGCGCAATTGGCTAGCGCGATCGGCTGTTATCCAAAAAGTTCGAGTTTCGAGCCCTCCCGGAAATGGTGTGTTGCTTTTTCCTTTGCGCTGATAGCTTTGGAGAAATGTTCTGACGGTGGTGAGATTGGAGCACGACTATCTCCGTGGCGCAATTTTCTAGCGTGATCGGCTGTTAACCGATAGGTTGAAGGTTGGAGCCCTCCCGGGAGTGGTGTGTTGCTTTTTTCTTTGCGCTGATAGCTTTGAAGATGTGTTATGATGGTGGTGAGAGTGGAGCACGACTGTCACCGTGGCGCAATTGGCTAGCGCGATCGGCTGTTAACCGAAAGGTTGGAGGCTCGAGCCCACCCGAAGGTGGTGCGGCGCTTTTTTTTCTTTGGGCTGAGAGCTTTGAAGATATATTCTGATGGAGGTGAGAGTGGAGCAGGACTGTCTCCGGGGCGCAATTGGCTAGCGCGATCGGCTGTTAACCGAAAGGTTGGAGGTTCGAGCGCTCCTGGGGACGGTGTGTCGCTTTTTTTTGTGCTGATTGCTTTGGAGAAATGTTCTGACAGTGGTGAGAGTGGAGCACGACTGTCTCCATGGCAATTTTTGATAGCGCGATGGGCTGTTAACCGAAAGGTTGGAGGTTTGAGCCCTCCCGGGAGTGGTGTGTTGCTTTTTTCTTTGCGCTGATAGATTTGTAGACATGTTCTGACGGTGGTGAGATTGGAGCATGACTGTCTCCGTGGCTCAATCGGCTAGCACGTTCGGCTGTTAACCGAAAAACTCGAGGTTGGAGCCCTCCCGGGAGTGGTGTGTTGCTTTTTTGTTTGCGCTGATAGCTTTGAAAATATGTTCTGATGGTGGTGAGAGTGGAGCACGACTGGCTCCGTGGCGCAATTGGCTAGCGCGATGGGCTGTTAACCGAAAGTTTGGAGGTTCGAGCCCACGCGGTGGTGGTGCGGCGCTTTTTTTCCTTTGGGCAGATACCTCTGAAGAAATGTTCTGAAGGTGGTCAGAGTGGAGCACGACTGTCTCCGTGGCGCAATTGGCTAGTGCGATCGGCTGTTAACCGAAATGTTGGAGGTTCGAGCCCTCCTGGGAGTGGTGTGTTGCTTTTTTCTTTGCGCTGATAGCTTTGAAGATGTGTTCTGATGGGGATGACAGTGGAGCACGACTGTCTCCGTGGCGCGATTGGCTAGCGCGAACGGCTGTTAACCAAAAGGTTGAAGTTTCGAGCCCTCCCGGGAGTGGTGTGTTGCTTTTTTTGCGCTGATAGCTGCGCAGAAATGGTCTGACGGTGGTGAGAGTGGAGCACGACTGTCTCCGTGGCGCAATTGGCTAGCGCGATCGGCTGTTATCCAAAAAGTTCGAGTTTCGAGCCCTCCCGGGAATGGTGTGTTGCTTTTTCCTTTGCGCTGATAGCTTTGGAGAAATGATCTGACGGTGGTGAGATTGGAGCACGACTATCTCCGTGGCGCAATTTTCTAGCGTGATCGGCTGTTAACCGAAAGGTTGAAGGTTCGAGCCCTCCCGGGAGTGGTGTGTTGCTTTTTTCTTTGCGCTGATAGCTTTGAAGAAGTGTTATGATGGTGGTGAGAGTGGAGCACGACTGTCACCGTGGCGCAATTGGCTAGCGCGATCGGCTGTTAACCGAATAGTTGGAGGCTCGAGCCCACCCGGTGGTGGTGCGGCGCTTTTTTTTCTTTGGGTTGAGAGCTTTGAAGATATGTTCTGATGGTGGTGAGAGTGGAGCAGGACTGTCTCCGGGACGCAATTGGCTAGCGTGATCGGCTGTTAACCGAAAGGTTGGAGGTTCGAGCGCTCCTGGGGACGGTGTGTCGCTTTTTTTTCTTTGTGCTGATTGCTTTGGAGAAATGTTCTGACAGTGGTGACAGTGGAGCACGACTGTCTCCATGGCAATTTTGGATAGCGCGATGGGCTGTTAACCGAAAGGTTGGAGGTTCGAGCCCACCCGGTGGTGGTGGGGCGCTTTTTTTCCTTTGGGCTGATAGGGGTGAAGAAATGTTCTGACGGTGGTGAGAGTGGAGCACGACTGTCTTCGTGGCTCAATCGGCTAGCACGTTCGGCTGTTAACCCAAAAACTGGAGGTTGGAGCCCTCCCGGAAGTGGTGTGTTGCTTTTTTGTTTGCGCTGATAGCTTTGAAATTATGTTCTGATGGTGGTGAGAGTGGAGCACGACTGGCTCCGTGGCGCAATTGGCTAGCGCGATGGGCTGTTAACCGAAAGTTTGGAGGTTCGAGCCCACGCGGTGGTGGTGCGGCGCTTTTTTTCCTTTGGGCTGATAGCTCTGAAGAAATGTTTTGACGGTGGTCAGAGTGGAGCACGACTGTCTCCGTGGCGCAATTGGCTAGCGCGATCGGCTGTTAACCAAAAGATTGGAGGTTCGAGCCCTCCTGGGAGTGGTGTGTTGCTTTTTTCTTTGCGCTGATAGCTTTGAATATGTGTTCTGATGGGGATGACAGTGGAGCACGACTGTCTCCGTGGCGCGATTGGCTAGCGCGAACGGCTGTTAACCAAAAGGTTGAAGTTTCGAGCCCTCCCGGGAGTGGTGTGTTGCTTTTTTGCGCTGATAGCTCTGAAGAAATGTTCTGACGGTGGTCAGAGTGGAGCACGACTGTCTTCGTGGCGCAATTGGCTAGCGCGATCGGCTGTTAACTGAAAGGTTGGAGGTACGAGCCCTCTCGGGAGTGGTGTGTTGCTTTTTTCTTTGCGCTGATAGATTTGAAGATGTGTTCTGATGGTGGCGAGATTGGAGCATGGCTGTCTCCGTGGCGCAATTGGCTAGCGCGATCGCCTGTTAACCAAAATGTTGGAGTTTCGAGCCCTCCCGGGATTGGTGTGTCAATTTTTTCTTTGCGCTGATAGCTTTGTAGACATGTTCTGACGGTGGTGAGAGTGGAGCATGACTGTCTCCGTGGCTCAATCGGCTAGCACGTTCGGCAGTTAACCGAAAAACTGGAGGTTGGAGCCCTCCCGGGAGTGGTGTGTTGCTTTTTTGTTTGCGCTGATAGCTTTGAAAATATGTTCTGATGGTGGTGAGAGTGGAGCACGACTGGCTCCGTGGCGCATTTGGCTAGCGCGATCAGCTGTTAACCGAAAGGTTGGAGGTTTGAGCCCACCTGGTGGTGGTGCGGCGCTTTTTTTTCTTTGGGCTGATAGCTTTGAAGATATGTTCTGATGGTGGTGAGAGTGGAGCAGGACACTCTCCGTGGTGCAATTGGCTAGCGCGATCGGCTGTTAACCGAAAGGTTGGAGGTTCGAGCCCTCCCGGGAGTGGGGAGTTGCTTTTTTCTTTGCGCTGATAGCTTTGAAGAAATGTTCTGACGGTGGTGAGAGTGGAGCAAGACTGTCTCCGTGGCGCAATTGGCTAGCGCGATCGGCTGTTAACAGAAAAATTGGGGTTTCGCGCCCTCCCGGGAGTGGTGTGTCGGTTTTTTTTTGCGCTGATAGCTTTGAAGTTATGTTCTGATGGTGGTGAGTGTGGTGCACGACTGTCTCCGTGGCGCAATCGGCTAGCGCGATGGGCTGTTAACCGAAAGGTTGGAGGTTCGAGTCCTCCCGGTGGTGGTGCGGCGCTTCTTTTTCTTTGGGCTGATAGCTCTGAAGAATTGTTGTGACGGTGGTGAGAGTGGAGCACGACTGTCTCCGTGGCGCAATTGGCTAGCGCGATCGACTGTTAACTGAAATGTTGGAGGTTCGAGCCCTCCCAGGAGTGGTGTGCTGCTTTTTTCTTTGCGCTGATAGCTTTAAAGATATGTTCTGATGGTGGTGAGAATGGAGCCGGACTGTCTCCGTGGCGCAATTGGCTAGCGCGATTGGCTGTTAACCGAAAGGTTGAAGTTTCGAGCCCTCCCGGGAGTGGTGTGTTGCTTTCTTCCTTGTGATTGTAGCTTTGAAGATATGTTCTGATGGTGGTGAGAGTGGAGCACTACTGTCTCCGTGGCACGATTGGCCAGCGCGATCGGCTGCTAACCAAAAGGTTGGAGGTTCGAGCCCTCCCGGGAGTGGCGTGTTGCTTTTTTTCTTTGCGCTGATAGCTTTGAAGATGTGTTCTGATGGTGGTGAGAGTGGAGCACGACTGTCTCCTTGGCGCAATTGGCTTGCGCGATCGGCTGTTAACCAAAAGGTTGGAGTTTCGAGCCCTCCCGGGAGTGGTGTGTTGCTTTTTTTTTGCGCTGATAGCTTTGGAAACATGTTCTGACGATGGTGAGATTGGATCACGGCTGTCTTCGTGGCGCAATTTGATAGCGCGATCGGCTGTTAACCGAAAGGTTGGAGGTTCGAGCCCTCCCGGGAAGTGGTGTGTTGCTTTTTTTTTTGCGCTGATAGCTTTGAAGATTGGTTTCTGATGGTGGTGAGAGTGAAGCACGACTGTCTCCGTCGCGCAATTGGCTAGCACGTTCGGCTGTTAACCGAAAAATTGGAGGTTTGAGCCCTCCCGGGAGTGGTGTGTTGCTTTTTTCTTTGCGCTTATAGCTTTGGAGAAATGTTCTGACGGTGGTGAGATTGGAGCACGACTGTCTCCGTGGCGCGATGGGCTAGCAAGTTGGGCTGTTGACAGAAAAATTGGAGTTTCGAGCCCTCCAGGGAGTGGTCTGTCGCTTTTTTCTTTGCGCTGATAGCTTTGAAGATATGTTCTGATGGTGGTGAGAGTGGAGCACGACTGTCTCCGTGGCGCAATTGGCTAGCGCGATCGGCTGTTAACCGAAAGGTTCGAGGTTCGAGCCCACCCGGTGGTGGTGCGGCGCTTCTTTTGCTTTGGGCTGATAGCTCTGAAGAAATGTTGTGACGGGGGTGAGAGTGGAGCGTGACTGTCTTCATGGCGCAATTGGCTAGCGCGATCAGCTGTTATCCGAAAGGTTGGAGGTTTGAGCCCACCCGGTGGTGGTGTGGCGCTTTTTTTTCTTTGGGCTGATAGCTTTGACGATATGTTCTGATGGTGGTGAGAGTGAAGCAGGACACTCTCTGTGGCGCGATTGGCTAGCGCGTTCGGTGTTAACGGAAAGGTTGGAGGTTCTAGCCCTCCCGAGAGTGGTGTGTTGCTTTTTTCTTTGCGCTGATAGCTTTGAAGAAATGTTCTGACGGTGGTGAGAGGGGAGCACGACTGTCTCCGTGGCGCAATTGGCTAGCGCGATCGGCTGTTAACCAAAAGGTTGGAGGTTCGAGCCCACCCGGTGGTGGTGGGGCGCTTTTTTTCCTTTGGGCTGATAGGTGTGAAGAAATGTTCTGACGGTGGTGAGAGTGGAGCACGACTGTCTTCGTGGCTCAATCGGCTAGCACGTTCGGCTGTTAACCCAAAAACTGGAGGTTGGAGCCCTCCCGGAAGTGGTGTGTTGCTTTTTTGTTTGCGCTGTTAGCTTTGAAAATATGTTTTGATGGTGGTGAGTGTGGAGCACGACTGTCTCCGTGGCGCAATTGGCTATCGCGATGGGCTGTTAACCGAAAGTTTGGAGGTTCGAGCCCACATGGTGGTGGTGCGGCGCTTTTTTTCCTTTGGGCTGATAGCTCTGAAGAAATGTTTTGACGGTGGTCAGAGTGGAGCACGACTGTCTCCGTGGCGCAATTGGCTAGCGCGATCGACTGTTAACCAAAAGATTGGAGGTTCGAGCCCTCCTGGGAGTGGTGTGTTGCTTTTTTCTTTGCGCTGATAGCTTTGAATATGTGTTCTGATGGGGATGACAGTGGAGCACGACTGTCTCCGTGGCGCGATTGGCTAGCGCGAACGGCTGTTAACCAAAAGGTTGAAGTTTCGAGCCCTCCCGGGAGTGGTGTGTTGATTTTTTGCGCTGATAGCTCTGAAGAAATGTTCTGACGGTGGTCAGAGTGGAGCACGACTGTCTTCGTGGCGCAATTGGCTAGCGCGATCGGCTGTTAACTGAAAGGTTGGAGGTACGAGCCCTCTCGGGAGTGGTGTGTTGCTTTTTTCTTTGCGCTGATAGATTTGAAGATGTGTTCTGATGGTGGCGAGATTGGAGCACGGCTGTCTCCGTGGCGCAATTGGCTAGCGCGATCGCCTGTTAACCAAAATGTTGGAGTTTCGAGCCCTCCCGGGATTGGTGTGTCAATTTTTTCTTTGCGCTGATAGCTTTGTAGACATGTTCTGACGGTGGTGAGAGTGGAGCATGACTGTCTCCGTGGCTCAATCGGCTAGCACGTTCGGCTGTTAACCGAAAAACTGGAGGTTGGAGCCCTCCCGGGAGTGGTGTGTTGCTTTTTTGTTTGCGCTGATAGCTTTGAAAATATGTTCTGATGGTGGTGAGAGTGGAGCACGACTGGCTCCGTGGCGCAATTGGCTAGCGCGATGGGCTGTTAACCGAAAGTTTGGAGGTTCGAGCCCACGCGGTGGTGGTGCGGCGGTTTTTTTCCTTTGGGCAGATAGCTCTGAAGAAATGTTCTGACGGTGGTCAGAGTGGAGCACGACTGTCTCCGTGGCGCAATTGGCTAGCGCGATCGGCTGTTAACCGAAATGTTGGAGGTTCGAGCCCTCCTGGGAGTGGTGTGTTGCTTTTTTCTTTGCGCTGATAGCTTTGAAGATGTGTTCTGATAGGGATGACAGTGGAGCACGACTGTCTCCGTGGCGCGATTGGCTAGCGCGAACGGCTGTTAACCAAAAGGTTGAGTTTCGAGCCCTCCCGGGAGTGGTGTGTTGCTTTTTTTGCGCTGATAGCTCTGGAGACATGTTCTGACGATGGTGAGATTGGAGCACGACTGTCTCCGTGGCGCAATTTGCTAGCGCGATCGGCTGTTAACCGAAAGATTGGAGGTTCGAGCCCTCCCGGGGAGTGGTGTGTTGCTTTTTTCTTTGCGCTGATAGCTTTGATGATATGTTCTGATGGTGGTGAGAGTGGAGCAGGACAGTCTCCGTGGCGCATTTGGCTAGCGCGATCAGCTGTTAACCGAAAGGTTGGAGGTTTGAGCCCACCTGGTGGTGGTGCGGCGCTTTTTTTTTCTTTGGGCTGATAGCTTTGAAGATATGTTCTGATGGTGGTGAGAGTGGAGCAGGACACTCTCCGTGGTGCAATTGGCTAGCGCGATCGGCTGTTAACCGAAAGGTTGGAGGTTCGAGCCCTCCCGGGAGTGGGGAGTTGCTTTTTTCTTTGCGCTGATAGCTTTGAAGAAATGTTCTGACGGTGGTGAGAGTGGAGCAAGACTGTCTCCGTGGCGCAATTGGCTAGCGCGATCGGCTGTTAACAGAAAAATGGGGGTTTCGCGCCCTCCCGGGAGTGGTGTGTCGGTTTTTTTTTTGCGCTGATAGCTTTGAAGTTATGTTCTGATGGTGGTGAGTGTGGTGCACGACTGTCTCCGTGGCGCAATCGGCTAGCGCGATGGGCTGTTAACCGAAAGGTTGGAGGTTCGAGTCCTCCCGGTGGTGGTGCGGCGCTTCTTTTTCTTTGGGCTGATAGCTCTGAAGAATTGTTGTGACGGTGGTGAGAGTGGAGCACGACTGTCTCCGTGGCGCAATTGGCTAGCGCGATCGACTGTTAACTGAAATGTTGGAGGTTCGAGCCCTCCCAGGAGTGGTGTGCTGCTTTTTTCTTTGCGCTGATAGCTTTAAAGATATGTTCTGATGGTGGTGAGAATGGAGCCGGACTGTCTCCGTGGCGCAATTGGCTAGCGCGATTGGCTGTTAACCGAAAGGTTGAAGTTTCGAGCCCTCCCGGGAGTGGTGTGTTGCTTTCTTCCTTGTGATTGTAGCTTTGAAGATATGTTCTGATGGTGGTGAGAGTGGAGCACTACTGTCTCCGTGGCGCGATTGGCCAGCGCGATCGGCTGCTAACCAAAAGGTTGGAGGTTCGAGCCCTCCCGGGAGTGGCGTGTTGCTTTTTTTCTTTGCGCTGATAGCTTTGAAGATGTGTTCTGATGGTGGTGAGAGTGGAGCACGACTGTCTCCTTGGCGCAATTGGCTTGCGCGATCGGCTGTTAACCAAAAGGTTGGAGTTTCGAGCCCTCCCGGGAGTGGTGTGTTGCTTTTTTTTGCGCTGATAGCTTTGGAAACATGTTCTGACGATGGTGAGATTGGATCACGGCTGTCTTCGTGGCGCAATTTGATAGCGCGATCGGCTGTTAACCGAAAGGTTGGAGGTTCGAGCCCTCCCGGGAAGTGGTGTGTTGCTTTTTTCTTTGCGCTGATAGCTTTGAAGATTGGTTTCTGATGGTGGTGAGATTGGAGCACGACTGTCTCCGTGGCGCGATGGGCTAGCAAGTTGGGCTGTTGACAGAAAAATTGGAGTTTCGAGCCCTCCAGGGAGTGGTCTGTCGCTTTTTTCTTTGCGCTGATAGCTTTGAAGATATGTTCTGATGGTGGTGAGAGTGGAGCACGACTGTCTCCGTGGCGCAATTGGCTAGCGCGATCGGCTGTTAACCGAAAGGTTCGAGGTTCGAGCCCACCCGGTGGTGGTGCGGCGCTTCTTTTGCTTTGGGCTGATAGCTCTGAAGAAATGTTGTGACGGGGGTGAGAGTGGAGCGTGACTGTCTTCATGGCGCAATTGGCTAGCGCGATCAGCTGTTATCCGAAAGGTTGGAGGTTTGAGCCCACCCGGTGGTGGTGCGGCGCTTTTTTTTCTTTGGGCTGATAGCTTTGACGATATGTTCTGATGGTGGTGAGAGTGAAGCAGGACACTCTCCGTGGCGCGATTGGCTAGCGCGTTCGGTGTTAACGGAAAGGTTGGAGGTTCTAGCCCTCCCGAGAGTGGTGTGTTGCTTTTTTCTTTGCGCTGATAGCTTTGAAGAAATGTTCTGACGGTGGTGAGAGGGGAGCACGACTGTCTCCGTGGCGCAATTGGCTAGCGCGATCGGCTGTTAACCAAAAGGTTGGAGTTTCGAGCCCTCCCGGGAGTGGTGCGTTGTTTCTTTCTTTGCTCTGATAGCTTTGGAGACATGTTCTAACGGTTGTGAGATTGGAGCACGACTGTCTACGTGGCGCGATTGGCTAGCGCGATCGGCTGTTAACCGAAAGGTTGGAGGTTCGAGCCCTCCCGGGAGTGGTGTGTTGCTTTTTTTTGCGCTGTTAGCTTTGAAAATATGTTTTGATGGTGGTGAGTGTGGAGCACGACTGTCTCCGTGGCGCAATTGGCTAGCGCGATGGGCTGTTAACCGAAAGTTTGGAGGTTCGAGCCCACATGGTGGTGGTGTGGCGCTTTTTTTTCTTTGGGCTGATAGCTCTGAAGAAATGTTCTGACGGTGGTGAGAGTGGAGCACGACTGTCTCCGTGGCGCAATTGGCTAGCGCGATCGACTGTTAACTGAAAGGTTGGAGGCTCGAGCACTCCCGGGAGTGGTGTGTTGCTTTCTTTTGCTGATAGCTTTGAAGATATGTTCTTACGGTGGTGAGATTTGAGCACGACGGTCTCCGTGGCGCAATTGGCTAGCACGTTTGGCTGTTAACCGAAAAATTGGAGTTTTGAGCCCTCCCGAAGTGGTGTGTCGCTTTTTTCTTTGCGCTTATAGCTTTGAAGATATGTTCTGATGGTGGTGAGAGTGGAGCACGACTGTCTCCGTGGCGCGATTGGCCAGCGCGATCGGCTGTTAACCGAAAGGTTGGAGGTTCGAGCCCTCCCGGGATTGGCGTGTTGCTTTTTTCTTTGCGCTGATAGCTTTGAAGATGTGTTCTGATGGTGGTGAGAGTGGAGCACGACTGTCTCCGTGGCGCAATTGGCTAGCGCGTTCGGCTGTTAACCAAAAGGTTGGAGTTTCGAGCCCTCCCGGGAGTGGTGTGTTGCTTTTTTTGCGCTGATAGCCTTGGAAACATGTTCTGACGACGGTGAGATTGGAGCACGACTGTCTCCGTGGCGCAATTAGCTAGCGCGATCGGCTGTTAACCGAAAGGTTGGAGGTTCGAGCCCTCCCGGGGAGTGGTGGGTTGCTTTTTTCTTTGCGCTGATAGCTTTGAAGATGTGTTCTGATGGTGATGAGAGTGGAGCACGACTGTCTCCGTGGCGCAATTGGCTAGCGCGATCGGCTGTTAACCGAAAGGTTGAAGCTTCGAGCCCACCCGGTGGTGGTGCGGCGCTTTTTTTTCTTTGGGCTGATAGCTTTGATGATATGTTCTGATGGTGGTGAGAGTGGAGCAGGACTGTTTTCGTGGCACAATTGGCTAGCGCAATCGGCTGTTAACCAAAAGGTTGGAGTTTCGAGCCCTCCCGGGAGTGGTGTGTTGCTTTTTTCTTTGCGCTGATAGCTTTGGAGACATGTTCTGACAGTGGTGAGATTGGAGCACGACTGTCTCCGTCGCGCAATTGGCTAGCACGTTCGGCTGTTAACCGAAAAATTGGAGGTTTGAGCCCTCCCAGGAGTGGTGTGTTCCTTTTTTCTTTGCGCTGATAGCTCTGAAAAAAAGTTCTGACGGTAGTTAGAGTGGAGCACGACTGTCTCCGTAGAGCAATTGGCTGGCGCAATCGGCTGTTAACTGAAAAATTGGAGCTTTGAGCCCTCCCGGGAGTGGCGTGTTGCTTTTTTCTTTGCGCTGATAGCTTTGTAGACTTGTTCTGATGGTGGTGAGATTGGAGCATGACTGTCTCCGTGGCGCAATTGGCTAGCGCGATCGGCTGTTAACCGAAAGGTTGGAGGTTCGAGCCCTCCCGGGAGTGGTGTGTTGCTTTTTTGTTTGCGCTGACAGTTTGAAAATATGTTCTGACGTTGGTGAGAGTGGAGCACGACTGGCTCCGTGGCGCAATTGGCTAGCGCGATGGGCTGTTAACCGAAAGTTCGGAGGTTCGAGCCCACGCGGTGGTGGTGCGGCGCTTTTTTCCTTTGGGCTGATAGCTCTGAAGAAATGTTCTGACGGTGGTCAGAGTTGAGCACGACTGTGTCCGTGGCGCAATTGGCTAGCGCGATCGGCTATTAACCGAAAGGTTGGAGGTTCGAGCCCTCCTGGGAGTGGTGTGTTGCTTTTTTCTTTGCGCTGATAGCTTTGGAGACATGTTCTGACGAAGGTGAGATTGAAGCACGACTGTCTCCGTGGCGCAATTCGCTAGCGCGATCGGCTGTTAACCGAAAGTTTGGAGGTTCGAGCCCTTCCGGGAGTGGTGTGTTGCTTTTTTCTTTGCGTTGATAGCTTTGGAGACATGTTCTGACGATGGTGAGATTGGAGCACGACTGTCTCCGTGGCGCAATTCGCTAGCGCGATCGGCTGTTAACCGAAAGTTTGGAGGTTCGAGCCCTCCCGGGAGTGGTGTGTTGCTTTTTTCTTTGCGCTGATAGCTTTGGAGAAATGTTCTGACAATGGTGAGAGTGGAGCACGACTGTCTCCATGGCAATTTTGGATAGCGCGATCGGCTGTTAACCGAAAGGTTCGAAGTTCGAGCCCAACCGGTGGTGGTGGGGCGCTTTTTTTCCTTTGGGCTGATAGGTCTGAAGAAATGTTCTGACGGTGGTGAGAGTGGAGCTCGACTGTCTTCGTTGCGCAATTGGCTGGCGCAATCGGCTGTTAACTGAAAAATTGGAGGTTTGAGCCCTCCCGGGAGTGGTGTGTTGCTTTTTTCTTTGCGCTGATAGCTTTGTAGACATGTTCTGACGGTGGTGAGATTGGAGCATGACTGTCTCCGTGGCGCAATCGGCTAGCACGTTCGGCTGGTAACCGAAAAACTAGAAGTTGGAGCCCTCCCGGGAGTGGTGTGTTGCTTTTTTGTTTGCGCTGATAGTTTGAAAATATGTTCTGACGGTGGTGAGAGTGGAGCATGACTGGCTCCGTGGCGCAATTGGCTAGCGCGATGGGCTGTTAACCGAAAGTTTGGAGGTTCGAGCCCACGCGGTGGTGGTGCGGCGCGTTTTTCCTTTGGGCTGATAGCTCTGAAGAAATGTTCTGACGGTGGTCAGAGTGGAGCACGACTGTGTTCGTGGCGCAATATTCTAGCGCAAGCGGCTGTTAACCGAAAGGTTGGAGGTTCGAGCCCTCCTGGGAGTTGTGTGTGGCTTTTTTCTTTGCGCTGATAGCTTTGAAGATGTGTTCTGATGGGGATGAAAGTGGAGCACGACTGTCTCTGTGGCGCGATTGGCTAGCGCGAACGGCTGTTAACCAAAAGGTTGGAGTTTCGAGCCCTCCCGGGAGTGGTGTGTTGCTTTTTTTTTGCGCTGATAGCTTTGGAGACATGTTCTGACGATGGTGAGATTGGAGCACGACTGTCTCCGTGGCGCAATTTGCTAGCGCGATCGGCTGTTAACCGAAAGGTTGGAGGTTCGAGCCCTCCCTGGGAGTGGTGTGTTCCTTTTTTCTTTGCGCTCATAGCTTTGAAGATGTGTTCTGACGGTGGTGAGAGTGGAGCACGACTGTCACCGTGGCGCAATTGGCTAGCGCGATCGGCTGTTACCCGAAAGGTTGGAGGTTCGAGCCCACCCGGTGGTGGTGCGGCGCTTTTTTTTCTTTGGGCTGAGAGCTTTGAAGATATGTTCTGACGGTGGTGAGAGTGGAACACGACTGTCTTCGTTGCGCAATTGGCTGGCGAATTCGGCTGTTAACCGAAAAATTGGAGGTTTGAGCCTTCCCGGGAGTGGTGTGTTGCTTTTTTCTTTGCGCTGATAGCTTTGTAGGCATGTTCTGACGGTGGTGAGATTGGAGCATGTGTCTCCGTGGCGCAATCGGCTAGCACGTTCGGCTGTTAACCGAAAAACTAGAGGTTGGAGCCCTCCCAGGAATGGTGTGTTGCTTTTTTGTTTGCGCTGATAGTTTGAAAATATGTTCTGATGGTGGTGAGAGTGGAGCACGACTGGCGCCGTGGCGCAATCGGCTAGCGCGATGGGTTGTTAACCGAATGTTTGAAGGTTCGAGCGCACGCGAAGGTGGTGCGGCGCTTTTTTCCTTTGGGCTGATAGCTCTGAAGAAATGTTCTGACGGTGGTCAGAGTGGAGCACGACTGTGTCCGTGGCGCAATTGGCTAGCGCGAGCGGCTTTTAACGAAAGGTTGGAGGTTCGAGCCCTCCTGGGAGTGGTGTGTTGCTTTTTTCTTTGCGCTGATAGCTTTGGAGACAAGTTCTGACGGCGGTGAGAGTGGAGCACGACTGTCTCCGTGGCGCAATTGGCTAGCGCGATCGGCTGTTAGCCGAAAGGTTGGAGGTTCGAGCCCACCCGGTAATGGTGCGGCGCTTCTTTTTGGGGGGGCTGATAGCTTTGATGATATGTTCTGATGGTGGTGAGAGTGGAGCAGGACTGTCTCGGTCGCCTAATTGGCTAGCACGTTCGGCAGTTAACCGAAAAATTGGAGGTTTGAGCCCTCCAGGGAGTGGTGTGTTGCTTTTTCTCTTTGCGCTGATAGCTGTGGAGAAATGTTCTGACGGTGGTCAGAGTGGAGCACGACTGTCTCCGTGGCGCAATTGGCTAGCGCGATCGGCTGTTATTCAAAAGGTTCGAGTTTCGAGCCCTCCCGGGAATGGTGTGTTGCTTTTTCCTTTGCGCTGATAGCTTTGGAGACATGTTCTGACGGTGGTGAGATTGGAGCACGACTATCTCCGTGGCGCAATTTGCTAGCGCGATCGGCTGTTAACCGAAAGGTTGAAGGTTCGAGCCCTCCCGGGAGTGGTGTGTTGCTTTTTTCTTTTCGCTGATAGATTTGAAGATGTGTTCTGACGGTGGGGAGATTGGAGCATGACTGTCTCCGTGGCGCAATCGGCTAGCACGTTCGGCTGTTAACCGAAAAACTAGAGGTTGGAGCCCTCCCGGGAGTGGTGTGTTGCTTTTTTGTTTGCGCTGATAGTTTGAAAATATGTTATGATGGTGGTGAGAGTGGAGCACGATTGGCTCCGTGGCGCAATTGGCTAGCGCGATGGGCTGTTAACCGAAAGTTTGGAGGTTCGAGCGCACGCGGTGATGGTGTGGTGCTTTTTTCCTTTGGGCTGATAGCTCTGAAGAAATGTTCTGACGGTGGTCAGAGTGGAGCACGACTGTGTCCGTGGCGCAATTGGCTAGCGCGAGCGGCTGTTAACCGAAAGGTTGGAGGTTCGAGCCCTCCCTGGAGTGGTGTGTTGCTTTTTTGTTTGCGCTGATAGTTTGAAAATATGTTATGATGGTGGTGAGAGTGGAGAACGATTGGCTCCGTGGCGCAATTGGCTAGCGCGATGGGCTGTTAACCGAAAGTTTGGACGTTCGAGCCCACGCGGTGGTGGTGCGGCGCTTTTTTTCCTTTGGGCTGATAGCTCTGAAGAAATGTTCTGACGGTGGTCAGAGTGGAGCACGACTGTTTCCGTGGTGCAATTGGCTAGCGCGATCGGCTGTTAACCGAAAGGTTGGAGGTTCGAGCCCTCCTGGGAGTGGTGTGTTGCTTTTTTCTTTGCGCTGATAGCTTTGGAGACATGTTCTGACGAAGGTGAGATTGGAGCACGACTGTCTCCGTGGCGTAATTCGCTAGCGCGATCGGCTGTTAACCGAAAGTTTGGAGGTTCGAGCCCTTCCGGGAGTGGTGTGTTGCTTTTTTCTTTGCGCTGATAGCTTCGGAGACATGTTCTGACGATGGTGAGATTGGAGCACGACTGTCTCCGTGGCGCAATTCGCTAGCGCGATCGGCTGTTAACCGAAAGTTTGGAGGTTCAAGCCCTCCCGGGAGTGGTGTGTTGCTTTTTTCTTTGCGCTGATAGCTTTGGAGAAATGTTCTGACAGTGGTGAGAGTGGAGCACGACTGTCTCCATGGCAATTTTGGATAGCGCGATGGGCTGTTAACCGAAAGTTTGGAGGTTCGAGCCCAACCGGTGGTGGTGGGGCGCTTTTTTTCCTTTGGGCTGATAGGTCTGAAGAAATGTTCTGACGGTGGTGAGAGTGGAGCACGACTGTCTTCGTTGCGCAATTGGCTGGCGCAATCGGCTGTTAACTGAAAAATTGGAGGTTTGAGCCCTCCCGGGAGTGGTGTCTTGCTTCTTTCTTTGCGCTGATAGCTTTGTAGACATGCTCTGACGGTGGTGAGATTGGAGCATGACTGTCTCCGTGGCGCAATCGGCTAGCACGTTCGGCTGTTAACCGAAAAACTAGACGTTGGAGCCCTCCCGGGAATGGTGTGTTGCTTTTTTGTTTGCGCTGATAGTTTGAAAATATGTTCTGACGGTGGTGAGAGTGGAGCACGATTGGCTCCGTGGCGCAATTGGCTAGCGCGATTGGCTGTTAACCGAAAGTTTGGAGGTTCGAGCCCACGCGGTGGTGGTGCGGCGCTTTTTTCCTTTGGGCTGATAGCTCTGAAGAAATGTTCTGACGGTGGTCAGAGTGGAGCATGACTGTGTTCGTGGCGCAATTGGCTAGCGCGAGCGGCTGTTAACCGAAACGTTGGAGGTTCGAACCCTCCTGGGAGTTGTGTGTTGCTTTTTTCTTTGCGCTGATAGCTTTGAAGATGTGTTCTGATGGGGATGACAGTGGAGCACGACTGTCTCTGTGGCGCGATTGGCTAGCGCGAACGGCTGTTAACCAAAAGGTTGGAGTTTCGAGCCCTCCCGGAGTGGTGTGTTGCTTTTTTTGCGCTGATAGCTTTGGAGACATGTTCTGACGATGGTGAGATTGGAGCACGACTGTCTCCGTGGCGCAATTTGCTTGCGCGATCGGCTGTTAACCGAAAGGTTGGAGGTACGAGCCCTCCCGGGGAGTGGTGTGTTCCTTTTTTCTTTGCGCTGATAGCTTTGAAGATGTGTTCTGACGGTGGTGAGAGTGGAGCACGACTGTCACCGTGGCGCAATTGGCTAGCGCGATCGGCTGTTACCCGAAAGGTTGGAGGTTCGAGCCCACCCGGTGGTGGTGCGGCGCTTTTTTTTTCTTTGGGCTGAGAGCTTTGAAGATATGTTCTGACGGTGGTGAGAGTGGAGCACGACTGTCTTCGTTGCGCAATTGGCTGGCGAATTCGGCTGTTAACCGAAAAATTGGAGGTTTGAGCCTACCCGGGAGTGGTGTGTTGCTTTTTTCTTTGCGCTGATAGCTTTGTAGACATGTTCTGACGGTGGTGAGATTGGAGCATGTGTCTCCGTGGCGCAATCGGCTAGCACGTTCGGCTGTTAACCGAAAAACTAGAGGTTGGAGCCCTCCCAGGAATGGTGTGTTGCTTTTTTGTTTGCGCTGATAGTTTGAAAATATGTTCTGATGGTGGTGAGAGTGGAGCACGACTGGCGCCGTGGCGCAATTGGCTAGCGCGATGGGTTGTTAACCGAATGTTTGAAGGTTCGAGCGCACGCGAAGGTGGTGCGGCGCTTTTTTCATTTGGGCTGATAGCTCTGAAGAAATGTTCTGACGGTGGTCAGAGTGGAGCACGACTGTGTCCGTGGCGCAATTGGCTAGCGCGAGCGGCTTTTAACGAAAGGTTGGAGGTTCGAGCCCTCCTGGGAGTGGTGTGTTGCTTTTTTCTTTGCGCTGATAGCTTTGGAGACAAGTTCTGACGGTGGTGAGAGTGGAGCACGACTGTCTCCGTGGCGCAATTGGCTAGCGCGATCGGCTGTTAGCCGAAAGGTTGGAGGTTCGAGCCCACCCGGTAATGGTGCGGCGCTTCTTTTTGGGGGGGCTGATAGCTTTGATGATATGTTCTGATGGTGGTGAGAGTGGAGCAGGACTGTCTCGGTCGCCTAATTGGCTAGCACGTTCGGCAGTTAACCGAAAAATTGGAGGTTTGAGCCCTCCAGGGAGTGGTGTGTTGCTTTTTCTCTTTGCGCTGATAGCTGTGGAGAAATGTTCTGACGGTGGTCAGAGTGGAGCACGACTGTCTCCGTGGCGCAATTGGCTAGCGCGATCGGCTGTTATTCAAAAGGTTCGAGTTTCGAGCCCTCCCGGGAATGGTGTGTTGCTTTTTCCTTTGCGCTGATAGCTTTGGAGACATGTTCTGACGGTGGTGAGATTGGAGCACGACTATCTCCGTGGCGCAATTTGCTAGCGCGATCGGCTGTTAACCGAAAGGTTGAAGGTTCGAGCCCTCCCGGGTGTGGTGTGTTGCTTTTTTCTTTTCGCTGATAGATTTGAAGATGTGTTCTGACGGTGGTGAGAGTGGAGCACGACTGTCACCGTGGCGCAATTGGCTAGCGCGATCGGCTGTTACCCGAAAGGTTGGAGGTTCGAGCCCACCCGGTGGTGGTGGGGCGCTTTATTTTTCTTTGGGCTGAGAGCTTTGAAGATATGTTCTGATGGTGGTGAGAGTGGAGCAGGACTGTCTCCGTGGCACAATTGGCTAGCGCGAACGGCTGTTAACCGAAAGGTTGGAGGTTCGAGCGCTCCCGGGGACGGTGTGTCGCTTTTTTTTCTTTGCGCTGATTGCTTTGGAGAAATGTTCTGACAGTGGTGAGAGTGGAGCACGACTGTCTTCATGGCAATTTTGGATAGCGCGATGGGCTGTTAACCGAAAGGTTGGAGGTTCGAGCCCCCCCGGTGGGTGTGGGGCGGTTTTTTTCCTTTGGGCTGATAGGTCTGAAGAAATGTTCTGACGGTGGTGAGAGTGGAGCACGACTGTCTTCGTTGAGCAATTGGCTGGCGCAATCGGCTGTTAACCAAAAAATTGGAGGTTTGAGCCCTCCCGGGAGTGGTTTGTTGCTTTTTTCTTTGCGCTGATAGCTTTGTAGACATGTTCTGACGGTGGTGAGATTGGAGCATGACTGTCTCCGTGGCGCAATCGGCTAGCACGTTCGGCTGTTAACCGAAAAACTAGAGGTTGGAGCCCTCCCGGGAGTGGTGTGTTGCTTTTTTGTTTGCGCTGATAGTTTGAAAATATCTTATGATGGTGGTGAGAGTGGAGCACGATTGGCTCCGTGGCGCAATTGGCTAGCGCGATGGGCTGTTAACCGAAAGTTTGGAGGTTCGAGCGCACGCGGTGGTGGTGCGGCGCTTTTTTTCCTTTGGGCTGATAGCTCTGAAGAAATGTTCTGACGGTGGTCAGAGTGGAGCACGACTGTTTCCGTGGTGCAATTGGCTAGCGCGATCGGCTGTTAACCGAAAGGTTGGAGGTTCGAGCCCTCCTGGGAGTGGTGTGTTGCTTTTTTCTTTGCGCTGATAGCTTCGGAGACATGTTCTGACGATGGTGAGATTGGAGCACGACTGTCTCCGTGGCGCAATTCGCTAGCGCGATCGGCTGTTAACCGAAAGTTTGGAGGTTCGAGCCCTCCCGGGAGTGGTGTGTTGCTTTTTTCTTTGCGCTGATAGCTTTGGAGAAATGTTCTGACAGTGGTGAGAGTGGAGCACGACTGTCTCCATGGCAATTTTGGATAGCGCGATGGGCTGTTAACCGAAAGGTTGGAGGTTCGAGCCCAACCGGTGGTGGTGGGGCGCTTTTTTTCCTTTGGGCTGATAGGTCTGAAGAAATGTTCTGACGGTGGTGAGAGTGGAGCACGACTGTCTTCGTTGCGCAATTGGCTGGCGCAATCGGCTGTTAACTGAAAAATTGGAGGTTTGAGCCCTCCCGGGAGTGGTGTCTTGCTTCTTTCTTTGCGCTGATAGCTTTGTAGACATGTTCTGACGGTGGTGAGATTGGAGCATGACTGTCTCCGTGGCGCAATCGGCTAGCACGTTCGGCTGTTAACCGAAAAACTAGACGTTGGAGCCCTCCCGGGAATGGTGTGTTGCTTTTTTGTTTGCGCTGATAGTTTGAAAATATGTTCTGACGGTGGTGAGAGTGGAGCACGACTGGCTCCGTGGCGCAATTGGCTAGCGCGATTGGCTGTTAACCGAAAGTTTGGAGGTTCGAGCCCACGCGGTGGTGGTGCGGCGCTTTTTTCCTTTGGGCTGATAGCTCTGAAGAAATGTTCTGACGGTGGTCAGAGTGGAGCATGACTGTGTTCGTGGCGCAATTGGCTAGCGCGAGCGGCTGTTAACCGAAAGGTTGGAGGTTCGAGCCCTCCTGGGAGTTGTGTGTTGCTTTTTTCTTTGCGCTGATAGCTTTGAAGATGTGTTCTGATGGGGATGACAGTGGAGCACGACTGTCTCTGTGGCGCGATTGGCTAGCGCGAACGGCTGTTAACCAAAAGGTTGGAGTTTCGAGCCCTCCCGGAGTGGTGTGTTGCTTTTTTTTGCGCTGATAGCTTTGGAGACATGTTCTGACGATGGTGAGATTGGAGCACGACTGTCTTCGTGGCGCAATTTGCTAGCGCGATCGGCTGTTAACCGAAAGGTTGGAGGTACGAGCCCTCCCGGGGAGTGGTTTGTTCCTTTTTTCTTTGCGCTGATAGCTTTGAAGATGTGTTCTGACGGTGGTGAGAGTGGAGCACGACTGTCACCGTGGCGCAATTGGCTAGCGCGATCGGCTGTTACATGAAAGGTTGGAGGTTCGAGCCCACCCGGTGGTGGTGCGGCGCTTTTTTTATTTGGGCTGAGAGCTTTGAAGATATGTTCTGATGGTGATGAGAGTAGAGCAGGACTGTCTCCGTGGCGCAAATTTCTAGCGCGATCGGCTCTTAACCGAAAGGTTGGAGGTTCGAGCGCTCCCGGGGACGGTGTGTCACTTTTTTTTTCTTTGCGCTGATTGCTTTGGAGAAATGTTCTGACAGTGGTGAGAGTGGAGCACGACTGTCTCCATGGCAATTTTGGATAGCGCGATGGGCTGTTAACCGAAAGGTTGGAGGTTCGAGCCCACCCGGTGGTGGTGGGGCGCTTTTTTTCCTTTGGATTGATAGGTCTGAAGAAATGTTCTGACGGTGGTGAGAGTGGAGCACGACTGTCTTCGTTGCGCAATTGGCTGGCGCAATCGGCTGTTAACCGAAAAATTGGAGGTTTGAGCCCTCCCGGGAGTGGTGTGTTGCTTTTTTCTTTGCGCTGATAGCTTTGTAGACATGTTCTGACGGTGGTGAGATTGGAGCATGACTGTCTCCGTGGCGCAATCGGCTAGCACGTTCGGCTGTTAACCGAAAAACTAGAGGTTGGAGCCCTCCCAGGAGTGGTGTGTAGCTTTTTTGTTTGCGCTGATAGTTTGAAAATATGTTCTGATGGTGGTGAGAGTGGAGCACGACTGGCTCCGTGGCGCAATTGGCTAGCGCGATGGGTTGTTAACCGAATGTTTGGAGGTTCGAGCGCACGCGGTGGTGGTGCGGCGCTTTTTTCCTTTGGGCTGATAGCTCTGAAGAAATGTTCTGACGGTGGTCAGAGTGGAGCACGACTGTGTCCGTGGCGCAATTGGCTAGCGTTAGCGGCTGTTAAACGAAAGGTTGGAGGTTCGAGCCCTCCTGTGAGTGGTGCGTTGCTTTTTTCTTTGCGCTGATAGCTTTGGAGACATGTTCTGACGATGGTGAGATTGGAGCACGACTGTCTCCGTGGCGCAATTCGCTAGCGCGATCGGCTGTTAACTGAAAGTTTGGAGGTTCGAGCCCTCCCGGGAGTGGTGTGTTGCTTTTTTCGTTGCGCTGATAGCTTTGGAGACAAGTTCTGATGGTGGTGAGTGTGGAGCACGACTGTCTCCGTGGCGCAATTGGCTAGTGCGATCGGCTGTTAACCGAAAGGTTGGAGGTTCGAGCCCACCCGGTAATGGTCCGGCGCTTTTTTTGGGGGGGGGCTGATAGCTTTAATGACATGTTCTGATGGTGGTGAGAGTGGAGCAGGACTGTCTCGGTCGCCCAATTGGCTAGCACGTTCGGCAGTTAACCGAAAAATTGGAGGTTTGAGCCCTCCAGGGAGTGGTGTGTTGCTTTTTCTCTTTGCGCTGATAGCTGTGGAGAAATGTTCTGACGGTGGTGAGAGTGGAGCACGACTGTCTCCGTGGCGCAATTGGCTAGCGCGATCGGCTGTTATTCAAAAGGTTCGAGTTTCGAGCCCTCCCGGGAATGGTGTGTCTTTTTCCTTTGCGCTGATAGCTTTGCAGACATGTTCTGACGGTGGTGAGATTGGAGCACGACTATCTCCGTGGCGCAATTTGCTAACGCGATCGGCTGTTAACCGAAAGGTTGAAGGTTCGAGCGCTCCCGGGAGTGGTGTGTTGCTTTTTTCTTTTCGCTGATAGATTTGAAGATGTGTTCTGACGGTGGTGAGAGTGGAGCACAACTGTCACCGTGGCGCAATTGGCTAGCGCGATCGGCTGTTACCCGAAAGGTTGGAGGTTCGAGCGCTCCCGGGGACGGTGTGTCGCTTTTTTTTCTTTGCGCTGATTGCTTTGGAGGAATGTTCTGACAGTGGTGAGAGTGGAGCACGACTGTCTTCATGGGAATTTTGGATAGCGCGATGGGCTGTTAACCGAAAGGTTGGAGGTTCGAGCCCACCCGGTGGTGGTGGGGCGCTTTTTTTTCTTTGGGCTGATAGGTCTGGAAAAATGTTCTGACGGTGGTGAGAAAGGAGCGCGACTGTCTTCGTTGCGCAATTGGCTGGCGCAATCGGCTGTTAACTGAAAAATTGGAGGTTTGAGCCCTCCCGGGAGTGGTGTGTTGCTTTTTTCTTTGCGCTGATAGCTTTGTAGACTTGTTCTGACGGTGGTGAGATTGAAGCATGACTGTCTGCGTGGCGCAATCGGCTAGCACGTTCGGCTGTTAACCGAAAAACTAGAAAATGGAGCCCTCCCGGGAGTGGTGTGTTGCTTTTTTGTTTGCGCTGATAGTTTGAAAATATGTTCTGACGGTGGTGAGAGTGGAGCACGACTGGCTCCGTGGCGCAATTGGCTTGCGCGATGGGCTGTTAACCGAAAGTTGGCAGGTTCGAGCCCCCACGGTGGTGGTGCGGCGCTTTTTTCCTTTGGGCTGATAGCTCTGAAGAAATGTTCTGACGGTGGTGAGAGTGGAGCACGACTGTGTCCGTGGCGCAATTGGCTAGCGCGAGCGGCTGTTAACCGAAAGGTTGGAGTTTCGAGCCCTCCTGGGAGTTGTGTGTTGCTTTTTTGTTTGCGCTGATAGCTTTGAAGATGTGTTTTGATGGGGATGACAGTGGAGCACGACTGTCTCTGTGGCGCGATTGGCTAGCGCGAACGGCTGTTAACCAAAAGGTTGGAGTTTCGAGCCCTCCCGGGTGTGGTGTGTTGCTTTTTTCTTTTCGCTGATAGATTTGAAGATGTGTTCTGACGGTGGTGAGAGTGGAGCACGACTGTCACCGTGGCGCAATTGGCTAGCGCGATCGGCTGTTACCCGAAAGGTTGGAGGTTCGAGCCCACCCGGTGGTGGTGGGGCGCTTTATTTTTCTTTGGGCTGAGAGCTTTGAAGATATGTTCTGATGGTGGTGAGAGTGGAGCAGGACTGTCTCCGTGGCACAATTGGCTAGCGCGAACGGCTGTTAACCGAAAGGTTGGAGGTTCGAGCGCTCCCGGGGACGGTGTGTCGCTTTTTTTTCTTTGCGCTGATTGCTTTGGAGAAATGTGCTGACAGTGGTGAGAGTGGAGCACGACTGTCTTCATGGCAATTTTGGATAGCGCGATGGGCTGTTAACCGAAAGGTTGGAGGTTCGAGCCCCCCCGGTGGGTGTGGGGCGGTTTTTTTCCTTTGGGCTGATAGGTCTGAAGAAATGTTCTGACGGTGGTGAGAGTGGAGCACGACTGTCTTCGTTGAGCAATTGGCTGGCGCAATCGGCTGTTAACCAAAAAATTGGAGGTTTGAGCCCTCCCGGGAGTGGTTTGTTGCTTTTTTCTTTGCGCTGATAGCTTTGTAGACATGTTCTGACGGTGGTGAGATTGGAGCATGACTGTCTCCGTGGCGCAATCGGCTAGCACGTTCGGCTGTTAACCGAAAAACTAGAGGTTGGAGCCCTCCCGGGAGTGGTGTGTTGCTTTTTTGTTTGCGCTGATAGTTTGAAAATATCTTATGATGGTGGTGAGAGTGGAGCACGATTGGCTCCGTGGCGCAATTGGCTAGCGCGATGGGCTGTTAACCGAAAGTTTGGAGGTTCGAGCGCACGCGGTGGTGGTGCGGCGCTTTTTTTCCTTTGGGCTGATAGCTCTGAAGAAATGTTCTGACGGTGGTCAGAGTGGAGCACGACTGTTTCCGTGGTGCAATTGGCTAGCGCGATCGGCTGTTAACCGAAAGGTTGGAGGTTCGAGCCCTCCTGGGAGTGGTGTGTTGCTTTTTTCTTTGCGCTGATAGCTTCGGAGACATGTTCTGACGATGGTGAGATTGGAGCACGACTGTCTCCGTGGCGCAATTCGCTAGCGCGATCGGCTGTTAACCGAAAGTTTGGAGGTTCGAGCCCTCCCGGGAGTGGTGTGTTGCTTTTTTCTTTGCGCTGATAGCTTTGGAGAAATGTTCTGACAGTGGTGAGAGTGGAGCACGACTGTCTCCATGGCAATTTTGGATAGCGCGATGGGCTGTTAACCGAAAGGTTGGAGGTTCGAGCCCAACCGGTGTTGGTGGGGCGCTTTTTTTCCTTTGGGCTGATAGGTCTGAAGAAATGTTCTGACGGTGGTGAGAGTGGAGCACGACTGTCTTCGTTGCGCAATTGGCTGGCGCAATCGGCTGTTAACTGAAAAATTGGAGGTTTGAGCCCTCCCGGGAGTGGTGTCTTGCTTCTTTCTTTGCGCTGATAGCTTTGTAGACATGTTCTGACGGTGGTGAGATTGGAGCATGACTGTCTCCGTGGCGCAATCGGCTAGCACGTTCGGCTGTTAACCGAAAAACTAGACGTTGGAGCCCTCCCGGGAATGGTGTGTTGCTTTTTTGTTTGCGCTGATAGTTTGAAAATATGTTCTGACGGTGGTGAGAGTGGAGCACGACTGGCTCCGTGGCGCAATTGTCTAGCGCGATTGGCTGTCAACCGAAAGTTTGGAGGTTCGAGCCCACGCGGTGGTGGTGCGGCGCTTTTTTCCTTTGGGCTGATAGCTCTGAAGAAATGTTCTGACGGTGGTCAGAGTGGAGCATGACTGTGTTCGTGGCGCAATTGGCTAGCGCGAGCGGCTGTTAACCGAAAGGTTGGAGGTTCGAGCCCTCCTGGGAGTTGTGTGTTGCTTTTTTCTTTGCGCTGATAGCTTTGAAGATGTGTTCTGATGGGGATGACAGTGGAGCACGACTGTCTCTGTGGCGCGATTGGCTAGCGCGAACGGCTGTTAACCAAAAGGTTGGAGTTTCGAGCCCTCCCGGAGTGGTGTGTTGCTTTTTTTTGCGCTGATAGCTTTGGAGACATGTTCTGACGATGGTGAGATTAGAGCACGACTGTCTTCGTGGCGCAATTTGCTAGCGCGATCGGCTGTTAACCGAAAGGTTGGAGGTACGAGCCCTCCCGGGGAGTGGTTTGTTCCTTTTTTCTTTGCGCTGATAGCTTTGAAGATGTGTTCTGACGGTGGTGAGAGTGGAGCACGACTGTCACCGTGGCGCAATTGGCTAGCGCGATCGGCTGTTACATGAAAGGTTGGAGGTTCGAGCCCACCCGGTGGTGGTGCGGCGCTTTTTTTATTTGGGCTGAGAGCTTTGAAGATATGTTCTCATGGTGATGAGAGTAGAGCAGGACTGTCTCCGTGGCGCAAATTTCTAGCGCGATCGGCTCTTAACCGAAAGGTTGGAGGTTCGAGCGCTCCCGGGGACGGTGTGTCACTTTTTTTTTCTTTGCGCTGATTGCTTTGGAGAAATGTTCTGACAGTGGTGAGAGTGGAGCACGACTGTCCCCATGACAATTTTGGATAGCGCGATGGGCTGTTAACCGAAAGGTTGGAGGTTCGAGCCCACCCGGTGGTGGTGGGGCGCTTTTTTTCCTTTGGATTGATAGGTCTGAAGAAATGTTCTGACGGTGGTGAGAGTGGAGCACGACTGTCTTCGTTGCGCAATTGGCTGGCGCAATCGGCTGTTAACCGAAAAATTGGAGGTTTGAGCCCTCCCGGGAGTGGTGTGTTGCTTTTTTCTTTGCGCTGATAGCTTTGTAGACATGTTCTGACGGTGGTGAGATTGGAGCATGACTGTCTCTGTGGCGCACTCGGCTAGCACGTTCGGCTGTTAACCGAAAAACTAGAGGTTGGAGCCCTCCCAGGAGTGGTGTGTAGCTTTTTTGTTTGCGCTGATAGTTTGAAAATATGTTCTGATGGTGGTGAGAGTGGAGCACGACTGGCTCCGTGGCGCAATTGGCTAGCGCGATGGGTTGTTAACCGAATGTTTGGAGGTTCGAGCGCACGCGGTGGTGGTGCGGCGCTTTTTTCCTTTGGGCTGATAGCTCTGAAGAAATGTTCTGACGGTGGTCAGAGTGGAGCACGACTGTGTCCGTGGCGCAATTGGCTAGCGCGAGCGGCTGTTAAACGAAAGGTTGGAGGTTCGAGCCCTCCTGTGAGTGGTGTGTTGCTTTTTTCTTTGCGCTGATAGCTTTGGAGACATGTTCTGACGATGGTGAGATTGGAGCACGACTGTCTCCGTGGCGCAATTCGCTAGCGCGATCGGCTGTTAACTGAAAGTTTGGAGGTTCGAGCCCTCCCGGGAGTGGTGTGTTGCTTTTTTCGTTGCGCTGATAGCTTTGGAGACAAGTTCTGATGGTGGTGAGTGTGGAGCACGACTGTCTCCGTGGCGCAATTGGCTAGTGCGATCGGCTGTTAACCGAAAGGTTGGAGGTTCGAGCCCACCCGGTAATGGTCCGGCGCTTTTTTTTGGGGGGGCTGATAGCTTTAATGACATGTTCTGATGGTGGTGAGAGTGGAGCAGGACTGTCTCGGTCGCCCAATTGGCTAGCACGTTCGGCAGTTAACTGAAAAATTGGAGGTTTGAGCCCTCCAGGGAGTGGTGTGTTGCTTTTTCTCTTTGCGCTGATAGCTGTGGAGAAATGTTCTGACGGTGGTGAGAGTGGAGCACGACTGTCTCCGTGGCGCAATTGGCTAGCGCGATCGGCTGTTATTCAAAAGGTTCGAGTTTCGAGCCCTCCCGGGAATGGTGTGTCTTTTTCCTTTGCGCTGATAGCTTTGCAGACATGTTCTGACGGTGGTGAGATTGGAGCACGACTATCTCCGTGGCGCAATTTGCTAGCGCGATCGGCTGTTAACCGAAAGGTTGAAGGTTCGAGCGCTCCCGGGAGTGGTGTGTTGCTTTTTTCTTTTCGCTGATAGATTTGAAGATGTGTTCTGACGGTGGTGAGAGTGGAGCACAACTGTCACCGTGGCGCAATTGGCTAGCGCGATCGGCTGTTACCCGAAAGGTTGGAGGTTCGAGCGCTCCCGGGGACGGTGTGTCGCTTTTTTTTCTTTGCGCTGATTGCTTTGGAGGAATGTTCTGACAGTGGTGAGAGTGGAGCACGACTGTCTTCATGGCAATTTTGGATAGCGCGATGGGCTGTTAACCGAAAGGTTGGAGGTTCGAGCCCACCCGGTGGTGGTGGGGCGCTTTTTTTTCTTTGGGCTGATAGGTCTGAAGAAATGTTCTGACGGTGGTGAGAAAGGAGCGCGACTGTCTTCGTTGCGCAATTGGCTGGCGCAATCGGCTGTTAACTGAAAAATTGGAGGTTTGAGCCCTCCCGGGAGTGGTGTGTTGCTTTTTTCTTTGCGCTGATAGCTTTGTAGACTTGTTCTGACGGTGGTGAGATTGAAGCATGACTGTCTGCGTGGCGCAATCGGCTAGCACGTTCGGCTGTTAACCGAAAAACAAGAAAATGGAGCCCTCCCGGGAGTGGTGTGTTGCTTTTTTGTTTGCGCTGATAGTTTGAAAATATGTTCTGACGGTGGTGAGAGTGGAGCACGACTGGCTCCGTGGCGCAATTGGCTTGCGCGATGGGCTGTTAACCGAAAGTTGGGAGGTTCGAGCCCCCACGGTGGTGGTGCGGCGCTTTTTTCCTTTGGGCTGATAGCTCTGAAGAAATGTTCTGACGGTGGTCAGAGTGGAGCACGACTGTGTCCGTGGCGCAATTGGCTAGCGCGAGCGGCTGTTAACCGAAAGGTTGGAGGTTAGAGCCCTCCTGGGAGTTGTGTGTTGCTTTTTCTTTGCGCTGATAGCTTTGAAGATGTGTTCTGATGGGGATGACAGTGGACCACGACTGTCTCTGTGGCGCGATTGGCTAGCGCGAACGGCTGTTAACCGAAAGGTTGGAGGTTCGAGCCATCCCGGGGAGTGGTGTATTTCTTTTTTCTTTGCGCTGATAGCTTTGAAGATGTGTTCTGACGGTGGTGAGAGCGGAGCACGACTGTCACCGTGGTGCAATTGGCTAGCGCGATCGGCTGTTACCCGAAAGGTTGGAGGTTCGAGCCCAGCCGGTGGTGGTGCGGCGCTTTTTTTTCTTTGGGCTGAGAGCTTTGAAGATATGTTCTAATGGTGGTGAGAGTGGAGCATTACTGTCTCCGTGGCGCAAATTTCTAGCGCGATCGGCTGTTAACCGAAAGGTTGGAGGTTCGAGCGCTCCCGGAGACGGTGTGTCGCTTTTTTTTCTTTGCGCTGATTGCTTTGGATAAATGTTCTGACAGTGGTGAGAGTGGAGCACGACTGTCTCCATGGCAATTTTGGATAGCGCGATGGGCTGTAAACCGAAAGGTTGGAGGTTCGAGCCCACCCGGTGGTGGTGGGGCGCTTTTTTTCCTTTGGGCTGATAGGTCTGAAGAAATGTTCTGACGGTGGTGAGAGTAGAGCACGACTGTCTTCGTTGCGCAATTGGCTGGCGCAATCGGCTGTTAACCGAAAAATTGGAGGTTTGAGCCCTCCCGGGAGTGGTTTGTTGCTTTTTCTTTGCGCTGATAGCTTTGTAGACATGTTCTGACGGTGGTGAGATTGGAGCATGACTGTCTCCGTGGCGCAATCGGCTAGCACGTTCGGCTGTTAACCGAAAAACTAGAGGTTGGAGCCCTCCCGGGATTGGTGTGTTGCTTTTTTGTTTGCGCCGATAGTTTGAAAATATGTTATGATGGTGGTGAGAGTGGAGCACGACTGTGTCCGTGGCGCAATTGGCTAGCGCGAGCGGCTGTTAACCGAAAGGTTGGAGTTTCGAGCCCTCCTGGGAGTTGTGTGTTGCTTTTTTGTTTGCGCTGATAGCTTTGAAGATGTGTTTTGATGGGGATGACAGTGGAGCACGACTGTCTCTGTGGCGCGATTGGCTAGCGCGAACGGCTGTTAACCAAAAGGTTGGAGTTTCGAGCCCTCCCGGGAGTGGTGTGTTGCTTTTTTTTCCGCTGATAGCTTTGGAGACATGTTCTGACGATGGTGAGATTGGAGCACGACTGTCTCCGTGGCGCAATTTGCTAGCGCGATCGGCTGTTAACCGAAAGGCTGGAGGTTCGAGCCCTCCCGGGGAGTGGTGTGTTGCTTTTTTCTTTGCGCTGATAGCTTTTAAGATGTTTTCTGATGGTGGTGCGAGTGGAGCACGACTGTCTTCGTGGCGCAATTAGCTAGCGCGATCGGCTGTTAACCGAAAGGTTGGAGGTTCGAGCCCACCCGGTGGTGGTGCGGCGCTGTTCTCTTTGCGCCGATAGCTTTGAGGATGTGTTCTGATGGTGGTGAGAGTGTAGCACGACTGTCCTTGTGGCGCAATTGGCTCGCGCGATCGGCTGGTAACCGAAAGAATGGAGGTTCGAGCCCACCCAGTGCTGGTGCGGCGCTTTTTCTTCTTTGCGCTGATAGCTTTGGAGAAATGTTCTGACGGTGGTGAGAGTGGAGCACGACTGTCTCCGTGGCGCAATTGGCTAGTGCGATCGGCTGTTATCCAAAAGGTTCGAGTTTCGAGCCCTCCCGGGAATGGTGTGTTGCTTTTTTCTTTGCGCTGATAGCTTTGGAGACATGTTCTGACGGTAGTGAGATTGGAGCATGACTATCTCCGCGGCGCAGTTTGATAGCGTGATCGGCTGTTAACCGAAAGGTTGAAGGTTCGATCCCTCCCGGGAGTGGTGTGTTGCTTTTTTCTTTGCGCTGATAGCTTTGAAGATGTGTTCTGTTGGTGGTGAGAGTGGAGCACGACTGTCACCGTGGCGCAATTGGCTAGCGCGATCGGCTGTTAACCGAAAGGTTGGAGGTTCGAGCCCACCCGGTGGGTGTGGGGCGCTTTTTTTCCTTTGGGCTGATAGGTCTGAAGAAATGTTCTGACGGTGGTGAGAGTGGAGCACGACTGTCTTCGTTGCGAAATTGGCGGGCGCAATCGGCTGTTAACCGAAAAATTGGAGGTTTGAGCCCTCCCGGGAGTGGTTTGTTGCTTTTTTCTTTGCGCTGATAGCTTTGTAGACATGTTCTGACGGTGGTGAGATTGGAGCATGACTGTCTCCATGGCGCAATCGGCTAGCACGTTCGGCTGTTAACCGAAAAACTAGAGGTTGGAGCCCTCCCGGGATTGGTGTGTTGCTTTTTTGTTTGCGCCGATAGTTTGAAAATATGTTATGATGGTGGTGAGAGTGGAGCACGATTGGCTCCGTGGCGCAATTGGCTAGCGCGATGGGCTGTTAACCGAAAGTTTGGAGGTTCGAGCGCACGCGGTGGTGGTGTGGCGCTTTTTCCTTTGGGCTGATAGCTCTGAAGAAATGTTCTGACGGTGGTCAGAGTGGAGCACGACTGTGTCCGTGGCGCAATTGGCTAGCGCGAGCGGCTGTTAACCGAAAGGTTGGAGTTTCGAGCCCTCCTAGGAGTTGTGTGTTGCTTTTTTTTCCGCTGATAGCTTTGGAGACATGTTCTGACGATGGTGAGATTGGAGCACGACTGTCTTCGTGGCGCAATTAGCTAGCGCGATCGGCTGTTAACCGAAAGGTTGGAGGTTCGAGCCCACCCGGTGGTGGTGCGGCGCTTTTATCTTTGGGCTGATAGCTTTGATGATATGTTCTGATGGTGGTGAGAGTGGAGCAGGACTGTCTCCGTGGCGCATTTGGCTAGCGCAATTGGCTGTTAACCGAAAGGTTGGAGGTTCGAGCCCTCCCGGGAGTAGTGTGTTGCTTTTCTCTTTGCGCCGATAGCTTTGAGGATGTGTTCTGATGGTGGTGAGAGTGGAGCACGACTGTCCTTGTGGCGCAATTGGCTCGCGCGATCGGCTGGTAACCGAAAGAAAGGAGGTTCAAGCCCACCCAGTGCTGGTGCGGCGCTTTTTCTTCTTTGCGCTGATAGCTTTGGAGAAATGTTCTGACGGTGGTGAGAGTGGAGCACGACTGTCTCCGTGGCGCAATTGGCTAGCGCGATCGGCTGTTATCCAGAAGGTTCGAGTTTCGAGCCCTCCCGGGAATGGTGTGTTGCTTTTTTCTTTGCGCTGATAGCTTTGGAGACATGTTCTGACGGTAGTGAGATTGGAGCATGACTATCTCCGCGGCGCAATTTGATAGCGTGATCGGCTGTTAACCGAAAGGTTGAAGGTTCGATCCCTCCCGGGAGTGGTGTGTTGCTTTTTTCTTTGCGCTGATAGCTTTGAAGATGTGTTCTGTTGGTGGTGAGAGTGGAGCACGACTGTCACCGTGGCGCAATTGGCTAGCGCGATCGGCTGTTAACCGAAAGGTTGGAGGTTCGAGCCCACCCGGTGGGTGTGGGGCGCTTTTTTTCCTTTGGGCTGATAGGTCTGAAGAAATGTTCTGACGGTGGTGAGAGTGGAGCACGACTGTCTTCGTTGCGCAATTGGCGGGCGCAATCGGCTGTTAACCGAAAAATTGGAGGTTTGAGCCCTCCCGGGAGTGGTTTGTTGCTTTTTTCTTTGCGCTGATAGCTTTGTAGACATGTTCTGACGGTGGTGAGATTGGAGCATGACTGTCTCCATGGCGCAATCGGCTAGCACGTTCGGCTGTTAACCGAAAAACTAGAGGTTGGAGCCCTCCCAGGAGTGGTGTGTTGCTTTTTTGTTTGCGCTGATAGTTTGAAAATATGTTCTGATGGTGGTGAGAGTGGAGCACGACTGGCTCCGTGGCGCAATTGGCTAGCGCGATGGGTTGTTAACCGAATGTTTGGAGGTTCGAGCCCACCCGGTGGGTGTGGGGCGCTTTTTTTCCTTTGGGCTGATAGCTTTGGAGACATGTTCTGACGATGGTGAGATTGGAGCACGACTGTCTCCGTGGCGCAATTCGCTAGCGCGATCGGCTGTTAACTGAAATTTTCGAGGTTCGAGCCCTCCCGGGAGTGGTGTGTTGCTTTTTTCGTTGCGCTGATAGCTTTGGAGACAAGTTCTGACGGTGGTGAGAGTGGAGCACGACTGTCTCCGTGGCGCAATTGGCTAGCGCGATCGGCTGTTAACCGAAAGGTTGGAGGTTCGAGCCCACCCGGTAATGGTGCGGCGCTTTTTTTGGGGGGGGCTGATAGCTTTAATGATATGTTCTGATGGTGGTGAGAGTGGAGCAGGACTGTCTCGGTCGCCCAATTGGCTAGCACGTTCGGCATTTAACCGAAAAATTGGAGGTTTGAGCCCTCCAGGGAGTGGTGTGTTGCTTTTTCTCTTTGCGCTAATAGCTGTGGAGAAATGTTCTGACGGTGGTGAGAGTGGAGCACGACTGTCTCCGTGGCGCAATTGGCTAGCGCGATCGGCTGTTATTCAAAAGGTTCGAGTTTCGAGCCCTCCCGGGAATGGTGTGTTGCTTTTTCCTTTGCGCTGATAGCTTTGGAGACATGTTCTGACGGTGGTGAGATTGGAGCACGACTATCTCCGTGGCGCAATTTGCTAGCGCGATCGGCTGTTAACCGAAAGGTTGAAGGTTCGAGCCCTCCCGGAAGTGGTGTGTTGCTTTTTTCTTTTCGCTGATAGATTTGAAGATGTGTTCTGACGGTGGTGAGAGTGGAGCACGACTGTCACCGTGGCGCAATTGGCTAGCGCGACCGGCTGTTACCCGAAAGGTTGGAGGTTCGAGCGCTCCCGGGGACGGTGTGTCGCTTTTTTTTCTTTGCGCTGATTGCTTTGGAGAAATGTTCTGACAGTGGTGAGAGTGGAGCACGACTGTCTTCATAGCAATTTTGGATAGCGCGATGGGCTGTTAACCGAAAGGTTGGAGGTTCGAGCCCACCCGGTGGTGGTGGGGCGCTTTTTTTCCTTTGGGCTGATAGGTCTGAAGAAATGTTCTGACGGTGGTGAGAAAGGAGCACGACTGTCTTCGTTGCGCAATTGGCTGGCGCAATCGGCTGTTAACTGAAAAATTGGAGTTTCGAGCCCTCCCGGGAGTGGTGTGTTGCTTTTTTTGCGCTGATAGCTTTGGAGACATGTTCTGACGATGTTGAGATTGGAGCACGACTGTCTCCGTGGCGCAATTCGCTAGCGCGATCGGCTGTTAACCGAAAGGTTGGAGGTTCGAGCCATCCCGGGGAGTGGTGTGTTCCTTTTTTCTTTGCGCTGATAGCTTTGAAGATGTGTTCTGGCGGTGGTGAGTGGAGCACGACTGTCACCGTGGCGCAATTGGCTAGCGCGATCGGCTGTTACCCGAAAGGTTGGAGGTTCGAGCCCACCCGGTGGTGGTGCGGCGCTTTTTTTTCTTTGGGCTGAGAGCTTTGAAGATATGTTCTAATGGTGGTGAGAGTGGAGCATTACTGTCTCCGTGGCGCAAATTTCTAGCGCGATCGGCTGTTAACCGAAAGGTTGGAGGTTCGAGCGCTCCCGGGGACGGTGTGTCGCTTTTTTTTCTTTGCGCTGATTGCTTTGGATAAATGTTCTGACAGTGGTGAGAGTGGAGCACGACTGTCTCTATGGCAATTTTGGATAGCGCGATGGGCTGTTAACCGAAAGGTTGGAGGTTGGAGCCCACCCGGTGGTAGTGGGGCGCTTTTTTTTCCTTTGGGCTGATAGGTCTGAAGAAATGTTCTGACGGTGGTGAGAGTAGAGCACGACTGTCTTCGCTGCGCAATTGGCTGGCGCAATCGGCTGTTAACCGAAAAATTGGAGGTTTGAGCCCTCCCGGGAGTGGTTTGTTGCTTTTTTGTTTGCGCTGATAGCTTTGAAGATGTGTTTTGATGGGGATGACAGTGGAGCACGACTGTCTCTGTGGCGCGATTGGCTACCGCGAACGGCTGTTATCCAAAAGGTTGGAGTTTCGAGCCCTCCCGGGAGTGGTGTGTTGCTTTTTTTCCGCTGATAGTTTTGGAGACATGTTCTGACGATGGTGAGATTGGAGCACGACTGTCTCCGTGGCGCAATTTGCTAGCGCGATCGGCTGTTAACCGAAAGGTTGGAGGTTCGAGCCCTCCCGGGGAGTGGTGTGTTGCTTTTTTCTTTGCGCTGATAGCTTTTAAGATGTTTTCTGATGATGGTGCGAGTGGAGCACGACTGTCTTCGTGGCGCAATTAGCTAGCGCGATCGGCTGTTAACCGAAAGGTTGGAGGTTCGAGCCCACCCGGTGGTGGTGCGGCGCTTTTTTTCTTTGGGCTGATAGCTTTGATGATATGTTCTGATGGTGGTGAGAGTGGAGCAGGACTGTCTTCCTGGCGAATTTGGCTAGCGCAATTGGCTGTTAACCAAAAGGTTGGAGTTTGGAGCCCTCCCGGGAGTGGTGTGTTGCTTTTTTCTTTGCGCTGATAGCTTTGGAGACATGTTCTGACGGTGGTGAGATTGGAGCACGAATGTCTCCGTCGCGCAATTGGCTAGCACGTTCGGCTGTTAACCGAAAAATTGGAGGTTCGAGCCCTCCCGGGAGTGGGGTGTTGCTTTTTTCTTTGCGCTGATAGCTTTGAAGAAATGTTCTGACGGTGGTGAGAGTGGAGTACGACTGTCTCCGTGGCGCAATTGGCTAGCGCGATCAGCTGTTAGCCAAAAGGTTGGAGTTTCGAGCCCTCCCGGGAGTGGTGTGTTGTTTTTTTTTCTCTGATAGCTTTGGAGACATGTTCGGACGGTGGTATGATGGGAGCACGACTGTTTCCGTGGCGCAATTTGCTAGCGCGATCGGCTGTTAACCGAAAGGTTGGAGGTTCGAGCCCTCCCGGGAGTGGTGTGTTGCTTTTTTCTTTGCGCCGATAGCTTTGAGGATGTGTTCTGATGGTGGTGAGAGTGGAGCACGACTGTCCTTGTGGCGCAATTGGCTTGCGCGATCGGCTGGTAACCGAAAGAATGGAGGTTCGAGCCCACCCAGTGGTGGTGCGGCGCTTTTTCTTCTTCGCGCTGTTAGCTTTGAAGATATGTACTGATGGTGGTGAGAGTGGAGCAGGACTGTCTCCGTGGCGCAATTGGCTAGCGCGATCAGCTGTTAAACGAAAGGTTGGAGGTTCGAGCGCTACCGGGGACGGTGTGTCGCTTTTTTTTTCTATGCGCTGATAGCTTTGGAGAAATGTTCTGACGGTGGTGAGAGTGGAGCACGACTGTCTCCGTGGCGCAATTGGCTAGCGCGATCGGCTGTTATTCAAAAGGTTCGAGTTTCGAGCCCTCCCGGGAATGGTGTGTCTTTTTCCTTTGCGCTGATAGCTTTGCAGACATGTTCTGACGGTGGTGAGATTGGAGCACGACTATCTCCGTGGCGCAATTTGCTAGCGCGATCGGCTGTTAACCGAAAGGTTGAAGGTTCGAGCGCTCCCGGGAGTGGTGTGTTGCTTTTTTCTTTTCGCTGATAGATTTGAAGATGTGTTCTGACGGTGGTGAGAGTGGAGCACAACTGTCACCGTGGCGCAATTGGCTAGCGCGATCGGCTGTTACCCGAAAGGTTGGAGGTTCGAGCGCTCCCGGGGACGGTGTGTCGCTTTTTTTTCTTTGCGCTGATTGCTTTGGAGGAATGTTCTGACAGTGGTGAGAGTGGAGCACGACTGTCTTCATGGCAATTTTGGATAGCGCGATGGGCTGTTAACCGAAAGGTTGGAGGTTCGAGCCCACCCGGTGGTGGTGGGGCGCTTTTTTTTCTTTGGGCTGATAGGTCTGAAGAAATGTTCTGACGGTGGTGAGAAAGGAGCGCGACTGTCTTCGTTGCGCAATTGGCTGGCGCAATCGGCTGTTAACTGAAAAATTGGAGGTTTGAGCCCTCCCGGGAGTGGTGTGTTGCTTTTTTCTTTGCGCTGATAGCTTTGTAGACTTGTTCTGACGGTGGTGAGATTGAAGCATGACTGTCTGCGTGGCGCAATCGGCTAGCACGTTCGGCTGTTAACCGAAAAACAAGAAAATGGAGCCCTCCCGGGAGTGGTGTGTTGCTTTTTTGTTTGCGCTGATAGTTTGAAAATATGTTCTGACGGTGGTGAGAGTGGAGCACGACTGGCTCCGTGGCGCAATTGGCTTGCGCGATGGGCTGTTAACCGAAAGTTGGGAGGTTCGAGCCCCCACGGTGGTGGTGCGGCGCTTTTTTCCTTTGGGCTGATAGCTCTGAAGAAATGTTCTGACGGTGGTCAGAGTGGAGCACGACTGTGTCCGTGGCGCAATTGGCTAGCGCGAGCGGCTGTTAACCGAAAGGTTGGAGGTTAGAGCCCTCCTGGGAGTTGTGTGTTGCTTTTTCTTTGCGCTGATAGCTTTGAAGATGTGTTCTGATGGGGATGACAGTGGACCACGACTGTCTCTGTGGCGCGATTGGCTAGCGCGAACGGCTGTTAACCGAAAGGTTGGAGGTTCGAGCCATCCCGGGGAGTGGTGTATTTCTTTTTTCTTTGCGCTGATAGCTTTGAAGATGTGTTCTGACGGTGGTGAGAGCGGAGCACGACTGTCACCGTGGTGCAATTGGCTAGCGCGATCGGCTTTTACCCGAAAGGTTGGAGGTTCGAGCCCAGCCGGTGGTGGTGCGGCGCTTTTTTTTCTTTGGGCTGAGAGCTTTGAAGATATGTTCTAATGGTGGTGAGAGTGGAGCATTACTGTCTCCGTGGCGCAAATTTCTAGCGCGATCGGCTGTTAACCGAAAGGTTGGAGGTTCGAGCGCTCCCGGAGACGGTGTGTCGCTTTTTTTTTCTTTGCGCTGATTGCTTTGGATAAATGTTCTGACAGTGGTGAGAGTGGAGCACGACTGTCTCCATGGCAATTTTGGATAGCGCGATGGGCTGTAAACCGAAAGGTTGGAGGTTCGAGCCCACCCGGTGGTGGTGGGGCGCTTTTTTTCCTTTGGGCTGATAGGTCTGAAGAAATGTTCTGACGGTGGTGAGAGTAGAGCACGACTGTCTTCGTTGCGCAATTGGCTGGCGCAATCGGCTGTTAACCGAAAAATTGGAGGTTTGAGCCCTCCCGGGAGTGGTTTGTTGCTTTTTTCTTTGCGCTGATAGCTTTGTAGACATGTTCTGACGGTGGTGAGATTGGAGCATGACTGTCTCCGTGGCGCAATCGGCTAGCACGTTCGGCTGTTAACCGAAAAACTAGAGGTTGGAGCCCTCCCGGGATTGGTGTGTTGCTTTTTTGTTTGCGCCGATAGTTTGAAAATATGTTATGATGGTGGTGAGAGTGGAGCACGACTGTGTCCGTGGCGCAATTGGCTAGCGCGAGCGGCTGTTAACCGAAAGGTTGGAGTTTCGAGCCCTCCTGGGAGTTGTGTGTTGCTTTTTTGTTTGCGCTGATAGCTTTGAAGATGTGTTTTGATGGGGATGACAGTGGAGCACGACTGTCTCTGTGGCGCGATTGGCTAGCGCGAACGGCTGTTAACCAAAAGGTTGGAGTTTCGAGCCCTCCCGGGAGTGGTGTGTTGCTTTTTTTTCCGCTGATAGCTTTGGAGACATGTTCTGACGATGGTGAGATTGGAGCACGACTGTCTCCGTGGCGCAATTTGCTAGCGCGATCGGCTGTTAACCGAAAGGCTGGAGGTTCGAGCCCTCCCGGGGAGTGGTGTGTTGCTTTTTTCTTTGCGCTGATAGCTTTTAAGATGTTTTCTGATGGTGGTGCGAGTGGAGCACGACTGTCTTCGTGGCGCAATTAGCTAGCGCGATCGGCTGTTAACCGAAAGGTTGGAGGTTCGAGCCCACCCGGTGGTGGTGCGGCGCTGTTCTCTTTGCGCCGATAGCTTTGAGGATGTGTTCTGATGGTGGTGAGAGTGTAGCACGACTGTCCTTGTGGCGCAATTGGCTCGCGCGATCGGCTGGTAACCGAAAGAATGGAGGTTCGAGCCCACCCAGTGCTGGTGCGGCGCTTTTTCTTCTTTGCGCTGATAGCTTTGGAGAAATGTTCTGACGGTGGTGAGAGTGGAGCACGACTGTCTCCGTGGCGCAATTGGCTAGTGCGATCGGCTGTTATCCAAAAGGTTCGAGTTTCGAGCCCTCCCGGGAATGGTGTGTTGCTTTTTTCTTTGCGCTGATAGCTTTGGAGACATGTTCTGACGGTAGTGAGATTGGAGCATGACTATCTCCGCGGCGCAGTTTGATAGCGTGATCGGCTGTTAACCGAAAGGTTGAAGGTTCGATCCCTCCCGGGAGTGGTGTGTTGCTTTTTTCTTTGCGCTGATAGCTTTGAAGATGTGTTCTGTTGGTGGTGAGAGTGGAGCACGACTGTCACCGTGGCGCAATTGGCTAGCGCGATCGGCTGTTAACCGAAAGGTTGGAGGTTCGAGCCCACCCGGTGGGTGTGGGGCGCTTTTTTTCCTTTGGGCTGATAGGTCTGAAGAAATGTTCTGACGGTGGTGAGAGTGGAGCACGACTGTCTTCGTTGCGAAATTGGCGGGCGCAATCGGCTGTTAACCGAAAAATTGGAGGTTTGAGCCCTCCCGGGAGTGGTTTGTTGCTTTTTTCTTTGCGCTGATAGCTTTGTAGACATGTTCTGACGGTGGTGAGATTGGAGCATGACTGTCTCCATGGCGCAATCGGCTAGCACGTTCGGCTGTTAACCGAAAAACTAGAGGTTGGAGCCCTCCCGGGATTGGTGTGTTGCTTTTTTGTTTGCGCCGATAGTTTGAAAATATGTTATGATGGTGGTGAGAGTGGAGCACGATTGGCTCCGTGGCGCAATTGGCTAGCGCGATGGGCTGTTAACCGAAAGTTTGGAGGTTCGAGCGCACGCGGTGGTGGTGTGGCGCTTTTTTCCTTTGGGCTGATAGCTCTGAAGAAATGTTCTGACGGTGGTCAGAGTGGAGCACGACTGTGTCCGTGGCGCAATTGGCTAGCGCGAGCGGCTGTTAACCGAAAGGTTGGAGTTTCGAGCCCTCCTAGGAGTTGTGTGTTGCTTTTTTTTCCGCTGATAGCTTTGGAGACATGTTCTGACGATGGTGAGATTGGAGCACGACTGTCTCCGTGGCGCAATTTGCTAGCGCGATCGGCTGTTAACCGAAAGGTTGGAGGTTCGAGCCCTCCCGGGGAGTGGTGTGTTGCTTTTTTCTTTGCGCTGATAGCTTTTAAGATGTTTTCTGATGGTGGTGCGAGTGGAGCACGACTGTCTTCGTGGCGCAATTAGCTAGCGCGATCGGCTGTTAACCGAAAGGTTGGAGGTTCGAGCCCACCCGGTGGTGGTGCGGCGCTTTTATCTTTGGGCTGATAGCTTTGATGATATGTTCTGATGGTGGTGAGAGTGGAGCAGGACTGTCCCCGTGGCGCATTTGGCTAGCGCAATTGGCTGTTAACCGAAAGGTTGGAGGTTCGAGCCCTCCCGGGAGTAGTGTGTTGCTTTTCTCTTTGCGCCGATAGCTTTGAGGATGTGTTCTGATGGTGGTGAGAGTGGAGCACGACTGTCCTTGTGGCGCAATTGGCTCGCGCGATCGGCTGGTAACCGAAAGAAAGGAGGTTCGAGCCCACCCAGTGCTGGTGCGGCGCTTTTTCTTCTTTGCGCTGATAGCTTTGGAGAAATGTTCTGACGGTGGTGAGAGTGGAGCACGACTGTCTCCGTGGCGCAATTGGCTAGCGCGATCGGCTGTTATCCAGAAGGTTCGAGTTTCGAGCCCTCCCGGGAATGGTGTGTTGCTTTTTTCTTTGCGCTGATAGCTTTGGAGACATGTTCTGACGGTAGTGAGATTGGAGCATGACTATCTCCGCGGCGCAATTTGATAGCGTGATCGGCTGTTAACCGAAAGGTTGAAGGTTCGATCCCTCCCGGGAGTGGTGTGTTCCTTTTTTCTTTGCGCTGATAGCTTTGAAGATGTGTTCTGTTGGTGGTGAGAGTGGAGCACGACTGTCACCGTGGCGCAATTGGCTAGCGCGATCGGCTGTTAACCGAAAGGTTGGAGGTTCGAGCCCACCCGGTGGGTGTGGGGCGCTTTTTTTCCTTTGGGCTGATAGGTCTGAAGAAATGTTCTGACGGTGGTGAGAGTGGAGCACGACTGTCTTCGTTGCGCAATTGGCGGGCGCAATCGGCTGTTAACCGAAAAATTGGAGGTTTGAGCCCTCCCGGGAGTGGTTTGTTGCTTTTTTCTTTGCGCTGATAGCTTTGTAGACATGTTCTGACGGTGGTGAGATTGGAGCATGACTGTCTCCATGGCGCAATCGGCTAGCACGTTCGGCTGTTAACCGAAAAACTAGAGGTTGGAGCCCTCCCAGGAGTGGTGTGTTGCTTTTTTGTTTGCGCTGATAGTTCGAAAATATGTTCTGATGGTGGTGAGAGTGGAGCACGACTGGCTCCGTGGCGCAATTGGCTAGCGCGATGGGTTGTTAACCGAATGTTTGGAGGTTCGAGCGCACGCGGTGGTGGTGCGGCGCTTTTTTCCTTTGGGCTGATAGCTCTGAAGAAATGTTCTGACGGTGGTCAGAGTGGAGCACGACTGTGTCCGTGGCGCAATTGGCTAGCGCGAGCGGCTGTAAACGAAAGGTTGGAGGTTCGAGCCCTCCTGGGAGTGGTGTGTTGCTTTTTTTCTTTGCGCTGATAGCTTTGGAGACATGTTCTGACGATGGTGAGATTGGAGCACGACTGTCTCCGTGGCGCAATTCGCTAGCGCGATCGGCTGTTAACTGAAATTTTCGAGGTTCGAGCCCTCCCGGGAGTGGTGTGTTGCTTTTTTCGTTGCGCTGATAGCTTTGGAGACAAGTTCTGACGGTGGTGAGAGTGGAGCACGACTGTCTCCGTGGCGCAATTGGCTAGCGCGATCGGCTGTTAACCGAAAGGTTGGAGGTTCGAGCCCACCCGGTAATGGTGCGGCGCTTTTTTTGGGGGGGGCTGATAGCTTTAATGATATGTTCTGATGGTGGTGAGAGTGGAGCAGGACTGTCTCGGTCGCCCAATTGGCTAGCACGTTCGGCATTTAACCGAAAAATTGGAGGTTTGAGCCCTCCAGGGAGTGGTGTGTTGCTTTTTCTCTTTGCGCTAATAGCTGTGGAGAAATGTTCTGACGGTGGTGAGAGTGGAGCACGACTGTCTCCGTGGCGCAATTGGCTAGCGCGATCGGCTGTTATTCAAAAGGTTCGAGTTTCGAGCCCTCCCGGGAATGGTGTGTTGCTTTTTCCTTTGCGCTGATAGCTTTGGAGACATGTTCTGACGGTGGTGAGATTGGAGCACGACTATCTCCGTGGCGCAATTTGCTAGCGCGATCGGCTGTTAACCGAAAGGTTGAAGGTTCGAGCCCTCCCGGAAGTGGTGTGTTGCTTTTTTCTTTTCGCTGATAGATTTGAAGATGTGTTCTGACGGTGGTGAGAGTGGAGCACGACTGTCACCGTGGCGCAATTGGCTAGCGCGACCGGCTGTTACCCGAAAGGTTGGAGGTTCGAGCGCTCCCGGGGACGGTGTGTCGCTTTTTTTTCTTTGCACTGATTGCTTTGGAGAAATGTTCTGACAGTGGTGAGAGTGGAGCACGACTGTCTTCATAGCAATTTTGGATAGCGCGATGGGCTGTTAACCGAAAGGTTGGAGGTTCGAGCCCACCCGGTGGTGGTGGGGCGCTTTTTTTCCTTTGGGCTGATAGGTCTGAAGAAATGTTCTGACGGTGGTGAGAAAGGAGCACGACTGTCTTCGTTGCGCAATTGGCTGGCGCAATCGGCTGTTAACTGAAAAATTGGAGTTTCGAGCCCTCCCGGGAGTGGTGTGTTGCTTTTTTTGCGCTGATAGCTTTGGAGACATGTTCTGACGATGTTGAGATTGGAGCACGACTGTCTCCGTGGCGCAATTCGCTAGCGCGATCGGCTGTTAACCGAAAGGTTGGAGGTTCGAGCCATCCCGGGGAGTGGTGTGTTCCTTTTTTCTTTGCGCTGAGAGCTTTGAAGATATGTTCTAATGGTGGTGAGAGTGGAGCATTACTGTCTCCGTGGCGCAAATTTCTAGCGCGATCGGCTGTTAACCGAAAGGTTGGAGGTTCGAGCGCTCCCGGGGACGGTGTGTCGCTTTTTTTTCTTTGCGCTGATTGCTTTGGATAAATGTTCTGACAGTGGTGAGAGTGGAGCACGACTGTCTCTATGGCAATTTTGGATAGCGCGATGGGCTGTTAACCGAAAGGTTGGAGGTTGGAGCCCACCCGGTGGTGGTGGGGCGCTTTTTTTTCCTTTGGGCTGATAGGTCTGAAGAAATGTTCTGACGGTGGTGAGAGTAGAGCACGACTGTCTTCGCTGCGCAATTGGCTGGCGCAATCGGCTGTTAACCGAAAAATTGGAGGTTTGAGCCCTCCCGGGAGTGGTTTGTTGCTTTTTTCTTTGCGCTGATAGCTTTGTAGACATGTTCTGAGGGTGGTGAGATTGGAGCATGACAGTCTCCGTGGCGCAATCGGCTAGCACGTTCGGCTGTTAACCGAAAAACTAGAGGTTGGAGCCCTCCCGGGAGTGGTGTGTTGCTTTTTTGTTTGCGCCGATAGTTTGAAAATATGTTACGATGGTGGTGAGAGTGGAGCACGATTGGCTCCGTTGCGCAATTGGCTAGCGCGATGGGCTGTTAACCGAAAGTTTGGAGGTTCGAGCGCACGCGGTGGTGGTGTGGCGCTTTTTTCCTTTGGGCTGATAGCTCTGAAGAAATCTTTTGACGGTGGTCAGAGTGGAGCACGACTGTGTCCGTGGCGCAATTGGCTAGCGCGAGCGGCTGTTAACCGAAAGGTTGGAGTTTCGAGCCCTCCTGGGAGTTGTGTGTTGCGTTTTTGTTTGCGCTGATAGCTTTGAAGATGTGTTTTGATGGGGATGACAGTGGAGCACGACTGTCTCTGTGGCGCGATTGGCTACCGCGAACGGCTGTTATCCAAAAGGTTGGAGTTTCGAGCCCTCCCGGGAGTGGTGTGTTGCTTTTTTTCCGCTGATAGTTTTGGAGACATGTTCTGACGATGGTGAGATTGGAGCACGACTGTCTCCGTGGCGCAATTTGCTAGCGCGATCGGCTGTTAACCGAAAGGTTGGAGGTTCGAGCCCTCCCGGGGAGTGGTGTGTTGCTTTTTTCTTTGCGCTGATAGCTTTTAAGATGTTTTCTGATGATGGTGCGAGTGGAGCACGACTGTCTTCGTGGCGCAATTAGCTAGCGCGATCGGCTGTTAACCGAAAGGTTGGAGGTTCGAGCCCACCCGGTGGTGGTGCGGCGCTTTTTTTCTTTGGGCTGATAGCTTTGATGATATGTTCTGATGGTGGTGAGAGTGGAGCAGGACTGTCTTCCTGGCGCATTTGGCTAGCGCAATTGGCTGTTAACCAAAAGGTTGGAGTTTGGAGCCCTCCCGGGAGTGGTGTGTTGCTTTTTTCTTTGCGCTGATAGCTTTGGAGACATGTTCTGACGGTGGTGAGATTGGAGCACGAATGTCTCCGTCGCGCAATTGGCTAGCACGTTCGGCTGTTAACCGAAAAATTGGAGGTTCGAGCCCTCCCGGGAGTGGGGTGTTGCTTTTTTCTTTGCGCTGATAGCTTTGAAGAAATGTTCTGACGGTGGTGAGAGTGGAGTACGACTGTCTCCGTGGCGCAATTGGCTAGCGCGATCAGCTGTTAGCCAAAAGGTTGGAGTTTCGAGCCCTCCCGGGAGTGGTGTGTTGTTTTTTTTTCTCTGATAGCTTTGGAGACATGTTCGGACGGTGGTATGATGGGAGCACGACTGTTTCCGTGGCGCAATTTGCTAGCGCGATCGGCTGTTAACCGAAAGGTTGGAGGTTCGAGCCCTCCCGGGAGTGGTGTGTTGCTTTTTTCTTTGCGCCGATAGCTTTGAGGATGTGTTCTGATGGTGGTGAGAGTGGAGCACGACTGTCCTTGTGGCGCAATTGGCTCGCGCGATCGGCTGGTAACCGAAAGAATGGAGGTTCGAGCCCACCCAGTGGTGGTGCGGCGCTTTTTCTTCTTCGCGCTGTTAGCTTTGAAGATATGTACTGATGGTGGTGAGAGTGGAGCAGGACTGTCTCCGTGGCGCAATTGGCTAGCGCGATCAGCTGTTAAACGAAAGGTTGGAGGTTCGAGCGCTACCGGGGACGGTGTGTCGCTTTTTTTTCTATGCGCTGATAGCTTTGGAGAAATGTTCTGACGGTGGTGAGAGTGGAGCACGACTGTCTCCGTGGCGCAATTGGCTAGCGAGATCGGCTGTTATCCAAAAGGTTCGAGTTTCGAGCCCTGCCGGGAATGGTGTGTTGCTTTTTTCTTTGCGCTGATAGCTTTGGAGACATGTTCTGACGGTGGTGAGATTGGAGCATGACTATCTCCGCGGCGCAATTTGATAGCGTGATCGGCTGTTAACCGAAAGGTTGAAGGTTCGAGCCCTCCCGGGAGTGGTGTGTTGCTTTTTTCTTTGCGCTGATAGCTTTGAAGATGTGTTCTGTTGGTGGTGAGAGTGGAGCACGACTGTCACCGTGGCGCAATTGGCTAGCGCGATCGGCTGTTAACCGAAAGGTTGGAGGTTCGAGCCCACCCGGTGGGTGTGGGGCGCTTTTTTTCCTTTGGGCTGATAGGTCTGAAGAAATGTTCTGACGGTGGTGAGAGTGGAGCACGACTGTCTTCGTTGCGCAATTGGCTGGCGCAATCGGCTGTTAACCAAAAAATTGGAGGTTCGAGCCCTCCCGGGAGTGGTGTGTTGCTTTTTTCTTTGCGCTGATAGCTTTGGAGACATGTTCTGACGATGATGAGTTTGGAGCACGACTGTCTCCGTGGCGCAATTCGCTAGCGCGATCGGCTGTTAACCGAAAGTTTGGAGGTTCGAGCCCTCCCGGGAGTGGTGTGTTGCTTTTTTCTTTGCGCTGATAGCTTTGGAGAAATGTTCTGCCAGTGGTGAGAGTGGAGAACGACTGTCTCCATGGCAATTTTGGATAGCGCGATGGGCTGTTAACCGAAAGGTTGGAGGTTCGAGCCCAACCGGTGGTGGTGGGGCGCTTTTTTTCCTTTGGGCTGATAGGTCTGAAGAAATGTTCTGACGGTGGTGAGAGTGGAGCACGACTGTCTTCGTTGCGCAATTGGCTGGCGCAATCGGCTGTTAACCGAAAGGTTGGAGGTTCGAGCCCTCCTGGGAGTTGTGTGTTGCTTTTTTCTTTGCGCTGATAGCTTTGAAGATGTGTTCTGATAGGGATGACAGTGGAGCACGGCTGTCTCTGTGGCGCGATTGGCTAGCGCGAACGGCTGTTAACCAAAAGGTTGGAGTTTCGAGCCCTCCCGGGAGTGGTGTGTTGTTTTTTTTGCGCTGATAGCTTTGGAGACATGTTCTGACGATGGTGAGATTGGAGCACGACTGTCTCCGTGGCGCAATTTGCTAGCGCGATCGGCTGTTAACCGAAAGGTTGGAGGTTCGAGCCCTCCCGGGGAGTGGTGTGTTCCTTTTTTCTTTGCGCTGATAGCTTTGAAGATGTGTTCTGACGGTGGTGAGAGTGGAGCACGACTGTCACCCTGGCGCAATTGGCTAGCGCGATCGGCTGTTACATGAAAGGTTGGAGGTTCGAGCCCACCCGGTGGTGGTGCGGCGCTTTTTTTTCTTTGGGCTGAGAGCTTTGAAGATATGTTCTGATGGTGGTGAGAGTGGAGCAGGACTGTCTCCGTGGCGCAAATTTCTAGCGCGATCGGCTCTTAACCGAAAGGTTGGAGGTTCGAGCGCTCCCGGGGACGGTGTGTCGCTTTTTTTCCTTTGCGCTGATTGCTTTGGAGAAATGTTCTGACAGTGGTGAGAGTGGAGCACGACTGTCTCCATGGCAATTTCGGATAGCGCGATGGGCTGTTAACCGAAAGGTTGGAGGTTCGAGCCCACCCGGTGGTGGTGGGGCGCTTTTTTTCCTTTGGGCTGATAGGTCTGAAGAAATGTACTGACGGTGATGAGAGTGGAGCATGACTGTGTCCGTGGCGCAATTGGCTAGCGCGAGCGGCTGTTAAACGAAAAATTCAAGTTTCGAGCCCTCCCGGGAATGGTGTGTTGCTTTTTCCTTTGCGCTGATAGCTTTGGAGACATGTTCTGACGGTGGTGAGATTGGAGCACGACTATCTCCGTGGCGCAATTTGCTAGCGCGATCGGCTGTTAACCGAAAAGCTAGAGGTTGGAGCCCTCCCGGGAGTGGTGTGTTGCTTTTTTGTCTGCGCTGATAGTTTGAAATTATGTTATGATGGTGGTGAGAGTGGAGCACAATTGGCTCCGTGGCGCAATTGGCTAGCGCGATGGGCTGTTAACCGAAAGTTTGGAGGTTCGAGCGCACGCGGTGGTGGTGTGGCGCTTTTTTCCTTTGGGCTGATAGCTCTGAAGAAATGTTCTGACGGTGGTCAGAGTGGAGCACGACTGTGTCCGTGGCGCAATTGGCTAGCGCGAGCGGCTGTTAACCGAAAGTTTGGAGGTTCGAGCCCTTCTGGGAGCTGTGTGTTGCTTTTTTGTTTGCGCTGATAGCTTTGAAGATGTGTTCTGATGGGGATGACAGTGGAGCACGACTGTCTCTGTGGCGCGATTGGCTAGCACGTTCGGCTGTTAACCGAAAAATTGGAGGTTCGAGCCCTCCCGGGAGTGGTGTGTTGCTTTTTTCTTTGCGCTGATAGCTTTGGAGAAATGTTCTGACGGTGGTGAGATTGGAGCACGACCGTCTCCGTGGCGCAATTGGCTAGCACGTTCGGCTGTTAACCGAAAGGTTGGAGGTTCGAGCCTTCCCGGGAGTGGGGTGTTGCTTTTTTTTGCGCTGATAGCTTTGAAGAAATGTTCTGACGGTGGTGAGAGTGGAGTACGACTGTCTCCGTGGCGCAATTGGCTAGCGCGATCAGCTGTTAGCCAAAAGGTTGGAGTTTCGAGCCCTCCCGGGAGTGGTGTGTTGTTTTTTTCTTTTCTCTGATAGCTTTGGAGACATGTTCGGACGGTGGTATGATGGGAGCACGACTGTTTCCGTGGCGCAATTTGCTAGCGCGATCGGCTGTTAACCGAAAGGTTGGAGGTTCGAGCCCTCCCGGGAGTGGTGTGTTGCTTTTTTCTTTGCGCCGATAGCTTTGAGGATGTGTTCTGATGGTGGTGAGAGTGGAGCACGACTGTCCTTGTGGCGCAATTGGCTCGCGCGATCGGCTGGTAACCGAAAGAATGGAGGTTCGAGCCCACCCAGTGGTGGTGCGGCGCTTTTTCTTCTTTGCGCTGTTAGCTTTGAAGATATGTTCTGATGGTGGTGAGAGTAGAGCAGGACTGTCTCCGTGGCGCAATTGGCTAGCGCGATCAGCTGTTAACCGAAAGGTTAGAGGTTCGAGCGCTACCGGGGACGGTGTGTCACTTTTTTTTTCTATGCGCTGATAGCTTTGGAGAAATGTTCTGACGGTGGTGAGAGTGGAGCACGACTATCTCCGTGGCGCAATTGGCTAGCGCGATCGGGTGTTAACCGAAAGGTTGGAGGTTCGAGCCCTCCCGGGGAGTGGTGCGTTGCTTTTTTCTTTGCGCTGATAGCTTTGAAGATGTTTTCTGATGGTGGTGCGAGTGGAGCACGACTGTCTCCGTGGCGCAATTGGCTAGCGCGATCGGCTGTTAACCGAAAGGTTGGAGGTTCGAGCCCACCCGGTGGTGGTGCGGCACTTTTTTTCTTTGGGCTGATAGTTTTGATGATATGTTCTGATGGGGGTGAGAGTTGAGCACGACTGTCTCAGTGGCGCAATTGGCTAGCGCGATGGGCTGTTAACCGAAAGTTTGGAGGTTCGAGCTCACCCGGTGGTGGTGCGGCGCTTTTTTTCCTTTGGGCTGATAGGTCTGAAGAAATGTTCTGACGGTGGTGAGAGTGGAGCACGACTGTCTTCGTTGCGCAATTGGCTGGCGCAATCGGCTGTTAACCGAAAGGTTGGAGGTTCGAGCCCTCCTGGGAGTTGTGTGTTGCTTTTTTCTTTGCGCTGATAGCTTTGAAGATGTGTTCTGATAGGGATGACAGTGGAGCACGGCTGTCTCTGTGGCGCGATTGGCTAGCGCGAACGGCTGTTAACCAAAAGGTTGGAGTTTCGAGCCCTCCCGGGAGTGGTGTGTTGTTTTTTTTGCGCTGATAGCTTTGGAGACATGTTCTGACGATGGTGAGATTGGAGCACGACTGTCTCCGTGGCGCAATTTGCTAGCGCGATCGGCTGTTAACCGAAAGGTTGGAGGTTCGAGCCCTCCCGGGGAGTGGTGTGTTCCTTTTTTCTTTGCGCTGATAGCTTTGAAGATGTGTTCTGACGGTGGTGAGAGTGGAGCACGACTGTCACCCTGGCGCAATTGGCTAGCGCGATCGGCTGTTACATGAAAGGTTGGAGGTTCGAGCCCACCCGGTGGTGGTGCGGCGCTTTTTTTTCTTTGGGCTGAGAGCTTTGAAGATATGTTCTGATGGTGGTGAGAGTGGAGCAGGACTGTCTCCGTGGCGCAAATTTCTAGCGCGATCGGCTCTTAACCGAAAGGTTGGAGGTTCGAGCGCTCCCGGGGACGGTGTGTCGCTTTTTTTCCTTTGCGCTGATTGCTTTGGAGAAATGTTCTGACAGTGGTGAGAGTGGAGCACGACTGTCTCCATGGCAATTTCGGATAGCGCGATGGGCTGTTAACCGAAAGGTTGGAGGTTCGAGCCCACCCGGTGGTGGTGGGGCGCTTTTTTTCCTTTGGGCTGATAGGTCTGAAGAAATGTACTGACGGTGATGAGAGTGGAGCATGACTGTGTCCGTGGCGCAATTGGCTAGCGCGAGCGGCTGTTAAACGAAAAATTCAAGTTTCGAGCCCTCCCGGGAATGGTGTGTTGCTTTTTCCTTTGCGCTGATAGCTTTGGAGACATGTTCTGACGGTGGTGAGATTGGAGCACGACTATCTCCGTGGCGCAATTTGCTAGCGCGATCGGCTGTTAACCGAAAAGCTAGAGGTTGGAGCCCTCCCGGGAGTGGTGTGTTGCTTTTTTGTCTGCGCTGATAGTTTGAAAATATGTTATGATGGTGGTGAGAGTGGAGCACAATTGGCTCCGTGGCGCAATTGGCTAGCGCGATGGGCTGTTAACCGAAAGTTTGGAGGTTCGAGCGCACGCGGTGGTGGTGTGGCGCTTTTTTCCTTTGGGCTGATAGCTCTGAAGAAATGTTCTGACGGTGGTCAGAGTGGAGCACGACTGTGTCCGTGGCGCAATTGGCTAGCGCGAGCGGCTGTTAACCGAAAGTTTGGAGGTTCGAGCCCTTCTGGGAGCTGTGTGTTGCTTTTTTGTTTGCGCTGATAGCTTTGAAGATGTGTTCTGATGGGGATGACAGTGGAGCACGACTGTCTCTGTGGCGCGATTGGCTAGCACGTTCGGCTGTTAACCGAAAAATTGGAGGTTCGAGCCCTCCCGGGAGTGGTGTGTTGCTTTTTTCTTTGCGCTGATTGCTTTGTAGACATGTTCTGACGGTGGTGAGATTGGAGCATGACTGTCTCCGTGGCGCAATCGGCTAGCACGTTCGGCTGTTAACCGAAAAACTAGAGGTTGGAGCCCTCCCAGGAGTGGTGTGTTGCTTTTTTGTTTGCGCTGATTGTTTGAAATTATGTTATGATGGTGGTGAGAGTGGAGCACAATTGGCTCCGTGGCGCAATTGGCTAGCGCGATGGGCTGTTAACCGAATGTTTGGAGGTTCGAGCGCACGCGGTGGTGGTGCGGCGCTTTTTTCCTTTGGGCTGATAGCTCTGAAGAAATGTTCTGACGGTGGTCAGAGTGGAGCACGACTGTGTCCGTGGCGCAATTGGCTAGCGCGAGCGGCTGTTAAACGAAAAATTCAAGTTTCGAGCCCTCCCGGGAATGGTGTGTTGCTTTTTCCTTTGCGCTGATAGCTTTGGAGACATGTTTTGACGGTGGTGAGATTGGAGCACGACTATCTCCGTGGCGCAATTTGCTAGCTAGATCGGCTGTTAACCGAAAAACTAGAGGTTGGAGCCCTCCCGGGATTGGTGTGTTGCTTTTTTGTCTGCGCTGATAGTTTGAAAATATGTTATGATGGTGGTGAGAGTGGAGCACGATTGGCTCCGTGGCGCAATTGGCTAGCGCGATGGGCTGTTAACCGAAAGTTTGGAGGTTCGAGCGCACGCGGTGGTGGTGTGGCGCTTTGTTCCTTTGGGCTGATAGCTCTGAAGAAATGTTCTGACGGTGGTCAGAGTGGAGCACGACTGTGTCCGTGGCGCAATTGGCTAGCGCGAGCGGCTGTTAACCGAAAGTTTGGAGGTTCGAGCCCTTCTGGGAGCTGTGTGTTGCTTTTTTGTTTGCGCTGATAGCTTTGAAGATGTGTTCTGATGGGGATGACAGTGGAGCACGACTGTCTCTGTGGCGCGATTGGCTAGCACGTTCGGCTGTTAACCGAAAAATTGGAGGTTCGAGCCCTCCCGGGAGTGGTGTGTTGCTTTTTTCTTTGCGCTGATAGCTTTGGAGAAATGTTCTGACGGTGGTGAGATTGGAGCACGACCGTCTCCGTGGCGCAATTGGCTAGCACGTTCGGCTGTTAACCGAAAGGTTGGAGGTTCGAGCCTTCCCGGGAGTGGGGTGTTGCTTTTTTTTTGCGCTGATAGCTTTGAAGAAATGTTCTGACGGTGGTGAGAGTGGAGTACGACTGTCTCCGTGGCGCAATTGGCTAGCGCGATCAGCTGTTAGCCAAAAGGTTGGAGTTTCGAGCCCTCCCGGGAGTGGTGTGTTGTTTTTTTCTTTTCTCTGATAGCTTTGGAGACATGTTCGGACGGTGGTATGATGGGAGCACGACTGTTTCCGTGGCGCAATTTGCTAGCGCGATCGGCTGTTAACCGAAAGGTTGGAGGTTCGAGCCCTCCCGGGAGTGGTGTGTTGCTTTTTTCTTTGCGCCGATAGCTTTGAGGATGTGTTCTGATGGTGGTGAGAGTGGAGCACGACTGTCCTTGTGGCGCAATTGGCTCGCGCGATCGGCTGGTAACCGAAAGAATGGAGGTTCGAGCCCACCCAGTGGTGGTGCGGCGCTTTTTCTTCTTTGCGCTGTTAGCTTTGAAGATATGTTCTGATGGTGGTGAGAGTAGAGCAGGACTGTCTCCGTGGCGCAATTGGCTAGCGCGATCAGCTGTTAACCGAAAGGTTAGAGGTTCGAGCGCTACCGGGGACGGTGTGTCGCTTTTTTTTTCTATGCGCTGATAGCTTTGGAGAAATGTTCTGACGGTGGTGAGAGTGGAGCACGACTATCTCCGTGGCGCAATTGGCTAGCGCGATCGGGTGTTAACCGAAAGGTTGGAGGTTCGAGCCCTCCCGGGGAGTGGTGCGTTGCTTTTTTCTTTGCGCTGATAGCTTTGAAGATGTTTTCTGATGGTGGTGCGAGTGGAGCACGACTGTCTCCGTGGCGCAATTGGCTAGCGCGATCGGCTGTTAACCGAAAGGTTGGAGGTTCGAGCCCACCCGGTGGTGGTGCGGCACTTTTTTTCTTTGGGCTGATAGTTTTGATGATATGTTCTGATGGGGGTGAGAGTTGAGCACGACTGTCTCAGTGGCGCAATTGGCTAGCGCGATGGGCTGTTAACCGAAAGTTTGGAGGTTCGAGCTCACCAGGTGGTGGTGCGGCGCTTTTTTTCCTTTGGGCTGATAGCTCTGAAGAAATGTTCTGACGGTGGTCAGAGTAGAGCACGACTGTCTTCGTGGCGCAATTGGCTAGCGCGATCGGCTGTTAACTGACAGGTTGGAGGTTCGAGCCCTCTCGGGAGTGGTGTGTTGCTTTTTTCTTTGCGCTAATAGATTTTAAGATGTGTTCTGATGGTGGCGAGATTTGAGCACGACTGTCTCCGTGGCGCAATTGGCTAGCGCGATCGCCTGTTAACCAAAATGTTGGAGTTTCGAGCCCTCCCGGGAGTGGTGTGTTGATTTTTTCTTTGCGCTGATAGCTTTGGGGACATGTTCTGACGATGGTGAGATTGGAGCACGACTGTCTCCGTGGCGCAATTCGCCAGCGCGATCGGCTGTTAACCGAAAGTTTGGAGGCTCCAGCCCTCCCGGGAGTGGTGTGTTGCTTTTTGCTTTGCGCTGATAGCTTTGGAGACATGTTCTGACGGTGGTGAGAGTGGAGCACGACTGTCTCCGTGGCGCAATTGGCTAGCGCGATCGGCTGTTAACCGAAAGGTTGGAGGTTAGAGCCCACCCGGTAATGGTGCGGCGCTTTTTTTTTCTTTGGGCTGATAGCTTTGAAGATATGTTCTGATGGTGGTGAGAGTGAAGCAGGACTGTCCGGGTTGCCCAACTGGCTAGCACGTTCGGCTGTTAACCGAAAAATTGGAGGTTCGAGCCCTCCCGGGAGTGGTGTGTTGCTTTTTTCTTCGCGCTGATAGCTTTGGAGAAATGTTCTGACGGTGGTGAGATTGGAGCATGACTGCCTCCGTGGCGCAGTTGGCTAGCGCGATCGGCTGTTAGCCAAAAGGTTGGAGTTTCGAGCCCTCCCGGGAGTGGTGTGTTGATTTTTTCTTTTCTCTGATAGCTTTGGAGACATGTTCTGACGATGGTATGATGGAAGCAGGACTGTTTCCGTGGCGCAATTTGCTAGCGCGATCGGCTGTTAACCGAAAGTTTGGAGGTTCGAGCCCTCCCGGGAGTGGTGTGTTGCTTTTTTCTTTGCGCCGATAGCTTTGAGGATGTGTTCTGATGGTGGTGAGAGTGGAGCAGGACTGTCTCCGTGGCGCAATTGGCTAGCGCGATCGGCTGTTATCCAAAAGGTTCGAGTTTCGAGCCCTCCCGGGAATGGTGTGTTGCATTTTTCTTTGCGCTGATAGCTTTGGAGACATGTTCTGACGGTGGTGAGATTGGAGCATGACTATCTCCGTGGCGCAATTTGATAGCGTGATCGGCTGTTAACCGAAAGGTTGAAGGTTCGAGCCCTCCCGGGAGTGGTGTGTTGCTGTTTTCTTTGCGCTGATAGCTTTGAAGATGTGTTCTGTTGGTGGTGAGAGTGGAGCACGACTGTCACCGTGGCGCAATTGGCTAGCGCGATCGGCTGTTAACCGAAAGTTTGGAGGTTCGAGCCCACCCGGTGGTGGTGCGGCGCTTTTTTTCTTTGGGCTGAGAGCTTTGAAGATATGTTCTGATGGTGGTGAGAGTGGAGCAGGACTGTCTCCGTGGCGCAATTGGCTAGCGCGATCAGCTGTTAACCGAAAGGTTAGAGGTTCGAGCGCTACCGGGGACGGTGTGTCGCTTTTTTTTCTATGCGCTGATAGCTTTGGAGAAATGTTCTGACGGTGGTGAGAGTGGAGCACGACTATCTCCGTGGCGCAATTGGCTAGCGCGATCGGGTGTTAACCGAAAGGTTGGAATTTCGAGCCCTCCCGGGGAGTGGTGTGTTGCTTTTTTCTTTGCGCTGATAGCTTTGAAGATGTTTTCTGATGGTGGTGCGAGTGGAGCACGACTGTCTCCGTGGCGCAATTGGCTAGCGCGATCGGCTGTTAACCGAAAGGTTGGAGGTTCGAGCCCACCCGGTGGTGGTGCGGCACTTTTTTTCTTTGGGCTGATAGTTTTGATGATATGTTCTGATGGGGGTGAGAGTTGAGCACGACTGTCTCAGTGGCGCAATTGGCTAGCGCGATGGGCTGTTAACCGAAAGTTTGGAGGTTCGAGCTCACCAGGTGGTGGTGCGGCGCTTTTTTTCCTTTGGGCTGATAGCTCTGAAGAAATGTTCTGACGGTGGTCAGAGTAGAGCACGACTGTCTTCGTGGCGCAATTGGCTAGCGCGATCGGCTGTTAACTGAAAGGTTGGAGGTTCGAGCCCTCTCGGGAGTGGTGTGTTGCTTTTTTCTTTGCGCTAATAGATTTGAAGATGTGTTCTGATGGTGGCGAGATTGGAGCACGACTGTCTCCGTGGCGCAATTGGCTAGCGCGATCGCCTGTTAACCAAAATGTTGGAGTTTCGAGCCCTCCCGGGAGTGGTGTGTTGATTTTTTCTTTGCGCTGATAGCTTTGGAGACATGTTCTGACGATGGTGAGATTGGAGCACGACTGTCTCCGTGGCGCAATTCGCCAGCGCGATCGGCTGTTAACCGAAAGTTTGGAGGCTCCAGCCCTCCCGGGAGTGGTGTGTTGCTTTTTGCTTTGCGCTGATAGCTTTGGAGACATGTTCTGACGGTGGTGAGAGTGGAGCACGACTGTCTCCGTGGCGCAATTGGCTAGCGCGATCGGCTGTTAACCGAAAGGTTGGAGGTTAGAGCCCACCCGGTAATGGTGCGGCGCTTTTTTTTTCTTTGGGCTGATAGCTTTGATGATATGTTCTGATGGTGGTGAGAGTGAAGCAGGACAGTCCGGGTTGCCCAACTGGCTAGCACGTTCAGCTGTTAACCGAAAAATTGGAGGTTCGAGCCCTCCCGGGAGTGGTGTGTTGCTTTTTTCTTTGCGCTGATAGCTTTGGAGAAATGTTCTGACGGTGGTGAGATTGGAGCATGACTGTCTCCGTGGCGCAGTTGGCTAGCGCGATCGGCTGTTAGCCAAAAGGTTGGAGTTTCGAGCCCTCCCGGGAGTGGTGTGTTGTTTTTTTCTTTTCTCTGATAGCTTTGGAGACATGTTCTGACGATGGTATGATGGAAGCAGGACTGTTTTTGTGGCGCAATTTGCTATCGCGATCGGCTGTTAACCGAAAGTTTGGAGGTTCGAGCCCTCCCGGGAGTGGTGTGTTGCTTTTTTCTTTGCGCCGATAGCTTTGAGGATGTGTTCTGATGATGGTGAGAGTGGAGCAGGACTGTCTCCGTGGCGCAATTGGCTAGCGCGATCAGCTGTTAACCGAAAGGTTGGAGGTTCGAGCGCTACCGGGGACGGTGTGTCGCTTTTTTTGTCTATGCGCTGATAGCTTTGGAGAAATGTTCTGACGGTGCAGATAGTGGAGCACGACTGTCTCCGTGGCGCAATTGGCTAGCGCGATCGGCTGTTATCCAAAAGGTTCGAGTTTCGAGCCCTCCCGGGAATGGTGTGTTGCATTTTTCTTTGCGCTGATAGCTTTGGAGACATGTTCTGACGGTGGTGAGATTTGAGCATGACTATCTCCGTGGCGCAATTTGATAGCGTGATCGGCTGTTAACCGAAAGGTTGAAGGTTCGAGCCCTCCCGGGAGTGGTGTGTTGCTTTTTTCTTTGCGCTGATAGCTTTGAAGATGTGTTCTGTTGGTGGTGAGAGTGGAGCACGACTGTCACCGTGGCGCAATTGGCTAGCGCGATCGGCTGTTAACCGAAAGTTTGGAGGTTCGAGCCCACCCGGTGGTGGTGCGGCGCTTTTTTTCTTTGGGCTGAGAGCTTTGAAGATATGTTCTGATGGTGGTGAGAGTGGAGCAGGACTGTCTCCGTGGCGCAATTGGCTAGCGCGATCGGCTGTTAACCGAAAGGTTGGAGGTTCGAGCGCTCCCGGGGACGGTGTGTCGCTTTTTTTCTTTGTGCTGATTGCTTTGGAGAAATGTTCTGACAGTGGTGATAGTGGAGCACGACTGTCTTCATGGCAATTTTGGATAGCGCAATGGGCTGTTAACCGAAAGGTTGGAGGCTCGAGCCCACCCGGTAGAGGTGGGGCGCTTTTTTTCCTTTGGGCTGATAGGTCTAAAGAAATGTTCTGACGGTGGTGAGAGTGGAGCACGACTGTCTCCGTGGCGCAGTTGGCTGTTAACGGAAAAATTGAAGGTTTGAGCCCTCCCGGGAGTGGTGTGTTGCTTTTTTCTTTGCGCTGATAGCTTTGTAGACATGTTCTGACGGTGGTGAGATTGGAGCAGGACTGTCTCCGTGGCGCCATCGGCTAGCACGTTCGGCTGTTAACCGAAAAACTGGAGGTTGGAGCCCTGCCGGGAGTGGTGTGTTGCTTTTTTGTTTTCGCTGATAGCTTTGAAAATATGTTCTGATGGTGGTGAGAGTGGAGCACGACTGGCTCGGTGGCGCAATTGGCTAGCGCGATCGCCTGTTAACCAAAATGTTGGAGTTTCGAGCCCTCCCGGGAGTGGTGTGTCGATTTTTTCTTTGCGCTGATAGCTTTGGAGACATTTTCTGACGATAGTGAGATTGGAGCACGACTGTCTCCATGGCGCAATTCGCCAGCGCGATCGGCTGTTAACCGAAAGTTTGGAGGTTCGAGCCCTCCCGGGAGTGGTGTGTTGCTTTTTTCTTTGCGCTGATAGCTTTGGAGACATGTTCTGACGGTGGTGAGAGTGGAGCACGACTGTCTCCGTGGCGCAATTGGCTAGCGTGGTCGGCTGTTAACCGAAAGGTTGGAGGTTAGAGCCCACCCGGTAATGGTGCGGTACTTTTTTTTCTTTGGGCTGATAGCTTTGATGATATGTTCTGATGGTGGTGAGAGTGGAGCAGGACTGTCTCCGGGGCGCAATTGGCTAGCGCGATCGGCTGTTAACCGAAAGGTTGAAGGTTCGAGCCCTCCCGGGCGTGGTGTGTTGCTTTTTTCTTTGCGCTGATAGCTTTGAAGATGTGTTATGATGGTGGTGAGGGTGGAGCACGACTATCACCGTGGCGCAATTGGCTAGCGCGATCGGCTGTTAACCGAAAAACTGGAGGCTCGAGCCCACCCGGTGGTGGTGCGGCGCTTTTTTTTCTTTGGGCTGAGAGCTCTGAAGAAATGTTCTGACGGTGGTCAGAGTGGAGCACGACTTTCTCCGTGGCGCAATTGGCTAGCGCGATCGGCTGTTAACCGAAAGGTTGGAGGTTCGAACCCTCCTGGGAGTGGTGTGTTGCTTTTTTCTTTGCGCTGATAGCTTTGAAGATGTGTTCTGATGGGGATGACAGTGGAGCACGACTGTCTCCGTGGCGCGATTGGCTAGCGCGAACGGCTGTTAACCAAAAGGTTGAAGTTTCGAGCCCTCCCGGGAGTGGTGTGTTGCTTTTTTTTGCGCTGATAGCTCTGGAGACATGTTTTGACGATGGTGAGATTGGAGCACGACTGTCTCCGTGGCGCAATTTGCTAGCGCGATCGGCTGTTAACCGAAAGATTGGAGGTTCGAGCCCTCCCGGGGAGTGGTGTGTTGCTTTTTTCTTTGCGCTGATAGCTTTCAAGATGTTTTCTGATGGTGGTGCGAGTGGAGCACGACTGTCTCCATGGCGCAATTGGCTAGCGCGATCGGCTGTTAACCGAAAGGTTGGAGGTTCGAGCCCACCCGGTGGTGGTGCGGCGCTTTTTTTCTTTGGGCTGATAGCTTTGATGATATGTTCAGATGGTGGTGAGAGTGGAGCAGGACTGTCTCCGTGGCGCATTTGGCTAGCGCGATCAGCTGTTAACCGAAAGGTTGGAGGTTTGAGCCCACCTGGTGGTGGTGCGGCGCTTTTTTTTTCTTTGGGCTGATAGCTTTGAAGATATGTTCTGATGGTGGTGAGAGTGGAACAGGACACTCTCCGTGGTGCGATTGGCTAGCGCGATCGGCTGTTAACCGAAAGGTTGGAGGTTCGAGCCCTCCCGGGAGTGGGGTGTTGCTTTTTTCTTTGCGCTGATAGCTTTGAAGAAATGTTCTGACGGTGGTGAGAGTGGAGCAAGACTGTCTCCGTGGCGCAATTGGCTAGCGCGATCGGCTTTTAACAGGAAAATTGGGGTTTCGAGCCCTCCCGAAGTGGTGTGTCGGTTTTTTCTTTGAGCTGATAGCTTTGAAGTTATGTTCTGATGGTGGTGAGTGTGGTGCACGACTGTCTCCGTGGCGCAATCGGCTAGCGCGATGGGCTGTTAACCGAAAGGTTGGAGGTTCGAGGCCTCCCGGTGGTGGTGCGGCGCTTCTTTTTCTTTGGGCTGATAGCTCTGAAGAATTGTTGTGACGGTGGTGAGGGTGGAGCACGACTATCACCGTGGCGCAATTGGCTAGCGCGATCGGCTGTTAACCGAAAAACTGGAGGCTCGAGCCCACCCGGTGGTGGTGCGGCGCTTTTTTTTCTTTGGGCTGAGAGCTTTGAAGATATGTTCTGATGGTGGTGAGAGTGGAGCAGGACTGTCTCCGGGGCGCAATTGGCTAGCGCGATCGGCTGTTAACCGAAAGGTTGGAGGTTCGAGCGCTCCTGGGACGGTGTGTCGCTTTTTTTTCTTTGTGCTGATTGCTTAGGAGAAATGTTCTGACGGTGGTGAGATTGGAGCATGACTGTCTCCGTGGCTCAATCGGCTAGCACGTTCGGCTGTTAACCGAAAAACTGGAGGATGGAGCCCTCCCGGGAGTGGTGTGTTGCTTTTTTGTTTGCGCTGATAGCTTTGAAAATATGTTCTGATGGTGGTGAGAGTTGAGCACGACTGGCTCCGTGGCGCAATTGGCTAGCGCGATGGCCTGTTAACCGAAAGTTTGGAGGTTCGAGCCCACGCGGTGGTGGTGCGGCGCTTTTTTTCCTTTGGGCTGATAGCTCTGAAGAAATGTTCTGACGGTGGTCAGAGTGGAGCACGACTTTCTCCGTGGCGCAATTGGCTAGCGCGATCGGCTGTTAACCGAAAGGTTGGAGGTTCGAACCCTCCTGGGAGTGGTGTGTTGCTTTTTTCTTTGCGCTGATAGCTTTGAAGATGTGTTCTGATGGGGATGACAGTGGAGCACGACTGTCTCCGTGGCGCGATTGGCTAGCGCGAACGGCTGTTAACCAAAAGGTTGAAGTTTCGAGCCCTCCCGGGAGTGGTGTGTTGCTTTTTTTGCGCTGATAGCTCTGGAGACATGTTTTGACGATGGTGAGATTGGAGCACGACTGTCTCCGTGGCGCAATTTGCTAGCGCGATCGGCTGTTAACCGAAAGATTGGAGGTTCGAGCCCTCCCGGGGAGTGGTGTGTTGCTTTTTTCTTTGCGCTGATAGCTTTCAAGATGTTTTCTGATGGTGGTGCGAGTGGAGCACGACTGTCTCCATGGCGCAATTGGCTAGCGCGATCGGCTGTTAACCGAAAGGTTGGAGGTTCGAGCCCACCCGGTGGTGGTGCGGCGCTTTTTTTCTTTGGGCTGATAGCTTTGATGATATGTTCAGATGGTGGTGAGAGTGGAGCAGGACTGTCTCCGTGGCGCATTTGGCTAGCGCGATCAGCTGTTAACCGAAAGGTTGGAGGTTTGAGCCCACCTGGTGGTGGTGCGGCGCTTTTTTTTTCTTTGGGCTGATAGCTTTGAAGATATGTTCTGATGGTGGTGAGAGTGGAACAGGACACTCTCCGTGGTGCGATTGGCTAGCGCGATCGGCTGTTAACCGAAAGGTTGGAGGTTCGAGCCCTCCCGGGAGTGGGGTGTTGCTTTTTTCTTTGCGCTGATAGCTTTGAAGAAATGTTCTGACGGTGGTGAGAGTGGAGCAAGACTGTCTCCGTGGCGCAATTGGCTAGCGCGATCGGCTGTTAACAGGAAAATTGGGGTTTCGAGCCCTCCCGAAGTGGTGTGTCGGTTTTTTCTTTGAGCTGATAGCTTTGAAGTTATGTTCTGATGGTGGTGAGTGTGGTGCACGACTGTCTCCGTGGCGCAATCGGCTAGCGCGATGGGCTGTTAACCGAAAGGTTGGAGGTTCGAGGCCTCCCGGTGGTGGTGCGGCGCTTCTTTTTCTTTGGGCTGATAGCTCTGAAGAATTGTTGTGACGGTGGTGAGGGTGGAGCACGACTATCACCGTGGCGCAATTGGCTAGCGCGATCGGCTGTTAACCGAAAAACTGGAGGCTCGAGCCCACCCGGTGGTGGTGCGGCGCTTTTTTTTCTTTGGGCTGAGAGCTTTGAAGATATGTTCTGATGGTGGTGAGAGTGGAGCAGGACTGTCTCCGGGGCGCAATTGGCTATCGCGATCGGCTGTTAACCGAAAGGTTGGAGGTTCGAGCGCTCCTGGGACGGTGTGTCGCTTTTTTTTCTTTGTGCTGATTGCTTAGGAGAAATGTTCTGACGGTGGTGAGATTGGAGCATGACTGTCTCCGTGGCTCAATCGGCTAGCACGTTCGGCTGTTAACCGAAAAACTGGAGGATGGAGCCCTCCCGGGAGTGGTGTGTTGCTTTTTTGTTTGCGCTGATAGCTTTGAAAATATGTTCTGATGGTGGTGAGAGTTGAGCACGACTGGCTCCGTGGCGCAATTGGCTAGCGCGATGGCCTGTTAACCGAAAGTTTGGAGGTTCGAGCCCACGCGGTGGTGGTGCGGCGCTTTTTTTCCTTTGGGCTGATAGCTCTGAAGAAATGTTCTGACGGTGGTCAGAGTGGAGCACGACTTTCTCCGTGGCGCAATTGGTTAGCGCGATCGGCTGTTAACCGAAAGGTTAGAGGTTCGAACCCTCCTGGGAGTGGTGTGTTGCTTTTTTCTTTGCGCTGATAGCTTTGAAGATGTGTTCTGATGGGGATGACAGTGGAGCACGACTGTCTCCGTGGCGCGATTGGCTAGCGCGAAGGGCTGTTAACCAAAAGGTTGAAGTTTCGAGCCCTCCCGGGAGTGGTGTGTTGCTTTTTTTGCGCTGATAGCTCTGGAGACATGTTTTGACGATGGTGAGATTGGAGAACGACTGTCTCCGCGGCGCAATTTGCTAGCGCGATCGGCTGTTAACCGAAAGATTGGAGGTTCGAGCCCTCCCGGGGAGTGGTGTGTTGCTTTTTTCTTTGCGCTGATAGCTTTCAAGATGTTTTCTGATGGTGGTGCGAGTGGAGCACGACTGTCTTCATGGCGCAATTGGCTAGCGCGATCGGCTGTTAACCGAAAGGTTGGAGGTTCGAGCCCACCCGGTGGTGGTGCGGCGCTTTTTTTCTTTGGGCTGATAGCTTTGATGATATGTTCAGATGGTGGTGAGAGTGGAGCAGGACTGTCTCCGTGGCGCATTTGGCTAGCGCGATCAGCTGTTAACCGAAAGGTTGGAGGTTTGAGCCCACCTGGTGGTGGTGCGGCGCTTTTTTTTTCTTTGGGCTGATAGCTTTGAAGATATGTTCTGATGGTGGTGAGAGTGGAACAGGACACTCTCCGTGGTGCGATTGGCTAGCGCGATCGGCTGTTAACCGAAAGGTTGGAGGTTCGAGCCCTCCCGGGAGTGGGGTGTTGCTTTTTTCTTTGCGCTGATAGCTTTGAAGAAATGTTCTGACGGTGGTGAGAGTGGAGCAAGACTGTCTCCGTGGCGCAATTGGCTAGCGCGATCGCCTGTTAACAGGAAAATTGGGGTTTCGAGCCCTCCCGAAGTGGTGTGTCGGTTTTTTCTTTGCGCTGATAGCTTTGAAGTTATGTTCTGATGGTGGTGAGTGTGGTGCACGACTGTCTCCGTGGCGCAATCGGCTAGCGCGATGGGCTGTTAACCGAAAGGTTGGAGGTTCGAGTCCTCCCGGTGGTGGTGCGGCGCTTCTTTTTCTTTGAGCTGATAGCTCTGAAGAATTGTTGTGACGGTGGTGAGAGTAGAGCACGATTGTGTCCGTGGCGCAATTGGCTAGCGCGATCGACTGTTAACTAAAAGGTTGGAGGTTCGAGCCCTCCCAGGAGTGGTGTGCTGCTTTTTTCTTTGCGCTGATAGCTTTAAAGATATGTTCTGATGGTGGTGAGAATGGAGCCGGACGGTCTCCGTGGCGCAATTGGCTAGCGCGATTGGCTGTTAACCGAAAGGTTGGAGTTTCAAGCCCTCCCGGGAGTGGTGTGTCGCTTTCTTCCTTGCGCTTGTAGCTTTGAAGATATGTTCTGATGGTGGTAAGAGTGGAGCACGACTGTCTCCGTGGCGCGATTGGCCAGCGCGATCGGCTGCTAACCAAGAGGTTGGAGGTTCGAGCCCTCCCGGGAGTGGCGTGTTGCTTTTTTCTTTGCGCTGATAGCTTTGAAGATGTGTTCTGATGGTGGTGAGAGTGGAGCACGACTGTCTCCTTGGCGCAATTGGCTTGCGCGATCGGCTGTTAACCAAAAGGTTGGAGTTTCGAGCCCTCCCGGGAGTGGTGTGTTGCTTTTTTTTGCGCTGATAGCTTTGGAAACATGTTCTGACGATGGTGAGATTGGATCACGGCTGTCTCCGTGGCGCAATTTGATAGAGCCATCGGCTGTTACCCGAAAGGTTGGAGGTTCGAGCCCTCCCGGGAAGTGGTGTGTTGCTTTTTTCTTTGCGCTGATAGCTTTGAAGATTGGTTTCTGATGGTGGTGAGAGTGGAGCACGACTGTCTCCGTCGCGCAATTGGCTAGCACGTTCGGCTGTTAACCGAAAAATTGGAGGTTTGAGCCCTCCCGGCAGTGGTGTGTTGCTTTTTTCTTTGCGCTGATTGCTTTCGAGAAATGTTCTGGCGGTGGTGAGATTGGAGCACGACTGTCTCCGTGGCGCAATTGGCTAGCAAGTTCAGCTGTTGACCGAAAAATTGGAGTTTCGAGCCCTCCAGGGAGTGGTGTGTCGCTTTTTTCTTTGCGCTGATAGCTTTGAAGATATGTTCTGATGGTGGTGAGAGTGGAGCACGACTGTCTCCGTGGTGCAATTGGCTAGCGCGATCGGCTGTTAACCGAAAGGTTCGAGATTCGAGCCCACCCGGTGGTGGTGCGGCGCTTCTTTTGCTTTGGGCTGATAGCTCTGATGATATGTTCTGATGGTGGTGAGAGTGGAGCAGGACTGTTTTCCTAGCGCAATTGGCTAGCGCAATCGGCTGTTAACCAAAAGGTTGGAGTTTCGAGCCCTCCCGGGAGTGGTGTGTTGCTTTTTTCTTTGCGCTGATAGCTTTGGAGACATGTTCTGACAGTGGTGAGATTGGAGCACGACTGTCTCCGTCGCGCAATTGGCTAGCACGTTCGGCTGTTAACCGAAAAATTTGAGGTTTGAGGCCTCCCGGGAGTGGTGTGTTCCTTTTTTCTTTGCGCTGTTAGCTTTGAAAATATGTTCTGATGGTGGTGAGTGCGGAGCACGACTGTCTCAGTGGCGCAATTGGCTAGCGCGATGGGCTGTTAACCGAAAGTTTGGAGGTTCGAGCCCACATGGTGGTGGTGCGGCGCTTTTTTTTCTTTGGGCTGATAGCTCTGAAGACATGTTCTGATGGTGGTGAGATTAGAGCACGACTGTCTACGTGGCGCGATTGGCTAGCGCGATCGGCTGTTAACCGAAAGGTTGGAGGTTCGAGCCCTCCCGGGAGTGGTGTGTTGCTTTTTTTTGCGCTGTTAGCTTTGAAAATATGTTCTGATGGTGGTGAGTGCGGAGCACGACTGTCTCAGTGGCGCAATTGGCTAGCGCGATGGGCTGTTAACTGAAAGTTTGGAGGTTCGAGCCCACATGGTGGTGGTGCGGCGCTTTTTTTTCTTTGGGCTGATAGCTCTGAAGAAATGTTCTGACGGCGGTGAGAGTGGAGCACGACTGTCTCCGTGGCGCAATTGGCTAGCGCGATCGACTGTTAACTGAAAGGTTGGAGGCTCGAGCACTCCCGGGAGTGGTGTGTTGCTTTTTTTTTGCTGATAGCTTTGAAGATATGTTCTTACGGTGGTGAGATTTGAGCACGACGGTCTCCGTGGCGCAAGTGGCTAGCACGTTTGGCTGTTAACCGAAAAATTGGAGTTTTGAGCCCTCCCGAAGTGGTGTGTCGCTTTTTTCTTTGCGCTTTTAGCTTTGAAGATATGTTCTGATGGTGGTGAGTGTGGAGCACGACTGTCTCCTTGGCGCGATTGGCCAGCGCGATCGGCTGTTAACCGAAAGGTTGGAGGTTCGAGCCCTCCCAGGAGTGGCGTGTTGCTTTTTTCTTTGCGCTGATAGCTTTGAAGATGTGTTCTGATGGAGGTGAGAGTAGAGCACGACTGTCTCCGTGGCGCAATTGGCTAGCGTGATCGGCTGTTAACCAAAAGGTTGGAGTTTCGAGCCCTCGCGGGAGTGGTGTGTTGCTTTTTTTGCGCTGATAGCCTTGGAAACATGTTCTGACGACGGTGAGATTGGAGCACGACTGTCTCCGTGGCGCAATTTGCTAGCGCGATGGGCTGTTAACCGAAAGGTTGGAGGTTCGAGCCCTCCCGGGGAGTGGTGTGTTGCTTTTTTCTTTGCGCTGATAGCTTTGAAGATGTGTTCTGATGGTGATGAGATTGGAACACGACTGTCTCCGTGGCGCAATTGGCTAGCGCGATCGGCTGTTAACCGAAAGGTTGAAGCTTCGAGCCCACCCGGTGGTGATGCGGCGCTTTTTTTTCTTTGGGCTGATAGCTCTGATGATATGTTCTGATGGTGGTGAGAGTGGAGCAGGACTGTTTTCCTAGCGCAATTGGCTAGCGCAATCGGGTGTTAACCAAAAGGTTGGAGTTTCGAGCCCTCCCGGGAGTGGTGTGTTGCTTTTTTCTTTGCGCTGATAGCTTTGGAGACATGTTCTGACAGTGGTGAGATTGGAGCACGACTGTCTCCGTCGCGCAATTGGCTAGCACGTTCGGCTGTTAACCGAAAAATTTGAGGTTTGAGGCCTCCCGGGAGTGGTGTGTTCCTTTTTTCTTTGCGCTGATAGCCCTGAAAAAAGTTCTGACGGTGGTTAGAGTGGAGCACGACTGTCTCCGTGGCGCAATTGGCTAGCGCGATCGACTGTTAACTGAAAGGTTGGAGGCTCGAGCACTCCCGGGGACGATGTGTCGCTTTTTTTTCTTTGCGCTGATTGCTTTGGAGAAATGTTCTAACAGTGGTGAGAGTGGAGCACGACTGTCTCCATGGCAATTTTGGATAGCGCGATGGGCTGTTAACCGAAAGGTTGGAGGTTCGAGCCCACCCGGTGGTGGTGGGGCGCTTTTTTTCCTTTGGGCTGATAGGTCTGAAGAAATGTTCTGACGGTGGTGAGAGTGGAGCACGACTGTCTTCGGTGCGCAATTGGCTGGCGCAATCGGCTGTTAACTGAAAAATTGGAGGTTTGAGCCCTCCCGGGAGTGGTGTGTTGCTTTTTTCTTTGCGCTGATAGCTTTGTAGACTTGTTCTGACGTTGGTGAGATCGGAGCATGACTGTCTCCGTGGCGCAATTGGCTAGCACGTTCGGCTGTTAACCGAAAAACTAGGAGTTGGAGCCCTCCCGGGAGTGGTGTGTTTCTTTTTTGTTTGCGCTGACAGTTTGAAAATATGTTCTGACGTTGGTGAGAGTGGTGCACGACTGGCTCCGTGGCGCAATTGGCTAGTGCGATGGGCTGTTAACCGAAAATTGGGAGGTTCGAGCCCACGCGGTGGTGGTGCGGCGCTTTTTCCCCTTGGGCTGATAGCTCTGAAGAAATGTTCTGACGGTGGTCAGAGTGGAGCACGACTGTGTCCGTGGCGCAATTGGTTAGCGCGAGCGGCTGTTAACCGAAAGGTTGGAGGTTCGAGCCCTCCTGGGAGTTGTGTGTTGCTTTTTTCTTTGCGCTGATAGCTTTGAAGATGTGTTCTGATGGGGACGACAGTGGACCACGACTGTCTCTGTGGCGCGATTGGCTAGCGCGAATGGCTGTTAACCAAAAGGTTGGAGTTTCGAGCCCTCCCGGGAGTGGTGTGTTGCTTTTTTTTGCGCTGATAGCTTTGTAGACATGTTCTGACGGTGGTGAGATTGGAGCATGACTGTCTCCGTGGAGCAATTGGCTAGCAAGTTCGGCTGTTGACCGAAAAATTGGAGTTTCGAGCCCTCCAGGGAGTGGTGTGTTGCTTTTTTCTTTGCGCTGATAGCTTTCAAGATGTTTTCTGATGGTGGTGCGAGTGGAGCACGACTGTCTCCGTGGCGCAATTGGCTAGCGCGATCGGCTGTTAACCGAAAGGTTCGAGGTTCGAGCCCACCCGGTGGTGGTGCGGCGCTTCTTTTGCTTTGGGCTGATAGCTCTGAAGAAATGTTCTGACGGTGGTCAGAGTGGAGCACGACTTTCTCCGTGGCGCAATTGGCTAGCGCGATCGGCTGTTAACCGAAAGGTTGGAGGTTCGAACCCTCCTGGGAGTGGTGTGTTGCTTTTTTCTTTGCGCTGATAGCTTTGAAGATGTGTTCTGATGGGGATGACAGTGGAGCACGACTGTCTCCGTGGCGCGATTGGCTAGCGCGAACGGCTGTTAACCAAAAGGTTGAAGTTTCGAGCCCTCCCGGGAGTGGTGTGTTGCTTTTTTTGCGCTGATAGCTCTGGAGACATGTTTTGACGATGGTGAGATTGGAGCACGACTGTCTCCGTGGCGCAATTTGCTAGCGCGATCGGCTGTTAACCGAAAGATTGGAGGTTCGAGCCCTCCCGGGGAGTGGTGTGTTGCTTTTTTCTTTGCGCTGATAGCTTTCAAGATGTTTTCTGATGGTGGTGCGAGTGGAGCACGACTGTCTCCATGGCGCAATTGGCTAGCGCGATCGGCTGTTAACCGAAAGGTTGGAGGTTCGAGCCCACCCGGTGGTGGTGCGGCGCTTTTTTTCTTTGGGCTGATAGCTTTGATGATATGTTCAGATGGTGGTGAGAGTGGAGCAGGACTGTCTCCGTGGCGCATTTGGCTAGCGCGATCAGCTGTTAACCGAAAGGTTGGAGGTTTGAGCCCACCTGGTGGTGGTGCGGCGCTTTTTTTTTCTTTGGGCTGATAGCTTTGAAGATATGTTCTTATGGTGGTGAGAGTGGAACAGGACACTCTCCGTGGTGCGATTGGCTAGCGCGATCGGCTGTTAACCGAAAGGTTGGAGGTTCGAGCCCTCCCGGGAGTGGGGTGTTGCTTTTTTCTTTGCGCTGATAGCTTTGAAGAAATGTTCTGACGGTGGTGAGAGTGGAGCAAGACTGTCTCCGTGGCGCAATTGGCTAGCGCGATCGGCTGTTAACAGGAAAATTGGGGTTTCGAGCCCTCCCGAAGTGGTGTGTCGGTTTTTTCTTTGAGCTGATAGCTTTGAAGTTATGTTCTGATGGTGGTGAGTGTGGTGCACGACTGTCTCCGTGGCGCAATCGGCTAGCGCGATGGGCTGTTAACCGAAAGTTTGGAGGTTCGAGGCCTCCCGGTGGTGGTGCGGCGCTTCTTTTTCTTTGGGCTGATAGCTCTGAAGAATTGTTGTGACGGTGGTGAGGGTGGAGCACGACTATCACCGTGGCGCAATTGGCTAGCGCGATCGGCTGTTAACCGAAAAACTGGAGGCTCGAGCCCACCCGGTGGTGGTGCGGCGCTTTTTTTTCTTTGGGCTGAGAGCTTTGAAGATATGTTCTGATGGTGGTGAGAGTGGAGCAGGACTGTCTCCGGGGCGCAATTGGCTAGCGCGATCGGCTGTTAACCGAAAGGTTGGAGGTTCGAGCGCTCCTGGGACGGTGTGTCGCTTTTTTTTCTTTGTGCTGATTGCTTAGGAGAAATGTTCTGACGGTGGTGAGATTGGAGCATAACTGTCTCCGTGGCTCAATCGGCTAGCACGTTCAGCTGTTAACCGAAAAACTGGAGGATGGAGCCCTCCCGGGAGTGGTGTGTTGCTTTTTTGTTTGCGCTGATAGCTTTGAAAATATGTTCTGATGGTGGTGAGAGTTGAGCACGACTGGCACCGTGGTGCAATTGGCTAGCGCGATGGCCTGTTAACCGAAAGTTTGGAGGTTCGAGCCCACGCGGTGGTGGTGCGGCGCTTTTTTTCCTTTGGGCTGATAGCTCTGAAGAAATGTTCTGACGGTGGTCAGAGTGGAGCACGACTTTCTCCGTGGCGCAATTGGCTAGCGCGATCGGCTGTTAACCGAAAGGTTGGAGGTTCGAACCCTCCTGGGAGTGGTGTGTTGCTTTTTTCTTTGCGCTGATAGCTTTGAAGATGTGTTCTGATGGGGATGACAGTGGAGCACGACTGTCTCCGTGGCGCGATTGGCTAGCGCGAAGGGCTGTTAACCAAAAGGTTGAAGTTTCGAGCCCTCCCGGGAGTGGTGTGTTGCTTTTTTTGCGCTGATAGCTCTGGAGACATGTTTTGACGATGGTGAGATTGGAGAACGACTGTCTCCGTGGCGCAATTTGCTAGCGCGATCGGCTGTTAACCGAAAGATTGGAGGTTCGAGCCCTCCCGGGGAGTGGTCTGTTGCTTTTTTCTTTGCGCTGATAGCTTTCAAGATGTTTTCTGATGGTGGTGCGAGTGGAGCACGACTGTCTTCATGGCGCAATTGGCTAGCGCGATCGGCTGTTAACCGAAAGGTTGGAGGTTCGAGCCCACCCGGTGGTGGTGCGGCGCTTTTTTTCTTTGGGCTGATAGCTTTGATGATATGTTCAGATGGTGGTGAGAGTGGAGCAGGACTGTCTCCGTGGCGCATTTGGCTAGCGCGATCAGCTGTTAACCGAAAGGTTGGAGGTTTGAGCCCACCTGGTGGTGGTGCGGCGCTTTTTTTTTCTTTGGGCTGATAGCTTTGAAGATATGTTCTGATGGTGGTGAGAGTGGAACAGGACACTCTCCGTGGTGCGATTGGCTAGCGCGATCGGCTGTTAACCGAAAGGTTGGAGGTTCGAGCCCTCCCGGGAGTGGGGTGTTGCTTTTTTCTTGGCGCTGATAGCTTTGAAGAAATGTTCTGACGGTGGTGAGAGTGGAGCAAGACTGTCTCCGTGGCGCAATTGGCTAGCGCGATCGGCTGTTAACAGGAAAATTGGGGTTTCGAGCCCTCCCGAAGTGGTGTGTCGGTTTTTTCTTTGCGCTGATAGCTTTGAAGTTATGTTCTGATGGTGGTGAGTGTGGTGCACGACTGTCTCCGTGGCGCAATCGGCTAGCGCGATGGGCTGTTAACCGAAAGGTTGGAGGTTCGAGTCCTCCCGGTGGTGGTGCGGCGCTTCTTTTTCTTTGGGCTGATAGCTCTGAAGAATTGTTGTGACGGTGGTGAGAGTGGAGCACGATTGTGTCCGTGGCGCAATTGGCTAGCGCGATCGACTGTTAACTAAAAGGTTGGAGGTTCGAGCTCTCCCAGGAGTGGTGTGCTGCTTTTTTCTTTGCGCTGATAGCTTTAAAGATATGTTCTGATGGTGGTGAGAATGGAGCCGGACGGTCTCCGTGGCGCAATTGGCTAGCGCGATTGGCTGTTAACCGAAAGGTTGGAGTTTCAAGCCCTCCCGGGAGTGGTGTGTCGCTTTCTTCCTTGCGCTTGTAGCTTTGAAGATATGTTCTGATGGTGGTGAGAGTGGAGCACGACTGTCTCCGTGGCGCGATTGGCCAGCGCGATCGGCTGCTAACCAAGAGGTTGGAGGTTCGAGCTCTCCCGGGAGTGGCGTGTTGCTTTTTTCTTTGCGCTGATAGCTTTGAAGATGTGTTCTGATGGTGGTGAGAGTGGAGCACGACTGTCTCCTTGGCGCAATTGGCTTGCGCGATCGGCTGTTAACCAAAAGGTTGGAGTTTCGAGCCCTCCCGGGAGTGGTGTGTTGCTTTTTTTTGCGCTGATAGCTTTGGAAACATGTTCTGACGAAGGTGAGATTGGATCACGGCTGTCTCCGTGGCGCAATTTGATAGCGCCATCGGCTGTTAACCGAAAGGTTGGAGGTTCGAGCCCTCCCGGGAAGTGGTGTGTTGCTTTTTTCTTTGCGCTGATAGCTTTGAAGATTGGTTTCTGATGGTGGTGAGAGTGGAGCAAGACTGTCTCCGTCGCGCAATTGGCTAGCACGTTCGGCTGTTAACCGAAAAATTGGAGGTTTGAGCCCTCCCGGCAGTGGTGTGTTGCTTTTTTCTTTGCGCTGATTGCTTTCGAGAAATGTTCTGACGGTGGTGAGATTGGAGCACGACTGTCTCCGTGGCGCAATTGGCTAGCAAGTTCGGCTGTTGACCAAAAAATTGGAGTTTCGAGCCCTCCAGGGAGTGGTGTGTCGCTTTTTTCTTTGCGCTGATAGCTTTGAAGATATGTTCTGGTGGTGGTGAGAGTGGAGCACGACCGTCTCCGTGGTGCAATTGGCTAGCGCAATCGGCTGTTAACCGAAAGGTTCGAGATTCGAGCCCACCCGGTGGTGGTGCGGCGCTTCTTTTGCTTTGGGCTGATAGCTCTGAAGAAATGTTGTGACGGGGGTGAGAGTGGAGCGTGACTGTCTTCATGGCGCAATTGGCTAGCGCGATCAGCTGTTATCCGAAAGGTTGGAGGTTTGAGCCCACCCGGTGGTGGTGCGGCGCTTTTTTTCTTTGGGCTGATAGCTTTGAAGACATGTTCTGATGGTGGTGAGATTAGAGCACGACTGTCTACGTGGCGAGATTGGCTAGTGCGATCGGCTGTTAACCGAAAGGTTGGAGGTTCGAGCCCTCCCGGGAGTGGTGTGTTGCTTTTTTTGCGCTGTTAGCTTTGAAAATATGTTCTGATGGTGGTGAGTGCGGAGCACGACTGTCTCAGTGGCGCAATTGGCTAGCGCGATGGGCTGTTAACCGAAAGTTTGGAGGTTCGCGCCCACATGGTGGTGGTGCGGCGCTTTTTTTTCTTTGGGCTGATAGCTCTGAAGAAATGTTCTGACGGCGGTGAGAGTGGAGCACGACTGTCTCCGTGGCGCAATTGGCTAGCGCGATCGACTGTTAACTGAAAGGTTGGAGGCTCGAGCACTCCCGGGAGTGGTGTGTTGCTTTTTTTTTGCTGATAGCTTTGAAGATATGTTCTTACGGTGGTGAGATTTGAGCACGACGGTCTCCGTGGCGCAAGTGGCTAGCACGTTTGGCTGTTAACCGAAAAATTGGAGTTTTGAGCCCTCCCGAAGTGGTGTGTCGCTTTTTTCTTTGCGCTTTTAGCTTTGAAGATATGTTCTGATGGTGGTGAGTGTGGAGCACGACTGTCTCCGTGGCGCGATTGGCCAGCGCGATCGGCTGTTAACCGAAAGGTTGGAGGTTCGAGCCCTCCCAGGAGTGGCGTGTTGCTTTTTTCTTTGCGCTGATAGCTTTGAAGATGTGTTCTGATGGAGGTGAGAGTAGAGCACGACTGTCTCCGTTGCGCAATTTGCTAGCGCGATCGGCTGTTAACCGAAAGGTTGGAGGTTCGAGCCCTCCCGGGGAGTGGTGTGTTGCTTTTTTCTTTGCGCTGATAGCTTTGAAGATGTGTTCTGATGGTGATGAGATTGGAACACGACTGTCTCCGTGGCGCAATTGGCTAGCGCGATCGGCTGTTAACCGAAAGGTTGAAGCTTCGAGCCCACCCGGTGGTGATGCGGCGCTTTTTTTTCTTTGGGCTGATAGCTCTGATGATATGTTCTGATGGTGGTGAGAGTGGAGCAGGACTGTTTTCCTAGCGCAATTGGCTAGCGCAATCGGCTGTTAACCGAAAAATTGGAGGTTTGAGGCCTCCCGGGAGTGGTGTGTTCCTTTTTTCTTTGCGCTGATAGCCCTGAAAAAAGTTCTGACGGTGGTTAGAGTGGAGCACGACTGTCTCCGTGGCGCAATTGGCTAGCGCGATCGACTGTTAACTGAAAGGTTGGAGGCTCGAGCACTCCCGGGGACGATGTGTCGCTTTTTTTTCTCTGCGCTGATTGCTTTGGAGAAATGTTCTAACAGTGGTGAGAGTGGAGCACGACTGTCTCCATGGCAATTTTGGATAGCGCGATGAGCTGTTAACCGAAAGGTTGGAGGTTCGAGCCCACCCGGTGGTGGTGGGGCGCTTTTTTTCCTTTGGGCTGATAGGTCTGAAGAAATGTTCTGACGGTGGTGAGAGTGGAGCACGACTGTCTTCGGTGCGTAATTGGCTGGCGCAATCGGCTGTTAACCGAAAGGTTGAAGGTTCGAGCCCTCCCGGGAGTGGTGTGTTGCTTTTTTCTTTGCGCTGATAGCTTTGAAGATGTGTTCTGTTGGTGGTGAGAGTGGAGCACGACTGTCTCCGTGGCGCAATTGGCTGGCGCAATCGGCTGTTAACGGAAAAATTGGAGGTTTGAGCCCTCACGGGAGTGGTGCGTTGCTTTTTTCTTTGCGCTGATAGCTTTGGAGACATGTTCTGACGGTGGTGAGATTGGAGCATGACTGTCTCCGTGGAGCAATTGGCTAGCAAGTTCGGCTGTTGACCGAAAAATTGGAGTTTCGAGCCCTCCAGGGAGTGGTGTGTCGCTTTTTTCTTTGCGCTGATAGCTTTGAAGATATGTTCTGATGGTGGTGAGAATGGAGCACGACTGTCTCCGTGGCGCAATTGGCTAGCGCGATCGGCTGTTAACCGAAAGGTTCGAGGTTCGAGCCCACCCGGTGGTGGTGCGGCGCTTCTTTTGCTTTGGGCTGATAGCTCTGAAGAAATGTTGTGACGGGGGTGAGAGTGGAGCGTGACTGTCTTCATGGCGCAATTGGCTAGCGCGATCAGCTGTTATCCGAAAGGTTGGATGTTTGAGCCCACCCGGTGGTGGTGCGGCGCTTTTTTTTCTTTGGGCTGATAGCTTTGATGATATGTTCTGATGGTGGTGAGAGTGGAGCAGGACTGTTTTCGTGGCGCAATGGGCTAGCGCAATCAACTGTTAACCAAAAGGTTGGAGTTTCGAGCCCTCCCGGGAGTGGTGTGTTGCTTTTTTCTTTGCGCTGATAGCTTTGGAGACATGTTCTGACAGTGGTGAGATTGGAGCACGACTGTCTTCGGTGCGCAATTGGCTGGCGCAATCGGCTGTTAACTGAAAATTGGAGGTTTGAGCCCTCCCGGGAGTGGTGTGTTGCTTTTTTCTTGGCGCTGATAGCTTTGTAGACTTGTTCTGACGGTGGTGAGATCGGAGCATGACTGTCACCGTGGCGCAATTGGCTAGCGCGATCGGCTGTTAACCGAAAGGTTGGAGGTTCGAGCCCACCCGGTGGTGGTGCGGCGCTTTTTTTTTCTTTGGGCTGAGAGCTTTGAAGATATGTTCTGATGGTGGTGAGAGTGGAACAGGACTGTCTCTGTGGCGCAATTGGCTAGCGCGATCGGCTGTTAACCGAAAGGTTGGAGGTTCGAGCGCTCCCGGGGACGGTGTGTCGCTTTTTTTTCTTTGTGCTGATTGCTTTGGAGAAATGTTTTGACAGTGGTGAGAGTGGAGCACGACTGTCTCCATGGCAATTTTGGATAGCGCAATGGGCTGTTAACCGAAAGGTTGGAGGTTCGAGCCCACCCGTTGGTGGTGGGGCGCTTTTTTTCCCTTGGGCTGATAGGTCTAAAGAAATGTTCTGACGGTGGTGAGAGTGGAGCACGACTGTCTCCGTGGCGCAATTGGCTGGCGCAATCGGCTGTTAACGGAAAAATTGAAGGTTTGAGCCCTCCCGGGAGCGGTGTGTTGCTTTTTTCTTTGCGCCAATAGCTTTGTAGATATGTTCTGACGGTGGTGAGATTGAAGCATGACTGTCTCCGTGGCGCAATCGGCTAGCACGTTCGGCTGTTAACCGAAAAACTGGAGGTTGGAGCCTTTCCGGGAGTGGTGTGTTGCTTTTTTGTTTGCGCTGATAGCTTTGAAAATATGTTCTGATGGTGGTGAGAGTGAAGCACGACTGGCTCCGTGGCGCAATTGGCTAGCGCGATGGGCTGTTAACCGAAAGTTTGGAGGTTCGAGCCCACGTGGTGGTGGTGCAGCGCTTTTTTTCCTTTGGGCTGATAGCTCTGAAAAAATGTTCTGACGGTGGTCAGAGTGGAGCACGACTGTCTCCGTGGCACAATTGGCTAGTGCGATCGGCTGTTAACCGAAAGGTGGGAGGTTGGAGCCCTCCTGGGAGTGGTGTGTTGCTTTTTTCTTTGCGCTGATAGCTTTGAAGATGTGTTCTAATGGGGGTGACAGTGGAGCACGACTGTCTCCGTGGCGTGATTGGCTAACGCGAACGGCTGTTAACCAAAAGGTTGGAGTTTCGAGCCCTCCCGGGAGTGGTGTGTTGATTTTTTCTTTGCGCTGATAGCTTTGGAGACATGTTCTGACGATGGTGAGATTGGAGCACGACTGTCTCCGTGGCGCAATTCGCCAGCGCGATCGGATGTTAACCGAAAGTTTGGAGGTTCGAGCCCTCCCGGGAGTGGTGTGTTGCTTTTTTCTTTGCGCTGATAGCTTTGGAGACATGTTCTGACGGTGGTGAGAGTGGAGCACGACTGTCTCCGTGGCGCAATTGGCTAGCGCGATCGGCTGTTAACCGAAAGGTTGGAGGTTAGACCCACCCGGTAATGGTGCGGCGCTTTTTTTTCTTTGGGCTGATAGCTTTGATGATATGTTCTGATGGTGGTGAGAGTGAAGCAGAACTGTCTGGGTCGCCCAACTGGCTAGCACGTTCAGCTTTTAACCGAAAAATTGGGGGTTTGAGCCCTCCCGGGAGTAGTGTGTTGCTTTTTCTCTTTGCGCTGATAGCTGTGGAGAAATGGTGTGACGGTGGTGAGAGTGGAGCACGACTGTCTCCATGGCGCAATTGGCTAGCGCGATCAGCTGTTATCCAAAAAGTTCGAGTTTCGAGCCCTCCCGGGAATGGTGTGTTGCTTTTTTCTTTGCGCTGATAGCTTTGGCGACATGTTCTGACGGTGGTGAGATTGGAGCACGACTATCTCCGTGGCGCAACGTTCTAGCGTGATCGGCTGTTAACCGAAAGGTTGAAGGTTCGAGCCCTCCCGGGAGTGGTGTGTTGCTTTTTTCTTTGCGCTGATAGCTTTGAAGATGTGTTCTGATGGTGGTGAGAGTGGAGCACGACTGTCACCGTGGCGCAATTGGCTAGCGCGATCGGCTGTTAACCAAAAGGTTGGAGGCTCGAGCCCACCCGGTGGTGGTGCGGCGCTTTTTTTTCTTTGCGCTGAGAGCTTTGAAGATATGTTCTGATGGTGGTGAGAGTGGAGCAGGACTGTCTCCGGGGCGCAATCGGCTAGCACGTTCGGCTGTTGACCGAAAAACTGGAGGTTGGAGCCCTCCCTGGAGTGGTGTGTTGCTTTTTTGTTTGCGCTGATAGCTTTGAAAATATGTTCTGATGGTGGTGAGAGTGGAGCACGACTGGCTCCGTGGCGCAATTGGCTAGCGCAATGGGCTGTTAACCGAAAGTTTGGAGGTTCGAGCCCACGCGGTGGTGGTGTGTTGCTTTTTTCTTTGCGCTGATAGCTTTGAAGATGTTTTCTGATGGTGGTGCGAGTGGAGCACGACTGTCTCCATGGCGCAATTGGCTAGCGCGATCGGCTGTTAACCGAAAGGTTGGAGGTTCGAGCCCACCCGGTGGTGGTGTGGCGCTTTTTTTCTTTGGGCTGATAGCTCTGAAGAAATGTTGTGACGGGGGTGAGAGTGGAGCACGACTGTCTCCATGGCGCAATTGGCTAGCGCGATCGGCTGTTAACCGAAAGGTTGGAGGTTCGAGCCCACGCGGTGGTGGTGCGGCGCTTTTTTTTCTTTGGGCTGATAGCTTAGAAGAAATGTTCTGACGGTGGGTGAGAGTGGAGCACGACTGTCTCCGTGGCGCAATTGGCTAGCGCGATCAGCTTTTAACCGAAAGGTTGGAGGTTCGAGCCCACCCTATGGTGGTGCGGCGCTTTTTTTTCTTTAGGCTTATAGCTCTGAAGAAATGTTCTGATGGTGGTGAGAGGTGAGCACGACTGTCTCCATGACGCAATTGGCTAGCGCGATCAGCTGTTAACCGAAAGGTTGGAGGTTGAAGCCCACCCGGTGGTGGTGGGGTGCTTTTTTTTCTTTGGGCTGATAGCTCTGAAGATGTGTTCTCATAGTGGTGAGAGTGGAGCAGGACTGTCTCCGTGGCGCAATGGGCTAGCGCGATCGGCTGTTAACCGAAAAGTTGGAGGTTCGAGCCCACCCGGCGGTGGTGCGGCGCTTTTTTTCTTTCGGCTGATAGCTTTGAAGAAATGTTCTGACGGTGGTGAGAGTGGAGCACGACTCTCTCCGTGGCGCAAATGGCTAGCGCGATCGGCTTCTAACCGAAAGGTTGGAGGTTCAAGCCCACCCTATGGTGGTGCGGCGCTTTTTTTTCTTTAGGCTTATAGCTCTGAAGAAATGTTCTGATGGTGGTGAGAGGTGAGCACGACTGTCTTGGTGGCGCAATTGGCTAGCGCGGTCGGCTGTTAACTGAAAGGTTGAAGGTTCGAGCCCAGCCGGTGTTGGTGCGGCGCTTTTTTTTTCTTTGCGCTGATTGCTTTGGAGAAATGTTCTGACGGTGGTGAGATTGGAGCACGACTGTCTCCATGGCGCAATTGGCTAGCACGTTCGGCTGTTAACCGAAAAATTGGAGTTTCAAGCCCTCCCGGGAGTGGTGCGGCGCTTCTTTTTCTTTGGGCTGATAGCTCTGAAGAAATGTTGTGACGGGGGTGAGAGTGGAGCACGACTGTCTCCATGGCGCAATTGGTTAGCGCGATCGGCTGTTAACCGAAAAGTTGGAGTTTCGAGCCCACCCGGTGGTGGTGCGGCGCTTTTCTTTCTTCGGGCTGATAGCTTTGAAGATATGTTCTGATGGTGGTGATAGTGGAGCAGGACTGTCTCCGTGGCGCAATTGGCTAGCGCGATCGGCTGTTAACCGATAGGTTGGAGTTTCGAGCCCTCCCGGGAATGGTGTGTTGCTTTTTTATTTGCGCTGATAGCTTTGAAGATATGTTCTGATGGTGGTGAAAGTGGAGCACGACTGTCTCCTTGGCGCGATTGGCTAGCGCGATCGGCTCTTAACAGAAAGGTTGGAGGTTCGATTCACGCTGTGGTGGTGCGGCGCTTTTTTTCTTTGGGCTGATAGCTTTGAAGATATGTTCTAATGGTGGTGAGAGTGGAGGTGGACTGTCTCCGTGGCGCAAATGGCTAGCGCGATCGGCTGTTAACCGAAAGGTTGGAGTTTCGAGCGCTCCCGGGAGTGGTGTGTTGCTTTTTTCTTTGCGCTGCGAGCTTTGAAGATATGTTCTGATGGTGGTGAAAGTGGGGCACGACTGTCTCCGTGGCGCAATTGGCTAGCGCGATCAGCTGTCAACCGAAAGGTTGGAGGTTCGAGCCCTCCCGGGAGTGGTGTGTTGCCTTTTTTTTGCGCTGATAGCTTTGAAGATATGTTCTGATGGTGGTGAGAGGTGAGCACGACTGTCTCGGTGGCGCAATTGGCTAGCGCGGTCGGCTGTTAACTGAAAGGTTGGAGGTTCGAGCCCACCCGGTGTTGGTGCGGCGCTTTTTTTTCTTTGCGCTGATTGCTTTGGAGAAATGTTCTGACGGTGGTGAGATTGAAGCACGACTGTCTCCATGGCGCAATTGGCTAGCACGTTCGGCTGTTAACCGAAAATTTGGAGTTTTAAGCCCTCCCGGGAGTGGTGTGTCGCTTTTTTCTTTGCGCTGATAGCTTTGAAGATATGTTCTGATTGTGGTGAGAGTGGAACATGACTGTTTACTTGGCGCGATTGGCTAGCGCGATCGGCTGTTAACCGAAAGGTTGGAGGTTTGATTCACGCTGTGGTGGTGCGGCGCTTTTTTTCTTTGGGCTGATAGCTTTGAAGATATGTTCTAATGGTGGTGAGAGTGGAGGTGGACTGTCTCCGTGGCGCAATTGGCTAGCGCGATCGGCTGTTAACCGAAAGGTTGGAGTTTGGAGCGCTCCCGGGAGTGGTGTGTTGCTTTTTTCTTTGCGCTGCGAGCTTTGAAGATATGTTCTGATGGTGGTGAGAGTGGAGCACGACTTTCTCCGTGGCGCAATTGGCTAGCGCGATCGGCTGGTAAACGAAAGGTTGGAGGTTCGAGCCCAACCAGTGGTGGTGTGGCGCGTTTTCTTCTTTGGGCTGATAGCTTTGAAGATATGATCTGATGGTGGTGAGAGTGGAGCAGGACTGTCTCCGTGGCGCAATCGGCTAGCGCGCTCGGCTGTTAACCGAAAGGTTGGAGGTTCGAGCGCTCCGGGTAGTGGTGTGTTGCTTTTTTCTTTGCGCTGATAGCTCTGAAGTTATGTTCTGATGGTGGTGATGGTGGAGCACGACTGTCTCCGTGGCGCAATTGGCTAGCGTGATCGGCTGTTAACCGAAAGGTTGAAGGTTCGAGCCCACGCGGTGGTGGTGCGGCGCTATTTTTTCTTTTGGCTGATAGCTCTGAAGAAATGTTCTGACGGTGGTGAGAGTGGAGCACGACTGTCTCCGTGGCGCAATTGGCTAGCGCGATCGGCTGTTAACCGAAGGGTTGGAGGTTCGAGCCCACGCGGTGGTGGTGCGGCGCTTTTTTTTCTTTGGGCTGATAGCTTTGAAGAAATATTCTGACGGTGGTGAGAGTGGAGCACGACTGTCTCCGTGGCACAATTGGCTAGCGCGATCGGCTGTTAACCGAAAGGTTGGAGGTTCGAGCCCACCCGATGGTGGTGCGGCGCTTTTTTTTCTTTAGGCTTATAGCTCTGAAGAAATGTTCTGATGGTGGTGAGAGGTGAGCACGACTGTCTCGGTGGCGCAATTGGCTAGCGCGGTCGGCTGTTAACTGAAAGGTTGGAGGTTCGAGCCCACCCGGTGTTGGTGCGGCGCTTTTTTTTCTTTGCGCTGATTGCTTTGGAGAAATGTTCTGACGGTGGTGAGATTGGAGCACGACTGTCTTTATGGCGCAATTGGCTAGCACGTTCGGCTGTTAACCGAAAATTTGGAGTTTTAAGCCCTCCCGGGAGTGGTGTGTCGCTTTTTTCTTTGCGCTGATAGCTTTGAAGATATGTTCTGATTGTGGTGAGAGTGGAACATGACTGTTTACTTGGCGCGATTGGCTAGCGCGATCGGCTGTTAATCGAAAGGTTGGATGTTGCAGCCCTCCCGGGATTGGTGTTTTGCTTTTTTCTTTGCGCTTATAGGTTTGAAAATATGTCCTGATGGTGGTGAGTGTGGAGCACGACTGTCTCCGTGGCGCAATTGGCTAGCGCTATCGGCTGTTAACCGAAAGGATGGAGGTTCGAGCCCACCCGGTGGTGGTGCGGCGCTTCTTTTTCTTTGGGCTGATAGCTCTGAAGAAATGTTGTGACGGGGGTGAGAGTGGAGCACGACTGTCTCCATGGCGCAATTGGCTAGTGCGATCAGCTGTTAACCGAAAGGTTGGAGGTTTAAGCCCACCCGGTGGTGGTGCGGTGCTTTTTTTCTTTGGGCTGATAGCTCTGAAGTTGTGTTCTCATGGTGGTGAGAGTGGTGCAGGACTGTCTCCGTGGCGCAATTGGCTAGCGCGATCAGCTGTTAACCGAAAACTTGGAGGTTCGAGCCCACCCGGCGGTGGTGCGGCGCTTTCTTTCTTTGGGCTGATAGCTTTGAAGATATGTTCTGATGGTGGTGAGAGTGGAGCAGGACTGTCCTCGTGGCGCAATTGGCTAGCGCGATCGGCTGTTAACCGAAAGATTGGAGGTTCGAGCTCTCCCGGGGAGTGGTGTGTTGCTTTTTTCTTTGCGCTGATAGCTTTGAAGATGTTTTCTGATGGTGGTGCGAGTGGAGCACGACTGTCTCCATGGCGCAATTGGCTAGCGCGATCGGCTGTTAACAGAAAAATTGGGGTTTCGAGCCCTCCCGGGAGTGGTGTGTCGGTTTTTTCTTTGCGCTGATAGCTTTGAAGTTATGTTCTGATGGTGGTGAGTGTGAAGCACGACTGTCTCCGTGGCGCAATCGGCTATCGCGATGGGCTGTTAACCGAAAGGTTGGAGGTTCGAGCACTCCCCGTGGTGGTGCTGCGCTTCTTTTTCTTTGCGCTGATAGCTCTGAAGAATTGTTGTGACGGTGGTGAGAGTGGAGCACGACTATCTCCGTGGCGCAATTGGCTAGCGCGATCGACTGTTAACTGAAAGGTTGGAGGTTCGAGCCCTCCCAGGAGTGGTGTGCTGCTTTTTTTTTGCGCTGATAGCTTTAAAGATATATTCTGATGGTGGTGAGAATGGAGCAGGACTGTCTCCGTGGCGCAATTGGCTAGCGCGATTGGCTGTTATTCGAAAGGTTGGAGTTTCTAGCCCTCCCGGGAGTGGTGTGTCGCTTTCTTCCTTGCGCTTGTAGCTCTGAAGAAATGTTGTGACGGGGGTAAGAGTGGAGCTCGACTGTCTTCGTGGCGCGATTGCCTACCGCGATCAGCTGTCAACCGAAAGGTTGGAGGTTCGAGCCCTCCCGGTAGTGGTGTGTTGCCTTTTTCTTTGCGCTGATAGCTTTGAAGATATGTTCTGATGGTAGTGAGTGTGGAGCACGACTTTCTCCGTGGCGCAATTGGCTAGCGCGATCGGCTGGTAACCGAAAGGTTGGAGGTTCGAGCCCAACCAGTGGTGGTGCGGCGCGTTTTCTTGTTTGGGCTGATAGCTTTGAAGATATGTTCTGATGGTGGTGAGAGTGGAGCAGGACTGTCTCCGTGGCGCAATTGGCTAGCGCGATCGGCTGTAAACCGAAAAGTTGGAGGTTCGAGCGCTCCGGGTGGTGGTGTGTTGCTTTTGTCTTTGCGCTGATAGCTTTGAAGTTATTATCTGATGGTGGTGAGAGTGGAGCACGACTGTCTCCTGGACGCAATTGGCTAGCGTGATCGGCTGTTAACCGAAAGGTTGAAGGTTCGAGCCCACGCGGTGGTGGTGCGGCGCTTTTTTTTCTTTGGGCTGATAGCTCTGAAGAAATGTTCTGACGGTGGGTGAGAGTGGAGCACGACTGTCTCCGTGGCGCAATTGGCTAGCGCGATCAGCTTTTAACCGAAAGGTTGGAGGTTCGAGCCCACCCTATGGTGGTGCGGCGCTTTTTTTTCTTTAGGCTTTTAGCTCTGAAGAAATGTTCTGATGGTGGTGAGAGGTGAGCACGACTGTCTCCATGGCGCAATTGGCTAGCGCGATCAGCTGTTAACCGAAAGGTTGGAGGTTGAAGCCCGCCCGGTGGTGGTGGGGTGCTTTTTTTTCTTTGGGCTGATAGCTCTGAAGTTGTGTTCTCATAGTGGTGAGAGTGGAGCAGGACTGTCTCCGTGGCGCAATGGGCTAGCGCGATCGGCTGTTAACCGAAAAGTTGGAGGTTCGAGCCCACCCGGCGGTGGTGCGGCGCTTTTTTTCTTTCGGCTGATAGCTTTGAAGAAATGTTCTGACGGTGGTGAGAGTGGAGCACGACTCTCTCCGTGGCGCAAATGGCTAGCGCGATCGGCTTCTAACCGAAAGGTTGGAGGTTCAAGCCCACCCTATGGTGGTGCGGCGCTTTTTTTTCTTTAGGCTTATAGCTCTGAAGAAATGTTCTGATGGTGGTGAGAGGTGAGCACGACTGTCTTGGTGGCGCAATTGGCTAGCGCGGTCGGCTGTTAACTGAAAGGTTGAAGGTTCGAGCCCAGCCGGTGTTGGTGCGGCGCTTTTTTTTTCTTTGCGCTGATTGCTTTGGAGAAATGTTCTGACGGTGGTGAGATTGGAGCACGACTGTCTCCATGGCGCAATTGGCTAGCACGTTCGGCTGTTAACCGAAAAATTGGAGTTTCAAGCCCTCCCGGGAGTGGTGCGGCGCTTCTTTTTCTTTGGGCTGATAGCTCTGAAGAAATGTTGTGACGGGGGTGAGAGTGGAGCACGACTGTCTCCATGGCGCAATTGGTTAGCGCGATCGGCTGTTAACCGAAAAGTTGGAGTTTCGAGCCCACCCGGTGGTGGTGCGGCGCTTTTCTTTCTTCGGGCTGATAGCTTTGAAGATATGTTCTGATGGTGGTGATAGTGGAGCAGGACTGTCTCCGTGGCGCAATTGGCTAGCGCGATCGGCTGTTAACCGATAGGTTGGAGTTTCGAGCCCTCCCGGGAATGGTGTGTTGCTTTTTTCTTTGCGCTGATAGCTTTGAAGATATGTTCTGATGGTGGTGAAAGTGGAGCACGACTGTCTCCTTGGCGCGATTGGCTAGCGCGATCGGCTCTTAACCGAAAGGTTGGAGGTTCGATTCACGCTGTGGTGGTGCGGCGCTTTTTTTCTTTGGGCTGATAGCTTTGAAGATATGTTCTAATGGTGGTGAGAGTGGAGGTGGACTGTCTCCGTGGCGCAAATGGCTAGCGCGATCGGCTGTTAACCGAAAGGTTGGAGTTTCGAGCGCTCCCGGGAGTGGTGTGTTGCTTTTTTCTTTGCGCTGCGAGCTTTGAAGATATGTTCTGATGGTGGTGAAAGTGGGGCACGACTGTCTCCGTGGCGCAATTGGCTAGCGCGATCAGCTGTCAACCGAAAGGTTGGAGGTTCGAGCCCTCCCGGGAGTGGTGTGTTGCCTTTTTTTGCGCTGATAGCTTTGAAGATATGTTCTGATGGTGGTGAGAGGTGAGCACGACTGTCTCGGTGGCGCAATTGGCTAGCGCGGTCGGCTGTTAACTGAAAGGTAGGAGGTTCGAGCCCACCCGGTGTTGGTGCGGCGCTTTTTTTTCTTTGCGCTGATTGCTTTGGAGAAATGTTCTGACGGTGGTGAGATTGGAGCACGACTGTCTCCATGGCGCAATTGGCTAGCACGTTCGGCTGTTAACCGAAAATTTGGAGTTTTAAGCCCTCCCGGGAGTGGTGTGTCGCTTTTTTCTTTGCGCTGATAGCTTTGAAGATATGTTCTGATTGTGGTGAGAGTGGAACATGACTGTTTACTTGGCGCGATTGGCTAGCGCGATCGGCTGTTAACCGAAAGGTTGGAGGTTTGATTCACGCTGTGGTGGTGCGGCGCTTTTTTTCTTTGGGCTGATAGCTTTGAAGATATGTTCTAATGGTGGTGAGAGTGGAGGTGGACTGTCTCCGTGGCGCAATTGGCTAGCGCGATCGGCTGTTAACCGAAAGGTTGGAGTTTGGAGCGCTCCCGGGAGTGGTGTGTTGCTTTTTTCTTTGCGCTGCGAGCTTTGAAGATATGTTCTGATGGTGGTGAGAGTGGAGCACGACTTTCTCCGTGGCGCAATTGGCTAGCGCGATCGGCTGGTAAACGAAAGGTTGGAGGTTCGAGCCCAACCAGTGGTGGTGTGGCGCGTTTTCTTCTTTGGGCTGATAGCTTTGAAGATATGATCTGATGGTGGTGAGAGTGGAGCAGGACTGTCTCCGTGGCGCAATCGGCTAGCGCGATCGGCTGTTAACCGAAAGGTCGGAGGTTCGAGCGCTCCAGGTAGTGGTGTGTTGCTTTTTTCTTTGCGCTGATAGCTCTGAAGTTATGTTCTGATGGTGGTGAGAGTGGAGCACGACTGTCTCCGTGGCGCAATTGGCTAGCGTGATCGGCTGTTAACCGAAAGGTTGAAGGTTCGAGCCCACGCGGTGGTGGTGCGGCGCTTTTTTTTCTTTTGGCTGATAGCTCTGAAGAAATGTTCTGACGGTGGTGAGAGTGGAGCACGACTGTCTCCGTGGCGCAATTGGCTAGCGCGATCGGCTGTTAACCGAAAGGTTGGAGGTTCGAGCCCACGCGGTGGTGGTGCGGCGCTTTTTTTCTTTGGGCTGATAGCTTTGAAGAAATATTCTGACGGTGGTGAGGGTGGAGCACGACTGTCTCCGTGGCACAATTGGCTAGCGCGATCGGCTGTTAACCGAAAGGTTGGAGGTTCGAGCCCACCCGATGGTGGTGCGGCGCTTTTTTTTCTTTAGGCTTATAGCTCTGAAGAAATGTTCTGATGGTGGTGAGAGGTGAGCACGACTGTCTCGGTGGCGCAATTGGCTAGCGCGGTCGGCTGTTAACTGAAAGGTTGGAGGTTCGAGCCCACCCGGTGTTGGTGCGGCGCTTTTTTTTCTTTGCGCTGATTGCTTTCGAGAAATGTTCTGACGGTGGTGAGATTGGAGCACGACTGTCTTTATGGCGCAATTGGCTAGCACGTTCGGCTGTTAACCGAAAATTTGGAGTTTTAAGCCCTCCCGGGAGTGGTGTGTCGCTTTTTTCTTTGCGCTGATAGCTTTGAAAATATGTCCTGATGGTGGTGAGTGTGGAGCACGACTGTCTCCGTGGCGCAATTGGCTAGCGCTATCGGCTGTTAACCGAAAAGATGGAGGTTCGAGCCCACCCGGTGGTGGTGCGGCGCTTCTTTTTCTTTGGGCTGATAGCTCTGAAGAAATGTTGTGACGGGGGTGAGAGTGGAGCACGACTGTCTCCATGGCGCAATTGGCTAGTGCGATCAGCTGTTAACCGAAAGGTTGGAGGTTTAGGCCCACCCGGTGGTGCTGCGGTGCTTTTTTTATTTGGGCTGATAGCTCTGAAGTTGTGTTCTCATGGTGGTGAGAGTGGTGCAGGACTGTCTCCGTGGCGCAATTGGCTAGCGCGATCAGCTGTTAACCGAAAACTTGGAGGTTCGAGCCCACCCGGCGGTGGTGCGGCGCTTTCTTTCTTTGGGCTGATAGCTTTGAAGATATGTTCTGATGGTGGTGAGAGTGGAGCAGGACTGTCCCCGTGGCGCAATTGGCTAGCGCGATCGGCTGTTAACCGAAAAGTTGGAGTTTCGAGCCCACCCGGTGGTGGGGCGGCGCTTTGTTTTCTTTGGGCTGATAGCTTTGAAGATATGTTCTGATGGTGGTGATAGTGAAGCAGGACTGTCTCCGTGGCGCAATTGGCTAGCGCGATCGGCTGTTAACCGATAGGTTGGAGTTTCGAGCCCTCCCGGGAGTGGTGTGTTGCTTTTTTCTTTGCGCTGATAGCTTTGAAGATATGTTCTGATGGTGGTGAAAGTGGAGCACGACTGTCTCCTTGGCGCGATTGGCTAGCGCGATCGGCTGTTAACCGAAAGGTTGGAGGTTCGATTCACGCTGTGGTGGTGCGGCGCTTTTTTTCTTTGGGCTGATAGCTTTGAAGATATGTTCTAATGGTGGTGAGAGTGGAGGTGGACTGTCTCCGTGGCGCAATTGGCTAGCGCGATCGGCTGTTAACCGAAAGGTTGGAGTTTCGAGCGCTCCGGGGAGTGGTGTGTTGCTTTTTCTTTGCGCTGCGAGCTTTGAAGATATGTTCTGATGGTGGTGAAAGTGGGGCACGACTGTCTCCGTGGCGCAATTGGCTAGCGCGATCAGCTGTCAACCGAAAGGTTGGAGGTTCGAGCCCTCCCGGGAGTGGTGTGTTGCCTTTTTCTTTGCGCTGATAGCTTTGAAGATAGGTTCTGATGGTGGTGACAGTGGAGCACGACTTTCTCCGTGGCGCAATTGGCTAGCGCGATCGGCTGGTAAACGAAAGGTTGGAGGTTCGAGCCCAACCAGTGGTGGTTTGGCGCGTTTTCTTCTTTGGGCTGATAGCTTTGAAGATATGATCTGATGGTGGTGAGAGTGGAGCAGGACTGTCTCCGTGGCGCAATTGGCTAGCGCGATCGGCTGTTAACCGAAAGGTTGGAGGTTCGAGCGCTCCGGGTAGTGGTGTGTTGCTTTTTTCTTTGCGCTGATAGCTCTGAAGTTATGTTCTGATGGTGGTGAGATTGGAGCACGACTGTCTCCGTGGCGCAATTGGCTAGCGTGATCGGCTGTTAACCGAAAGGTTGAAGGTTCGAGCCCACGCTGTGGTGGTGCGGCGCTTTTTTTTCTTTGGGCTGATAGCTCTGAAGAAATGTTCTGACGGTGGTGAGAGTGGAGCACGACTGTCTCCGTGGCGCAATTGGCTAGCGCGATCGGCTGTTAACCGAAAGGTAGGAGGTTCGAGCCCACGCGGTGGTGGTGCGGCGCTTTTTTTTCTTTCGGCTGATAGCATTGAAGATATGTTCTGATGGTGGTGAAAGGAGAGCAGGACTGTCTCCGTGGCGCAATTGGCTAGCGCGATCGGCTGTTAACCGAAAGGTTGGAGTTTCGAGCCCACCCGGTGGTGGTGCGGCGCTTTTTTTTTCTTTGGGCTGATAGCTTTGAAGATATGTTCTGATGGTGGTAAGAGTGGAGCACGACTGTCTCCGTGGCGCGATTGGCTAGCGCGATCGGCTGTTAACCGAAAGGTTGGAGGTTCGAGCCCTCCCGGGAGTGGTGTGTTGCTTTTTTCTTTGCGCTGATAGCTTTGAAGATATGTTCTGATGGTGGTGAGAATGGAGGAGGACTGTCTCCGTGGCGCAATTGGCTAGCGCGAGCGGCTGTTAACCGAAAGGTTGGAAGTTCGAGACCACCCAGTGGTGGTGCGGCGCTTTTTTTTCTTTGCGCTAATTGCTTTGAAGATATGTTCTTAAGGTGGTGAGAGTGGAGCACGACTGTCTCCGTGGCGCAATTGGCTCGCGCGATCGGCTGTTATCCGAAAAGTTGGAGGTTCGAGCCCAACCGGTGGTGGTGCGGCGCTTTTTTTTCTTTGGGCTGATAGCTTTGAAGATATGTTCTATTGGTGGTGAAAGTGGAGCGTGACTGTCTCCGTGGCGCAATTGGCTAGCGCGATCAGCTGTTAACTGAAAAGTTTGAGGTTCGAGCCCTCCCGGGAGTGATTTGTTGCTTTTTATTCTTTGGGCTGATAGCTTTGAAGATATGTTCTAATGGTGGTGAGAGTGAAGCACGACTGTCTTCGTGGCGCGATTGGCTAGTGCGATCAGCTGTTAACCGAAATGTTGGAGGTTCGAGCCCACCCGGTGGTGGTGCGGCGCTTTTTTTTCTTTAGGCTGATAGCTTTGAAGATATGTTCTGATGGTGGTGAGACTGGAGCAGGACTGTCTCCTTCGCGCAATTGGCTAGCGCGATCGGCTGTTAACCGAAAAATTGACCGTTCGAGCCCACCCGGTGGTGGTGCGGCGCTTTTTTTCTTTGGGCTGATAGCTTTGAAGATATGTTCTGATGGTGGTGAGAGTGGAACAGGACTGTCTCCGTGGTGCAATTGGCTAGCGCGATCGGCTGTTTACCGAAAGGTCGGAGGTTCGAGCCCACCCGGTGGTGGTGCGGCGCTTTTTTTTCTTTGAGCTAATAGCTTTGAAGATATGTTGTGATGGGGGTGAGAGTGGAGCTTGACTGTCTCCGTGGCGCAATTGGCTAGCGCGATCGGCTGTTAACCAAAAAGTTGAAGGTTCGAGCCCACCCGGTGGTGGTGCGGCGATTTTTTTTCTTTGGGCTGATAGCTTTGAAGATATGTTCTGATGGTGGTGAGAGTGGAGCAGGACAGTCTCTGTGGCGCAATTGGCTAGCGCGATCGGCTGTTAACCAAAAAGTTGGAGTTTCGAGCCCACCCGGTGGTGGTGCGGCGCTTTTTTTTCTTTGGGCTGATAGCTTTGAAGATATGTCCTGATGGTGGTGAGAGTGGAGCACGGCGGTCTTCGTGGCGCAATTGTCTAGCGCGATCGGCTGTTAACCGAAAAGTTGGAGGTTCGAGCCCACCCGGTGGTGGTGCGGCGCTTTTTTTTCTTTCGGCTGATAGCTTTGAAGATATGTTGTGATGGTGGTGAAAGCGGAACAGGACTGTCTCCGTGGCGCAATTGGCTAGCGCGATCGGCTGTTAACCGAAAGGTTGGAGTTTCGAGCCCACCCGGTGGTGGTGCGGCGCTTTTTTTTTCTTTGGGCTGATAGCTTTGAAGATATGTTCTGATGGTGGTGAGAGTGGAGCACGACTGTCTCCGTGGCGCGATTGGCTAGCGCGATCGGCTGTTAACCGAAAGGTTGGAGGTTCGAGCCCTCCCGGGAGTGGTGTGTTGCTTTTTTCTTTGCGCTGATAGCTTTGAAGATATGTTCTGATGGTGGTGAGATTGGAGGAGGACTGTCTCCGTGGCGCAATCGGCTAGCGCGAGCGGCTGTTAACCGAAAGGTTGGAAGTTCGAGACCACCCAGTGGTGGTGCGGCGCTTTTTTTTCTTTGCGCTAATTGCTTTGAAGATATGTTCTTATGGTGGTGAGAGTGGAGCACGACTGTCTCCGTGGCGCAATTGGCTAGCGCGATCAGCTGTTAACCAAAAAATTTGAGGTTCGAGCCCACCCGGTTGTGGTGCGGCGCTTTTGTTTCTTTGGGCTGATGGCTTTGAAGATATGTTCTGATGATGGTGAGAGTGGAGCACGACTGTCTCCGTGGCGCAATTGGCTAGCGTGATCGGTTGTTAACCGAAAGGTTGGATTTTCGAGCCCACCCGGTGGTGGTGCGGCGCTTTTTTTTTCTTTGGGCTGATAGCTTTTAAGATATGTTCTGATGGTTGTGAGAGCGGAGCACGACTGTCTCCGTGGCGCAATTGGCTAGCGCGATCGGCTGTTGATGGAAAGGTTGGAGGTTCGAGCCCACTCGGTGGTGGTGCGGCGCTTTTTTTTCTTTGAGCTAATAGCTTTGAAGATATGTTGTGATGGTGGTGAGAGTGGAGCATGACTGTCTCCGTGGCGCAATTGGCTAGCGCGATCGGCTGTTAACCGAAAAGTTGAAGGTTCGAGCCCACCCGGTGGTGGTGCGGCGCTTTTTTTCTTTGGGCTGATAGCTTTGAAGATATGTTCAGATGGTGGTGAGAGTGGAGCACGACTGTCTTTGTAGCGCAATGGGCTAACGCGATCGGCTGTAACCGAAAGGTTGGAGTTTCGAGCCCACCCGGTGGTGGTGTGGCGCTTTTTTTGGGCTGATAGCTTTGAAGATATATTCTGATGGTGGTGAGAATGGAGGAGGACTGTCTCCATGGCGCAATTGGCTAGCGCGAGCGGCTGTTAACCGAAAGGTTGGAAATTCGAGACCACCCGGTGGTGGTGCGGCGCTTTTTTTTCTTTGCGCTAATAGCTTTGAAGATATGTTCTTATGGTGGTGAGAGTGCAGCATTACAATCTCCGTGGCGCATTTGGCTAGCGCGATTGGCTGTTAACTGAAAAGTTTGAGGTTCGAGCCCTCCCGGGAGTGGTGTGTTGCTTTTTATTCTTTGGGCTGATAGCTTTGAAGATATGTTCTGAGGGTGGTGAGACTGGAGCAGGACTGTCTCCTTCGCGCAATTGGCTAGCGCGATCGGCTGTTAACCGAAAAATTGACCGTTCGAGCCCACCCGGTGGTGGTGCGGCGCTTTTTTTCTTTGGGCTGATAGCTTTGAAGATATGTTCTGATGGTGGTGAGAGTGGAACAGGACTGTCTCCGTGGTGCAATTGGCTAGCGCGATCGGCTGTTTACCGAAAGGTCGGAGGTTCGAGCCCACCCGGTGGTGGTGCGGCGCTTTTTTTCTTTGAGCTAATAGCTTTGAAGATATGTTGTGATGGGGGTGAGAGTGGAGCTTGACTGTCTCCGTGGCGCAATTGGCTAGCGCGATCAGCTGTTAACCAAAAAGTTGAAGGTTCGAGCCCACCCGGTGGTGGTGCTGCGATTTTTTTTCTTTGGGCTGATAGCTTTGAAGATATGTTCTGATGGTGGTGAGAGTGGAGCAGGACAGTCTCTGTGGCGCAATTGGCTAGCGCGATCGGCTGTTAACCAAAAAGTTGGAGTTTCGAGCCCACCCGGTGGTGGTGCGGCGCTTTTTTTTCTTTGGGCTGATAGCTTTGAAGATATGTCCTGATGGTGGTGAGAGTGGAGCACGGCTGTCTTCGTGGCGTAATTGTCTAGCGCGATCGGCTGTTACCGAAAAGTTGGAGGTTCGAGCCCACCCGGTGGTGGTGCGGCGCTTTTTTTCTTTCGGCTGATAGCTTTGAAGATATGTTCTGATGGTGGGGAAAGCGGAGCAGGACTGTCTCCGTGGCGCAATTGGCTAGCGCGATCGGCTGTTAACCGAAAGGTTGGAGTTTCGAGCCCACCCGGTGGTGGTGCGGCGCTTTTTTTTTCTTTGGGCTGATAGCTTTGAAGATATGTTCTGATGGTGGTGAGAGTGGAGCACGACTGTCTCCGTGGCGCGATTGGCTAGCGCGAGCGGCTGTTAACCGAAAGGTTGGAAGTTCGAGACCACCCAGTGGTGGTGCGGCGCTTTTTTTTCTTTGCGCTAATTGCTTTGAAGATATGTTCTTATGGTGGTGAGAGTGGAGCACGACTGTCTCCGTGGCGCAATTGGCTCGCGCGATCGGCTGTTATCCGAAAAGTTGGAGGTTCGAGCCCAACCGGTGGTGGTGCGGCGCTTTTTTTTCTTTGGGCTGATAGCTTTGAAGATATGTTCTATTGGTGGTGAAAGTGGAGCGTGACTGTCTCCGTGGCGCAATTGGCTAGCGCGATGAGCTGTTAACTGAAAGGTTGGAGGTTCGAGCCCTCCCGAGAGTGGTGTATTGCTTTTCATTCTTTGGGCTGATAGCTTTGAAGATATGTTCTGATGGTGGTGAGAGTGGAACAGGACTGTCTCCGTGGCGCAATTGGCTAGCGTGATCGGCTGTTAACCGAAAGGTTGGAAGTTCGAGCCCTCCCGGTGGTGGTGCAGCGCTTTTTTTTCTTTGCGCTTATAGCTTTTAAGATATGTTCTGATGGTGGTGAGAGTGGAGCACGACTGTCTCCATGGCGCAATTGGCTAGTGCGATCGGCTGTTAACCGAAAGGTTGGAGGTTCGAGCCCACCCGGTGGTGGTGCGGCGCTTTTTTTCTTTGGGCTGATAGCTTTGAAGATATGTTCTGATGGTGGTGAGAGTGGAGCATGACTGTCTCCGTGGCGCAATAGCCTAGCGCGCTCGGCTGTTAACTGAAACGTTGGAGGTTTGAGCCGTCCCGGGAGTGGTGTGTTGCTTTTCATTCTTTGGGCTGATAGCTTTGAAGATATGTTCTGATGGTGGTGAGATGGAGCACGACTGTATTTGCGGCGCGATTGGCTAGCGCGATCAGCTGTTAACCGAAATGTTGGAGGTTCGAGCCCTCCCGGGAGTGGTGTGTTGCTTTTCATTCTATGGGCTGATAGCTTTTAAGATACGTTCTGATGGTGGTGAGAGTGGAGCAGGACTGTCTCCGTGGCGCAATTGGCTAGCGCGATCGGCTGTTAACCGAAAGGTTGGAGTTTCGAGCCCACCCGGTGGTGGTGCGGCGCTTTTTTTTCTTTGGGCTGATAGCTTTGAAGATATGTTCTGATGGTGGTGAGAGTGGAGCAGGACTGTCTCCGTGGCGCAATTGGCTAGCGCGATCAGCTGTTAACCAAAAAATTGGAGGTTCGAGCCCACCTGGTGGTGGTGCGGCGCTTTTTTTTTCTTTATGCTGATAGCTTTTAAGATATGTTCTGATGGTGGTGAGAGTGGAGCACGACTGTCTCTGTGGCGCAATGGGCTAGCGCGATCGGCTGTTAACTGAAAGGTTGGAAGTTCGAGCCCTCTCGGGAGTGGTGTGTTGCTTTTCATTCTTTGGGCTGATAGCTTTGAAGATATGTTCTGATGATGGTGAGAGTGGAGCACGACTGTCTCCGTGGCGCAATTGGCTAGCGCGATCGCCTGTTAACCGAAAGGTTGGAGTTTCGAGCCCACCCAGTGGTGGTGCGGCGCTTTTTTTTCTTTGGGCTGATAGCTTTGAAGTTATGTTCTGATGGTGGTGAGAGTGGAGCAGGACTGTCTCCGTGGCGCAATTGGCTAGCGCGATCGGCTGTTAACCAAAAAATTTGAGGTTCGAGCCCACCCGGTTGTGGTGCGGCGCTTTTGTTTCTTTGGGCTGATGGCTTTGAAGATATGTTCTGATGATGGTGAGAGTGGAGCACGACTGTCTCCGTGGCGCAATTGGCTAGCGTGATCGGTTGTTAACCGAAAGGTTGGATTTTCGAGCCCACCCGGTGGTGGTGCGGCGCTTTTTTTTTCTTTGGGCTGATAGCTTTTAAGATATGTTCTGATGGTTGTGAGAGCGGAGCACGACTGTCTCCGTGGCGCAATTGGCTAGCGCGATCGGCTGTTGATGGAAAGGTTGGAGGTTCGAGCCCACTCGGTGGTGGTGCGGCGCTTTTTTTTCTTTGAGCTAATAGCTTTGAAGATATGTTGTGATGGTGGTGAGAGTGGAGCATGACTGTCTCCGTGGCGCAATTGGCTAGCGCGATCGGCTGTTAACCGAAAAGTTGAAGGTTCGAGCCCACCCGGTGGTGGTGCGGCGCTTTTTTTCTTTGGGCTGATAGCTTTGAAGATATGTTCAGATGGTGGTGAGAGTGGAGCACGACTGTCTTTGTAGCGCAATGGGCTAACGCGATCGGCTGTAACCGAAAGGTTGGAGTTTCGAGCCCACCCGGTGGTGGTGTGGCGCTTTTTTTGGGCTGATAGCTTTGAAGATATATTCTGATGGTGGTGAGAATGGAGGAGGACTGTCTCCATGGCGCAATTGGCTAGCGCGAGCGGCTGTTAACCGAAAGGTTGGAAATTCGAGACCACCCGGTGGTGGTGCGGCGCTTTTTTTTCTTTGCGCTAATAGCTTTGAAGATATGTTCTTATGGTGGTGAGAGTGCAGCATTACAATCTCCGTGGCGCATTTGGCTAGCGCGATTGGCTGTTAACTGAAAAGTTTGAGGTTCGAGCCCTCCCGGGAGTGGTGTGTTGCTTTTTATTCTTTGGGCTGATAGCTTTGAAGATATGTTCTGAGGGTGGTGAGACTGGAGCAGGACTGTCTCCTTCGCGCAATTGGCTAGCGCGATCGGCTGTTAACCGAAAAATTGACCGTTCGAGCCCACCCGGTGGTGGTGCGGCGCTTTTTTTCTTTGGGCTGATAGCTTTGAAGATATGTTCTGATGGTGGTGAGAGTGGAACAGGACTGTCTCCGTGGTGCAATTGGCTAGCGCGATCGGCTGTTTACCGAAAGGTCGGAGGTTCGAGCCCACCCGGTGGTGGTGCGGCGCTTTTTTTCTTTGAGCTAATAGCTTTGAAGATATGTTGTGATGGGGGTGAGAGTGGAGCTTGACTGTCTCCGTGGCGCAATTGGCTAGCGCGATCAGCTGTTAACCAAAAAGTTGAAGGTTCGAGCCCACCCGGTGGTGGTGCGGCGATTTTTTTTCTTTGGGCTGATAGCTTTGAAGATATGTTCTGATGGTGGTGAGAGTGGAGCAGGACAGTCTCTGTGGCGCAATTGGCTAGCGCGATCGGCTGTTAACCAAAAAGTTGGAGTTTCGAGCCCACCCGGTGGTGGTGCGGCGCTTTTTTTTCTTTGGGCTGATAGCTTTGAAGATATGTCCTGATGGTGGTGAGAGTGGAGCACGGCTGTCTTCGTGGCGTAATTGTCTAGCGCGATCGGCTGTTACCGAAAAGTTGGAGGTTCGAGCCCACCCGGTGGTGGTGCGGCGCTTTTTTTTCTTTCGGCTGATAGCTTTGAAGATATGTTCTGATGGTGGGGAAAGCGGAGCAGGACTGTCTCCGTGGCGCAATTGGCTAGCGCGATCGGCTGTTAACCGAAAGGTTGGAGTTTCGAGCCCACCCGGTGGTGGTGCGGCGCTTTTTTTTTCTTTGGGCTGATAGCTTTGAAGATATGTTCTGATGGTGGTGAGAGTGGAGCACGACTGTCTCCGTGGCGCGATTGGCTAGCGCGAGCGGCTGTTAACCGAAAGGTTGGAAGTTCGAGACCACCCAGTGGTGGTGCGGCGCTTTTTTTTCTTTGCGCTAATTGCTTTGAAGATATGTTCTTATGGTGGTGAGAGTGGAGCACGACTGTCTCCGTGGCGCAATTGGCTCGCGCGATCGGCTGTTATCCGAAAAGTTGGAGGTTCGAGCCCAACCGGTGGTGGTGCGGCGCTTTTTTATCTTTGGGCTGATAGCTTTGAAGATATGTTCTATTGGTGGTGAAAGTGGAGCGTGACTGTCTCCGTGGCGCAATTGGCTAGCGCGATGAGCTGTTAACTGAAAGGTTGGAGGTTCGAGCCCTCCCGAGAGTGGTGTGTTGCTTTTCATTCTTTGGGCTGATAGCTTTGAAGATATGTTCTGATGGTGGTGAGAGTGGAAAAGGACTGTCTCCGTGGCGCAATTGGCTAGCGTGATCGGCTGTTAACCGAAAGGTTGGAAGTTCGAGCCCTCCCGGTGGTGGTGCAGCGCTTTTTTTCTTTGCGCTTATAGCTTTTAAGATATGTTCTGATGGTGGTGAGAGTGGAGCACGACTGTCTCCATGGCGCAATTGGCTAGTGCGATCGGCTGTTAACCGAAAGGTTGGAGGTTCGAGCCCACCCGGTGGTGGTGCGGCGCTTTTTTTCTTTGGGCTGATAGCTTTGAAGATATGTTCTGATGGTGGTGAGAGTGGAGCATGACTGTCTCCGTGGCGCAATAGCCTAGCGCGCTCGGCTGTTAACTGAAACGTTGGAGGTTTGAGCCGTCCCGGGAGTGGTGTGTTGCTTTTCATTCTTTGGGCTGATAGCTTTGAAGATATGTTCTGATGGTGGTGAGATGGAGCACGACTGTATTTGCGGCGCGATTGGCTAGCGCGATCAGCTGTTAACCGAAATGTTGGAGGTTCGAGCCCTCCCGGGAGTGGTGTGTTGCTTTTCATTCTATGGGCTGATAGCTTTTAAGATACGTTCTGATGGTGGTGAGAGTGGAGCAGGACTGTCTCCGTGGCGCAATTGGCTAGCGCGATCGGCTGTTAACCGAAAGGTTGGAGTTTCGAGCCCACCCGGTGGTGGTGCGGCGCTTTTTTTTCTTTGGGCTGATAGCTTTGAAGATATGTTCTGATGGTGGTGAGAGTGGAGCAGGACTGTCTCCGTGGCGCAATTGGCTAGCGCGATCAGCTGTTAACCAAAAAATTGGAGGTTCGAGCCCACCTGGTGGTGGTGCGGCGCTTTTTTTTTCTTTATGCTGATAGCTTTTAAGATATGTTCTGATGGTGGTGAGAGTGGAGCACGACTGTCTCTGTGGCGCAATGGGCTAGCGCGATCGGCTGTTAACTGAAAGGTTGGAAGTTCGAGCCCTCTCGGGAGTGGTGTGTTGCTTTTCATTCTTTGGGCTGATAGCTTTGAAGATATGTTCTGATGATGGTGAGAGTGGAGCACGACTGTCTCCGTGGCGCAATTGGCTAGCGCGATCGCCTGTTAACCGAAAGGTTGGAGTTTCGAGCCCACCCAGTGGTGGTGCGGCGCTTTTTTTTCTTTGGGCTGATAGCTTTGAAGTTATGTTCTGATGGTGGTGAGAGTGGAGCAGGACTGTCTCCGTGGCGCAATTGGCTAGCGCGATCGGCTGTTAACCAAAAAATTTGAGGTTCGAGCCCACCCGGTTGTGGTGCGGCGCTTTTGTTTCTTTGGGCTGATGGCTTTGAAGATATTGTCACGTTAAAGAGACAGGAGACGTTTTTAAGGCGTCCTCACAAAAGTCCGAAGAGCGGTCGGCTCAGCGCAGCCAAAAACAGAACAATGGCACGAGGGGAACTGCCACTTCGTCTGCCTCTTTTGCGCTGGCAGATCAAGCGCGCGGCACTGCCCCTCCTCCCTGAAGAGCATCGCCTCGATGCTAAACGAAGCGTGTATCGTAAAAAAAAAACATTGTCACAGTGTGTGGTACGGTTTTAACCGCACCACGTGTACAATCTCGGGTCGTAGCTGTCGGCGTCGGGGTGGTTGGCTTCCGTCCGGAAGGACTTCGTAATTGACGTCGCTCACTTGTCGTAGCACTTTGTACGGGCCAAAATACCGACTGAGAAGCTTCTCAGAGAGACCTTTGCAGCGCACAGGGGTCCAAACCAACACCTGGTCACCTGGTTTATAATCGACTTGTCTGTGGCAGCGGTTGTAGCGCTGTGCATCGACGCCTTGTTGTTTCTTGATGTTTACGCGGGCTAGTTGACGTGCTTCCTCGGCTCGTTGCACGAAACACTCAGCATCTTCGTCGAGATTCTCGATGTTGTCAATGTCGCATGGGAGCATTGCGTCCAACATCGTCTGAACGTCCCGACCGTATAGAAGACGAAACGGAGTGAATCGTGTGGTCTCTTGCGTAGCGGTATTATACGCGAATGTTACGTAAGGCAGTATTTCATCCCACGTCTTGTGCTGTACGTCTATGTACATAGACAGCATATCAGTCATCGTTTTGTTAAGCCGCTCGGTCAGTCCATTTGTCTGAGGGTGATACGCTGTTGTCTTGCGATGCGTGGAGTAACTTAACTGAAAAACTTGTTCAAGGAGCCTTGCTGTAAACGCTGTTCCTCGGTCTGTGATGACACAGGATGGAGCACCGTGGCGTAATACAATTCTCTCGATGAAAAACTGAGCAACTTCACAAGCCGTGCTTTTAGGAAGCGCCTTAGTTTCAGCATAGCGGGTTAGATAATCTGTAGCGACGATTATCCACTTGTTGCCGGAAGATGACAAGGGAAACGGACCCAGGAGGTCCATGCCGACTTGATCGAAGGGTGTTCTGGGTGGTTCGATAGGGTGAAGTAATCCCGCAGGCTTAACAGATGGGGATTTTCGGCGCTGGCATTCGCGGCAGGCTTGAACGTACTGTTTAACGCAAGCGGCAAGTTTCGGCCAGTAGTAAGACTTTCGTACCCTAGCGATGGTTCGGGTGATGCCCAGATGGCCCGATGGAGGCTCGTTGTGGCAGGCAAATGGAATTTCCTCACGCAGCTCTGCGGGGACGACCAACAGGTAAGTTTTGTTGCTGGCGGCTGCGTTCTTCTTGTACAACACGCCCTGTCGTAAGCAGAAGGATGACAATCCGCGAGTTATATGCTGGGGCAGTGATACGTTGCGGCCCTCTAGATGTTCAATGATAGGTCGCAATTGAGCATCTGCTCGCTGCCGTAAAGCCAAGTCTGTTACGCTTACGGAGCCAAGGAAAGGGCAGTCCTCTTCGAAGCTCTGAGCGGCAGGCTCAACTGGCGCGCGTGACAACGTGTCCGCATCTTCGTGTGCACGACCGGACTTGTACACGATAGTGACGTCGTACTCCTGCAGACGTAGGCTCCACCTTGCCAGTCGTCCGGAGGGGTCTCTGAGGTTCGCAAGCCAGCACAGCGAGTGATGATCCGTCACTACTCTGAATGGACGGCCGTAAAGGTAAGGTCGAAACTTAGCAATTGCCCACACGACAGCAAGGCACTCCTTCTCCGTGGTACTGTAGTTTGACTCCGGGCGTGTTAGGGTTCGGCTTGCGTAGGCGATAACCTTTTCAATTCCCTCCTGCCGTTGGACGAGTACCGCGCCCAGACCGACGTTACTGGCGTCGGTATGAATTTCTGTTTCGGCTTCCTCGTCGAAATGTCCAAGAACAGGTGGTGATGCCAGGCGAAGCCGAAGCTCTGTGAATGCTGATTCTTGTTCAGCACTCCAAACGAACGGCGTATCGTCTCTAGTGAGTCTAGTTAATGGTTCGGCAATTTTCGAAAAATTGCCTATAAAGCGCCGGTAGTACGCGCATAGACCAAGAAACCGCCGCACACTTTTCTTATCGGCAGGAGTCGGGAAGGCTGCGACAGCGGCGGTTTTCTCAGGGTCAGGACGGACGCCTTCTGCGCTTACGACATGTCCAAGGAACTTTAGTTCTTCGTAACCGAAATGGCATTTTTGCGGCTTTAACGTAAGGTTAGCCGTCCGAATCGCCTCAAGTACTTGTCGTAGTCGCTTCAGATGTTCGGAGAAGCTGGTTGAAAACACGACCACATCATCCAAGTACACAAGGCAGCTTTGCCATTTTAAGTCAGTCAACACAGTGTCCATCATGCGTTGGAAGGTAGCTGGCGCAGAGCAGAGTCCGAACGGTAGCACCCGAAATTCGTAGAGGCCATCCGGCGTGACAAAGGCGGTTTTTTCGCGGTCGCGCTCATCAACCTCAATTTGCCAGTAGCCACTCTTTAAATCCAGGGAAGAAAAATACTTCGCTCGTCGTAGTCGGTCAAGCGAGTCATCAATACGCGGCAGCGGATAAACATCTTTTTTTGTGACGTTGTTGAGCTTTCTGTAATCTACACAGAAGCGAAGCGTACCGTCCTTCTTCTTAACCAGAACGACCGGTGAGGACCAGGGACTGTTCGAAGGCTGGATAACGCCGTCGTCGATCATTTCTTTCACTTGCTGCTTGATAGCTGCGCGTTCTGTCGGCGAGACGCGGTATGGCTGTTGGTGAATAGGTCTTGCGTCGTCGTAAGTGATTATCCTGTGCTGTGTAATTGGCGTCTGACTCACTTTAGACGACTGAGCAAAGCACGCCCTGAATTCAAACAATAGCTCTCGCAAGGCCCTCTGGTTCTCTTCTGGCAGTGCACTGTTCATGTCAACATCTATTACGGTTTGTCCATTGCGGCTACTGTCTTCACAGGCAAAACACTCAATGACGTCCTCCAAGGCTTCAGCGTAGGCGACCGCAGTGCCCCGGAAAAGGTGACGATGCTCATTGGTGAAATTTGTAATCATGACCTCGGCTGTACCGTTCCGAATGTCAATGATGCCTCGTGCCACAGAAATTCCAAGCGCCAGCAGCAGGGAGACGTTGCACTCTGCCACTGTTTCACCGTCACTGGTTCCTTCGGAAGTCACCTGAATTAGGATACTTGCACGAGGTGGTATTGTGACACTGTCGTCGGAAACACGGAGGGCGGTTGTACGGCGGTTGGAGTCCCTTGACGTAGCGTTGACTGTCGAAAAGGAAATGCAGCGTCGCCGTAGGTCGATTACGGCGCCATATTCCCGAAGAAAATCGAGGCCGAGAATTAATTCGCGGGAGCAGTCACGTAGCACGATGGAGCTGACCAAAAACGTGCAGCCTCGTATTTGTAGCCTGGACGTGCACAAACCAACCGGCGTTACAACATGTCCGCCAGCTGTACGTACATGCGATCCTGTCCAAGGCATTATCACTTTCTTCAAGGTACGTGCCAATTGTCCGCTAATAATCGAGTAGTCAGCACCAGTGTCTATTAAGGCAGTTAAATTGCGACCGTCGAGCAGCACAGGTATGTCCATTGAAAAGTCGCTCAGCTGGGATACAGGCGCCGGCGTAGTCGAATTTCCGTTGGTCCGATGTCGCGTCGATTGGAGGGCGAGGTCTTCATCACGTCGAGAATCAGCGGCCTCGCCTCGAAAGGTCGCTGGCGTTAGTTTTCCAGGCGAGGGCTCGGAGACCGTCCTTGCGGCCTTCGATTTCCGTTGCCTGAATAAGATGACGACCGCGGTGACGGTGAGCGCGACTGACGCCTGAGTGGGACGTTCTGCCGAGCGATAAAATCTTCAATTTCTGGTGGTCTCTGTCCAAACCGGGGGCGGGGTGAATTGGCAGGAAAACCCTGCAGCCCAAGTCGGCGGTACTGGCAGTCTCGGTAGAGGTGACCCGCTTCACCGCAGTGGTAGCAAAGCGGTCGTCGGTCGGGCATGCGCCATATGTCGGATTTACGCATGACGGGTCGAGTGTCTGCAAAATAAGGGACCACCTGTGCGGACTGCAGTGTGGCGTACGGGGTTGCGGCTGGTAGTGGGACTGGTGCAGGTGCGTTGTGTTCGAACGTGTCGGTATAAGTGGTGCGCTGGAAACCACTCACTGGGGATGGTGTCGTGGACGACGGAACGGTGCGTCTCAATACGTCTGCGTAGGTCACCCCTAGAGGTTCACTTGAAGTTGCGAACGCCTGAAGTGGTGCAGCAACCTGCGTTGGTGTCTCGCGGCGAGGTGTGCCGAGCGCATGCTGAACTTCGTCACGTATGATGGTGGCGATGCAATTCGTGGAAGGCTGCTGCTGCGCCTGGTTCAGCTGTTGCAGCTGTTGTAGCTCGTCGCGAACAACCGAACGTATCAGCTCGCGAAGCGCTCCCACGTCGGTCGGGAACGAGCCTAGCCCGGTGGTATAGGTAGCATTCACTTGCCGATCGTACTGGTTCCGCTGCTGCAGCGCCTTTTCCATGGCGACGGCTTCAGTGAGGAACTCCGCGACCGTTCTAGGCGGACTACGAATGAGTCCAGCGAAGAGCTGCTCTTTCACACCTCGCATCAAATGTCGCAGCTTCTTGTCTTCCGGCATGGTTGGATCGGCGCGAGTGAACAGATGAACCATATCCTCCACGTATGTAGCCACACCTTCATTAGGCATCTGCATGCGGGACTGGAGGGCCCTTTCAGCGCGCTCTCGACGATCGAGACTCGAGTACGTTTCGCGGAGCCTGTGACAGAACTCATGCCACGACGTTAGGAGGCCCTTGCGGTTCTGGAACCATGTGCGAGCACCATCCAGAAGACTAAAGTACACATTCTTGAGCTTCGCTACTTCGTCCCACCCGTTGAAATCCGCTACGTACTCGTACTCAGCCAGCCAATCTTCCACATCTTCATAGAGGCCACCACGAAAGGGACTCGGAACACGTGGTTTTTGTAGCGTGTAATGAGTGGGTGCAGCTGCGGGTGCAGCGGTTGGAGCAGCGGCGGCTCCAGCGGTAGGGGAAGCGGTGACGGCAACAGTATTCTCCATACCAGTCGACGTACTTGTACTGTGAGGCACAAACTCGGGGGACAGTCCTCGAATCCTCCGACTGAAACGGTGTACCGGCGTAAGCTCTGGGTTTTGGGTCACGTTCCGGCTGCTAGAAGGAGTCTGTTGCATAGGTGAGGTTACCCAGCACCTCCACCATTAAAATGTCACGTTAAAGAGACAGGAGACGTTTTTAAGGCGTCCTCACAAAAGTCCGAAGAGCGGTCGGCTCAGCGCAGCCAAAAACAGAACAATGGCACGAGGGGAACTGCCACTTCGTCTGCCTCTTTTGCGCTGGCAGATCAAGCGCGCGGCAATATGTTCTGATGGTGGTGAGTGTGGAGCAAGACTGTCTCCGTGGCGATATTGGCTAGCGTGATCGGTTGTTAACCGAAAGGTTGGATTTTCGAGCCCACCCGGTGGTGGTGCGGCGCTTTTTTTTTCTTTGGGCTGATAGCTTTTAAGATATGTTCTGATGGTTGTGAGAGCGGAGCACGACTGTCTCCGTGGCGCAATTGGCTAGCGCGATCGGCTGTTGATGGAAAGGTTGGAGGTTCGAGCCCACTCGGTGGTGGTGCGGCGCTTTTTTTTCTTTGAGCTAATAGCTTTGAAGATATGTTGTGATGGTGGTGAGAGTGGAGCATGACTGTCTCCGTGGCGCAATTGGCTAGCGCGATCGGCTGTTAACCGAAAAGTTGAAGGTTCGAGCCCACCCGGTGGTGGTGCGGCACTTTTTTTCTTTGGGCTGATAGCTTTGAAGATATGTTCAGATGGTGGTGAGAGTGGAGCACGACTGTCTTTGTAGCGCAATGGGCTAACGCGATCGGCTGTAACCGAAAGGTTGGAGTTTCGAGCCCACCCGGTGGTGGTGTGGCGCTTTTTTTGGGCTGATAGCTTTGAAGATATATTCTGATGGTGGTGAGAATGGAGGAGGACTGTCTCCATGGCGCAATTGGCTAGCGCGAGCGGCTGTTAACCGAAAGGTTGGAAATTCGAGACCACCCGGTGGTGGTGCGGCGCTTTTTTTTCTTTGCGCTAATAGCTTTGAAGATATGTTCTTATGGTGGTGAGAGTGCAGCATTACAATCTCCGTGGCGCAATTGGCTAGCGCGATTGGCTGTTAACTGAAAAGTTTGAGGTTCGAGCCCTCCCGGGAGTGGTGTGTTGCTTTTTATTCTTTGGGCTGATAGCTTTGAAGATATGTTCTGAGGGTGGTGAGACTGGAGCAGGACTGTCTCCTTCGCGCAATTGGCTAGCGCGATCGGCTGTTAACCGAAAAATTGACCGTTCGAGCCCACCCGGTGGTGGTGCGGCGCTTTTTTTCTTTGGGCTGATAGCTTTGAAGATATGTTCTGATGGTGGTGAGAGTGGAACAGGACTGTCTCCGTGGTGCAATTGGCTAGCGCGATCGGCTGTTTACCGAAAGGTCGGAGGTTCGAGCCCACCCGGTGGTGGTGCGGCGCTTTTTTTTCTTTGAGCTAATAGCTTTGAAGATATGTTGTGATGGGGGTGAGAGTGGAGCTTGACTGTCTCCGTGGCGCAATTGGCTAGCGCGATCAGCTGTTAACCAAAAAGTTGAAGGTTCGAGCCCACCCGGTGGTGGTGCGGCGATTTTTTTTCTTTGGGCTGATAGCTTTGAAGATATGTTCTGATGGTGGTGAGAGTGGAGCAGGACAGTCTCTGTGGCGCAATTGGCTAGCGCGATCGGCTGTTAACCAAAAAGTTGGAGTTTCGAGCCCACCCGGTGGTGGTGCGGCGCTTTTTTTTCTTTGGGCTGATAGCTTTGAAGATATGTCCTGATGGTGGTGAGAGTGGAGCACGGCTGTCTTCGTGGCGTAATTGTCTAGCGCGATCGGCTGTTACCGAAAAGTTGGAGGTTCGAGCCCACCCGGTGGTGGTGCGGCGCTTTTTTTTCTTTCGGCTGATAGCTTTGAAGATATGTTCTGATGGTGGGGAAAGCGGAGCAGGACTGTCTCCGTGGCGCGATTGGCTAGCGCGAGCGGCTGTTAACCGAAAGGTTGGAAGTTCGAGACCACCCAGTGGTGGTGCGGCGCTTTTTTTTCTTTGCGCTAATTGCTTTGAAGATATGTTCTTATGGTGGTGAGAGTGGAGCACGACTGTCTCCGTGGCGCAATTGGCTCGCGCGATCGGCTGTTATCCGAAAAGTTGGAGGTTCGAGCCCAACCGGTGGTGGTGCGGCGCTTTTTTTTCTTTGGGCTGATAGCTTTGAAGATATGTTCTATTGGTGGTGAAAGTGGAGCGTGACTGTCTCCGTGGCGCAATTGGCTAGCGCGATGAGCTGTTAACTGAAAGGTTGGAGGTTCGAGCCCTCCCGAGAGTGGTGTGTTGCTTTTCATTCTTTGGGCTGATAGCTTTGAAGATATGTTCTGATGGTGGTGAGAGTGGAACAGGACTGTCTCCGTGGCGCAATTGGCTAGCGTGATCGGCTGTTAACCGAAAGGTTGGAAGTTCGAGCCCTCCCGGTGGTGGTGCAGCGCTTTTTTTTCTTTGCGCTTATAGCTTTTAAGATATGTTCTGATGGTGGTGAGAGTGGAGCACGACTGTCTCCATGGCGCAATTGGCTAGTGCGATCGGCTGTTAACCGAAAGGTTGGAGGTTCGAGCCCACCCGGTGGTGGTGCGGCGCTTTTTTTCTTTGGGCTGATAGGTTTGAAGATATGTTCTGATGGTGGTGAGAGTGGAGCATGACTGTCTCCGTGGCGCAATAGCCTAGCGCGCTCGGCTGTTAACTGAAACGTTGGAGGTTTGAGCCGTCCCGGGAGTGGTGTGTTGCTTTTCATTCTTTGGGCTGATAGCTTTGAAGATATGTTCTGATGGTGGTGAGATGGAGCACGACTGTATTTGCGGCGCGATTGGCTAGCGCGATCAGCTGTTAACCGAAATGTTGGAGGTTCGAGCCCTCCCGGGAGTGGTGTGTTGCTTTTCATTCTATGGGCTGATAGCTTTTAAGATACGTTCTGATGGTGGTGAGAGTGGAGCAGGACTGTCTCCGTGGCGCAATTGGCTAGCGCGATCGGCTGTTAACCGAAAGGTTGGAGTTTCGAGCCCACCCGGTGGTGGTGCGGCGCTTTTTTTTCTTTGGGCTGATAGCTTTGAAGATATGTTCTGATGGTGGTGAGAGTGGAGCAGGACTGTCTCCGTGGCGCAATTGGCTAGCGCGATCAGCTGTTAACCAAAAAATTGGAGGTTCGAGCCCACCTGGTGGTGGTGCGGCGCTTTTTTTTTCTTTATGCTGATAGCTTTTAAGATATGTTCTGATGGTGGTGAGAGTGGAGCACGACTGTCTCTGTGGCGCAATGGGCTAGCGCGATCGGCTGTTAACTGAAAGGTTGGAAGTTCGAGCCCTCTCGGGAGTGGTGTGTTGCTTTTCATTCTTTGGGCTGATAGCTTTGAAGATATGTTCTGATGATGGTGAGAGTGGAGCACGACTGTCTCCGTGGCGCAATTGGCTAGCGCGATCGCCTGTTAACCGAAAGGTTGGAGTTTCGAGCCCACCCAGTGGTGGTGCGGCGCTTTTTTTTCTTTGGGCTGATAGCTTTGAAGTTATGTTCTGATGGTGGTGAGAGTGGAGCAGGACTGTCTCCGTGGCGCAATTGGCTAGCGCGATCGGCTGTTAACCAAAAAATTTGAGGTTCGAGCCCACCCGGTTGTGGTGCGGCGCTTTTGTTTCTTTGGGCTGATGGCTTTGAAGATATGTTCTGATGGTGGTGAGTGTGGAGCAAGACTGTCTCCGTGGCGAAATTGGCTAGCGTGATCGGTTGTTAACCGAAAGGTTGGATTTTCGAGCCCACCCGGTGGTGGTGCGGCGCTTTTTTTTCTTTGGGCTGATAGCTTTGAAGATATGTTCAGATGGTGGTGAGAGTGGAGCACGACTGTCTTTGTAGCGCAATGGGCTAACGCAATCGGCTGTAACCGAAAGGTTGGAGTTTCGAGCCCACCCGGTGGTTGTGTGGCGCTTTTTTTTCTTTGCGCTGATAGCTTTGAAGATATATTCTGATGGTGGTGAGAGTGGAGCAGGTTTGTCTCCGTGGCGCAATTGGCTAGCGCGATCGGCTGTTAACCGAAAAATTGGAGGTTGGAGCCCACCCGGTGGTGGTGCGGCGCTTTTTTTTCTTTGGGCTGATAGCTTTGAAGATATGTTCTGATGGTGGTGAGAATGGAGGAGGACTGTCTCCGTGGCGCAATTGGCTAGCGCGAGCGGCTGGTAACCGAAAGGTTGGAAATTCGAGACCACCCGGTGGTGGTGCGGCGCTTTTTTTTCTTTGCGGTAATAGCTTTGAAGCTATGTTCTTATGGTGGTGAGAGTGGAGCACGACTGTCTCCGTGGCGCAATTGGCTAGCGCGATCGGCTGTTAACCGACAAGTTGGAGGTTCGAGCCCAACCAGTGGTGGTGCGGCGCTTTTTTTTCTTTGGGCTGATAGCTTTGAAGATATGTTCTGATGGTGGTGAGACTGGAGCACGACTGTCTTCGTGGCGTGATTGGCTAGCGCGATCAGCTCTTAACCGAAATGTTGGAGGTTCGAGCCCACCCGGCGGTGGTGCGGCGCTTTTTTTTTCTTTGGGCTCATAGCTTTGAAGATAAGTTCTGATGGTGGTGAGAGTGGAGCACGACTGTCTCCGTGGCGCGATTGGCTAGCGCGATCGGCTGTTAACCGAAAAGTTGGAGGTTCGAGCCCACCCGGTGGTGGTGCGGCGCTTTTTTTTCTTTGGGCTGATAGCTTTGAAGATATGTTCTGATGGTGGTGAGAGTGGAGCATGACTGTCTCCGTGGCGCAATAGGCTAGCGCGCTCGGCTGTTAACTGAAACGTTGGAGGTTTGAGCCCTCCCGGGAGTGGTGTGTTGCTTTTCATTCTTTGGGCTGATAGCTTTGAAGATATGTTCTGATGGTGGTGAGATGGAGCACGACTGTCTTTGCGGCGCGATTGGCTAGCGCGATCAGCTGTTAACCGAAATGTTGGAGGTTCGAGCCCTCCCGGGAGTGGTGTGTTGCTTTTCATTCTATGGGCTGATAGCTTTTAAGATACGTTCTGATGGTGGTGAGAGTGGAGCAGGACTGTCTCCGTGGCGCAATTGGCTAGCGCGATCGGCTGTTAACCGAAAGGTTGGAGTTTCGAGCCCACCCGGTGGTGGTGCGGCGCTTTTTTTTCTTTGGGCTGATAGCTTTGAAGATATGTTCTGATGGTGGTGAGAGTGGAGCAGGACTGTCTCCGTGGCGCAATTGGCTAGCGCGATCAGCTGTTAACCGAAAAATTGGAGGTTCGAGCCCACCTGGTGGTGGTGCGGCGCTTTTTTTTCTTTATGCTGATAGCTTTTAAGATATGTTCTGATGATGGTGAGAGTGGAGCACGACTGTCTCTGTGGCGCAATTGGCTAGCGCGATCGGCTGTTAACTGAAAGGTTGGAAGTTCGAGCCCTCTCGGGAGTGGTGTGTTGCTTTTCATTCTTTGGGCTGATAGCTTTGAAGATATGTTCTGATGATGGTGAGAGTGGAGCACGACTGTCTCCGTGGCGCAATTGGCTAGCGCGATCGCCTGTTAACCGAAAGGTTGGAGTTTCGAGCCTACCCGGTGGTGGTGCGGCGCTTTTTTTTCATTGGGCTGATAGCTTTGAAGTTATGTTCTGATGGTGGTGAGAGTGGAGCAGGACTGTCTCCGTGGCGCAATTGGCTAGCGCGATCGGCTGTTAACCAAAAAATTTGAGGTTCGAGCCCACCCGGTTGTGGTGCGGCGCTTTTGTTTCTTTGGGCTGATGGCTTTGAAGATATGTTCTGATGGTGGTGAGTGTGGAGCAAGACTGTCTCCGTGGCGAAATTGGCTAGCGTGATCGGTTGTTAACCGAAAGGTTGGATTTTCGAGCCCACCCGGTGGTGGTGCGGCGCTTTTTTTTTCTTTGGGCTGATAGCTTTGAAGATATGTTCAGATGGTGGTGAGAGTGGAGAACGACTGTCTTTGTAGCGCAATGGGCTAACGCAATCGGCTGTAACCGAAAGGTAGGAGTTTCGAGCCCACCCGGTGGTTGTGTGGCGCTTTTTTTTCTTTGCGCTGATAGCTTTGAAGATATATTCTGATGGCGGTGAGAGTGGAGCAGGTTTGTCTCCGTGGCGCAATTGGCTAGCGCGATCGGCTGTTAACCGAAAAATTGGAGGTTCGAGCCCTCCCGGGAGTGGTGTATTGCTTTTTTCTTTGCGCTGATAGCTTTGAAGATATGTTCTGATGGTGGTGAGAATGGAGGAGGACTGTCTCCGTGGCGCAATTGGCTAGCGCGAGCGGCTGTTAACCGAAAGGTTGGAAGTTCGAGACCACCCAGTGGTGGTGCGGCGCTTTTTTTCTTTGCGCTAATTGCTTTGAAGATATGTTCTTATGGGGTGAGAGTGGAGCACGACTGTCTCCGTGGCGCAATTGGCTCGCGCGATCGGCTGTTATCCGAAAAGTTGGAGGTTCGAGCCCAACCGGTGGTGGTGCGGCGCTTTTTTTTCTTTGGGCTGATAGCTTTGAAGATATGTTCTATTGGTGGTGAAAGTGGAGCGTGACTGTCTCCGTGGCGCAATTGGCTAGCGCAATCAGCTGTTAACTGAAAAGTTTGAGGTTCGAGCCCTCCCGGGAGTGATGTGTTGCTTTTTATTCTTTGGGCTGATAGCTTTGAAGATATGTTCTAATGGTGGTGAGAGTGGAGCACGACTGTCTTCGTGGCGCGATTGGCTAGTGCGATCAGCTGTTAACCGAAATGTTGGAGGTTCGAGTCCGCCCGGTGGTGGTGCGGCGCTTTTTTTTCTTTAGGCTGATAGCTTTTAAGATGTGTTCTGATGGTGGTGAGAGTGGAGCACGACTGTCTCCGTGGCACGATTGGCTAGCGCGATCGGCTGTTAACTGAAAGGTTGGAGGTTCGAGCCCTCCCGAGAGTGGTGTGTTGCTTTTCATTCTTTGGGCTGATAGCTTTGAAGATATGTTCTGATGGTGGTGAGAGTGGAACAGGACTGTCTCCGTGGCGCAATTGGCTAGCGTGATCGGCTGTTAACCGAAAGGTTGGAAGTTCGAGCCCTCCCGGTGGTGGTGCAGCGCTTTTTTTCTTTGCGCTTATAGCTTTGAAGATATGTTCTGATGGTGGTGAGAGTGGAGCACGACTGTCTCCATGGCGCAATTGGCTAGTGCGATCGGCTGTTAACCGAAAAGTTGGAGGTTCGAACCCACCCGGTGGTGGTGCGGCGCTTTTTTTTCTTTGGGCTGATAGCTTTGAAGATATGTTCTGATGGTGGTGAGAGTGGAGCATGACTGTCTCCGTGGCGCAATAGGCTAGCGCGCTCGGCTGTTAACTGAAACGTTGGAGGTTCGAGCCCTCCCGGGAGTGGTGTGTTGCTTTTCATTCTTTGGGCTGATAGCTTTGAAGATATGTTCTGATGGTGGTGAGATGGAGCACGACTGTCTTTGCGGCGCGATTGGCTAGCGCGATCAGCTGTTAACCGAAATGTTGGAGGTTCGAGCCCTCCCGGGAGTGGTGTGTTGCTTTTCATTCTATGGGCTGATAGCTTTTAAGATACGTTCTGATGGTGGTGAGAGTGGAGCAGGACTGTCTCCGTGGCGCAATTGGCTAGCGCGATCGGCTGTTAACCGAAAGGTTGGAGTTTCGAGCCCACCCGGTGGTGGTGCGGCGCTTTTTTTTCTTTGGGCTGATAGCTTTGAAGATATGTTCTGATGGTGTTGAGAGTGGAGCAGGACTGTCTCCGTGGCGCAATTGGCTAGCGCGATCAGCTGTTAACCGAAAAATTGGAGGTTCGAGCCCACCTGGTGGTGGTGCGGCGCTTTTTTTTCTTTATGCTGATAGCTTTTAAGATATGTTCTGATGGTGGTGAGAGTGGAGCACGACTGTCTCTGTGGCGCAATTGGCTAGCGCGATCGGCTGTTAACTGAAAGGTTGGAAGTTCGAGCCCTCTCGGGAGTGGTGTGTTGCTTTTCATTCTTTGGGCTGATAGCTTTGAAGATATGTTCTGATGATGGTGAGAGTGGAGCACGACTGTCTCCGGGGCGCAATTGGCTAGCGCGATCGCCTGTTAACCGAAAGGTTGGAGTTTCGAGCCCACCCGGTGGTGATGCGGCGCTTTTTTTTCTTTGGGCTGATAGCTTTGAAGTTATGTTCTGATGGTGGTGAGAGTGGAGCAGGACTGTCTCCGTGGCGCAATTGGCTAGCGCGATCGGCTGTTAACCAAAAAATTTGAGGTTCGAGCCCACCCGGTTGTGGTGCGGCGCTTTTGTTTCTTTGGGCTGATGGCTTTGAAGATATGTTCTGATGGTGGTGAGTGTGGAGCAAGACTGTCTCCGTGGCGAAATTGGCTAGCGTGATCGGTTGTTAACCGAAAGGTTGGATTTTCGAGCCCACCCGGTGGTGGTGCGGCGCTTTTTTTTTCTTTGGGCTGATAGCTTTGAAGATATGTTCAGATGGTGGTGAGAGTGGAGCACGACTGTCTTTGTAGCGCAATGGGCTCACGCAATCGGCTGTAACCGAAAGGTTGGAGTTTCGAGCCCACCCGGTGGTTGTGTGGCGCTTTTTTTTCTTTGCGCTGATAGCTTTGAAGATATATTCTGATGGTGGTGAGAGTGGAGCAGGTTTGTCTCCGTGGCGCAATTGGCTAGCGCGATCGGCTGTTAACCGAAAAATTGGAGGTTGGAGCCCACCCGGTGGTGGTGCGGCGCTTTTTTTTCTTTGGGCTGATAGCTTTGAAGATATGTTCTGATGGTGGTGAGAATGGAGGAGGACTGTCTCCGTGGCGCAATTGGCTAGCGCGAGCGGCTGGTAACCGAAAGGTTGGAAATTCGAGACCACCCGGTGGTGGTGCGGCGCTTTTTTTTCTTTGCGCTAATAGCTTTGAAGATATGTTCTTATGGTGGTGAGAGTGGAGCACGACTGTCTCCGTGGCGCAATTGGCTAGCGCGATCGGCTGTTAACCGACAAGTTGGAGGTTCGAGCCCAACCAGTGGTGGTGCGGCGCTTTTTTTTCTTTGGGCTGATAGCTTTGAAGATATGTTCTGATGGTGGTGAGACTGGAGCACGACTGTCTTCGTGGCGTGATTGGCTAGCGCGATCAGCTCTTAACCGAAATGTTGGAGGTTCGAGCCCACCCGGTGGTGGTGCGGCGCTTTTTTTTCTTTGGGCTGATAGCTTTGAAGATAAGTTCTGATGGTGGTGAAAGTGGAGCACGACTGTCTCCGTGGCGCGATTGGCTAGCGCGATCGGCTGTTAACCGAAAGGTTGGAGGTTCGAGCCCTCCCGGGAGTGGTGTGTTGCTTTTTTCTTTGCGCTGATAGCTTTGAAGATATGTTCTGATGGTGGTGAGAATGGAGGAGGACTGTCTCCGTGGCGCAATTGGCCATCGCGAGCGGCTGTTAACCGAAAGGTTGGAAGTTCGAGACCACCCAGTGGTGGTGCGGCGCTTTTTTTCTTTGCGCTAATTGCTTTGAAGATATGTTCTTATGGTGGTGAGAGTGGAGCACGACTGTCTCCGTGGCGCAATTGGCTCGCGCGATCGGCTGTTATCCGAAAAGTTGGAGGTTCGAGCCCAACCGGTGGTGGTGCGGCGCTTTTTTTTCTTTGGGCTGATAGCTTTGAAGATATGTTCTATTGGTGGTGAAAGTGGAGCGTGACTGTCTCCGTGGCGCAATTGGCTAGCGCGATCAGCTGTTAACTGAAAAGTTTGAGGTTCGAGCCCTCCCGGGAGTGATGTGTTGCTTTTTATTCTTTGGGCTGATAGCTTTGAAGATATGTTCTAATGGTGGTGAGAGTGGAGCACGACTGTCTTCGTGGCGCGATTGGCTAGTGCGATCAGCTGTTAACCGAAATGTTGGAGGTTCGAGTCCGCCCGGTGGTGGTGCGGCGCTTTTTTTTCTTTAGGCTGATAGCTTTTAAGATGTGTTCTGATGGTGGTGAGAGTGGAGCACGACTGTCTTTGCGGCGCGATTGGCTAGCGCGATCGGCTGCTAACCGAAATGTTGGAGGTTCGAGCCCTCCCGGGAGTGGTGTGTTGCTTTTCATTCTTTGGGCTGATAGCTTTGAAGATACGTTCTGATGGTGGTGAGAGTGGAATAGGACTGTCTCCGTGGCGCAATTGGCTAGCGCGATCGGCTGTTAACCGAAAGGTTGGAAGTTCGAGCCCTCCCGGTGGTGGTGCGGCGCTTTTTTTTCTTTGGGCTGATAGCTTTGAAGATATGTTCTGATGGTGTTGAGAGTGGAGCAGGACTGTCTCCGTGGCGCAATTGGCTAGTGCGATCGCCTGTTAACCGAAAGGTTGGAGTTTCGAGCCCACCCGGTGGTGGTGCGCCACTTTTTTTTCTTTGGACTGATAGCTTTGAAGTTATGTTCTGATGGTGGTGAGAGTGGAGCAGGACTGTCTCCGTGGCACAATTGGCTAGCGCGATCGGCTGTTAACCAAAAAATTTGAGGTTCGAGCCCACCCGGTTGTGGTGCGGCGCTTTTGTTTCTTTGGGCTGATGGCTTTGAAGATATGTTCTGATGGTGGTGAGTGTGGAGCAAGACTGTCTCCGTGGCGAAATTGGCTAGCGTGATCGGTTGTTAACCGAAAGGTTGGATTTTCGAGCCCACCCGGTGGTGGTGCGGCGCTTTTTTTCTTTGGGCTGATAGCTTTGAAGATATGTTCAGATGGTGGTGAGAGTGGAGCACGACTGTCTTTGTAGCGCAATAGGCTAACGCAATCGGCTGTAACCGAAAGGTTGGAGTTTCGAGCCCTCCCGTTGGTTGTGTGGCGCTTTTTTTTCTTTGCGCTGATAGCTTTGAAGATATATTCTGATGGTGGTGAGAGTGGAGCAGGTTTGTCTCCGTGGCGCAATTGGCTAGCGCGATCGGCTGTTAACCGAAAAATTGGAGGTTGGAGCCCACCCGGTGGTGGTGCGGCGCTTTTTTTTCTTTGGGCTGATAGCTTTGAAGATATGTTCTGATGGTGGTGAGAATGGAGGAGGACTGTCTCCGTGGCGCAATTGGCTAGCGCGAGCGGCTGTTAACCGAAAGGTTGGAAATTCGAGACCACCCGGTGGTGGAGCGGCGCTTTTTTTTCTTTGCGCTAATAGCTTTGAAGATATGTTCTTATGGTGGTAAGAGTGGAGCACGACTGTCTCCGTGGCGCAATGGGCTAGCGCGATCGGCTGTTAACCGACAAGTTGGAGGTTCGAGCCCAACCGGTGGTGGTGCGGCGCTTTTTTTTCTTTGGGCTGATAGCTTTGAAGATATGTTCTGATGGTGGTGAGACTGGAGCACGACTGTCTTCGTGGCGTGATAGGCTAGCGCGATCAGCTCTTAACCGAAATGTTGGAGGTTCGAGCACACCCGGTGGTGGTGCGGCGCTTTTTTTTCTTTATGCTGATAGCTTTTAATATATGTTCTGATGGTGGTGCGAGTGGAGCACGACTGTCTCTGTGGCGCAATTGGCTAGCGCGATCGGCTGTTAACCAAAAAATTTGAGGTTCGAGCCCACCCGGTTGTGGTGCGGCGCTTTTTTTTTCTTTAGGCTGATAGCTTTTAAGATGTGTTCTGATGGTGGTGAGAGTGGAGCACGACTGTCTTTGCGGCGCGATTGGCTAGCGCGATCGGCTGCTAACCGAAATGTTGGAGGTTCGAGCCCTCCCGGGAGTGGTGTGTTGCTTTTCATTCTTTGGGCTGATAGCTTTGAAGATACGTTCTGATGGTGGTGAGAGTGGAACAGGACTGTCTCCGTGGCGCAATTGGCTAGCGCGATCGGCTGTTAACCGAAAGGTTGGAAGTTCGAGCCCACCGGTGGTGGTGCGGCGCTTTTTTTTCTTTGGGCTGATAGCTTTGAAGATATGTTCTGATGGTGTTGAGAGTGGAGCAGGACTGTCTCCGTGGCGCAATTTGCTAGCGCGATCGCCTGTTAACCGAAAGGTTGGAGTTTCGAGCCCACCCGGTGGTGGTGCGGCGCTTTTTTTTCTTTGGACTGATAGCTTTGAAGTTATGTTCTGATGGTGGTGAGAGTGGAGCAGGACTGTCTCCGTGGCACAATTGGCTAGCGCGATCGGCTGTTAACCAAAAAATTTGAGGTTCGAGCCCACCCGGTTGTGGTGCGGCGCTTTTGTTTCTTTGGGCTGATGGCTTTGAAGATATGTTCTGATGGTGGTGAGTGTGGAGCAAGACTGTCTCCGTGGCGAAATTGGCTAGCGTGATCGGTTGTTAACCGAAAGGTTGGATTTTCGAGCCCACCCGGTGGTGATGCGGCGCTTTTTTTCTTTGGGCTGATAGCTTTGAAGATATGTTCAGATGGTGGTGAGAGTGGAGCACGACTGTCTTTGTAGCGCAATAGGCTAACGCAATCGGCTGTAACCGAAAGGTTGGAGTTTCGAGCCCACCCGGTGGTTGTGTGGCGCTTTTTTTTCTTTGCGCTGATAGCTTTGAAGATATATTCTGATGGTGGTGAGAGTGGAGCAGGTTTGTCTCCGTGGCGCAATTGGCTAGCGCGAGCGGCTGTTAACCGAAAGGTTGGAAATTAAAGACCACCCGGTGGTGGTGCGGCGCTTTTTTTTCTTTGCGCTAATAGCTTTGAAGATATGTTCTTATGGTGGTGAGAGTGGAGCACGACTGTCTCCGTGGCGCAATTGGCTAGCGCGATCGGCTGTTAACCGACAAGTTGGAGGTTCGAGCCCAACCGGTGGTGGTGCGGCGCTTTTTTTTCTTTGGGCTGATAGCTTTGAAGATATGTTCTGATGGTGGTGAGACTAGAGCACGACTGTCTTCGTGGCGTGATTGGCTAGCGCGATCAGCTCTTAACCGAAATGTTGGAGGTTCGAGCACACCCGGTGGTGGTGCGGCGCTTTTTTTTCTTTATGCTGATAGCTTTTAATATATGTTCTGATGGTGGTGCGAGTGGAGCACGACTGTCTCTGTGGCGCAATTGGCTAGCGCGATCGGCTGTTAACTGAAAGGTTGGAAGTTCGAGCCCTCCCGGGAGTGGTGTGTTGCTTTTCATTCTTTGGGCTGATAGCTTTGAAGATATGTTCTGATGATGGTGAGAGTGGAGCACGACTGTCTCCGTGGCGCAATTGGCTAGCGCGATCGCCTGTTAACCGAAAGGTTGGAGTTTCGAGCCCACCCGGTGGTGGTGCGGCGCTTTTTTTTCTTTGGGCTGATAGCTTTGAAGATATGTCCTGATGGTGGTGAGAGTGGAGCAGGACTGTCTCCGTGGCGCAATTGTCTAGCGCGATCAGCTGTTAACCGAAAAATTGGAGGTTCGAGCCCACCTGGTGGTGGTGCGGCGCTTTTTTTTCTTTATGCTGATAGCTTTTAAGATATGTTCTGATGGTGGTGAGAGTGGAGCACGACTGTCTCTGTGGCGCAATTGGCTAGCGCGATCGGCTGTTAACTGAAAGGTTGGAAGTTCGAGCCCTCTCGGGAGTGGTGTGTTGCTTTTCATTCTTTGGGCTGATAGCTTTGAAGATATGTTCTGATGATGGTGAGAGTGGAGCACGACTGTCTCCGTGGCGCAATTGGCTAGCGCGATCGCCTGTTAACCGAAAGATTGGAGTTTCGAGCCCACCCGGTGGTGGTGCGGCGCTTTTTTTTCTTTGGACTGATAGCTTTGAAGTTATGTTCTGATGGTGGTGAGAGTGGAGCAGGACTGTCTCCGTGGCGCAATTGGCTAGCGCGATCGGCTGTTAACCAAAAAATTTGAGGTTCGAGCCCACCCGGTTTTGGTGCGGCGCTTTTGTTTCTTTGGGCTGATGGCTTTGAAGATATGTTCTGATGGTGGTGAGTGTGGAGCAAGACTGTCTCCGTGGCGAAATTGGCTAGCGTGATCGGTTGTTAACCGAAAGGTTGGATTTTCGAGCCCACCCGGTGTTGGTGCGGCGCTGTTTTTCTTTGGGCTGATAGCTTTGAAGATATGTTCAGATGGTGGTGAGAGTGGAGCACGACTGTCTTTGTAGCGCAATGGGCTAACGCAATCGGCTGTAACCGAAAGGTTGGAGTTTCGAGCCCACCCGGTGGTTGTGTGGCGCTTTTTTTTCTTTGCGCTGATAGCTTTGAAGATATATTCTGATGGTGGTGAGAGTGGAGCAGGTTTGTCTCCGTGGCGCAATTGGCTAGCGCGATCGGCTGTTAACCGAAAAATTGGAGGTTGGAGCCCACCCGGTGGTGGTGCGGCGCTTTTTTTTCTTTGGGCTGATAGCTTTGAAGATATGTTCTGATGGTGGTGAGAATGGAGGAGGACTGTCTCCGTGGCGCAATTGGCTAGCGCGATCGGCTGTTAACCGAAAGGTTGGAAATTCGAGACCACCCGGTGGTGGTGCGGCGCTTTTTTTTCTTTGCGCTAATAGCTTTGAAGATATGTTCTTATGGTGGTGAGAGTGGAGCACGACTGTCTCCGTGGCGCAATTGGCTAGCGCGATCGGCTGTTAACCGACAAGTTGGAGGTTCGAGCCCAACCGGTGGTGGTGCGGCGCTTTTTTTTCTTTGGGCTGATAGCTTTGAAGATATGTTCTGGTGGTGGTGAGAGTGGAGTAGGTTTGTCTCCGTGGCGCAATTGGCTAGCGCGATCGGCTGTTAACCGAAAAATTGGAGGTTGGAGCCCACCCGGTGGTGGTGCGGCGCTTTTTTTTGTTTGGGCTGATAGCTTTGAAGATATGTTCTGATGGTAGTGAGAATTGAGGAGGACTGTCTCCATGGCGCAATTGGCTAGCGCGAGCGGCTGTTAACCAAAAGGTTGGAAATTCGAGACCACCCGGTGGTAGTGCGGCGCTTTTTTTTCTTTGCGCTAATACCTTTGAAGATATGTTCTTATGGTGGTGAGAGTGCAGCATGACAATATCCGTGGCGCAATTGGCTAGCGCGATTGGCTGTTAACTGAAAAGTTTGAGGTTCGAGCCCTCCCGGGAGTGGTGTGTTGCTTTTTATTCTTTGGGCTGATAGCTTTGAAGATATGTTCTGATGGTGGTGAGACTGGAGCAGGACTGTCTCCTTCGCGCAATTGGCTAGCGCGATCGGTTTAACCGAAAAATTGAACGTTCGAGCCCACTCGGTGGTGGTGCGGCGCTTTTTTTTCTTTGGGCTGATAGATTTGAAGATATGTTCTGATGGTGGTGAGAGTAGAACAGGACTGTCTCCGTGGTGCAATTGGCTAGCGCGATCGCCTGTTAACCAAAAAATTTGAGGTTCGAGCCCACCCGGTTGTGGTGCGGCGCTTTTGTTTCTTTGGGCTGATGGCTTTGAAGATATGTTCTGATGGTGGTGAGTGTGGAGCAAGACTGTCTCCGTGGCGAAATTGGCTAGCGTGATCGGTTGTTAACCGAAAGGTTGGATTTTCGAGCCCACCCGGTGGTGGTGCGGCGCTTTTTTTCTTTGGGCTGATAGCTTTGAAGATATGTTCAGATGGTGGTGAGAGTGGAGCACGACTGTCTTTGTAGCGCAATAGGCTAACGCAATCGGCTGTAACCGAAAGGTTGGAGTTTCAAGCCCACCCGGTGGTTGTGTGGCGCTTTTTTTTCTTTGCGCTGATAGCTTTGAAGATATATTCTGATGGTGGTGAGAGTGGAGCAAGTTTGTCTCCGTGGCGCAATTGGCTAGCGCGATCGGCTGTTAACCGAAAAATTGGAGGTTGGAGCCCACCCGGTGGTGGTGCGGCGCTTTTTTTTCTTTGGGCTGATAGCTTTGAAGATATGTTCTGATGGTGGTGAGAATGGAGGAGGACTGTCTCCGTGGCGCAATTGGCTAGCGCGAGCGGCTGTTAACCGAAAGGTTGGAAATTCGAGACCACCCGGTGGTGGTGCGGCGCTTTTTTTTCTTTGCGCTAATAGCTTTGAAGATATGTTCTTATGGTGGTGAGAGTGGAGCACGACTGTCTCCGTGGCGCAATTGGCTAGCGCGATCGGCTGTTAACCGACAAGTTGGAGGTTCGAGCCCAACCGGTGGTGGTGCGGCGCTTTTTTTTCTTTGGGCTGATAGCTTTGAAGATATGTTCTGATGGTGGTGAGACTGGAGCACGACTGTCTTCGTGGCGTGATTGGCTAGCGCGATCAGCTCTTAACCGAAATGTTGGAGGTTCGAGCACACCCGGTGGTGGTGCGGCGCTTTTTTTTCTTTATGCTGATAGCTTTTAATATATATTCTGATGGTGGTGCGAGTGGAGCACGACTGTCTCTGTGGCGCAATTGGCTAGCGCGATCGGCTGTTAACTGAAAGGTTGGAAGTTCGAGCCCTCCCGGGAGTGGTGTGTTGCTTTTCATTCTTTGGGCTGATAGCTTTGAAGATATGTTCTGATGATGGTGAGAGTGGAGCACGACTGTCTCCGTGGCGCAATTGGCTAGCGCGATCGCCTGTTAACCAAAAGGTTGGAGTTTCGAGCCCACCTGGTGGTGGTGCGGCGCTTTTTTTTCTTTGGGCTGATAGCTTTGAAGATATGTTCTGATGGTGGTGAGAGTTGAGCAGGACTGTCTCCGTGGCGCAATTGGCTAGCGCGATCAGCTGTTAACCGAAAAATTGGAGGTTCGAGCCCACCTGGTGGTGGTGCGGCGCTTTTTTTTCTTTATGCTGATAGCTTTTAAGATATGTTCTGATGGTGGTGAGAGTGGAGCACGACTGTCTTTGTAGCGCAATGGGCTAACGCGATCGGCTGTAACCGAAAGGTTGGAGTTTCGAGCCCACCCGGTGGTGGTGTGGCGCTTTTTTTTCTTTGGGCTGATAGCTTTGAAGATATATTCTGGTGGTGGTGAGAGTGGAGTAGGTTTGTCTCCGTGGCGCAATTGGCTAGCGCGATCGGCTGTTAACCGAAAAATTGGAGGTTGGAGCCCACCCGGTGGTGGTGCGGCGCTTTTTTTTCTTTGGGCTGATAGCTTTGAAGATATGTTCTGATGGTAGTGAGAATTGAGGAGGACTGTCTCCATGGCGCAATTGGCTAGCGCGAGCGGCTGTTAACCAAAAGGTTGAAGGTTTGAGCCCACCCGGTGGTGGTGCGGCGATTTTTTTTCTTTGGGCTGATAGCTTTGAAGATATGTTCTGATGGTGGTGAGAGTGGAGCAGGACAGTCTCTGTGGCGCAATTGGCTAGCGTGATCGGCTGTTAACCGAAAGGTTGGATTTTCGAGCCCACCCGGTGGTGGTGCGGCGCTTTTTTTCTTTGGGCTGATAGCTTTGAAGATATGTTCAGATGGTGGTGAGAGTGGAGCACGACTGTCTTTGTAGCGCAATGGGCTAAGGCAATCGGCTGTAACCGAAAGGTTGGAGTTTCAAGCCCACCCGGTGGTGGTGTGGCGCTTTTTTTCTTTGGGCTGATAGCTTTGAAGATATATTCTGATGGTGGTGAGAGTGGAGCAGGACTGTCTCCGTGGCGCAATTGGCTAGCGCGATCAGCTGTTAACCGAAAAATTGGAGGTTCGAGCCCACCTGGTGGTGGTGCGGCGCTTTTTTTTCTTTATGCTGATAGCTTTTAAGATATGTTCTGATGGTGGTGAGAGTGGAGCACGACTGTCTCTGTGGCGCAATTGGCTAGCGCGATCGGCTGTTAACTGAAAGGTTGGAAGTTCGAGCCCTCTCGGGAGTGGTGTGTTGCTTTTCATTCTTTGGGCTGATAGCTTTGAAGATATGTTCTGATGATGGTGAGAGTGGAGCACGACTGTCTCCGTGGCGCAATTGGCTAGCGCGATCGCCTGTTAACCGAAAGGTTGGAGTTTCGAGCCCACCCGGTGGTGGTGCGGCGCTTTTTTTTCTTTGGGCTGATAGCTTTGAAGTTATGTTGTGATGGTGGTGAGAGTGGAGCAGGACTGTCTCCGTGGCGCAATTGGCTAGCGCGATCGGCTGTTAACCAAAAAATTTGAGGTTCGAGCCCACCCGGTTGTGGTGCGGCGCTTTTGTTTCTTTGGGCTGATGGCTTTGAAGATATGTTCTGATGGTGGTGAGTGTGGAGCAAGACTGTCTCCGTGGCGAAATTGGCTAGCGTGATCGGTTGTTAACCGAAAGGTTGGATTTTCGAGTCACCCGGTGGTGGTGCGGCGCTTTTTTTCTTTGGGCTGATAGCTTTGAAGATATGTTCTGATGGTGGTGAGAGTGGAGCAGGACTGTCTCCGTGGCGCAATTGTCTAGCGCGATCGGCTGTTAACCGAAAAGTTGAAGGTTCCAGCCCACCCGGTGGTGGTGCGGCGCTTTTTTTCTTTGGGCTGATAGCTTTGAAGATATGTTTAGATGGTGGTGAGAGTGGAGCACGACTGTCTTTGTAGCGCAATGGGCTAACGCGATCGGCTGTAACCGAAAGGTTGGAGTTTCGAGCCCACCCGGTGGTGGTGTGGCGCTTTTTTTTCTTTGGGCTGATAGCTTTGAAGATATATTCTGGTGGTGGTGAGAGTGGAGTAGGTTTGTCTCCGTGGCGCAATTGGCTAGCGCGATCGGCTGTTAACCGAAAAATTGGAGGTTGGAGCCCACCCGGTGGTGGTGCGGCGCTTTTTTTTCTTTGGGCTGATAGCTTTGAAGATATGTTCTGATGGTAGTGAGAATTGAGGAGGACTGTCTCCATGGCGCAATTGGCTAGCGCGAGCGGCTGTTAACCAAAAGGTTGGAAATTCGAGACCACCCGGTGGTAGTGCGGCGCTTTTTTTTCTTTGCGCTAATACCTTTGAAGATATGTTCTTATGGTGGTGAGAGTGCAGCATGACAATATCCGTGGCGATATTGGCTAGCGCGATTGGCTGTTAACTGAAAAGTTTGAGGTTCGAGCCCTCCCGGGAGTGGTGTGTTGCTTTTTATTCTTTGGGTTGATAGCTTTGAAGATATGTTCTGATGGTGGTGAGACTGAAGCAGGACTGTCTCCTTCGCGCAATTGGCTAGCGCGATCGGCTGTTAACCCAAAAATTGAACGTTCGAGCCCACTCGGTGGTGGTGCGGCGCTTTTTTTTCTTTGGGCTGATAGCTTTGAAGATATGTTCTGATGGTGGTGAGAGTAGAACAGGACTGTCTCCGTGGTGCAATTGGCTAGCGCGATCGGCTGTTAACCGAAAGGTCGGAGGTTCGAGCCCACCCGGTGGTGGTGCGGCGCTTTTTTTTCTTTGAGCTAATAGCTTTGAAGATATGTTGTGAGTGTCGTGAGAGTGGAGCTTGACTGTCTCCGTGGCGCAATTGGCTAGCGCGATCGCCTGTTAACAGAAAAGTTGAAGGTTTGAGCCCACCCGGTGGTGATGCGGCGATTTTTTTTCTTTGGGCTCATAGCATTGAAGATATGTTCTGATGGTGGTGAGAGTGGAGCAGGACAGTCTCTGTGGCGCAATTGGCTAGCGTGATCGGCTGTTAACCGAAAGGTTGGATTTTCGAGCCCACCCGGTGGTGGTGCGGCGCTCTTTTTCTTTGGGCTGATAGCTTTGAAGATATGTTCAGATGGTGGTGAGAGTGGAGCACGACTGTCTTTGTAGCGCAATGGGCTAACGCAATCGGCTGTAACCGAAAGGTTGGAGTTTCAAGCCCACCCGGTGGTGGTGTGGCGCTTTTTTTTCTTTGGGCTGATAGCTTTGAAGATATATTCTGATGGTGGTGAGAGGGGAGCAGGTTTGTCTCCGTGGCGCAATTGGCTAGCGCGATCGGCTGTTAACCGAAAAATTGGAGGTTGGAGCCCACCCGGTGGTGGTGCGGCGCTTTTTTTTCTTTGGGCTGATAGCTTTGAAGATATGTTCTGATGGTGGTGAGAATGGAGGAGGACTGTCTCCGTGGCGCAATTGGCTAGCGCGAGCGGCTGTTAACCGAAAGGATGGAAATTCGAGACCACCCGGTATTGGTGCGGCGCTTTTTTTCTTTGCGCTAATAGCTTTGAAGATATGTTCTTATGGTGGTGAGATGGAGCACGACTGTCTTTGCGGCGCGATTGGCTAGCGCGATCAGCTGTTAACCGAAATGTTGGAGGTTCGAGCCCTCCCGGGAGTGGTGTGTTGCTTTTCATTCTATGGGCTGATAGCTTTTAAGATACGTTCTGATGGTGGTGAGAGTGGAGCAGGACTGTCTCCGTGGCGCAATTGGCTAGCGCGATCAGCTGTTAACCGAAAAATTGGAGGTTCGAGCCCACCTGGTGGTGGTGCGGCGCTTTTTTTTCTTTATGTTGATAGCTTTTAAGATATGTTCTGATGGTGGTGAGAGTGGAGCACGACTGTCTCTGTGGGGCAATTGGCTAGCGCGATCGGCTGTTAACTGAAAGGTTGGAAGTTCGAGCCCTCTCGGGAGTGGTATGTTGCTTTTCATTCTTTGGGCTGATAGCTTTGAAGATATGTTCTGATGATGGTGAGAGTGGAGCACGACTGTCTCCGTGGCGCAATTGGCTAGCGCGATCGCCTGTTAACCGAAAGGTTGGAGTTTCGAGCCCACCCGGTGGTGGTGCGGCGCTTTTTTTTCTTTAAGCTGATAGCTTTGAAGATATGTTCTGGTGGTGGTGAGAGTGGAGTAGGTTTGTCTCCGTGGCGCAATTGGCTAGCGCGATCGGCTGTTAACCGAAAAATTGGAGGTTGTAGCCCACCCGGTGGTGGTGCGGCGCTTTTTTTTGTTTGGGCTGATAGCTTTGAAGATATGTTCTGATGGTAGTGAGAATTGAGGAGGACTGTCTCCATGGCGCAATTGGCTAGCGCGAGCGGCTGTTAACCAAAAGGTTGGAAATTCGAGACCACCCGGTGGTAGTGCGGCGCTTTTTTTTCTTTGCGCTAATACCTTTGAAGATATGTTCTTATGGTGGTGAGAGTGCAGCATGACAATATCCGTGGCGCAATTGGCTAGCGCGATTGGCTGTTAACTGAAAAGTTTGAGGTTCGAGCCCTCCCGGGAGTGGTGTGTTGCTTTTTATTCTTTGGGCTGATAGCTTTGAAGATATGTTCTGATGGTGGTGAGACTGGAGCAGGACTGTCTCCTTCGCGCAATTGGCTAGCGCGATCGGTTTAACCGAAAAATTGAACGTTCGAGCCCACTCGGTGGTGGTGCGGCGCTTTTTTTTCTTTGGGCTGATAGATTTGAAGATATGTTCTGATGGTGGTGAGAGTAGAACAGGACTGTCTCCGTGGTGCAATTGGCTAGCGCGATCGCCTGTTAACCAAAAAATTTGAGGTTCGAGCCCACCCGGTTGTGGTGCGGCGCTTTTGTTTCTTTGGGCTGATGGCTTTGAAGATATGTTCTGATGGTGGTGAGTGTGGAGCAAGACTGTCTCCGTGGCGAAATTGGCTAGCGTGATCGGTTGTTAACCGAAAGGTTGGATTTTCGAGCCCACCCGGTGGTGGTGCGGCGCTTTTTTTCTTTGGGCTGATAGCTTTGAAGATATGTTCAGATGGTGGTGAGAGTGGAGCACGACTGTCTTTGTAGCGCAATAGGCTAACGCAATCGGCTGTAACCGAAAGGTTGGAGTTTCGAGCCCACCCGGTGGTTGTGTGGCGCTTTTTTTTCTTTGCGCTGATAGCTTTGAAGATATATTCTGATGGTGGTGAGAGTGGAGCAGGTTTGTCTCCGTGGCGCAATTGGCTAGCGCGATCGGCTGTTAACCGAAAAATTGGAGGTTGGAGCCCACCCGGTGGTGGTGCGGCGCTTTTTTTTCTTTGGGCTGATAGCTTTGAAGATATGTTCTGATGGTGGTGAGAATGGAGGAGGACTGTCTCCGTGGCGCAATTGGCTAGCGCGAGCGGCTGTTAACCGAAAGGTTGGAAATTCGAGACCACCCGGTGGTGGTGCGGCGCTTTTTTTCCTTTGCGCTAATAGCTTTGAAGATATGTTCTTATGGTGGTGAGAGTGGAGCACGACTGTCTCCGTGGCGCAATTGGCTAGCGCGATCGGCTGTTAACCGACAAGTTGGAGGTTCGAGCCCAACCGGTGGTGGTGCGGCGCTTTTTTTTCTTTGGGCTGATAGCTTTGAAGATATGTTCTGATGGTGGTGAGACTGGAGCACGACTGTCTTCGTGGCGTGATTGGCTAGCGCGATCAGCTCTTAACCGAAATGTTGGAGGTTCGAGCACACCCGGCGGTGGTGCGGCGCTTTTTTTTCTTTATGCTGATAGCTTTTAATATATATTCTGATGGTGGTGCGAGTGGAGCACGACTGTCTCTGTGGCGCAATTGGCTAGCGCGATCGGCTGTTAACTGAAAGGTTGGAAGTTCGAGCCCTCCCGGGAGTGGTGTGTTGCTTTTCATTCTTTGGGCTGATAGCTTTGAAGATATGTTCTGATGATGGTGAGAGTGGAGCACGACTGTCTCCGTGGCGCAATTGGCTAGCGCGATCGCCTGTTAACCGAAAGGTTGGAGTTTCGAGCCCACCCGGTGGTGGTGCGGCGCTTTTTTTTCTTTGGGCTGGTAGCTTTGAAGATATGTTCTGATGGTGGTGAGAGTTGAGCAGGACTGTCTCCGTGGCGCAATTGGCTAGCGCGATCAGCTGTTAACCGAAAAATTGGAGGTTCGAGCCCACCTGGTGGTGGTGCGGCGCTTTTTTTTCTTTATGCTGATAGCTTTTAAGATATGTTCTGATGGTGGTGAGAGTGGAGCACGACTGTCTTTGTAGCGCAATCGGCTAACGCGATCGGCTGTAACCGAAAGGTTGGAGTTTCGAGCCCACCCGGTGGTGGTGTGGCGCTTTTTTTTCTTTGGGCTGATAGCTTTGAAGATATATTCTGGTGGTGGTGAGAGTGGAGTAGGTTTGTCTCCGTGGCGCAATTGGCTAGCGCGATCGGCTGTTAACCGAAAAATTGGAGGTTGGAGCCCACCCGGTGGTGGTGCGGCGCTTTTTTTTCTTTGGGCTGATAGCTTTGAAGATATGTTCTGATGGTAGTGAGAATTGAGGAGGACTGTCTCCATGGCGCAATTGGCTAGCGCGAGCGGCTGTTAACCAAAAGGTTGAAGGTTTGAGCCCACCCGGTGGTGGTGCGGCGATTTTTTTTCTTTGGGCTGATAGCTTTGAAGATATGTTCTGATGGTGGTGAGAGTGGAGCAGGACAGTCTCTGTGGCGCAATTGGCTAGCGTGATCGGCTGTTAACCGAAAGGTTGGATTTTCGAGCCCACCCGGTGGTGGTGCGGCGCTTTTTTTCTTTGGGCTGATAGCTTTGAAGATATGTTCAGATGGTGGTGAGAGTGGAGCACGACTGTCTTTGTAGCGCAATGGGCTAACGCAATCGGCTGTAACCGAAAGGTTGGAGTTTCAAGCCCACCCGGTGGTGGTGTGGCGCTTTTTTTCTTTGGGCTGATAGCTTTGAAGATATATTCTGATGGTGGTGAGAGTGGAGCAGGACTGTCTCCGTGGCGCAATTGGCTAGCGCGATCAGCTGTTAACCGAAAAATTGGAGGTTCGAGCCCACCTGGTGGTGGTGCGGCGCTTTTTTTTCTTTATGCTGATAGCTTTTAAGATATGTTCTGATGGTGGTGAGAGTGGAGCACGACTGTCTCTGTGGCGCAATTGGCTAGCGCGATCGGCTGTTAACTGAAAGGTTGGAAGTTCGAGCCCTCTCGGGAGTGGTGTGTTGCTTTTCATTCTTTGGGCTGATAGCTTTGAAGATATGTTCTGATGATGGTGAGAGTGGAGCACGACTATCTCCGTGGCGCAATTGGCTAGCGCGATCGCCTGTTAACCGAAAGGTTGGAGTTTCGAGCCCACCCGGTGGTGGTGCGGCGCTTTTTTTTCTTTGGGCTGATAGCTTTGAAGTTATGTTGTGATGGTGGTGAGAGTGGAGCAGGACTGTCTCCGTGGCGCAATTGGCTAGCGCGATCGGCTGTTAACCAAAAAATTTGAGGTTCGAGCCCACCCGATTGTGGTGCGGCGCTTTTGTTTCTTTGGGCTGATGGCTTTGAAGATATGTTCTGATGGTGGTGAGTGTGGAGCAAGACTGTCTCCGTGGCGAAATTGGCTAGCGTGATCGGTTGTTAACCGAAAGGTTGGATTTTCGAGCCCACCCGGTGGTGGTGCGGCGCTTTTTTTCTTTGGGCTGATAGCTTTGAAGATATGTTCTGATGGTGGTGAGAGTGGAGCAGGACTGTCTCCATGGCGCAATTGTCTAGCGCGATCGGCTGTTAACCGAAAAGTTGAAGGTTCCAGCCCACCCGGTGGTGGTGCGGCGCTTTTTTTCTTTGGGCTGATAGCTTTGAAGATATGTTTAGATGGTGGTGAGAGTGGAGCACGACTGTCTTTGTAGCGCAATGGGCTAACGCGATCGGCTGTAACCGAAAGGTTGGAGTTTCGAGCCCACCCGGTGGTGGTGTGGCGCTTTTTTTTCTTTGGGCTGATAGCTTTGAAGATATATTCTGGTGGTGGTGAGAGTGGAGTAGGTTTGTCTCCGTGGCGCAATTGGCTAGCGCGATCGGCTGTTAACCGAAAAATTGGAGGTTGGAGCCCACCCGGTGGTGGTGCGGCGCTTTTTTTTCTTTGGGCTGATAGCTTTGAAGATATGTTCTGATGGTAGTGAGAATTGAGGAGGACTGTCTCCATGGCGCAATTGGCTAGCGCGAGCGGCTGTTAACCAAAAGGTTGGAAATTCGAGACCACCCGGTGGTAGTGCGGCGCTTTTTTTTCTTTGCGCTAATACCTTTGAAGATATGTTCTTATGGTGGTGAGAGTGCAGCATGACAATATCCGTGGCGCAATTGGCTAGCGCGATTGGCTGTTAACTGAAAAGTTTGAGGTTCGAGCCCTCCCGGGAGTGGTGTGTTGCTTTTTATTCTTTGGGTTGATAGCTTTGAAGATATGTTCTGATAGTGGTGAGACTGGAGCAGGACTGTCTCCTTCGCGCAATTGGCTAGCGCGATCGGCTGTTAACCGAAAAATTGAACGTTCGAGCCCACTCGGTGGTGGTGCGGCGCTTTTTTTTCTTTGGGCTGATAGCTTTGAAGATATGTTCTGATGGTGGTGAGAGTAGAACAGGACTGTCTCCGTGGTGCAATTGGCTAGCGCGATCGGCTGTTAACCGAAAGGTCGGAGGTTCGAGCCCACCCGGTGGTGGTGCGGCGCTTTTTTTTCTTTGAGCTAATAGCTTTGAAGATATGTTGTGAGTGTCGTGAGAGTGGAGCTTGACTGTCTCCGTGGCGCAATTGGCTAGCGCGATCGGCTGTTAACAGAAAAGTTGAAGGTTTGAGCCCACCCGGTGGTGATGCGGCGATTTTTTTTCTTTGGGCTGATAGCATTGAAGATATGTTCTGATGGTGGTGAGAGTGGAGCAGGACAGTCTCTGTGGCGCAATTGGCTAGCGTGATCGGCTGTTAACCGAAAGGTTGGATTTTCGAGCCCACCCGGTGGTGGTGCGGCGCTTTTTTTCTTTGGGCTGATAGCTTTGAAGATATGTTCAGATGGTGGTGAGAGTGGAGCACGACTGTCTTTGTAGCGCAATGGGCTAACGCAATCGGCTGTAACCGAAAGGTTGGAGTTTCAAGCCCACCCGGTGGTGGTGTGGCGCTTTTTTTTCTTTGGGCTGATAGCTTTGAAGATATATTCTGATGGTGGTGAGAGGGGAGCAGGTTTGTCTCCGTGGCGCAATTGGCTAGCGCGATCGGCTGTTAACCGAAAAATTGGAGGTTGGAGCCCACCCGGTGGTGGTGCGGCGCTTTTTTTTCTTTGGGCTGATAGCTTTGAAGATATGTTCTGATGGTGGTGAGAATGGAGGAGGACTGTCTCCGTGGCGCAATTGGCTAGCGCGAGCGGCTGTTAACCGAAAGGATGGAAATTCGAGACCACCCGGTATTGGTGCGGCGCTTTTTTTCTTTGCGCTAATAGCTTTGAAGATATGTTCTTATGGTGGTGAGACGGAGCACGACTGTCTTTGCGGCGCGATTGGCTAGCGCGATCAGCTGTTAACCGAAATGTTGGAGGTTCGAGCCCTCCCGGGAGTGGTGTGTTGCTTTTCATTCTATGGGCTGATAGCTTTTAAGATACGTTCTGATGGTGGTGAGAGTGGAGCAGGACTGTCTCCGTGGCGCAATTGGCTAGCGCGATCAGCTGTTAACCGAAAAATTGGAGGTTCGAGCCCACCTAGTGGTGGTGCGGCGCTTTTTTTTCTTTATGTTGATAGCTTTTAAGATATGTTCTGATGGTGGTGAGAGTGGAGCACGACTGTCTCTGTGGCGCAATTGGCTAGCGCGATCGGCTGTTAACTGAAAGGTTGGAAGTTCGAGCCCTCTCGGGAGTGGTATGGTGCTTTTCATTCTTTGGGCTGATAGCTTTGAAGATATGTTCTGATGATGGTGAGAGTGGAGCACGACTGTCTCCGTGGCGCAATTGGCTAGCGCGATCGCCTGTTAACCGAAAGGTTGGAGTTTTGAGCCCACCCGGTGGTGGTGCGGCGCTTTTTTTTCTTTAAGCTGATAGCTTTGAAGTTATGTTCTGATGGTGGTGAGAGTGGAGCAGGACTGTCTCCGTGGCGCAATTGGCTAGCGCGATCGGCTGTTAACCAAAAAATTTGAGGTTCGAGCCCACCCGGTTGTGGTGCGGCGCTTTTGTTTCTTTGGGCTGATGGCTTTGAAGATATGTTCTGATGGTGGTGAGTGTGGAGCAAGACTGTCTCCGTGGCGAAATCGGCTAGCGTGATCGGTTGTTAACCGAAAGGGTGGATTTTCGAGCCCACCCGGTGGTGGTGCGGCGCTTTTTTTCTTTGGACTGATAGCTTTGAAGATATGTTCAGTTGGTGGTGAGAGTGGAGCACGACTGTCTTTGTAGCGCAATGGGCTAACGCAATCGGCTGTAACCGAAAGGTTGGAGTTTCGAGCCCACCCGGTGGTTGTGTGGCGCTTTTTTTTCTTTGCGCTGATAGCTTTGAAGATATATTCTGATGGTGGTGAGAGTGGAGCAGGTTTGTCTCCGTGGCGCAATTGGCTAGCGCGATCGGCTGTTAACCGAAAAATTGGAGGTTGGAGCCCACCCGGTGGTGGTGCGGCGCTTTTTTTTCTTTGGGCTGATAGCTTTGAAGATATGTTCTGATGGTGGTGAGAATAGAGGAGGACTGTCTCCGTGGCGCAATTGGCTAGCGCGAGCGGCTGGTAACCGAAAGGTTGGAAATTCGAGACCACCCGGTGGTGGTGCGGCGCTTTTTTTTCTTTGCGCTAATAGCTTTGAAGATATGTTCTTATGGTGGTGAGAGTGGAGCACGACTGTCTCCGTGGCGCAATTGGCTAGCGCGATCGGCTGTTAACCGACAAGTTGGAGGTTCGAGCCCAACCGGTGGTGGTGCGGCGCTTTTTTTTCTTTGGGCTGATAGCTTTGAAGATATGTTCTGATGGTGGTGAGACTGGAGCACGACTGTCTTCGTGGCGTGATTGGCTAGCGCGATCAGCTCTTAACCGAAATGTTGGAGGTTCGAGCCCACCCGGTGGTGGTGCGGCGCTTTTTTTTTCTTTGGGCTGATAGCTTTGAAGATAAGTTCTGATGGTGGTGAGAGTGAAGCACGACTGTCTCCGTGGCGCGATTGGCTAGCGCGAGCGGCTGTTAACCGAAAGGTTGGAGGTTCGAGCCCTCCCGGGAGTGGTGTGTTGCTTTTAATTCTTTGGGCTGATAGCTTTGGAGATATGTTCTGATGGTGGTGAGAGTGGAACAGGACTGTCTCCGTGGCGCAATTGGCTAGCGTGATCGGCTGTTAACCGAAAGGTTGGAAGTTCGAGCCCTCCCGGTGGTGGTGCCGCGCTTTTTTTTTCTTTGCGCTAATTGCTTTGAAGATATGTTCTTATGGTGGTGAGAGTGGAGCACGACTGTCTCCGTGGCGCAATTGGCTCGCGCGATCGGCTGTTATCCGAAAAGTTGGAGGTTCGAGCCCAACCGGTGGTGGTGCGGCGCTTTTTTTTCTTTGGGCTGATAGCTTTGAAGATATGTTCTATTGGTGGTGAAAGTGGAGCGTGACTGTCTCCGTGGCGCAATTGGCTAGCGCGATCAGCTGTTAACTGAAAAGTTTGAGGTTCGAGCCCTCCCGGGAGTGATGTGTTGCTTTTTATTCTTTGGGCTGATAGCTTTGAAGATATGTTCTAATGGTGGTGAGAGTGGAGCACGACTGTCTGCGTGGCGCGATTGGCTAGTGCGATCAGCTGTTAACCGAAATGTTGGAGGTTCGAGTCCGCCCGGTGGTGGTGCGGCGCTTTTTTTACTTTAGGCTGATAGCTTTTAAGATGTGTTCTGATGGTGGTGAGAGTGGAGCACGACTGTCTCCGTGGCACGATTGGCTAGCGCGATCGGCTGTTAACTGAAAGGTTGGAGGTTCGAGCCCTCCCGAGAGTGGTGTGTTGCTTTTAATTCTTTGGGCTGATAGCTTTGGAGATATGTTCTGATGGTGGTGAGAGTGGAACAGGACTGTCTCCGTGGCGCAATTGGCTAGCGTGATCGGCTGTTAACCGAAAGGTTGGAAGTTCGAGCCCTCCCGGTGGTGGTGCCGTGCTTTTTTTTCTTTGCGCTTATAGCTTTGAAGATATGTTCTGATGGGGGTGAGAGTGGAGCACGACTGTCTCCATGGCGCAATTGGCTAGTGCGATCGGCTGTTAACCGAAAAGTTGGAGGTTCGAACCCACCCGGTGGTGGTGCGGCGCTTTTTTTTCTTTGGGCTGATAGCTTTGAAGATATGTTCTGATGGTGGTGAGAGTGGAGCATGACTGTCTCCGTGGCGCAATAGGCTAGCGCGCTTGGCTGTTAACTGAAACGTTGGAGGTTCGAGCCCTCCCGGGAGTGGTGTGTTGCTTTTCATTCTTTGGGCTGATAGCTTTGAAGATATGTTCTGATGGTGGTGAGATGGAGCACGACTGTCTCTGCGGCGCGATTGGCTAGCGCGATCAGCTGTTAACCGAAATGTTGGAGGTTCGAGCCCTCCCGGGAGTGGTGTGTTGCTTTTCATTCTATGGGCTGATAGCTTTTAAGATACGTTCTGATGGTGGTGAGAGTGGAGCAGGACTGTCTCCGTGGCGCAATTGGCTAGCGCGATCGGCTGTTAACCGAAAGGTTGGAGTTTCGAGCCCACCCGGTGGTGGTGCGGCGCTTTTTTTTCTTTGGGCTGATAGCTTTGAAGATATGTTCTGATGGTGGTGAGAGTGGAGCAGGACTGTCTCCGTGGCGCAATTGGCTAGCGCGATCAGCTATTAACCGAAAAATTGGAGGTTCGAGCCCACCTGGTGGTGGTGCGGCGCTTTTTTTTCTTTATGCTGATAGCTTTTAAGATATGTTCTGATGGTGGTGAGAGTGGAGCACGACTGTCTCTGTGGCGCAATTGGCTAGCGCGATCGGCTGTTAACTGAAAGGTTGGAAGTTCGAGCCCTCTCGGGAGTGGTGTGTTGCTTTTCATTCTTTGGGCTGATAGCTTTGAAGATATGTTCTGATGATGGTGAGAGTGGAGCACGACTGTCTCCGTGGCGCAATTGGCTAGCGCAATCGCCTGTTAACCGAAAGGTTGGAGTTTCGAGCCCACCCGGTGGTGGTGCGGCGCTTTTTTTTCTTTGGGCTGATAGCTTTGAAGTTATGTTCTGATGGTGGTGAGAGTGGAGCAGGACTGTCTCCGTGGCGCAATTGGCTAGCGCGATCGGCTGTTAACCAAAAAATTTGAGGTTCGAGCCCACCCGGTTGTGGTGCGGCGCTTTTGTTTCTTTGGGCTGATGGCTTTGAAGATATGTTCTGATGGTGGTGAGTGTGGAGCAAGACTGTCTCCGTGGCGCAATTGGCTAGCGCGATTGGCTGTTAACTGAAAAGTTTGAGGTTCGAGCCCTCCCGGGAGTGGTGTGTTGCTTTTTATTCTTTGGGTTGATAGCTTTGAAGATATGTTCTGATGGTGGTGAGACTGGAGCAGGACTGTCTCCTTCGCGCAATTGGCTAGCGCGATCGGCTGTTAACCGAAAAATTGAACGTTCGAGCCCACTCGGTGGTGGTGCGGCGCTTTTTTTTCTTTGGGCTGATAGCTTTGAAGATATGTTCTGATGGTGGTGAGAGTGGAGCACGACTGTCTCCGTGGCACGATTGGCTAGCGCGATCGGCTGTTAACTGAAAGGTTGGAGGTTCGAGCCCTCCCGAGAGTGGTGTGTTGCTTTTAATTCTTTGGGCTGATAGCTTTGGAGATATGTTCTGATGGTGGTGAGAGTGGAACAGGACTGTCTCCGTGGCGCAATTGGCTAGCGTGATCGGCTGTTAACCGAAAGGTTGGAAGTTCGAGCCCTCCCGGTGGTGGTGCCGCGCTTTTTTTTTCTTTGCGCTAATTGCTTTGAAGATATGTTCTTATGGTGGTGAGAGTGGAGCACGACTGTCTCCGTGGCGCAATTGGCTCGCGCGATCGGCTGTTATCCGAAAAGTTGGAGGTTCGAGCCCAACCGGTGGTGGTGCGGCGCTTTTTTTTCTTTGGGCTGATAGCTTTGAAGATATGTTCTATTGGTGGTGAAAGTGGAGCGTGACTGTCTCCGTGGCGCAATTGGCTAGCGCGATCAGCTGTTAACTGAAAAGTTTGAGGTTCGAGCCCTCCCGGGAGTGATGTGTTGCTTTTTATTCTTTGGGCTGATAGCTTTGAAGATATGTTCTAATGGTGGTGAGAGTGGAGCACGACTGTCTGCGTGGCGCGATTGGCTAGTGCGATCAGCTGTTAACCGAAATGTTGGAGGTTCGAGTCCGCCCGGTGGTGGTGCGGCGCTTTTTTTTCTTTAGGCTGATAGCTTTTAAGATGTGTTCTGATGGTGGTGAGAGTGGAGCACGACTGTCTCCGTGGCACGATTGGCTAGCGCGATCGGCTGTTAACTGAAAGGTTGGAGGTTCGAGCCCTCCCGAGAGTGGTGTGTTGCTTTTAATTCTTTGGGCTGATAGCTTTGGAGATATGTTCTGATGGTGGTGAGAGTGGAACAGGACTGTCTCCGTGGCGCAATTGGCTAGCGTGATCGGCTGTTAACCGAAAGGTTGGAAGTTCGAGCCCTCCCGGTGGTGGTGCCGCGCTTTTTTTTCTTTGCGCTTATAGCTTTGAAGATATGTTCTGATGGGGGTGAGAGTGGAGCACGACTGTCTCCATGGCGCAATTGGCTAGTGCGATCGGCTGTTAACCGAAAAGTTGGAGGTTCGAACCCACCCGGTGGTGGTGCGGCGCTTTTTTTTCCTTGGGCTGATAGCTTTGAAGATATGTTCTGATGGTGGTGAGAGTGGAGCATGACTGTCTCCGTGGCGCAATAGGCTAGCGCGCTTGGCTGTTAACTGAAACGTTGGAGGTTCGAGCCCTCCCGGGAGTGGTGTGTTGCTTTTCATTCTTTGGGCTGATAGCTTTGAAGATATGTTCTGATGGTGGTGAGATGGAGCACGACTGTCTTTGCGGCGCGATTGGCTAGCGCGATCAGCTGTTAACCGAAATGTTGGAGGTTCGAGCCCTCCCGGGAGTGGTGTGTTGCTTTTCATTCTATGGGCTGATAGCTTTTAAGATACGTTCTGATGGTGGTGAGAGTGGAGCAGGACTGTCTCCGTGGCGCAATTGGCTAGCGCGATCGGCTGTTAACCGAAAGGTTGGAGTTTCGAGCCCACCCGGTGGTGGTGCGGCGCTTTTTTTTCTTTGGGCTGATAGCTTTGAAGATATGTTCTGATGGTGGTGAGAGTGGAGCAGGACTGTCTCCGTGGCGCAATTGGCTAGCGCGATCAGCTATTAACCGAAAAATTGGAGGTTCGAGCCCACCTGGTGGTGGTGCGGCGCTTTTTTTTCTTTATGCTGATAGCTTTTAAGATATGTTCTGATGGTGGTGAGAGTGGAGCACGACTGTCTCTGTGGCGCAATTGGCTAGCGCGATCGGCTGTTAACTGAAAGGTTGGAAGTTCGAGCCCTCTCGGGAGTGGTGTGTTGCTTTTCATTCTTTGGGCTGATAGCTTTGAAGATATGTTCTGATGATGGTGAGAGTGGAGCACGACTGTCTCCGTGGCGCAATTGGCTAGCGCAATCGCCTGTTAACCGAAAGGTTGGAGTTTCGAGCCCACCCGGTGGTGGTGCGGCGCTTTTTTTTCTTTGGGCTGATAGCTTTGAAGTTATGTTCTGATGGTGGTGAGAGTGGAGCAGGACTGTCTCCGTGGCGCAATTGGCTAGCGCGATCGGCTGTTAACCGAAAAGTTGAAGGTTCCAGCCCACCCGGTGGTGGTGCGGCGCTTTTTTTCTTTGGGCTGATAGCTTTGAAGATATGTTTAGATGGTGGTGAGAGTGGAGCACGACTGTCTTTGTAGCGCAATGGGCTAACGCGATCGGCTGTAACCGAAAGGTTGGAGTTTCGAGCCCACCCGGTGGTGGTGTGGCGCTTTTTTTTCTTTGGGCTGATAGCTTTGAAGATATATTCTGGTGGTGGTGAGAGTGGAGTAGGTTTGTCTCCGTGGCGCAATTGGCTAGCGCGATCGGCTGTTAACCGAAAAATTGGAGGTTGGAGCCCACCCGGTGGTGGTGCGGCGCTTTTTTTTCTTTGGGCTGATAGCTTTGAAGATATGTTCTGATGGTAGTGAGAATTGAGGAGGACTGTCTCCATGGCGCAATTGGCTAGCGCGAGCGGCTGTTAACCAAAAGGTTGGAAATTCGAGACCACCCGGTGGTAGTGCGGCGCTTTTTTTTCTTTGCGCTAATACCTTTGAAGATATGTTCTTATGGTGGTGAGAGTGCAGCATGACAATATCCGTGGCGCAATTGGCTAGCGCGATTGGCTGTTAACTGAAAAGTTTGAGGTTCGAGCCCTCCCGGGAGTGGTGTGTTGCTTTTTATTCTTTGGGTTGATAGCTTTGAAGATATGTTCTGATGGTGGTGAGACTGGAGCAGGACTGTCTCCTTCGCGCAATTGGCTAGCGCGATCGGCTGTTAACCGAAAAATTGAACGTTCGAGCCCACTCGGTGGTGGTGCGGCGCTTTTTTTTCTTTGGGCTGATAGCTTTGAAGATATGTTCTGATGGTGGTGAGAGTAGAACAGGACTGTCCCCGTGGTGCAATTGGCTAGCGCGATCGGCTGTTAACCGAAAGGTCGGAGGTTCGAGCCCACCCGGTGGTGGTGCGGCGCTTTTTTTTCTTTGAGCTAATAGCTTTGAAGATATGTTGTGAGTGTCGTGAGAGTGGAGCTTGACTGTCTCCGTGGCGCAATTGGCTAGCGCGATCGGCTGTTAACCGAAAAGTTGAAGGTTTGAGCCCACCCGGTGGTGGTGCGGCGATTTTTTTTCTTTGGGCTGATAGCTTTGAAGATATGTTCTGATGGTGGTGAGAGTGGAGCAGGACAGTCTCTGTGGCGCAATTGGCTAGCGTGATCGGCTGTTAACCGAAAGGTTGGATTTTCGAGCCCACCCGGTGGTGGTGCGGCGCTTTTTTTCTTTGGGCTGATAGCTTTGAAGATATGTTCAGATGGTGGTGAGAGTGGAGCACGACTGTCTTTGTAGCGCAATGGGCTAACGCAATCGGCTGTAACCGAAAGGTTGGAGTTTCAAGCCCACCCGGTGGTGGTGTGGCGCTTTTTTTTTCTTTGGGCTGATAGCTTTGAAGATATATTCTGATGGTGGTGAGAGGGGAGCAGGTTTGTCTCCGTGGCGCAATTGGCTAGCGCGATCGGCTGTTAACCGAAAAATTGGAGGTTGGAGCCCACCCGGTGGTGGTGCGGCGCTTTTTTTTCTTTGGGCTGATAGCTTTGAAGATATGTTCTGATGGTGGTGAGAATGGAGGAGGACTGTCTCCGTGGCGCAATTGGCTAGCGCGAGCGGCTGTTAACCGAAAGGATGGAAATTCGAGACCACCCGGTATTGGTGCGGCGCTTTTTTTCTTTGCGCTAATAGCTTTGAAGATATGTTCTTATGGTGGTGAGATGGAGCACGACTGTCTTTGCGGTGCGATTGGCTAGCGCGATCAGCTGTTAACCGAAATGTTGGAGGTTCGAGCCCTCCCGGGAGTGGTGTGTTGCTTTTCATTCTATGGGCTGATAGCTTTTAAGATACGTTCTGATGGTGGTGAGAGTGGAGCAGGACTGTCTCCGTGGCGCAATTGGCTAGCGCGATCGGCTGTTAACCGAAAGGTTGGAGTTTCGAGCCCACCCGGTGGTGGTGCGGCGCTTTTTTTTCTTTGAGCTGATAGCTTTGAAGATATGTTCTGATGGTGGTGAGAGTGGAGCAGGACTGTCTCCGTGGCGCAATTGGCTAGCGCGATCAGCTGTTAACCGAAAAATTGGAGGTTCGAGCCCACCTGGTGGTGGTGCGGCGCTTTTTTTTCTTTATGCTGATAGCTTTTAAGATATGTTCTGATGGTGGTGAGAGTGGAGCACGACTGTCTCTGTGGCGCAATTGGCTAGCGCGATCGGCTGTTAACTGATAGGTTGGAAGTTCGAGCCCTCTCGGGAGTGGTGTGTTGCTTTTCATTCTTTGGGCTGATAGCTTTGAAGATATGTTCTGATGATGGTGAGAGTGGAGCACGACTGTCTCCGTGGCGCAATTGGCTAGCGCGATCGCCTGTTAACCGAAAGGTTGGAGTTTCGAGCCCACCCGGTGGTGGTGCGGCGCTTTTTTTTCTTTGGGCTGATAGCTTTGAAGTTATGTTCTGATGGTGGTGAGAGTGGAGCAGGTTTGTCTCCGTGGCGCAATTGGCTAGCGCGATCGGCTGTTAACCGAAAAATTGGAGGTTGGAGCCCACCCGGTGGTGGTGCGGCGCTTTTTTTTCTTTGGGCTGATAGCTTTGAAGATATGTTCTGATGGTGGTGAGAATGGAGCATGACTGTCTCCGTGGCGCAATAGGCTAGCGCGCTTGGCTGTTAACTGAAACGTTGGAGGTTCGAGCCCTCCCGGGAGTGGTGTGTTGCTTTTCATTCTTTGGGCTGATAGCTTTGAAGATATGTTCTGATGGTGGTGAGATGGAGCACGACTGTCTTTGCGGCGCGATTGGCTAGCGCGATCAGCTGTTAACCGAAATGTTGGAGGTTCGAGCCCTCCCGGGAGTGGTGTGTTGCTTTTCATTCTATGGGCTGATAGCTTTTAAGATACGTTCTGATGGTGGTGAGAGTGGAGCAGGACTGTCTCCGTGGCGCAATTGGCTAGCGCGATCGGCTGTTAACCGATAGGTTGGAGTTTCGAGCCCACCCGGTGGTGGTGCGGCGCTTTTTTTTCTTTGGGCTGATAGCTTTGAAGATATGTTCTGATGGTGGTGAGAGTGGAGCAGGACTGTCTCCGTGGCGCAATTGGCTAGCGCGATCAGCTATTAACCGAAAAATTGGAGGTTCGAGCCCACCTGGTGGTGGTGCGGCGCTTTTTTTTCTTTATGCTGATAGCTTTTAAGATATGTTCTGATGGTGGTGAGAGTGGAGCACGACTGTCTCTGTGGCGCAATTGGCTAGCGCGATCGGCTGTTAACTGAAAGGTTGGAAGTTCGAGCCCTCTCGGGAGTGGTGTGTTGCTTTTCATTCTTTGGGCTGATAGCTTTGAAGATATGTTCTGATGATGGTGAGAGTGGAGCACGACTGTCTCCGTGGCGCAATTGGCTAGCGCAATCGCCTGTTAACCGAAAGGTTGGAGTTTCGAGCCCACCCGGTGGTGGTGCGGCGCTTTTTTTTCTTTGGGCTGATAGCTTTGAAGTTATGTTCTGATGGTGGTGAGAGTGGAGCAGGACTGTCTCCGTGGCGCAATTGGCTAGCGCGATCGGCTGTTAACCAAAAAATTTGAGGTTCGAGCCCACCCGGTTGTGGTGCGGCGCTTTTGTTTCTTTGGGCTGATGGCTTTGAAGATATGTTCTGATGGTGGTGAGTGTGGAGCAAGACTGTCTCCGTGGCGAAATTGGCTAGCGTGATCGGTTGTTAACCGAAAGGTTGGATTTTCGAGCCCACCCGGTGGTGGTGCGGCGCTTTTTTTCTTTGGGCTGATAGCTTTGAAGATATGTTCTGATGGTGGTGAGAGTGGAGCAGGACTGTCTCCGTGGCGCAATTGTCTAGCGCGATCGGCTGTTAACCGAAAAGTTGAAGGTTCCAGCCCACCCGGTGGTGGTGCGGCGCTTTTTTTCTTTGGGCTGATAGCTTTGAAGATATGTTTAGATGGTGGTGAGAGTGGAGCACGACTGTCTTTGTAGCGCAATGGGCTAACGCGATCGGCTGTAACCGAAAGGTTGGAGTTTCGAGCCCACCCGGTGGTGGTGTGGCGCTTTTTTTTCTTTGGGCTGATAGCTTTGAAGATATATTCTGGTGGTGGTGAGAGTGGAGTAGGTTTGTCTCCGTGGCGCAATTGGCTAGCGCGATCGGCTGTTAACCGAAAAATTGGAGGTTGGAGACCACCCGGTGGTGGTGCGGCGCTTTTTTTTCTTTGGGCTGATAGCTTTGAAGATATGTTCTGATGGTAGTGAGAATTGAGGAGGACTGTCTCCATGGCGCAATTGGCTAGCGCGAGCGGCTGTTAACCAAAAGGTTGGAAATTCGAGACCACCTGGTGGTAGTGCGGCGCTTTTTTTTCTTTGCGCTAATACCTTTGAAGACATGTTCTTATGGTGGTGAGAGTGCAGCATGACAATATCCGTGGCGCAATTGGCTAGCGCGATTGGCTGTTAACTGAAAAGTTTGAGGTTCGAGCCCTCCCGGGAGTGGTGTGCTGCTTTTTATTCTTTGGGTTGATAGCTTTGAAGATATGTTCTGATGGTGGTGAGACTGGAGCAGGACTGTCTCCTTCGCGCAATTGGCTAGCGCGATCGGCTGTTAACCGAAAAATTGAACGTTCGAGCCCACTCGGTGGTGGTGCGGCGCTTTTTTTTCTTTGGGCTGATAGCTTTGAAGATATGTTCTGATGGTGGTGAGAGTAGAACAGGACTGTCTCCGTGGTGCAATTGGCTAGCGCGATCGGCTGTTAACCGAAAGATCGGAGGTTCGAGCCCACCTGGTGGTGGTGCGGCGCTTTTTTTTCTTTGAGCTAATAGCTTTGAAGATATGTTGTGAGTGTCGTGAGAGTGGAGCTTGACTGTCTCCGTGGCGCAATTGGCTAGCGCGATCGGCTGTTAACCGAAAAGTTGAAGGTTTGAGCCCACCCGGTGGTGGTGCGGCGATTTTTTTTCTTTGGGCTGATAGCTTTGAAGATATGTTCTGATGGTGGTGAGAGTGGAGCAGGACAGTCTCTGTGGCGCAATTGGCTAGCGTGATCGGCTGTTAACAGAAAGGTTGGATTTTCGAGCCCACCCGGTGGTGGTGCGGCGCTTTTTTTCTTTGGGCTGATAGCTTTGAAGATATGTTCAGATGGTGGTGAGAGTGGAGCACGACTGTCTTTGTAGCGCAATGGGCTAACGCAATCGGCTGTAACCGAAAGGTTGGAGTTTCAAGCCCACCCGGTGGTGGTGTGGCGCTTTTTTTTCTTTGGGCTGATAGCTTTGAAGATATATTCTGATGGTAATGAGAGGGGAGCAGGTTTGTCTCCGTGGCGCAATTGGCTAGCGCGATCGGCTGTTAACCGAAAAATTGGAGGTTGGAGCCCACCCGGTGGTGGTGCGGCGCTTTTTTTTCTTTGGGCTGATAGCTTTGAAGATATGTTCTGATGGTGGTGAGAATGGAGGAGGACTGTCTCCGTGGCGCAATTGGCTAGCGCGTGCGGCTGTTAACCGAAAGGATGGAAATTCGAGACCACCCGGTATTGGTGCGGCGCTTTTTTTCTTTGCGCTAATAGCTTTGAAGATATGTTCTTATGGTGGTGAGATGGAGCACGACTGTCTTTGCGGCGCGATTGGCTAGCGCGATCAGCTGTTAACCGAAATGTTGGAGGTTCGAGCCCTCCCGGAAGTGGTGTGTTGCTTTTCATTCTATGGGCTGATAGCTTTTAAGATACGTTCTGATGGTGGTGAGAGTGGAGCAGGACTGTCTCCGTGGCGCAATTGGCTAGCGCGATCGGCTGTTAACCGAAAGGTTGGAGTTTCGAGCCCACCCGGTGGTGGTGCGGCGCTTTTTTTTCTTTGAGCTGATAGCTTTGAAGATATGTTCTGATGGTGGTGAGAGTGGAGCAGGACTGTCTCCGTGGCGCAATTGGCTAGCGCGATCAGCTGTTAACCGAAAAATTGGAGGTTCGAGCCCACCTGGTGGTGGTGCGGCGCTTTTTTTTCTTTATGCTGATAGCTTTTAAGATATGTTCTGATGGTGGTGAGAGTGGAGCACGACTGTCTCTGTGGCGCAATTGGCTAGCGCGATCGGCTGTTAACTGAAAGGTTGGAAGTTCGAGCCCTCTCGGGAGTGGTGTGTTGCTTTTCATTCTTTGGGCTGATAGCTTTGAAGATATGTTCTGATGATGGTGAGAGTGGAGCACGACTGTCTCCGTGGCGCAATTGGCTAGCGCGATCGCCTGTTAACCGAAAGGTTGGAGTTTCGAGCCCACCCGGTGGTGGTGCGGCGCTTTTTTTTCTTTGGGCTGATAGCTTTGAAGTTATGTTCTGATGGTGGTGAGAGTGGAGCAGGTTTGTCTCCGTGGTGCAATTGGCTAGCGCGATCGGCTGTTAACCGAAAAATTGGAGGTTGGAGCCCACCCGGTGGTGGTGCGGCGCTTTTTTTTCTTTGGGCTGATAGCTTTGAAGATATGTTCTGATGGTGGTGAGAATGGAGGAGGACTGTCTCCGTGGCGCAATTGGCTAGCGCGAGTGGCTGGTAACCGAAAGGTTGGAAATTCGAGACCACCCGGTGGTGGTGCGGCGCTTTTTTTTCTTTGCGCTAATAGCTTTGAAGATATGTTCTTATGGTGGTGAGAGTGGAGCACGACTGTCTCCGTGGCGCAATTGGCTAGCGCGATCGGCTGTTAACCGACAAGTTGTAGGTTCGAGCCCAACCGGTGGTGGTGCGGCGCTTTTTTTTCTTTGGGCTGATAGCTTTGAAGATATGTTCTGATGGTGGTGAGACTGGAGCACGACTGTCTTCGTGGCGTGATTGGCTAGCGCGATCAGCTCTTAACCGAAATGTTGGAGGTTCGAGCCCTCCCGGGAGTGGTGTGTTGCTTTTTTCTTTGCGCTGATAGCTTTGAAGATATGTTCTGATGGTGGTGAGAATGGAGGAGGACTGTCTGCGTGGCGCAATTGGCTAGCGCGAGCGGCTGTTAACCGAAAGGTTGGAAGTTCGAGACCACCCAGTGGTGGTGCGGCGCTTTTTTTTCTTTGCGCTAATTGCTTTGAAGATATGTTCTTATGGTGGTGAGAGTGGAGCACGACTGTCTCCGTGGCGCAATTGGCTCGCGCGATCGGCTGTTATCCGAAAAGTTGGAGGTTCGAGCCCAACCGGTGGTGGTGCGGCGCTTTTTTTTGTTTGGGTTGATAGCTCTGAAGAAATGTTCTGACGATGGTGAGAGTGGAGCACGACTGTCTCCGTGGCGCAATTGGCTATGCGATCGGCTGTTAACCGAAAGGTTGGAGGTTCGAGCCCTCCCGGGAGTGGTGTGTTGCTTTTTTTCTTTGGGCTGATAGCTTTGAAGATATGTTCTGAAAGTGTTGAGAGTGGAGCAGGAATGTCTCCGTGGCGCAATTGGCTGGCGCGAGCGGCTGTTAACCGAAAGGTTGGAGGTACGAGCCCACATGGTGTTGGTGCAGCGCATTTTTTTTGGGCTGATAGCTTTGAAGATATGTTCTGATGGTGGTGAGAGTGGAGCACGACTGTCTCCGTGGCGCAATTGGCTAGCGCTATCGGCTGTTAACCGAAAGGTTGGAGGTTCGAGCCCTCCCGCGAGTAGTGTGTTGCTTTTTTTTCTTTGGGCTGATAGCTTTGAAGATATGTTCTGTTTGTGGTGAGAGTGGAGCAGAACTATCTCCGTGGCGCAATAGGCTAGCGCGATCGGCTATTAACCGAAAGGTTGGAGGTACGAGCCCACCCGGTGGTGGTGCGGCGCTTTTTTTCTTTTGGCTGATAGCTCTGAAGAAATGTTCTGTCGGTGGTTAGAGTGGAGCAGGACTGTCTCCGTGGCGCAACTGGCTATGCGATCGGCTGTTAACGGAAGGGTTGGACGTTCGAGCCCTACCAGGAGTGGTTTGTTGCTTTTTTTTTCTTTGAGCTGATAGCTTTGAAAATATGATCTGATGGCGGTGAGTGGCGCAGGACTGTCTCCGTGGCGCAATTGGCTAGCGCGATCGGCTGTTAATCGAAAGGTTGGAGGTACGAGCCCACCCGGTGGTGGTGCGGCGCTTTTTTTTTTGGCTGATAGCTTTGAAGATATGTTCTGATGGTGGTGAGAGTGGAGCACGACTGTCTCCGTGGCGCAATTGGCTAGCGCGATCGGCCTTTAACCGAAAGGTTGGAGGTTCGAGCCCACCCGGTGGTGGTGCGGCGCTTTTTTTTGGCTGATAGCTTTGAAGATATGTTCTGATGGTGGTGAGAGTGGAGCACGACAGTCGCCGTGGCGCAATCGGCTAGCGTGATCGGCTGTTAACCGAAAGGTTGGAGGTACGAGCCCACCTGGTGGTGGTGCGGCGCTTTTTTTTGTTTGGGCTGATAGCTCTGAAGAAATGTTCTGACGATGGTGAGAGTGGAGCACGACTTTCTCCGTGGCGCAATTGGCTATGTGATCGGCTGTTAACTGAAATGGTGGAGGTTCGAGCCCTCCCGGGAGTGGTGTGTTGCTTTTTATTCTTTGGGCTGATAGCTTTGAAGATATGTTCTGGTGGTGGTGAGAGTGGAGCAGGACTGTCTCCGTGGCGCAATTGGCTAGTACCATGGGCTGTTAACCGAAAGGTTGGAGGTACGAGCCCATCCGGTGGTGGTGCGGTGCTTTTTTTCTTTGGGCTGATAGCTTTGAAGATATGTCCTGATGGTGGTGAGAGTGGAGCACGACTGTCTCCGTGGCGCAATTGGCTAGCGCGATCGGCCTTTACCGAAAGGTTGGAGGTTCGAGCCCACCCGGTGGTGGTGCGGCGCTTTTTTTTGGCTGATAGCTTTGAAGATATGTTCTGATGGTGGTGAGAGTGGAGCACGACTGTCGCCGCGGCGCAATCGGCTAGCGCTATCGGCTGTTATTGGAAAGGTTGGAGGTACGAGCCCACCTGGTGGTGGTGCGGCGCTTTTTTTTTCTTTGGGCTGATAGCTTTGAAGATATGTTCTGATGGTGGTGAGAGTGGAGCACGACTGTCTCCGTGGCGAAATTGGCTATTCGATCGGCTGTTAACTGAGAGGTTTGATGTTCGAGCCCTCCCGGGAGTGGTGTGTTGCTTTTTTTTCTTTGGGCTGATAGCTTTGAAGATAGGTTCTCATGGTGGTAAGAGTGGAGCAGGACTGTCTCCGTGGCGCAATTGGCTACCGCGATCGGCTGTAAACCGAAAGGTTGCAGATACGAGCCACCCGGGGGAGGTGAGGCGCTTTTTTTTCTTTAGGCTGATAGCTTTGAAGATATGTTCTGATGGTGGTGAGATTGGAGCACGACTGTCTTCGTGGCGCAATTGGCTATGCGATCGGCTGTTAATTGAAAGCTTGGAGGTTCGAGCCCACCCGGTGTTGGTGCGGCGCTTTTTTTCCTTTGGGCTGATAGCTCTGAAGAAATGTTCTGACGGTTGTGAGAGTGGAGCACGACTCTCTCCATGGCGCAATTGGCTATGCGATCGGCTGTTAACTGAAAGGTTGGAGGTTCGAGCCCTCCCGCGAGTAGTGTGTTGCTTTTTTTCTTTGGGCTGATAGCTTTGAAGATATGTTGTGTTGGTGGTGAGAGTGAAGCAGGACTGTCTCCGTGGCGCAATTGGCTACCGCGATCGGCTGTTAACCGAAAGGTTGGAGGTTCGAGCCCACCCGGTGGTGGTGCGGGGCTTTTTTTTCTTTGGGCTGATAACTTTGAAGATATGTTCTGATGGGGATGAGAGTGGAGCACGACTGTCTCTGCTGCGCAATTGGCTATGCGATCGGCTGTTAACTGAAATGGTGGAGGTTTGAGCCCTCCCGGGAGTGGTGTGTTGCTTTTTATTCTTTAGGCTGATAGCTTTAAAGATATGTTCAGATGGTGGTGAGAGTGGAGCACGACTGTCTCTGTGGCGCAATTGGCTAGCGCGATCGGCTGTTAACCGAAAGGTTGGAGGTGCGAGCCCACCTGGTGAGGGTGCGGCGCTTTTTTTTGTTTGGGCTGATAGCACTGAAGAAATGTTCTGACGATGGTGAGAGTGGAGCACGACTGTCTCCGTGGCGCAATCGGCTATGCGATCGGCTGTTAACCGAAACGTTGGAGGTTCGGGCCCACCTGGTGGTGGTGCGGCGCTTTTTTTTCTTCGGGCTGATAACTTTGAAGATATGTTCTGATGGGGTTGAGAGTGGAGCACGACTGTCTCTGTTGCGCAATTGGCTAGCGCGATCGGCTGCTAACCGAAAGGTTGGAGGTACGAGCCCACCCGGTGGTGGTGCGGTGCCTTTTTTTCTTTGGGCTGATAGCTCTGAAGAAATGTTCTGCCGGTGGTTAGAGTGGAGCACGACTGTCTCCGTGGCGCAATCGGCTATGCGATCGGCTGTTAACGGAAAGGTTGGAGGTTCGAGCCCTCCCGGAAGTGGTGTGTTGCTTTTTTTGCTTTGGGCTGATAGCTTTGAAGATATGTTCTGATGGCGGTGAGAGTGACGCAGGACTGTCTCCGTGGCGCAATTGGCTAGCGCGATCGGCTGTTAACCGAAAGGTTGGAGGTTCGACCCCACCCGGTGGTGGTGCGGAGCTTTTTTTTTGTTTGGGCTGATAGCTCTGAAGAAATGTTCTGACGATGGTGAGAGTGGAGAACGACTGTCTCCGTGGCGCAATTGGCTATGCGATCTGCTGTTAACCGAAAGGTTGGAGGTTCGAGCCCTCCCGGGAGTGGTGTGTTGCTTTTTTTCTTTGGGCTGATAGCTTTGAAGATATATTCTGATGGTGTTGAGAGTGGAGCAGGACTGTCTCCGTGGCGCAATTGTCTGGCGCGATCGGCTGTTAACCGAAAGGTTGGAGGTACGAGCCCACCCGGTGGTGGTGCGGCGCTTTTTTTTGTTTGGGTTGATAGCTCTGAAGAAATGTTCTGACGATGGTGAGAGTGGAGCACGACTGTCTCCGTGGCGCAATTGGCTATGCGATCGGCTGTTAACCGAAAGGTTGGAGGTTCGAGCCCTCCCGGGAGTGGTGTGTTGCTTTTTTTCTTTGGGCTGATAGCTTTGAAGATATGTTCTGAAAGTGTTGAGAGTGGAGCAGGAATGTCTCCGTGGCGCAATTGGCTGGCGCGAGCGGCTGTTAACCGAAAGGTTGGAGGTACGAGCCCACATGGTGTTGGTGCAGCGCATTTTTTTTGGGCTGATAGCTTTGAAGATATGTTCTGATGGTGGTGAGAGTGGAGCACGACTGTCTCCGTGGCGCAATTGGCTAGCGCTATCGGCTGTTAACCGAAAGGTTGGAGGTTCGAGCCCTCCCGCGAGTAGTGTGTTGCTTTTTTTTCTTTGGGCTGATAGCTTTGAAGATATGTTCTGTTTGTGGTGAGAGTGGAGCAGAACTATCTCCGTGGCGCAATAGGCTAGCGCGATCGGCTGTTAACGGAAGGGTTGGACGTTCGAGCCCTACCAGGAGTGGTTTGCTGCTTTTTTTTTCTTTGAGCTGATAGCTTGGAAAATATGATCTGATGGCGGTGAGTGGCGCAGGACTGTCTCCGTGGCGCAATTGGCTAGCGCGATCGGCTGTTAATCGAAAGGTTGGAGGTACGAGCCCACCCGGTGGTGGTGCGGCGCTTTTTTTTTGGCTGATAGCTTTGAAGATATGTTCTGATGGTGGTGAGAGTGGAGCACGACTGTCTCCGTGGCGCAATTGGCTAGCGCGATCGGCCTTTAACCGAAAGGTTGGAGGTTCGAGCCCACCCGGTGGTGGTGCGGCGCTTTTTTTGGCTGATAGCTTTGAAGATATGTTCTGATGGTGGTGAGAGTGGAGCACGACAGTCGCCGTGGCGCAATCGGCTAGCGTGATCGGCTGTTAACCGAAAGGTTGGAGGTACGAGCCCACCTGGTGGTGGTGCGGCGCTTTTTTTTGTTTGGGCTGATAGCTCTGAAGAAATGTTCTGACGATGGTGAGAGTGGAGCACGACTGTCTCCGTGGCGCAATTGGCTATGTGATCGGCTGTTAACTGAAATGGTGGAGGTTCGAGCCCTCCCGGGAGTGGTGTGTTGCTTTTTATTCTTTGGGCTGATAGCTTTGAAGATATGTTCTGGTGGTGGTGAGAGTGGAGCAGGACTGTCTCCGTGGCGCAATTGGCTAGTACCATGGGCTGTTAACCGAAAGGTTGGAGGTACGAGCCCATCCGGTGGTGGTGCGGTGCTTTTTTTCTTTGGGCTGATAGCTTTGAAGATATGTCCTGATGGTGGTGAGAGTGGAGCACGACTGTCTCCGTGGCGCAATTGGCTAGCGCGATCGGCCTTTACCGAAAGGTTGGAGGTTCGAGCCCACCCGGTGGTGGTGCGGCGCTTTTTTTTGGCTGATAGCTTTGAAGATATGTTCTGATGGTGGTGAGAGTGGAGCACGACTGTCGCCGCGGCGCAATCGGCTAGCGCTATCGGCTGTTATTGGAAAGGTTGGAGGTACGAGCCCACCTGGTGGTGGTGCGGCGCTTTTTTTTTCTTTGGGCTGATAGCTTTGAAGGTGTGTTCTGATGGTGGTGAGAGTGGAGCACGACTGTCTCCGTGGCGAAATTGGCTATTCGATCGGCTGTTAACTGAGAGGTTTGATGTTCGAGCCCTCCCGGGAGTGGTGTGTTGCTTTTTTTTCTTTGGGCTGATAGCTTTGAAGATAGGTTCTCATGGTGGTAAGAGTGGAGCAGGACTGTCTCCGTGGCGCAATTGGCTACCGCGATCGGCTGTAAACCGAAAGGTTGCAGATACGAGCCACCCGGGGGAGGTGAGGCGCTTTTTTTTCTTTAGGCTGATAGCTTTGAAGATATGTTCTGATGGTGGTGAGATTGGAGCACGACTGTCTTCGTGGCGCAATTGGCTATGCGATCGGCTGTTAATTGAAAGCTTGGAGGTTCGAGCCCACCCGGTGTTGGTGCGGCGCTTTTTTTCCTTTGGGCTGATAGCTCTGAAGAAATGTTCTGACGGTTGTGAGAGTGGAGCACGACTCTCTCCATGGCGCAATTGGCTATGCGATCGGCTGTTAACTGAAAGGTTGGAGGTTCGAGCCCTCCCGCGAGTAGTGTGTTGCTTTTTTTCTTTGGGCTGATAGCTTTGAAGATATGTTGTGTTGGTGGTGAGAGTGAAGCAGGACTGTCTCCGTGGCGCAATTGGCTACCGCGATCGGCTGTTAACCGAAAGGTTGGAGGTTCGAGCCCACCCGGTGGTGGTGCGGGGCTTTTTTTTCTTTGGGCTGATAACTTTGAAGATATGTTCTGATGGGGATGAGAGTGGAGCACGACTGTCTCTGCTGCGCAATTGGCTATGCGATCGGCTGTTAACTGAAATGGTGGAGGTTTGAGCCCTCCCGGGAGTGGTGTGTTGCTTTTTATTCTTTAGGCTGATAGCTTTAAAGATATGTTCAGATGGTGGTGAGAGTGGAGCACGACTGTCTCTGTGGCGCAATTGGCTAGCGCGATCGGCTGTTAACCGAAAGGTTGGAGGTGCGAGCCCACCTGGTGAGGGTGCGGCGCTTTTTTTTGTTTGGGCTGATAGCACTGAAGAAATGTTCTGACGATGGTGAGAGTGGAGCACGACTGTCTCCGTGGCGCAATCGGCTATGCGATCGGCTGTTAACCGAAACGTTGGAGGTTCGGGCCCACCTGGTGGTGGTGCGGCGCTTTTTTTTCTTCGGGCTGATAACTTTGAAGATATGTTCTGATGGGGTTGAGAGTGGAGCACGACTGTCTCTGTTGCGCAATTGGCTAGCGCGATCGGCTGCTAACCGAAAGGTTGGAGGTACGAGCCCACCCGGTGGTGGTGCGGTGCCTTTTTTTCTTTGGGCTGATAGCTCTGAAGAAATGTTCTGCCGGTGGTTAGAGTGGAGCACGACTGTCTCCGTGGCGCAATCGGCTATGCGATCGGCTGTTAACGGAAAGGTTGGAGGTTCGAGCCCTCCCGGAAGTGGTGTGTTGCTTTTTTTTCTTTGGGCTGATTGCTTTGAAGATATGTTCTGATGGCGGTGAGAGTGACGCAGGACTGTTTCCGTGGCGCAATTGGCTAGCGCGATCGGCTGTTAACCGAAAGGTTGGAGGTTCGACCCCACCCGGTGGTGGTGCGGAGCTTTTTTTTTGTTTGGGCTGATAGCTCTGAAGAAATGTTCTGACGATGGTGAGAGTGGAGAACGACTGTCTCCGTGGCGCAATTGGCTATGCGATCGGCTGTTAACCGAAAGGTTGGAGGTTCGAGCCCTCCCGGGAGTGGTGTGTTGCTTTTTTCTTTGGGCTGATAGCTTTGAAGATACATTCTGATGGTGTTGAGAGTGGAGCAGGACTGTCTCCGTGGCGCAATTGTCTGGCGCGATCGGCTGTTAACCGAAAGGTTGGAGGTACGAGCCCACATGGTGTTGGTGCAGCGCATTTTTTTGGGCTGATAGCTTTGAAGATATGTTCTGATGGTGGTGAGAGTGGAGCACGACTGTCTCCGTTGAGCAATTGGCTAGCGCGATCGGCTGTTAATCGAAAGGTTGGAGGTACGAGCCCACCCGGTGGTGGTGCGGCGCTTTTTTTCTTTGGGCTGATAGCTTTGAAGATATGTTCTGATGGTGGTGAGAGTGGAGCACGACTGTCTCCGTGGCGCAATTGGCTAGCGCGATCGGCCTTTAACCGAAAGGTTGGAGGTTCGAGCCCACCCGGTGGTGGTGCGGCGCTTTTTTTTTGGCTGATAGCTTTGAAGATATGTTCTGATGGTGGTGAGAGTGGAGCACGACTGTCGCCGTGGCGCGATCGGCTGTTAATTGAAAGGTTGGAGGTTCGAGCCCACCCGGTGTTGGTGCGGCGCTTTTTTTTTGGGCTGATAGCTCTGAAGAAATGTTCTGACGGTTGTGAGAGTGGAGCACGACTGTCTCTATGGCGCAATTGGCTATGCGATCGGCTGTTAACTGAAAGGTTGGAGGTTCGAGCCCTCCCGGGAGTAGTGTGTTGCTTTCTTTCTTCGGGCTGATAGCTTTGAAGATATGTTGTGTTGGTGGTGAGAGTGAAGCAGGACTGTCTCCGTGGCGCAATTGGCTACCGCGATCGGCTGTTAACTGAAAGGTTGGAGGTTCGAGCCCACCCAGTGGTGGTGCGGCGCTTTTTTTTCTTTGGGCTGATAACTTTGAAGATATGTTCTGATAGGGGTGAGAGTGGAGAACGACTGTCTCTGCCGCGCAATTGGCTAGCGCGATTCGGCTGTTAACCGAAAGGTTGGAGGTACGAGCCCACCCGGTGATGGTGCGGCGCTTTTTTTTCTTTGGGCTGATAGCTCTGAAGAAATGTTCTGCCGGTGGTTAGAGTGGAGCACGACTGTCTCCGTGGCGCAATTGGCTATGCGATCGGCTGTTAACGGAAAGGTTGGAGTTTCGAGCCCTCCCGGGAGTGGTGTGTTGCTTTTTTTTGGGCTGATAGCTTTGAAGATATGTTCTGATGGCGGTGAGAGTGGCACAGGACTGTCTCCGTGGCGCAATTGGCTAGCGCGATCGGCTGTTAATCGAAATGTTGGAGGTACGAGCCCACCCGGTGGTGGTGCGGCGCTTTTTTTTTCTTTGGGCTGATAGCTTTGAAGATATGTTCTGATGGTGGTGAGAGTGGGGCACGACTGTCTCCGTGGCGCAATTGGCTATGCGATCGGCTGTTAACGGAAAGGTTGGAGTTTCGAGCCCCCCCCCCCGGGAGTGGTGTGTTGCTTTTTTTTTGGGCTGATAGCTTTGAAGATATGTTCTGAAGGCGGTGAGAGTGGCGCAGGACTGTCTCCGTGGCGCAATTGGCTAGCGCGATCGGCTGTTAATCGAAATGTTGGAGGTACGAGCCCACCCGGTGGTGGTGCGGCGCTTTTTTTTCTTTGGGCTGATAGCTTTGAAGATAGGTTCTCATGGTGGTGAGAGTGGAGCAGGACTGTCTCCGTGGCGCAACTGGCTACCGCGATAGGCTGTTAACCGAAAGGTTGCAGGTACGAGCCACCCGGGGGAGGTGAGGCGCTTTTTTTTCATTAGGCTGATAGCTTTGAAGATATGTTCTGATGGTGGTGAGAGTGGAGCACGACTGTCTCCGTGGCGCAATTGGCTATTCGATCGGCTGTTAACTGAAAGGTTGGATGTTCGAGCCCTCCCGGGAGTGGTGTGTAGCTTTTTTTTCTTTGCGCTGATAGCTTTGAAGATAGGTTCTCATAGTGGTGAGAGTGGAGCAGGACTGTCTCCGTGGCGCAATTGGCTACCGCGATAGGCTGTTAACCGAAAGGTTGCAGATACGAGCCACCCGGGGGAGGTGAGGCGCTTTTTTTTCTTTAGGCTGATAGCTTTGAAGATATGTTCTGATGGTGGTGAGAGTGGAGCACGACTGTCTTTGTGGCGCAATTGGCTATGCGATCGGCTGTTAATTGAAAGGTTGGAGGTTCGAGCCCACCCGGTGTTGGTGCGGCGCTTTTTTTCTTTTGGGCTGATAGCTCTGAAGAAATGTTCTGACGGTTGTGAGAGTGGAGCACGACTGTCTCTATGGCGCAATTGGCTATGCGATCGGCTGTTAACTGAAAGGTTGGAGGTTCGAGCCCTCCCGGGAGTAGTGTGTTGCTTTTTTTCTTTGGGCTTATAGCTTTGAAGATATGTTGTGTTGGTGGTGAGAGTGAAGCAGGACTGTCTCCGTGGCGCAATTGGCTACCGCGATCGGCTGTTAACTGAAAGGTTGGAGGTTCGAGCCCACCAAGTGAAGGTGCAGCGCTTTTTTTTCTTTGGGCTGATAACTTTGAAGATATGTTCTGATAAGGGTGAGAGTGGAGCACGACTGTCTCTGCCGCGCAATTGGCTAGCGCGATTCGGCTGTTAACCGAAAGGTTGGAGGTACGAGCCCACCCGGTGATGGTGCGGCGCTTTTTTTTCTTTGGGCTGATAGCTCTGAAGAAATGTTCTGCCGGTGGTTAGAGTGGAGCACGACTGTCTCCGTGGCGCAATTGGCTATGCGATCGGCTGTTAACGGAAAGGTTGGAGTTTCGAGCCCTCCCGGGAGTGGTGTGTTGCTTTTTTTTCTTTGGGCTGATAGCTTTGAAGATATGTTCTGATGGCGGTGAGAGTGGCGCAGGACTGTCTCCGTGGCGCAATTGGCTAGCGCGATCGGCTGTTAATCGAAATGTTGGAGGTACGAGCCCACCCGGTGGTGGTGCGGCGCTTTTTTTTTCTTTGGGCTGATAGCTTTGAAGATATGTTCTGATGGTGGTGAGAGTGGGGCACGACTGTCTCCGTGGCGCAATTGGCTAGCGCGATCGGCTGTTAACCAAAAGGTTGGAGGTACGAGCCCATCCCGTGGTGGTGCGGCGCTTTTTTTCTTTGGGCTGATAGCTTTGAAGATAGGTTCTCATGGTGGTGAGAGTGGAGCAGGACTGTCTCCGTGGCGCAATTGGCTACCGCGATAGGCTGTTAACCGAAAGGTTGCAGATACGAGCCACCCGGGGGAGGTGAGGCGCTTTTTTTTCTTTAGGCTGATAGCTTTGAAGATATGTTCTGATGGTGGTGAGAGTGGAGCACGACTGTCTTCGTGGCGCAATTGGATATGCGATCGGCTGTTAACTGAAAGGTTGGATGTTCGAGCCCTCCCGGGAGTGGTGTGTTGCTTTTTTTTCTTTGGGCTGGTAGCTTTGAAGATAGGTTCTCATGGTGGTGAGAGTGGAGCAGGACTGTCTCCGTGGCGCAACTGGCTACCGCGATAGGCTGTTAACCGAAAGGTTGCAGGTACGAGCCACCCGGGGGAGGTGAGGCGCTTTTTTTATTTAGGCTGATAGCTTTGAAGATATGTTCTGATGGTGGTGAGAGTGGAGCACGACTGTCTCCGTGGCGCAATTGGCTAGCGCGATCGGCTGTTAACCGAAAGGTTGGAGGTACGAGCCCACATGGTGGTGGTGCGGCGCTTTTTTTTGTTTGGGCTGATAGCTCTGAAGAAATGTTCTGACGATGGTGAGAGTGGAGCACGATTGTCTCCGTGGTGCAATTGGCTATGCGATTAGCTGTTAACTGAAACGTTGGAGGTTCGAGCCCTCCCGGGAGTGGTGTGTTGCTTTTTATTCTTTGGGCTGATAGCTTTGAAGATATGTTCTGGTGGTGGTGAGAGTGGAGCAGGACTGTCTCCGTGGCGCAATTGGCTAGTACCATCGGCTGTTAACCGAAAGGTTGGAGGTACGAGCCCTTCCAGGAGTGATGTGTTGCTTTTTATTCTTTGGGCTGATAGCTTTGAAGATGTGTTCTGATGGTGGTGAGCGTGGAGCAGGACTGTCTCCGTGGCGCAATCGACTAGCACCATCGGCTGTTAACCGAAAGGTTGGAGGTACGAGCCCATCCGGTGGTGGTGCGGCGCTTTTTTTTTCTTTGGGCTGATAGCTTTGAAGATATGTTCTGATGGCGGTGAGAGTGGAGCACGACTGTCTCCGTGGCGCAATCGACTAGCACCATCGGCTGTTAACCGAAAGGTTGGAGGTACGAGCCCATCCGGTGGTGGTGCGGCGCTTTTTTTTTCTTTGGGCTGATAGCTTTGAAGATATGTTCTGATGGTGGTGAGAGTGGAGCAGGACTGTCTCCGTGGCGCAATTGGCTACCGCGATAGGCTGTTAACCGAAAGGTTGGAGGTACGAGCCCACCCGCTGGTGGTGCGGCGCTTTTTTTTCTCTAGGATGATAGCTTTGATGATATGTTCTGATGGTGATGAGAATGGAACACGACTGTCTCAGTGACGCAATTGGCTAGCGCGATCGGCTGTTAACCGACAGGTTGGAGGTTCAAGCCCACCCAGTGGTGGTGCGGCGCTTTTTTTTCTTTGAGCTGATAGCTTTGAAGATTTGTTCTGATGGCGGTGAGAGTGGAGCACGACTGTCTTCGTGGCGCAAGTGGCTAGCGCGATCGGCTGTTAACCGAAAGGTTGGAGGCACGAGCCCACCCGGTGGTGGTGTGTTGCTTTTTTTTCTTTGGGCTGATAGCTTTGAAGATATGTTCTGATGGCGGTGAGTGGCGCAGGACTGTCTCCGTGGCGCAATTGGCTAGCGCGATCAGCTGTTAAACGAAAGGTTGGAGGTTCGAGCCCTCCTGCGAATGGTGTGTTGCTTTTTTTATTTTGGGCTGATAGCTCTGAAGAATTGTTCTGACGATGGTGAGAGTGGAGCACGACTGTCTCCGTGGCGCAATTGGCTATGCGATCGGCTGGTAACTGAAACGTTGGAGGTTCAAGCCCTCCCGGGAGTGATGTGTTGCTTTTTATTCTTTGGGCTGATAGCTTTGAAGATATGTTCTGATGGTGGTGAGAGTGGGGCACGACTGTCTCCGTGGCGCAATTGGCTAGCGCGATCGGCTGTTAACCAAAAGGTTGGAGGTACGAGCCCATCCCGTGGTGGTGCGGCGCTTTTTTTCTTTGGGCTGATAGCTTTGAAGATAGGTTCTCATGGTGGTGAGAGTGGAGCAGGACTGTCTCCGTGGCGCAATTGGCTACCGCGATAGGCTGTTAACCGAAAGGTTGCAGATACGAGCCCAACCGGTGGTGGTGCGGCACTTTTTTTTCTTTGGGCTGATAGCTTTGAAGATATGTTCTGATGTTGGTGAGAGTGGAGCACGAATGTCTCCGTGACGCAATTGGCTAGCGCGATCGGCTGTTAACCGACAGGTTAGAGGTTCGAGCCCACCCAGTGGTGGTGCGGCGGTTTTTTTCCTTTGGGCTGATAGCTCTGAAGAAATGTTCTGACGGTGGTGAGAGTGGAGCACGACTGTCTTTTTGGCGCAATTGGCTATGCGATCGGCTGTTAACTGAAAGGTTGGAGGTTCGAGCCCTCCCGGGAGTAGTGTGTTGCTTTTTTTCTTTGGGCTTATAGCTTTGAAGATATGTTGTGTTGGTGGTGAGAGTGAAGCAGGACTGTCTCCGTGGCGCAATTGGCTACCGCGATCGGCTGTTAACTGAAAGGTTGGAGGTTCGAGCCCACCAAGTGAAGGTGCAGCGCTTTTTTTTCTTTGGGCTGATAACTTTGAAGATATGTTCTGATAAGGGTGAGAGTGGAGCACGACTGTCTCTGCCGCGCAATTGGCTAGCGCGATTCGGCTGTTAACCGAAAGGTTGGAGGTACGAGCCCACCCGGTGATGGTGCGGCGCTTTTTTTTCTTTGGGCTGATAGCTCTGAAGAAATGTTCTGCCGGTGGTTAGAGTGGAGCACGACTGTCTCCGTGGCGCAATTGGCTATGCGATCGGCTGTTAACGGAAAGGTTGGAGTTTCGAGCCCTCCCGGGAGTGGTGTGTTGCTTTTTTTTCTTTGGGCTGATAGCTTTGAAGATATGTTCTGATGGCGGTGAGAGTGGCGCAGGACTGTCTCCGTGGCGCAATTGGCTAGCGCGATCGGCTGTTAATCGAAATGTTGGAGGTACGAGCCCACCCGGTGGTGGTGCGGCGCTTTTTTTTTCTTTGGGCTGATAGCTTTGAAGATATGTTCTGATGGTGGTGAGCGTGGAGCAGGACTGTCTCCGTGGCGCAATCGACTAGCACCATCGGCTGTTAACCGAAAGGTTGGAGGTACGAGCCCATCCGGTGGTGGTGCGGCGCTTTTTTTTTCTTTGGGCTGATAGCTTTGAAGATATGTTCTGATGGCGGTGAGAGTGGAGCACGACTGTCTCCGTGGCGCAATCGACTAGCACCATCGGCTGTTAACCGAAAGGTTGGAGGTACGAGCCCATCCGGTGGTGGTGCGGCGCTTTTTTTTTCTTTGGGCTGATAGCTTTGAAGATATGTTCTGATGGTGGTGAGAGTGGAGCAGGACTGTCTCCGTGGCGCAATTGGCTACCGCGATAGGCTGTTAACCGAAAGGTTGGAGGTACGAGCCCACCCGCTGGTGGTGCGGCGCTTTTTTTTCTCTAGGATGATAGCTTTGATGATATGTTCTGATGGTGATGAGAATGGAACACGACTGTCTCCGTGACGCAATTGGCTAGCGCGATCGGCTGTTAACCGACAGGTTGGAGGTTCAAGCCCACCCAGTGGTGGTGCGGCGCTTTTTTTTCTTTGAGCTGATAGCTTTGAAGATTTGTTCTGATGGCGGTGAGAGTGGAGCACGACTGTCTTCGTGGCGCAAGTGGCTAGCGCGATCGGCTGTTAACCGAAAGGTTGGAGGCACGAGCCCACCCGGTGGTGGTGTGTTGCTTTTTTTTCTTTGGGCTGATAGCTTTGAAGATATGTTCTGATGGCGGTGAGTGGCGCAGGACTGTCTCCGTGGCGCAATTGGCTAGCGCGATCAGCTGTTAAACGAAAGGTTGGAGGTTCGAGCCCTCCTGCGAATGGTGTGTTGCTTTTTTTATTTTGGGCTGATAGCTCTGAAGAATTGTTCTGACGATGGTGAGAGTGGAGCACGACTGTCTCCGTGGCGCAATTGGCTATGCGATCGGCTGGTAACTGAAACGTTGGAGGTTCGAGCCCTCCCGGGAGTGATGTGTTGCTTTTTATTCTTTGGGCTGATAGCTTTGAAGATATGTTCTGATGGTGGTGAGCGTGGAGCAGGACTGTCTCCGTGGCGCAATCGGCTAGCACCATCGGCTGTTAACCGAAAGGTTGGAGGTACGAGCCCAACCGGTGGTGGTGCGGCACTTTTTTTTCTTTGGGCTGATAGCTTTGAAGATATGTTCTGATGTTGGTGAGAGTGGAGCACGAATGTCTCCGTGACGCAATTGGCTAGCGCGATCGGCTGTTAACCGACAGGTTAGAGGTTCGAGCCCACCCAGTGGTGGTGCGGCGCTTTTTTTCCTTTGGGCTGATAGCTCTGAAGAAATGTTCTGACGGTGGTGAGAGTGGAGCACGACTGTCTTTTTGGCGCAATTGGCTATGCGATCGGCTGTTAACTGAAAGGTTGGAGGTTCGAGCCCTCCCGGGAGTAGTGTGTTGCTTTTTTTCTTTGGGCTTATAGCTTTGAAGATATGTTGTGTTGGTGGTGAGAGTGAAGCAGGACTGTCTCCGTGGCGCAATTGGCTACCGCGATCGGCTGTTAACTGAAAGGTTGGAGGTTCGAGCCCACCAAGTGAAGGTGCAGCGCTTTTTTTTCTTTGGGCTGATAACTTTGAAGATATGTTCTGATAAGGGTGAGAGTGGAGCACGACTGTCTCTGCCGCGCAATTGGCTAGCGCGATTCGGCTGTTAACCGAAAGGTTGGAGGTACGAGCCCACCCGGTGATGGTGCGGCGCTTTTTTTTCTTTGGGCTGATAGCTCTGAAGAAATGTTCTGCCGGTGGTTAGAGTGGAGCACGACTGTCTCCGTGGCGCAATTGGCTATGCGATCGGCTGTTAACGGAAAGGTTGGAGTTTCGAGCCCTCCCGGGAGTGGTGTGTTGCTTTTTTTTCTTTGGGCTGATAGCTTTGAAGATATGTTCTGATGGCGGTGAGAGTGGCGCAGGACTGTCTCCGTGGCGCAATTGGCTAGCGCGATCGGCTGTTAATCGAAATGTTGGAGGTACGAGCCCACCCGGTGGTGGTGCGGCGCTTTTTTTTTCTTTGGGCTGATAGCTTTGAAGATATGTTCTGATGGTGGTGAGCGTGGAGCAGGACTGTCTCCGTGGCGCAATCGACTAGCACCATCGGCTGTTAACCGAAAGGTTGGAGGTACGAGCCCATCCGGTGGTGGTGCGGCGCTTTTTTTTTCTTTGGGCTGATAGCTTTGAAGAAATGTTCTGATGGCGGTGAGAGTGGAGCACGACTGTCTCCGTGGCGCAATCGACTAGCACCATCGGCTGTTAACCGAAAGGTTGGAGGTACGAGCCCATCCGGTGGTGGTGCGGCGCTTTTTTTTTCTTTGGGCTGATAGCTTTGAAGATATGTTCTGATGGTGGTGAGAGTGGAGCAGGACTGTCTCCGTGGCGCAATTGGCTACCGCGATAGGCTGTTAACCGAAAGGTTGGAGGTACGAGCCCACCCGCTGGTGGTGCGGCGCTTTTTTTTCTCTAGGATGATAGCTTTGATGATATGTTCTGATGGTGATGAGAATGGAACACGACTGTCTCCGTGACGCAATTGGCTAGCGCGATCGGCTGTTAACCGACAGGTTGGAGGTTCAAGCCCACCCAGTGGTGGTGCGGCGCTTTTTTTTCTTTGAGCTGATAGCTTTGAAGATTTGTTCTGATGGCGGTGAGAGTGGAGCACGACTGTCTTCGTGGCGCAAGTGGCTAGCGCGATCGGCTGTTAACCGAAAGGTTGGAGGCACGAGCCCACCCGGTGGTGGTGTGTTGCTTTTTTTTCTTTGGGCTGATAGCTTTGAAGATATGTTCTGATGGCGGTGAGTGGCGCAGGACTGTCTCCGTGGCGCAATTGGCTAGCGCGATCAGCTGTTAAACGAAAGGTTGGAGGTTCGAGCCCTCCTGCGAATGGTGTGTTGCTTTTTTTATTTTGGGCTGATAGCTCTGAAGAATTGTTCTGACGATGGTGAGAGTGGAGCACGACTGTCTCCGTGGCGCAATTGGCTATGCGATCGGCTGGTAACTGAAACGTTGGAGGTTCGAGCCCTCCCGGGAGTGATGTGTTGCTTTTTATTCTTTGGGCTGATAGCTTTGAAGATATGTTCTGATGGTGGTGAGCGTGGAGCAGGACTGTCTCCGTGGCGCAATCGGCTAGCACCATCGGCTGTTAACCGAAAGGTTGGAGGTACGAGCCCAACCGGTGGTGGTGCGGCACTTTTTTTTCTTTGGGCTGATAGCTTTGAAGATATGTTCTGATGTTGGTGAGAGTGGAGCACGAATGTCTCCGTGACGCAATTGGCTAGCGCGATCGGCTGTTAACCGACAGGTTAGAGGTTCGAGCCCACCCAGTGGTGGTGCGGCGCTTTTTTTCCTTTGGGCTGATAGCTCTGAAGAAATGTTCTGACGGTGGTGAGAGTGGAGCACGACTGTCTTTTTGGCGCAATTGGCTATGCGATCGGCTGTTAATTGAAAGGTTGGAGGTTCAAGCCCACCCAGTGGTGGTGCGGCGCTTTTTTTTCTTTGAGCTGATAGCTTTGAAGATTTGTTCTGATGGCGGTGAGAGTGGAGCACGACTGTCTCCGTGGCGCAAGTGGCTAGCGCGATCGGCTGTTAACCGAAAGGTTGGAGGCACGAGCCCACCCGGTGGTGGTGCGACGCTTATTTTTTCTTTGGGCTGATAGCTCTGAAGAAATGTTCTGACGCTGGTGAGAGTGGAGCACGACTGTCTCCGTGGCGCAATTGGCTATGCGATCGGCTGTTAACCGAAAGGTTGGAGGTTCGAGCCCTCCCGGGAGTGGTGTGTTGCTTTTTTTTGGGCTGATAGCTTTGAAGATATGTTCTGACGGTGTTGAGAGTGGAGCAGGACTGTCTCCGTGGCGCAATTGGCTGGTGCGATTGGCTGTTAACCGAAAGGTTGGAGGTACGAGCCCACATGGTGTTGGTGCGGCGCATTTTTTTCTTTGGGCTGATAGCTTTGAATATATGTCCTGATGGTGGTGAGAAAGGAGCACGACTGTCTCCGTGGTGCAATTGGATAGCGCGGTCGGCTGTTAACCGAAAGGTTGGAGGTACAAGCCCACCCAGTGGTGGTGCGGCGCTTTTTTTTTCTTTGGGCTGATAGCATTGAACATATGTTCTGATGGCGGCGGGAGTGGAGCACGACTGTCTCCGTGGCGCAATTGGCTATTCGATTGGCTGTTAACTGATAGGTTGGATGTTCGAGCCCTCCCGGGATTGGTGTGTTGCTTTTTTTTCTTTGGGCTGATAGCTTTGAAGATATGTTCTGATGGTGGTGAAGGTGGAGCAGGACTGTCTCCGTGGCGCAATTGGCTACCGCGATAGGCTGTTAACCGAAAGGTTGGAGGTACGAGCCCACCCAGTGGAGGTGAGGCGCTTTTTTTTCTTTAGGCTGATAGCTTTGAAGATATATTCTGACGGTGGTGAGAGTGGAGCACGACTGTCTCCGTGGCGCAATAGGCTGTGCGATTGGCTGTTAACTGAAAAATTGGAGGTTCGAGCCCTCCCGGGAGTGATGTGTTGCTTTTTATTCTTTGGGCTGATAGCTTTGAAGATATGTTCTGATGGTGGTGAGCGTGGAGCAGGACTGTCTCCGTGGCGCAATCGGCTAGCACCATCGGCTGTTAACCGAAAGGTTGGAGGTACGAGCCCGTCCGCTGGTGGTCCGGCGCTTTTTTTTTCTTTGGGCTGATAGCTTTGAAGATATGTTCTGATGGTGGTGAGAGTGGAGCAGGACTGTATCCGTGGCGCAATTGGCTACCGCGATAGGCTATTATCCGAAAGGTTGGAGTTTCGAGCCCACCCGGTGGTGGTGTGGCGCTTTTTTTTCTTTGGGCTGATAGCTTTGAAGCTGCGTTCAGATGGTGGTGAGAGTGGATCAGGACTGTCTCCGTGGCGCAATTGGCTAGCGCGATCGGCTGTTAACCGAAGGGTTGGAGTTTCGAGACCTCCCGGGAGTGGTTTGTTGCTTTTTTGTTTGCACTGATAGCTTTGAAGATATGTTTTGATGGTGGTGAGAGTGGAGCACGACATTCTCCGTGGCGATATTGGCTAGCGCGACCGGCTGTTAACCGAAAGGTTGGAGGTTCGAGCCTACCCGGTAATGGTGCGGCGCTTTTTTTTCTTTGGGCTGATAGCTTTGAAGATATGTTCTGATGGTGGTGAGAATGGAGCAGGACTGTCTCCGTGCCGCAAATGGCTAGCGAGATCGGCTGTTAACCGAAAAATTGGAGGTTCGAGCCCACCCGGTGGTGGTGCGGCGCTTTTTTTTCTTTGCGCTGATAGCTTTGAAGATATGTACTGATGGTGGTGAGAGTGAAGCACGACTGTCTCCGTGGCGCAATTGGCTAGCGCGATCGGTTGTTAACCGAAAAGTTGGAGTTTCGAGCACACGCGGTGGAGGTGCGGCTCTTTTTTTTTTCTTTGGGCTGATAGCTTTGAAGATATGTTCTGATGGTGGTGAGAATGGAGCAGGACTGTCTCCGTGCCGCAAATGGCTAGCGAGATCGGCTGTTAACCGAAAAATTGGAGGTTCGAGCCCACAAGGTGGTGGTGCGGCCCTTTTTTTGGCTGATAGCTTTGAAGATATGTTCTGATGGTGGTGAGAGAGAACCAGGACTGTCTCCGTGGCGCAATTGGCTAGCGCAATCGGCTGTTAACCGAACGGTTGGAGGGTCGAGCCCACCCGGTGGTGGCGCGGCGCTTTTTTTCTTTGCGCTGATAGCTTTGAAGATATGTTCTGATGGTGGTGAGAGTGAAGCACGACAGTCTCCGTGGCGCAATTGGCTAGCGCGATCGGTTGTTAACCGAAAAGTTTGAGTTTCGAGCACACCCGGTGGTGGTGCGGCTCTTTTTTTTCTTTGGGCTGATAGCTTTGAAGATATGTTCTGATGGTGGAGAAAGTGGGGCATGACTGTCTCCGTGGCGCAATTGGCTAGCACGATCGGCTGTTAACCGAAAGGTTGGAAGTTCGAGCCCACCCGGTGGTGGTGCGGCTTTTTTTTTCTTTGGGCTGATAGCTTTGAAGATATGTTCTGATGGTGGTGAATGTGGAGCACGACTGTCTCCGTGGCGCTATTGGCTAGCGCGATCGGCTTTAAACCGAAAAGTTTGAGGTTCGAGCTTTCCCGGGAGTGGTGTGTTGCTTTTTTTTCTTTGGGCTGATAGCTTTGAAGATATGTTCTGATGGTGGTGAGAGTGGAGCGAGACTGTCTCTGTTGCGCAATTGACTAGCTGAATTGGCTGTCAACCGAAAGGTTGGAGTTTCGAGCCCTCCCTGGAGTGGTGTGTTGCTTTTTGCTTTGCGCTGATAGCTTTGAAGATACGTTGTGATGGTGGTGAGAGTGGAGCACGACTGTCTCCGTGGCGCAATTGCCTAGCGCGATCGGCTGTAACAGAAAAGCTAGAGGTTCGAGCCCACCCGGTGGTGGTGCGGCGCTTTTTTTTCTTTGGGCTGATAGCTTTGAAGATATGTTCTGATGGTGGTGAGAGTGGAGCAGGACTGTCTCCGTGGCGCAATTGGCTAGCGCGATCGGCTGTTAACGGAAGGGTTCGAGCCCACCGGGTGGTGGTTCGGCGCTTTTTTTCTTTGCGCTGATAGCTTTGAAGATATGTTCTGATGGTGGTGAGAGTGGAGCACGACTGTCTCCGTGGCGCTATTGGCTAGCGCGATCGGTTGTTAACCCAAAAGTTGGAGGTTCGAGCCCACCCGGTGGTGGTGCGGCGCTTTTTTTCTTTGGGCTGATAGCTTTGAAGATATGTTCTAATGGCAGTGAGAGTGGAGCAGGACTGCCTCCGTGGCGCAATTGGCTAGCACGATCGGCTGTTGACCGAAAAGTTGGAGGTGCGAGCCCTCCCGGGAGTGGTGTGTTGCTTTTTTCTTTGCGCTGATAGCTTTGAAGATATGTTCTGATGGTGGTGAGAGTGGACCACGACTGTCTCCGTGTTGCAATTGGCTAGCACGATCGGCTGTTAAACGAAAGGTTGGAGGATCGAGCCCACCCGGTGGTGGTGCGGCGCCTTTTTTGCTTTGGGCTGATAGCTCTGAAGAAATGTTCTGACGGTGGTGAGAGTGGAGCACGACTGTCTCTGTGGCGCAATTGGCTAGCGCGATCGGCTGTTAACCGAAAGGTTGGAGGTTCGAGCCCATCCGGTAGTGGTGCGGCGCTTTTTTTCTTTGCGCTGATAGCTTTGAAGATACGTTCTGATGGTGGTGAGAGTGGAGCACGACTGTCTCCGTGGTGCAATTGGCTAGCGCGATCGCCTGTAACGGAAAAGTTAGAGGTTCGAGCCCACCCGGTGGTGGTGCGGCGCTTTTTTTTCTTTGGGCTGATAGCTTTGAAGATATGTTCTGATGCTGGTGAGAGTGGAGCAGGACTGTCTCCGTGGCGCAGTTGGCTAGCGCGATCGGCTGTTAACGGAAAGGTTGGAGTTTCGAGCCCACCCGGTGGTAGTGCGGCGCTTTTTTTTCTTTGGGCTGATAGCTTTGAAGATATGTTCTGATGCTGGTGAGAATGGAGCAGGACTGTCTCCGTGCCGCAAATGGCTAGCGAGATCGGCTGTTAACCGAAAAATTGGAGGTTCGAGCCCACCCGGTGGTGGTGCGGCGCTTTTTTTTGGGCTGATAGCTTTGAAGATATGTTCTGATGGTGGTGAGAGAGGAGCACGACTGTCTCCGTGGCGCAAATGGCTAGCGCGATCGGCTGTTATCCGAAAGGTTGGAGGTTCGAGCCCACCCGGTGGTCGTGCGGCGCTTTTTTTTCTTTGAGCTGATAGCTTTGAAGATATGTTCTGATGGCAGTGAGAGTGGAGCAGGACTGCCTCCGTGGCGCAATTGGCTAGCGCGATCGGCTGTTAATCGAGAATTTGGAGGTTCGAGCCCTCCCGGGAGTGGTGTTTTGCTTTTTTCTTTGCGCTGATAGCTTTGAAGATATGTTCTGATGGTGGTGAGTGTGAACCACGACTGTCTCTGTGGCGCTATTGGCTAGCGCGATCGGCTGTTTACCGAAAGGTTGGAGGTTCGAGCCCACCCGGTGGTGGTGCGGCGCTTTTTTTCTTTGGGCTGATAGCTTTTAAGATATGTTCTGATTGTGGGGAGAGTGGAGCAAGACTGTCTCCGTGGCGCAATTGGCTAGCGCGATCGGCTGTAACGGGAAAGTTAGAGGTTCGAGTCCACCCGTTGGTGGTGCCGCGCTTTTTTTATCTTTGCGCTGATAGCTTTGAGGATATGTTCTGATGGTGGTGAGAGTGGAGCAGGACTGTCTCCGTGGCGCAATTGGCTAGCGCGATCGGCTGTTAACGTAAAGGTTGGAGTTTCGAGCCCACCCGGTGGTCGTGCGGCGCTTTTTTTTCTTTGGGCTGATAGCTTTCACGATATGTTCTGATGGTGGTGAGAATGGAGCAGGACTGTCTCCGTGCCGCAAATGGCTAGCGAGATCGGCTGTTAACCGAAAAATTGGAGGTTCGAGCCCACCCAGTGGTGGTGCGGCGCTTTTATTTGGGCTGATAGCTTTGAAGATATGTTCTGATGTTGGTGAGAGAGGAGCAGGACTGTCTCCGTGGCACAATTGGCTAGCGCGATCGGCTGTTAACCGAAAGGTTGGAGGTTCGAGCCCATCCGGTGGTGGTGCGGCGCTTTTTTTTCTTTGGGCTGATAGCTTTGAAGATATGTTCTGATGGTGGTGAATGTGGAGCACGACTGTCTCCGTGGCGCTATTGGCTAGCGCGATCGGCTTTAAACCGAAAAGTTTGAGGTTCGAGCTTTCCCGGGAGTGGTGTGTTGCTTTTTTTTCTTTGGGCTGATAGCTTTGAAGATATGTTCTGATGGTGGTGAGAGTGGAGCGAGACTGTCTCTGTTGCGCAATTGACTAGCTGAATTGGCTGTCAACCGAAAGGTTGGAGTTTCGAGCCCTCCCTGGAGTGGTGTGTTGCTTTTTGCTTTGCGCTGATAGCTTTGAAGATACGTTGTGATGGTGGTGAGAGTGGAGCACGACTGTCTCCGTGGCGCAATTGCCTAGCGCGATCGGCTGTAACAGAAAAGCTAGAGGTTCGAGCCCACCCGGTGGTGGTGCGGCGCTTTTTTTTCTTTGGGCTGATAGCTTTGAAGATATGTTCTGATGGTGGTGAGAGTGGAGCAGGACTGTCTCCGTGGCGCAATTGGCTAGCGCGATCGGCTGTTAACGGAAGGGTTCGAGCCCACCGGGTGGTGGTTCGGCGCTTTTTTTCTTTGCGCTGATAGCTTTGAAGATATGTTCTGATGGTGGTGAGAGTGGAGCACGACTGTCTCCGTGGCGCTATTGGCTAGCGCGATCGGTTGTTAACCCAAAAGTTGGAGGTTCGAGCCCACCCGGTGGTGGTGCGGCGCTTTTTTTCTTTGGGCTGATAGCTTTGAAGATATGTTCTAATGGCAGTGAGAGTGGAGCAGGACTGCCTCCGTGGCGCAATTGGCTAGCACGATCGGCTGTTGACCGAAAAGTTGGAGGTGCGAGCCCTCCCGGGAGTGGTGTGTTGCTTTTTTCTTTGCGCTGATAGCTTTGAAGATATGTTCTGATGGTGGTGAGAGTGGACCACGACTGTCTCCGTGTTGCAATTGGCTAGCACGATCGGCTGTTAAACGAAAGGTTGGAGGATCGAGCCCACCCGGTGGTGGTGCGGCGCCTTTTTTGCTTTGGGCTGATAGCTCTGAAGAAATGTTCTGACGGTGGTGAGAGTGGAGCACGACTGTCTCTGTGGCGCAATTGGCTAGCGCGATCGGCTGTTAACCGAAAGGTTGGAGGTTCGAGCCCATCCGGTAGTGGTGCGGCGCTTTTTTTCTTTGCGCTGATAGCTTTGAAGATACGTTCTGATGGTGGTGAGAGTGGAGCACGACTGTCTCCGTGGTGCAATTGGCTAGCGCGATCGCCTGTAACGGAAAAGTTAGAGGTTCGAGCCCACCCGGTGGTGGTGCGGCGCTTTTTTTTCTTTGGGCTGATAGCTTTGAAGATATGTTCTGATGCTGGTGAGAGTGGAGCAGGACTGTCTCCGTGGCGCAGTTGGCTAGCGCGATCGGCTGTTAACGGAAAGGTTGGAGTTTCGAGCCCACCCGGTGGTAGTGCGGCGCTTTTTTTTCTTTGGGCTGATAGCTTTGAAGATATGTTCTGATGCTGGTGAGAATGGAGCAGGACTGTCTCCGTGCCGCAAATGGCTAGCGCGATCGGCTGTTAACCGACAGGTTGGAGGTTCAAGCCCACCCAGTGGTGGTGCGGCGCTTTTTTTTCTTTGAGCTGATAGCTTTGAAGATTTGTTCTGATGGCGGTGAGAGTGGAGCACGACTGTCTTCGTGGCGCAAGTGGCTAGCGCGATCGGCTGTTAACCGAAAGGTTGGAGGCACGAGCCCACCCGGTGGTGGTGTGTTGCTTTTTTTTCTTTGGGCTGATAGCTTTGAAGATATGTTCTGATGGCGGTGAGTGGCGCAGGACTGTCTCCGTGGCGCAATTGGCTAGCGCGATCAGCTGTTAAACGAAAGGTTGGAGGTTCGAGCCCTCCTGCGAATGGTGTGTTGCTTTTTTTATTTTGGGCTGATAGCTCTGAAGAATTGTTCTGACGATGGTGAGAGTGGAGCACGACTGTCTCCGTGGCGCAATTGGCTATGCGATCGGCTGGTAACTGAAACGTTGGAGGTTCGAGCCCTCCCGGGAGTGATGTGTTGCTTTTTATTCTTTGGGCTGATAGCTTTGAAGATATGTTCTGATGGTGGTGAGCGTGGAGCAGGACTGTCTCCGTGGCGCAATCGGCTAGCACCATCGGCTGTTAACCGAAAGGTTGGAGGTACGAGCCCAACCGGTGGTGGTGCGGCACTTTTTTTTCTTTGGGCTGATAGCTTTGAAGATATGTTCTGATGTTGGTGAGAGTGGAGCACGAATGTCTCCGTGACGCAATTGGCTAGCGCGATCGGCTGTTAACCGACAGGTTAGAGGTTCGAGCCCACCCAGTGGTGGTGCGGCGCTTTTTTTCCTTTGGGCTGATAGCTCTGAAGAAATGTTCTGACGGTGGTGAGAGTGGAGCACGACTGTCTTTTTGGCGCAATTGGCTATGCGATCGGCTGTTAATTGAAAGGTTGGAGGTTCAAGCCCACCCAGTGGTGGTGCGGCGCTTTTTTTTCTTTGAGCTGATAGCTTTGAAGATTTGTTCTGATGGCGGTGAGAGTGGAGCACGACTGTCTCCGTGGCGCAAGTGGCTAGCGCGATCGGCTGTTAACCGAAAGGTTGGAGGCACGAGCCCACCCGGTGGTGGTGCGACGCTTATTTTTTCTTTGGGCTGATAGCTCTGAAGAAATGTTCTGACGCTGGTGAGAGTGGAGCACGACTGTCTCCGTGGCGCAATTGGCTATGCGATCGGCTGTTAACCGAAAGGTTGGAGGTTCGAGCCCTCCCGGGAGTGGTGTGTTGCTTTTTTTTGGGCTGATAGCTTTGAAGATATGTTCTGACGGTGTTGAGAGTGGAGCAGGACTGTCTCCGTGGCGCAATTGGCTGGTGCGATTGGCTGTTAACCGAAAGGTTGGAGGTACGAGCCCACATGGTGTTGGTGCGGCGCATTTTTTTCTTTGGGCTGATAGCTTTGAATATATGTCCTGATGGTGGTGAGAAAGGAGCACGACTGTCTCCGTGGTGCAATTGGATAGCGCGGTCGGCTGTTAACCGAAAGGTTGGAGGTACAAGCCCACCCAGTGGTGGTGCGGCGCTTTTTTTTTTCTTTGGGCTGATAGCATTGAACATATGTTCTGATGGCGGCGGGAGTGGAGCACGACTGTCTCCGTGGCGCAATTGGCTATTCGATTGGCTGTTAACTGATAGGTTGGATGTTCGAGCCCTCCCGGGATTGGTGTGTTGCTTTTTTTTCTTTGGGCTGATAGCTTTGAAGATATGTTCTGATGGTGGTGAAGGTGGAGCAGGACTGTCTCCGTGGCGCAATTGGCTACCGCGATAGGCTGTTAACCGAAAGGTTGGAGGTACGAGCCCACCCAGTGGAGGTGAGGCGCTTTTTTTTCTTTAGGCTGATAGCTTTGAAGATATATTCTGACGGTGGTGAGAGTGGAGCACGACTGTCTCCGTGGCGCAATAGGCTGTGCGATTGGCTGTTAACTGAAAAATTGGAGGTTCGAGCCCTCCCGGGAGTGATGTGTTGCTTTTTATTCTTTGGGCTGATAGCTTTGAAGATATGTTCTGATGGTGGTGAGCGTGGAGCAGGACTGTCTCCGTGGCGCAATCGGCTAGCACCATCGGCTGTTAACCGAAAGGTTGGAGGTACGAGCCCGTCCGCTGGTGGTCCGGCGCTTTTTTTTTCTTTGGGCTGATAGCTTTGAAGATATGTTCTGATGGTGGTGAGAGTGGAGCAGGACTGTATCCGTGGCGCAATTGGCTACCGCGATAGGCTATTATCCGAAAGGTTGGAGTTTCGAGCCCACCCGGTGGTGGTGTGGCGCTTTTTTTTCTTTGGGCTGATAGCTTTGAAGCTGCGTTCAGATGGTGGTGAGAGTGGATCAGGACTGTCTCCGTGGCGCAATTGGCTAGCGCGATCGGCTGTTAACCGAAGGGTTGGAGTTTCGAGACCTCCCGGGAGTGGTTTGTTGCTTTTTTGTTTGCACTGATAGCTTTGAAGATATGTTTTGATGGTGGTGAGAGTGGAGCACGACATTCTCCGTGGCGATATTGGCTAGCGCGACCGGCTGTTAACCGAAAGGTTGGAGGTTCGAGCCTACCCGGTAATGGTGCGGCGCTTTTTTTTCTTTGGGCTGATAGCTTTGAAGATATGTTCTGATGGTGGTGAGAATGGAGCAGGACTGTCTCCGTGCCGCAAATGGCTAGCGAGATCGGCTGTTAACCGAAAAATTGGAGGTTCGAGCCCACCCGGTGGTGGTGCGGCGCTTTTTTTTCTTTGCGCTGATAGCTTTGAAGATATGTACTGATGGTGGTGAGAGTGAAGCACGACTGTCTCCGTGGCGCAATTGGCTAGCGCGATCGGTTGTTAACCGAAAAGTTGGAGTTTCGAGCACACGCGGTGGAGGTGCGGCTCTTTTTTTTTTCTTTGGGCTGATAGCTTTGAAGATATGTTCTGATGGTGGTGAGAATGGAGCAGGACTGTCTCCGTGCCGCAAATGGCTAGCGAGATCGGCTGTTAACCGAAAAATTGGAGGTTCGAGCCCACAAGGTGGTGGTGCGGCCCTTTTTTTGGCTGATAGCTTTGAAGATATGTTCTGATGGTGGTGAGAGAGAACCAGGACTGTCTCCGTGGCGCAATTGGCTAGCGCAATCGGCTGTTAACCGAACGGTTGGAGGGTCGAGCCCACCCGGTGGTGGCGCGGCGCTTTTTTTCTTTGCGCTGATAGCTTTGAAGATATGTTCTGATGGTGGTGAGAGTGAAGCACGACAGTCTCCGTGGCGCAATTGGCTAGCGCGATCGGTTGTTAACCGAAAAGTTTGAGTTTCGAGCACACCCGGTGGTGGTGCGGCTCTTTTTTTTCTTTGGGCTGATAGCTTTGAAGATATGTTCTGATGGTGGAGAAAGTGGGGCATGACTGTCTCCGTGGCGCAATTGGCTAGCACGATCGGCTGTTAACCGAAAGGTTGGAAGTTCGAGCCCACCCGGTGGTGGTGCGGCTTTTTTTTTCTTTGGGCTGATAGCTTTGAAGATATGTTCTGATGGTGGTGAATGTGGAGCACGACTGTCTCCGTGGCGCTATTGGCTAGCGCGATCGGCTTTAAACCGAAAAGTTTGAGGTTCGAGCTTTCCCGGGAGTGGTGTGTTGCTTTTTTTTCTTTGGGCTGATAGCTTTGAAGATATGTTCTGATGGTGGTGAGAGTGGAGCGAGACTGTCTCTGTTGCGCAATTGACTAGCTGAATTGGCTGTCAACCGAAAGGTTGGAGTTTCGAGCCCTCCCTGGAGTGGTGTGTTGCTTTTTGCTTTGCGCTGATAGCTTTGAAGATACGTTGTGATGGTGGTGAGAGTGGAGCACGACTGTCTCCGTGGCGCAATTGCCTAGCGCGATCGGCTGTAACAGAAAAGCTAGAGGTTCGAGCCCACCCGGTGGTGGTGCGGCGCTTTTTTTTCTTTGGGCTGATAGCTTTGAAGATATGTTCTGATGGTGGTGAGAGTGGAGCAGGACTGTCTCCGTGGCGCAATTGGCTAGCGCGATCGGCTGTTAACGGAAGGGTTCGAGCCCACCGGGTGGTGGTTCGGCGCTTTTTTTCTTTGCGCTGATAGCTTTGAAGATATGTTCTGATGGTGGTGAGAGTGGAGCACGACTGTCTCCGTGGCGCTATTGGCTAGCGCGATCGGTTGTTAACCCAAAAGTTGGAGGTTCGAGCCCACCCGGTGGTGGTGCGGCGCTTTTTTTCTTTGGGCTGATAGCTTTGAAGATATGTTCTAATGGCAGTGAGAGTGGAGCAGGACTGCCTCCGTGGCGCAATTGGCTAGCACGATCGGCTGTTGACCGAAAAGTTGGAGGTGCGAGCCCTCCCGGGAGTGGTGTGTTGCTTTTTTCTTTGCGCTGATAGCTTTGAAGATATGTTCTGATGGTGGTGAGAGTGGACCACGACTGTCTCCGTGTTGCAATTGGCTAGCACGATCGGCTGTTAAACGAAAGGTTGGAGGATCGAGCCCACCCGGTGGTGGTGCGGCGCCTTTTTTGCTTTGGGCTGATAGCTCTGAAGAAATGTTCTGACGGTGGTGAGAGTGGAGCACGACTGTCTCTGTGGCGCAATTGGCTAGCGCGATCGGCTGTTAACCGAAAGGTTGGAGGTTCGAGCCCATCCGGTAGTGGTGCGGCGCTTTTTTTCTTTGCGCTGATAGCTTTGAAGATACGTTCTGATGGTGGTGAGAGTGGAGCACGACTGTCTCCGTGGTGCAATTGGCTAGCGCGATCGCCTGTAACGGAAAAGTTAGAGGTTCGAGCCCACCCGGTGGTGGTGCGGCGCTTTTTTTTCTTTGGGCTGATAGCTTTGAAGATATGTTCTGATGCTGGTGAGAGTGGAGCAGGACTGTCTCCGTGGCGCAGTTGGCTAGCGCGATCGGCTGTTAACGGAAAGGTTGGAGTTTCGAGCCCACCCGGTGGTAGTGCGGCGCTTTTTTTTCTTTGGGCTGATAGCTTTGAAGATATGTTCTGATGCTGGTGAGAATGGAGCAGGACTGTCTCCGTGCCGCAAATGGCTAGCGAGATCGGCTGTTAACCGAAAAATTGGAGGTTCGAGCCCACCCGGTGGTGGTGCGGCGCTTTTTTTTGGGCTGATAGCTTTGAAGATATGTTCTGATGGTGGTGAGAGAGGAGCACGACTGTCTCCGTGGCGCAAATGGCTAGCGCGATCGGCTGTTATCCGAAAGGTTGGAGGTTCGAGCCCACCCGGTGGTCGTGCGGCGCTTTTTTTTCTTTGAGCTGATAGCTTTGAAGATATGTTCTGATGGCAGTGAGAGTGGAGCAGGACTGCCTCCGTGGCGCAATTGGCTAGCGCGATCGGCTGTTAATCGAGAATTTGGAGGTTCGAGCCCTCCCGGGAGTGGTGTTTTGCTTTTTTCTTTGCGCTGATAGCTTTGAAGATATGTTCTGATGGTGGTGAGTGTGAACCACGACTGTCTCTGTGGCGCTATTGGCTAGCGCGATCGGCTGTTTACCGAAAGGTTGGAGGTTCGAGCCCACCCGGTGGTGGTGCGGCGCTTTTTTTCTTTGGGCTGATAGCTTTTAAGATATGTTCTGATTGTGGGGAGAGTGGAGCAAGACTGTCTCCGTGGCGCAATTGGCTAGCGCGATCGGCTGTAACGGGAAAGTTAGAGGTTCGAGTCCACCCGTTGGTGGTGCCGCGCTTTTTTTATCTTTGCGCTGATAGCTTTGAGGATATGTTCTGATGGTGGTGAGAGTGGAGCAGGACTGTCTCCGTGGCGCAATTGGCTAGCGCGATCGGCTGTTAACGTAAAGGTTGGAGTTTCGAGCCCACCCGGTGGTCGTGCGGCGCTTTTTTTTCTTTGGGCTGATAGCTTTCACGATATGTTCTGATGGTGGTGAGAATGGAGCAGGACTGTCTCCGTGCCGCAAATGGCTAGCGAGATCGGCTGTTAACCGAAAAATTGGAGGTTCGAGCCCACCCAGTGGTGGTGCGGCGCTTTTATTTGGGCTGATAGCTTTGAAGATATGTTCTGATGTTGGTGAGAGAGGAGCAGGACTGTCTCCGTGGCACAATTGGCTAGCGCGATCGGCTGTTAACCGAAAGGTTGGAGGTTCGAGCCCATCCGGTGGTGGTGCGGCGCTTTTTTTTCTTTGGGCTGATAGCTTTGAAGATATGTTCTGATGGTGGTGAATGTGGAGCACGACTGTCTCCGTGGCGCTATTGGCTAGCGCGATCGGCTTTAAACCGAAAAGTTTGAGGTTCGAGCTTTCCCGGGAGTGGTGTGTTGCTTTTTTTTCTTTGGGCTGATAGCTTTGAAGATATGTTCTGATGGTGGTGAGAGTGGAGCGAGACTGTCTCTGTTGCGCAATTGACTAGCTGAATTGGCTGTCAACCGAAAGGTTGGAGTTTCGAGCCCTCCCTGGAGTGGTGTGTTGCTTTTTGCTTTGCGCTGATAGCTTTGAAGATACGTTGTGATGGTGGTGAGAGTGGAGCACGACTGTCTCCGTGGCGCAATTGCCTAGCGCGATCGGCTGTAACAGAAAAGCTAGAGGTTCGAGCCCACCCGGTGGTGGTGCGGCGCTTTTTTTTCTTTGGGCTGATAGCTTTGAAGATATGTTCTGATGGTGGTGAGAGTGGAGCAGGACTGTCTCCGTGGCGCAATTGGCTAGCGCGATCGGCTGTTAACGGAAGGGTTCGAGCCCACCGGGTGGTGGTTCGGCGCTTTTTTTCTTTGCGCTGATAGCTTTGAAGATATGTTCTGATGGTGGTGAGAGTGGAGCACGACTGTCTCCGTGGCGCTATTGGCTAGCGCGATCGGTTGTTAACCCAAAAGTTGGAGGTTCGAGCCCACCCGGTGGTGGTGCGGCGCTTTTTTTCTTTGGGCTGATAGCTTTGAAGATATGTTCTAATGGCAGTGAGAGTGGAGCAGGACTGCCTCCGTGGCGCAATTGGCTAGCACGATCGGCTGTTGACCGAAAAGTTGGAGGTGCGAGCCCTCCCGGGAGTGGTGTGTTGCTTTTTTCTTTGCGCTGATAGCTTTGAAGATATGTTCTGATGGTGGTGAGAGTGGACCACGACTGTCTCCGTGTTGCAATTGGCTAGCACGATCGGCTGTTAAACGAAAGGTTGGAGGATCGAGCCCACCCGGTGGTGGTGCGGCGCCTTTTTTGCTTTGGGCTGATAGCTCTGAAGAAATGTTCTGACGGTGGTGAGAGTGGAGCACGACTGTCTCTGTGGCGCAATTGGCTAGCGCGATCGGCTGTTAACCGAAAGGTTGGAGGTTCGAGCCCATCCGGTAGTGGTGCGGCGCTTTTTTTCTTTGCGCTGATAGCTTTGAAGATACGTTCTGATGGTGGTGAGAGTGGAGCACGACTGTCTCCGTGGTGCAATTGGCTAGCGCGATCGCCTGTAACGGAAAAGTTAGAGGTTCGAGCCCACCCGGTGGTGGTGCGGCGCTTTTTTTTCTTTGGGCTGATAGCTTTGAAGATATGTTCTGATGCTGGTGAGAGTGGAGCAGGACTGTCTCCGTGGCGCAGTTGGCTAGCGCGATCGGCTGTTAACGGAAAGGTTGGAGTTTCGAGCCCACCCGGTGGTAGTGCGGCGCTTTTTTTTCTTTGGGCTGATAGCTTTGAAGATATGTTCTGATGCTGGTGAGAATGGAGCAGGACTGTCTCCGTGCCGCAAATGGCTAGCGAGATCGGCTGTTAACCGAAAAATTGGAGGTTCGAGCCCACCCGGTGGTGGTGCGGCGCTTTTTTTTGGGCTGATAGCTTTGAAGATATGTTCTGATGGTGGTGAGAGAGGAGCACGACTGTCTCCGTGGCGCAAATGGCTAGCGCGATCGGCTGTTATCCGAAAGGTTGGAGGTTCGAGCCCACCCGGTGGTCGTGCGGCGCTTTTTTTTCTTTGAGCTGATAGCTTTGAAGATATGTTCTGATGGCAGTGAGAGTGGAGCAGGACTGCCTCCGTGGCGCAATTGGCTAGCGCGATCGGCTGTTAATCGAGAATTTGGAGGTTCGAGCCCTCCCGGGAGTGGTGTTTTGCTTTTTTCTTTGCGCTGATAGCTTTGAAGATATGTTCTGATGGTGGTGAGTGTGAACCACGACTGTCTCTGTGGCGCTATTGGCTAGCGCGATCGGCTGTTTACCGAAAGGTTGGAGGTTCGAGCCCACCCGGTGGTGGTGCGGCGCTTTTTTTCTTTGGGCTGATAGCTTTTAAGATATGTTCTGATTGTGGGGAGAGTGGAGCAAGACTGTCTCCGTGGCGCAATTGGCTAGCGCGATCGGCTGTAACGGGAAAGTTAGAGGTTCGAGTCCACCCGTTGGTGGTGCCGCGCTTTTTTTATCTTTGCGCTGATAGCTTTGAGGATATGTTCTGATGGTGGTGAGAGTGGAGCAGGACTGTCTCCGTGGCGCAATTGGCTAGCGCGATCGGCTGTTAACGTAAAGGTTGGAGTTTCGAGCCCACCCGGTGGTCGTGCGGCGCTTTTTTTTCTTTGGGCTGATAGCTTTCACGATATGTTCTGATGGTGGTGAGAATGGAGCAGGACTGTCTCCGTGCCGCAAATGGCTAGCGAGATCGGCTGTTAACCGAAAAATTGGAGGTTCGAGCCCACCCAGTGGTGGTGCGGCGCTTTTATTTGGGCTGATAGCTTTGAAGATATGTTCTGATGTTGGTGAGAGAGGAGCAGGACTGTCTCCGTGGCACAATTGGCTAGCGCGATCGGCTGTTAACCGAAAGGTTGGAGGTTCGAGCCCATCCGGTGGTGGTGCGGCGCTTTTTTTTCTTTGCGCTGATAGGTTTGAAGATATGTTCTGATCGTGGTGAGAGTGGAGCACGACTGTCTCCGTGGCGCAATTGGCTAGCGCGATCGGTTGTTAACCGAAAAGTTGGAAGTTCGAGCCCACCCGGTGGTGGTGCGGCGCTTTTTTTTTCTTTGGGCTGATAGCTTTGTAGATATGTTCTGATGGTGGTGAAAGTGGGGCACGACTGTCTCCGTGGCGCAATTGGCTAGCACGATCGGCTGTTAACCGAAAGTTTGGAGGTTCGAGCCCACCCGGTGGTGGTGCGGTGCTTTTGTTTTGGGCTGATAGCTCTGAAGAAATGTTCTGACGGTGGTGAGAGTGGAGAACGACTGTCTCCGTGGCGCAAATGGCTAGCGCGATCGGCTGTTAACCGAAATGTTGGAGGTTCGAGCCCACCCGGTGGTCGTGCGGCGCTTTTTTTTCTTTGGGCTGATAGCTTTGACGATATGTTCTGATGGCAGTGAGAGTGGAGCAGGACTGCCTCCGTGGCGCAATTGGCTAGCGCGATCGGCTGTTAACCGAAAAGTTGGAGGTTCGAGGCCTCCCGGGAGTGGTGTGTTGCTTTTTTCTTTGCGCTGATAGCTTTGAAGATATGTTCTGATGGTGGTGAGAGTGGAGCAAGACTGTCTCTGCTACGCAATTGACTAGCTGAATCGGCTGTTAACCGAAAGGTTGGAGTTTTGAGCCCTCCCGGGAGTGGTGTGTTGCTTTTTTCTTTGCGCTGAGAGCTTTGAAGATATGTTCTGATGGTGGTGAATGTGGAGCACGACTGTCTCCGTGGCGCAATTGGCTAGCGCGATCGGCTGTTAACCGAAAGGTTGGAGTTTCGAGCCCACCCGGTGGTGGGGCGGCGCTTTTTTTTCTGTGGGCTGATAGCTTTGAAGATATGTTCTGATGGTGGTGAGAGTGAAGCAAGACTTTCTCCGTGGCGCAATTGGCTAGCGCGATCGGCTGTAACGGAAAAGTTAGAGGTTCGAGCCCACCCGGTGGTGGTGCGGCGCTTTTTTTTTCTTTGGGCTGATAGCTTGGAAGATATGTTCTGATGGTGGTGAGAGAGGGGCACGACTGTCTCCGTGGCGCAAATGGCTAGCGCGATCGGCTGTTATCCGAAAGGTTGGAGGTTCGAGCCCACCCGGTGGTCGTGCGGCGCTTTTTTTTCTTTGGGCTGATAGCTTTGAAGATATGTTTTGATGGCAGTGAGAGTGGAGCAGGACTGCCTCCGTGGCGCAATTGGCTAGCGCGATCGGCTGTTAACCGAGAAGTTGGAGGTTCGAGCCCTCCCGGGAGTGGTGTGTTGCTTTTTTCTTTGCGCTGATAGCTTTGAAGTTATGTTCTGATGGTGGTGAGAGTGGACCACGACTGTCTCTGTGGCGCAATTGGCTAGCGCGATTGGCTGTTAACCGAAAGGTTGGAGGTTCGAGCCCACCCGGTGGTGGTGCGGCGCTTTTTTTCTTTGGGCTGATAGCTTTGAAGGTATGTTCTGATTGTAGGGAGAGTGGAGCAAGACTGTCTCCGTGGCGCAATTGGCTAGCGCGATCGGCTGTAACGGGAAAGTTAGAGGTTTGAGTCCACCCATTGGTGGTGCGGCGCTTTTTTTTTCTTTGGGCTGATAGCTTTGAAGATATGTTCTGATGGTGGTGAGAGTAGAGCACGACTGTCTCCGTGGCGCAATTGGCTAGCGCGACCGGCTGTTAACCGAAAGGTTGGAGGTTCGAGCCCACCCGGTGGTGGTGCGGCTTTTTTTTTGGGCTGATAGCTTTGAAGATATGTTCTGATGGTGGTGAGAGAGGAGCAGGACTGTCTCCGTGGCGCAATTGGCTAGCGCGATCGGCTGTTAACCGAAAGGTTGGAGGTTCGAGCCCACCCGGTGGTGGTGCGGCTTTTTTTTTCTTTGGGCTGATAGCTTTGAAGATATGTTCTGATGGTGGTGAATGTGGAGCACGACTGTCTCCGTGGCGCTATTGGCTAGCGCGATCGGCTTTAAACCGAAAAGTTTGAGGTTCGAGCTTTCCCGGGAGTGGTGTGTTGCTTTTTTTTCTTTGGGCTGATAGCTTTGAAGATATGTTCTGATGGTGGTGAGAGTGGAGCAAGACTGTCTCTGTTGCGCAATTGACTAGCTGAATTGGCTGTCAACCGAAAGGTTGGAGTTTCGAGCCCTCCCTGGAGTGGTGTGTTGCTTTTTGCTTTGCGCTGATAGCTTTGAAGATACGTTGTGATGGTGGTGAGAGTGGAGCACGACTGTCTCCGTGGCGCAATTGCCTAGCGCGATCGGCTGTAACAGAAAAGCTAGAGGTTCGAGCCCACCCGGTGGTGGTGCGGCGCTTTTTTTTCTCTGGGCTGATAGCTTTGCAGATATGTTCTGATGGTGGTGAGAGTGGAGCAGGACTGTCTCCGTGGCGCAATTGGCTAGCGCGATCGGCTGTTAACGGAAGGGTTCGAGCCCACCGGGTGGTGGTTCGGCGCTTTTTTTCTTTGCGCTGATAGCTTTGAAGATATGTTCTGATGGTGGTGAGAGTGGAGCACGACTGTCTCCGTGGCGCTATTGGCTAGCGCGATCGGTTGTTAACCCAAAAGTTGGAGGTTCGAGCCCACCCGGTGGTGGTGCGGCGCTTTTTTTCTTTGGGCTGATAGCTTTGAAGATATGTTCTAATGGCAGTGAGAGTGGAGCAGGACTGCCTCCGTGGCGCAATTGGCTAGCACGATCGGCTGTTGACCGAAAAGTTGGAGGTGCGAGCCCTCCCGGGAGTGGTGTGTTGCTTTTTTCTTTGCGCTGATAGCTTTGAAGATATGTTCTGATGGTGGTGAGAGTGGACCACGACTGTCTCCGTGGTGCAATTGGCTAGCACGATCGGCTGTTAACCGAAAGGTTGGAGGATCGAGCCCACCCGGTGGTGGTGCGGCGCCTTTTTTGCTTTGGGCTGATAGCTCTGAAGAAATGTTCTGACGGTGGTGAGAGTGGAGCACGACTGTCTCTGTGGCGCAATTGGCTAGCGCGATCGGCTGTTAACCGAAAGGTTGGAGGTTCGAGCCCATCCGGTAGTGGTGCGGCGCTTTTTTTTCTTTGCGCTGATAGCTTTGAAGATACGTTCTGATGGTGGTGAGAGTGGAGCACGACTGTCTCTGATGTGCAATTGGCTAGCGCGATCGCCTGTAACGGAAAAGCTAGAGGTTCGAGCCCACCCGGTGGTGGTGCGGCGCTTTTTTTTCTCTGGGCTGATAGCTTTGCGGATATGTTCTGATGGTGGTGAGAGTGGAGCAGGACTGTCTCCGTGGCGCAATTGGCTAGCGCGATCGGCTGTTAACGGAAGGGTTCGAGCCCACCGGGTGGTGGTTCGGCGCTTTTTTTCTTTGCGCTGATAGCTTTGAAGATATGTTCTGATGGTGGTGAGAGTGGAGCACGACTGTCTCCGTGGCGCTATTGGCTAGCGCGATCGGTTGTTAACCCAAAAGTTGGAGGTTCGAGCCCACCCGGTGGTGGTGCGGCGCTTTTTTTCTTTGGGCTGATAGCTTTGAAGATATGTTCTAATGGCAGTGAGAGTGGAGCAGGACTGCCTCCGTGGCGCAATTGGCTAGCACGATCGGCTGTTGACCGAAAAGTTGGAGGTGCGAGCCCTCCCGGGAGTGGTGTGTTGCTTTTTTCTTTGCGCTGATAGCTTTGAAGATATGTTCTGATGGTGGTGAGAGTGGACCACGACTGTCTCCGTGGTGCAATTGGCTAGCACGATCGGCTGTTAACCGAAAGGTTGGAGGATCGAGCCCACCCGGTGGTGGTGCGGCGCCTTTTTTGCTTTGGGCTGATAGCTCTGAAGAAATGTTCTGACGGTGGTGAGAGTGGAGCACGACTGTCTCTGTGGCGCAATTGGCTAGCGCGATCGGCTGTTAACCGAAAGGTTGGAGGTTCGAGCCCATCCGGTAGTGGTGCGGCGCTTTTTTTTCTTTGCGCTGATAGCTTTGAAGATACGTTCTGATGGTGGTGAGAGTGGAGCACGACTGTCTCCGATGTGCAATTGGCTAGCGCGATCGCCTGTAACGGAAAAGTTAGAGGTTCGAGCCCACCCGGTGGTGGTGCGGCGCTTTTTTTTCTTTGGGCTGATAGCTTTGAAGATATGTTCTGATGCTGGTGAGAGTGGAGCAGGACTGTCTCCGTGGCGCAGTTGGCTAGCGCGATCGGCTGTTAACGGAAAGTTTGGAGTTTCGAGCCCACCCGGTGGTAGTGCGGCGCTTTTTTTTCTTTGGGCTGATAGCTTTGAAGATATGTTCTGATGCTGGTGAGAATGGAGCAGGACTGTCTCCGTGCCGCAAATGGCTAGCGAGATCGGCTGTTAACCGAAAAATTGGAGGTTCGAGCCCACCCGGTGGTGGTGCGGCGCTTTTTTTTGGGCTGATAGCTTTGAAGATATGTTCTGATGGTGGTGAGAGAGGAGCACGACTGTCTTTGTGGCGCAAATGGCTAGCGCAATCGGCTGTTATCCGAAAGGTTGGAGGTTCGAGCCCACCCGGTGGTCGTGCGGCGCTTTTTTTTCTTTGAGCTGATAGCTTTGAAGATATGTTCTGATGGCAGTGAGAGTGGAGCAGGACTGCCTCCGTGGCGCAATTGGCTAGCGCGATCGGCTGTTAATCGAGAATTTGGAGGTTCGAGCCCTCCCGGGAGTGGTGTTTTGCTTTTTTCTTTGCGCTGATAGCTTTGAAGATATGTTCTGATGGTGGTGAGTGTGAACCACGACTGTCTTTGTGGCGCTATTGGCTAGCGCGATCGGCTGTTTACCGAAAGGTTGGAGGTTCGAGCCCACCCGGTGGTGGTGCGGCGCTTTTTTTCTTTGGGCTGATAGCTTTTAAGATATGTTCTGATTGTGGGGAGAGTGGAGCAAGACTGTCTCCGGGGCGCAATTGGCTAGCGCGATCGGCTGTAACGGGAAAGTTAGAGGTTCGAGTCCACCCGTTGGTGGTGCGGCGCTTTTTTTATCTTTGCGCTGATAGCTTTGAGGATATGTTCTGATGGTGGTGAGAGTGGAGCAGGACTGTCTCCGTGGCGCAATTGGCTAGCGCGATCGGCTGTTAACGTAAAGGTTGGAGTTTCGAGCCCACCCGGTGGTAGTGCGGCGCTTTTTTTTCTTTGGGCTGATAGCTTTCACGATATGTTCTGATGGTGGTGAGAATGGAGCAGGACTGTCTCCGTGCCGCAAATGGCTAGCGAGATCGGCTGTTAACCGAAAAATTGGAGGTTCGAGCCCACCCAGTGGTGGTGCGGCGCTTTTATTTGGGCTGATAGCTTTGAAGATATGTTCTGATGTTGGTGAGAGAGGAGCAGGACTGTCTCCGTGGCACAATTGGCTAGCGCGATCGGCTGTTAACCGAAAGGTTGGAGGTTCGAGCCCATCCGGTGGTGGTGCGGCGCTTTTTTTTCTTTGCGCTGATAGGTTTGAAGATATGTTCTGATCGTGGTGAGAGTGGAGCACGACTGTCTCCGTGGCGCAATTGGCTAGCGCGATCGGTTGTTAACCGAAAAGTTGGAAGTTCGAGCCCACCCGGTGGTGGTGCGGCGCTTTTTTTTTCTTTGGGCTTATAGCTTTGAAGATATGTTCTGATGGTGGTGAAAGTGGGGCACGAATGTCTCCGTGGCGCAATTGGCTAGCACGATCGGCTGTTAACCGAAAGTTTGGAGGTTCGAGCCCACCCGGTGGTGGTGCGGTGCTTTTTTTTTTGGGCTGATAGCTCTGAAGAAATGTTCTGACGGTGGTGAGAGTGGAGAACGACTGTCTCCGTGGCGCAAATGGCTAGCGCGATCGGCTGTTAACCGAAATGTTGGAGGTTCGAGCCCACCCGGTGGTCGTGCGGCGCTTTTTTTTTCTTTGGGCTGATAGCTTTGACGATATGTTCTGATGGCAGTGAGAGTGGAGCAGGACTGCCTCCGTGGCGCAATTGGCTAGCGCGATCGGCTGTTAACCGAAAAGTTCGAGGTTCGAGCCCTCCCGGGAGTGGTGTGTTGCTTTTTTCTTTGCGCTGATAGCTTTGAAGATATGTTCTGATGGTGGTGAGAGTGGAGCAAGACTGTCTCTGCTACGCAATTGACTAGCTGAATCGGCTGTTAACCGAAAGGTTGGAGTTTTGAGCCCTCCCGGGAGTGGTGTGTTGCTTTTTTCTTTGCGCTGAGAGCTTTGAAGATATGTTCTGATGGTGGTGAATGTGGAGCACGACTGTCTCCGTGGCGCAATTGGCTAGCGCGATCAGCTGTTAACCGAAAGGTTGGAGTTTCGAGCCCACCCGGTGGTGGGGCGGCGCTTTTTTTTCTTTGGGCTGATAGCTTTGAAGATATGTTCTGATGGTGGTGAGAGTGGAGCAAGACTTTCTCCGTGGCGCAATTGGCTAGCGCGATCGGCTGTAACGGAAAAGTTAGAGGTTCGAGCCCACCCGGTGGTGGTGCGGCGCTTTTTTTTTCTTTGGGCTGATAGCTTGAAAGATATGTTCTGATGGTGGTGAGAGAGGAGCACGACTGTCTCCGTGGCGCAAATGGCTAGCGCGATCGGCTGTTATCCGAAAGGTTGGAGGTTCGAGCCCACCCGGTGGTCGTGCGGCGCTTTTTTTTCTTTGGGCTGATAGCTTTGAAGATATGTTTTGATGGCATTGAGAGTGGAGCAGGACTGCCTCCGTGGCGCAATTGGCTAGCGCGATCGGCTGTTAACCGAGAAGTTGGAGGTTCGAGCCCTCCCGGGAGTGGTGTGTGTCTTTTTTCTTTGCGCTGATAGCTTTGAAGTTATGTTCTGATGGTGGTGAGAGTGGACCACGACTGTCTCTGTGGCGCAATTGGCTTGCGCGATTGGCTTTTAACCGAAAGGTTGGAGGTTCGAGCCCACCCGGTGGTGGTGCGGCGCTTTTTTTCTTTGGGCTGATAGCTTTGAAGATATGTTCTGATTGTAGGGAGAGTGGAGCAAGACTGTCTCCGTGGCGCAATTGGCTAGCGCGATCGGCTGTAACGGGAAAGTTAGAGGTTCGAGTCCACCCATTGGTGGTGCGGCGCTTTTTTTTTCTTTGGGCTGATAGCTTTGAAGATATGTTCTGATGGTGGTGAGAGTAGAGCACGACTGTCTCCGTGGCGCAATTGGCTAGCGCGACCGGCTGTTAACCGAAAGGTTGGAGGTTCGAGCCCACCCGGTGGTGGTGCGGCTTTTTTTTTGGGCTGATAGCTTTGAAGATATGTTCTGATGGTGGTGAGAGAGGAGCAGGACTGTCTCCGTGGCGCAATTGGCTAGCGCGATCGGCTGTTAACCGAAAGGTTGGAGGTTCGAGCCCACCAGGTGGTGGTGCGGCGCTTTTTTTTCTTTGCGCTGATAGCTTTGAAGATATGTTCTGATGGTGATGAGAGCGGAGCACGACTGTCTCCGTGGCGCAATTGGCTAGCGCGATCGGTTGTTAACCGAAAGGTTGGAGTTTTGAGCCCACCCGGCGGTACTGCGGCGCTATTTTTTCTTTGGGCTGATTGCTTTGAAGTTATGTTCTGATGGTGGTGAAAATGAAGCAGGACTGTCTCCGTGCCGCAAATGGCTAGCGCGATCGGCTGTTAACCGAAAAATTGGAGGTTCGAGCCCACAAGGTGGTGGTGCGGCGCTTTTTTTGGGCTGTTAGCTTTGAAGATATGTTCTGATGGTGGTGAGAGAGGAGCAGGACTGTCTCCGTGGCGCAATTGGCTATCGCAATCGGCTGTTAACCGAAAGGTTGGAGGATCGAGCCCACCCGGTGGTGGCGCGGCGCTTTTTCTCTTTGCGCTGATAGCTTTAAAGATATATTCTGATGGTGGTGAGAGTGGAGCACGACTGTCTCCGTGGCGCAATTTGCTAGCGCGATCGGTTGTTATCCGAAAAGTTGGAGTTTCGAGCCCACCCGGTGGTGGTGCGGCTCTTTTTTTTCTTTGGGCTGATAGCTTTGAAGATATGTTCTGATGGTGGTGAAAGTGGGGCATGACTGTCTCCGTGGCGCAATTGGCTAGCACGATCGGCTGTAACCGAAAGGTTGGAGGTTCGAGCCCCCCGGTTGTGGTGCGGCGCTTTTTTTTTCTTTGGGCTGATAGCTCTGAAGAAATGTTCTGAAGGTGGTGAGAGTGGAGCACGACTGTCTCCGTGGCGCAAATGGCTAGCGCGATCGGCTGTTAACCGAAAAGTTGGAGGTTCAAGCCCTACCGAGAGTGGTGTGTTGCTTTTATGTTTGCGCTGATAGCTTTGACGATATCTTCTAGTGGTGGTGAGTGTGGAGCACGACTGTCTCCGTGGCGTGATTGGCTTGCGCGATCGGCTGTTAACCGAAAGGTTGGAGGTTCAAGCCCACCCGGTGGTGGTGCGGCTTTTTTTTTCTTTGGGTGATAGCTTTGAAGATATGTTCTGATGGTGGTGAAAGTGGAGCACGACTGTCTCCGGTGCGCAATTGGCTAGCGCGATCGGCTTTTAACAGAAAAGTTTGAGGTTTGAGCTTTCCCGGGAGTGGTGTGTTGCTTTTTTTTCTTTGGGCTGATAGCTTTAAAGATATGTTCTGATGGTGGTGAGAGTGGAGCAAGACTGTCTCTGTTGCGCAATTGACTAGCTGAATCGGCTGTCAACCGAAAGGTTGGAGTTTCGAGCCCTCCCTGGAGTGGTGTGTTGCTTTTTTCTTTGCGCTGATAGCTTTAAAGATACGTTGTGATGGTGGTGAGAGTGGAGCATGACTGTCATTGTGGCGCAATTGGCTAGCGCGATCGGCTGTAACGGAAAAGTTAGAGGTTCGAGCCCACCCGGTGGTGGTGCTGCGCTTTTTTTTCTTTGGGCTGATAGCTTTGAAGATATGTTCTGGTGGTGGGGAGAGTGGAGCAGGACTGTATCCGTGGCGCATTTGGCTAGCGCGATTGGCTGTTGACCGACAGGTTGGAGTTTCGAGCCCACCCGGTGGTGGTGCGGCGCTTTTTTTTGGGCTGATAGCTTTGAAGATATGTTCTGATGGTGGTGAGAGTTGAGCAGGACTGTCTCCGTGGCGCGATTGGCTAGCGCGATCGGCTGTTAACCGATAGGTTGGAGTTTCGAGCCCTCCCGGGAGTGGTGTGTTGCTTTTCCTTTGCGCTGATAGCTTTGAAGATATGTTCTGATGGTGGTGAGAGTGGAGCAAGACTGTCTCTGCTACGCAATTGACTAGCTGAATCGGCTGTTAACCGAAAGGTTGGAGTTTTGAGCCCTCCCGGGAGTGGTGTGTTGCTTTTTTCTTTGCGCTGAGAGCTTTGAAGATATGTTCTGATGGTGGTGAATGTGGAGCACGACTGTCTCCGTGGCGCAATTGGCTAGCGCGATCAGCTGTTAACCGAAAGGTTGGAGTTTCGAGCCCACCCGGTGGTGGGGCGGCGCTTTTTTTTCTTTGGGCTGATAGCTTTGAAGATATGTTCTGATGGTGGTGAGAGTGGAGCAAGACTTTCTCCGTGGCGCAATTGGCTAGCGCGATCGGCTGTAACGGAAAAGTTAGAGGTTCGAGCCCACCCGGTGGTGGTGCGGCGCTTTTTTTTTCTTTGGGCTGATAGCTTGAAAGATATGTTCTGATGGTGGTGAGAGAGGAGCACGACTGTCTCCGTGGCGCAAATGGCTAGCGCGATCGGCTGTTATCCGAAAGGTTGGAGGTTCGAGCCCACCCGGTGGTCGTGCGGCGCTTTTTTTTCTTTGGGCTGATAGCTTTGAAGATATGTTTTGATGGCATTGAGAGTGGAGCAGGACTGCCTCCGTGGCGCAATTGGCTAGCGCGATCGGCTGTTAACCGAGAAGTTGGAGGTTCGAGCCCTCCCGGGAGTGGTGTGTGTCTTTTTTCTTTGCGCTGATAGCTTTGAAGTTATGTTCTGATGGTGGTGAGAGTGGACCACGACTGTCTCTGTGGCGCAATTGGCTTGCGCGATTGGCTTTTAACCGAAAGGTTGGAGGTTCGAGCCCACCCGGTGGTGGTGCGGCGCTTTTTTTCTTTGGGCTGATAGCTTTGAAGATATGTTCTGATTGTAGGGAGAGTGGAGCAAGACTGTCTCCGTGGCGCAATTGGCTAGCGCGATCGGCTGTAACGGGAAAGTTAGAGGTTCGAGTCCACCCATTGGTGGTGCGGCGCTTTTTTTTTCTTTGGGCTGATAGCTTTGAAGATATGTTCTGATGGTGGTGAGAGTAGAGCACGACTGTCTCCGTGGCGCAATTGGCTAGCGCGACCGGCTGTTAACCGAAAGGTTGGAGGTTCGAGCCCACCCGGTGGTGGTGCGGCTTTTTTTTTGGGCTGATAGCTTTGAAGATATGTTCTGATGGTGGTGAGAGAGGAGCAGGACTGTCTCCGTGGCGCAATTGGCTAGCGCGATCGGCTGTTAACCGAAAGGTTGGAGGTTCGAGCCCACCAGGTGGTGGTGCGGCGCTTTTTTTTCTTTGCGCTGATAGCTTTGAAGATATGTTCTGATGGTGATGAGAGCGGAGCACGACTGTCTCCGTGGCGCAATTGGCTAGCGCGATCGGTTGTTAACCGAAAGGTTGGAGTTTTGAGCCCACCCGGCGGTACTGCGGCGCTATTTTTTCTTTGGGCTGATTGCTTTGAAGTTATGTTCTGATGGTGGTGAAAATGAAGCAGGACTGTCTCCGTGCCGCAAATGGCTAGCGCGATCGGCTGTTAACCGAAAAATTGGAGGTTCGAGCCCACAAGGTGGTGGTGCGGCGCTTTTTTTGGGCTGTTAGCTTTGAAGATATGTTCTGATGGTGGTGAGAGAGGAGCAGGACTGTCTCCGTGGCGCAATTGGCTATCGCAATCGGCTGTTAACCGAAAGGTTGGAGGATCGAGCCCACCCGGTGGTGGCGCGGCGCTTTTTCTCTTTGCGCTGATAGCTTTAAAGATATATTCTGATGGTGGTGAGAGTGGAGCACGACTGTCTCCGTGGCGCAATTTGCTAGCGCGATCGGTTGTTATCCGAAAAGTTGGAGTTTCGAGCCCACCCGGTGGTGGTGCGGCTCTTTTTTTTCTTTGGGCTGATAGCTTTGAAGATATGTTCTGATGGTGGTGAAAGTGGGGCATGACTGTCTCCGTGGCGCAATTGGCTAGCACGATCGGCTGTAACCGAAAGGTTGGAGGTTCGAGCCCCCCGGTTGTGGTGCGGCGCTTTTTTTTTCTTTGGGCTGATAGCTCTGAAGAAATGTTCTGAAGGTGGTGAGAGTGGAGCACGACTGTCTCCGTGGCGCAAATGGCTAGCGCGATCGGCTGTTAACCGAAAAGTTGGAGGTTCAAGCCCTACCGAGAGTGGTGTGTTGCTTTTATGTTTGCGCTGATAGCTTTGACGATATCTTCTAGTGGTGGTGAGTGTGGAGCACGACTGTCTCCGTGGCGTGATTGGCTTGCGCGATCGGCTGTTAACCGAAAGGTTGGAGGTTCAAGCCCACCCGGTGGTGGTGCGGCTTTTTTTTTCTTTGGGTGATAGCTTTGAAGATATGTTCTGATGGTGGTGAAAGTGGAGCACGACTGTCTCCGGTGCGCAATTGGCTAGCGCGATCGGCTTTTAACAGAAAAGTTTGAGGTTTGAGCTTTCCCGGGAGTGGTGTGTTGCTTTTTTTTCTTTGGGCTGATAGCTTTAAAGATATGTTCTGATGGTGGTGAGAGTGGAGCAAGACTGTCTCTGTTGCGCAATTGACTAGCTGAATCGGCTGTCAACCGAAAGGTTGGAGTTTCGAGCCCTCCCTGGAGTGGTGTGTTGCTTTTTTCTTTGCGCTGATAGCTTTAAAGATACGTTGTGATGGTGGTGAGAGTGGAGCATGACTGTCATTGTGGCGCAATTGGCTAGCGCGATCGGCTGTAACGGAAAAGTTAGAGGTTCGAGCCCACCCGGTGGTGGTGCTGCGCTTTTTTTTCTTTGGGCTGATAGCTTTGAAGATATGTTCTGGTGGTGGGGAGAGTGGAGCAGGACTGTATCCGTGGCGCATTTGGCTAGCGCGATTGGCTGTTGACCGACAGGTTGGAGTTTCGAGCCCACCCGGTGGTGGTGCGGCGCTTTTTTTTGGGCTGATAGCTTTGAAGATATGTTCTGATGGTGGTGAGAGTTGAGCAGGACTGTCTCCGTGGCGCGATTGGCTAGCGCGATCGGCTGTTAACCGATAGGTTGGAGTTTCGAGCCCTCCCGGGAGTGGTGTGTTGCTTTTCCTTTGCGCTGATAGCTTTGAAGATATGCTCTGATGGTGGTGAGAGTAGAGCACGACTGTCTCCGTGGCGCAATTGGCTAGCGCGATCGGCTGTTAACCTAAAGGTTGGAGGTTCGAGCCCACCCGTTGGTGGTGCGGCGCTTTTTTTTCTTTGGGCTGATAGCTCTGAACAAATGTTCTGACGGTGGTGAGAGTGGAGCACGACTGTCTCCGTGGTGCAAATCGCTAGCGCGAACGGCAATTAACCGAAAGGTTGGAGGTTCGAGGCCACCCGGTGGTGGTGCAGTGCATTTTTTCCTTTGGGTTGAGAGCTTTAAAGATGTGTTCTGATGGTGGTGAGAGTGGACCAGGACTTTCTCCATGGCACAATTAGCTAGCGCGATCGGCTCTTAACTGAAAAGTTGGAGGTTCGAGCCCTTCCGGGAGTGGTGTGTTGCTTCTTTCTTTGCAATGATAGCTTTGAAGATATGTTCTGATGGTGGTGAGCGTAGAGCACGACTGTCTCAGTGGCGCATTTGGCTAGCGCGATTGGCTGTTAACCGAAAGGTTGGAGGTTCGAGCCCACCTGGAGGTGGTGCGGCGCTTTTTTTTCTTTGGGCTGATAGATTTGAAGATATGTTCTAATGGTGGTGAGAGAGGAGCAGGACTGTCTTCGTGGCGCAATTGGCTAGCGCGATCGGCTGTCAACCGAAAGGTTACAGTTTCGAGCCAACCCGGTGGTGGTGCGGCGCTTTTTTTCTTTGGGCTGAGAGTTTTGAAGATATGTTCTCATGATGTTGAGAGTGGAGAGGGACGGTCTCCGTGGCGCAAATGGCTAGCGCGATCGGCTGTTAACCGAAAGGTTGGAGGTTCGAGCCCACCCGGTGGTGGTGCGGCGCTTTTTTTTCTTTGGGCTGATAGCTTTGAAGATATGTTCTGATGGTGGTGAGAGTGGAGCAGGACTGTCTCCGTGGCGCAATTGGCTAGCGCGATCGGCTGTTAACCGAAAGGTTGGAGTTTCGAGTCCTCCCGGGAGTGGTGTGTTGCTTTTGTCTTTGCGCTGATAGCTTTGAAGATATGTTCCGATATTGGTAGGAGTGGAGCACGACTGTCTCCGTGGCGCAATTGGCTAGCGCGATCGGCTGTTAACCGAAAGGTTGGAGGTTCGAGCCCACCCGGTGGTGGTGCGGCGCTTTTTTTTCTTTAGGCTGATAGCTCTGAATAAATGTTCTGACGGTGGTGAGAGTTGAGCACGACTGTCTCCATGGCGCAAATGGCTAGCGCGATCGGCTGTTAACCGAAACGTTGGAGGTTCGAGCCCACCCGGTGGTTGTGCGGCGCTTTTTTTCCTTTGGGCTTATAGCTTTAAAGATAGGTTCTGATGGTGGTGAGAGTGGACCTGGACTCTCTCCATGGCGCAATTGGCTAGCGCGATCGGCTGTTAACTGAAAAGTTGGAGGTTCGAGCCCTCCCGGGAGTGGTGTGTTGCTTTTTTCTTTGCGCTGATAGCTTTGAAGATATGTTCTATTGGTGGTGAAAGTGGAGCGCGACTGGGTCCGTGGCGCGATTGGCTAGCGCGATCGGCTGTTAACCGAAAGGTTGGAGGTTCGAGGCCACCCGGTGAGGGTGCGGCGCTTTTTTTCCTTTAGGCTGATAGCTTTAAAGATATGTTCTGATGGTGGTGAGAGTGCACCAGGACTCTCTCCATGGCGCAATTGGCTGGCGCGATCGGCTGTTAACCGAAAGGTTGGAGTTTCGAGCCCTCTCGGGAGTGGTGTGTTGATTTTGTCTTTGCGCTGATAGCTTTGAAGTTATGTTCTGATATTGGTGAGAGTGGAGCACGACTGTCTCCGTGGCGCGATTGGCTAGCGCGATCGGCTGTTAACCGAAAGCTTGGAGGTTCGAGCCCACCCGTTGGTGGTGCGGCGCTTTTTTTTCTTTGGGCTGATAGCTCTGAATAAATGTTCTGATGGTGGTGAGAGTGGAGCACGACTGTCCCCGTGGCGCAAATGGCTAGCGCGATCGGCTGTTAACCGAAAGGTTGGAGGTTCGAGCCCACCCGCTGGTGGTGCGGTGCTTTTTTTCCTTTGGGCTGAGAGCTTTAAAGATATGTTCTGATGGTGGTGAGAGTAGACCAGGACTCTCTCCATGGCACAATTAGCTAGCGCGATCGACTCTTAACTGAAAAGTTGGAGTTTCGAGCCCTTCCGGGAGTGGTGTGTTGCTTTTTTATTTGCACCGATAGCTTTGAAGATATGTTCTGATGGTGGTGAGCGTAGAGCACGACTGTCTCCGTGGCGCATTTGGCTAGCGCGATCGGCTGTAACGGGAAAGTTAGAGGTTCGAGTCCACCCGTTGGTGGTGCGGCGCTTTTTTTATCTTTGCGCTGATAGCTTTGAGGATATGTTCTGATGGTGGTGAGAGTGGAGCAGGACTGTCTCCGTGGCGCAATTGGCTAGCGCGATCGGCTGTTAACGTAAAGGTTGGAGTTTCGAGCCCACCCGGTGGTAGTGCGGCGCTTTTTTTTCTTTGGGCTGATAGCTTTCACGATATGTTCTGATGGTGGTGAGAATGGAGCAGGACTGTCTCCGTGCCGCAAATGGCTAGCGAGATCGGCTGTTAACCGAAAAATTGGAGGTTCGAGCCCACCCAGTGGTGGTGCGGCGCTTTTATTTGGGCTGATAGCTTTGAAGATATGTTCTGATGTTGGTGAGAGAGGAGCAGGACTGTCTCCGTGGCACAATTGGCTAGCGCGATCGGCTGTTAACCGAAAGGTTGGAGGTTCGAGCCCATCCGGTGGTGGTGCGGCGCTTTTTTTTCTTTGCGCTGATAGGTTTGAAGATATGTTCTGATCGTGGTGAGAGTGGAGCACGACTGTCTCCGTGGCGCAATTGGCTAGCGCGATCGGTTGTTAACCGAAAAGTTGGAAGTTCGAGCCCACCCGGTGGTGGTGCGGCGCTTTTTTTTTCTTTGGGCTGATAGCTTTGAAGATATGTTCTGATGGTGGTAAAAGTGGGGCACGACTGTCTCCGTGGCGAAATTGGCTAGCACGATCGGCTGTTAACCGAAAGTTTGGAGGTTCGAGCCCACCCGGTGGTGGTGCGGTGCTTTTTTTTTGGGCTGATAGCTCTGAAGAAATGTTCTGACGGTGGTGAGAGTGGGGAACGACTGTCTCCGTGGCGCAAATGGCTAGCGCGATCGGCTGTTAACCGAAATGTTGGAGGTTCGAGCCCACCCGGTGGTCGTGCGGCGCTTTTTTTTCTTTGGGCTGATAGCTTTGACGATATGTTCTGATGGCAGTGAGAGTGGAGCAGGACTGCCTCCGTGGCGCAATTGGCTAGCGCGATCGGCTGTTAACCGAAAAGTTGGAGGTTCGAGCCCTCCCGGGAGTGGTGTGTTGCTTTTTTCTTTGCGCTGATAGCTTTGAAGATATGTTCTGATGGTGGTGAGAGTGGAGCAAGACTGTCTCTGCTACGCAATTGACTAGCTGAATCGGCTGTTAACCGAAAGGTTGGAGTTTTGAGCCCTCCCGGGAGTGGTGTGTTGCTTTTTTCTTTGCGCTGAGAGCTTTGAAGATATGTTCTGATGGTGGTGAATGTGGAGCACGACTGTCTCCGTGGCGCAATTGGCTAGCGCGATCGGCTGTTAACCGAAAGGTTGGAGTTTCGAGCCCACCCGGTGGTGGGGCGGCGCTTTTTTTTCTTTGGGCTGATAGCTTTGAAGATATGTTCTGATGGTGGTGAGAGTGGAGCAAGACTTTCTCCGTGGCGCAATTGGCTAGCGCGATCGGCTGTAACGGAAAAGTTAGAGGTTCGAGCCCACCCGGTGGTGGTGCGGCGCTTTTTTTTTCTTTGGGCTGATAGCTTGGAAGATATGTTCTGATGGTGGTGAGAGAGGAGCACGACTGTCTCCGTGGCGCAAATGGCTAGCGCGATCGGCTGTTATCCGAAAGGTTGGAGGTTCGAGCCCACCAGGTGGTCGTGCGGCGCTTTTTTTTCTTTGGGCTGATAGCTTTGAAGATATGTTTTGATGGCAGTGAGAGTGGAGCAGGACTGCCTCCGTGGCGCAATTGGCTAGCGCGATCGGCTGTTAACCGAGAAGTTGGAGGTTCGAGCCCTCCCGGGAGTGGTGTGTTGCTTTTTTCTTTGCGCTGATAGCTTTGAAGTTATGTTCTGATGGTGGTGAGAGTGGACCACGACTGTCTCTGTGGCGCAATTGGCTAGCGCGATTGGCTGTTAACCGAAAGGTTGGAGGTTCGAGCCCACCCGGTGGTGGTGCGGCGCTTTTTTTCTTTGGGCTGATAGCTTTGAAGATATGTTCTGATTGTAGGGAGAGTGGAGCAAGACTGTCTCCGTGGCGCAATTGGCTAGCGCGATCGGCTGTAACGGGAAAGTTAGAGGTTCGAGTCCACCCATTGGTGGTGCGGCGCTTTTTTTTCTTTGGGCTGATAGCTTTGAAGATATGTTCTGATGGTGGTGAGAGTAGAGCACGACTGTCTCCGTGGCGCAATTGGCTCGCGCGACCGGCTGTTAACCGAAAGGTTGGAGGTTCGAGCCCACCCGGTGGTGGTGCGGCTTTTTTTTTGGGCTGATAGCTTTGAAGATATGTTCTGATGGTGGTGAGAGAGGAGCAGGACTGTCTCCGTGGCGCAATTGGCTAGCGCGATCGGCTGTTAACCGAAAGGTTGGAGGTTCGAGGCCACCCGGTGGTGGTGCGGCTTTTTTTTCTTTGGGCTGATAGCTTTGAAGATATGTTCTGATGGTGGTGAATGTGGAGCACGACTGTCTCCGTGGCGCTATTGGCTAGCGCGATCGGCTTTAAACCGAAAAGTTTGAGGTTCGAGCTTTCCCGGGAGTGGTGTGTTGCTTTTTTTTCTTTGGGCTGATAGCTTTGAAGATATGTTCTGGTGGTGGTGAGAGTGGAGCAAGACTGTCTCTGTTGCGCAATTGACTAGCTGAATTGGCTGTCAACCGAAAGGTTGGAGTTTCGAGCCCTCCCTGGAGTGGTGTGTTGCTTTTTGCTTTGCGCTGATAGCTTTGAAGATACGTTGTGATGGTGGTGAGAGTGGAGCACGACTGTCTCCGTGGCGCAATTGCCTAGCGCGATCGGCTGTAACAGAAAAGCTAGAGGTTCGAGCCCACCCGGTGGTGGTGCGGCGCTTTTTTTTCTTTGGGCTGATAGCTTTGAAGATATGTTCTGATGGTGGTGAGAGTGGAGCAGGACTGTCTCCGTGGCGCAATTGGCTAGCGCGATCGGCTGTTAACGGAAGGGTTCGAGCCCACCGGGTGGTGGTTCGGCGCTTTTTTTCTTTGCGCTGATAGCTTTGAAGATATGTTCTGATGGTGGTGAGAGTGGAGCACGACTGTCTCCGTGGCGCTATTGGCTAGCGCGATCGGTTGTTAACCCAAAAGTTGGAGGTTCGAGCCCACCCGGTGGTGGTGCGGCGCTTTTTTTCTTTGGGCTGATAGCTTTGAAGATATGTTCTAATGGCAGTGAGAGTGGAGCAGGACTGCCTCCGTGGCGCAATTGGCTAGCACGATCGGCTGTTGACCGAAAAGTTGGAGGTGCGAGCCCTCCCGGGAGTGGTGTGTTGCTTTTTTCTTTGCGCTGATAGCTTTGAAGATATGTTCTGATGGTGGTGAGAGTGGACCACGACTGTCTCCGTGGTGCAATTGGCTAGCACGATCGGCTGTTAACCGAAAGGTTGGAGGATCCAGCCCACCCGGTGGTGGTGCGGCGCCTTTTTTGCTTTGGGCTGATAGCTCTGAAGAAATGTTCTGACGGTGGTGAGAGTGGAGCACGACTGTCTCTGTGGCGCAATTGGCTAGCGCGATCGGCTGTTAACCGAAAGGTTGGAGGTTCGAGCCCATCCGGTAGTGGTGCGGCGCTTTTTTTTCTTTGCGCTGATAGCTTTGAAGATACGTTCTGATGGTGGTGAGAGTGGAGCACGACTGTCTCCGTGGTGCAATTGGCTAGCGCGATCGCCTGTAACGGAAAAGTTAGAGGTTCGAGCCCACACGGTGGTGGTGCGGCGCTTTTTTTTCTTTGGGCTGATAGCTTCGAAGATATGTTCTGATGCTGGTGAGAGTGGAGCAGGACTGTCTCCGTGGCGCAGTTGGCTAGCGCGATCGGCTGTTAACGGAAAGGTTGGAGTTTCGAGCCCACCCGGTGGTAGTGCGGCGCTTTTTTTTCTTTGGGCTGATAGCTTTGAAGATATGTTCTGATGCTGGTGAGAATGAAGCAGGACTGTCTCCGTGCCGCAAATGGCTAGCGAGATCGGCTGTTAACCGAAAAATTGGAGGTTCGAGCCCACCCGGTGGTCGTGCGGCGCTTTTTTTTCTTTGAGCTGATAGCTTTGAAGATATGTTCTGATGGCAGTGAGAGTGGAGCAGGACTGCCTCCGTGGCGCAATTGGCTAGCGCGATCGGCTGTTAATCGAGAATTTGGAGGTTCGAGCCCTCCCGGGAGTGGTGTTTTGCTTTTTTCTTTGCGCTGATAGCTTTGAAGATATGTTCTGATGGTGGTGAGTGTGAACCACGACTGTCTCTGTGGCGCTATTGGCTAGCGCGATCGCCTGTTTACCGAAAGGTTGGAGGTTCGAGCCCACCCGGTGGTGGTGCGGCGCTTTTTTTCTTTGGGCTGATAGCTTTTAAGATATTTTCTGATTGTGGGGAGAGTGGAGCAAGACTGTCTCCGTGGCGCAATTGGCTAGCGCGATCGGCTGTAACGGGAAAGTTAGAGGTTCGAGTCCACCCGTTGGTGGTGCGGCGCTTTTTTTATCTTTGCGCTGATAGCTTTGAGGATATGTTCTGATGGTGGTGAGAGTGGAGCAGGACTGTCTCCGTGGCGCAATTGGCTAGCGCGATCGGCTGTTAACGTAAAGGTTGGAGTTTCGAGCCCACCCGGTGGTAGTGCGGCGCTTTTTTTTCTTTGGGCTGATAGCTTTCACGATATGTTCTGATGGTGGTGAGAATGGAGCAGGACTGTCTCCGTGCCGCAAATGGCTAGCGAGATCGGCTGTTAACCGAAAAATTGGAGGTTCGAGCCCACCCAGTGGTGGTGCGGCGCTTTTATTTGGGCTGATAGCTTTGAAGATATGTTCTGATGTTGGTGAGAGAGGAGCAGGACTGTCTCCGTGGCACAATTGGCTAGCGCGATCGGCTGTTAACCGAAAGGTTGGAGGTTCGAGCCCATCCGGTGGTGGTGCGGCGCTTTTTTTTCTTTGCGCTGATAGGTTTGAAGATATGTTCTGATCGTGGTGAGACTGGAGCACGACTGTCTCCGTGGCGCAATTGGCTAGCGCGATCGGTTGTTAACCGAAAAGTTGGAAGTTCGAGCCCACCCGGTGGTGGTGCGGCGCTTTTTTTTTCTTTGGGCTGATAGCTTTGAAGATATGTTCTGATGGTGGTGAAAGTGGGGCACGACTGTCTCCGTGGCGCAATTGGCTAGCGCGATCGGCTGTTAACCGAAAGGTTGGAGTTTCGAGTCCTCCCGGGAGTGGTGTGTTGCTTTTGTCTTTGCGCTGATAGCTTTGAAGATATGTTCCGATATTGGTAAGAGTGGAGCACGACTGTCTCCGTGGCGCAATTGGCTAGCACGATCGGCTGTTAACCGAAAGGTTGGAGGTTCGAGCCCACCCGGTGGTGGTGCGGCGCTTTTTTTTCTTTAGGCTGATAGCTCTGAATAAATGTTCTGACGGTGGTGAGAGTTGAGCACGACTGTCTCCATGGCGCAAATGGCTAGCGCGATCGGCTGTTAACCGAAAAGTTGGAGGTTCGAGCCCACCCGGTGGTTGTGCGGCGCTTTTTTTCCTTTGGGCTTATAGCTTTAAAGATAGGTTCTGATGGTGGTGAGAGTGGACCTGGACTCTCTCCATGGCGCAATTGGCTAGCGCGATCGGCTGTTAACTGAAAAGTTGGAGGTTCGAGCCCTCCCGGGAGTGGTGTGTTGCTTTTTTCTTTGCGCTGATAGCTTTGAAGATATGTTCTATTGGTGGTGAAAGTGGAGCGCGACTGGGTCCGTGGCGCGATTGGCTAGCGCGATCGGCTGTTAACCGAAAGGTTGGAGGTTCGAGGCCACCCGGTGAGGGTGCGGCGCTTTTTTTTCCTTTAGGCTGATAGCTTTAAAGATATGTTCTGATGGTGGTGAGAGTGCACCAGGACTCTCTCCATGGCGCAATTGGCTGGCGCGATCGGCTGTTAACCGAAAGGTTGGAGTTTCGAGCCCTCTCGGGAGTGGTGTGTTGATTTTGTCTTTGCGCTGATAGCTTTGAAGTTATGTTCTGATATTGGTGAGAGTGGAGCACGACTGTCTCCGTGGCGCAATTGGCTAGCGCGATCGGCTGTTAACCGAAAGCTTGGAGGTTCGAGCCCACCCGTTGGTGGTGCGGCGCTTTTTTTTCTTTGGGCTGATAGCTCTGAATAAATGTTCTGATGGTGGTGAGAGTGGAGCACGACTGTCCCCGTGGCGCAAATGGCTAGCGCGATCGGCTGTTAACCGAAAGGTTGGAGGTTCGAGCCCACCCGCTGGTGGTGCGGTGCTTTTTTTCCTTTGGGCTGAGAGCTTTAAAGATATGTTCTGATGGTGGTGAGAGTGGACCAGGACTCTCTCCATGGCACAATTAGCTAGCGCGATCGACTCTTAACTGAAAAGTTGGAGGTTCGAGCCCTTCCGGGAGTGGTGTGTTGCTTTTTTATTTGCACCGATAGCTTTGAAGATATGTTCTGATGGTGGTGAGCGTAGAGCACGACTGTCTCCGTGGCGCATTTGGCTAGCGCGATCGGCTGTAACGGGAAAGTTAGAGGTTCGAGTCCACCCGTTGGTGGTGCGGCGCTTTTTTTATCTTTGCGCTGATAGCTTTGAGGATATGTTCTGATGGTGGTGAGAGTGGAGCAGGACTGTCTCCGTGGCGCAATTGGCTAGCGCGATCGGCTGTTAACGTAAAGGTTGGAGTTTCGAGCCCACCCGGTGGTAGTGCGGCGCTTTTTTTTCTTTGGGCTGATAGCTTTCACGATATGTTCTGATGGTGGTGAGAATGGAGCAGGACTGTCTCCGTGCCGCAAATGGCTAGCGAGATCGGCTGTTAACCGAAAAATTGGAGGTTCGAGCCCACCCAGTGGTGGTGCGGCGCTTTTATTTGGGCTGATAGCTTTGAAGATATGTTCTGATGTTGGTGAGAGAGGAGCAGGACTGTCTCCGTGGCACAATTGGCTAGCGCGATCGGCTGTTAACCGAAAGGTTGGAGGTTCGAGCCCATCCGGTGGTGGTGCGGCGCTTTTTTTTCTTTGCTCTGATAGGTTTGAAGATATGTTCTGATCGTGGTGAGAGTGGAGCACGACTGTCTCCGTGGCGCAATTGGCTAGCGCGATCGGTTGTTAACCGAAAAGTTGGAAGTTCGAGCCCACCCGGTGGTGGTGCGGCCCTTTTTTTTTCTTTGGGCTGATAGCTTTGAAGATATGTTCTGATGGTGGTGAAAGTGGGGCACGACTGTCTCCGTGGCGCAATTGGCTAGCACGATCGGCTGTTAACCGAAAGTTTGGAGGTTCGAGCCCACCCGGTGGTGGTGCGGTGCTTGTTTTTTGGGCTGATAGCTCTGAAGAAATGTTCTGACGGTGGTGAGAGTGGAGAACGACTGTCTCCGTGGCGCAAATGGCTAGCGCGATCGGCTGTTAACCGAAATGTTGGAGGTTCGAGCCCACCCGGTGGTCGTGCGGCGCTTTTTTTTCTTTGGGCTGATAGCTTTGACGATATGTTCTGATGGCAGTGAGAGTGGAGCAGGACTGCCTCCGTGGCGCAATTGGCTAGCGCGATCGGCTGTTAACCGAAAGGTTGGAGTTTTGAGCCCTCCCGGGAGTGGTGTGTTGCTTTTTTCTTTGCGCTGAGAGCTTTGAAGATATGTTCTGATGGTGGTGAATGTGGAGCACGACTGTCTCCGTGGCGCAATTGGCTAGCGCGATCGGCTGTTATCCGAAAGGTTGGAGGTTCGAGCCCACCCGGTGGTCGTGCGGCGCTTTTTTTTCTTTGAGCTGATAGCTTTGAAGATATGTTCTGATGGCAGTGAGAGTGGAGCAGGACTGCCTCCGTGGCGCAATTGGCTAGCGCGATCGGCTGTTAATCGAGAATTTGGAGGTTCGAGCCCTCCCGGGAGTGGTGTTTTGCTTTTTTCTTTGCGCTGATAGCTTTGAAGATATGTTCTGATGGTGGTGAGTGTGAACCACGACTGGCTCTGTGGCGCTATTGGCTAGCGCGATCGGCTGTTTACCGAAAGGTTGAAGGTTCGAGCCCACCCGGTGGTGGTGCGGCGCTTTTTTTCTTTGGGCTGATAGCTTTTAAGATATGTTCTGATTGTGGGGAGAGTGGAGCAAGACTGTCTCCGTGGCGCAATTGGCTAGCGCGATCGGCTGTAACGGGAAAGTTAGAGGTTCGAGTCCACCCGTTGGTGGTGCGGCGCTTTTTTTATCTTTGCGCTGATAGCTTTGAGGATATGTTCTGATGGTGGTGAGAGTGGAGCAGGACTGTCTCCGTGGCGCAATTGGCTAGCGCGATCGGCTGTTAACGTAAAAGTTGGAGTTTCGAGCCCACCCGGTGGTAGTGCGGCGCTTTTTTTTCTTTGGGCTGATAGCTTTCACGATATGTTCTGATGGTGGTGAGAATGGAGCAGGACTGTCTCCGTGCCGCAAATGGCTAGCGAGATCGGCTGTTAACCGAAAAATTGGAGGTTCGAGCCCACCCAGTGGTGGTGCGGCGCTTTTATTTGGGCTGATAGCTTTGAAGATATGTTCTGATGTTGGTGAGAGAGGAGCAGGACTGTCTCCGTGGTACAATTGGCTAGCGCGATCGGCTGTTAACCGAAAGGTTGGAGGTTCGAGCCCATCCGGTGGTGGTGCGGCGCTTTTTTTTCTTTGCGCTGATAGGTTTGAAGATATGTTCTGATCGTGGTGAGAGTGGAGCACGACTGTCTCCGTGGCGCAATTGGCTAGCGCGATCGGTTGTTAACCGAAAAGTTGGAAGTTCGAGCCCACCCGGTGGTGGTGCGGCGCTTTTTTTTTCTTTGGGCTGATAGCTTTGAAGATATGTTCTGATGGTGGTGAAAGTGGGGCACGACTGTCTCCGTGGCGCAATTGGCTAGCGCGATCGGCTGTTAACCGAAAGGTTGGAGTTTCGAGTCCTCCCGGGAGTGGTGTGTTGCTTTTGTCTTTGCGCTGATAGCTTTGAAGATATGTTCCGATATTGGTAAGAGTGGAGCACGACTGTCTCCGTGGCGCAATTGGCTAGCGCGATCGGCTGTTAACCGAAAGGTTGGAGGTTCGAGCCCACCCGCTGGTGGTGCGGCGCTTTTTTTTCTTTAGGCTGATAGCTCTGAATAAATGTTCTGACGGTGGTGAGAGTTGAGCACGACTGTCTCCATGGCGCAAATGGCTAGCGCGATCGGCTGTTAACCGAAAAGTTGGAGGTTCGAGCCCACCCGGTGGTTGTGCGGCGCTTTTTTTCCTTTGGGCTTATAGCTTTAAAGATAGGTTCTGATGGTGGTGAGAGTGGACCTGGACTCTCTCCATGGCGCAATTGGCTAGCGCGATCGGCTGTTAACTGAAAAGTTGGAGGTTCGAGCCCTCCCGGGAGTGGTGTGTTGCTTTTTTCTTTGCGCTGATAGCTTTGAAGATATGTTCTATTGGTGGTGAAAGTGGAGCGCGACTGGGTCCGTGGCGCGATTGGCTAGCGCGATCGGCTGTTAACCGAAAGGTTGGAGGTTCGAGGCCACCCGGTGAGGGTGCGGCGCTTTTTTTCCTTTAGGCTGATAGCTTTAAAGATATGTTCTGATGGTGGTGAGAGTGCACCAGGACTCTCTCCATGGCGCAATTGGCTGTCGCGATCGGCTGTTAACCGAAAGCTTGGTGGTTCGAGCCCACCCGTTGGTGGTGCGGCGCTTTTTTTTCTTTGGGCTGATAGCTCTGAATAAATGTTCTGATGGTGGTGAGAGTGGAGCACGACTGTCCCCGTGGCGCAAATGGCTAGCGCGATCGGCTGTTAACCGAAAGGTTGGAGGTTCGAGCCCACCCGCTGGTGGTGCAGTGCTTTTTTTCCTTTGGGCTGAGAGCTTTAAAGATATGTTCTGATGGTGGTGAGAGTGGACCAGGACTCTCTCCATGGCACAATTAGCTAGCGCGATCGACTCTTAACTGAAAAGTTGGAGGTTCGAGCCCTTCCGGGAGTGGTGTGTTGCTTTTTTATTTGCACCGATAGCTTTGAAGATATGTTCTGATGGTGGTGAGAGTGGAGCAGGACTGTCTCCGTGGCGCAATTGGCTAGCGCGATCGGCTGTTAACGTAAAGGTTGGAGTTTCGAGCCCACCCGGTGGTAGTGCGGCGCTTTTTTTTCTTTGGGCTGATAGCTTTCACGATATGTTCTGATGGTGGTGAGAATGGAGCAGGACTGTCTCCGTGCCACAAATGGCTAGCGAGATCGGCTGTTAACCGAAAAATTGGAGGTTCGAGCCCACCCAGTGGTGGTGCGGCGCTTTTATTTGGGCTGATAGCTTTGAAGATATGTTCTGATGTTGGTGAGAGAGGAGCAGGACTGTCTCCGTGGCACAATTGGCTAGCGCGATCGGCTGTTAACCGAAAGGTTGGAGGTTCGAGCCCATCCGGTGGTGGTGCGGCGCTTTTTTTTCTTTGCGCTGATAGGTTTGAAGATATGTTCTGATCGTGGTGAGAGTGGAGCACGACTGTCTCCGTGGCGCAATTGGCTAGCGCGATCGGTTGTTAACCGAAAAGTTGGAAGTTCGAGCCCACCCGGTGGTGGTGCGGCGCTTTTTTTTTCTTTGGGCTGATAGCTTTGAAGATATGTTCTGATGGTGGTGAAAGTGGGGCACGACTGTCTCCGTGGCGCAATTGGCTAGCACGATCGGCTGTTAACCGAAAGTTTGGAGGTTCGAGCCCACCCGGTGGTGGTGCGGTGCTTTTTTTTTGGGCTGATAGCTCTGAAGAAATGTTCTGACGGTGGTGAGAGTGGAGAACGACTGTCTCCGTGGCGCAAATGGCTAGCGCGATCGGCTGTTAACCGAAATGTTGGAGGTTCGAGCCCACCCGGTGGTCGTGCGGCGCTTTTTTTTCTTTGGGCTGATAGCTTTGACGATATGTTCTGATGGCAGTGAGATTGGAGCAGGACTGCCTCCGTGGCGCAATTGGCTAGCGCGATCGGCTGTTAACCGAAAAGTTGGAGGTTCGAGCCCTCCCGGGAGTGGTGTGTTGCTTTTTTCTTTGCGCTGATAGCTTTGAAGATATGTTCTGATGGTGGTGAGAGTGGAGCAAGACTGTCTCTGCTACGCAATTGACTAGCTGAATCGGCTGTTAACCGAAAGGTTGGAGTTTTGAGCCCTCCCGGGAGTGGTGTGTTGCTTTTTTCTTTGCGCTGAGAGCTTTGAAGATATGTTCTGATGGTGGTGAATGTGGAGCACGACTGTCTCCGTGGCGCAATTGGCTAGCGCGATCGGCTGTTATCCGAAAGGTTGGAGGTTCGAGCCCACCCGGTGGTCGTGCGGCGCTTTTTTTTCTTTGAGCTGATAGCTTTGAAGATATGTTCTGATGGCAGTGAGAGTGGAGCAGGACTGCCTCCGTGGCGCAATTCGCTAGCGCGATCGGCTGTTAATCGAGAATTTGGAGGTTCGAGCCCTACCGGGAGTGGTGTTTTGCTTTTTTCTTTGCGCTGATAGCTTTGAAGATATGTTCTGATGGTGGTGAGTGTGAACCACGACTGGCTCTGTGGCGCTATTGGCTAGCGCGATCGGCTGTTTACCGAAAGGTTGGAGGTTCGAGCCCACCCGGTGGTGGTGCGGCGCTTTTTTTCTTTGGGCTGATAGCTTTTAAGATATGTTCTGATTGTGGGGAGAGTGGAGCAAGACTGTCTCCGTGGCGCAATTGGCTAGCGCGATCGGCTGTAACGGGAAAGTTAGAGGTTCGAGTCCACCCGTTGGTGGTGCGGCGCTTTTTTTATCTTTGCGCTGATAGCTTTGAGGATATGTTCTGATGGTGGTGAGAGTGGAGCAGGACTGTCTCCGTGGCGCAATTGGCTAGCGCGATCGGCTGTTAACGTAAAGGTTGGAGTTTCGAGCCCACCCGGTGGTAGTGCGGCGCTTTTTTTTCTTTGGGCTGATAGCTTTCACGATATGTTCTGATGGTGGTGAGAATGGAGCAGGACTGTCTCCGTGCCGCAAATGGCTAGCGAGATCGGCTGTTAACCGAAAAATTGGAGGTTCGAGCCCACCCAGTGGTGGTGCGGCGCTTTTATTTGGGCTGATAGCTTTGAAGATATGTTCTGATGTTGGTGAGAGAGGAGCAGGACTGTCTCCGTGGCACAATTGGCTAGCGCGATCGGCTGTTAACCGAAAGGTTGGAGGTTCGAGCCCATCCGGTGGTGGTGCGGCGCTTTTTTTTCTTTGCGCTGATAGGTTTGAAGATATGTTCTGATCGTGGTGAGAGTGGAGCACGACTGTCTCCGTGGCGCAATTGGCTAGCGCGATCGGTTGTTAACCGAAAAGTTGGAAGTTCGAGCCCACCCGGTGGTGGTGCGGCGCTTTTTTTTTCTTTGGGCTGATAGCTTTGAAGATATGTTCTGATGGTGGTGAAAGTGGGGCACGACTGTCTCCGTGGCGCAATTGGCTAGCGCGATCGGCTGTTAACCGAAAGGTTGGAGTTTCGAGTCCTCCCGGGAGTGGTGTGTTGCTTTTGTCTTTGCGCTGATAGCTTTGAAGATATGTTCCGATATTGGTAAGAGTGGAGCACGACTGTCTCCGTGGCGCAATTGGCTAGCGCGATCGGCTGTTAACCGAAAGGTTGGAGGTTCGAGCCCACCCGCTGGTGGTGCGGCGCTTTTTTTTCTTTAGGCTGATAGCTCTGAATAAATGTTCTGACGGTGGTGAGAGTTGAGCACGACTGTCTCCATGGCGCAAATGGAATGCGCGATCGGCTGTTAACCGAAAAGTTGGAGGTTCGAGCCCACCCGGTGGTTGTGCGGCGCTTTTTTTCCTTTGGGCTTATAGCTTTAAAGATAGGTTCTGATGGTGGTGAGAGTGGACCTGGACTCTCTCCATGGCGCAATTGGCTAGCGCGATCGGCTGTTAACTGAAAAGTTGGAGGTTCGAGCCCTCCCGGGAGTGGTGTGTTGCTTTTTTCTTTGCGCTGATAGCTTTGAAGATATGTTCTATTGGTGGTGAAAGTGGAGCGCGACTGGGTCCGTGGCGCGATTGGCTAGCGCGATCGGCTGTTAACCGAAAGGTTGGAGGTTCGAGGCCACCCGGTGAGGGTGCGGCGCTTTTTTTCCTTTAGGCTGATAGCTTTAAAGATATGTTCTGATGGTGGTGAGACTGCACCAGGACTCTCTCCATGGCGCAATTGGCTGTCGCGATCGGCTGTTAACCGAAAGGTTGGAGTTTCGAGCCCTCTCGGGAGTGGTGTGTTGATTTTGTCTTTGCGCTGATAGCTTTGAAGTTATGTTCTGATATTGGTGAGAGTGGAGCACGACTGTCTCCGTGGCGCAATTGGCTAGCGCGATCGGCTGTTAACCGAAAGCTTGGAGGTTCGAGCCCACCCGTTGGTGGTGCGGCGCTTTTTTTTCTTTGGGCTGATAGCTCTGAATAAATGTTCTGATGGTGGTGAGAGTGGAGCACGACTGTCCCCGTGGCGCAAATGGCTAGCGCGATCGGCTGTTAACCGAAAGGTTGGAGGTTCGAGCCCACCCGCTGGTGGTGCGGTGCTTTTTTTCCTTTGGGCTGAGAGCTTTAAAGATATGTTCTGATGGTGGTGAGAGTGGACCAGGACTCTCTCCATGGCACAATTAGCTAGCGCGATCGACTCTTAACTGAAAAGTTGGAGGTTCGAGCCCTTCCGGGAGTGGTGTGTTGCTTTTTTATTTGCACCGATAGCTTTGAAGATATGTTCTGATGGTGGTGAGCGTAGAGCACGACTGTCTCCGTGGCGCATTTGGCTAGCGCGATCGGCTGTAACGGGAAAGTTAGAGGTTCGAGTCCACCTGTTGGTGGTGCGGCGCTTTTTTTATCTTTGCGCTGATAGCTTTGAGGATATGTTCTGATGGTGGTGAGAGTGGAGCAGGACTGTCTCCGTGGCGCAATTGGCTAGCGCGATCGGCTGTTAACGTAAAGGTTGGAGTTTCGAGCCCACCCGGTGGTAGTGCGGCGCTTTTTTTTCTTTGGGCTGATAGCTTTGAAGATATGTTCTGATGTTGGTGAGAGAGGAGCAGGACTGTCTCCGTGGCACAATTGGCTAGCGCGATCGGCTGTTAACCGAAAGGTTGGAGGTTCGAGCCCATCCGGTGGTGGTGCGGCGCTTTTTTTTCTTTGCGCTGATAGGTTTGAAGATATGTTCTGAGCGTGGTGAGAGTGGAGCACGACTGTCTCCGTGGCGCAATTGGCTAGCGCGATCGGTTGTTAACCGAAAAGTTGGAAGTTCGAGCCCACCCGGTGGTGGTGCGGCGCTTTTTTTTCTTTGGGCTGATAGCTTTGAAGATATGTTCTGATGGTGGTGAAAGTGGGGCACGACTGTCTCCGTGGCGCAATTGGCTAGCGCGATCGGCTGTTAACCGAAAGGTTGGAGTTTCGAGTCCTCCCGGGAGTGGTGTGTTGCTTTTGTCTTTGCGCTGATAGCTTTGAAGATATGTTCCGATATTGGTAAGAGTGGAGCACGACTGTCTCCGTGGCGCAATTGGCTAGCGCGATCGGCTGTTAACCGAAAGGTTGGAGGTTCGAGCCCACCCGCTGGTGGTGCGGCGCTTTTTTTTCTTTAGGCTGATAGCTCTGAATAAATGTTCTGACGGTGGTGAGAGTTGAGCACGACTGTCTCCATGGCGCAAATGGCTAGCGCGATCGGCTGTTAACCGAAAAGTTGGAGGTTCGAGCCCACCCGGTGGTTGTGCGGCGCTTTTTTTCCTTTGGGCTTATAGCTTTAAAGATAGGTTCTGATGGTGGTGAGAGTGGACCTGGACTCTCTCCATGGCGCAATTGGCTAGCGCGATCGGCTGTTAACTGAAAAGTTGGAGGTTCGAGCCCTCTCGGGAGTGGTGTGTTGCTTTTTTCTTTGCGCTGATAGCTTTGAAGATATGTTCTATTGGTGGTGAAAGTGGAGCGCGACTGGGTCCGTGGCGCGATTGGCTAGCGCGATCGGCTGTTAACCGAAAGGTTGGAGGTTCGAGGCCACCCGGTGAGGGTGCGGCGCTTTTTTTCCTTTAGGCTGATAGCTTTAAAGATATGTTCTGATGGTGGTGAGAGTGCACCAGGACTCTCTCCATGGCGCAATTGGCTGTCGCGATCGGCTGTTAACCGATAGGTTGGAGTTTCGAGCCCTCTCGGGAGTGGTGTGTTGATTTTGTCTTTGCGCTGATAGCTTTGAAGTTATGTTCTGATATTGGTGAGAGTGGAGCACGACTGTCTCCGTGGCGCAATTGGCTAGCGCGATCGGCTGTTAACCGAAAGCTTGGAGGTTCGAGCCCACCCGTTGGTGGTGCGGCGCTTTTTTTTCTTCGGGCTGATAGCTCTGAATAAATGTTCTGATGGTGGTGAGAGTGGAGCACGACTGTCCCCGTGGCGCAAATGGCTAGCGCGATCGGCTGTTAACCGAAAGGTTGGAGGTTCGAGCCCACCCGCTGGTGGTGCGGTGCTTTTTTTCCTTTGGGCTGAGAGCTTTAAAGATATGTTCTGATGGTGGTGAGAGTGGACCAGGACTCTCTCCATGGCACAATTAGCTAGCGCGATCGACTCTTAACTGAAAAGTTGGAGGTTCGAGCCCTTCCGGGAGTGGTGTGTTGCTTTTTTTTTGCACCGATAGCTTTGAAGATATGTTCTGATGGTGGTGAGCGTAGAGCACGACTGTCTCCGTGGCGCATTTGGCTAGCGCGATCGGCTGTAACGGGAAAGTTAGAGGTTCGAGTCCACCCGTTGGTGGTGCGGCGCTTTTTTTATCTTTGCGCTGATAGCTTTGAGGATATGTTCTGATGGTGGTGAGAGTGGAGCAGGACTGTCTCCGTGGCGCAATTGGCTAGCGCGATCGGCTGTTAACGTAAAGGTTGGAGTTTCGAGCCCACCCGGTGGTAGTGCGGCGCTTTTTTTTCTTTGGGCTGATAGCTTTCACGATATGTTCTGATGGTGGTGAGAATGGAGCAGGACTGTCTCCGTGCCGCAAATGGCTAGCGAGATCGGCTGTTAACCGAAAAATTGGAGGTTCGAGCCCACCCAGTGGTGGTGCGGCGCTTTTATTTGGGCTGATAGCTTTGAAGATATGTTCTGATGTTGGTGAGAGAGGAGCAGGACTGTCTCCGTGGCACAATTGGCTAGCGCGATCGGCTGTTAACCGAAAGGTTGGAGGTTCGAGCCCATCCGGTGGTGGTGCGGCGCTTTTTTTCTTTGCGCTGATAGGTTTGAAGATATGTTCTGATCGTGGTGAGAGTGGAGCACGACTGTCTCCGTGGCGCAATTGGCTAGCGCGATCGGTTGTTAACCGAAAAGTTGGAAGTTCGAGCCCACCCGGTGGTGGTGCGGCGCTTTTTTTTTCTTTGGGCTGATAGCTTTGAAGATATGTTCTGATGGTGGTGAAAGTGGGGCACGACTGTCTCCGTGGCGCAATTGGCTAGCACGATCGGCTGTTAACCGAAAGTTTGGAGGTTCGAGCCCACCCGGTGGTGGTGCGGTGCTTTTTTTTTGGGCTGATAGCTCTGAAGAAATGTTCTGACGGTGGTGAGAGTGGAGAACGACTGTCTCCGTGGCGCAAATGGCTAGCGCGATCGGCTGTTAACCGAAATGTTGGAGGTTCGAGCCCACCCGGTGGTCGTGCGGCGCTTTTTTTTCTTTGGGCTGATAGCTTTGACGATATGTTCTGATGGCAGTGAGAGTGGAGCAGGACTGCCTCCGTGGCGCAATTGGCTAGCGCGATCGGCTGTTAACCGAAAAGTTGGAGGTTCGAGCCCTCCCGGGAGTGGTGTGTTGCTTTTTTCTTTGCGCTGATAGCTTTGAAGATATGTTCTGATGGTGGTGAGAGTGGAGCAAGACTGTCTCTGCTACGCAATTGACTAGCTGAATCGGCTGTTAACCGAAAGGTTGGAGTTTTGAGCCCTCCCGGGAGTGGTGTGTTGCTTTTTTCTTTGCGCTGAGAGCTTTGAAGATATGTTCTGATGGTGGTGAAAGTGGAGCACGACTGTCTCCGTGGCGCAATTGGCTAGCGCGATCGGCTGTTAACCGAAAGGTTGGAGTTTCGAGCCCACCCGGTGGTGGGGCGGCGCTTTTTTTTCTTTGGGCTGATAGCTTTGAAGATATGTTCTGATGGTGGTGAGAGTGGAGCAAGACTTTCTCCGTGGCGCAATTGGCTAGCGCGATCGGCTGTAACGGAAAAGTTAGAGGTTCGAGCCCACCCGGTGGTGGTGCGGCGCTTTTTTTTTCTTTGGGCTGATAGCTTGGAAGATATGTTCTGATGGTGGTGAGAGAGGAGCACGACTGTCTCCGTGGCGCAAATGGCTAGCGCGATCGGCTGTTATCCGAAAGGTTGGAGGTTCCAGCCCACCCGGTGGTCGTGCGGCGCTTTTTTTTCTTTGGGCTGATAGCTTTGAAGATATGTTTTGATGGCAGTGAGAGTGGAGCAGGACTGCCTCCGTGGCGCAATTGGCTAGCGCGATCGGCTGTTAACCGAGAAGTTGGAGGTTCGAGCCCTCCCGGGAGTGGTGTGTTGCTTTTTTCTTTGCGCTGATAGCTTTGAAGTTATGTTCTGATGGTGGTGAGAGTGGACCACGACTGTCTCTGTGGCGCAATTGGCTAGCGCGATTGGCTGTTAACCGAAAGGTTGGAGGTTCGAGTCCACCCATTGGTGGTGCGGCGCTTTTTTTTTCTTTGGGCTGATAGCTTTGAAGATATGTTCTGATGGTGGTGAGAGTAGAGCACGACTGTCTCCGTGGCGCAATTGGCTAGCGCGACCGGCTGTTAACCGAAAGGTTGGAGGTTCGAGCCCACCCGGTGGTGGTGCGGCTTTTTTTTTGGGCTGATAGCTTTGAAGATATGTTCTGATGGTGGTGAGAGAGGAGCAGGACTGTCTCCGTGGCGCAATTGGCTAGCGCGATCGGCTGTTAACCGAAAGGTTGGAGGTTCGAGGCCACCCGGTGGTGGTGCGGCTTTTTTTTTCTTTGGGCTGATAGCTTTGAAGATATGTTCTGATGGTGGTGAATGTGGAGCACGACTGTCTCCGTGGCGCTATTGGCTAGCGCGATCGGCTTTAAACCGAAAAGTTTGAGGTTCGAGCTTTCCCGGGAGTGGTGTGTTGCTTTTTTTTCTTTGGGCTGATAGCTTTGAAGATATGTTCTGGTGGTGGTGAGAGTGGAGCAAGACTGTCTCTGTTGCGCAATTGACTAGCTGAATTGGCTGTCAACCGAAAGGTTGGAGTTTCGAGCCCTCCCTGGAGTGGTGTGTTGCTTTTTGCTTTGCGCTGATAGCTTTGAAGATACGTTGTGATGGTGGTGAGAGTGGAGCACGACTGTCTCCGTGGCGCAATTGCCTAGCGCGATCGGCTGTAACAGAAAAGCTAGAGGTTCGAGCCCACCCGGTGGTGGTGCGGCGCTTTTTTTTCTTTGCGCTGATAGCTTTGAAGATATGTTCTGATGGTGGTGAGAGTGGAGCAAGACTGTCTCTGCTACGCAATTGACTAGCTGAATCGGCTGTTAACCGAAAGGTTGGAGTTTTGAGCCCTCCCGGGAGTGGTGTGTTGCTTTTTTCTTTGCGCTGAGAGCTTTGAAGATATGTTCTGATGGTGGTGAATGTGGAGCACGACTGTCTCCGTGGCGCAATTGGCTAGCGCGATCGGCTGTTATCCGAAAGGTTGGAGGTTCGAGCCCACCCGGTGGTCGTGCGGCGCTTTTTTTTCTTTGAGCTGATAGCTTTGAAGATATGTTCTGATGGCAGTGAGAGTGGAGCAGGACTGCCTCCGTGGCGCAATTGGCTAGCGCGATCGGCTGTTAATCGAGAATTTGGAGGTTCGAGCCCTCCCGGGAGTGGTGTTTTGCTTTTTTCTTTGCGCTGATAGCTTTGAAGATATGTTCTGATGGTGGTGAGTGTGAACCACGACTGGCTCTGTGGCGCTATTGGCTAGCGCGATCGGCTGTTTACCGAAAGGTTGGAGGTTCGAGCCCACCCGGTGGTGGTGCGGCGCTTTTTTTCTTTGGGCTGATAGCTTTTAAGATATGTTCTGATTGTGGGGAGAGTGGAGCAAGACTGTCTCCGTGGCGCAATTGGCTAGCGCGATCGGCTGTAACGGGAAAGTTAGAGGTTCGAGTCCACCCGTTGGTGGTGCGGCGCTTTTTTATCTTTGCGCTGATAGCTTTGAGGATATGTTCTGATGGTGGTGAGAGTGGAGCAGGACTGTCTCCGTGGCGCAATTGGCTAGCGCGATCGGCTGTTAACGTAAAGGTTGGAGTTTCGAGCCCACCCGGTGGTAGTGCGGCGCTTTTTTTTCTTTGGGCTGATAGCTTTCACGATATGTTCTGATGGTGGTGAGAATAGAGCAGGACTGTCTCCGTGCCGCAAATGGCTAGCGAGATCGGCTGTTAACCGAAAAATTGGAGGTTCGAGCCCACCCAGTGGTGGTGCGGCGCTTTTATTTGGGCTGATAGCTTTGAAGATATGTTCTGATGTTGGTGAGAGAGGAGCAGGACTGTCTCCGTGGCACAATTGGCTAGCGCGATCGGCTGTTAACCGAAAGATTGGAGGTTCGAGCCCATCCGGTGGTGGTGCGGCGCTTTTTTTTCTTTGCGCTGATAGGTTTGAAGATATGTTCTGATCGTGGTGAGAGTGGAGCACGACTGTCTCCGTGGCGCAATTGGCTAGCGCGATCGGTTGATAACCGAAAAGTTCGAAGTTCGAGCCCACCCGGTGGTGGTGCGGCGCTTTTTTTTTCTTTGGGCTGATAGCTTTGAAGATATGTTCTGATGGTGGTGAAAGTGGGGCACGACTGTCTCCGTGGCGCAATTGGCTAGCGCGATCGGCTGTTAACCGAAAGGTTGGAGTTTCGAGTCCTCCCGGGAGTGGTGTGTTGCTTTTGTCTTTGCGCTGATAGCTTTGAACATATGTTCCGATATTGGTAAGAGTGGAGCACGACTGTCTCCGTGGCGCAATTGGCTAGCGCGATCGGCTGTTAACCGAAAGGTTGGAGGTTCGAGCCCACCCGCTGGTGGTGCGGCGCTTTTTTTTCTTTAGGCTGATAGCTCTGAATAAATGTTCTGACGGTGGTGAGAGTTGAGCACGACTGTCTCCATGGCGCAAATGGCTAGCGCGATCGGCTGTTAACCGAAAAGTTGGAGGTTCGAGCCCACCCGGTGGTTGTGCGGCGCTTTTTTTCCTTTGGGCTTATAGCTTTAAAGATAGGTTCTGATGGTGGTGAGAGTGGACCTGGACTCTCTCCATGGCGCAATTGGCTAGCGCGATCGGCTGTTAACTGAAAAGTTGGAGGTTCGAGCCCTCCCGGGAGTGGTGAGTTGCTTTTTTCTTTGCGCTGATAGCTTTGAAGATATGTTCTATTGGTGGTGAAAGTGGAGCGCGACTGGGTCCGTGGCGCGATTGGCTAGCGCGATCGGCTGTTAACCGAAAGGTTGGAGGTTCGAGGCCACCCGGTGAGGGTGCGGCGCTTTTTTTCCTTTAGGCTGATAGCTTTAAAGATATGTTCTGATGGTGGTGAGAGTGCACCAGGACTCTCTCCATGGCGCAATTGGCTGTCGCGATCGGCTGTTAACCGAAAGGTTGGAGTTTCGAGCCCTCTCGGGAGTGGTGTGTTGATTTTGTCTTTGCGCTGATAGCTTTGAAGTTATGTTCTGATATTGGTGAGAGTGGAGCACGACTGTCTCCGTGGCGCAATTGGCTAGCGCGATCGGCTGTTAACCGAAAGCTTGGAGGTTCGAGCCCACCCGTTGGTGGTGCGGCGCTTTTTTTTCTTTGGGCTGATAGCTCTGAATAAATGTTCTGATGGTGGTGAGGGTGGAGCACGACTGTCCCCGTGGCGCAAATGGCTAGCGCGATCGGCTGTTAACCGAAAGGTTGGAGGTTCGAGCCCACCCGCTGGTGGTGCGGTGCTTTTTTTCCTTTGGGCTGAGAGCTTTAAAGATATGTTCTGATGGTGGTGAGAGTGGACCAGGACTCTCTCCATGGCACAATTAGCTAGCGTGATCGACTCTTAACTGAAAAGTTGGAGGTTCGAGCCCTTCCGGGAGTGGTGTGTTGCTTTTTTATTTGCACCGATAGCTTTGAAGATATGTTCTGATGGTGGTGAGCGTAGAGCACGACTGTCTCCGTGGCGCATTTGGCTAGCGCGATCGGCTGTAACGGGAAAGTTAGAGGTTCGAGTCCACCCGTTGGTGGTGCGGCGCTTTTTTTATCTTTGCGCTGATAGCTTTGAGGATATGTTCTGATGGTGGTGAGAGTGGAGCAGGACTGTCTCCGTGGCGCAATTGGCTAGCGCGATCGGCTGTTAACGTAAAGGTTGGAGTTTCGAGCCCACCCGGTGGTAGTGCGGCGCTTTTTTTTCTTTGGGCTGATAGCTTTCACGATATGTTCTGATGGTGGTGAGAATGGAGCAGGACTGTCTCCGTGCCGCAAATGGCTAGCGAGATCGGCTGTTAACCGAAAAATTGGAGGTTCGAGCCCACCCAGTGGTGGTGCGGCGCTTTTATTTGGGCTGATAGCTTTGAAGATATGTTCTGATGTTGGTGAGAGAGGAGCAGGACTGTCTCCGTGGCACAATTGGCTAGCGCGATCGGCTGTTAACCGAAAGGTTGGAGGTTCGAGCCCATCCGGTGGTGGTGCGGCGCTTTTTTTCTTTGCGCTGATAGGTTTGAAGATATGTTCTGATCGTGGTGAGAGTGGAGCACGACTGTCTCCGTGGCGCAATTGGCTAGCGCGAAGGTTGTTAACCGAAAAGTTGGAAGTTCGAGCCCACCCGGTGGTGGTGCGGCGCTTTTTTTTTCTTTGGGCTGATAGCTTTGAAGATATGTTCTGATGGTGGTGAAAGTGGGGCACGACTGTCTCCGTGGCGCAATTGGCTAGCACGATCGGCTGTTAACCGAAAGTTTGGAGGTTCGAGCCCACCCGGTGGTGGTGCGGTGCTTTTTTTTTGGGCTGATAGCTCTGAAGAAATGTTCTGACGGTGGTGAGAGTGGAGAACGACTGTCTCCGTGGCGCAAATGGCTAGCGCGATCGGCTGTTAACCGAAATGTTGGAGGTTCGAGCCCACCCGGTGGTCGTGCGGCGCTTTTTTTTCTTTGGGCTGATAGCTTTGACGATATGTTCTGATGGCAGTGAGAGTGGAGCAGGACTGCCTCCGTGGCGCAATTGGCTAGCGCGATCGGCTGTTAACCGAAAAGTTGGAGGTTCGAGCCCTCCCGGGAGTGGTGTGTTGCTTTTTTCTTTGCGCTGATAGCTTTGAAGATATGTTCTGATGGTGGTGAGAGTGGAGCAAGACTGTCTCTGCTACGCAATTGACTAGCTGAATCGGCTGTTAACCGAAAGGTTGGAGTTTTGAGCCCTCCCGGGAGTGGTGTGTTGCTTTTTTCTTTGCGCTGAGAGCTTTGAAGATATGTTCTGATGGTGGTGAATGTGGAGCACGACTGTCTCCGTGGCGCAATTGGCTAGCGCGATCGGCTGTTAACCGAAAGGTTGGAGTTTCGAGCCCACCCGGTGGTGGGGCGGCGCTTTTTTTTCTTTGGGCTGATAGCTTTGAAGATATGTTCTGATGGTGGTGAGAGTGGAGCAAGACTTTCTCCGTGGCGCAATTGGCTAGCGCGATCGGCTGTAACGGAAAAGTTAGAGGTTCGAGCCCACCCGGTGGTGGTGCGGCGCTTTTTTTTTCTTTGGGCTGATAGCTTGGAAGATATGTTCTGATGGTGGTGAGAGAGGAGCACGACTGTCTCCGTGGCGCAAATGGTTAGCGCGATCGGCTGTTATCCGAAAGGTTGGAGGTTCGAGCCCACCCGGTGGTCGTGCGGCGCTTTTTTTTCTTTGGGCTGATAGCTTTGAAGATATGTTTTGATGGCAGTGAGAGTGGAGCAGGACTGCCTCCGTGGCGCAATTGGCTAGCGCGATCGGCTGTTAACCGAGAAGTTGGAGGTTCGAGCCCTCCCGGGAGTGGTGTGTTGCTTTTTTCTTTGCGCTGATTGCTTTGAAGTTATGTTCTGATGGTGGTGAGAGTGGACCACGACTGTCTCTGTGGCGCAATTGGCTAGCGCGATTGGCTGTTAACCGAAAGGTTGGAGGTTCGAGTCCACCCATTGGTGGTGCGGCGCTTTTTTTTTCTTTGGGCTGATAGCTTTGAAGATATGTTCTGATGGTGGTGAGAGTAGAGCACGACTGTCTCCGTGGCGCAATTGGCTAGCGCGACCGGCTGTTAACCGAAAGGTTGGAGGTTCGAGCCCACCCGGTGGTGGTGCGGCTTTTTTTTTGGGCTGATAGCTTTGAAGATATGTTCTGATGGTGGTGAGAGAGGAGCAGGACTGTCTCCGTGGCGCAATTGGCTAGCGCGATCGGCTGTTAACCGAAAGGTTGGAGGTTCGAGGCCACCCGGTGGTGGTGCGGCTTTTTTTTTCTTTGGGCTGATAGCTTTGAAGATATGTTCTGATGGTGGTGAATGTGGAGCACGACTGTCTCCGTGGCGCTATTGGCTAGCGCGATCGGCTTTAAACCGAAAAGTTTGAGGTTCGAGCTTTCCCGGGAGTGGTGTGTTGCTTTTTTTTCTTTGGGCTGATAGCTTTGAAGATATGTTCTGGTGGTGGTGAGAGTGAAGCAAGACTGTCTCTGTTGCGCAATTGACTAGCTGAATTGGCTGTCAACCGAAAGGTTGGAGTTTCGAGCCCTCCCTGGAGTGGTGTGTTGCTTTTTGCTTTGCGCTGATAGCTTTGAAGATACGTTGTGATGGTGGTGAGAGTGGAGCACGACTGTCTCCGTGGCGCAATTGCCTAGCGCGATCGGCTGTAACAGAAAAGCTAGAGGTTCGAGCCCACCCGGTGGTGGTGCGGCGCTTTTTTTTCTTTGGGCTGATAGCTTTGAAGATATGTTCTGATGGTGGTGAGAGTGGAGCAGGACTGTCTCCGTGGCGCAATTGGCTAGCGCGATCGGCTGTTAACGGAAGGGTTCGAGCCCACCGGGTGGTGGTTCGGCGCTTTTTTTCTTTGCGCTGATAGCTTTGAAGATATGTTCTGATGGTGGTGAGAGTGGAGCACGACTGTCTCCGTGGCGCTATTGGCTAGCGCGATCGGTTGTTAACCCAAAAGTTGGAGGTTCGAGCCCACCCGGTGGTGGAGCGGCGCTTTTTTTCTTTGGGCTGATAGCTTTGAAGATATGTTCTAATGGCAGTGAGAGTGGAGCAGGACTGCCTCCGTGGCGCAATTGGCTAGCACGATCGGCTGTTGACCGAAAAGTTGGAGGTGCGAGCCCTCCCGGGAGTGGTGTGTTGCTTTTTTCTTTGCGCTGATAGCTTTGAAGATATGTTCTGATGGTGGTGAGAGTGGACCACGACTGTCTCCGTGGTGCAATTGGCTAGCACGATCGGCTGTTAACCGAAAGGTTGGAGGATCGAGCCCACCCGGTGGTGGTGCGGCGCCTTTTTTGCTTTGGGCTGATAGCTCTGAAGAAATGTTCTGACGGTGGTGAGAGTGGAGCACGACTGTCTCTGTGGCGCAATTGGCTAGCGCGATCGGCTGTTAACCGAAAGGTTGGAGGTTCGAGCCCATCCGGTAGTGGTGCGGCGCTTTTTTTTCTTTGCGCTGATAGCTTTGAAGATACGTTCTGATGGTGGTGAGAGTGGAGCACGACTGTCTCCGTGGTGCAATTGGCTAGCGCGATCGCCTGTAACGGAAAAGTTAGAGGTTCGAGCCCACCCGGTGGTGGTGCGGCGCTTTTTTTTCTTTGGGCTGATAGCTTTGAAGATATGTTCTGATGGTGGTGAATGTGGAGCACGACTGTCTCCGTGGCGCAATTGGCTAGCGCGATCGGCTGTTAACCGAAAGGTTGGAGTTTCGAGCCCACCCGGTGGTGGGGCGGCGCTTTTTTTTCTTTGGGCTGATAGCTTTGAAGATATGTTCTGATGGTGGTGAGAGTGGAGCAAGACTTTCTCCGTGGCGCAATTGGCTAGCGCGATCGGCTGTAACGGAAAAGTTAGAGGTTCGAGCCCACCCGGTGGTGGTGCGGCGCTTTTTTTTTCTTTGGGCTGATAGCTTGGAAGATATGTTCTGATGGTGGTGAGAGAGGAGCACGACTGTCTCCGTGGCGCAAATGGCTAGCGCGATCGGCTGTTATCCGAAAGGTTGGAGGTTCGAGCCCACCCGGTGGTCGTGCGGCGCTTTTTTTTCTTTGGGCTGATAGCTTTGAAGATATGTTTTGATGGCAGTGAGAGTGGAGCAGGACTGCCTCCGTGGCGCAATTGGCTAGCGCGATCGGCTGTTAACCGAGAAGTTGGAGGTTCGAGCCCTCCCGGGAGTGGTGTGTTGCTTTTTTCTTTGCGCTGATTGCTTTGAAGTTATGTTCTGATGGTGGTGAGAGTGGACCACGACTGTCTCTGTGGCGCAATTGGCTAGCGCGATTGGCTGTTAACCGAAAGGTTGGAGGTTCGAGTCCACCCATTGGTGGTGCGGCGCTTTTTTTTTCTTTGGGCTGATAGCTTTGAAGATATGTTCTGATGGTGGTGAGAGTAGAGCACGACTGTCTCCGTGGCGCAATTGGCTAGCGCGACCGGCTGTTAACCGAAAGGTTGGAGGTTCGAGCCCACCCGGTGGTGGTGCGGCTTTTTTTTTGGGCTGATAGCTTTGAAGATATGTTCTGATGGTGGTGAGAGAGGAGCAGGACTGTCTCCGTGGCGCAATTGGCTAGCGCGATCGGCTGTTAACCGAAAGGTTGGAGGTTCGAGGCCACCCGGTGGTGGTGCGGCTTTTTTTTTCTTTGGGCTGATAGCTTTGAAGATATGTTCTGATGGTGGTGAATGTGGAGCACGACTGTCTCCGTGGCGCTATTGGCTAGCGCGATCGGCTTTAAACCGAAAAGTTTGAGGTTCGAGCTTTCCCGGGAGTGGTGTGTTGCTTTTTTTTCTTTGGGCTGATAGCTTTGAAGATATGTTCTGGTGGTGGTGAGAGTGGAGCAAGACTGTCTCTGTTGCGCAATTGACTAGCTGAATTGGCTGTCAACCGAAAGGTTGGAGTTTCGAGCCCTCCCTGGAGTGGTGTGTTGCTTTTTGCTTTGCGCTGATAGCTTTGAAGATACGTTGTGATGGTGGTGAGAGTGGAGCACGACTGTCTCCGTGGCGCAATTGCCTAGCGCGATCGGCTGTAACAGAAAAGCTAGAGGTTCGAGCCCACCCGGTGGTGGTGCGGCGCTTTTTTTTCTTTGGGCTGATAGCTTTGAAGATATGTTCTGATGGTGGTGAGAGTGGAGCAGGACTGTCTCCGTGGCGCAATTGGCTAGCGCGATCGGCTGTTAACGGAAGGGTTCGAGCCCACCGGGTGGTGGTTCGGCGCTTTTTTTCTTTGCGCTGATAGCTTTGAAGATATGTTCTGATGGTGGTGAGAGTGGAGCACGACTGTCTCCGTGGCGCTATTGGCTAGCGCGATCGGTTGTTAACCCAAAAGTTGGAGGTTCGAGCCCACCCGGTGGTGGAGCGGCGCTTTTTTTCTTTGGGCTGATAGCTTTGAAGATATGTTCTAATGGCAGTGAGAGTGGAGCAGGACTGCCTCCGTGGCGCAATTGGCTAGCACGATCGGCTGTTGACCGAAAAGTTGGAGGTGCGAGCCCTCCCGGGAGTGGTGTGTTGCTTTTTTCTTTGCGCTGATAGCTTTGAAGATATGTTCTGATGGTGGTGAGAGTGGACCACGACTGTCTCCGTGGTGCAATTGGCTAGCACGATCGGCTGTTAACCGAAAGGTTGGAGGATCGAGCCCACCCGGTGGTGGTGCGGCGCCTTTTTTGCTTTGGGCTGATAGCTCTGAAGAAATGTTCTGACGGTGGTGAGAGTGGAGCACGACTGTCTCTGTGGCGCAATTGGCTAGCGCGATCGGCTGTTAACCGAAAGGTTGGAGGTTCGAGCCCATCCGGTAGTGGTGCGGCGCTTTTTTTTCTTTGCGCTGATAGCTTTGAAGATACGTTCTGATGGTGGTGAGAGTGGAGCACGACTGTCTCCGTGGTGCAATTGGCTAGCGCGATCGCCTGTAACGGAAAAGTTAGAGGTTCGAGCCCACCCGGTGGTGGTGCGGCGCTTTTTTTTCTTTGGGCTGATAGCTTTGAAGATATGTTCTGATGGTGGTGAATGTGGAGCACGACTGTCTCCGTGGCGCAATTGGCTAGCGCGATCGGCTGTTAACCGAAAGGTTGGAGTTTCGAGCCCACCCGGTGGTGGGGCGGCGCTTTTTTTTCTTTGGGCTGATAGCTTTGAAGATATGTTCTGATGGTGGTGAGAGTGGAGCAAGACTTTCTCCGTGGCGCAATTGGCTAGCGCGATCGGCTGTAACGGAAAAGTTAGAGGTTCGAGCCCACCCGGTGGTGGTGCGGCGCTTTTTTTTTCTTTGGGCTGATAGCTTGGAAGATATGTTCTGATGGTGGTGAGAGAGGAGCACGACTGTCTCCGTGGCGCAAATGGCTAGCGCGATCGGCTGTTATCCGAAAGGTTGGAGGTTCGAGCCCACCCGGTGGTCGTGCGGCGCTTTTTTTTCTTTGGGCTGATAGCTTTGAAGATATGTTTTGATGGCAGTGAGAGTGGAGCAGGACTGCCTCCGTGGCGCAATTGGCTAGCGCGATCGGCTGTTAACCGAGAAGTTGGAGGTTCGAGCCCTCCCGGGAGTGGTGTGTTGCTTTTTTCTTTGCGCTGATTGCTTTGAAGTTATGTTCTGATGGTGGTGAGAGTGGACCACGACTGTCTCTGTGGCGCAATTGGCTAGCGCGATTGGCTGTTAACCGAAAGGTTGGAGGTTCGAGTCCACCCATTGGTGGTGCGGCGCTTTTTTTTTCTTTGGGCTGATAGCTTTGAAGATATGTTCTGATGGTGGTGAGAGTAGAGCACGACTGTCTCCGTGGCGCAATTGGCTAGCGCGACCGGCTGTTAACCGAAAGGTTGGAGGTTCGAGCCCACCCGGTGGTGGTGCGGCTTTTTTTTGGGCTGATAGCTTTGAAGATATGTTCTGATGGTGGTGAGAGAGGAGCAGGACTGTCTCCGTGGCGCAATTGGCTAGCGCGATCGGCTGTTAACCGAAAGGTTGGAGGTTCGAGGCCACCCGGTGGTGGTGCGGCTTTTTTTTTCTTTGGGCTGATAGCTTTGAAGATATGTTCTGATGGTGGTGAATGTGGAGCACGACTGTCTCCGTGGCGCTATTGGCTAGCGCGATCGGCTTTAAACCGAAAAGTTTGAGGTTCGAGCTTTCCCGGGAGTGGTGTGTTGCTTTTTTTTCTTTGGGCTGATAGCTTTGAAGATATGTTCTGGTGGTGGTGAGAGTGGAGCAAGACTGTCTCTGTTGCGCAATTGACTAGCTGAATTGGCTGTCAACCGAAAGGTTGGAGTTTCGAGCCCTCCCTGGAGTGGTGTGTTGCTTTTTGCTTTGCGCTGATAGCTTTGAAGATACGTTGTGATGGTGGTGAGAGTGGAGCACGACTGTCTCCGTGGCGCAATTGCCTAGCGCGATCGGCTGTAACAGAAAAGCTAGAGGTTCGAGCCCACCCGGTGGTGGTGCGGCGCTTTTTTTTCTTTGGGCTGATAGCTTTGAAGATATGTTCTGATGGTGGTGAGAGTGGAGCAGGACTGTCTCCGTGGCGCAATTGGCTAGCGCGATCGGCTGTTAACGGAAGGGTTCGAGCCCACCGGGTGGTGGTTCGGCGCTTTTTTTCTTTGCGCTGATAGCTTTGAAGATATGTTCTGATGGTGGTGAGAGTGGAGCACGACTGTCTCCGTGGCGCTATTGGCTAGCGCGATCGGTTGTTAACCCAAAAGTTGGAGGTTCGAGCCCACCCGGTGGTGGAGCGGCGCTTTTTTTCTTTGGGCTGATAGCTTTGAAGATATGTTCTAATGGCAGTGAGAGTGGAGCAGGACTGCCTCCGTGGCGCAATTGGCTAGCACGATCGGCTGTTGACCGAAAAGTTGGAGGTGCGAGCCCTCCCGGGAGTGGTGTGTTGCTTTTTTCTTTGCGCTGATAGCTTTGAAGATATGTTCTGATGGTGGTGAGAGTGGACCACGACTGTCTCCGTGGTGCAATTGGCTAGCACGATCGGCTGTTAACCGAAAGGTTGGAGGATCGAGCCCACCCGGTGGTGGTGCGGCGCCTTTTTTGCTTTGGGCTGATAGCTCTGAAGAAATGTTCTGACGGTGGTGAGAGTGGAGCACGACTGTCTCTGTGGCGCAATTGGCTAGCGCGATCGGCTGTTAACCGAAAGGTTGGAGGTTCGAGCCCATCCGGTAGTGGTGCGGCGCTTTTTTTTCTTTGCGCTGATAGCTTTGAAGATACGTTCTGATGGTGGTGAGAGTGGAGCACGACTGTCTCCGTGGTGCAATTGGCTAGCGCGATCGCCTGTAACGGAAAAGTTAGAGGTTCGAGCCCACCCGGTGGTGGTGCGGCGCTTTTTTTTCTTTGGGCTGATAGCTTTGAAGATATGTTCTGATGCTGGTGAGAGTGGAGCAGGACTGTCTCCGTGGCGCAGTTGGCTAGCGCGATCGGCTGTTAACGGAAAGGTTGGAGTTTCGAGCCCACCCGGTGGTAGTGCGGCGCTTTTTTTTCTTTGGGCTGATAGCTTTGAAGATATGTTCTGATGCTGGTGAGAATGGAGCAGGACTGTCTCCGTGCCGCAAATGGCTAGCGAGATCGGCTGTTAACCGAAAAATTGGAGGTTCGAGCCCTCCCTGGAGTGGTGTGTTGCTTTTTGCTTTGCGCTGATAGCTTTGAAGATACGTTGTGATGGTGGTGAGAGTGGAGCACGACTGTCTCCGTGGCGCAATTGCCTAGCGCGATCGGCTGTTAACCGAAAGGTTGGAGGTTCGAGCCCACCAGGTGGTGGTGCGGCGCTTTTTTTTCTTTGCGCTGATAGCTTTGAAGATATGTTCTGATGATGATGAGAGTGGAGCACGACTGTCTCCGTGGCGCAATTGGCTAGCGCGATCGGTTGTTAACCGAAAGGTTGGAGTTTTGAGCCCACCCGGCGGTACTGCGGCGCTATTTTTTCTTTGGGCTGATTGCTTTGAAGTTATGTTCTGATGGTGGTGAGAATGAAGCAGGACTGTCTCCGTGCCGCAAATGGCTAGCGCGATCGGCTGTTAACCGAAAAATTGGAGGTTCGAGCCCACAAGGTGGTGGTGCGGCGCTTTTTTTGGGCTGTTAGCTTTGAAGATATGTTCTGATGGTGGTGAGAGAGGAGCAGGACTGTCTCCGTGGCGCAATTGGCTATCGCAATCGGCTGTTAACCGAAAGGTTGGAGGGTCGAGCCCACCCGGTGGTGGCGCGGCGCTTTTTCTCTTTGCGCTGATAGCTTTAAAGATATATTCTGATGGTGGTGAGAGTGGAGCACGACTGTCTCCGTGGCGCAATATGCTAGCGCGATCGGTTGTTATCCGAAAAGTTGGAGTTTCGAGCCCACCCGGTGGTGGTGCGGCTCTTTTTTTTCTTTGGGCTGATAGCTTTGAAGATATGTTCTGATGGTGGTGAAAGTGGGGCATGACTGTCTCCGTGGCGCAATTGGCTAGCACGATCGGCTGTTAACCGAAAGGTTGGAGGTTCGAGCCCCCCGGTGGTGGTGCGGCGCTTTTTTTTTCTTTGGGCTGATAGCTCTGAAGAAATGTTCTGAAGGTGGTGAGAGTGGAGCACGACTGTCTCCGTGGCGCAAATGGCTAGCGCGATCGGCTGTTAACCGAAAAGTTGGAGGTTCAAGCCCTACCGAGAGTGGTGTGTTGCTTTTATGTTTGCGCTGATAGCTTTGACGATATCTTCTAATGGTGGTGAGTGTGGAGCACGACTGTCTCCGTGGCGTGATTGGCTTGCGCGATCGGCTGTTAACCGAAAGGTTGGAGGTTCAAGCCCACCCGGTGGTGGTGCGGCTTTTTTTTTCTTTGGGTGATAGCTTTGAAGATATGTTCTGATGGTGGTGAAAGTGGAGCACGACTGTCTCCGGTGCGCAATTGGCTAGCGCGATCGGCTTTTAACAGAAAAATTTGAGGTTTGAGCTTTCCCGGGAGTGGTGTGTTGCTTTTTTTTCTTTGGGCTGATAGCTTTAAAGATATGTTCTGATGGTGGTGAGAGTGGAGCAAGACTGTCTCTGTTGCGCAATTGACTAGCTGAATCGGCTGTCAACCGAAAGGTTGGAGTTTCGAGCCCTCCCTGGAGTGGTGTGTTGCTTTTTTCTTTGCGCTGATAGCTTTAAAGATACGTTGTGATGGTGGTGAGAGTGGAGCATGACTGTCATTGTGGCGCAATTGGCTAGCGCGATCGGCTGTAACGGAAAAGTTAGAGGTTCGAGCCCACCCGGTGGTGGTGCTGCGCTTTTTTTTCTTTGGGCTGATAGCTTTGAAGATATGTTCTGATGGCGGGGAGAGTGGAGCAGGACTGTATCCGTGGCGCATTTGGCTAGCGCGATTGGCTGTTAACCGACAGGTTGGAGTTTCGAGCCCACCCGGTGGTGGTGCGGCGCTTTTTTTTGGGCTGATAGCTTTGAAGATATGTTCTGATGGTGGTGAGAGTTGAGCGGACTGTCTCTGTGGCGCGATTGGCTAGCGCGATCGGCTGTTAACCGATAGGTTGGAGTTTCGAGCCCTCCCGGGAGTGGTGTGTTGCTTTTCCTTTGCGCTGATAGCTTTGAAGATATGTTCTGATGGTGGTGAGAGTAGAGCACGACTGTCTCCGTGGCGCAATTGGCTAGCGCGATCGGCTGTTAACCTAAAGGTTGGAGGTTCGAGCCCACCCGTTGGTGGTGCGGCGCTTTTTTTTCTTTGGGCTGATAGCTCTGAACAAATGTTCTGACGGTGGTGAGAGTGGAGCACGACTGTCTCCGTGGTGCAAATCGCTAGCGCGAACGGCTATTAACCGAAAGGTTGGAGGTTCGAGGCCACCCGGTGGTGGTGCAGCGCTTTTTTTTCCTTTGGGTTGAGAGCTTTAGAGATGTGTTCTGATGGTGGTGAGAGTGGACCAGGACTCTCTCCATGGCACAATTAGCTAGCGCGATCGGCTCTTAACCGAAAAGTTGGAGGTTCGAGCCCTTCCGGGAGTGGTGTGTTGCTTCTTTCTTTGCACTGATAGCTTTGAAGATATGTTCTGATGGTGGTGAGCGTAGAGCACGACTGTCTCTGCTACGCAATTGACTAGCTGAATCGGCTGTTAACCGAAAGGTTGGAGTTTTGAGCCCTCCCGGGAGTGGTGTGTTGCTTTTTTCTTTGCGCTGATAGCTTTGAAGATATGTTCTATTGGTGGTGAAAGTGGAGCGCGACTGGGTCCGTGGCGCGATTGGCTAGCGCGATCGGCTGTTAACCGAAAGGTTGGAGGTTCGAGGCCACCCGGTGAGGGTGCGGCGCTTTTTTTCCTTTAGGCTGATAGCTTTAAAGATATGTTCTGATGGTGGTGAGAGTGCACCAGGACTCTCTCCATGGCGCAATTGGCTGGCGCGATCGGCTGTTAACCGAAAGGTTGGAGTTTCGAGCCCTCTCGGGAGTGGTGTGTTGATTTTGTCTTTGCGCTGATAGCTTTGAAGTTATGTTCTGATATTGGTGAGAGTGGAGCACGACTGTCTCCGTGGCGCAATTGGCTAGCGCGATCGGCTGTTAACCGAAAGCTTGGAGGTTCGAGCCCACCCGTTGGTGGTGCGGCGCTTTTTTTTCTTTGGGCTGATAGCTCTGAATAAATGTTCTGATGGTGGTGAGAGTAGAGCACGACTGTCTCCGTGGCGCAAATGGCTAGCGCGATCGGCTGTTAACCGAAAGGTTGGAGGTTCGAGCCCACCCGGTGGTGGTGCGGCGCTTTTTTTTCTTTGCGCTGATAGCTTTGAAGATATGTTCTGATGGTGGTGAGAGTGGAGCAGGACTGTCTCCGTGGCGCAATTGACTAGCGCGATCGGCTGTTAACCGAAAGGTTGGAGTTTCGAGCCCTCTCGGGAGTGGTGTGTTGAATTTGTCTTTGCGCTGATAGCTTTGAAGTTATGTTCTGATATTGGTGAGAGTGGAGCACGACTGTCTCCGTGGCGCAATTGGCTAGCGCGATCGGCTGTTAACCGAAAGCTTGGAGGTTCGAGCCCACCCGTTGGTGGTGCGGCGCTTTTTTTTCTTTGGGCTGATAGCTCTGAATAAATGTTCTGATGGTGGTGAGAGTGGAGCACGACTGTCTCCGTGGCGCAAATGGCTAGCGCGATCGGCTGTTAACCGAAAAGTTGGAGGTTCAAGCCCTACCGAGAGTGGTGTGTTGCTTTTATGTTTGCGCTGATAGCTTTGACGATATCTTCTAATGGTGGTGAGTGTGGAGCACGACTGTCTCCGTGGCGTGATTGGCTTGCGCGATCGGCTGTTAACCGAAAGGTTGGAGGTTCAAGCCCACCCGGTGGTGGTGCGGCTTTTTTTTTCTTTGGGTGATAGCTTTGAAGATATGTTCTGATGGTGGTGAAAGTGGAGCACGACTGTCTCCGGTGCGCAATTGGCTAGCGCGATCGGCTTTTAACAGAAAAATTTGAGGTTTGAGCTTTCCCGGGAGTGGTGTGTTGCTTTTTTTTCTTTGGGCTGATAGCTTTAAAGATATGTTCTGATGGTGGTGAGAGTGGAGCAAGACTGTCTCTGTTGCGCAATTGACTAGCTGAATCGGCTGTCAACCGAAAGGTTGGAGTTTCGAGCCCTCCCTGGAGTGGTGTGTTGCTTTTTTCTTTGCGCTGATAGCTTTAAAGATACGTTGTGATGGTGGTGAGAGTGGAGCATGACTGTCATTGTGGCGCAATTGGCTAGCGCGATCGGCTGTAACGGAAAAGTTAGAGGTTCGAGCCCACCCGGTGGTGGTGCTGCGCTTTTTTTTCTTTGGGCTGATAGCTTTGAAGATATGTTCTGATGGCGGGGAGAGTGGAGCAGGACTGTATCCGTGGCGCATTTGGCTAGCGCGATTGGCTGTTAACCGACAGGTTGGAGTTTCGAGCCCACCCGGTGGTGGTGCGGCGCTTTTTTTTGGGCTGATAGCTTTGAAGATATGTTCTGATGGTGGTGAGAGTTGAGCGGACTGTCTCTGTGGCGCGATTGGCTAGCGCGATCGGCTGTTAACCGATAGGTTGGAGTTTCGAGCCCTCCCGGGAGTGGTGTGTTGCTTTTCCTTTGCGCTGATAGCTTTGAAGATATGTTCTGATGGTGGTGAGAGTAGAGCACGACTGTCTCCGTGGCGCAATTGGCTAGCGCGATCGGCTGTTAACCTAAAGGTTGGAGGTTCGAGCCCACCCGTTGGTGGTGCGGCGCTTTTTTTTCTTTGGGCTGATAGCTCTGAACAAATGTTCTGACGGTGGTGAGAGTGGAGCACGACTGTCTCCGTGGTGCAAATCGCTAGCGCGAACGGCTATTAACCGAAAGGTTGGAGGTTCGAGGCCACCCGGTGGTGGTGCAGCGCTTTTTTTTCCTTTGGGTTGAGAGCTTTAGAGATGTGTTCTGATGGTGGTGAGAGTGGACCAGGACTCTCTCCATGGCACAATTAGCTAGCGCGATCGGCTCTTAACCGAAAAGTTGGAGGTTCGAGCCCTTCCGGGAGTGGTGTGTTGCTTCTTTCTTTGCACTGATAGCTTTGAAGATATGTTCTGATGGTGGTGAGCGTAGAGCACGACTGTCTCTGCTACGCAATTGACTAGCTGAATCGGCTGTTAACCGAAAGGTTGGAGTTTTGAGCCCTCCCGGGAGTGGTGTGTTGCTTTTTTCTTTGCGCTGATAGCTTTGAAGATATGTTCTATTGGTGGTGAAAGTGGAGCGCGACTGGGTCCGTGGCGCGATTGGCTAGCGCGATCGGCTGTTAACCGAAAGGTTGGAGGTTCGAGGCCACCCGGTGAGGGTGCGGCGCTTTTTTTCCTTTAGGCTGATAGCTTTAAAGATATGTTCTGATGGTGGTGAGAGTGCACCAGGACTCTCTCCATGGCGCAATTGGCTGGCGCGATCGGCTGTTAACCGAAAGGTTGGAGTTTCGAGCCCTCTCGGGAGTGGTGTGTTGATTTTGTCTTTGCGCTGATAGCTTTGAAGTTATGTTCTGATATTGGTGAGAGTGGAGCACGACTGTCTCCGTGGCGCAATTGGCTAGCGCGATCGGCTGTTAACCGAAAGCTTGGAGGTTCGAGCCCACCCGTTGGTGGTGCGGCGCTTTTTTTTCTTTGGGCTGATAGCTCTGAATAAATGTTCTGATGGTGGTGAGAGTAGAGCACGACTGTCTCCGTGGCGCAAATGGCTAGCGCGATCGGCTGTTAACCGAAAGGTTGGAGGTTCGAGCCCACCCGGTGGTGGTGCGGCGCTTTTTTTTCTTTGCGCTGATAGCTTTGAAGATATGTTCTGATGGTGGTGAGAGTGGAGCAGGACTGTCTCCGTGGCGCAATTGACTAGCGCGATCGGCTGTTAACCGAAAGGTTGGAGTTTCGAGCCCTCTCGGGAGTGGTGTGTTGAATTTGTCTTTGCGCTGATAGCTTTGAAGTTATGTTCTGATATTGGTGAGAGTGGAGCACGACTGTCTCCGTGGCGCAATTGGCTAGCGCGATCGGCTGTTAACCGAAAGCTTGGAGGTTCGAGCCCACCCGTTGGTGGTGCGGCGCTTTTTTTTCTTTGGGCTGATAGCTCTGAATAAATGTTCTGATGGTGGTGAGAGTGGAGCACGACTGTCTCCGTGGCGCAAATGGCTAGCGCGATCGGCTGTTAACCGAAAGGTTGGAGGTTCGAGCCCACCCGGTGGTTGTGCGGTGCTTTTTTTCCTTTGGGCTGATAGCTTTAAAGATATGTTCTGATGGTGGTGAGAGTGGACCAGGACTCTCTCCATGGCGCAATTGGCTAGCGCGATCGGCTGTTAACTGAAAAGTTTGAGTTTCGAGCCCACCCGGTGGTGGTGCGGCGCTTTTTTTTCTTTGGGCTGATAGCTTTGAAGATATGTTCTGATGGTGGTGAGAGTGGAGCAGGACTGTCTCCGTGGCGCAATTGGCCAGCGCGATCGGCTGTTAACCGATAGGTTGGAGTTTCGAGCCCTCCCGGGAGTGGTGTGTTGCTTTTTGTTTGCGCTGATAGCTTTGAAGATATGTTCTGATGGTGGTGAGAGTAGAGCACGACTGTCTCCGTGGCGCAGTTGGCTAGCGCGATCGGCTGGTAACCGAAAGGTTGGAGGTTCGAGCCCACCCGGTGGTGGTGCGGCGCTTTTTTTGGGCTCATAGCTTTAAAGATATGTTCTGATGGTGGTGAGAGTGGAGCAGGACTGTCTCCATGGCCCAATTGGCTAGCGCGATCGGCTGTTAACCGAAAGGTTGGAGTTTCGAGCCCTCCCGGGAGTGGTGTGTTGCTTTTGTCTCTGCGCTGATAGCTTTGAAGATATGTTCTGATATTGGTGATAGTGGAGCACGGCTGTCTCCGTGGCGCAATCGGCTAGCGCGATCGGCTGTTAACCGAAAGGTTGGAGGTTCGAGCCCACCCGGTGGTGGTGCGGCGCTTTTTTTCTTTGGGCTGATAGCTCTGAATAAATGTTCTGACGGTGGTGAGAGTGGAGCACGACTGTCTTCTTGGCGCAAATGGCTTGCGCGATCGGCTGTTAACCCAAAAGTTGGAGGTTCGAGCCCACCCGGTGGTGGTGCGGCGCTTTTTTTCTTTGGGCTGATAGCTTTGAAGATATGTTCTGATGGTGGTGAGAGTGGAGCAGGACTGTCTCGGTGGTGCAGTTGGCTAGCGCGATCGGCTGTTAACCGAAAGGTTGGAGTTTCGAGCCCTCTCGGGAGTGGTGTGTTGATTTTCTCTTTGCGCTGATAGCTTTGAAGTTATGTTCTGATATTGGTGAGAGTGGAGCACGACTGTCTCCGTGGCGCAATTGGCTAGCGCGATCGGCTGTTAACCGAAAGGTTGGACGTTCGAGCCCACCCGTTGGTGGTGCGGCGCTTTTTTTTCTTTGGGCTGATAGCTCTGAATAAATGTTCTGACGGTGGTGAGAGTGGAGCACGACTGTCTCCCTGGCGCAAATGACTAGCGCGATCGGCTGTTAACCGAAAGATTGGAGGTTCGAGCCCACCCGGTGGTGGTGCAGCGCTTTTTTTCCTTTGGGCTGATAGCTTTAAAGATATGTTCTTATGGTGGTGAGAGTGGACCAGGACTCTCTCCATGGCGCAATTGGCTAGCACGATCGGCTGTTAACTGAAAAGTTGGAGGTTCGAGCCTTCCCGGGAGTGGTGTGTTGCATTTTTCTTTGCGCTGATAGCTTTGAAGCTATGTTCTGATGGTGGTGAGAGTGGAGCACGACTATCTCCCTGGCGCGTTTGGCTAGCGCGATTGGCTGTTAACCGAAAGGTTGGAAGTTCGAGCCCACCTGGAGGTGGTGCGGCGCTTTTTTTTCTTTGGGCTGATAGATATAAGATATGTTCTGATGGTGGTGAGAGTGGAGCACGACTGTCTCCGTGGCGCAGTTGGCTAGCGCGATCGGCTGTTAACCGAAAGGTTGGAGTTTCGAGTCCTCCCGGGAGTGGTGTGTTGCTTTTGTCTTTGCGCTGATAGCTTTGAAGATATGTTCCGATATTGGTGAGAGTGGAGGACGACTGTCTCCGTGGCGCAATTGGCTAGCGCGATCAGCTGTTAACCGAAAGGTTGGAGGTTCGAGCCCACCCGGTGGTGGAGCGGCGCTTTTTTTTCTTTAGGCTGATAGCTCTGAATAAATGTTCTGACGGTGGTGAGAGTTGAGCACGACTGTCTCCATGGCGCAAATGGCTAGCGCAATCGGCTGTTAACCGAAAAGTTGGAGGTTCGAGCCCACCCGGTGGTTGTGCGGCGCTTTTTTTCCTTTGGGCTGATAGCTTTAAAGATAGGTTCTGATGGTGGTGAGAGTGGACCTGGACTCTCTCCATGGCGCAATTGGCTAGCGCGATCGGCTGTTAACTGAAAAGTTGGAGGTTCGAGCCCTCCCGGGAGTGGTGTGTTGCTTTTTTCTTTGCGCTGATAGCTTTGAAGATATGTTCTATTGGTGGTGAAAGTGGAGCGCGACTGGGTCCGTGGCGCGATTGGCTAGCGCGATCGGCTGTTAACCGAAAGGTTGGAGGTTCGAGGCCACCCGGTGAGGGTGCGGCGCTTTTTTTCTTTTAGGCTGATAGCTTTAAAGATATGTTCTGATGGTGGTGAGAGTGCACCAGGACTCTCTCCATGGCGCAACTGGCTGGCGCGATCGGCTGTTAACCGAAAGGTTGGAGTTTCGAGCCCTCTCGGGAGTGGTGTGTTGATTTTGTCTTTGCGCTGATAGCTTTGAAGTTATGTTCTGATATTGGTGAGAGTGGAGCACGACTGTCTCCGTGGCGCAATTGGCTAGCGCGATCGGCTGTTAACCGAAAGCTTGGAGGTTCGAGCCCACCCGTTGGTGGTGCGGCGCTTTTTTTTTGGGCTGATAGCTCTGAATAAATGTTCTGATGGTGGTGAGAGTGGAGCACGACTGTCTCCGTGGCGCAAATGGCTAGCGCGATCGGCTGTTAACCGAAAGGTTGGAGGTTCGAGCCCACCCGGTGGTGGTGCGGTGCTTTTTTTCATTTGGGCTGAGAGCTTTAAAGATATGTTCTGATGGTGGTGAGAGTGGACCAGGACTCTCTCCATGGCACAATTAGCTAGCGCGATCGGCTCTTAACTGAAAAGTTGGAGGTTCGAGCCCTTCTGGGAGTGGTGTGTTGCTTTTTTATTTGCACCGATAGCTTTGAAGATATGTTCTCATGATGGTGAGAGCGGAGAGGGACGGTCTCCGTGGCGCAATAGGATAGCGCGATCGACTGTTACCCGAAAGGTTGGAGTTTCGAGCCCACCTGGTGGTGGTGCGGCGCTTTTGTTTCTTTGGGCTGATAGCTTTGAAGATATGTTCTGATGGTGGTGAGAGGGGAGCAGGACTGTCTCCGTGGCGCAATTGGCTAGCGCGATCGGCTGTTAACCGATAGGTTGGAGTTTCGAGCCCTCCTGGGAGTGGTGTGTTGCTTTTTTCTTTGCGCTGATAGCTTTGAAGATATGTTCTGATGATGGTGAGAGTAGAGCACGACTGTCTCCGTGGCGCAAATGGCTAGCGCGATCGGCTGTTAACCGAAAGGTTGGAGGTTCGAGCCCACCCGGTGGTGGTGCGGCGCTTTTTTTTCTTTGGGCTGATAGCTTTGAAGATATGTTCTGATGGTGGTGAGAGTGGAGCAGGACTGTCTCCGTGGCGCAATTGGCTAGCGCGATCGGCTGTTAACCGAAAGGTTGGAGTTTCGAGTCCTCCCGGGAGTGGTGTGTTGCTTTTGTCTTTGCGCTGATAGCTTTGAAGATATGTTCCGATATTGGTAAGAGTGGAGCACGACTGTCTCCGTGGCGCAATTGGCTAGCGCGATCGGCTGTTAACCGAAAGGTTGGAGGTTCGAGCCCACCCGGTGGTGGTGCGGCGCTTTTTTTTCTTTAGGCTGATAGCTCTGAATAAATGTTCTGACGGTGGTGAGAGTTGAGCACGACTGTCTCCATGGCGCAAATGGCTAGCGCGATCGGCTGTTAACCGAAAAGTTGGAGGTTCGAGCCCACCCGGTGGTTGTGCGGCGCTTTTTTTCCTTTGGGCTTATAGCTTTAAAGATAGGTTCTGATGGTGGTGAGAGTGGACCAGGACTCTCTCCATGGCGCAATTGGCTAGCGCGATCGGCGGTTAACTGAAAAGTTGGAGGTTCGAGCCCTCCCGGGAGTGGTGTGTTGCTTTTTTCTTTGCGCTGATAGCTTTGAAGATATGTTCTATTGGTGGTGAAAGTGGAGCGCGACTGGGTCCGTGGCGCGATTGGCTAGCGCGATCGGCTGTTAACCGAAAGGTTGGAGGTTCGAGGCCACCCGGTGAGGGTGCGGCGCTTTTTTTCCTTTAGGCTGATAGCTTTAAAGATATGTTCTGATGGTGGTGAGAGTGCACCAGGACTCTCTCCATGGCGCAATTGGCTGGCGCGATCGGCTGTTAACCGAAAGGTTGGAGTTTCGAGCCCTCTCGGGAGTGGTGTGTTAATTTTGTTTTTGCGCTGATAGCTTTGAAGTTATGTTCTGATATTGGTGAGAGTGGAGCACGACTGTCTCCGTGGCGCAATTGGCTAGCGCGATCGGCTGTTAACCGAAAGCTTGGAGGTTCGAGCCCACCCGTTGGTGGTGCGGCGCTTTTTTTTCTTTGGGCTGATAGCTCTGAATAAATGTTCTGATGGTGGTGAGAGTGGAGCACGACTGTCCCCGTGGCGCAAATGGCTAGCGCGATCGGCTGTTAACCGAAAGGTTGGAGGTTCGAGCCCACCCGCTGGTGGTGCGGTGCTTTTTTTCCTTTGGGCTGAGAGCTTTAAAGATATGTTCTGATGGTGGTGAGAGTGGACCAGGACTCTCTCCATGGCACAATTAGCTAGCGCGATCGACTCTTAACTGAAAAGTTGGAGGTTCGAGCCCTTCCGGGAGTGGTGTGTTGCTTTTTTATTTGCACCGATAGCTTTGAAGATATGTTCTGATGGTGGTGAGCGTAGAGCACGACTGTCTCCGTGGCGCATTTGGCTAGCGCGATTGGCTGTTAACCGAAAGGTTGGAGGTTCGAGCCCACCTGGAGGTGGTGCGGCGCTTTTTTTTCTTTGGGCTGATAGATTTGAAGATATGTTCTAATGGTGGTGAGAGAGGAGCAGGACTGTCTTCGTGGCGCAATTGGCTAGCACGATCGGCTGTCAACCGAAAGGTTACAGTTTCGAGCCCACCCGGTGGTGGTGCGGCGCTTTTTTTTCTTTGGGCTGAGAGTTTTGAAGATATGTTCTCATGATGGTGAGAGTGGAGAGGGACGGTCTCCGTGGCGCAATAGGATAGCGCGATCGACTGTTACCCGAAAGGTTGGAGTTTCGAGCCCACCTGGTGGTGGTGCGGCGCTTTTGTTTCTTTGGGCTGATAGCTTTGAAGATATGTTCTGATGGTGGTGAGAGGGGAGCAGGACTGTCTCCGTGGCGCAATTGGCTAGCGCGATCGGCTGTTAACCGATAGGTTGGAGTTTCGAGCCCTCCTGGGAGTGGTGTGTTGCTTTTTTCTTTGCGCTGATAGCTTGGAAGATATGTTCTGATGGTGGTGAGAGTAGAGCACGACTGTCTCCGTGGCGCAAATGGCTAGCGCGATCGGCTGTTAACCGAAAGGTTGGAGGTTCGAGCCCACCCGGTGGTGGTGCGGCGCTTTTTTTTCTTTGGGCTGATAGCTTTGAAGATATGTTCTGATGGTGGTGAGAGTGGAGCAGGACTGTCTCCGTGGCGCAATTGGCTAGCGCGATCGGCTGTTAACCGAAAGGTTGGAGTTTCGAGCCCTCTCGGGAGTGGTGTGTTGAATTTGTCTTTGCGCTGATAGCTTTGAAGTTATGTTCTGATATTGGTGAGAGTGGAGCACGACTGTCTCCGTGGCGCAATTGGCTAGCGCGATCGGCTGTTAACCGAAAGCTTGGAGGTTCGAGCCCACCCGTTGGTGGTGCGGCGCTTTTTTTTCTTTGGGCTGATAGCTCTGAATAAATGTTCTGATGGCTGTGAGAGTGGAGCACGACTGTCTCCGTGGCGCAAAAGGCTAGCGCGATCGGCTGTTAACCGAAACGTTGGAGGTTCGAGCCCACCCGGTGGTTGTGCGGTGCTTTTTTTCCTTTGGGCTGATAGCTTTAAAGATATGTTCTGATGGTGGTGAGAGTGGACCAGGACTCTCTCCATGGCGCAATTGGCTAGCGCGATCGGCTGTTAACTGAAAAGTTGGAGTTTCGAGCCCACCCGGTGGTGGTGCGGCGCTTTTTTTTCTTTGGGCTGATAGCTTTGAAGATATGTTCTGATGGTGGTGAGAGTGGAGCAGGACTGTCTCCGTGGCGCAATTGGCCAGCGCGATCGGCTGTTAACCGATAGGTTGGAGTTTCGAGCCCTCCCGGGAGTGGTGTGTTGCTTTTTGTTTGCGCTGATAGCTTTGAAGATATGTTCTGATGGTGGTGAGAGTAGAGCACGACTGTCTCCGTGGGGCAGTTGGCTAGCGCGATCGGCTGGTAACCGAAAGGTTGGAGGTTCGAGCCCACCCGGTGGTGGTGCGGCGCTTTTTTTGGGCTGATAGCTTTAAAGATATGTTCTGATGGTGGTGAGAGCGGAGCAGGACTGTCTCCATGGCCCAATTGGCTAGCGCGATCGGCTGTTAACCGAAAGGTTGGAGTTTCGAGCCCTCCCGGGAGTGGTGTGTTGCTTTTGTCTCTGCGCTGATAGCTTTGAAGATATGTTCTGATATTGGTGATAGTGGAGCACGGCTGTCTCCGTGGCGCAATCGGCTAGCGCGATCGGCTGTTAACCGAAAGGTTGGAGGTTCGAGCCCACCCGGTGGTGGTGCGGCGCTTTTTTTTCTTTGGGCTGATAGCTCTGAATAAATGTTCTGACGGTGGTGAGAGTGGAGCACGACTGTCTTCTTGGCGCAAATGGCTTGCGCGATCGGCTGTTAACCCAAAAGTTGGAGGTTCGAGCCCACCCGGTGGTGGTGCGGCGCTTTTTTTCTTTGGGCTGATAGCTTTGAAGATATGTTCTGATGGTGGTGAGAGTGGAGCAGGACTGTCTCGGTGGCGCAGTTGGCTAGCGCGATCGGCTGTTAACCGAAAGGTTGGAGTTTCGAGCCCTCTCGGGAGTGGTGTGTTGATTTTCTCTTTGCGCTGATAGCTCTGAATAAATGTTCTGACGGTGGTGAGAGTGGAGCACGACTGTCTCCCTGGCGCAAATGACTAGCGCGATCGGCTGTTAACCGAAAGATTGGAGGTTCGAGCCCACCCGGTGGTGGTGCAGCGCTTTTTTTCCTTTGGGCTGATAGCTTTAAAGATATGTTCTTATGGTGGTGAGAGTGGACCAGGACTCTCTCCATGGCGCAATTGGCTAGCACGATCGGCTGTTAACTGAAAAGTTGGAGGTTCGATCCTTCCCGGGAGTGGTGTGTTGCATTTTTCTTTGCGCTGATAGCTTTGAAGCTATGTTCTGATGGTGGTGAGAGTGGAACACGACTGTCTCCGTGGCGCATTTGGCTAGCGCGATTGGCTGTTAACCGAAAGGTTGGAGGTTCAAGCCCACCTGGAGGTGGTGCGGCGCTTTTTTTTCTTTGGGCTGATAGATTTGAAGATATGTTCTGATGGTGGTGAGAGTGGACCAGGACTCTCTCCAGGGCGCAATTGGCTAGAGCGATCGGCTGTTAACTGAAAAGTTGAAGTTTCGAGCCCTCCAGGGAGTGGTGTGTTGCTTTTTTCTTTGTGCTGATAGCTTTGAAGATATGTTCTGATGGTGGTGAGCGTGGAGCACGACTATCTCCCTGGCGCGTTTGGCTAGCGCGATTGGCTGTTAACCGAAAGGTTGGAAGTTCGAGCCCACCTGGAGGTGGTGCGGCGCTTTTTTTTTCTTTGGGCTGATAGATATAAGATATGTTCTGATGGTGGTGAGAGTGGAGCACGACTGTCTCCGTGGCGCAGTTGGCTAGCGCGATCGGCTGTTAACCGAAAGGTTGGAGTTTCGAGTCCTCCCGGGAGTGGTGTGTTGCTTTTGTCTTTGCGCTGATAGCTTTGAAGATATGTTCCGATATTGGTGAGAGTGGAGCACGACTGTCTCCGTGGCGCAATTGGCTAGCGCGATCAGCTCTTAACCGAAAGGTTGGAGGTTCGAGCCCACCCGGTGGTGGTGCGGCGCTTTTTTTTCTTTAAGCTGATAGCTCTGAATAAATGTTCTGACGGTGGTGAGAGTTGAGCACGACTGTCTCCATGGCGCAAATGGCTAGCGCGATCGGCTGTTAACCGAAAAGTTGGAGGTTCGAGCCCACCCGGTGGTTGTGCGGCGCTTTTTTTCCTTTGGGCTGATAGCTTTAAAGATAGGTTCTGATGGTGGTGAGAGTGCACCTGGACTCTCTCCATGGCGCAATTGGCTAGCGCGATCGGCTGTTAACTGAAAAGTTGGAGGTTCGAGCCCTCCCGGGAGTGGTGTGTTGCTTTTTTCTTTGCGCTGATAGCTTTGAAGATATGTTCTATTGGTGGTGAAAGTGGAGCGCGACTGGGTCCGTGGCGCGATTGGCTAGCGCGATCGGCTGTTAACCGAAAGGTTGGAGGTTCGAGGCCACCCGGTGAGGGTGCGGCGCTTTTTTTCTTTTAGGCTGATAGCTTTAAAGATATGTTCTGATGGTGGTGAGAGTGCACCAGGACTCTCTCCATGGCGCAATTGGCTGGCGCGATCGGCTGTTAACCGAAAGGTTGGAGTTTCGAGCCCTCTCGGGAGTGGTGTGTTGATTTTGTCTTTGCGCTGATAGCTTTGAAGTTATGTTCTGATATTGGTGAGAGTGGAGCACGACTGTCTCCGTGGCGCAATTGGCTAGCGCGATCGGCTGTTAACCGAAAGCTTGGAGGTTCGAGCCCACCCGTTGGTGGTGCGGCGCTTTTTTTTCTTTGGGCTGATAGCTCTGAATAAATGTTCTGATGGTGGTGAGAGTGGAGCACGACTGTCTCCGTGGCGCAAATGGCTAGCGCGATCGGCTGTTAACCGAAAGGTTGGAGGTTCGAGCCCACCCGGTGGAGGTGCGGTGCTTTTTTTCCTTTGGGCTGAGAGCTTTAAAGATATGTTCTGATGGTGGTGAGAGTGGACCAGTACTCTCTCCATGGCACAATTAGCTAGCGCGATCGGCTCTTAACTGAAAAGTTGGAGGTTCGAGCCCTTCCGGGAGTGGTGTGTTGCTTTTTTATTTGCACCGATAGCTTTGAAGATATACTCTGATGGTGGTGAGCGTAGAGCACGACTGTCTCCGTGGCGCATTTGGCTAGCACGATTGGCTGTTAACCGAAAGGTTGGAGGTTCGAGCCCACCTGGAGGTGGTGCGGCGCTTTTTTTTCTTTGGGCTGATAGATTTGAAGATATGTTCTAATGGTGGTGAGAGAGGAGCAGGACTGTCTTCGTGGTGCAATTGGCTAGCGCGATCGGCTGTCAACCGAAAGGTTACAGTTTCGAGCCCACCCGGTGGTGGTGCGGCGCTTTTTTTTCTTTGGGCTGAGAGTTTTGAAGATATGTTCTCATGATGGTGAGAGCGGAGAGGGACGGTCTCCGTGGCGCAATAGGATAGCGCGATCGACTGTTACCCGAAAGGTTGGAGTTTCGAGCCCACCTGGTGGTGGTGCGGCGCTTTTGTTTCTTTGGGCTGATAGCTTTGAAGATATGTTCTGATGGTGGTGAGAGGGGAGCAGGACTGTCTCCGTGGCGCAATTGGCTAGCGCGATCGGCTGTTAACCGATAGGTTGGAGTTTCGAGCCCTCCCGGGAGTGGTGTGTTGCTTTTTGTTTGCGCTGACAGCTTTGAAGATATGTTCTGTTGGTGGTGAGAGTAGAGCACGACTGTCTCCGTGGCGCAGTTGGCTAGCGCGATCGGCTGGTAACCGAAAGGTTGGAGGTTCGAGCCCACCCGGTGGTGGTGCGGCGCTTTTTTTGGGCTGACAGCTTTAAAGATATGTTCTGATGGTGGTGAGAGCGGAGCAGGACTGTCTCCGTGGCCCAATTGGCTAGCACGATCGGCTGTTAACCGACAGGTTGGAGTTTCGAGCCCTCCCGGGAGTGGTGTGTTGCTTTTGTCTCTGCGCTGATAGCTTTGAAGTTATGTTCTGATATTGGTGAGAGTGGAGCACGACTGTCTCCGTGGCGCAATTGGCTAGCGCGATCGGCTGTTAACCGAAAGGTTGGACGTTCGAGCCCACCCGTTGGGGGTGCGGCGCTTTTTTTTCTTTGGGCTGATAGCTCTGAATAAATGTTCTGACGGTGGTGAGAGTGGAGCACGACTGTCTCCCTGGCGCAAATGACTAGCGCGATCGGCTGTTAACCGAAAGATTGGAGGTTCGAGCCCACCCGGTGGTGGTGCAGCGCTTTTTTTCCTTTGGGCTGATAGCTTTAAAGATATGTTCCTATGGTGGTGAGAGTGGACCAGGACTCTCTCCATGGCGCAATTGGCTAGCACGATCGGCTGTTAAATGAAAAGTTGGAGGTTCGAGCCTTCCCGGGAGTGGTGTGTTGCATTTTTCTTTGCGCTGATAGCTTTGAAGCTATGTTCTGATGGTGGTGAGAGTGGAGCACGACTGTCTCCGTGGCGCAGTTGGCTAGCGCGATCGGCTGGTAACCGAAAGGTTGGAGGTTCGAGCCCACCCGGTGGTGGTGCGGCGCTTTTTTTGGGCTGACAGCTTTAAAGATATGTTCTGATGGTGGTGAGAGCGGAGCAGGACTGTCTCCGTGGCCCAATTGGCTAGCACGATCGGCTGTTAACCGAAAGGTTGGAGTTTCGAGCCCTCCCGGGAGTGGTGTGTTGCTTTTGTCTCTGCGCTGATAGCTTTGAAGATATGTTCTGATATTGGTGATAGTGGAGCACGGCTGTCTCCGTGGCGCAATCGGCTAGCGCGATCGGCTGTTAACCGAAAGGTTGGAGGTTCGAGCCCACCCGGTGGTGGTGCGGCGCTTTTTTTTCTTTAGGCTGATAGCTCTGAATAAATGTTCTGACGGTGGTGAGAGTGGAGCACGACTGTCTTCTTGGCGCAAATGGCTTGCGCGATCGGCTGTTAACCCAAAAGTTGGAGGTTCGAGCCCACCCGGTGGTGGTGCGGCGCTTTTTTTCTTTGGGCTGATAGCTTTGAAGATATGTTCTGATGGTGGTGAGAGTGGAGCAGGACTGTCTCGGTGGCGCAGTTGGCTAGCGCGATCGGCTGTTAACCGAAAGGTTGGAGTTTCGAGCCCTCTCGGGAGTGGTGTGTTGATTTTCTCTTTGCGCTGATAGCTTTGAAGTTATGTTCTGATATTGGTGAGAGTGGAGCACGACTGTCTCCGTGGCGCAATTGGCTAGCGCGATCGGCTGTTAACCGAAAGGTTGGACGTTCGAGCCCACCCGTTGGGGGTGCGGCGCTTTTTTTTCTTTGGGCTGATAGCTCTGAATAAATGTTCTGACGGTGGTGGGAGTGGAGCACGACTGTCTCCCTGGCGCAAATGACTAGCGCGATCAGCTGTTAACCGAAAGATTGGAGGTTCGAGCCCACCCGGTGGTGGTGCAGCGCTTTTTTTCCTTTGGGCTGATAGCTTTAAAGATATGTTCCTATGGTGGTGAGAGTGGACCAGGACTCTCTCCATGGCGCAATTGGCTAGCACGATCGGCTGTTAACTGAAAAGTTGGAGGTTCGAGCCTTCCCGGGAGTGGTGTGTTGCATTTTTCTTTGCGCTGATAGCTTTGAAGCTATGTTCTGATGGTGGTGAGAGTGGAGCACGACTGTCTCCGTGGCGCATTTGGCTAGCGCGATCGGCTGTTAACCGAAAGATTGGAGGTTCGAGCCCACCCGGTGGTGGTGCAGCGCTTTTTTTCCTTTGGGCTGATAGCTTTAAAGATATGTTCCTATGGTGGTGAGAGTGGACCAGGACTCTCTCCATGGCGCAATTGGCTAGCACGATCGGCTGTTAACTGAAAAGTTGGAGGTTCGAGCCTTCCCGGGAGTGGTGTGTTGCATTTTTCTTTGCGCTGATAGCTTTGAAGCTATGTTCTGATGGTGGTGAGAGTGGAGCACGACTGTCTCCGTGGCGCATTTGGCTAGCGCGATTGGCTGTTAACCGAAAGGTTGGAGGTTCAAGCCCACCTGGAGGTGGTGCGGCGCTTTTTTTTCTTTGGGCTGATAGATTTGAAGATATGTTCTGATGGTGGTGAGAGTGGACCAGGACTCTCTCCATGGCGCAATTGGCTAGAGCGATCGGCTGTTAACTGAAAAGTTGAAGTTTCGAGCCCTCCAGGGAGTGGTGTGTTGCTTTTTTCTTTGTGCTGATAGCTTTGAAGATATGTTCTGATGGTGGTGAGCGTGGAGCACGACTATCTCCCTGGCGCATTTGGCTAGCGCGATTGGCTGTTAACCGAAAGGTTGGACGTTCGAGCCCACCCGTTGGTGGTGCGGCGCTTTTTTTTCTTTGGGCTGATAGATTTAAGATATGTTCTGATGGTGGTGAGAGCGGAGCAGGACTGTCTCCATGGCCCAATTGGCTAGCGCGATCGGCTGTTAACCGAAAGGTTGGAGTTTCGAGCCCTCCCGGGAGTGGTGTGTTGCTTTTGTCTCTGCGCTGATAGCTTGGAAGATATGTTCTGATATTGGTGATAGTGGAGCACGGCTGTCTCCGTGGCGCAATCGGCTAGCGCGATCGGCTGTTAACCGAAAGGTTGGAGGTTCGAGCCCACCCGGTGGTGGTGCGGCGCTTTTTTTTCTTTGGGCTGATAGCTCTGAATAAATGTTCTGACGGTGGTGAGAGTGGAGCACGACTGTCTTCTTGGCGCAAATGGCTTGCGCGATCGGCTGTTAACCCAAAAGTTGGAGGTTCGAGCCCACCCGGTGGTGGTGCGGCGCTTTTTTTCTTTGGGCTGATAGCTTTGAAGATATGTTCTGATGGTGGTGAGAGTGGAGCAGGACTGTCTCGGTGGCGCAGTTGGCTAGCGCGATCGGCTGTTAACCGAAAGGTTGGAGTTTCGAGCCCTCTCGGGAGTGGTGTGTTGATTTTCTCTTTGCGCTGATAGCTTTGAAGTTATGTTCTGATATTGGTGAGAGTGGAGCACGACTGTGTCCGTGGCGCAATTGGCTAGCGCGATCGGCTGTTAACCGAAAGGTTGGACGTTCGAGCCCACCCGTTGGTGGTGCGGCGCTTTTTTTTCTTTGGGCTGATAGCTCTGAATAAATGTTCTGACGGTGGTGAGAGTGGAGCACGACTGTCTCCCTGGCGCAAATGACTAGCGCGATCGGCTGTTAACCGAAAGATTGGAGGTTCGAGCCCACCCGGTGGTGGTGCAGCGCTTTTTTTCCTTTGGGCTGATAGCTTTAAAGATATGTTCTTATGGTGGTGAGAGTGGACCAGGACTCTCTCCATGGCGCAATTGGCTAGCACGATCGGCTGTTAACTGAAAAGTTGGAGGTTCGAGCCTTCCCGGGAGTGGTGTGTTGCATTTTTCTTTGCGCTGATAGCTTTAAAGCTATGTTCTGATGGTGGTGAGAGTGGAACACGACTGTCTCCGTGGCGCATTTGGCTAGCGCGATTGGCTGTTAACCGAAAGGTTGGAGGTTCAAGCCCACCTGGAGGTGGTGCGGCGCTTTTTTTTCTTTGGGCTGATAGATTTGAAGATATGTTCTGATGGTGGTGAGAGTGGACCAGGACTCTCTCCAGGGCGCAATTGGCTAGAGCGATTGGCTGTTAACTGAAAAGTTGAAGTTTCGAGCCCTCCAGGGAGTGGTGTGTTGCTTTTTTCTTTGTGCTGATAGCTTTGAAGATATGTTCTGATGGTGGTGAGCGTGGAGCACGACTATCTCCCTGGCGCGTTTGGCTAGCGCGATTGGCTGTTAACCGAAAGGTTGGAAGTTCGAGCCCACCTGGAGGTGGTGCGGCGCTTTTTTTTCTTTGGGCTGATAGATATAAGATATGTTCTGATGGTGGTGAGAGTGGAGCACGACTGTCTCCGTGGCGCAGTTGGCTAGCGCGATCGGCTGTTAACCGAAAGGTTGGAGTTTCGAGTCCTCCCGGGAGTGGTGTGTTGCTTTTGTCTTTGCGCTGATAGCTTTGAAGATATGTTCCGATATTGGTGAGAGTGGAGCACGACTGTCTCCGTGGCGCAATTGGCTAGCGCGATCAGCTGTTAACCGAAAGGTTGGAGGTTCGGGCCCACCCGGTGGTGGTGCGGCGCTTTTTTTTCTTTAGGCTGATAGCTCTGAATAAATGTTCTGACGGTGGTGAGAGTTGAGCACGACTGTCTCCATGGCGCAAATGGCTAGCGCGATCGGCTGTTAACCGAAAAGTTGGAGGTTCGAGCCCACCCGGTGGTTGTGCGGCGCTTTTTTTCCTTTGGGCTGATAGCTTTAAAGATAGGTTCTGATGGTGGTGAGAGTGGACCTGGACTCTCTCCATGGCGCAATTGGCTAGCGCGATCGGCTGTTAACTGAAAAGTTGGAGGTTCGAGCCCTCCCGGGAGTGGTGTGTTGCTTTTTTCTTTGCGCTGATAGCTTTGAAGATATGTTCTATTGGTGGTGAAAGTGGAGCGCGACTGGGTCCGTGGCGCGATTGGCTAGCGCGATCGGCTGTTAACCGAAAGGTTGGAGGTTCGAGGCCACCCGGTGAGGGTGCGGCGCTTTTTTTCTTTTAGGCTGATAGCTTTAAAGATATGTTCTGATGGTGGTGAGAGTGCACCAGGACTCTCTCCATGGCGCAATTGGCTGGCGCGATCGGCTGTTAACCGAAAGGTTGGAGTTTCGAGCCCTCTCGGGAGTGGTGTGTTGATTTTGTCTTTGCGCTGATAGCTTTGAAGTTATGTTCTGATATTGGTGAGAGTGGAGCACGACTGTCTCCGTGGCGCAATTGGCTAGCGCGATCGGCTGTTAACCGAAAGCTTGGAGGTTCGAGCCCACCCGTTGGTGGTGCGGCGCTTTTTTTCTTTGGGCTGATAGCTCTGAATAAATGTTCTGATGGTGGTGAGAGTGGAGCACGACTGTCTCCGTGGCGCAAAAGGCTAGCGCGATCGGCTGTTAACCGAAAGGTTGGAGGTTCGAGCCCACCCGGTGGTTGTGCGGTGCTTTTTTTCCTTTGGGCTGATAGCTTTAAAGATATGTTCTGATGGTGGTGAGAGTGGACCAGGACTCTCTCCATGGCGCAATTGGCTAGCGCGATCGGCTGTTAACTGAAAAGTTGGAGTTTCGAGCCCACCCGGTGGTGGTGCGGCGCTTTTTTTTCTTTGGGCTGATAGCTTTGAAGATATGTTCTGATGGTGGTGAGAGTGGAGCAGGACTGTCTCCGTGGCGCAATTGGCCAGCGCGATCGGCTGTTAACCGATAGGTTGGAGTTTCGAGCCCTCCCGGGAGTGGTGTGTTGCTTTTTGTTTGCGCTGATAGCTTTGAAGATATTGTTACGACCTCAGTAGGCGTCTGGGGTTTATTGATACACGGTTCGAGGGACGAGCCGTATCGGCGCAGGCAGATGATGATGATCTTCTTCTTCCACACCCCTTGCTTCTTTTTCCTTCTTCGTCCGGCACATACGTGGCGTAACATTTCCCCCCTCGCAGACAAAGCGCGCCGCGCGTTTCATGCAGTGTCGCGTTGACTGAAAGGCTTCAGGCGAGCGACATGCGTGACCTCTGTCTTTCTGGAACGTCTCCCGCTAGCTGTAAGACGTGCGATGCGGTAGTCGACTGCGCTCAGGCGGTCAAGGATAACAAAAGGTCCGATGTAGTGCGCGAGCAGTTTTTGGCACAAGCCACGTTTGCGTAAAGGCTTCCACACCAACACGAGATCTCCCGGAATATATGTGGCCTGCCGGTGCTTGCTGTCATAACGAACTTTCGATCTGTCTTGCGAGGCTATTGTACGTAAACGAGCAAGACGACGAGCTTCTTCGGCGAGACAAAGAGTTTCTGCTAGGGAGATTTCTGATTGGTCCCGATCAGAGAAGGAAAATATTGTATCCAGAGTATAACGGGGGGGGCGAACATAGAGGAGGAAGAACGGGCTGTAGCCGGTGGTCTCATGTTGGGAAGTATTAAACGCGTATGTGACGAACGGCAAGACATCGTCCCAGTTCTTGTGGTTCGAAGCAACGTACATAGAAAGCATATTCACCAGTGTTCGAATTGTTCGCTCGACGAGACCATTCGTCTGCGGGTGATAAGGCGTCGAGTGTCTGAGCTCTGAGCCACACATACGGAGAAGTTGTTCGACAACGTCTGCCGTGAATTGACGTCCACGGTCACTTATGATGACGCGAGGGGGCCCATGACGCAGTATGATAGAATGGAGAAGGAAGGACGACACTTGACCAGCAGTCGCGGATGGCAGGGCAGCAGTCTCGCAGTACCGAGTAAGATGGTCAGCACATACCACAATCCATCTGTTGCCTTTCGATGAACGCGGAAAAGGGCCCACCAGGTCAATGCCAATTTGTTCGAACGGAGAACTGGGAGGCGTCACAGGTTGTAGATGTCCGGCCGGAGCTGCTGAGAGAGATTTGTGCGCCTGGCATTGCGCACAACTGGCCACGTACAACTCAACTGACTGGCGCATACGTGGCCAGTAGAAGCGTTCCTGGGTACGATGAAGAGTGCGCGTCGTTCCGAGGTGACCTGAAGTGGCGTCATCATGCATGGCGTACAAAACAGATGACCGTAGTGCCTCTGGAACCACCAGCAGGAAGCGGGAACCGGTGCCGGAGATGGATTTCTTGTACAGTAGACCATCACGGACGCAAAAGCGGCTTTCCGGAGTGGATGCTTGTGCGATCACGAATAACGGATTCAAACTCACGTCCTTCCGCTGCTCAGTTTCAAAGGTGGCCTTATCCGGGAACGCTGGTGCTACGGACGCAATCAGATGATCGAAATCGTCAGCGTCGCAAACTGTAGCATCAACTGGCATCCTTGAAAGGCAGTCTGCGTCCGCGTGTTTCCTGCCGCTCTTGTACGATACCGTGAAGTTGTACTCTTGCAGCCGGAGGGCCCAGCGTGCTAGACGGCCTGACGGATCCCGAAGGTTGATAAGCCAGCACAAAGAATGATGATCCGTAACTACTTGGAAAGGACGACCGTATAGGTATGAGCGGAATCGCTGCACAGCGAAGACGAGTGCAAGGCATTCTTGTTCGGTCACAGTGTAATTGCGTTCCGGCTTACTTAAAGTACGACTGGCATATGCGATTACGTGTTCCACTTGATTACATCGCTGTATCAGGACTGCACCTATGCCAATGCCGCTTGCGTCGGTGTGAACTTCAGTCGCCGCAGAAGGATCGAAGTGCCGCAGGATAGGCTGCGACGTGAGCAAGAACTTCAGTTGGTTGAAAGAAGTTTCACAATCAGGAGTCCATTCAAAACTAGCACCTTGGCGGAGAAGACAGGTCAGTGGAAAGGCAACTTCTGCAAAGGCGGGAATAAATCGGCGAAAGTAAGAGCAGAGGCCCAAGAAGCTCCGAAGCTCCTTCACTGAGCCAGGTGGTTTAAAAGCTCTAACAGCCGCCGTCTTATTCGGGTCGGGCCTGATGCCATCCTTGTTGACGAGATGTCCCAGCACCAGTGTTTGTCGAGCTCCGAAATGACACTTCTTTGCATTAAGAACCAAGCCAGCATTTCGAATACATTTCAAAACCAGCTCTACCCTTTCGTTATGTTCACTGAATGTACGCCCGAAGATAACAACGTCGTCAAGATAACACATACAGATGTTCCACTTCAGGCCGCGCAGAATGGTGTCCATGAATCTTTCAAATGTAGCGGGCGCGTTACATAGACCAAAAGGCATCACGTTAAATTCATATAGTCCATCCGGAGTAACGAAAGCCGTCTTTTCTTTGTCCATTGAATGCACAGGTATTTGCCAATAGCCTGAGCGTAAGTCTATGGACGAAAAGTAGGATGCTGAATGGAGGCAGTCTAGAGCGTCATCAATGCGTGGGAGAGGGTAGACATCTCTCTTTGTGACGGAGTTTAGACGGCGATAGTCCACACAGAATCTCCAGGTACCATCCTTCTTTTTGACTAGAATCACGGGAGCCGCCCAAGGACTCGATGATTCTCGAATGACACCCTTCTGCAGCATATCACGCACTTGTTCATCAATTATCTTGCGCTCAGACGGCGACACTCGGTAGGGTTTCTGGCGGATGGGCTGTGCTGTTCCCGTGTTTATCCTGTGGAGAATCCGAGACGCGGGAATCGAGGGCGCATGGTCATGGGAAAAATCGAAAATCGCCACGTATTTCGACAAAACGTCCAGAAGCATGCGGCGTTTGTCAGTAGTAAGTGACTTGTCGATCATAGGTAAAAGTTTTGAATCGGCCGTAGAAGTATTGGCTGAGGCCCCACCTGGAGCATCACTGAGGGCAGCCACTGCCATCGGTGAGTATGTTTTGAACTTGGCAAGCTTCAGTCCTCCTGGTAGAACCACCGACTCAGCTGAACAGTTTACCGCCCATAGTCCTGTGCGTCCTTGAACGAGTGACACTATGCAATGCGGCACCAATGTGTTCTTCTTAATGCAACTGAGATGAAAGGGCTCCACTAATGCGTCGAACGCACTGTCACTGTTTTCAATGCGTGAAGAGTATACAGGAACACAGACTGCAGAGAATGCCGGCACAATGCTATCTTCACTGACCCGGAGCGCACCGTGCTCCCTGTCTGAATTCTCTAATAGTTCTCCAGGGGCAGCATCACATATGTACACCTCTCCATTTCTACAATCAACAGTGGCGCCACACATTCGAAGGAAGTCAATCCCCAGGATTATGTCGTGTGTGCTCCTTGGAAGAATCGTAAACTCTGTGACAAACACTTGATCACCCAAGCACACTTCTGCGGTACAGACACCAATGGGACACAGCGAGTTACCACCAACGCCACAGAATGTTGTTGCCTTCTCCCACAAAAACATCACCTTTTGTCCTAAACGGTGTTTAAAAGCAGCACTCATAATCGAAACTGTAGCACCAGTATCCACCAAAGCCATCGTACACACACCATCAACAAAAACTTCTACCTTGTTCTTGAACATCAACACAGACGGGGGTATTTCGTTTTGCAGCAAGTCACCAGCGACCTCACCCCCATCGGCCGCACTGTTTAGTTTTCCTGATGTGGTGACGATGGGCGGCGCCGTGGCGATGGAGACCGGTGGGATCGAGGCGCAGGAGGTGGCGTCACACTTCGATCAGAGGCAGGGGAGTTGTTGCGCCAGTGTCCGTGCCAGAAGCTGCTGCCGGGTCTTGAGTCGGTGGGCCAGTGTCCTTGAAAAGGTGGGACAGCAGGTTTATCGGTCAAGCTTGTCCACTGATCATAGCGTGGTATGCGCGAACGATCGCAATACCTCGATATGTGACCAGTCAGACCACAGTTGTAGCACACAGGCGCAGGACGAGGTCGTCGCCGTTCTTCGAAGTGTTCACGTCTGCGAGCGTTCGCGTAAGCCCGAGATTCAATGAAATCAGTTGTCGGTGGGTGGTATGGGCGTACGGAACGGAAACGTTGAGGGTACTGTGATCGCTCGTAAAAAACCGGACTTGACTGCTGAATACGCCGAGGCCCTGCAACCTCCGTTGCGTTGACGGATGGATGTTCATAAACTGTAAGCTGTGGGGCAGTGGTGTCCTGCGGGAAATAGGATGGAGACGTGGCAGCTGCCCGTTCACGTGTCATTTCGCCATGTCTGAGTAACTCTTCCCGAACAATTTGGCGGATGGTTGCCGAAAGGTCACCAGTTGAGGCCGCTTCTATGCTGGCTACTGAGGTGACATTTGCCAGACGACCAAACTTAGGCGCTATTCTGCGCTGCTTCAGGGTTTCAAACGTGCGGCAGTGCCGTACAACGTCAGACACTGAAGTCAGGCTTTCCCTGCTAATAAGGAAGTTGTAAACATCTTCTGCAATTCCCTTCAGCAAATGCCCCACCTTGTCCTCTTCCGACATGCTGGAATCGACTTCCCTACACAGCCTCAAAATCTCTTCAGTATACACGGTGCAGGTCTCACCGGATAGCTGGGCCCTCTGTGCAAGACTCTGCTCGGCAAGCTTCTTTTTTGCAGCTGAGTTGCCGAAACACTTCTTGATTTCTTCAACAAAGCGTTCCCATGTTGTCAGAATATCTTCATGGTTCTCATACCAAACGAGGGCAACATCAGTGAGGTAGAAAACAACGCGTGACAGTTGGGAGGCAGCATCCCATTTGTTGCAGTTGCTTACTCGCTTGAAATGTTTGAGCCATGAGTCCACGTCGTCATTGGCCCTCCCGGAGAAGGTTCGTGGCTCTCTGTGATACGGCCAAGAACTGCTGGGGACTGGTTCCCGAGCTTCTGTTTCGTCAGGCATGATGGCCAAAGAAGGAGGCAGGCCGGCGAGGCGACGACTCCGGCGAAATCCGAGGGGTAGCGGTCCCGTCGTTGGTTCCTATACCCAGCACCTTCCACCACTCTGTTACGACCTCAGTAGGCGTCTGGGGTTTATTGATACACGGTTCGAGGGACGAGCCGTATCGGCGCAGGCAGATGATGATGATCTTCTTCTTCCACACCCCTTGCTTCTTTTTCCTTCTTCGTCCGGCACATACGTGGCGTAACAATATGTTCTGATGGTGGTGAGAGTAGAGCACGACTGTCTCCGTGGCGCAGTTGGCTAGCGCGATCGGCTGGTAACCGAAAGGTTGGAGGTTCGAGCCCACCCGGTGGTGGTGCGGCGCTTTTTTTGGGCTGATAGCTTTAAAGATATGTTCTGATGGTGGTGAGAGCGGAGCAGGACTGTCTCCATGGCCCAATCGGCTAGCGCGATCGGCTGTTAACCGAAAGGTTGGAGTTTCGAGCCCTCCCGGGAGTGGTGTGTTGCTTTTGTCTCTGCGCTGATAGCTTTGAAGTTATGTTCTGATATTGGTGAGAGTGGAGCACGACTGTCTCCGTGGCGCAATTGGCTAGCGCGATCGGCTGTTAACCGAAAGCTTGGAGGTTCGAGCCCACCCGTTGGTGGTGCGGCGCTTTTTTTTCTTTGGGCTGATAGCTCTGAATAAATGTTCTGATGGTGGTGAGAGTGGAGCACGACTGTCTCCGTGGCGCAAATGGCTAGCGCGATCGGCTGTTAACCGAAAGGTTGGAGGTTCGAGCCCACCCGGTGGAGGTGCGGTGCTTTTTTTCCTTTGGGCTGAGAGCTTTAAAGATATGTTCTGATGGTGGTGAGAGTGGACCAGGACTCTCTCCATGGCACAATTAGCTAGCGCGATCGGCTCTTAACTGAAAAGTTGGAGGTTCGAGCCCTTCCGGGAGTGGTGTGTTGCTTTTTTATTTGCACCGATAGCTTTGAAGATATGTTCTGATGGTGGTGAGCGTAGAGCACGACTGTCTCCGTGGCGCATTTGGCTAGCACGATTGGCTGTTAACCGAAAGGTTGGAGGTTCGAGCCCACCTGGAGGTGGTGCGGCGCTTTTTTTTCTTTGGGCTGATAGATTTGAAGATATGTTCTAATGGTGGTGAGAGAGGAGCAGGACTGTCTTCGTGGCGCAATTGGCTAGCGCGATCGGCTGTCAACCGAAAGGTTACAGTTTCGAGCCCACCCGGTGGTGGTGCGGCGCTTTTTTTTCTTTGGGCTGAGAGTTTTGAAGATATGTTCTCATGATGGTGAGAGCGGAGAGGGACGGTCTCCGTGGCGCAATAGGATAGCGCGATCGACTGTTACCCGAAAGGTTGGAGTTTCGAGCCCACCTGGTGGTGGTGCGGCGCTTTTGTTTCTTTGGGCTGATAGCTTTGAAGATATGTTCTGATGGTGGTGAGAGGGGAGCAGGACTGTCTCCGTGGCGCAATTGGCTAGCGCGATCGGCTGTTAACCGATAGGTTGGAGTTTCGAGCCCTCCTGGGAGTGGTGTGTTGCTTTTTTCTTTGGGCTGATAGCTTTGAAGATGTGTTCTGATGGTGGTGAGAGTGGAGCAGGACTGTCTCCGTGGCGCAATTGGCTAGCGCGATCGGCTGTTAACCGAAAGGTTGGAGTTTCGAGCCCTCTCGGGAGTGGTGTGTTGAATTTGTCTTTGCGCTGATAGCTTTGAAGTTATGTTCTGATATTGGTGAGAGTGGAGCACGACTGTCTCCGTGGCGCAATTGGCTAGCGCGATCGGCTGTTAACCGAAAGATTGGAGGTTCGAGCCCACCCGTTGGTGGTGCGGCGCTTTTTTTTCTTTGGGCTGATAGCTCTGAATAAATGTTCTGATGGTGGTGAGAGTGGAGCACGACTGTCTCCGTGGCGCAAATGGCTAGCGCGATCGGCTGTTAACCGAAAGGTTGGAGGTTCGAGCCCACCCGGTGGTTGTGCGGTGCTTTTTTTCCTTTGGGCTGATAGCTTTAAAGATATGTTCTGATGGTGGTGAGAGTTGACCAGGACTCTCTCCATGGCGCAATTGGCTAGCGCGATCGGCTGTTAACTGAAAAGTTGGAGTTTCGAGCCCACCCGGTGGTGGTGCGGCGCTTTTTTTTCTTTGGGCTGATAGCTTTGAAGATATGTTCTGATGGTGGTGAGAGTGGAGCAGGACTGTCTCCGTGGCGCAATTGGCCAGCGCGATCGGCTGTTAACCGATAGGTTGGAGTTTCGAGCCCTCCCGGGAGTGGTGTGTTGCTTTTTGTTTGCGCTGACAGCTTTGAAGATATGTTCTGATGGTGGTGAGAGTAGAGCACGACTGTCTCCGTGGCGCAGTTGGCTAGCGCGATCGGCTGGTAACCGAAAGGTTGGAGGTTCGAGCCCACCCGGTGGTGGTGCGGCGCTTTTTTTGGGCTGACAGCTTTAAAGATATGTTCTGATGGTGGTGAGAGCGGAGCAGGACTGTCTCCGTGGCCCAATTGGCTAGCACGATCGGCTGTTAACCGAAAGGTTGGAGTTTCGAGCCCTCCCGGGAGTGGTGTGGTGCTTTTGTCTCTGCGCTGATAGCTTTGAAGTTATGTTCTGATATAGGTGAGAGTGGAGCACGACTGTCTCCGTGGCGCAATTGGCTAGCGCGATCGGCTGTTAACCGAAAGGTTGGACGTTCGAGCCCACCCGTTGGGGGTGCGGCGCTTTTTTTTCTTTGGGCTGATAGCTCTGAATAAATGTTCTGACGGTGGTGAGAGTGGAGCACGACTGTCTCCCTGGCGCAAATGACTAGCGCGATCGGCTGTTAACCGAAAGATTGGAGGTTCGAGCCCACCCGGTGGTGGTGCAGCGCTTTTTTTCCTTGGGGCTGATAGCTTTAAAGATATGTTCCTATGGTGGTGAGAGTGGACCAGGACTCTCTCCATGGCGCAATTGGCTAGCACGATCGGCTGTTAACTGAAAAGTTGGAGGTTCGAGCCTTCCCGGGAGTAGTGTGTTGCATTTTTCTTTGCGCTGATAGCTTTGAAGCTATGTTCTGATGGTGGTGAGAGTGGAGCACGACTGTCTCCGTGGCGCAGTTGGCTAGCGCGATCGGCTGGTAACCGAAAGGTTGGAGGTTCGAGCCCACCCGATGGTGGTGCAGCGCTTTTTTTGGGCTGACAGCTTTAAAGATATGTTCTGATGGTGGTGAGAGCGGAGCAGGACTGTCTCCGTGGCCCAATTGGCTAGCACGATCGGCTGTTAACCGAAAGGTTGGAGTTTCGAGCCCTCCCGGGAGTGGTGTGTTGCTTTTGTCTCTGCGCTGATAGCTTTGAAGATATGTTCTGATATTGGTGATAGTGGAGCACGGCTGTCTCCGTGGCGCAATCGGCTAGCGGGATCGGCTGTTAACCGAAAGGTTGGAGGTTCGAGCCCACCCGGTGGTGGTGCGGCGCTTTTTTTTCTTTGGGCTGATAGCTCTGAATAAATGTTCTGACGGTGGTGAGAGTGGAGCACGACTGTCTTCTTGGCGCAAATGGCTTGCGCGATCGGCTGTTAACCCAAAAGTTGGAGGTTCGAGCCCACCCGGTGGTGGTGCGGCGCTTTTTTTCTTTGGGCTGATAGCTTTGAAGATATGTTCTGATGGTGGTGAGAGTGGAGCAGGACTGTCTCGGTGGCGCAGTTGGCTAGCGCGATCGGCTGTTAACCGAAAGTTTGGAGTTTCGAGCCCTCTCGGGAGTGGTGTGTTGATTTTCTCTTTGCGCTGATAGCTTTGAAGTTATGTTCTGATATTGGTGAGAGTGGAGCACGACTGTCTCCGTGGCGCAATTGGCTAGCGCGATCGGCTGTTAACCGAAAGGTTGGACGTTCGAGCCCACCCGTTGGGGGTGCGGCGCTTTTTTTTCTTTGGGCTGATAGCTCTGAATAAATGTTCTGACGGTGGTGGGAGTGGAGCACGACTGTCTCCCTGGCGCAAATGACTAGCGCGATCGGCTGTTAACCGAAAGATTGGAGGTTCGAGCCCACCCGGTGGTGGTGCAGCGCTTTTTTTCCTTTGGGCTGATAGCTTTAAAGATATGTTCCTATGGTGGTGAGAGTGGACCAGGACTCTCTCCATGGCGCAATTGGCTAGCACGATCGGCTGTTAACTGAAAAGTTGGAGGTTCGAGCCTTCCCGGGAGTGGTGTGTTGCATTTTTCTTTGCGCTGATAGCTTTGAAGCTATGTTCTGATGGTGGTGAGAGTGGAGCACGACTGTCTCCGTGGCGCATTTGGCTAGCGCGATCGGCTGTTAACCGAAAGATTGGAGGTTCGAGCCCACCCGGTGGTGGTGCAGTGCTTTTTTTCCTTTGGGCTGATAGCTTTAAAGATATGTTCCTATGGTGGTGAGAGTGGACCAGGACTCTCTCCATGGCGCAATTGGCTAGCACGATCGGCTGTTAACTGAAAAGTTGGAGGTTCGAGCCTTCCCGGGAGTGGTGTGTTGCATTTTTCTTTGCGCTGATAGCTTTGAAGCTATGTTCTGATGGTGGTGAGAGTGGAGCACGACTGTCTCTGTGGCGCATTTGGCTAGCGCGATTGGCTGTTAACCGAAAGGTTGGAGGTTCAAGCCCACCTGGAGGTGGTGCGGCGCTTTTTTTTCTTTGGGCTGATAGATTTGAAGATATGTTCTGATGGTGGTGAGAGTGGACCAGGACTCTCTCCATGGCGCAATTGGCTAGAGCGATCGGCTGTTAACTGAAAAGTTGAAGTTTCGAGCCCTCCAGGGAGTGGTGTGTTGCTTTTTTCTTTGTGCTGATAGCTTTGAAGATATGTTCTGATGGTGGTGAGCGTGGAGCACGACTATCTCCCTGGCGCGTTTGGCTAGCGCGATTGGCTGTTAACCGAAAGGTTGGAAGTTCGAGCCCACCTGGAGGTGGTGCGGCGCTTTTTTTTCTTTGGGCTGATAGATTTAAGATATGTTCTGATGGTGGTGAGAGTGGAGCACGACTGTCTCCGTGGCGCAGTTGGCTAGCGCGATCGGCTGTTAACCGAAAGGTTGGAGTTTCGAGCCCTCTCGGGAGTGGTGTGTTGATTTTGTCTTTGCGGTGATAGCTTTGAAGTTATGTTCTGATATTGGTGAGAGTGGGGCACGACTGTCTCCGTGGCGCAATTGGCTAGCGCGATCGGCTGTTAACCGAAAGGTTGGACGTTCGAGCCCACCCGTTGGGGGTGCGGCGCTTTTTTTTCTTTGGGCTGATAGCTCTGAATAAATGTTCTGACGGTGGTGAGAGTGGAGCACGACTGTCTCCCTGGCGCAAATGACTAGCGCGATCGGCTGTTAACCGAAAGATTGGAGGTTCGAGCCCACCCGGTGGTGGTGCAGCGCTTTTTTTCCTTTGGGCTGATAGCTTTAAAGATATGTTCCTATGGTGGTGAGAGTGGACCAGGACTCTCTCCATGGCGCATTTGGCTAGCACGATCGGCTGTTAACTGAAAAGTTGGAGGTTCGAGCCTTCCCGGGAGTGGTGTGTTGCATTTTTCTTTGCGCTGATAGCTTTGAAGCTATGTTCTGATGGTGGTGAGAGTGGAGCACGACTGTCTCCGTGGCGCATTTGGCTAGCGCGATTGGCTGTTAACCGAAAGGTTGGAGGTTCGAGCCCACCTGGAGGTGGTGCGGCGCTTTTTTTTCTTTGGGCTGATAGATTTGAAGATATGTTCTGATGGTGGTGAGAGTGGACCAGGACTCTCTCCATGGCGCAATTGGCTAGAGCGATCGGCTGTTAACTGAAAAGTTGGAGGTTCGAGCCCTCCCGGGAGTGGTGTGTTGCTTTTTTCTTTGGGCTGATAGCTCTGAATAAATGTTCTGATGGTGGTGAGAGTGGAGCACGACTGTCTCCGTGGCGCAAATGGCTAGCGCGATCGGCTGTTAACCGAAAGGTTGGAGGTTCGAGCCCACCCGGTGGTGGTGCGGTGCTTTTTTTCCTTTGGGCTGAGAGCTTTAAAGATATGTTCTGATGGTGGTGAGAGTGAACCAGGACTCTCTCCATGGCACAATTAGCTAGCGCGATCGGCTCTTAACTGAAAAGTTGGAGGTTCGAGCCCTTCCGGGAGTGGTGTGTTGCTTTTTTATTTGCACCGATAGCTTTGAAGATATGTTCTGATGGTGGTGAGCGTAGAGCACGACTGTCTCCGTGGCGCATTTGGCTAGCGCGATTGGCTGTTAACCGAAAGGTTGGAGGTTCGAGCCCACCTGGAGGTGGTGCGGCGCTTTTTTTTCTTTGGGCTGATTGATTTGAAGATATCTTCTAATGGTGGTGAGAGAGGAGCAGGACTGTCTTCGTGGCGCAATTGGCTAGCGCGATCGGCTGTCAACCGAAAGGTTACAGTTTCGAGCCCACCCGGTGGTGGTGCGGCGCTTTTTTTTCTTTGGGCTGAGAGTTTTGAAGATATGTTCTCATGATGGTGAGAGCGGAGAGGGACGGTCTCCGTGGCGCAATAGGATAGCGCGATCGACTGTTACCCGAAAGGTTGGAGTTTCGAGCCCACCTGGTGGTGGTGCGGCGCTTTTGTTTCTTTGGGCTGATAGCTTTGAAGATATGTTCTGATGGTGGTGAGAGGGGAGCAGGACTGTCTCCGTGGCGCAATTGGCTAGCGCGATCGGCTGTTAACCGATAGGTTGGAGTTTCGAGCCCTCCCGGGAGTGGTGTGTTGCTTTTTTCTTTGCGCTGATAGCTTTGAAGATATGTTCTGATGGTGGTGAGAGTAGAGCACGACTGTCTCCGTGGCGCAAATGGCTAGCGCGATCGGCTGTTAACCGAAAGGTTGGAGGTTCGAGCCCACCCGGTGGTGGTGCGGCGCTAGTTTTTCTTTGGGCTGATAGCTTTGAAGATATGTTCTGATGGTGGTGAGAGTGGAGCAGGACTGTCTCCGTGGCGCAATTGGCTAGCGCGATCGGCTGTTAACCGAAAGGTTGGAGTTTCGAGCCCTCTCGGGAGTGGTGTGTTGAATTTGTCTTTGCGCTGATAGCTTTGAAGTTATGTTCTGATATTGGTGAGAGTGGAGCACGACTGTCTCCGTGGCGCAATTGGCTAGCGCGATCGGCTGTTAACCGAAAGCTTGGAGGTTCGAGCCCACCCGTTGGTGGTGCGGCGCTTTTTTTTCTTTGGGCTGATAGCTCTGAATAAATGTTCTGATGGTGGTGAGAGTGGAGCACGACTGTCTCCGTGGCGCAAATGGCTAGCGCGATCGGCTGTTAACCGAAAGGTTGGAGGTTCGAGCCCACCCGGTGGTTGTGCGGTGCTTTTTTTCCTTTGGGCTGATAGCTTTAAAGATATGTTCTGATGGTGGTGAGAGTGGACCAGGACTCTCTCCATGGCGCAATTGGCTAGCGCGATCGGCTGTTAACTGAAAAGTTGGAGTTTCGAGCCCACCCGGTGGTGGTGCGGCGCTTTTTTTTCTTTGGGCTGATAGCTTTGAAGATATGTTCTGATGGTGGTGAGAGTGGAGCAGGACTGTCTCCGTGGCGCAATTGGCCAGCGCGATCGGCTGTTAGCCGATAGGTTGGAGTTTCGAGCCCTCCCGGGAGTGGTGTGTTGCTTTTTGTTTGCGCTGACAGCTTTGAAGATATGTTCTGATGGTGGTGAGAGTAGAGCACGACTGTCTCCGTGGCGCAGTTGGCTAGCGCGATCGGCTGGTAACCGAAAGGTTGGAGGTTCGAGCCCACCCGGTGGTGGTGCGGCGCTTTTTTTGGGCTGACAGCTTTAAAGATATGTTCTGATGGTGGTGAGAGCGGAGCAGGACTGTCTCCGTGGCCCAATTGGCTAGCACGATCGGCTGTTAACCGAAAGGTTGGAGTTTCGAGCCCTCCCGGGAGTGGTGTGTTGCTTTTGTCTCTGCGCTGATAGCTTTGAAGATATGTTCTGATATTGGTGATAGTGGAGCACGGCTGTCTCCGTGGCGCAATCGGCTAGCGCGATCGGCTGTTAACCGAAAGGTTGGAGGTTCGAGCCCACCCGGTGGTGGTGCGGCGCTTTTTTTTCTTTGGGCTGATAGCTCTGAATAAATGTTCTGACGGTGGTGAGAGTGGAGCACGACTGTCTTCTTGGCGCAAATGGCTTGCGCGATCGGCTGTTAACCCAAAAGTTGGAGGTTCGAGCCCACCCGGTGGTGGTGCGGCGCTTTTTTTCTTTGGGCTGATAGCTTTGAAGATATGTTCTGATGGTGGTGAGAGTGGAGCAGGACTGTCTCGGTGGCGCAGTTGGCTAGCGCGATCGGCTGTTAACCGAAAGGTTGGAGTTTCGAGCCCTCTCGGGAGTGGTGTGTTGATTTTCTCTTTGCGCTGATAGCTTTGAAGTTATGTTCTGATATTGGTGAGAGTGGAGCACGACTGTCTCCGTGGCGCAATTGGCTAGCGCGATCGGCTGTTAACCGAAAGGTTGGACGTTCGAGCCCACCCGTTGGGGGTGCGGCGCTTTTTTTTCTTTGGGCTGATAGCTCTGAATAAATGTTCTGATGGTGGTGAGAGTGGAGCACGACTGTCTCCGTGGCGCATTTGGCTAGCGCGATCGGCTGTCAACCGAAAGGTTGGAGGTTCGAGCCCACCCGGTGGTGGTGCGGCGCTTTTTTTACTTTGGGCTGATAGCTTTAAAGATATGTTCTTATGGTGGTGAGAGTTGACCAGGACTCTTTCCATGGCGCAATTGGCTAGCGCGATCGGCTGTTAACTGAAACGTTGGAGGTTCGAGCCCTCCCGGGAGTGGTGTGTTGCATTTTTCTTTGCGCTGATAGCTTTGAAGCTGTGTTCTGATGGTGGTGAGCGTGGACCACGACTGTCTCCGTGGCGCATTTGGCTAGCGCGATTGGCTGTTAACCGAAAGGTTGGAGGTTCGAGCCCACCTGGAGGTGGTGCGGCACTTTTTTTTTCTTTGGGCTGATAGATTTGAAGATATGTTCTGATGGTGGTGAGAGTGGACCAGGACTCTCTCCATGGCGCAATTGGCTAGAGCGATCGGCTGTTAACTGAAAAGTTGGAGGTTCGAGCCCTCCCGGGAGTGGTGTGTTGCTTTTTTCTTTGCGCTGATAGCTTTGAAGATATGTTCTGATGGTGGTGAGAGTGGAGCACGACTGTCTCCGTGGCGCAGTTGGCTAGCGCGATCGGCTGGTAACCGAAAGGTTGGAGGTTCGAGCCCACCCGGTGGTGGTGCGGCGCTTTTTTTGGGCTGATAGCTTTAAAGATATGTTCTGATGGTGGTGAGAGCGGAGCAGGACTGTCTCCGTGGCCCAATTGGCTAGCGCGATCGGCTGTTAACCGAAAGGTTGGAGTTTCGAGCCCTCTCGGGAGTGGTGTGTTGCATTTTTCTTTGCGCTGATAGCTCTGAATAAATGTTCTGACGGTGGTGAGAGTGGAGCACGACTGTCTCCCTGGCGCATTTGGCTAGCGCGATTGGCTGTTAACCGAAAGGTTGGAGGTTCAAGCCCACCTGGAGGTGGTGCGGCGCTTTTTTTTCTTTGGGCTGATAGATTTGAAGATATGTTCTGATGGTGGTGAGAGTGGACCAGGACTCTCTCCATGGCGCAATTGGCTAGAGCGATCGGCTGTTAACTGAAAAGTTGAAGTTTCGAGCCCTCCAGGGAGTGGTGTGTTGCTTTTTTCTTTGTGCTGATAGCTTTGAAGATATGTTCTGATGGTGGTGAGCGTGGAGCACGACTATCTCCCTGGCGCGTTTGGCTAGCGCGATTGGCTGTTAACCGAAAGGTTGGAAGTTCGAGCCCACCTGGAGGTGGTGCGGCGCTTTTTTTTTGGGCTGATAGATTTAAGATATGTTCTGATGGTGGTGAGAGTGGAGCACGACTGTCTCCGTGGCGCAGTTGGCTAGCGCGATCGGCTGTTAACCGAAAGGTTGGAGTTTCGAGCCCTCTCGGGAGTGGTGTGTTGATTTTGTCTTTGCGCTGATAGCTTTGAAGTTATGTTCTGATATTGGTGAGAGTGGAGCACGACTGTCTCCGTGGCGCAATTGGCTAGCGCGATCGGCTGTTAACCGAAAGGTTGGACGTTCGAGCCCACCCGTTGGGGTTGCGGCACTTTTTTTTCTTTGGGCTGATAGCTCTGAATAAATGTTCTGACGGTGGTGAGAGTGGAGCACGACTGTCTCCCTGGCGCATTTGGCTAGCGCGATTGGCTGTTAACCGAAAGGTTGGAGGTTCGAGCCCACCTGGAGGTGGTGCGGCGCTTTTTTTTCTTTGGGCTGATAGATTTGAAGATATGTTCTGATGGTGGTGAGAGTGGACCAGGACTCTCTCCATGGCGCAATTGGCTAGAGCGATCGGCTGTTAACTGAAAAGTTGGAGGTTCGAGCCCTCCCGGGAGTGGTGTGTTGCTTTTTTCTTTGCGCTGATAGCTTTGAAGATATGTTCTGATGGTGGTGAGAGTGGAGCACGACTGTCTCCGTGGCGCAGTTGGCTAGCGCGATCGGCTGGTAACCGAAAGGTTGGAGGTTCGAGCCCACCCGGTGGTGGTGCGGCGCTTTTTTTGGGCTGATAGCTTTAAAGATATGTTCTGATGGTGGTGAGAGCGGAGCAGGACTGTCTCCGTGGCCCAATTGGCTAGCGCGATCGGCTGTTAACCGAAAGGTTGGAGTTTCGAGCCCTCTCGGGAGTGGTGTGTTGCATTTTTCTTTGCGCTGATAGCTCTGAATAAATGTTCTGACGGTGGTGAGAGTGGAGCACGACTGTCTCCCTGGCGCAAATGGCTAGCGCGATCGGCTGTTAACCGAAAGTTTGGAGGTTCAAGCCCACCCAGTGGTGGTGCGGCGCTTTTTTTCCTTTGGGCTGATAGCTTTAAAGATATGTTCTTATGGTGGTGAGAGTGGACCAGGACTCTCCATGGCGCAATTGGCTAGCGCGATCGGCTGTTAACTGAAAAGTTGGAGGATCGAGCCCTCCCGGGAGTGGTGTGTTGCATTTTTCTTTGCGCTGATAGCTTTGAAGCTATGTTCTGATGGTGGTGAGAGTGGAGCACGACTGTCTCCGTGGCGCAAATGGCTAGCGCGATCGGCTGTTAACCGAAAGGTTGGAGGTTCGAGCCCACCCGGTGGTTGTGCGGTGCTTTTTTTCCTTTGGGCTGATAGTTTTAAAGATATGTTCTGATGGTGGTGAGAGTGGACCAGGACTCTCTCCATGGCGCAATTGGCTAGCGCGATTGGCTGTTAACTGAAAAGTTGGAGTTTCGAGCCCACCCGGTGGTGGTGCGGCGCTTTTTTTTCTTTGGGCTGATAGCTTTGAAGATATGTTCTGATGGTGGTGAGAGTGGAGCAGGACTGTCTCCGTGGCGCAATTGGCCAGCGCGATCGGCTGTTAACCGATAGGTTGGAGTTACGAGCCCTCCCGGGAGTGGTGTGTTGCTTTTTGTTTGCGCTGATAGCTTTGAAGATATGTTCTGATGGTGGTGAGAGTAGAGCACGACTGTCTCCGTGGCGCAGTTGGCTATACGCGATCGGCTGGTAACCGAAAGGTTGGAGGTTCGAGCCCACCCGGTGGTGGTGCGGCGCTTTTTTGGGGCTGATAGCTTTAAAGATATGTTCTGATGGTGGTGAGAGCGGAGCAGGACTGTCTCCGTGGCCCAATTGGCTAGCGCGATCGGCTGTTTACCGAAAGGTTGGAGTTTCGAGCCCTCCCGGGAGTGGTGTGTTGCTTTTGTCTCTGCGCTGATAGCTTTGAAGATATGTTCTGATATTGGTGATAGTGGAGCACGGCTGTCTCCGTGGCGCAATCGGCTAGCGCGATCGGCTGTTAACCGAAAGGTTGGAGGTTCGAGCCCACCCGGTGGTGGTGCGGCGCTTTTTTTTCTTTGGGCTGATAGCTCTGAATAAATGTTCTGACGGTGGTGAGAGTGGAGCACGACTGTCTTCTTGGCGCAAATGGCTTGCGCGATCGGCTGTTAACCCAAAAGTTGGAGGTTCGAGCCCACCCGGTGGTGGTGCGGCGCTTTTTTTCTTTGGGCTGATAGCTTTGAAGATATGTTCTGATGGTGGTGAGAGTGGAGCAGGACTGTCTCGGTGGCGCAGTTGGCTAGCGCGATCGGCTGTTAACCGAAAGGTTGGAGTTTCGAGCCCTCTCGGGAGTGGTGTGTTGATTTTCTCTTTGCGCTGATAGCTTTGAAGTTATGTTCTGATATTGGTGAGAGTGGAGCACGACTGTCTCCGTGGCGCAATTGGCTAGCGCGATCGGCTGTTAACCGAAAGATTGGAGGTTCGAGCCCTCCAGGGAGTGGTGTGTTGCTTTTTTCTTTGTGCTGATAGCTTTGAAGATATGTTCTGATGGTGGTGAGCGTGGAGCACGACTATCTCCCTGGCGCGTTTGGCTAGCGCGATTGGCTGTTAACCGAAAGGTTGGAAGTTCGAGCCCACCTGGAGGTGGTGCGGCGCTTTTTTTTCTTTGGGCTGATAGATTTAAGATATGTTCTGATGGTGGTGAGAGTGGAGCACGACTGTCTCCGTGGCGCAGTTAGCTAGCGCGATCGGCTGTTAACCGAAAGGTTGGAGTTTCGAGCCCTCTCGGGAGTGGTGTGTTGATTTTGTCTTTGCGCTGATAGCTTTGAAGTTATGTTCTGATATTGGTGAGAGTGGAGCACGACTGTCTCCGTGGCGCAATTGGCTAGCGCGATCGGCTGTTAACCGAAAGGTTGGACGTTCGAGCCCACCCGTTGGGGTTGCGGCACTTTTTTTTCTTTGGGCTGATAGCTCTGAATAAATGTTCTGACGGTGGTGAGAGTGGAGCACGACTGTCTCCCTGGCGCAAATGACTAGCGCGATCGGCTGTTAACCGAAAGGTTGGAGGTTCGAGCCCACCCGGTGGTGGTGCGGCGCTTTTTTTACTTTGGGCTGATAGCTTTAAAGATATGTTCTTATGATGGTGAGAGTTGACCAGGAGTCTTTCCATGGCGCAATTGGCTAGCGCGATCGGCTGTTAACTGAAACGTTGGAGGTTCGAGCCCTCCCGGGAGTGGTGTGTTGCATTTTTGTTTGCGCTGATAGCTTTGAAGCTGTGTTCTGATGGTGGTGAGCGTGGACCACGACTGTCTCCGTGGCGCATTTGGCTAGCGCGATTGGCTGTTAACCGAAAGGTTGGAGGTTCGAGCCCACCTGGAGGTGGTGCGGCGCTTTTTTTTCTTTGGGCTGATAGATTTGAAGATATGTTCTGATGGTGGTGAGAGTGGACCAGGACTCTCTCCATGGCGCAATTGGCTAGAGCGATCGGCTGTTAACTGAAAAGTTGGAGGTTCGAGCCCTCCCGGGAGTGGTGTGTTGCTTTTTTCTTTGCGCTGATAGCTTTGAAGATATGTTCTGATGGTGGTGAGCGTGGAGCACGACTGTCTCCGTGGCGCGTTTGGCTAGCGCGATTGGCTGTTAACCGAAAGGTTGGAAGTTCGAGCCCACCTGGAGGTGGTGCGGCGGTTTTTTTTCTTTGGGCTGATAGATTTGAAGGTATGTTCTGATGGTGGTGAGAGTGGAGCACGACTGTCTCCGTGGCACAGTTGGCTAGCGCGATCGGCTGTTAACCGAAAGGTTGGAGTTTCGAGCCCTCTCGGGAGTGGTGTGTTGCATTTTTCTTTGCGCTGATAGCTCTGAATAAATGTTCTGACGGTGGTGAGAGTGGAGCACGACTGTCTCCCTGGCGCAAATGGCTAGCGCGATCGGCTGTTAACCGAAAGTTTGGAGGTTCGAGCCCACCCAGTGGTGGTGCGGCGCTTTTTTTCCTTTGGGCTGATAGCTTTAAAGATATGTTCTTATGGTGGTGAGAGTGGACCAGGACTCTCTCCATGGCGCAATTGGCTAGCGCGATCGGCTGTTAACTGAAAAGTTGGAGGATCGAGCCCTCCCGGGAGTGGTGTGTTGCATTTTTCTTTGCGCTGATAGCTTTGAAGCTATGTTCTGATGGTGGTGAGCGTGGAGCACGACTGTCTCCGTGGCGCATTTGGCTAGCGCGATTGGCTGTTAACGGAAAGGTTGGAGGTTCGAGCCCACCTGGAGGTGGTGCGGCGCTTTTTTTATTTTGGGCTGATAGATTTGAAGATATGTTCTAATGGTGTTGAGAGAGGAGCAGGACTCTCTCCATGGCGCAATTGGCTAGCGCGATCTGCTGTTAACTGAAAAGTTGGAGTTTCGAGCCCACCCGGTGGTGGTGCGGCGCTTTTTTTTCTTTGGGCTGATAGCTTTGAAGATATGTTCTGATGGTGGTGAGAGTGGAGCAGGACTGTCTCCGTGGCGCAATTGGCTAGCGCGATCGGCTGTTAACCGATAGGTTGGAGTTTCGAGCCCTCCCGGGAGTGGTGTGTTGCTTTTTCTTTGCGCTGATAGCTTTGAAGATATGTTCTGATGGTGGTGAGAGTAGAGCACGACTGTCTCCGTGGCGCAATTGGCTAGCGCGATCGGCTGTTAACCGATCGGTTGGAGGTTCGAGCCCACCCGGTGGTGGTGTGGCGCTTTTTTTTCTTTGGGCTGATAGCTTTGAAGATATGTTCTGATGGTGGTGAGAGTGGACCAGGACTCTCTCCATGGCGCAATTGGCTAGCGCGATCGGCTGTTAACTGAAAAGTTGGAGTTTCGAGCCCACCCGGTGGTGGTGTGGCGCTTTTTTTTCTTTGGGCTGATAGCTTTAAAGATATGTTCTGATGGTGGTGAGAGTGGAGCAGGACTGTCTCCGTGGCCCAAATGGCTAGCGCGATCGGCTGTTAACCGAAAGGTTGGAGTTTCGAGCCCTCCCGGGAGTGGTGTGTTGATTTTGTCTTTGCGCTGATAGCTTTGAAGTTATGTTCTGATATTGGTGAGAGTGGAGCACGACTGTCTCCGTGGCGCAGTTGGCTAGCGCGATCGGCTGTTAACCGAAAGGTTGGACGTTCGAGCCCACCCGTTGGGGGTGCGGCGCTTTTTTTTCTTTGGGCTGATAGCTCTGAATAAATGTTCTGACGGTGGTGAGAGTGGAGCACGACTGTCTCCCTGGCGCAAATGGCTAGCGCGATCGGCTGTTAACCGAAAGGTTGGAGGTTCGAGCCCACCCGGTGGTGGTGCGGTGCTTTTTTTACTTTGGGCTGATAGCTTTAAAGATATGTTCTTATGGTGGTGAGAGTTGACCAGGACTCTCTCCATGGCGCAATTGGCTAGCGCGATCGGCTGTTAAATGAAACGTTGGAGGTTCGAGCCCTCCCGGGAGTGGTGTGTTGCATTTTTCTTTGCGCTGATAGCTTTGAAGCTGTGTTCTGATGGTGGTGAGCGTGGACCACGACTGTCTCCGTGGCGCATTTGGCTAGCGCGATTGGCTGTTAACCGAAAGGTTGGAGGTTCGAGCCCACCTGGAGGTGGTGCGGCGCTTTTTTTTCTTTGGGCTGATAGATTTGAAGATATGTTCTGATGGTGGTGAGAGTGGACCAGGACTCTCTCCATGGCGCAATTGGCTAGAGCGATCGGCTGTTAACTGAAAAGTTGGAGGTTCGAGCCCTCCCGGGAGTGGTGTGTTGCTTTTTTCTTTGCGCTGATAGCTTTGAAGATATGTTCTGATGGTGGTGAGCGTGGAGCACGACTGTCTCGGTGGCGCGTTTGGCTAGCGCGATTGGCTGTTAACCGAAAGGTTGGAAGTTCGAGCCCACCTGGAGGTGGTGCGGCGCTTTTTTTTCTTTGGGCTGATAGATTTGAAGATATGTTCTGATGGTGGTGAGAGTGGAGCACAACTGTCTCCGTGGCGCAGTTGACTAGCGCGATCGGCTGTTAACCGAAAGGTTGGAGTTTCGAGCCCTCTCGGGAGTGGTGTGTTGCATTTTTCTTTGCGCTGATAGCTCTGACTAAATGTTCTGACGGTGGTGAGAGTGGAGCACGACTGTCTCCCTGGCGCAAATGGCTAGCGCGATCGGCTGTTAACCGAAAGGTTGGAGGTTCGAGCACACCCAGTGGTGGTGCGGCGCTTTTTTTCCTTTGGGCTGATAGCTTTAAAGATATGTTCTTATGGTGGTGAGAGTGGACCAGGACTCTCTCCATGGCGCAATTGGCTAGCGCGATCGGCTGTTAACTGAAAAGTTGGAGGATCGAGCCCTCCCGGGAGTGGTGTGTTGCATTTTTCTTTGCGCTGATAGCTTTGAAGCTATGTTCTGATGGTGGTGAGCGTGGAGCACGACTGTCTCCGTGGCGCATTTGGCTAGCGCGATTGGCTGTTAACCGAAAGGTTGGAGGTTCGAGCCCACCTGGAGGTGGTGCGGCGCTTTTTTTTCTTTGGGCTGATAGATTTGAAGATATGTTCTGATGGTGGTGAGAGTGGACCAGGACTCTCTCTTTGGCGCAATTGGCTAGAGCGATCGGCTGTTAACTGAAAAGTTGGAGGTTCGAGCCCTCCCGGGAGTGGTGTGTTGCTTTTTTCTTTGCGCTGATAGCTTTGAAGATATGTTCTCATGGTGGTGAGCGTGGAGCACGACTGTCTCCGTGGCGCGTTTGGCTAGCGCGATTGGCTGTTAACCGAAAGGTTGGAAGTTCGAGCCCACCTGGAGGTGGTGCGGCGCTTTTTTTTCTTTGGGCTGATAGATTTGAAGATATGTTCTGATGGTGGTGAGAGTGGAGCACGACTGTCTCCGTGGCGCAGTTGGCTAGCGCGATCGGCTGTTAACCGAAAGGTTGGAGTTTCGAGCCCTCTCGGGAGTGGTGTGTTGATTTTGTCTTTGCGCTGATAGCTTTGAAGTTATGTTCTGATATTGGTGAGAGTGGAGCACGACTGTCTCCGTGGCGCAATTGGCTTGCGCGATCGGCTGTTAACCGAAAGGTTGGAGGTTCGAGCCCACCCGTTGGTGGTGCGGCGCTTTTTTTTCTTTGGGCTGATAGCTCTGAATAAATGTTCTGACGGTGGTGAGAGTGGAGCACGACTGTCTCCGTGGCGCAAATGGCTAGCGCGATCGGCTGTTAACCGAAAGGTTGGAGGTTCGAGCCCACCTGGAGGTGGTGCGGCGCTTTTTTTCCTTTGGGCTGATAGATTTGAAGATATGTTCTAATGGTGTTGAGAGAGGAGCAGGACTCTCTCCATGGCGCAATTGGCTAGCGCGATCGGCTGTTAACTGAAAAGTTGGAGTTTCGAGCCCACCCGGTGGTGGTGCGGCGCTTTTTTTTCTTTGGGCTGATAGCTTTGAAGATATGTTCTGATGGTGGTGAGAGTGGAGCAGGACAGTCTCCGTGGCGCAATTGGCTAGCGCGATCGGCTGTTAACCGATAGGTTGGAGTTTCGAGCCCTCCCGGGAGTGGTGTGTTGCTTTTTCTTTGCGCTGATAGCTTTGAAGATATGTTCTGATGGTGGTGAGAGTAGAGCACGACTGTCTCCGTGGCGCAATTGGCTAGCGCGATCGGCTGTTAACCGACCGGTTGGAGGTTCGAGCCCACCCGGTGGTGGTGTGGCGCTTTTTTTTCTTTTGGCTGATAGCTTTGAAGATATGTTCTGATGGTGGTGAGAGTGGACCAGGACTCTCTCCATGGCGCAAATGGCTAGCGCGATCGGCTGTAAACTGAAAAGTTGGAGTTTCGAGCCCACCCGGTGGTGGTGCGGCGCTTTTTTTTCTTTGGGCTGATAGCTTTGAAGATATGTTCTGATGGTGGTGAGAGTGGAGCAGGACTGTCTCCGTGGCGCAATTGGCTAGCGCGATCGGCTGTTAACCGATAGGTTGGAGTTTCGAGCCCTCCCGGGAGTGGTGTGTTGCTTTTTCTTTGCGGTGATAGCTTTGAAGATATGTTCTGATGGTGGTGAGAGTAGAGCACGACTGTCTCCGTGGCGCAGTTCGCTAGCGCGATCGGCTGGTAACCGAAAGGTTGGAGGTTCGAGCCCACCCGGTGGTGGTGCGGCGCTTTTTTTTGGGCTGATAGCTTTGAAGATATGTTCTGATGGTGGTGAGAGCGGAGCAGGACTGTCTCCGTGGCCCAATTGGCTAGCGCGATCGGCTGTTAACCGAAAGGTTGGAGTTTCGAGCCCTCCCGGGAGTGGTGTGTTGCTTTTGTCTCTGCGCTGATAGCTTTGAAGATATGTTCTGATATCGGTGATAGTGGAGCACGGCTGTCTCCGTGGCGCAATCGGCTAGCGCGATCGGCTGTTAACCGAAAGGTTGGAGGTTCGAGCCCACCCGGTGGTGGTGCGGCGCTTTTTTTTCTTTGGGCTGATAGCTCTGAATAAATGTTCTGACGGTGGTGAGAGGGGAGCACGACTGTCTCCGTGGGGCAAATGGCTAGCGCGATCGGCTGTTAACTGAAAAGTTGGAGTTTCGAGCCCACCCGGTGGTGGTGCGGCGCTTTTTTTTCTTTGGGCTGATAGCTTTGAAGATATGTTCTGATGGTGGTGAGAGTGGAGCAGGACTGTCTCCGTGGCGCAATTGGCTAGCGCGATCGGCTGTTAACCGATAGGTTGCAGTTTCGAGCCCTCCCGGGAGTGGTGTGTTGCTTTTTCTTTGCGCTGATAGCTTTGAAGATATGTTCTGATGGTGGTGAGAGTAGAGCACGACTGTCTCCGTGCCGCAATTGGCTTGCGCGATCGGCTGTTAACCGATCGGTTGGAGGTTCGAGCCCACCCGGTGGTGGTGTGGTGCTTTTTTTTCTTTGGGCTGATAGCTTTGAAGATATGTTCTGATGGTGGTGAGAGTGGAGCAGGACTGTCTCCGTGGCGCAATTGGCTAGCGCGATCGGCTGTTAAGCGATAGGTTGGAGTTTCGAGCCCTTCCGGGAGTGGTGTGTTGCTTTTTCTTTGCGGTGATAGCTTTGAAGATATGTTCTGATGGTGGTGAGAGTAGAGCACGACTATCTCCGTGGCGCAGTTGGCTAGCGCGATCGGCTGGTAACCAAAAGGTTGGAGGTTCGAGCCCACCCGGTGGTGGTTCGGCGCTTTTTTTTGGGCTGATAGCTTTGAAGATATGTTCTGATGGTGTTGAGAGCGGAGCAGGACTGTCTCCCTGGCCCGATTGGCTAGCGCGATCGGCTGTTAACCGAAAGGTTGGAGTTTCGAGCCCTCCCGGGAGTGGTGTGTTGATTTTCTCTTTGCGCTGATAGCTTTGAAGTTATGTTCTGATATTGATGAGAGTGGAGCACGACTGTCTCCGTGGCGCAATTGGCTAACGCGATCGGCTGTTAACCGAAAGGTTGGACGTTCGAGCCCACCCGTTGGGGGTGCGGCGCTTTTTTTTCTTTGGGCTGATAGCTCTGAATACATGTTCTGACGGTGGTGAGAATGGAGCACGACTGTCTCCCTGGCGCAAATGGCTAGCGCGATCGGCTGTTAACCGAAAGGTTGGAGGTTCGAGCCCACCCGGTGGTGGTGCAGCGCTTTTTTTCTTTGGGATGATAGCTTTAAAGATATGTTCTTATCGTGGTGAGAGTGGACCAGGACTCTCTCCATGGCGCAATTGGCTAGCGCGATGGGCTGTTAACTGAAAAGTGGGAGGTTCGAGCCCTCCCGGGAGTGGTGCGTTGCTTTTTTCTTTGCGCTGATAGCTTTGAAGATATGTTCTGATGGTGGTGAGCGTGGAGCACGACTGTCTCTGTGGCGCGTTTGGCTAGCGCGATTGGCTGTTAACCGAAAGGTTGGAAGTTCGAGCCCACCTGGAGGTGGTGCGGCGCTTTTTTTTCTTTGGGCTGATAGATTTGAAGATATGTTCTGATGGTGGTGAGAGTAGAGCACGACTGTCTCCGTGGCGCAGTTGGCTAGCGCGATCGGCTGTTAACCGAAAGGTTGGAGTTTCGAGCCCTCTCGGGAGTGGTGTGTTGCATTTTTCTTTGCGCTGATAGCTCTGAATAAATGTTCTGACGGTGGTGAGAGTGGAGCACGACTGTCTCCCTGGCGCAAATGGCTAGCGCGATCGGCTGTTAACCGAAAGGTTGGAGGTTCGAGCCCACCCAGTGGTGGTGCGGCGCTTTTTTTCCTTTGGGCTGATAGCTTTAAAGATATGTTCTTATGGTGGTGAGAGTGCACCAGGACTCTCTCCATGGCGCAATTGGCTAGCGCGATCGGCTGTTAACTGAAATGTTGGAGGATCGAGCCCTCCCGGGAGTGGTGTGTTGCGTTTTTCTTTGCGCTGATAGGTTTGAAGCTATGTTCTGATGGGGGTGAGCGTGGAGCACGACTGTCTCCGTGGCGCATTTGGCTAGCGCGATTGGCTGTTAACCGAAAGGTTGGAGGTTCGAGCCCACCTGGAGGTGGTGCGGCGCTTTTTTTTCTTTGGGCTGATAGATTTGAAGATATGTTCTGATGGTGGTGAGAGTGGACCAGGACTCTCTCTATGGCGCAATTGGCTAGAGCGATCGGCTGTTAACTGAAAAGTTGGAGGTTCGAGCCCTCCCGGGAGTGGTGTGTTGCTTTTTTGTTTGCGCTGATAGCTTTGAAGATATGTTCTCATGGTGGTGAGCGTGGAGCACGACTTTCTCCGTGGCGCGTTTGGCTAGCGCGATTGGCTGTTAACCGAAAGGTTGGAAGTTCGAGCCCACCTGGAGGTGGTGAGGCGCTTTTTTTTCTTTGGGCTGATAGATTTGAAGATATGTTCTGATGGTGGTGAGAGTGGAGCACGACTGTCTCCGTGGCGCAGTTGGCTAGCGCGATCGGCTGTTAACCGAAAGGTTGGAGTTTCGAGCCCTCTCGGGAGTGGTGTGTTGATTTTGTCTTTGCGCTGATAGCTTTGAAGTTATGTTCTGATATTGGTGAGAGTGGAGCACGACTGTCTCCGTGGCGCAATTGGCTTGCGCGATCGGCTGTTAACCGAAAGGTTGGAGGTTCGAGCCCACCTGTTGGTGGTGCGGCGCTTTTTTTTCTTTGGGCTGATAGCTCTGAATAAATGTTCTGACGGTGGTGAGAGTGGAGCACGACTGTCTCCGTGGCGCAAATGGCTAGCGCGATCGGCTGTTAACCGAAAGGTTGGAGGTTCGAGCCCACCTGGAGGTGGTGCGGCGCTTTTTTTGCTTTGGGCTGATAGATTTGAAGATATGTTCTAATGGTGGTGAGAGAGGAGCAGGACTCTCTCCATGGCGCAATTGGCTAGCGCGATCGGCTGTTAACTGAAAAGTTGGAGTTTCGAGCCCACCCGGTGGTGGTGCGGCGCTTTTTTTTCTTTGGGCTGATAGCTTTGAAGATATGTTCTGATGGTGGTGAGAGTGGAGCAGGACTGTCTCCGTGGCCCAATTGGCTAGCGCGATCGGCTGTTAACCGAAAGGTTGGAGTTTCGAGCCCTCCCGTGAGTGGTGTGTTGCTTTTGTCTCTGCGCTGATAGCTTTGAAGATATGTTCTGATATTGGTGATAGTGGAACACGACTGTCTCCGTGGCGCAATCGGCTAGCGCGATCGGCTGTTAACCGAAAGGTTGGAGGTTCAAGCCCACCCGGTGGTGGTGCGGCGCTTTTTTTTCTTTGGGCTGATAGCTCTGAATAAATGTTCTGACGGTGGTGAGAGTGGAGCACGACTGTCTTCTTGGCGCAATCGGCTTGCGCGATCGACTGTTAACCAAAAAGTTGGAGGTTCGAGCCCACCCGGTGGTGGTGCGGCGCTTTTTTTTCTTTGGGCTGACAGCTTTGAAGATACGTTCTGATGGTGGTGAGAGTGGAGCAGGACTGTCTCCGTGGCGCAGTTGGCTAGCGCGATCGGCTGTTAACCGAAAGGTTGGAGTTTCGAGCCCTCTCAGGAGTGGTGTGTTGATTTTCTCTTTGCGCTGATAGCTTTGAAGTTATGTTCTGATATTGGTGAGAGTGGAGCACGACTGTCTCCGTGGCGCAATTGGCTAGCGCGATCGGCTGTCAACTGAAAGGTTGGACGTTCGAGCCCACCCGTTGGTGGTGCGGCGCTTTTTTTTCTTTGGGCTGATAGCTCTGAATAAATGTTCTGACGGTGGTGAGAGTGGACCAGGACTCTCTCCATGGCACAATTGGCTAGCGCGATCGGCTGTTAACTGAAAAGTTGGAGGTTCAAGCCCTCCCGGGAGTGGTGTGTTGCTTTTTTCTTTGCGCTGATAGCTTTGAAGCTATGTTCTGATGGTGGTGAGCGTGGAGCACGACTGTCTCTGGGGCGCATTTGGCTAGCGCGATTGGCTTTTAACCGAAAGGTTGGAGGTTCGAGCCCACCTGGAGGTGGTGCGGCGCTTTTTTTTCTTTGGGTTGATAGATTTGAAGTTATGTTCTGATATTGGTGAGAGTAGAGCACGACTGTATCCGTGGCGCAAATGGCTAGCGCGATCGGCTGTTAACCGAAAGGTTGGAGGTTCGAGCCCACCCGGTGGTGGTGCGGCGCTTTTTTTCTTTGGGCTGAGAGTTTTGAAGATATGTTCTCATGATGGTGAGAGTGGAGCGGGACGGTCTCCGTGGCGCAATGGGCTAGCGCGATCGACTGTTACCCGAAAGGTTGGAGTTTCGAGCCCACCCGGTGGTGGTGCGGTGCTTTTTTTTGGGCTGATAGCTTTGAAGATATTGCTACATGCATGTATACGGATATTCTAGGGGGCGACGCGCGTGTGTGCCTGACGAGGAAGACGAAGGGTTGTCTCCGCTCAATCGCTGGTGAACCGGGCACGCCATTACCGCTGGTTTGGAAGATATCTAATCCCCAGCCTCGTCGTTACGGCGTCTCTTCTTTTCCGTAACATATTTGGTGGAGGTGGAACGTTCCCCGTCTTCACCACGAAGCTTCGCAGTGGCCGCACCATTCAGTCTCCGGCCATGGCTACCAATGACAACAGCTTGTCAGCGTCTCCATCTGTAGCTCCAGCCACTACATACCTGAGGATGCCCACCCCCCATGATCCAGGTACATTCTCCCCACAACCTGGGCTCGACGTCGACTACTGGCTCCGTATGTACGAGCGTGTTAGCCACACACACCGATGGGACCCTACCATGATGCTCGCCAACGTAATATTTTAGTTGGACGGCACCCCACGGGTCTGGTTCAACGCCCATGAGACCGAGCTCACCAGCTGGGATACCTTCAAGGAGCGACTACGCGACATCTTTGGGGACCCGTCCGGTCGCCAAATGGAAGCGCGAAAAGAACTCGCCACTCGTGTGCAGTCGTCAACAGAGTCGTATGTCTCGTACATACAGGATGTCCTCGCGTTGTGCCGAAAAGTCGACGAGCAAATGACAGAGAGTGACAAGGTGGGCCACATACTTAAGGGCATTGCGGACGACGCCTTCAATTTGCTCGTCTACAATAACGTCACGACCGTAGATACGACTATCAAGGAATGCCGTCGCTTCGAAATGGCCAAAAGCCACCGTGTTCTGCCTCAGTTTACGCGGCTACCAAACACGGCTGTTACATCCACTTGCACCGATCTCGGTGCCGCACCACCCATGCAGGACAGCGTGACACGAATAGTTCGACGAGAGCTTGAGGCGTCAAGTCCGGCACCATTTCCTCCACATCCGCTCGATCACGGCGCCGCAGAAACGCCTCCGCCGGTCTCCGTTATTCAAGCCGTCGTGAGGCAGGAAATTGCAAATCTTGGTTTTCCTGTGGCCTGCTCTGTGTCCCGACCCGTCTCCAGACCAATGGCAACAAATGCACCACATTTTATTCCGCGATCCCGCAATCCGGCAGAATGGAGAACTGCAGACGACAAGCCGATCTGCTTCCGCTGCCACCGAGTTGGCCATAGCTCCCGCTACTGCCACCGCACTTGGACGCCCTCAAACTGGAGTCAATTTTCCTCTAATCGACCATACGAGGACTCCCGTCGGTATTCGCCCAGTCGTGTGTACCTTTCTTCCGACATCCCCAACAGCCGCTCCACTGCTCGTTCGCCGCCACCTCAACGTCGCCGTTCCCCATCGCCCCAACCACGCCGCTATCCGTCGCCGGTCAACTGTGGATCCTCTCGGACGGAAAACTAGATCATGCAGCTCCAGGAGGTAGTTCTGCATCGCTTGCGAATGATCCAAATCCTCCATTGACGCTCCCCACTGATACGAACTTGATTGAGGTGTATGTGGACGGTATTTCCTTGACGGCGTTAGTCGATACCGGAGCTCAAGTGTCTATAATGAGTGCTCATCTGTGTCGCCTGCTCAAAAACGTCCTCACGCCTGCAGCAACTAAAGCCCTCCGTGTCGCTGATGGTGGAACTGTGGCCATCACTGGACTATGTACCGCTCGTGTTAGTATTGCCGGCCGCCATGTTCCCGTTTTATTTACGGTGCTTGAAAATTGCCCCCACGACCTAATCTTCGGCATGGACTTCCTATCGACGCATTCTGCCCTCATCGATTGTGCTGCCGGTACTCTCTGCCTAGAACTTCCTCTTCTCCCGGATTCTGACCCTGAACTCCCGAACAGCTTGTGCACCACTGACTTCTTCCGGATACCGCCTAAAGCTCTCACATTCATCGAATTGGCAACACCCTCTCCCGTGCTTGACGGTGTTATGACCGGCATCAGTAGGCGCCATGCTGTCGCTGAGAAGCGTGGCCGGGCAGCGTTCCCACGCCTAGAACCCAGTTTTCTCGGAACCAGCGTCCAGAAATGAAGGGGGAGCGGCGCTCTTTTAATCCTCAAAGAGGTAGCCATGCCCGCCAGGTATTGTCCCTGCCAGCCGGCGGATGAGACGTCACGTCGCCACGAGGCGGTAAGCCGTTCCAGAGGGGACAACAAAGACAGCGTATTCCTTTGAAGAAACGGCGACCGCCGCCACAAAGTGCCCTGCTAATTGAGCGGACAGATTGGCGGACCGTTTGATGTCTGCTGTCCGAAGCTTGGGACCCCTCGAACAGTGACACACACGACGAGCAAGAGCCCCTCCGGCGCCACCTTTAAGTGCAGTGATCTTGACTCGAAATTGGATGTTCACGTGCGCCGTGCATGCTCGTACCCCTCACCTGTTGTGTGTGTGTGTGATTGGTGTTCCACTGAAGAAGGAGGAGCCCGACAGGGCTTATAACGGCGCCGCAGAGTGCAGGACGTCGCTCTGAACCCAGTAAAGGTTCAACCACCACGTTCGTAGTTTGTGAAGGCTCTGAACCCAGTAAAGGTTCAACCACCACGTTCGTGGTTTGCGAACTCCTAACCTTTCATGCTGTAAATATTTGTAAATAGTGCCATAAACCTGTTTGTTTTTCGTATCCCCATCTTGTAAGCGGTCGTTTCCTCAACCCGAAGCTACACCACGCTACCACAGCACCCCGGGATCACAACTACTGGTGATCAGCGGTGGGATACGACTCAGCACCCCGAGCCGCGACAACTGGTGGCAGCGGTGGGATTCGAAGCTACAAGTGACAATAACAGTCGGCCCAGGAGAAGCAGCTGGCTCGAGACATGGATCACGTATGGGTGAGTGCTTGGCTTTTCCTTTGAGTGAACCAGGTTCTAAAAGAGGGTTAAATTTTAGAACTGGTAGTTAACTTTGCCGAAAGACTCAGTTTCGCCGTTTCGGAAAGTTATTTTGGAAGTAGCGAGCACTCAGTACGATCATGGACTTACGGGAGCTGCAGAAGTCAGACTTGTTGCTGTTGTGTGAGGAATTGGGGATCGATACAAAGGGTTTGGCACGAAAACCCATAATCATTCAAGCGATTAATGATTTGGGGGCTGATGATGAGGAACTAAGTGAAGAATGGGACCTCATCATCGAAAGAAAACTAAGAGCAGCTCAGATGGAAGGAAAGAGTGAAGACGAAAGAGAAAGCCTCAAACTAAAGTTTTTCAAACAAGACTATGAATTGAGTAAGAGGCTGGGACGCCAGCAAGGAGTACTTCTCGAAAATGAGGCAGAGTTCGAGATGTCTAGGTACATGCAGCCATATGAGGTATCATGGGATATGGGCCTGTATCTTAGACTCTTTGAACGGAAGTGTAGTGAACTGAAGTGTGAGCGAGACACCTGGTCTCAGAAGCTACGCACGGTTCTGCCCTGCGAGGCAGCGGATGTTGTTGCGCGACTCAGTGAGCAGCACGCGAACAACTACGAAGTTGTGAAAGCAGAGCTAATCAGAAGATTTGGAACTTCTATTAGCAAAAAGAAAGAAAGACTCGCACCGGAGTCTGAAAGCGAGGCGCGTCGCAAAGCGCCAGATATTGAGGCGCGTCATGAAGCGCAAGAAACAGTGATCGCGCCAGAAAATGGCCCGCAAATTCTCGAATGCATCCATGTAAATGATGTAGAGAACGAGGCCGTGGCCGGTCTGCAGGTGGGGACGATGTCGAAAGACGCTCCTTGCGTGGATGAAGAGGGTGCCAGCAGCCCTAATGGGCCCAGTAAGAGGCTGGAAACCTTCTTCGTGCCTCAGGGGGACCTTTCGACATTGTCAAATTTAGGCATGGTTAGCGCAGTGGCTGATGAGAGCAAGAGCGCCACGCTTCAGCAGTGCAGCGATAATACCGAGCTGGTTTGCAAACATCGCAGAAAAAGGAAGAAGCGGAGGCGTTCGTCACTGCGCAAGCCTAGGTCGGGCCCTACTCAGTCGCAAGAAAAACGAGAGGGTAGGCCGTTAATCCGTTCCAGCAAACGTCCATGGTGGCGTTCCGAGAGGTACAAGCGGCAAGCCAGGTGTAGAGGGGGGAAACGAGGTGCGTTACCCCAACGAAAAGCGCGGTTCAGCTCAACGACTTCGGAAAAGCGGCCTTGCCCGAAGGGTCAAAGTCGAAAGGGCAGAGTGGCTAAATACCGCGCAGGGTTGAATACAAAGAGAAAATGGCACAGGCTCCCTCCGAGCTACTGGCGTCACTTTCAAATTCCTACGGGGAATAGGCCGAAGTGTAAAATTAGGTGTGACGGAAGTGCACTGCTTAGTGTTTGTGCATTTTGTAGCCTCGGGCGTGCTCCAAAACTGCCGGGACCACGACCCCATCGTGTGCGATTCAGAGGAATCTAGTTGAGAAAAGGGGGTGGTCAGTTTTAACAATGGTTGCACGTGCGTGTTAAGTATGGCTACTGATTATTGAATTGGAGATGCATATTGGTCTGTTTAAGTTTGTAAGTCACATGATGCGGAGTAAATTTTTGAAAAGGAAAACCGCGGAACTAAAGGCTGAAAATTGAAGTCCATTAATCATTTGTACGAATATACCGAGAAGGTAAAAACAAAAAAAAAATTGTTTTTTTAGTGTTTCAAAGGTTTAGTTTAATATCGTATGCCTTTACTGTCATGTGGATGTGGCATGAATTGGCATTTACGGAAGAAGATATTAACATAGACCAGATGATTTCGTAAAATGGTTAAGTTTGGCGCAACACAGTGCAGTTGTCGTTGCGCGTTATGAGACTTGAGAGCCATTGGCACACGGTTTTATAAAAAACCTGTGCATTATTGTGAGGTGATTTTAATGAGTATCGCACCTAGGATTATTTTTGAGTTGTACACAGAGTTACAACATAACGTAAGGATGAGCAATTGGACAAATTGTTAAGGATTAAGCTTTTGGTTAGTAGTGCTGTGTATTCTGCAACGCTGTAGAACTAAGAGTAATTGAAAATGCTCAGAAGAACTCAGTGGTTTTTTCAATCAAATGCGTTAGCAAAGGCAGGTAACTAACTGAACAAACCTGCTAGAAGGCAGTGTTTGTTATATTTTTTGTCATTGTCTTCTTTGAAGAATGATTGATCTAGTGACCATGAACAGATCATCGGGCTTTCCCGAACCATTGAGGTAGACCGTTAGGTCACAGCTTAGGTTAAGCTTTCGGGAGGCTGGTGAGCTTTATGTCTCAGTGGTAGACAATTATGGGCGGCCGTAAACGAAGACGGACGTTCGGACAAAAGTAGTGCTCACTGAATCCGAGTTCCTGACTGATGCTCTCAGCGGGACAGAACCGATGAAAGTAGTCAGCGATGAAAAAGAGCCTGCTGTTTTATATCAGGACAACAATGGTATCAAGCAAAGCTGCGCTTTGCTTGCACCAGAATTTGGGCTCTCGTGAGATAACGTACTGCGCTTCAGGAAATGAATGCGCTTGCCTTGTGTAGGCCATTCATCAGTTGCAGGTTACCTCAGAGGTGCTAAATTTAAAGTAGGGACAGACCATTTTCCCCTTACTTGGCTGCAAACCGTGACATAAAAGAACAGTCGCCTTGTGAGGCAGAGCTTGATTCTTCGAAAATACAATTTTGGCATTAGGTAAAAGAAGGGCAAATTGAATGGAAACGTTGACACGCTCAGCCGCTCTTTCTAAGCCATTCTGGGGTGCTCTTTCTGTATCAAAATTGATATTTTAGTTTTTTTCGTGCATCTTATGTAAATTTGTAAGGTAGCACGTCCGGTTTTTCAGCTAAAGTGAGTCCTGAGAGTTTTGAGTGTGAGCTTTTGTTAAAGCTAGGAAATGAAAATTGGTTTCCATCCATCTTTTGGCTTGGTTTGATCGAAGGGGGCCGAGTGCTTGCTTGTACAGGTGGTCGAGTATCAGAGATGCTGTCGAAGATTCGGCAATCACCCGGACCATGCCACAAGCGAAGGCCAGTTCCTGGCATTCAACTACTGACCTTTTCGTCGTCCCTGCGAGCAGCAGTGTTGACTGCTGCCCTCCGTGACTCATCTGGCGAGGGGGAAGCTGTTATGACCGGCATCAGTAGGCGCCATGCTGTCGCTGAGAAGCGTGGCCGGGCAGCGTTCCCACGCCTAGAACCCAGTTTTCTCGGAACCAGCGTCCAGAAATGAAGGGGGAGCGGCGCTCTTTTAATCCTCAAAGAGGTAGCCATGCCCGCCAGGTATTGTCCCTGCCAGCCGGCGGATGAGACGTCACGTCGCCACGAGGCGGTAAGCCGTTCCAGAGGGGACAACAAAGACAGCGTATTCCTTTGAAGAAATGGCGACCGCCGCCACAAAGTGCCCTGCTAATTGAGCGGACAGATTGGCGGACCGTTTGATGTCTGCTGTCCGAAGCTTGGGACCCCTCGAACAGTGACACACACGACGAGCAAGAGCCCCTCCGGCGCCACCTTTAAGTGCAGTGATCTTGACTCGAAATTGGATGTTCACGTGCGCCGTGCATGCTCGTACCCCTCACCTGTTGTGTGTGTGTGTGATTGGTGTTCCACTGAAGAAGGAGGAGCCCGACAGGGCTTATAACGGCGCCGCAGAGTGCAGGACGTCGCTCTGAACCCAGTAAAGGTTCAACCACCACGTTCGTAGTTTGTGAAGGCTCTGAACCCAGTAAAGGTTCAACCACCACGTTCGTGGTTTGCGAACTCCTAACCTTTCATGCTGTAAATATTTGTAAATAGTGCCATAAACCTGTTTGTTTTTCGTATCCCCATCTTGTAAGCGGTCGTTTCCTCAACCCGAAGCTACACCACGCTGCCACAGCACCCCGGGATCACAACTACTGGTGATCAGCGGTGGGATACGACTCAGCACCCCGAGCCGCGACAACGGTGATTATATCGTGACGCCGATTACTGATGTTCTCCTGGCACGTGACATTACTGTCCCACACTCTGTCGTAAGCATGGCCTCTAACCGAACATATTTACCTGTTATCAATTTCGGTTTAATAAAACAAGTGCTACCCCAAGGAATTTCGGTCGCCACACTAAGGCCCTTAATTGACGACCACGTCACCTGTTTTACGGCAGACGTATGTCCCGAGCACCCACACCACTCGCAGGATGTCACGTGCCTCGATGCGACCTTACGCTCCATGATCGCCCCGGACCTCAAACCTGAGAAGTCAACCGCGCTACGCCGGCTTCTGGCTTCATACCGCGACATATTCTACGTCGACCACTGTCTACTCGGCCAGACTTCACTCGTCAAGCACCGCATTAACACAGGTGATTCTCATCCCATTCATCGGCGACCATACCGGGTGTCTGCCACTGAGCGTAAAATAATTCAACAAGAAGTCACCAAGATGTTAGCCAAAGGAATTATTGAACCCTCTTCGAGCCCATGGGCGTCCCCCGTTGTGCTCGTTAAAAAGAAAGATGGCACGTGGCGCTTCTGCGTGGATTACCGTCATCTGAATAGAATCACGAAAAAGGACGTTTACCCTTTACCCCGCATCGATGACGCTCTCGATTGTCTCCACGGCGCCCGATACTTTTCCACAATAGACCTACGTTCCGGCTACTGGCAGATTGCTGTCGACGAAAAAGACCAAGAGAAGACTGCATTTGTAACTCCAGACGGCCTATATCAGTTCAATGTTATGCCATTTGGGCTATGCAACGCCCCAGCCACGTTTGAGCGCATGATGGACTCTCTGCTACAAGGGTTCAAATGGTCAACATGTCTTTGTTATCTTGACGATGTCGTTGTATATTCCCCAACATTTGAGACCCACCTTCAGCGTTTGTAAGCTATTCTCGACATATTCCGCACTGCAGGCCTCCAATTGAACTCGTCGAAGTGCCGCTTCGGACGCCGGCAAATTACAGTGTTGGGCCACCTTGTCGACGCCTCTGGTGTGCAGCCGGACCCCGAGAAAATTCGTGCAGTCACCAGTTTTCCTCTACCCCAGTCAGCCAAAGACGTCCGGAGTTTTGTAGGACTTTGCTCCTATTTTAGAAGGTTTGTGAAAGATTTCGCAACCATCGCTCGACCCCTCACAGAGCTTCTCAAGAAAGACGTCACATTTACGTGGGGTACCGACCAAGCTGCTGCTTTTTCTCACCTAATCACGCTACTGACGACTCCACCCATATTGGCTCACTTTGACCCATTCGCTCCGACGGAAGTTCAAACCAATGCTAGTGGTCACGGAATCAGAGCCGTGTTAGCCCAGCGCCAATGGGGACACGACCAAGTTGTCGCCTACGCTAGCCGCCTCCTCATAGCTGCTGAGCGCAACTATTCTATTACGGAGCGTGAATGTCTTGCTCTTGTTTGGGCAGTCTCAAAGTTCCGCCCATATTTATATGGCACTAATTTCACTGTGATAACTGACCATCATGCGCTATGTTGGCTTACGTCACTGAAGGATCCTACTGGCCGGCTCGGGCGCTGGGCTCTGCGACTCCAAGAGTATACATTTACGGTGACGTACAAGTCCGGACGCCTACATCAGGACGCAGACTGCCTGTCGCGCTACCCGGTCGCTGAGTAGAGCACTATGCATGACACCGACACCGAGCCTTGCGTCTTTCCCCTTTCGCAAGTGACATGCATCGGTGACGAGCAGCGCTATGATGCGTCCTTGCGTGCTATCATTGAGAGCCTCGAATCACCATCTTCCAGTGAGTCCTATCGCTCGTTCGTGCTCCACGATGGTGTATTATACCGCCAAAGTTTTGAGCCGGATGGACCGGCTCTACTGCTTGTCATTCCGAAACACCTTCGCTCGGAAGTTCTACATGAACTTCATGACCTTCCGACTGCTGGTCACCTTGGTGTGTCACGCACTTACGACCGAATACGCCGACGCTTCTACTGGCCAGGGCTTGCACGCTCAGTCAGAAGGTACGTTGCGGCTTGTCAGAAATGTCAGCGCCGCAAAACGCCATCGACAATTCCCACCGGACGCCTTAAACCACTCGATATTCCGTCAGAACCGTTCCTCCGCGTTGGCTTGGACCTACTTGGCCCTTTTCCCTTGTCTTCCTCGGGTAACAAGTGGATAGCCGTGGCCACCGACTACGCCACGCGTTATGCAGTCACACGAGCTCTCCCAACAAGCTGCGCCACAGATGTCGCCGACTTCCTCCTCAAGGACGTGATTTTGCAACACGGAGCCCCACGGCAGCTGCTTAAAGACCGTGGCCGCACCTTTTTGTCGAAGGTCATAGCCGACATCTTGCAGTCCTGTAAAACGAGACACAAGCTGACTACGTCATACCACCCGCAAACCAATGGACTCACGGAGCGCCTAAATCGAACTCTTACAGACATTCTCGCTAAGTATGTTTCTACCAACCACACTGACTGGGATCTCGCGTTGCCGTACGTCACTTTTGCCTACAATTCTTCGCGCCATGACACTGCCGGTTACTCTCCATTTTTTCTGCTGTTTGGCCGAGAACCAACATTGCCTCTAGACACCGTCATACCGTCTCCTGGAGTACCCACCAGTGAATATGCCATGGACGCTATCACTCGGGCCGTTCACGCACGCGAAATCACCCGTACTTGCCTTCTGACCTCTCAAGAGAAGCAACGGCGCTTATATGACCAACGACACCGCGACGTACACTTTCCACCCGGTTCTTTGGTACTGCTTTCGTCTCCGACCCGTCAAGTTGGCTTGTCAGAAGAACTGCTTACTCGCTACACAGGCCCATACCGTGTCCTCCGTGTGGTTACGCCTGTAACGTATGAAATTGGTCCTGCCACCCCATTGCCTTCATGTGCCCAACAGGCTACCGATATTGTACATGTTTCGCGCTTGAAGCCCTACAACTCTCCTAGTGACGTTGACATCTAAATGCGCCGAGACGGCGCTTGCGCCGCCGGGGGTTATGCTACATGCATGTATACTGATATTCTAGGGGGCGACGCGCGTATGTGCTTGAAGAGGAAGGCGAAGGGTTGTCTCCGCTCGATCGCTGGTGAACCGGGCACGCCATTACCGCTGGTTTGGAATATATCTAATCCCCAGCCTCGTCGTTACGGCGTCTCTTCTTTTTCGTAAAAATATGTTCAGATGGTGGTGAGAGTGGAGCACGACTGTCTCCGTGGCGCAAATGGCTAGCGCGATCGGCTGTTAACCGAACGGTTGGAGGTTCGAGCCCACCCGGTGGTGGTGCGGCGCTTTTTTTCCTTTGGGCTGATAGCTTTAAAGATATATTCTGATGGTGGTGAGAGTGGACCAGGACTCTCTCCATGGCGCAATTGGCTAGCGCGATCGGCTGTTAACTGAAAAGTTGGAGGTTCGAGCCCTCCCGAGAGTGGTGTGTTGCTTTTTTCTTTGCGCTGATAGCTTTGAAGATATGTTTTGATGGTGGTGAGCGTGGAGCACGACTGTCTCCGTGGCGCATTTGGCTAGCGCGATTGGCTGTTAACCGAAAGGTTGGAGGTTCGAGCCCACCTGGAGGTGGTGCGGCGCTTTTTTTTCTTTGGGCTGATAGATTTGAAGATATGTTCTGATGGTGGTGACAGTGGAGCAGGACTGTCTCCGTGGCGCAAATGGCTAGCGCGATCGGCTGTTAACCGAAAGGTTGGAGGTTCGAGCCCACCCGGTGGTGGTGCGGCGCTTTTTTTCCTTTGGGCTGATAGCTTTGAAGATATGTTCTGATGGTGGTGAGAGTGGACCAGGACTGTCTCCGTGGCGCAGTTGGCTAGCGCGATCGGCTGTTAACCGAAAGGTTGGAGTTTCGAGCCCTCTCGGGAGTGGTGTGTTGATTTTGTCTTTGCGCTGATAGCTTTGAAGTTATGTTCTGATATTGGTGAGAGTGGAGCACGACTGTCTCCGTGGCGCAATTGGCTAGCGCGATCGGCTGTTAACCTAAAGCTTGGAGGTTCGAGCCCACCCGTTGGTGGTGCGGCGCTTCTTTTTCTTTGGGCTGATAGCTCTGAATAAATGTTCTGACGGTGGTGAGAGTGGAGCACGACTGTCTCCGTGGCGCAAATGGCTAGCGCGATCGGCTGTTAACCGAAAGGTTGGAGGATCGAGCACACCCGGTGGTGGTGCAGCGCTTTTTTTTCCTTTGGGCTGATAGCTTTAGAGATATGTTCTGATGGTGGTGAGAGTGGACCAGGACTCTCTCCATGGAGCAATGGGCTAGCGCGATTGGCTGTTAACTGAAAAGTTGGAGGTTCTAGCCCTTCCGGGAGTGGTGTGTTGCTTTTTTCTTTGCGCTGATAGCTTTGAAGTTATGTTCCGATGGTGGTGAGCGTGGAGCACGACTGTCTCCATGGCGCATTTGGCTAGCGCGATTGGCTGTTAACCGAAAGATTGGAGGTTCGAGCCCACCTGGAGGTGGTGCGGCGCTTCTTTTCTTTGGGCTGATAGATTTGAAGATATGTTCTTATGGTGGTGAGAGAGGAGCAGGACTGTCTTCTTGGCGCAATTGGCTAGCGGGATCGGCTGTTAACCGAAAGGTTGTAGGTTGGAGCCCACCCGGTGGTGGTGCGGCGCTTTTTTTCTTTTGGGCTGATAGCTTTAAAGATATGTTCTGATGGTGGTGAGAGTGGAGCAGGACTCTCTGTGGCGCAATTGGCTAGCGCGATCGGCTGTTAACCAAAAGGTTGGAGTTTCGAGCCCACCCGGTGGTGGTGCGGCGCTTTTTGTTTGGGCTGATAGCTTTGAAGATATGTTCTGGTGGTGGTGAGAGGGGAGCAGGACTGTCTCCGTGGCGAAATAGGCTAGCGCGATCGGCTGTTAACCGATAGGTTGGAGTTTCGAGCCCTTCCGGGAGTGGTGTGTTGCTTTTTTCTTTGCGCTGATAGCTTTGAAGATATGTTCTGATGGTGGTGAAAGTGGAGCAGGACTGTCTCCGTGGCGCAATTGGCTAGCGTGATCGGCTGTTAACCGAAAGGTTGGAGTTTCGAGCTCACCTGGTGGTGGTGCGGAGCTTTCTTTTTGCTTTGGGCTGATAGCTTTGAAGATATGTTCTGATGGTGGTGAGAGTGGAGCAGGACTGTCTCTGTGGCGCAATTGGCTAGCGCGATCGGCTGTTAACCGAAAGGTTGGAGTTTGGAGCCCTACCGGGAGTGGTGTGTTGCTTTTGTCTTTGCGCTGATAGCTTTGAAGATATGTTCTGATGGTGGTGAGAATGGAGCACGACTGTCTCCGTGGCGCAATTGGCTAGCGCGATCGCCTGTTAACCAGAAGGTTGGAGGTTCGAGCCCACACGGTGAAGGTGCGGCGCTTTTTTTTCTTTGGGCTGATAGCTTTGAAGATATGTTCTTATGGTGGGGAGAGTGGAGCACGACTGCCTCCGTGGCGCAATTGGCTAGCGCGATCGGCTGTTAACCGAAAGGTAGAAGTTCGAGCCCTCCCGGTGCTGGTTTGGCGGTTTTTTCTTTGGGCTGATAGCTTTGAAGAAATGTTCTGATGGTGGTGAGTGTAGAGCAGGACTGTCTCCGTGGCGCAATTGGCTAGCGCGATCGGCTGTTAACCGAAAGTTTGGAGGTTCGAGCCCACCCGGTGGTGGTGCGGCGCTTTTTTTTCTTTGGGCTGATAGCTTTGAAGATATGTTCTGATGGTGGTGAGAGTGGAGCAGGACTGTCTCTGTGGCGCAATTGGCTAGCGCGATCGGCTGTTAACCGAAAGCTTGAAGTTTCAAGCCCTCCCGGGAGTGGTGTGTTGCTTTTGTCTTTGCGCTGTTAGCTTTGAAGATATGTTCCGATTTTGGTGAGAGTGGAGCACGACTGTTCTGTGGCGCAATTGGCTAGCGCGATCGGCTGTTAACCGAAAGGTTGGAGGTTCGAGCCCACCCGGTGGTGGTGCGGCGCTTTTTTTTCTTTGGGCTGAAAGTCCTGAATAAATGTTCTGACGGTGGTGAAAGTGGAGCACGACTGTCTCCGTGGCGAATGGCTAGCGCGATCGGCTGTTAACCGAAAGGTTGGAGGTTCGAGCCCACCCGGTGGTGGTGCAGCGCTTTTTTTCCTTTGGGCTGATAGCTTTAGAGATATGTTCTGATGGTGGTGAGAGTGGACCAGAACTCTCTCCATGGCGCAATTGGCTAGCGCGATTGGCTGTTAACTGAAAAGTTGGAGGTTCTAGCCCTTCCGGGAGTGGTGTGTTGCTTTTTTCTTTGCGCTGATAGCTTTGAAGATATGTTCCGTTGGTGGTGAGCGTGGAGCACGACTGTCTCCATGGCGCATTTGGCTAGCGCGATTGGCTGTTAACCGAAAGGTTGGATGTTCGAGCCCACCTGGAGGTGGTGCGGCGCTTTTTTTCTTTGGGCTGATAGATTTGAAGATATGTTCTAATGGTGGTGAGAGAGGAGCAGGACTGTCTTCGTGGCGCAATTGGCTAGCGGGTTCGGCTGTTAACCGAAAGGTTGTAGGTTCGAGCTCACGCGGTGGTGGTGCGGCGCTTTTTTTCCTTTAGGCTGATAACTTTAAAGATATGTTCTGATGGTGGTAAGAGTGGAGCAGGACTCTCTCCGTGGCGCAATTAGCTAGCGCGATCGGCTGTTAACCAAAAGGTTGGAGTTTCGAGCCCACACGGTGGTGGTGCGGCGCTTTTTTTTCTTTGGGCTGATAGCTTTGAAGATATGTTTTGATGGTGGTGAGAGTGGAGCAGGACTGTCTCCGTGGCGCAATTGGCTAGCGCGATCGGCAGTTAACCGAAAGGTTGGAGTTTCGAGCCCTCCCGGGAGTGGTGTGTTGCTTTTGTCTTTGCGCTGATAGCTTTGAAGATATGTTCCGATATTGGTGAGAGTGGAGCACGACTGTCTCCGTGGCGCAATTGGCTAGCGCGATCGGCTGTTAACCAGAAGGTTGGAGGTTCGAGCCCACCCGGTGGTGGTGCGGCGCTTTTTTTTCTTTGGGCTGATAGCTTTGAAGATATGTTCTGATGGTGGTGAGAGTGGAGCAGGACTGTCTCCGTGGCGCAATTGGCTAGCGCGATCGGCTGTTAACCGAAAGGTTGAAGTTTCAAGCCCTCCCGGGAGTGGTGTGTTGCTTTTGTCTTTGCGCTGATAGCTTTGAAGATATGTTCCGATTTTGGTGAGAGTGGAGCACGACTGTTCTGTGGCGCAATTGGCTAGCGCGATCGGCTGTTAACCGAAAGGTTGGAGGTTCGAGCACACCCGGTGGTGGTGCGGCGCTTTTTTTTCTTTGGGCTGAAAGTCCTGAATAAATGTTCTGACGGTGGTGAAAGTGGAGCACGACTGTCTCCGTGGCGAATGGCTAGCGCGATCGGCTGTTAACCGAAAGGTTGGAGGTTCGAGCCCACCCGGTGGTGGTGCGCGCTTTTTTTCCTTTGGGCTGATAGCTTTAGAGATATGTTCTGATGGTGGTGAGAGTGGACCAGGACTCTCTCCATGGCGCAACTGGCTAGCGCAATTGGCTGTTAACTGAAAAGTTGGAGGTTCTAGCCCTTCCGGGAGTGGTGTGTTGCATTTTTCTTTGCGCTGATAGCTTTGAAGATATGTTCCGTTGGTGGTGAGCGTGGAGCACGACTGTCTCCATGGCGCAATTGGCCAGCGCGATCGGCTGTTAACCAAAAGGTTGGAGTTTCGAGCCCACCCGGTGGTGGTGCGGCGGTTTTTTTTTGGGCTGATAGCTTTGAAGATATGTTCTGGTGGTGGTGAGAGTGGACCAGGACTGTCTCCGTGGCGCAATTGGCTAGCGGGTTCGGCTGTTAACCGAAAGGTTGTAGGTTCGAGCCCACGCGGTGGTGGTGTGTTGCTTTTTTCTTTGCGCTGATAGCTTTGAAGATATGTTCTGATGGTGGTGAAAGTGGAGCAGGACTGCCTCCGTGGCGCAATTGGCTAGCGTGATCGGCTGTTAACCGAAAGATTGGAGTTTCGAGCTCACCTGGTGGTGGTGCGGAGCTTTCTTTTTGCTTTGGGCTGATAGCTTTGAAGATATGTTCTGATGGTGGTGAGAGTGGAGCAGGACTGTCTCTGTGGCGCAATTGGCTAGCGTGATCGGCTGTTAACCGATAGGTTAGGGTTTCGAGCCCTCCCGGGAGTTGTGTGTTGCTTTTTTCTTTGCGCTGATAGCTTTGAAGATATGTGCTGATGGTGGTGAGAGTAGATCACGACTGTCTCTGTGGCGCAATTGGCTAGCGCGATCGGCTGTTAACCGAAAGGTTGGAGGTTCGAGCCCACCCGGTGGTGGTGCGGCGCTTTTTTTTCTTTGGGCTGATAGCTTTGAAGATATGTTCTGATGGTGGTGAGAGTGGAGCAGGACTGTCTCCGTGGCGCAATTGGCTAGCGCGATCGGCTGTTAACCAAAAGGTTGGAGTTTCGAGCCCTCCCGGGAGTGGTGTGTTGCTTTTCTTTTTGCGCTGATAGCTTTGAAGATATGTTCTGTTGGTGGTGAAAGTGGAGCGCGACTGCGTCCGTGGCGCAATTGGCTAGCGCGATCGGCTGTTAACCGAAAGGTTGGAGGTTCGAGCCCACCCGGTGGTGGTGCGGCGCTTTTTTTTCTTTGATCTTATAGCTCTGAATAAATGTTCTGACGGTGGTGTGAGTGGAGCACGACTGTCTCCGTGGCGCAAATGGCTAGCACGATCGGCTGTTAACCGAAAGGTTGTAGGTTCGAGCCCACCCGGTGGTGGTGCGGCGCTTTTTTTTTCTTTGGGCTGATAGCTTTGAAGAAATGTTCTGATGGTGGTGAGAGTGGAGCAGGACTGTCTCCGTGGCGCAGTTGGCTAGCGCGATCGGCTGTTAACCGAAAGGTTGGAGTTTCGAGCCCTCTCGGGAGTGGTGTGTTGATTTTCTCTTTGCGCTGATAGCTTTGAAGTTATGTTCTGATATTGGTGAGAGTGGAGCATGACTGTCTCCGTGGCGAAATTGGCTAGCGCGATCGGCTGTTAACCGAAAGGTTGGAGGTTCGAGCCCACCCGGTGGTGGTGCGGCGCTTTTTTTTCTTTGGGCTGATAGCTTTGAAGATATGTTCTAATGGTGGTGAGAGTGGAGCAGGACTGTCTCCGTGGCGCAGTTGGCTAGCGCGATCGGCTGTTAACCGAAAGGTTGGAGTTTCTAGCCCTCTCGGGAGTGGTGTGTTGATTTTCTCTTTGCGCTGATAACTTTGAAGTTATGTTCTGATATTGGTGAGAGTGGAGCACGACTGTCTCCGTGGCGCAAATGGCTAGCGCGATCAGCTGTTAACCGAAAGAATGGAGGTTCGAGCCCACCCGGTGGTGGTGCGGCGCTTTTTTTCCTTTGGGCTGATAGCATTAAAGATATGTTCTGATGGTGGTGAGAGTGGACCAGGACTCTCTCTATGGCGAAATTGACTAGCGCGATCGGCTGTTAACCGAAAAGTTGGAGGTTCGAGCCCACCCGGTGGTGGTGCGGCGCTTTTTTTTCTATGGGCTGATAGCTTTGAAGATATGTTCTGATGGTGGTGAGAGTGGACCAGGACTCTCTCCATGGCGCAATTGGCTAGCGCGATCGGCTGTTAACTGAAAAGTTTGAGGTTCGAGCCCTCCCGGGAGTGGTATGTTGCTTTTTTCTTTGCGCTGATAGCTTTGAAGTTATGTTCTGTTGGTGGAGAAAGTGGATTGCGACTGGGTCCGTGGCGCAATTGGCTAGCGCGATCGGCTGTTAACCGAAAGGTTGGAGGTTCGAGCCCACCCGGTGGTGGTGCGGCGCTTTTTTTCTTTGATCTGATAGCTCTGAATAAATGTTCTGACGGTGCTGTGAGTGGAGCACGACTGTCTCCGTGGCGCAAATGGCTAGCGCGATCGGCTGTTAACCGAAAGATTGTAGGTTCGAGCCCACCCGGTGGTGGTGCGGCGCTTTTTTTTTGGGCTGATAGCTTTGAAGATATGTTCTGATGGTGGTGAGCGTGGAGCACGACTGTCTCCATGGCGCAATTGGCTAGCGCGATTGGCTGTTAACTGAAAAGTTGGAGGTTCTAGCCCTTCCGGGAGTGGTGTGTTGCTTTTTTCTTTGCGCTGATAGCTTTGAAGATATGTTCTGATGGTGGTGAGCGTGGAGCACGACTGTCTCCATGGCGCATTTGGCTAGCGCGATTGGCTGTTAACCGAAAGGTTGGAGGTTCGAGCCCACCTGGAGGTGGTGCGGCGCTTTTTTTTTCTGTGGGCTGAGAGTTTTGAAGATATGTTCTCATGATGGTGAGAGTGGAGCGGGACGGTCTCCGTGGCGCAATAGGCTAGCGCGATCGACGGTTACCCGAAAGGTTGGAGTTTCGAGCCCACCCGGTGGTGGTGCGGCGCTTTTTTTTCTTTGGGCTGATAGCTTTGAAGATATGTGCTGATGGTGGTAAGAGTAGATCACGACTGTCTCTGTGGCACGATTGGCTCGCGCGATCGGCTAATAACCGAAAGGTTGGAGGTTCGAGCCCACCCGGTGGTGGTGCGGCACTTTTTTTTCTTTGGGCTGATAGCTTTGAAGATATGTTCTGATGGTGGTGAGAGTGGAGCAGGACCGTCTCCGTGGCGCAATTGGCTAGCGCGATCGGCTGTTAACCGAAAGGTTGGAGTTTCGAGCCCTCCCGGGAGTGGTGTGTTGCTTTTGTCTTTGCGCTGATAGCTTTGAAGATATGTTCCTATATTGGTGAGAGTAGAGCACGACTGTCTCAGTGGCGCAATTGGCTAGCGAGATCGGCTGTTAACCGAAAGGTTGGAGGTTCGAGCTCACCCGGTGGTGGTGCGGCGCTTTTTTTTGGGCTGATAGCCCTGAATAAATCTTCGGACGGTGGGGAAAGTGGAGCACGACTGTCTCCGTGGCGCAAATGGCTAGCGCGATCGGCTGTTAACCGAAAGGTTGAAGGTTCGAGCCCACGCGGTGGTGGTGCGGCGCTTTTTTTCCTTTGGGCTGATGGCTTTAAAGATATGTTCTGATGGTGGTGAGAGTGGACCAGGACTCTCTCCATGGCGCAATTGGCTAGCGCGATCGGCTGTTAACCGAAAAGTTGGAGGTTCGAGCCCACCCGGTGGTGGTGCGGCGCTTTTTTTTCTTTGGGCTGATAGGTTTGAAGATATGTTCTGATGGTGGTGAGAGTGGAGCAAGACTGTCTCCGTGGCACGATTGGCTAGCGCGATCGACTGTTAACCGAAAGGTTGGAGTTTGGAGCCCTCCCGGGAGTGGTGTGTTGCTTTTGTCTTTGCGCTGATAACTTTGAAGATATGTTCTGATATTGGTGAGAGTGGAGCACAACTGTCTCCGTGGCGCAATTGGCTAGCGCGATCGGCTGTTAACAGAAAGGTTGGAGGTTCGAGCCCTCCCGGGAGTAGTATGTAGCTTTTTTCTTTGCGCTGATAGCTTTGAAGATATGTTCTGTTGGTGGTGAAAGTGGAGCACGACTGTCTCCGTGGCGCAAATGGCTAGCGCGATCGGCGGTTAACCGAACGGTTGGAGGTTCGAGCCCACCCGGTGGTGGTGCGGCGCTTTTTTTCCTTTGGGCTGATAGCTTTAAAGATATGTTCTGATGGTGGTGATAGTGGACCAGGACTCTCTCCATGGCGCAATTGGCTAGCGCGATCGGCTGTTAACTGAAAAGTTGGAGGTTCGAGCCCTCCCGGGAGTGGTATGTTGCTTTTTTCTTTGCGCTGATAGCTTTGAAGATATGTTCTGTTGGTGGTGAAAGTGAATTGCGACTGGGTCCGTGGCGCAATTGGCTAGCGCGATCGGCTGTTAACCGAAAGGTTGGAGGTTCGAGCCCACCCGTTGGTGGTGCGGCGCTTTTTTTCTTTGATCTGATAGCTCTGAATAAATGTTCTGACGGTGGTGTGGGTGGAGCACGACTGTCTCCGTGGCGCAAATGGCTAGCGCGATCGGCTGTTAACCGAAAGATTGTAGGTTCGAGCCCACCCGGTGGTGGTGCGGCGCTTTTTTTTCTTTGGGCTGATAGCTTTGAAGATATGTTCCGATATTGGTGAGAGTGGAGCACGACTGTCTCAGTGGCGCAATTGGCTAGCGCGATCGGCTGTTAACCGAAAGGTTGGAGGTTCGAGCTCTACCCGGTGGTGGTGCGGCGCTTTTTTTTCTTTGGGCTGATAGCCCTGAATAAATGATCTGACGGTGGTGAAAGTGGAGCACGACTGTCTCCGTGGCGCAAATGGCTAGCGCGATCGGCTGTTAAGCGAAAGTTTGGAGGTTCGAGCCCACCCGGTGGTGGTGCGGCGCTTTTTTTCCTTTGGGCTGATAGCTTTAAAGATATGTTCTGATGGCGGTGAGAGTGGACCAGGACTCTCTCCATGGCGCAATTGGCTAGCGCGATCGGCTGTTAACCGAAAAGTTGGAGGTTCGAGCCCACCCGGTGGTGGTGCGGCGCTTTTTTTTCTTTGGGCTGATAGCTTTAAAGATATGTTCTGATGGTGTTGAGAGCGTAGCAAGACTGTCTCCGTGGCGCGATTGGCTAGCGCGATCGGCTGTTAACCGAAAGGTTGGAGTTTGGAGCCCTCCCGGGAGTGGTGTGTTGCTTTTGTCTTTGCGCTGATAACTTTGAAGATATGTTCTGATATTGGTGAGAGTGGAGCACAACTGCCTCCGTGGCGCAATTGGCTAGCGCGATCGGCTGGTAACCGAAAGGTTGGAGGTTCGGGCCCACCCGGTGGTGGTGCGGCGCTTTTTTTTCTTTGGGCTGATAGCTTTAAGGATATGTTCTGATGGTGGTGAGAGTGGACCAGGACTCTCTCCATGGCACAATTGGCTAGCGCGATCGGCTGTTAACTGAAAAGTTGGAGGTTCGAGCCCTCCCGGGAGTGGTATGTTGCTTTTTTCTTTGCGCTGATAGCTTTGAAGATATGTTCTGTTGGTGGTGAAAGTGGGTGCGACTGGGTCCGTGGCGCAATTGGCTAGCGCGATCGGCTGTTAACCGAAAGGTTGGAGGTTCGAGCCCACCCGGTGGTGGTGCGGCGCTTTTTTTCTTTGATCTGATAGCTCTGAATAAATGTTCTGACGGTGGTGTGAGTGGAGCACGACTGTCTCCGTGGCGCAAATGGCTAGCGCGATCGGCTGTTAACCGAAAGATTGTAGGTTCGAGCCCACCCGTTGGTCGTGCGGCGCTTTTTTTTCTTTGGGCTGATAGCCCTGAATAAATGTTCGGACGGTGGTGAGAGTGGAGTACGACTGTCTCCGTGGCGCAAATGGCTAGCGCAATCGCCTGTTAACCGAAAGGTTGGAGGTTCGAGCCCACCCGGTGGTGGTGCGGCGCTTTTTTTCCTTTGGGCTCATAGCTTTAAAGATATGTTCTGATGGTGGTGAGAGTGGACCAGGACTCTCTCCATGGCGCAATTGGCTAGAGCGATCGAAAAGTTGGAGGTTCGAGCCCACCCGGTGGCGGTGCGGCGCTTTTTTTTCTTTGGGCTGATAGCTTTGAAGATATGTTCTGATGGTGGTGAGAGTGGAGCAAGACTGTCTCCGTGGCGCGATTGGCTAGCGCGATCGGCTGTTAACCGAAAGGTTGGAGTTTGGAGCCCTCCCGGGAGTGGTGTGTTGCTTTGGTCTTTGCGCTGATAACTTTGAAGATATGTTCTGATATTGGTGAGAGTGGAGCACAACTGTCTCCGTTGCGCAATTGGCTAGCGCGATCGGCTGTTAACCGAAAGGTTGGAGGTTCGAGCCCACCCGGTGGTGGTGCGGCGCTTTTTTTTGGGCTGATAGTCCTGAATAAATGTTCTGACGGTGGTGAGAGTGGAGCACGACTGTCTCAGTGGCGCAAATGGCTAGCGCGATCTGCGGTTAACCGAAAGGTTGGAGGTTCGAGCCCACCCGGTGGTGGTGCGGCGCTTTTTTCCTTTGGGCTGATAGCTTTAAAGATATGTTCTGATGGTGGTGAGAGTGGACCAGGACTCTCTCCATGGCGCAATTGGCTAGCGCGATCGGCTGTTAACTGAAAAGTTGGAGGTTCGAGCCCTCCCGGGGGTGGTATGTAGCTTTTTTCTTTGCGCTGATGGCTTTGAAGATATGTTCTGTTGGTGGTGAAAGTGGAGTGCGACTGGGTCCGTGGCGCAAATGGCTAGCGCGATCGGCTGTTAACCGAAAGATTGTAGGTTCGAGCCCACCCGGTGGTGGTGCGGCGCTTTTTTTTCTTTGGGCTGATAGCTCTGAATAAATGTTCTGACGGTGGTGTGAGTGGAGCACGACTGTCTCCGTGGCGCAAATGGCTAGCGCGATCGGCTGTTAACCGAAAGATTGTAGGTTCGAGCCCACCCGGTGGTGGTGCGGCGCTTTTTTTTTGGGCTGATAGCTTTGAAGATATGTTCTGATGGTGGTGAGGGTGGAGCACGATTGTCTCCATGGCGCATTTGGCTAGGGCAATTGGCTGTTAACCGAAAGGTTGGAGGTTCGAGCCCACCTGGAGGTGGTGCAGCGCTTTTTTTCTGTGGGCTGATAGATTTCAAGATATGTTCTAATGGTGGTGAGAGAGGAGCAGGACTGTCTTCGTGGCGCAATTGGCTAGCGCGATCGGCTGTTAACCGAAAGGTTAGAGTTTCGAGCCCACCCGGTGGTGGTGCGGTGCTTTTTTTTTGGGCTGAGAGTTTTGAAGATATGTTCTCATGATGGTGAGAATGAAGCGGGACGGTCTCCGTGGCGCAATAGACTAGCGCGATCGACGGTTACCCGAAAGGTTGGAGTTTATAGCCCACCCGGTGGTGGTGCGGCGCTTTTTTTTCTTTGGGCTGATAGCTTTGAAGATATGTTCTGATGGTGGTGAGAGTGGAGCAGGACTGTCTCCGTGGCGCAATTGGCTAGCGCGATCGGCTGTTAACCGAAAGGTTGAAGTTTCAAGCCCTCCCGGGAGTGGTGTGTTGCTTTTGTCTTTGCGCTGATAGCTTTGAAGATATGTTCCGATTTTGGTGAGAGTGGAGCACGACTGTTCTGTGGCGCCATTGGCTAGCGCGATCGGCTGTTAACCGAAAGGTTGGAGGTTCGAGCACACCCGGTGGTGGTGCGGCGCTTTTTTTTCTTTGGGCTGAAAGTCCTGAATAAATGTTCTGACGGTGGTGAAAGTGGAGCACGACTGTCTCCGTGGCGAATGGCTAGCGCGATCGGCTGTTAACCGAAAGGTTGGAGGTTCGAGCCCACCCGGTGGTGGTGCGCGCTTTTTTTCCTTTGGGCTGATAGCTTTAGAGATATGTTCTGATGGTTGTGAGAGTGGACCAGGACTCTCTCCATGGCGCAATTGGCTAGCGCAATGGCTGTTAACTGAAAAGTTGGAGGTTCTAGCCCTTCCGGGAGTGGTATGTTGCTTTTTTCTTTGCGCTGATAGCTTTGAAGATATGTTCCGTTGGTGGTGAGCGTGGAGCACGACTGTCTCAATGGCGCATTTGGCTAGCGCGATTGGCTGTTAACCGAAAGGTTGGAGGGTCGAGCCCACCTGGAGGTGGTGCGGCGCTTTTTTTCTTTGGGCTGATAGATTTGAAGATATGTTCTAATGGTGGTGAGAGAGGAGCAGGACTGTCTTCGTGGCGCAATTGGCTAGCGGGTTCGGCTGTTAACCGAAAGGTTGTAGGTTCGAGCCCACGCGGTGGTGGTGCGGCGCTTTTTTTCCTTTAGGCTGATAGCTTTAAAGATATGTTCTGATGGTGGTAAGAGTGGAGCAGGACTCTCTCCGTGGCGCAATTGGCTAGCGCGATCGGCTGTTAACCAAAAGGTTGGAGTTTCGAGCCCACCCGGTGGTGGTGCGGCGGTTTTTTTTTTTTGGGGCTGATAGCTTTGAAGATATGTTCTGGTGGTGGTGAGAGTGGACCAGGACTGTCTCCGTGGCGCAATAGGCTAGCGCGATCGGCTGTTAACCGATAGGTTGGAGGTTCGAGCCCTACCGGGAGTGGTGTGTTGCTTTTTTCTTTGCGCTGATAGCTTTGAAGATATGTTCTGATGGTGGTGAAAGTGGAGCAGGACTGCCTCCGTGGCGCAATTGGCTAGCGTGATCGGCTGTTAACCGAAAGATTGGAGTTTCGAGCTCACCTGGTGGTGGTGCGGAGCTTTCTTTTTGGTTTGGGCTGATAGCTTTGAAGATATGTTCTGATGGTGGTGAGAGTGGAGCAGGACTGTCTCTGTGGCGCAATTGGCTAGCGTGATCGGCTGTTAACCGATAGGTTAGGGTTTCGAGCCCTCCCGGGAGTTGTGTGTTGCTTTTTTCTTTGCGCTGATAGCTTTGAAGATATGTGCTGATGGTGGTGAGAGTAGATCACGACTGTCTCTGTGGCGCAATTGGCTAGCGCGATCGGCTGTTAACCGAAAGGTTGGAGGTTCGAGCCCACGCGGTGGTGGTGCGGCGCTTTTTTTTCTTTGGGCTGATAGCTTTGAAGATATGTTCTGATGGTGGTGAGAGTGGAGCAGGACTGTCTCCGTGGCGCAATTGGCTAGCGCGATCGGCTGTTAACCAAAAGGTTGGAGTTTCGAGCCCTCCCGGGAGTGGTGTGTTGCTTTTTTTTTGCGCTGATAGCTTTGAAGATATGTTCTGTTGGTGGTGAAAGTGGAGCGCGACTGCGTCCGTGGCGCAATTGGCTAGCGCGATCGGCTGTTAACCGAAAGGTTGGAGGTTCGAGCCCACCCGGTGGTGGTGCAGCGCTTTTTTTCTTTGATCTTATAGCTCTGAATAAATGTTCTGACGGTGGTGTGAGTGGAGCACGACTGTCTCCGTGGCGCAAATGGCTAGCACGATCGGCTGTTAACCGAAAGGTTGTAGGTTCGAGCCCACCCGGTGGTGGTGCGGCGCTTTTTTTTCTTTGGGCTGATAGCTTTGAAGAAATGTTCTGATGGTGGTGAGAGTGGAGCAGGACTGTCTCCGTGGCGCAGTTGGCTAGCGCGATCGGCTGTTAACCGAAAGGTTGGAGTTTCGAGCCCTCTCGGGAGTGGTGTGTTGATTTTCTCTTTGCGCTGATAGCTTTGAAGTTATGTTCTGATATTGGTGAGAGTGGAGCATGACTGTCTCCGTGGCGAAATTGGCTAGCGCGATCGGCTGTTAACCGAAAGGTTGGAGGTTCGAGCCCACCCGGTGGTGGTGCGGCGCTTTTTTTTCTTTGGGCTGATAGCTTTGAAGATATGTTCTAATGGTGGCGAGAGTGGAGCAGGACTGTCTCCGTGGCGCAGTTGGCTAGCGCGATCGGCTGTTAACCGAAAGGTTGGAGTTTCTAGCCCTCTCGGGAGTGGTGTGTTGATTTTCTCTTTGCGCTGATAGCTTTGAAGTTATGTTCTGATATTGGTGAGAGTGGAGCACGACTGTCTCCGTGGCGCAAATGGCTAGCGCGATCAGCTGTTAACCGAAAGAATGGAGGTTCGAGCCCACCCGGTGGTGGTGCGGCGCTTTTTTTCCTTTGGGCTGATAGCATTAAAGATATGTTCTGATGGTGGTGAGAGTGGACCAGGACTCTCTCTATGGCGCAATTGACTAGCGCGATCGGCTGTTAACCGAAAAGTTGGAGGTTCGAGCCCACCCGGTGGTGGTGCGGCGCTTTTTTTTCTATGGGCTGATAGCTTTGAAGATATGTTCTGATGGTGGTGAGAGTGGACCAGGACTCTCTCCATGGCGCAATTGGCTAGCGCGATCGGCTGTTAACTGAAAAGTTTGAGGTTCGAGCCCTCCCGGGAGTGGTATGTTGCTTTTTTCTTTGCGCTGATAGCTTTGAAGATATGTTCTGTTGGTGGAGAAAGTGGATTGCGACTGGGTCCGTGGCGCAATTGGCTAGCGCGATCGGCTGTTAACCGAAAGGTTGGAGGTTCGAGCCCACCCGGTGGTGGTGCGGCGCTTTTTTTCTTTGATCTGATAGCTCTGAATAAATGTTCTGACGGTGGTGAGCGTGGAGCACGACTGTCTCCATGGCGCAATTGGCTAGCGCGATTGGCTGTTAACTGAAAAGTTGGAGGTTCTAGCCCTTCCGGGAGTGGTGTGTTGCTTTTTTCTTTGCGCTGATAGCTTTGAAGATATGTTCTGATGGTGGTGAGCGTGGAGCACGACTGTCTCCATGGCGCATTTGGCTAGCGCGATTGGCTGTTAACCGAAAGGTTGGAGGTTCGAGCCCACCTGGAGGTGGTGCGGCGCTTTTTTTTTCTGTGGGCTGAGAGTTTTGAAGATATGTTCTCATGATGGTGAGAGTGGAGCGGGACGGTCTCCGTGGCGCAATAGGCTAGCGCGATCGACGGTTACCCGAAAGGTTAGAGTTTCGAGCCCACCCGGTGGTGGTGCGGCGCTTTTTTTTCTTTGGGCTGATAGCTTTGAAGATATGTGCTGATGGTGGTAAGAGTAGATCACGACTGTCTCTGTGGCGCGATTGGCTAGCGCGATCGGCTGTTAACCGAAAGGTTGGAGGTTCGAGCCCACCCGGTGGTGGTTCGGCACTTTTTTTTCTTTGGGCTGATAGCTTTGAAGATATGTTCTGATGGTGGTGAGAGTGGAGCAGGACCGTCTCCGTGGCGCAATTGGCTAGCGCGATCGGCTGTTAACCGAAAGGTTGGAGTTTCGAGCCCTCCCGGGAGTGGTGTGTTGCTTTTGTCTTTGCGCTGATAGCTTTGAAGATATGTTCCTATATTGGTGAGAGTAGAGCACGACTGTCTCAGTGGCGCAATTGGCTAGCGAGATCGGCTGTTAACCGAAAGGTTGGAGGTTCGAGCTCACCCGGTGGTGGTGCGGCGCTTTTTTTTTTTGGGCTGATAGCCCTGAATAAATCTTCGGACGGTGGGGAAAGTGGAGCACGACTGTCTCCGTGGCGCAAATGGCTAGCGCGATCGGCTGTTAACCGAAAGGTTGAAGGTTCGAGCCCACGCGGTGGTGGTGCGGCGCTTTTTTTCCTTTGGGCTGATGGCTTTAAAGATATGTTCTGATGGTGGTGAGAGTGGACCAGGACTCTCTCCATGGCGCAATTGGCTAGCGCGATCGGCTGTTAACCGAAAAGTTGGAGGTTCGAGCCCACCCGGTGGTGGTGCGGCGCTTTTTTTTCTTTGGGCTGATAGGTTTGAAGATATGTTCTCATGGTGGTGACAGTGGAGCAAGACTGTCTCCGTGGCACGATTGGCTAGCGCGATCGGCTGTTAACAGAAAGGTTGGAGGTTCGAGCCCTCCCGGGAGTGGTATGTAGCTTTTTTCTTTGCGCTGATAGCTTTGAAGATATGTTCTGTTGGTGGTGAAAGTGGAGCACGACTGTCTCCGTGGCGCAAATGGCTAGCGCGATCGGCGGTTAACCGAACGGTTGGAGGTTCGAGCCCACCCGGTGGTGGTGCGGCGCTTTTTTTCCTTTGGGCTGATAGCTTTAAAGATATGTTCTGATGGTGATGATAGTGTACCAGGACTCTCTCCATGGCGCAATTGGCTAGCGCGATCGGCTGTTAACTGAAAAGTTGGAGGTTCGAGCCCTCCCGGGAGTGGTATGTTGCTTTTTTCTTTGCGCTGATAGCTTTGAAGATATGTTCTGTTGGTGGTGAAAGTGAATTGCGACTGGGTCCGTGGCGCAATTGGCTAGCGCGATCGGCTGTTAACCAAAAGGTTGGAGTTTCGAGCCCACCCGGTGGTGGTGCGGCGGTTTTTTTTTTGGGGCTGATAGCTTTGAAGATATGTTCTGGTGGTGGTGAGAGTGGACCAGGACTGTCTCCGTGGCGCAATAGGCTAGCGCGATCGGCTGTTAACCGATAGGTTGGAGGTTCGAGCCCTCCCGGGAGTGGTATGTTGCTTTTTTCTTTGCGCTGATAGCTTTGAAGATATGTTCTGTTGGTGGTGAAAGTGAATTGCGACTGGGTCCGTGGCGCAATTGGCTAGCGCGATCGGCTGTTAACCGAAAGGTTGGAGGTTCGAGCCCACCCGTTGGTGGTGCGGCGCTTTTTTTCTTTGATCTGATAGCTCTGAATAAATGTTCTGACGGTGGTGTGAGTGGAGCACGACTGTCTCCGTGGCGCAAATGGCTAGCGCGATCGGCTGTTAACCGAAAGATTGTAGGTTCGAGCCCACCCGGTGGTGGTGCGGCGCTTTTTTTTCTTTGGGCTGATAGCTTTGAAGATATGTTCCGATATTGGTGAGAGTGGAGCACGACTGTCTCAGTGGCGCAATTGGCTAGCGCGATCGGCTGTTAACCGAAAGGTTGGAGGTTCGAGCTCTACCCGGTGGTGGTGCGGCGCTTTTTTTTCTTTGGGCTGATAGCCCTGAATAAATGATCTGACGGTGGTGAAAGTGGAGCACGACTGTCTCCGTGGCGCAAATGGCTAGCGCGATCGGCTGTTAAGCGAAAGTTTGGAGGTTCGAGCCCACCCGGTGGTGGTGCGGCGCTTTTTTTCCTTTGGGCTGATAGCTTTAAAGATATGTTCTGATGGCGGTGAGAGTGGACCAGGACTCTCTCCATGGCGCAATTGGCTAGCGCGATCGGCTGTTAACCGAAAAGTTGGAGGTTCGAGCCCACCCGGTGGTGGTGCGGCGCTTTTTTTTCTTTGGGCTGATAGCTTTAAAGATATGTTCTGATGGTGTTGAGAGCGTAGCAAGACTGTCTCCGTGGCGCGATTGGCTAGCGCGATCGGCTGTTAACCGAAAGGTTGGAGTTTGGAGCCCTCCCGGGAGTGGTGTGTTGCTTTTGTCTTTGCGCTGATAACTTTGAAGATATGTTCTGATATTGGTGAGAGTGGAGCACAACTGTCTCCGTGGCGCAATTGGCTAGCGCGATCGGCTGGTAACCGAAAGGTTGGAGGTTCGGGCCCACCCGGTGGTGGTGCGGCGCTTTTTTTTCTTTGGGCTGATAGCTTTAAGGATATGTTCTGATGGTGGTGAGAGTGGACCAGGACTCTCTCCATGGCACAATTGGCTAGCGCGATCGGCTGTTAACTGAAAAGTTGGAGGATCGAGCCCTCCCGGGAGTGGTATGTTGCTTTTTTCTTTGCGCTGATAGCTTTGAAGATATGTTCTGTTGGTGGTGAAAGTGGGTGCGACTGGGTCCGTGGCGCAATTGGCTAGCGCGATCGGCTGTTAACCGAAAGGTTGGAGGTTCGAGCCCACCCGGTGGTGGTGCGGCGCTTTTTTTCTTTGATCTGATAGCTCTGAATAAATGTTCTGACGGTGGTGTGAGTGGAGCACGACTGTCTCCGTGGCGCAAATGGCTAGCGCGATCGGCTGTTAACCGAAAGATTGTAGGTTCGAGCCCACCCGTTGGTCGTGCGGCGCTTTTTTTTCTTTGGGCTGATAGCCCTGAATAAATGTTCGGACGGTGGTGAGAGTGGAGTACGACTGTCTCCGTGGCGCAAATGGCTAGCGCAATCGCCTGTTAACCGAAAGGTTGGAGGTTCGAGCCCACCCGGTGGTGGTGCGGCGCTTTTTTTTCTTTGGGCTCATAGCTTTAAAGATATGTTCTGATGGTGGTGAGAGTGGACCAGGACTCTCTCCATGGCGCAATTGGCTAGAGCGATCGAAAAGTTGGAGGTTCGAGCCCACCCGGTGGCGGTGCGGCGCTTTTTTTTCTTTGGGCTGATAGCTTTGAAGATATGTTCTGATGGTGGTGAGAGTGGAGCAAGACTGTCTCCGTGGCGCGATTGGCTAGCGCGATTGGCTGTTAACCGAAAGGTTGGAGTTTGGAGCCCTCCCGGGAGTGGCGTGTTGCTTTGGTCTTTGCGCTGATAACTTTGAAGATATGTTCTGATATTGGTGAGAGTGGAGCACAACTGTCTCCGTTGCGCAATTGGCTAGCGCGATCGGCTGTTAACCGAAAGGTTGGAGGTTCGAGCCCACCCGGTGGTGGTGCGGCGCTTTTTTTTGGGCTGATAGTCCTGAATAAATGTTCTGACGGTGGTGAGAGTGGAGCACGACTGTCTCAGTGGCGCAAATGGCTAGCGCGATCTGCGGTTAACCGAAAGGTTGGAGGTTCGAGCCCACCCGGTGGTGGTGCGGCGCTTTTTTCCTTTGGGCTGATAGCTTTAAAGATATGTTCTGATGGTGGTGAGAGTGGACCAGGACTCTCTCCATGGCGCAATTGGCTAGCGCGATCGGCTGTTAACTGAAAAGTTGGAGGTTCGAGCCCTCCCGGGAGTGGTATGTAGCTTTTTTCTTTGCGCTGATGGCTTTGAAGATATGTTCTGTTGGTGGTGAAAGTGGAGTGCGACTGGGTCCGTGGCGCAAATGGCTAGCGCGATCGGCTGTTAACCGAAAGATTGTAGGTTCGAGCCCACCCGGTGGTGGTGCGGCGCTTTTTTTTCTTTGGGCTGATAGCTCTGAATAAATGTTCTGACGGTGGTGTGAGTGGAGCACGACTGTCTCCGTGGCGCAAATGGCTAGCGCGATCGGCTGTTAACCGAAAGATTGTAGGTTCGAGCCCACCCGGTGGTGGTGCGGCGCTTTTTTTTTGGGCTGATAGCTTTGAAGATATGTTCTGATGGTGGTGAGGGTGGAGCACGATTGTCTCCATGGCGCATTTGGCTAGGGCAATTGGCTGTTAACCGAAAGGTTGGAGGTTCGAGCCCACCTGGAGGTGGTGCAGCGCTTTTTTTCTGTGGGCTGATAGATTTCAAGATATGTTCTAATGGTGGTGAGAGAGGAGCAGGACTGTCTTCGTGGCGCAATTGGCTAGCGCGATCGGCTGTTAACCGAAAGGTTAGAGTTTCGAGCCCACCCGGTGGTGGTGCGGTGCTTTTTTTTTGGGCTGAGAGTTTTGAAGATGTGTTCTCATGATGGTGAGAATGAAGCGGGACGGTCTCCGTGGCGCAATAGACTAGCGCGATCGACGGTTACCCGAAAGGTTGGAGTTTCGAGCCCACCCGGTGGTGGTGCGGCGCTTTTTTTTCTTTGGGCTGATAGCTTTGAAGATATGTTCTGATGGTGGTGAGAGTGGAGCAGGACTGTCTCCGTGGCGCAATTGGCTAGCGCAATCGGCTGTTAACCGAAAGGTTGAAGTTTCAAGCCCTCCCGGGAGTGGTGTGTTGCTTTTGTCTTTGCGCTGATAGCTTTGAAGATATGTTCCGATTTTGGTGAGAGTGGAGCACGACTGTTCTGTGGCGCCATTGGCTAGCGCGATCGGCTGTTAACCGAAAGGTTGGAGGTTCGAGCACACCCGGTGGTGGTGCGGCGCTTTTTTTTCTTTGGGCTGAAAGTCCTGAATAAATGTTCTGACGGTGGTGAAAGTGGAGCACGACTGTCTCCGTGGCGAATGGCTAGCGCGATCGGCTGTTAACCGAAAGGTTGGAGGTTCGAGCCCACCCGGTGGTGGTGCGCGCTTTTTTTCCTTTGGGCTGATAGCTTTAGAGATATGTTCTGATGGTTGTGAGAGTGGACCAGGACTCTCTCCATGGCGCAATTGGCTAGCGCAATGGCTGTTAACTGAAAAGTTGGAGGTTCTAGCCCTTCCGGGAGTGGTGTGTTGCTTTTTTCTTTGCGCTGATAGCTTTGAAGATATGTTCCGTTGGTGGTGAGCGTGGAGCACGACTGTCTCCATGGCGCATTTGGCTAGCGCGATTGGCTGTTAACCGAAAGGTTGGAGGGTCGAGCCCACCTGGAGGTGGTGCGGCGCTTTTTTTCTTTGGGCTGATAGATTTGAAGATATGTTCTAATGGTGGTGAGAGAGGAGCAGGACTGTCTTCGTGGCGCAATTGGCTAGCGGGTTCGGCTGTTAACCGAAAGGTTGTAGGTTCGAGCCCACGCGGTGGTGGTGCGGCGCTTTTTTTCCTTTAGGCTGATAGCTTTAAAGATATGTTCTGATGGTGGTAAGAGTGGAGCAGGACTCTCTCCGTGGCGCAATTGGCTAGCGCGATCGGCTGTTAACCAAAAGGTTGGAGTTTCGAGCCCACCCGGTGGTGGTGCGGCGGTTTTTTTTTTGGGGCTGATAGCTTTGAAGATATGTTCTGGTGGTGGTGAGAGTGGACCAGGACTGTCTCCGTGGCGCAATAGGCTAGCGCGATCGGCTGTTAACCGATAGGTTGGAGTTTCGAGCCCTTCCGGGAGTGGTGTGTTGCTTTTTTCTTTGCGCTGATAGCTTTGAAGATATGTTCTGATGGTGGTGAAAGTGGAGCAGGACTGCCTCCGTGGCGCAATTGGCTAGCGTGATCGGCTGTTAACCGAAAGATTGGAGTTTCGAGCTCACCTGGTGGTGGTGCGGAGCTTTCTTTTTGGTTTGGGCTGATAGCTTTGAAGATATGTTCTGATGGTGGTGAGAGTGGAGCAGGACTGTCTCTGTGGCGCAATTGGCTAGCGTGATCGGCTGTTAACCGATAGGTTAGGGTTTCGAGCCCTCCCGGGAGTTGTGTGTTGCTTTTTTCTTTGCGCTGATAGCTTTGAAGATATGTGCTGATGGTGGTGAGAGTAGATCACGACTGTCTCTGTGGCGCAATTGGCTAGCGCGATCGGCTGTTAACCGAAAGGTTGGAGGTTCGAGCCCACGCGGTGGTGGTGCGGCGCTTTTTTTTCTTTGGGCTGATAGCTTTGAAGATATGTTCTGATGGTGGTGAGAGTGGAGCAGGACTGTCTCCGTGGCGCAATTGGCTAGCGCGATCGGCTGTTAACCAAAAGGTTGGAGTTTCGAGCCCTCCCGGGAGTGGTGTGTTGCTTTTTTTTGCGCTGATAGCTTTGAAGATATGTTCTGTTGGTGGTGAAAGTGGAGCGCGACTGCGTCCGTGGCGCAATTGGCTAGCGCGATCGGCTGTTAACCGAAAGGTTGGAGGTTCGAGCCCACCCGGTGGTGGTGCAGCGCTTTTTTTTCTTTGATCTTATAGCTCTGAATAAATGTTCTGACGGTGGTGTGAGTGGAGCACGACTGTCTCCGTGGCGCAAATGGCTAGCACGATCGGCTGTTAACCGAAAGGTTGTAGGTTCGAGCCCACCCGGTGGTGGTGCGGCGCTTTTTTTTCTTTGGGCTGATAGCTTTGAAGAAATGTTCTGATGGTGGTGAGAGTGGAGCAGGACTGTCTCCGTGGCGCAGTTGGCTAGCGCGATCGGCTGTTAACCGAAAGGTTGGAGTTTCGAGCCCTCTCGGGAGTGGTGTGTTGATTTTCTCTTTGCGCTGATAGCTTTGAAGTTATGTTCTGATATTGGTGAGAGTGGAGCATGACTGTCTCCGTGGCGAAATTGGCTAGCGCGATCGGCTGTTAACCGAAAGGTTGGAGGTTCGAGCCCACCCGGTGGTGGTGCGGCGCTTTTTTTTCTTTGGGCTGATAGCTTTGAAGATATGTTCTAATGGTGGCGAGAGTGGAGCAGGACTGTCTCCGTGGCGCAGTTGGCTAGCGCGATCGGCTGTTAACCGAAAGGTTGGAGTTTCTAGCCCTCTCGGGAGTGGTGTGTTGATTTTCTCTTTGCGCTGATAGCTTTGAAGTTATGTTCTGATATTGGTGAGAGTGGAGCACGACTGTCTCCGTGGCGCAAATGGCTAGCGCGATCAGCTGTTAACCGAAAGAATGGAGGTTCGAGCCCACCCGGTGGTGGTGCGGCGCTTTTTTTCCTTTGGGCTGATAGCATTAAAGATATGTTCTGATGGTGGTGAGAGTGGACCAGGACTCTCTCTATGGCGCAATTGACTAGCGCGATCGGCTGTTAACCGAAAAGTTGGAGGTTCGAGCCCACCCGGTGGTGGTGCGGCGCTTTTTTTCCTTTGGGCTGATAGCTTTAAAGATATGTTCTGATGGTGATGATAGTGTACCAGGACTCTCTCCATGGCGCAATTGGCTAGCGCGATCGGCTGTTAACTGAAAAGTTGGAGGTTCGAGCCCTCCCGGGAGTGGTATGTTGCTTTTTTCTTTGCGCTGATAGCTTTGAAGATATGTTCTGTTGGTGGTGAAAGTGAATTGCGACTGGGTCCGTGGCGCAATTGGCTAGCGCGATCGGCTGTTAACCGAAAGGTTGGAGGTTCGAGCCCACCCGTTGGTGGTGCGGCTCTTTTTTTCTTTGATCTGATAGCTCTGAATAAATGTTCTGACGGTGGTGTGAGTGGAGCACGACTGTCTCCGTGGCGCAAATGGCTAGCGCGATCGGCTGTTAACCGAAAGATTGTAGGTTCGAGCCCACCCGGTGGTGGTGCGGCGCTTTTTTTTCTTTGGGCTGATAGCTTTGAAGATATGTTCTGATGGTGGTGAGCGTGGAGCACGACTGTCTCCATGGCGCATTTGGCTAGCGCGATTGGCTGTTAACCGAAAGGTTGGAGGTTCGAGCCCACCTGGAGGTGGTGCGGCGCTTTTTTTCTGTGGGCTGATAGATTTCAAGATATGTTCTAATGGTGGTGAGAGAGGAGCAGGACTGTCTTCGTGGCGCAATTGGCTAGCGCGATCGGCTGTTAACCGAAAGGTTAGAGTTTCGAGCCCACCCGGTGGTGGTGCGGTGCTTTTTTTTTGGGCTGAGAGTTTTGAAGATATGTTCTCATGATGGTGAGAATGAAGCGGGACGGTCTCCGTGGCGCAATAGACTAGCGCGATCGACGGTTACCCGAAAGGTTGGAGTTTCGAGCCCACCCGGTGGTGGTGCGGCGCTTTTTTTTCTTTGGGCTGATAGCTTTGAAGATATGTTCTGATGGTGGTGAGAGTGGAGCAGGATTGTCTCCGTGGCGCAATTGGCTAGCGCGATCGGCTGTTAACCGATAGGTTGGGGTTTCGAGCCCTCCCGGGAGTGGTGTGTTGCTTTTTTCTTTGCGCTGATAGCTTTGAAGATATGTGCTGATGGTGGTGAGAGTAGATCACGACTGTCTCTGTGGCGCAATTGGCTAGCGCGATCGGCTGTTAACCGAAAGGTTGGAGGTTCGAGCCCACCCGGTGGTGGTGTGGCGCTTTTTTTTCTTTGGGCTGATAGCTTTGAAGATATGTTCCGATATTGGTGAGAGTGGAGCACGACTGTCTCAGTGGCGCAATTGGCTAGCGCGATCGGCTGTTAACCGAAAGGTTGGAGGTTCGAGCTCTACCCGGTGGTGGTGCGGCGCTTTTTTTTCTTTGGGCTGATAGCCCTGAATAAATGATCTGACGGTGGTGAAAGTGGAGCACGACTGTCTCCGTGGCGCAAATGGCTAGCGCGATCGGCTGTTAAGCGAAAGTTTGGAGGTTCGAGCCCACCCGGTGGTGGTGCGGCGCTTTTTTTCCTTTGGGCTGATAGCTTTAAAGATATGTTCTGATGGTAGTGAGAGTGGACCAGGACTCTCTCCATGGCGCAATTGGCTAGCGCGATCGGCTGTTAACCGAAAAGTTGGAGGTTCGAGCCCACCCGGTGGTGGTGCGGCGCTTTTTTTTCTTTGGGCTGATAGCTTTAAAGATATGTTCTGATGGTGTTGAGAGCGTAGCAAGACTGTCTCCGTGGCGCGATTGGCTAGCGCGATCGGCTGTTAACCGAAAGGTTGGAGTTTGGAGCCCTCCCGGGAGTGGTGTGTTGCTTTTGTCTTTGCGCTGATAACTTTGAAGATATGTTCTGATATTGGTGAGAGTGGAGCACAACTGTCTCCGTGGCGCAATTGGCTAGCGCGATCGGCTGGTAACCGAAAGGTTGGAGGTTCGGGCCCACCCGGTGGTGGTGCGGCGCTTTTTTTTCTTTGGGCTGATAGCTTTAAGGATATGTTCTGATGGTGGTGAGAGTGGACCAGGACTCTCTCCATGGCACAATTGGCTAGCGCGATCGGCTGTTAACTGAAAAGTTGGAGGTTCGAGCCCTCCCGGGAGTGGTATGTTGCTTTTTTCTTTGCGCTGATAGCTTTGAAGATATGTTCTGTTGGTGGTGAAAGTGGGTGCGACTGGGTCCGTGGCGCAATTGGCTAGCGCGATCGGCTGTTAACCGAAAGGTTGGAGGTTCGAGCCCACCCGGTGGTGGTGCGGCGCTTTTTTTCTTTGATCTGATAGCTCTGAATAAATGTTCTGACGGTGGTGTGAGTGGAGCACGACTGTCTCCGTGGCGCAAATGGCTAGCGCGATCGGCTGTTAACCGAAAGATTGTAGGTTCGAGCCCACCCGTTGGTTGTGCGGCGCTTTTTTTTCTTTGGGCTGATAGCCCTGAATAAATGTTCGGACGGTGGTGAGAGTGGAGTACGACTGTCTCCGTGGCGCAAATGGCTAGCGCAATCGCCTGTTAACCGAAAGGTTGGAGGTTCGAGCCCACCCGGTGGTGGTGCGGTGCTTTTTTTCCTTTGGGCTCATAGCTTTAAAGATATGTTCTGATGGTGGTGAGAGTGGACCAGGACTCTCTCCATGGCGCAATTGGCTAGAGCGATCGAAAAGTTGGAGGTTTGAGCCCACCCGGTGGCGGTGCGGCGCTTTTTTTTCTTTGGGCTGATAGCTTTGAAGATATGTTCTGATGGTGGTGAGAGTGGAGCAAGACTGTCTCCGTGGCGCGATTGGCTATCGCGATCGGCTGTTAACCGAAAGGTTGGAGTTTGGAGCCCTCCCGGGAGTGGTGTGTTGCTTTGGTCTTTGCGCTGATAACTTTGAAGATATGTTCTGATATTGGTGAGAGTGGAGCACAACTGTCTCCGTTGCGCAATTGGCTAGCGCGATCGGCTGTTAACCGAAAGGTTGGAGGTTCGAGCCCACCCGGTGGTGGTGCGGCGCTTTTTTTTTGGGCTGATAGTCCTGAATAAATGTTCTGACGGTGGTGAGAGTGGAGCACGACTGTCTCAGTGGCGCAAATGGCTAGCGCGATCTGCGGTTAACCGAAAGGGTGGAGGTTCGAGCCCACCCGGTGGTGGTGCGGCGCTTTTTTCCTTTGGGCTGATAGCTTTAAAGATATGTTCTGATGGTGGTGAGAGTGGACCAGGACTCTCTCCATGGCGCAATTGGCTAGCGCGATCGGCTGTTAACTGAAAAGTTGGAGGTTCGAGCCCTCCCGGGAGTGGTATGTAGCTTTTTTCTTTGCGCTGATGGCTTTGAAGATATGTTCTGTTGGTGGTGAAAGTGGAGTGCGACTGGGTCCGTGGCGCAAATGGCTAGCGCGATCGGCTGTTAACCGAAAGATTGTAGCTTCGAGCCCACCCGGTGGTGGTGCGGCGCTTTTTTTTCTTTGGGCTGATAGCTCTGAATAAATGTTCTGACGGTGGTGTGAGTGGAGCACGACTGTCTCCGTGGCGCAAATGGCTAGCGCGATCGGCTGTTAACCGAAAGATTGTAGGTTCGAGCCCACCCGGTGGTGGTGCGGCGCTTTTTTTTTGGGCTGATAGCTTTGAAGATATGTTCTGATGGTGGTGAGGGTGGAGCACGACTGTCTCCATGGCGCATTTGGCTAGGGCAATTGGCTCTTAACCGAAAGGTTGGAGGTTCGAGCCCACCTGGAGGTGGTGCAGCGCTTTTTTTCTGTGGGCTGATAGATTTCAAGATATGTTCTAATGGTGGTGAGAGAGGAGCAGGACTGTCTTCGTGGCGCAATTGGCTAGCGCGATCGGCTGTTAACCGAAAGGTTAGAGTTTCGAGCCCACCCGGTGGAGGTGCGGTGCTTTTTTTTTGGGCTGAGAGTTTTGAAGATATGTTCTCATGATGGTGAGAGTGGAGCGGGACGGTCTCCGTGGCGCAATAGACTAGCGCGATCGACGGTTACCCGAAAGGTTGGAGTTTCGAGCCCACCCGGTGGTGGTGCGGCGCTTTTTTTTTCTTTGGGCTGATAGCTTTGAAGATATGTTCTGATGGTGGTGAGAGTGGAGCAGGATTGTCTCCGTGGCGCAATTGGCTAGCGCGATCGGCTGTTAACCGAAAGGTTAGAGTTTCGAGCCCACCCGGTGGTGGTGCGGTGCTTTTTTTTTTGGGCTGAGAGTTTTGAAGATATGTTCTCATGATGGTGAGAGTAGAGCGGGACGGTCTCCGTGGCGCAATAGACTAGCGCGATCGACGGTTACCCGAAAGGTTGGAGTTTCGAGCACACCCGGTGGTGGTGCGGCGCTTTTTTTCCTTTGGGCTGATAGCTTTGAAGATATGTTCTGATGGTAGTGAGAGTGGATCAGGACTCTCTCCATGGCGCAATTGGCTAGCGCGATCGGCTGTTAACTGAAAAGTTGGAGGTTCGAGCCTTCCCGGGAGTGGTGTGTTGCTTTTTTCTTTGCGCTGATAGCTTTGAAGATATGTTCTGATAGTGGTGAGCGTGGAGTGCGACTGGGTCCGTGGCGCAAATGGCTAGCGCGATCGGCTGTTAACCGAAAGATTGTAGGTTCGAGCCCACCCGGTGGTGGTGCGGCGCTTTTTTTTCTTTGGGCTGATAGCTCTGAATAAATGTTCTGACGGTGGTGTGAGTGGAGCACGACTGTCTCCGTGGCGCAATTGGCTAGCGCTATCGGCTGTTAACCTAAAGGTTGGAGGTTCGAGCCCACTCGTTGGTGGTGCGGCGCTTTTTTTTCTTTGGGCTGATAGCTCTGAATAAGTGTTCTGATGGTGGTGAGAGTGGAGCACGACTGTCTCCGTGGCACAAATGGCTAGCGCGATCGGCTGTTAACCGAAATGTTGGAGGTTCGAGCCCACCCGGTGGTGGTGCAGAGCTTTTTTTCCTTTGGGCTGATAGCTTTAGAGATATGTTCTCATGGTGGTGAGAGTGGACCGGGACTCTCTCCGTGCCGCAATTGGCTAGCGCGATTGGCTGTTAACTCAAAAGTTGGAGGTTCTAGCCCTTCCGGGAGTGGTGTGTTGCTTTTTTCTTTGCGCTGATAGCTTTGAAGATATGTTCTGATGGTGGTGAGCGTGGAGCACGACTGTCTCCATGGCGCATTTGGCTAGCGCGATTGGCTGTTAACCGAAAGGTTGGAGGTTCGAGCCCACCTGGAGGTGGTGCGGCGCTTTTTTTTCTGTGGGCCGATAGATTTCAAGATATGTTCTAATGGTGGTGAGAGAGGAGCAGGACTGTCTTCGTGGCGCAATTGGCTAGCGCGATCAGCTGTTAACCGAAAGGTTAGAGTTTCGAGCCCACCCGGTGGTGGTGCGGCGCTTTTTTTTGGGCTGAGAATTTTGAAGATATGTTCTCATGATGGTGTGAGTGGAGCGGGACGGTCTCCGTGGCGCAATAGGCTAGTGCGATCGACGGTTACCCGAAAGGTTGGAGTTTCGAGCCCACCCCGTGGTGGTGCGGCGCTTTTTTTTCTTTGGGCTGATAGCTCTAAGATATGTGCTGATGGTGGTGAGAGTAGATCACTACTGTCTCTGTGGCGCAATTGGCTAGCGCGATCGGCTGTTAACCGAAAGGTTGGAGGTTCGAGCCCACCCGGGGGTGGTGCGGCGCTTTGTTTTCTTTGGGCTGATAGCTTTGAAGATATGTTCTGATGGTGGTGAGAGTGGAGCAGGACTGTCTCAGTGGCGCAATTGGCTAGCGCGATCGGCTGTTAACCGAAAGGTTGGAGGTTCGAGCTCACCCGGTGGTGGTGCGGCGCTTTTTTTTTTGGGCTGATAGCCCTGAATAAATGTTCTGACGGTGGGGAAAGTGGAGCACGACTGTCTCCGTGGCGCAAATGGCTAGCGCGATCGGCTGTTAACCGAAAGGTTGGAGGTTCGAGCCCACCCGGTGGTGGTGCGGCGCTTTTTTTCCTTTGGGCTGATAGCTTTAAAGATATGTTCTGATTGTGGTGAGAGTGGACCAAGACTCTCTCCATGGCGCAATTGGCTAGCGCGATCGGCTGTTAACCGAAAAGTTGGAGGTTCGAGCCCACCCGGTGGTGGTGCGGCGCTTTTTTTTCTTTGGGCTGATAGGTTTGAAGATATGTTCTGATGGTGGTGAGAGTGGAGCAAGACTGTCTCCGTGGCGCGATTGGCTAGCGCGATCGGCTGTTAACAGAAAGGTTGGAGGTTCGAGCCCTCCCGGGAGTGGTATGTAGCTTTTTTCTTTGCGCTGATAGCTTTGAAGATATGTTCTGTTGGTGGTGAAAGTGGAGCACGACTGTCTCCGTGGCGCAAATGGCTAGCGCGATCGGCGGTTAACCGAACGGTTGGAGGTTCGAGCCCACCCGGTGGTGGTGCGGCGCTTTTTTTCCTTTGGGCTGATAGCTTTAAAGATATGTTCTGATGGTGGTGATAGTGTACCAGGACTCTCTCCATGGCGCAATTGGCTAGCGCGATCGGCTGTTAACTGAAAAGTTGGAGGTTCGAGCCCTCCCGGGAGTGGTATGTTGCTTTTTTCTTTGCGCTGATAGCTTTGAAGATATGTTCTGTTGGTGGTGAAAGTGAATTGCGACTGGGTCCGTGGCGCAATTGGCTAGCGCGATCGGCTGTTAACCGAAAGGTTGGAGGTTCGAGCCCACCCGTTGGTGGTGCGGCTGTTTTTTTCTTTGATCTGATAGCTCTGAATAAATGTTCTGACGGTGGTGTGAGTGGAGCACGACTGTCTCCGTGGCGCAAATGGCTAGCGCGATCGGCTGTTAACCGAAAGATTGTAGGTTCGAGCCCACCCGGTGGTGGTGCGGCGCTTTTTTTTCTTTGGGCTGATAGCTTTGAAGATATGTTCTGATGGTGGTGAGCGTGGAGCACGACTGTCTCCATGGCGCATTTGGCTAGCGCGATTGGCTGTTAACCGAAAGGTTGGAGGTTCGAGCCCACCTGGAGGTGGTGCGGCGCTTTTTTTCTGTGGGCTGATAGATTTCAAGATATGTTCTAATGGTGGTGAGAGAGGAGCAGGACTGTCTTCGTGGCGCAATTGGCTAGCGCGATCGGCTGTTAACCGAAAGGTTAGAGTTTCGAGCCCACCCGGTGGTGGTGCGGTGCTTTTTTTTTGGGCTGAGAGTTTTGAAGATATGTTCTCATGATGGTGAGAATGAAGCGGGACGGTCTCCGTGGCGCAATAGACTAGCGCGATCGACGGTTACCCGAAAGGTTGGAGTTTCGAGCCCACCCGGTGGTGGTGCGGCGCTTTTTTTTCTTTTGGCTGATAGCTTTGAAGATATGTTCTGATGGTGGTGAGAGTGGAGCAGGATTGTCTCCGTGGCGCAATTGGCTAGCGCGATCGGCTGTTAACCGATAGGTTGGGGTTTCGAGCCCTCCCGGGAGTGGTGTGTTGCTTTTTTCTTTGCGCTGATAGCTTTGAAGATATGTGCTGATGGTGGTGAGAGTAGATCACGACTGTCTCTGTGGCGCAATTGGCTAGCGCGATCGGCTGTTAACCGAAAGGTTGGAGGTTCGAGCCCACCCGGTGGTGGTGCGGCGCTTTTTTTTCTTTGGGCTGATAGCTTTGAAGATATGTTCCGATATTGGTGAGAGTGGAGCACGACTGTCTCAGTGGCGCAATTGGCTAGCGCGATCGGCTGTTAACCGAAAGGTTGGAGGTTCGAGCTCTACCCGGTGGTGGTGCGGCGCTTTTTTTTCTTTGGGCTGATAGCCCTGAATAAATGATCTGACGGTGGTGAAAGTGGAGCACGACTGTCTCCGTGGCGCAAATGGCTAGCGCGATCGGCTGTTAAGCGAAAGTTTGGAGGTTCGAGCCCACCCGGTGGTGGTGCGGCGCTTTTTTTCCTTTGGGCTGATAGCTTTAAAGATATGTTCTGATGGTGGTGAGAGTGGACCAGGACTCTCTCCATGGCGCAATTGGCTAGCGCGATCGGCTGTTAACCGAAAAGTTGGAGGTTCGAGCCCACCCGGTGGTGGTGCGGCGCTTTTTTTTCTTTGGGCTGATAGCTTTAAAGATATGTTCTGATGGTGTTGAGAGCGTAGCAAGACTGTCTCCGTGGCGCGATTGGCTAGCGCGATCGGCTGTTAACCGAAAGGTTGGAGTTTGGAGCCCTCCCGGGAGTGGTGTGTTGCTTTTGTCTTTGCGCTGATAACTTTGAAGATATGTTCTGATATTGGTGAGAGTGGAGCACAACTGTCTCCGTGGCGCAATTGGCTAGCGCGATCGGCTGGTAACCGAAAGGTTGGAGGTTCGGGCCCACCCGGTGGTGGTGCGGCGCTTTTTTTTCTTTGGGCTGATAGCTTTAAGGATATGTTCTGATGGTGGTGAGAGTGGACCAGGACTCTCTCCATGGCACAATTGGCTAGCGCGATCGGCTGTTAACTGAAAAGTTGGAGGTTCGAGCCCTCCCGGGAGTGGTATGTTGCTTTTTTCTTTGCGCTGATAGCTTTGAAGATATGTTCTGTTGGTGGTGAAAGTGGGTGCGACTGGGTCCGTGGCGCAATTGGCTAGCGCGATCGGCTGTTAACCGAAAGGTTGGAGGTTCGAGCCCACCCGGTGGTGGTGCGGCGCTTTTTTTCTTTGATCTGATAGCTCTGAATAAATGTTCTGACGGTGGTGTGAGTGGAGCACGACTGTCTCCGTGGCGCGAATGGCTAGCGCGATCGGCTGTTAACCGAAAGATTGTAGGTTCGAGCCCACCCGTTGGTTGTGCGGCGCTTTTTTTTCTTTGGGCTGATAGCCCTGAATAAATGTTCGGACGGTGGTGAGAGTGGAGTACGACTGTCTCCGTGGCGCAAATGGCTAGCGCAATCGCCTGTTAACCGAAAGGTTGGAGGTTCGAGCCCACCCGGTGGTGGTGCGGTGCTTTTTTTCCTTTGGGCTCATAGCTTTAAAGATATGTTCTGATGGTGGTGAGAGTGGACCAGGACTCTCTCCATGGCGCAATTGGCTAGAGCGATCGAAAAGTTGGAGGTTCGAGCCCACCCGGTGGCGGTGCGGCGCTTTTTTTTCTTTGGGCTGATAGCTTTGAAGATATGTTCTGATGGTGGTGAGAGTGGAGCACGACTGTCTCCGTGGCGCGATTGGCTAGCGCGATCGGCTGTTAACCGAAAGGTTGGAGTTTGGAGCCCTCCCGGGAGTGGTGTGTTGCTTTGGTCTTTGCGCTGATAACTTTGAAGATATGTTCTGATATTGGTGAGAGTGGAGCACAACTGTCTCCGTTGCGCAATTGGCTAGCGCGATCGGCTGTTAACCGAAAGGTTGGAGGTTCGAGCCCACCCGGTGGTGGTGCGGCGCTTTTTTTTTGGGCTGATAGTCCTGAATAAATGTTCTGACGGTGGTGAGAGTGGAGCACGACTGTCTCAGTGGCGCAAATGGCTAGCGCGATCTGCGGTTAACCGAAAGGGTGGAGGTTCGAGCCCACCCGGTGGTGGTGCGGCGCTTTTTTCCTTTGGGCTGATAGCTTTAAAGATATGTTATGATGGTGGTGAGAGTGGACCAGGACTCTCTCCATGGCGCAATTGGCTAGCGCGATCGGCTGTTAACTGAAAAGTTGGAGGTTCGAGCCCTCCCGGGAGTGGTATGTAGCTTTTTTCTTTGCGCTGATGGCTTTGAAGATATGTTCTGTTGGTGGTGAAAGTGGAGTGCGACTGGGTCCGTGGCGCAAATGGCTAGCGCGATCGGCTGTTAACCGAAAGATTGTAGCTTCGAGCCCACCCGGTGGTGGTGCGGCGCTTTTTTTTCTTTGGGCTGATAGCTCTGAATAAATGTTCTGACGGTGGTGTGAGTGGAGCACGACTGTCTCCGTGGCGCAAATGGCTAGCGCGATCGGCTGTTAACCGAAAGATTGTAGGTTCGAGCCCACCCGGTGGTGGTGCGGCGCTTTTTTTTTGGGCTGATAGCTTTGAAGATATGTTCTGATGGTGGTGAGGGTGGAGCACGACTGTCTCCATGGCGCATTTGGCTAGGGCAATTGGCTGTTAACCGAAAGGTTGGAGGTTCGAGCCCACCTGGAGGTGGTGCAGCGCTTTTTTTCTGTGGGCTGATAGATTTCAAGATATGTTCTAATGGTGGTGAGAGAGGAGCAGGACTGTCTTCGTGGCGCAATTGGCTAGCGCGATCGGCTGTTAACCGAAAGGTTAGAGTTTCGAGCCCACCCGGTGGAGGTGCGGTGCTTTTTTTTTGGGCTGAGAGTTTTGAAGATATGTTCTCATGATGGTGAGAGTGGAGCGGGACGGTCTCCGTGGCGCAATAGACTAGCGCGATCGACGGTTACCCGAAAGGTTGGAGTTTCGAGCCCACCCGGTGGTGGTGCGGCGCTTTTTTTTTCTTTGGGCTGATAGCTTTGAAGATATGTTCTGATGGTGGTGAGAGTGGAGCAGGATTGTCTCCGTGGCGCAATTGGCTAGCGCGATCGGCTGTTAACCGAAAGGTTAGAGTTTCGAGCCCACCCGGTGGTGGTGCGGTGCTTTTTTTTTGGGCTGAGAGTTTTGAAGATATGTTCTCATGATGGTGAGAGTAGAGCGGGACGGTCTCCGTGGCGCAATAGACTAGCGCGATCGACGGTTACCCGAAAGGTTGGAGTTTCGAGCCCACCCGGTGGTGGTGCGGCGCTTTTTTTCCTTTGGGCTGATAGCTTTGAACATATGTTCTGATGGTGGTGAGAGTGGATCAGGACTCTCTCCATGGCGCAATTGGCTAGCGCGATCGGCTGTTAACTGAAAAGTTGGAGGTTCGAGCCTTCCCGGGAGTGGTGTGTTGCTTTTTTCTTTGCGCTGATAGCTTTGAAGATATGTTCTGATAGTGGTGAGCGTGGAGTGCGACTGGGTCCGTGGCGCAAATGGCTAGCGCGATCGGCTGTTAACCGAAAGATTGTAGGTTCGAGCCCACCCGGTGGTGGTGCGGCGCTTTTTTTTCTTTGGGCTGATAGCTCTGAATAAATGTTCTGACGGTGGTGTGAGTGGAGCACGACTGTCTCCGTGGCGCAATTGGCTAGCGCTATCGGCTGTTAACCTAAAGGTTGGAGGTTCGAGCCCACTCGTTGGTGGTGCGGCGCTTTTTTTTCTTTGGGCTGATAGCTCTGAATAAGTGTTCTGACGGTGGTGAGAGTGGAGCACGACTGTCTCCGTGGCACAAATGGCTAGCGCGATCGGCTGTTAACCGAAAGGTTGGAGGTTCGAGCCCACCCGGTGGTGGTGCAGAGCTTTTTTTCCTTTGGGCTGATAGCTTTAGAGATATGTTCTCATGGTGGTGAGAGTGGACCGGGACTCTCTCCGTGCCGCAATTGGCTAGCGCGATTGGCTGTTAACTCAAAAGTTGGAGGTTCTAGCCCTTCCGGGAGTGGTGTGTTGCTTTTTTCTTTGCGCTGATAGCTTTGAAGATATGTTCTGATGGTGGTGAGCGTGGAGCACGACTGTCTCCATGGCGCATTTGGCTAGCGCGATTGGCTGTTAACCGAAAGGTTGGAGGTTCGAGCCCACCTGGAGGTGGTGCGGCGCTTTTTTTTCTTTGGGCTGATAGCTTTGAAGATATGTTCTGATGGTGGTGAGAGTGGAGCAGGACTGTCTCAGTGGCGCAATTGGCTAGCGCGATCGGCTGTTAACCGAAAGGTTGGAGGTTCGAGCTCACCCGGTGGTGGTGCGGCGCTTTTTTTTTTGGGCTGATAGCCCTGAATAAATGTTCTGACGGTGGGGAAAGTGGAGCACGACTGTCTCCGTGGCGCAAATGGCTAGCGCGATCGGCTGTTAACCGAAAGGTTGGAGGTTCGAGCCCACCCGGTGGTGGTGCGGCGCTTTTTTTCCTTTGGGCTGATAGCTTTAAAGATATGTTCTGATTGTGGTGAGAGTGGACCAAGACTCTCTCCATGGCGCAATTGGCTAGCGCGATCGGCTGTTAACCGAAAAGTTGGAGGTTCGAGCCCACCCGGTGGTGGTGCGGCGCTTTTTTTTTCTTTGGGCTGATAGGTTTGAAGATATGTTCTGATGGTGGTGAGAGTGGAGCAAGACTGTCTCCGTGGCGCGATTGGCTAGCGCGATCGGCTGTTAACCGAAAGGTTGGAGTTTGGAGCCCTCCCGGGAGTGGTGTGTTGCTTTTGTCTTTGCGCTGATAACTTTGAAGATATGTTCTGATATTGGTGAGAGTGGAGCACAACTGTCTCCGTGGCGCAATTGGCTAGCGCGATCGGCTGTTAACCGAAAGGTTGGATGTTCGAGCCCACCCGGTGGTGGTGCGGCGCTTTTTCTGGGCTGATAGCCCTGAATAAATGTTCTGACGGTGGTGAGAGTGGAGCACGACTGTCTCCGTGGCGCAAATGGCTAGCGCGATCGGCGGTTAACCGAAAGGTTGGAGGTTCGAGCCCACCCGGTGGTGGTGCGGCGCTTTTTTTTCTTTGGGCTGATAGCTTTAAAGATATGTTCTGATGGTGGTGAGAGTGGACCAGGACTCTCTCCATGGCGCAATTGGCTAGCGCGATCGGCTGTTAACTGAAAAGTTGGAGGTTCGAGCCCTCCCGGGAGTGGTATGTTGCTTTTTTCTTTGCGCTGATAGCTTTGAAGATATGTTCTGTTGGTGGTGAAAGTGGATTGCGACTGGGCCCGTGGCGCAATTGGCTAGCGCGATCGGCTGTTAACCGAAAGGTTGGAGGTTCGAGCCCACCCGGTGGTGGTGCGGCGCTTTTTTTCTTTGATCTGATAGCTCTGAATAAATGTTCTGACGGTGGTGTGAGTGGAGCACGACTGTCTCCGTGGCGCAAATGGCTAGCGCGATCGGCTGTTAACCGAAAGATTGTAGGTTCGAGCCCACCCGGTGGTGGTGCGGCGCTTTTTTTTCTTTGGGCTGATAGCTTTGAAGATATGTTCTGATGGTGGTGAGCGTGGAGCACGACTGTCTCCATGGCGCATTTGGCTAGCGCGATTGGCTGTTAACCGAAAGGTTGGAGTTTGGAGCCCTCCCGGGAGTGGTGTGTTGCTTTTGTCTTTGCGCTGATAACTTTGAAGATATGTTCTGATATTGGTGAGAGTGGAGCACAACTGTCTCCGTGGCGCAATTGGCTAGCGCGATCGGCTGTTAACCGAAAGGTTGGATGTTCGAGCCCACCCGGTGGTGGTGCGGCGCTTTTTTTTGGGCTGATAGCCCTGAATAAATGTTCTGACGGTGGTGAGAGTAGATCACGACTGTCTCTGTGGCGCAATTGGCTAGCGCGATCGGCTGTTAACCGAAAGGTTGGAGGTTCGAGCCCACCCGGTGGTGGTGCGGCGCTTTTTTTCTTTGGGCTGATAGCTTTGAAGATATGTTCTGATGGTGGTGAGAGTGGAGCAGGACTGTCTCCGTGGCGCAATTGGCTAGCGCGATCGGCTGTTAACCGAAAGGTTGGAGTTTCGAGCCCTCCCGGGAGTGGTGTGTTGCTTTTGTCTTTGCGCTGATAGCTTTGAAGATATGTTCCGATATTGGTGAGAGTGGAGCACGACTGTCTCAGTGGCGCAATTGGCTAGCGCGATCGGCTGTTAACCGAAAGGTTGGAGGTTCGAGCTCACCCAGTGGTGGTGCGGCGCTTTTTTTTCTTTGGGCTGATAGCCCTGAATAAATGATCTGACGGTGGTGAAAGTGGAGCACGACTGTCTCCGTGGCGCAAATGGCTAGCGCGATCGGCTGTTAAGCGAAAGGTTGGAGGTTCGAGCCCACCCGGTGGTGGTGCGGCGCTTTTTTTCCTTTGGGCTGATAGCTTTAAAGATATGTTCTGATGGTGGTGAGAGTGGACCAGGACTCTCTCCATGGCGCAATTGGCTAGCGCGATCGGCTGTTAACCGAAAAGTTGGAGGTTCGAGCCCACCCGGTGGTGGTGCGGCGCTTTTTTTTCTTTGGGCTGATAGCTTTGAAGATATGTTCTGATGGTGGTGAGAGCGTAGCAAGACTGTCTCCGTGGCGCAATTGGCTAGCGCGATCGGCTGTTAACCAAAAGGTTGGAGGTTCGAGCCCACCCGGTGGTGGTGCGGCGCTTTTTTTTGGCTGATAGCCCTGAATAAATGTTCTGACGGTGGTGAGAGTGGAGCACGACTGTCTCCGTGGCGCAAATTGCTAGCGCGATCGGCGGTTAACCGAAAGGTTGGAGGTTCGGGCCCACCCGGTGGTGGTGCGGCGCTTTTTTTCCTTTGGGCTGATAGCTTTAAGGATATGTTCTGATGGTGGTGAGAGTGGACCAGGAATCTCTCCATGGCACAATTGGCTAGCGCGATCGGCTGTTAACTGAAAAGTTGGAGGTTCGAGCCCTCCCGGGAGTGGTATGTTGCTTTTTTCTTTGCGCTGATAGCTTTGAAGATATGTTCTGTTGGTGGTGAAAGTGGGTGCGACTGGGTCCGTGGCACAATTGGCTAGCGCGATCTGCGGTTAACCGAAAGGTTGGAGGTTCGAGCCCACCCGGCGGTGGTGCGGCGCCTTTTTCCTTTGGGCTTATAGCTTTAAAGATATGTTCTGATGGTGGTGAGAGTGAACCAGGACTCTCTCCATGGCGCAATTGGCTAGCGCGATCGGCTGTTAACTGAAAAGTTGGAGGTTCGAGCCCTCCCGGGAGTGGTATGTAGCTTTTTTCTTTGCGCTGATAGCTTTGAAGATATGTTCTGTTGGTGGTGAAAGTGGAGCACGACTGTCTCCGTGAAGCAAATCGCTAGCGCGATCGGCGGTTAACCGAAAGGTTGGAGGTTCGAGCCCACCCGGTGGTGGTGCGGCGCTTTTTTTCCTTTGGGCTGATAGCTTTAAAGATATGTTCTGATGGTGGTGAGAGTGGACCAGGACTCTCTCCATGGCGCAATTGGCTAGCGCGATCGGCTGTTAACTGAAAAGTTGGAGGTTCCAGCCCTCCCGGGAGTGGTATGTTGCTTTTTTCTTTGCGCTGATAGCTTTGAAGATATGTTCTGTTGGTGGTGAAAGTGGATTGCGACTGGTTCAGGGCGCAATTGGCTAGCGCGATTGGCTGTTAACCGAAAGGTTGGAGGTTCGAGCCCACGCGGTGGTGGTGCGGCGCTTTTTTCTTTGATCTGATAGCTCTGAATAAATGTTCTGACGGTGGTGTGAGTGGAGCACGACTGTCTCCGTGGCGCAAATGGCTAGCGCGATCGGCTGTTAACCGAAAGATTGTAGGTTCGAGCCCACCCGGTGGTGGTGCGGCGCTTTTTTTTCTTAGGGCTGATAGCTTTGAAGATATGTTCTGATGGTGGTGAGCGTGGAGCACGACTGTCTCCATGGCGCATTTGGCTAGCGCGATTGGCTGTTAACCGAAAGGTTGGAGGTTCGAGCCCACCTGGAGGTGGTGCGGCGCTTTTTTTCTGTGGGCTGATAGATTTCAAGATATGTTCTAATGGTGGTGAGAGAGGAGCAGGACTGTCTTCGTGGCGCAATTGGCTAGCGCGATCGGCTGTTAACCGAAAGGTTAGAGTTTCGAGCCCACCCGGAGGTGGTGCGGTGCTTTTTTGGGGGCTGAGAGTTTTGAAGATATGTTCTCATGATGGTGAGAATGGAGCGGGACGGTCTCCGTGGCGCAATAGACTAGCGCGATCGACGGTTACCCGAAAGGTTGGAGTTTCGAGCCCACCCGGTGGTGGTGCGGCGCTTTTTTTTCTTTGGGCTGATAGCTTTGAAGATATGTTCTGATGGTGGTGAGAGTGGAGCAGGATTGTCTCCGTGGCGCAATTGGCTAGCGCGATCGGCTGTTAACCGATAGGTTGGGGTTTCGAGCCCTCCCGGGAGTGGTGTGTTGCTTTTTTCTTTGCGCTGATAGCTTTGAAGATATGTGCTGATGGTGGTGAGAGTAGATCACGACTGTCTCTGTGGCGCAATTGGCTAGCGCGATCGGCTGTTAACCGAAAGGTTGGAGGTTCGAGCCCACCCGGTGGTGGTGCGGCGCTTTTTTTTCTTTGGGCTGATAGCTTTGAAGATATGTTCTGATGGTGGTGAGAGTGGAGCAGGACTGTCTCCGTGGCGCAATTGGCTAGCACGATCGGCTGTTAACCGGAAGGATGGAGTTTCGAGCCCTCCCGGGAGTGGTGTGTTGCTTTTGTCTTTGCGCTGATAGCTTTGAAGATATGTTCCGATATTGGTGAGAGTGGAGCAAGTCTGTCTCAGTGGCGCAATTGGCTAGCGCGATCGGCTGTTAACCGAAAGGTTGGAGGTTCGAGCTCTACCCGGTGGTGGTGCGGCGCTTTTTTTTCTTTGGGCTGATAGCCCTGAATAAATGATCTGACGGTAGTGAAAGTGGAGCACGACTGTCTCCGTGGCGCAAATGGCTAGCGCGATCGGCTGTTAAGCGAAAGGTTGGAGGTTCGAGCCCACCCGGTGGTGGTGCGGCGCTTTTTTTCCTTTGGGCTGATAGCTTTAAAGATATGTTCTGATGGTGGTGAGAGTGGACCAGGACTCTCTCCATGGCGCAATTGGCTAGCGCGATCGGCTGTTAACCGAAAAGTTGGAGGTTCGAGCCCACCCGGTGGTGGTGCGGCGCTTTTTTTTCTTTGGGCTGATAGCTTTGAAGATATGTTCTGATGGTGGCGAGAGCGTAGCAAGACTGTCTCCGTGGCGCGATTGGCTAGCGCGATCGGCTGTTAACCGAAAGGTTGGAGTTTGGAGCCCTCCCGGGAGTGGTGTGTTGCTTTTGTCTTTGCGCTGATAACTTTGAAGATATGTTCTGATATTGGTGAGAGTGGAGCACAACTGTCTCCGTGGCGCAATTGGCTAGCGCGATCGGCTGTTAACCAAAAGGTTGGAGGTTCGAGCCCACCCGGTGGTGGTGCGGGGCTTTTTTTTGGGCTGATAGCCCTGAATAATTGTTCTGACGGTGGTGAGAGTGGAGCACGACTGTCTCCGTGGCGCAAATGGCTAGCGCGATCGGCGGTTAACCGAAAGGTTGGAGGTTCGGGCCCACCCGGTGGTGGTGCGGCGCTTTTTTTCCTTTGGGCTGATAGCTTTAAGGATATGTTCTGATGGTGGTGAGAGTGGACCAGGACTCTCTCCATGGCACAATTGGCTAGCGCGATCGGCTGTTAACTGAAAAGTTGGAGGTTCGAGCCCTCCCGGGAGTGGTATGTTGCTTTTTTCTTTGCGCTGATAGCTTTGAAGATATGTTCTGTTGGTGGTGAAAGTGGGTGCGACTGGGTCCGTGGCGCAATTGGCTAGCGCGATCGGCTGTTAACCGAAAGGTTGGAGGTTCGAGCCCACCCGGTGGTGGTGCGGCGCTTTTTTTCTTTGATCTGATAGCTCTGAATAAATGTTCTGACGGTGGTGTGAGTGGAGCACGACTGTCTCCGTGGCGCAAATGGCTAGCGCGATCGGCTGTTAACCGAAAGATTGTAGTTCGGGCCCACCCGTTGGTTGTGCGGCGCTTTTTTTTCTTTGGGCTGATAGCCCTGAATAAATGTTCTGACGGTGGTGAGAGTGGAGTACGACTGTCTCCGTGGCGCAAATGGCTAGCGCAATCGCCTGTTAACCGAAAGGTTGGAGGTTCGAGCCCACCCGGTGGTGGTGCGGCGCTTTTTTTCCTTTGGGCTGATAGCTTTAAAGATATGTTCTGATGGTGGTGAGAGTGGACCAGGACTCTCTCCATGGCGCAATTGGCTAGCGCGATCGGCTGTTAACCGAAAAGTTGGAGGTTCGAGCCCACCCGGTGATGGTGCGGCGCTTTTTTTTCTTTGGGCTGATAGCTTTGAAGATATGTTCTGATGGTGGCGAGAGCGTAGCAAGACTGTCTCCGTGGCGCGATTGGCTAGCGCGATCGGCTGTTAACCGAAAGGTTGGAGTTTGGAGCCCTCCCGGGAGTGGTGTGTTGCTTTTGTCTTTGCGCTGATAACTTTGGAGATATGTTCTGATATTGGTGAGAGTGGAGCACAACTGTCTCCGTTGCGCAATTGGCTAGCGCGATCGGCTGTTAACCGAAAGGTTGGAGGTTCGAGCCCACCCGGTGGTGGTGCGGCGCTTTTTTTTGGGCTGATAGCCCTGAATAAATGTTCTGACGGTGGTGAGAGTGGAGCACGACTGTCTCAGTGGTGCAAATGGCTAGCGCGATCTGCGGTTAACCGAAAGGTTGGAGGTTCGAGCCCACCCGGTGGTGGTGTGGCGCTTTTTTCCTTTGGGCTGATAGCTTTAAAGATATGTTCTGATGGTGGTGAGAGTGGACCAGGACTCTCTCCATGGCGCCATTGGCTAGCGCGATCGGCTGTTAACTGAAAAGTTGGGGGTTCGAGCCCTCCCGGGAGTGGTATGTAGCTTTTTTCTTTGCGCTGATAGCTTGGAAGATATGTTGTGTTGGTGGTGAAAGTGGAATGCGACTGGGTCCGTGGCGCAAATGGCTAGCGCGATCGGCTGTTAACCGAAAGATTGTAGGTTCGAGCCCACCCGGTGGTGGTGCGGCGCTTTTTTTTCTTTGGGCTGATAGCTTTGAAGATATGTTCTGATGGTGGTGAGCGTGGAGCACGACTGTCTCCATGGCGCATTTGGCTGGCGCGATTGGCTGTTAACCGAAAGGTTGGAGGTTCGAGCCCACCTGGAGGTGGTGCGGCGCTTTTTCTTTCTGTGGGCTGATAGATTTCAAGTTATGTTCTAATGGTGGTGAGAGAGGAGCAGGACTGTCTTCGTGGCGCAATTGGCTAGCGCGATCGGCTGTTAACCGAAAGGTTAGAGTTTCGAGCCCAACCGGTGGTGGTGCGGCGCTTTTTTTTGGGCTGAGAGTTTTAAGATATGTTCTCATGATGGTGAGAGTGGAGCGGCATGGTCTCCGTGGCGCAATAGGCTAGCGCGATCGACGGTTACCCGAAAGGTTGGAGTTTCAAGCCCACCCGGTGGTGGTGCGGCGCTTTTTTTTCTTTGGGCTGATAGCTTTGAAGATATGTTCTGATGGTGGTGAAAGTGGAGCAGGATTGTCTCCGTGGCGCAATTGGCTAGCGCGATCGGCTGTTAACCGAAAAGTTGGAGGTTCGAGCCCACCCGGTGGCGGTGCGGCGCTTTTTTTTCTTTGGGCTGATAGCTTTGAAGATATGTTCTGATGGTGGTGAGAGTGGAGCAAGACTGTCTCCGTGGCGCGATTGGCTAGCGCGATCGGCTGTTAACCGAAAGGTTGGAGTTTGGAGCCCTCCCGGGAGTGGTGTGTTGCTTTTGTCTTTGCGCTGATAACTTTGAAGATATGTTCTGATATTGGTGAGAGTGGAGCACAACTGTCTCCGTTGCGCAATTGGCTAGCGCGATCGGCTGTTAACCGAAAGGTTGGAGGTTCGAGCCCAGCCGGTGGTGGTGCGGCGCTTTTTTTTTGGGCTGATAGCCCTGAATAAATGTTCTGACGGTGGTGAGAGTGGACCAGGACTCTCTCCATGGCGCCATTGGCTAGCGCGATCGGCTGTTAACTGAAAAGTTGGAGGTTCGAGCCCTCCCGGGAGTGGTATGTAGCTTTTTTCTTTGCGCTGATAGCTTTGAAGATATGTTGTGTTAGTGGTGAAAGTGGAGTGCGACTGGGTCCGTGGCGCAAATGGCTAGCGCGATCGGCTGTTAACCGAAAGATTGTAGGTTCGAGCCCACCCGGTGGTGGTGCGGCGCTTTTTTTTCTTTGGGCTGATAGCTTTGAAGATATGTTCTGATGGTGGTAAGCGTGGAGCACGACTGTCTCCATGGCGCATTTGGCTGGCGCGATTGGCTGTTAACCGAAAGGTTGGAGGTTCGAGCCCACCTGGAGGTGGTGCGGCGCTTTTTTTTCTGTGGGCTGATAGATTTCAAGGTATGTTCTAATGGTGGTGAGAGAGGAGCAGGACTGTCTTCGTGGCGCAATTGGCTAGCGCGATCGGCTGTTAACCGAAAGGTTAGAGTTTCGAGCCCAACCGGTGGTGGTGCGGCGCTTTTTTTTGGGCTGAGAGTTTTGAAGATATGTTCTCATGATGGTGAGAGTGGAGCGGCATGGTCTCCGTGGCGCAATTGGCTAGCGCGATCGGCTGTTAACCGAAAAGTTGGAGGTTCGAGCCCACCCGGTGGCGGTGCGGCGCTTTTTTTTCTTTGGGCTGATAGCTTTGAAGATATGTTCTGATGGTGGTGAGAGTGGAGCAAGACTGTCTCCGTGGCACGATTGGCTAGCGCGATCGGCTGTTAACCGAAAGGTTGGAGTTTGGAGCCCTCCCGGGAGTGCTGTGTTGCTTTTGTCTTTGCGCTGATAACTTTGAAGATATGTTCTGATATTGGTGAGAGTGGAGCACAACTGTCTCCGTTGCGCAATTGGCTAGCGCGATCGGCTGTTAACCGAAAGGTTGGAGGTTCGAGCCCACCCGGTGGTGGTGCGGCGCTTTTTTTTGGGCTGATAGCCCTGAATAAATGTTCTGACGGTGGTGAGAGTGGAGCACGACTGTCTCAGTGGCGCAAATGGCTAGCGCGATCTGCGGTTAACCGAAAGGTTGGAGGTTCGAGCCCACCCGGTGGTGGTGCGGCGCTTTTTTCCTTTGGGCTGATAGCTTTAAAGATATGTTCTGATGGTGGTGAGAGTGGACCAGGACTCTCTCCATGGCGCCATTGGCTAGCGCGATCGGCTGTTAACTGAAAAGTTGGAGCTTCGAGCCCTCCCGGGAGTGGTATGTAGCTGTTTTCTTTGCGCTGATAGCTTTGAAGATATGTTGTGTTGGTGGTGAAAGTGGAGTGCGACTGGGTTAGTGGCGCAAATGGCTAGCGCGATCGGCTGTTAACCGAAAGATTGTAGGTTCGAGCCCACCCGGTGGTGGTGCGGCGCTTTTTTTTCTTTGGGCTGATAGCTTTGAAGATATGTTCTGGTGGTGGTGAGCGCGGAGCACGACTGTCTCCATGGCGCATTTGGCTGGCGCGATTGGCTGTTAACCGAAAGGTTGGAGGTTCGAGCCCACCCGGTGGTGGTGCGCCGCTTTTTTTTCTTTGGGCTGATAGCTTTGAAGATATGTTCTGATGGTGGTGAGAGTGGAGCAGGACTGTCTCCGTGGCGCAAATGGCTAGCGCGATCGGCTGTTAACCGAAAGGTTGGAGTTTCGAGCCCAACCGGTGGTGGTGCGGCGCTTTTTTTTGGGCTGAGAGTTTTGAAGATATGTTCTGATGGTGGTGAGAGTGGAGCAGGACTGTCTCCGTGGCGCAATTGGCTAGCGCGATCGGCTGTTAACCGAAAGGTTGAAGTTTCGAGCCCTCCCGGGAGTGGTGTGTTGCTTTTGTCTTTGCGCTGATAGCTTTGAAGATATGTTCCGATATTGGTGAGAGTGGAGCACGACTGTCTCAGTGGCGCAATTGGCTAGCGCGATCGGCTGTTAACGGAAAGGTTGGAGGTTCGAGCTCACCCAGTGGTGGTGCGGCGCTTTTTTTTCTTTGGGCTGATAGCCCTGAATAAATGTTCTGACGGTGGTGAAAGTGGAGCACGACTGCCTCCGTGGCGCAAATGGCTAGCGCGATCCGCTGTTAACCGAAAGGTTGGAGGTTCGAGCCCACCCGGTGGTGGTGCGGCGCTTTTTTTCCTTTGGGCTGATAGCTTTAAAGATATGTTCTGATGGTGGTGAGAGTGGACCAGGACTCTCTCCATGGCGCAATTCTCTAGCGCGATCGGCTGTTAACCGAAAAGTTGGAGGTTCGAGCCCACCCGGTGGTGGTGCGGCGCTTTTTTTGGGGGGCTGATAGCAATGAACAAATCTTCTGACGGTGGTGAGAGTGGAGCACGACTGTCTCCGTGGCGCAAATGGCTAGCGCGATCGGCGGTTAACCGAAAGGTTGGAGGTTTGAGCCCACCCGGTGGTGGTGCGGCGCTTTTTTTCCTTTGGGCTGATAGCTTTAAAGATATGTTCTGATGGTGGTGAGAGTGGACCAGGACTCTCTCCATGGCGCAATTGGCTAGCGCGATCGGCTGTTAACCGAAAGGTTGGAGGTTCGAGCCCACCCGGTGGTGGTGCGGCGCTTCTTTTCTTTGATCTGATAGCTCTGAATAAATGTTCTGACGGTGGTGAGAGTGGAGCACGACTGTCTCAGTGGCGCAAATGGCTAGCGCGATCTGCGGTTAACCGAAAGGTTGGAGGTTCGAGCCCACCCGGTGGTGGTGCGGCGCTTTTTTCCTTTGGGCTGATAGCTTTAAAGTTATGTTCTGATGGTGGTGAGAGTGGACCAGGACTGTCTTCGTGGCGCAATAGGCTAGCGCGATCGACGGTTACCCGAAAGGTTGGAGTTTCGAGCCCACCCGGTGGTGGTGCGGCGCTTTTTTTTCTTTGGGCTGATAGCTTTGAAGATATGTTCTGATGGTGGTGAAAGTGGAGCAGGATTGTCTCCGTGGCGCAATTGGCTAGCGCGATCGGCTGTTAACCGATAGGTTGGGGTTTCGAGCCCTCCCGGGAGTGGTGTGTTGCTTTTTTCTTTGCGCTGATAGCTTTGAAGATATGTGCTGATGGTGGTGAGAGTAGATCACGACTGTCTCTGTGGCGCAATTGGCTAGCGCGATCGGCTGTTAACCGAAAGGTTGGAGGTTCGAGCCCACCCGGTGGTGGTGCGCCGCTTTTTTTTCTTTGGGCTGATAGCTTTGAAGATATGTTCTGATGGTGGTGAGAGTGGAGCAGGACTGTCTCCGTGGCGCAAATGGCTAGCGCGATCGGCTGTTAACCGAAAGGTTGGAGTTTCGAGCCCAACCGGTGGTGGTGCGGCGCTTTTTTTGGGCTGAGAGTTTTGAAGATATGTTCTCATGATGGTGAGAGTGGAGCGGGATGGTCTCCGTGGCGCAATAGGCTAGCATGATCGACGGTAACCCGAAAGGTTGGAGTTTCGAGCCCACCCGGTGGTGGTGCGGCGCTTTTTTTCTTTGGGCTGATAGCTTTGAAGATATGTTCTGATGATGGTGAGAGTGGAGCAGGATTGTCTCCGTGGCGCAATTGGCTAGCGCGATCGGCTGTTAACCGATAGGTTGGGGTTTCGAGCCCTCCCGGGAGTGGTGTGTTGCTTTTTTCTTTGCGCTGATAGCTTTGAAGATATGTGCTGATGGTGGTGAGAGTAGATCACGACTGTCTCTGTGGCGCGATTGGCTAGCGCGATCGGCTGTTAACCGAAAGGTTGGAGGTTCGAGCTAACCCGGTGGTGGTGCGGCGCTTTTTTTTCTTTGGGCTGATAGCTTTGAAGATATGTTCTGATGGTGGTGAGAGTGGAGCAGGACTGTCTCCGTGGCGCAATTGGCTAGCGCGATCGGCTGTTAACCGAAAGGTTGAAGTTTCGAGCCCTCCCGGGAGTGGTGTGTTGCTTTTGTCTTTGCGCTGATAGCTTTGAAGATATGTTCCGATATTGGTGAGAGTGGAGCACGACTGTCTCAGTGGCGCAATTGGCTAGCGCGATCGGCTGTTAACGGAAAGGTTGGAGGTTCGAGCTCACCAAGTGGTGGTGCGGCGCTTTTTTTTCTTTGGGCTGATAGCCCTGAATAAATGTTCTGACGGTGGTGAAAGTGGAGCACGACTGCCTCCGTGGCGCAAATGGCTAGCGCGATCGGCTGTTAACCGAAAGGTTGGAGGTTCGAGCCCACCCGGTGGTGGTGCGGCGCTTTTTTTCCTTTGGGCTGATAGCTTTAAAGATATGTTCTGATGGTGGTGAGAGTGGACCAGGACTCTCTCCATGGCGCAATTCTCTAGCGCGATCGGCTGTTAACCGAAAAGTTGGAGGTTCGAGCCCACCCGGTGGTGGTGCAGCGCTTTTTTTTCTTTGGGCTGATAGCTTTGAAGATATGTTCTGATGGTGGTGAGAGCGAAGCAAGACTGTCTCCGTGGCGCGATTGGCTAGTGCGATCGGCTGTTAACCGAAAGGTTGGAGTTTGGAGCCCTCCAGGGAGTGGTGTGTTGCTTTTGTCTTTGCGCTAATAACTTTGAAGATATGTTCTGATATTGGTGAGAGTGGAGCACAACTGTCTCCGTGGCGCAATTGGCTAGCGCGATCGGCTGTTAACCGAAAGGTTGGAGGTTCGAGCCCACCCGGTGGTGGTGCGGCGCTTTTTTTGGGGGGCTGATAGCAATGAACAAATCTTCTGACGGTGGTGAGAGTGGAGCACGACTGTCTCCGTGGCGCAAATGGCTAGCGCGATCGGCGGTTAACCGAAAGGTTGGAGGTTCGAGCCAACCCGGTGGTGGTGCGGCGCTTTTTTTCCTTTGGGCTGATAGCTTTAAAGATATGTTCTGATGGTGGTGAGAGTGGACCAGGACTCTCTCCATGGCGCAATTGGCTAGCGCGATCGGCTGTTAACTGAAAAGTTGGAGGTTCGAGCCCTCCCGGGAGTGGTATGTTGCTTTTTTCTTTGCGCTGATAGCTTTGAAGATATGTTCTGTTGGTGGTGAAAGTGGAGTGCGACTGGGTCCGTGGCGCAATTGGCTAGCGCGATCGGCTGTTAACCGAAAGGTTGGAGGTTTGAGCCCACCCGGTGGTGGTGCGGCGCTTTTTTTCTTTGATCTGATAGCTCTGAATAAATGTTCTGACGGTGGTGTGAGTGGAGCAGGACTGTCTCGGTGGCGCAGTTGGCTAGCGCAATCGGCTGTTAACCGAAAGGTTGGAGTTTCGAGCCCTCTCGGGAGTGGTGTGTTCATTTTCTCTTTGCACTGATAGCTTTGAAGTTATGTTCTGATATTAGGGAGAGTGGAGAACGACTGTCTCCGTGGCGCAATTGGCTAGCGCGATCGGCTGTTAACCGAAAGGTTGCAGGTTCGAGCTCACCCGGTGGTGGTGCGGCGCTTTTTTTTCTTTGGGCTGATAGCTTTGAAGATATGTTCTGATGGTGGTGAGAGTGGAGCAGGACTGTCTCCGTGGCGCAAATGGCTAGCGCGATCGGCTGTTAACCGAAAGGTTTGAGGTTCGAGCCCACCCGGCTGTGGTGCGGCGCTTTTTTTCCTTTGGGCTGATAGCTTTAAAGATATGTTCTGATGGTGGTGAGAGTGGACCACGACTCTCTCCGTGGCGCAATTGGCTAGCGCGATCGGCTGTTAACTGAAAAGTTGGAGGTTCGAGCCCTCCCGGGAGTGGCATGTTGTTTTTTTCTTTGCGCTGATAGCTTTGAAGATATGTTCTGTTGGTGGTGAAAGTGGAGTGCGACTGGGTCCGTGGCGCAATTGGCTAGCGCGATCGGCTGTTAACCGAAAGGTTGGAGGTTCGAGCCCACCCGTTGGTGGTGCGGCGCTTTTTTTCTTTAATCTGATAGCTCTGAATAAATGTTCTGACGGTGGTGTGAGTGGAGCACGACTGTCTCCTTGGCGCAAATGGCTAGCGCGATCGGCTGTTAACCGAAAGATTGTAGGTTCGAGCCCACCCGGTGGAGGTGCGGCGATTTTTTTTCTTTGGGCTGATAGCTTTGAAGATATGTTCTGATGGTGGTGAGAGTGGAGCAGGACTGTCTCCGTGGCGCAGTTGGCTAGCGCGATCGGCTGTTAACCGAAAGGTTTGAGTTTCGAGCCCTCTCGGGAGTGGTGTGTTGATTTTCTCTTTGCGCTAATAGCTTTGAAGTTATGTTCTGATATTGGGGAGAGTGGAAAACCACTGTCTCCGTGGCGCAATTGGCTAGCGCGATCGGCTGTTAACCGAAAGGTTGCAGGTTCGAGCCCACCCGGTGGTGGTACGGCGCTTTTTTTTCTTTGGGCTGATAGCTTTGAAGATATGTTCTGATGGTGGTGAGAGTGGAGCAGGACTGTCTCCGTGGCACAGTTGGCTAGCGCGATCGGCTGTTAACCGAAAGGTTGGAGTTTCGAGCCCTCTTGGACGTGGTGTGTTGATTTTCTCTTTGCGATGATAGCTTTGAAGTTATTTTCTGATATTGCTGAGAGTGGAGCACGACTGTCTCCGTGGCGCAATTGGCTAGCGCGATCGGCTGTTAACCGAAAGGTTGGACGTTCGAACCCATCCGTTGGTGGTGCGGCGCTTTTTTTTTCTTTGGGCTGATAGCTCTGAATAAATGTTCTGACGGTGGTGAGAGTGGAGCACGACTGTCTCCGTGGCGCAAAAGGCTAGCGCGATCGGCTGTTAACCGAAACGTTGGAGGTTCGAGCCCACCCGGTGGTGGTGCGGCACTTTTTTTCTTTGGGCTGATAGCTTTAAAGATATGTTCTGATGGTGTTGAGAGTGGACCAGGACTCTCTTCATGGCGGAATTTGCTAGCGCGATCGGCTCTTAACTGAAAAGTTGGAGGTTCGAGCCCTCGCGGGAGTGGTGTGTTGCTTTTTTCTTTGCGCTGATAGCTTTGAAGATATGTTCTGATGGTGGTGAGCGTGGAGCACGACTGTCTCCATGGCGCATTTGGCTAGGGCGATTGGCTGTTATCCGAAATGTTGGAGGTTCGAGCCCACCTGGAGGTGGTGCGGCGCTTTTTTTTCTTTGGGCTGATAGATTTGAAGATGTGTTCTGATAGTGGTGAGAGTGGAGCAGGACTGTCTCCGTGGCGCAAATGGCTAGCGCGATCGGCTGTTAAGCGAAACGTTGGAGGTTCGAGCCCACCCGGTGGTGGTGCGGCGCTTTTTTTCCTTTGGGCTGATAGCTTTGAAGATATGTTCCGATGGTGTTGAGAGTGGACCAGGACTCTCTCCATGGCGCAATTGGCTAGCGCGATCGGCTGTTAACTGAAAAGTTGGAGGTTCGAGCCCTCCCGGGAGTGGTGTGTTGCTTTTTTCTTTGCGCTGATAGCTTTGAAGATATGTTCTGATGGTGGTGAGCGTGGAGCACGACTGTCTCCGTGGCGCATTTGGCTAGCGCGATTGGCTGTTAACTGAAAGGTTGGAGGTTCGAGCCCACCTGGAGGTGGTGCGGCGCTTTTTTTCTTTGGGCTGATAGATTTGAAGATATGTTCTGATGGTGGTGAGAGTGGAGCACGACTGTCTTCTTGGCGCAAATGGCTTGCGCGATCGGCTGTTAACCAAAGGTTGGAGGTTTGAGCCCACCCGGTGGTGGTGCGGCGCTTTTTTTCCTTTGGGCTGATAGCTTTGCAGATATGTTCTGGTGGTGGTGAGAGTGGACCAGGACTGTCTCCGTGGCGCAGTTGGCTAGCGCGATCGGCTGTTAACCGAAAGGTTGGAGTTTCGAGCCCTCTCGGTAGTGGTGTGTTGATTTTGTCTTTGCTCTGATAGCTTTGAAGTTATGTTCTGATATTGGTAAGAGTGGAGCACGACTGTATCCGTGGCGCAATTGGCTAGCGCGATCGGCTGTTAACCTAAAGGTTGGAGGTTCGAGCCCACACGTTGGTGGTGCGGCGCTTTTTTTTCTTTGGGCTGATAGCTCTGAATAAATATTCTGACGGTGGTGAGAGTGGAGCACCACTGTCTCCGTGGCGCGAATGGCTAGCGCGATCGGCTGTTAACCGAAAGGTTGGAGGTTCGAGCCCACCCGGTGGTGGTGCAGCGCTTTTTTTTCTTTGGGCTGATAGCTTTAGAGATATGTTCTGATGGTGGTGAGAGTGGACCAGGACTCTCTCCATGGCGCAATTGGCTAGCGCGATTGGCTGTTAACCGAAAGGTTGGAGGTTCGAGCCCACCCGGTGGTGGTGCGGCGCTTTTTTTTCTTTGGGCTGATAGCTTTGAAGATATGTTCTGATGGTGGTGAGAGTGGAGCAGGACTGTCTCCGTGGCGCAATTGGCTAGCGCGATCGGCTGTTAACCGAAAGGTTGGAGTTTCGAGCCCTCCCAGGAGTGGTGTGTTGCTTTTGTCTTTGCGCTGATAGCTTTGAAGATATGTTCCTATATTGGTGAGAGTGGAGCACGACTGTCTCAGTGGCGCAATTGGCTAGCGCGATCGGCTGTTAACCGAAAGGTTGGAGGTTCGAGCTCACCCGGTGGTGGTGCGGCGCTTTTTTTTGGGCTGATAGCCCTGAATAAATGTTCTGACGGTGGTGAAAGTGGAGCACGACTGTCTCCGTGGCGCAAATGGCTAGCGCAATCGGCTGTTAACCGAAAGATTGAAGGTTCGAGCCCACCCGGTGGTGGTGCGGCGCTTTTTTTCCTTTGGGCTGATAGCTTTAAAGATATGTTCTGATGGTGGTGAGAGTGGACCAGGACTCTCTCCTTGGCGCAATTGGCTAGCGCGATCGGCTGTTAACCGAAAAGTTGGAGGTTCGAGCACACCTGGTGGTGGTGCGGCGCCTTTTTTTCTTTGGGCTGATAGCTTTGAAGATATGTTCTAATGGTGGTGAGAGAGGAGCAGGACTGTCTTCGTGGCGCAATAGGCTAGCGCGATCGACGGTTACCCGAAAGGTTGGAGTTTCGAGCGCACCCGGTGGTGGTGCGGCGCTTTTTTTTCTTTGGGCTGATAGCTTTGAAGATATGTTCTGATGGTGGTGAAAGTGGAGCAGGACTGTCTCCGTGGCGCAATTGGCTAGCGCGATCGGCTCTTAACCGATAGATTGGGGTTTCGAGCCCTCCCGGGAGTGGTGTGTTGCTTTTTTCTTTGCGCTGATAGCTTTGAAGAGATGTTCTGATGGTGGTGAGGGTAGATCACGACTGTCTCCGTGGCGCAATTGGCTAGCGCGATCGGCTGTTAACCGAAAGGTTGGAGGTTCGAGCCCACCCGATGGTGGTGCGGCGCTTTTTTTTCTTTGGGCTGATAGCTTTGAAGATATGTTCTGATGGTGCTGAGAGTGGAGCAGGACTGTCTCCGTGGCGCAATTGGCTAGCGCGATCGGCAGTTAACCGAAAGGTTGGAGTTTCGAGCCCTTCCGGGAGTGGTGTGTTGCTTTTGTCTTTGCGCTGATAGCATTGAAGATATGTTCCGATATTGGTGAGAGTGGAGCACGACTGTCTCCGTGGCGCAATTGGCTAGCGCGATCGGCTGTTAACCGGAAGGTTGGACGTTCGAGCCCACCCGGTGGTGGTGCGGCGCTTTTTTTTTCGTTGGGCTGATAGCCCTGAATAAATGTTCTGACGGTGGTGAGAGTGGAGCAGGACTGTCTCCGTGGCGCAATAGGCTAGCGCGATCGGCTGTTAACCGATAGGTTGGAGTTTCGAGCCCTTCCGGGTGTGGTGTGTTGCTTTTTTCTTTGCGCTGATAGCTTTGAAGATATGTTCTGATGGTGGTGAGAGTGGAGCAGGACTCTCTCCGTGGCGCAATTGGCTAGCGCGATCGGCTGTTAACCGAAAGGTTGGAGGTTCGAGCTCACCCGGTGGTGGTGCGGCGCTTTTTTTTGGGCTGATAGCCCTGAATAAATGTTCTGACGGTGGTGAAAGTGGAGCACGACTGTCTCCGTGGCGCAAATGGCTAGCGCAATCGGCTGTTAACCGAAAGGTTGAAGGTTCGAGCCCACCCGGTGGTGGTGCGGCGCTTTTTTTCCTTTGGGCTGATAGCTTTAAAGATATGTTCTGATGGTGGTGAGAGTGGACCAGGACTCTCTCCTTGGCGCAATTGGCTAGCGCGATCGGCTGTTAACCGAAAAGTTGGAGGTTCGAGCCCACCTGGTGGTGGTGCGGCGCCTTTTTTTCTTTGGGCTGATAGCTTTGAAGATATGTTCTGATGGTGGTGAGAGTGGAGCAAGACTGTCTCCGTGGCGCGATTGGCTAGCGCGATCGGCTGTTAACCGAAATATTGTAGGTTCGAGCCCACCCGGTGGTGGTGCGGCGCTTTTTTTTCTTTGGGCTGATAGCTTTGAAGATATGTTCTGATGGTGGTGAGCGTGGAGCACGACTGTCTCCATGGCGCATTTGGCTAGCGCGATCGGCTGTTAACCGAAAGGTTGGAGTTTCGAGCCCTCTTGGGAGTGGTGTGTTGCTTTTGTCTTTGCGCTGATAGCTTTGAAGATATGTTCCGATATTGGTGAGAGTGGAGCACGACTGTCTTCGTGGCGCAATTGGCTAGCGCGATCGGCTGTTAACCGAAAGGTAGAGGCTCGAGCCCTCCCGGTGCTGGTTTGGCGGTTTTTTTCTTTGGGCTGATAGCTTTAAAGAAATGTTGTGATGGTGGTGAGTGTAGAGCAGGACTGTCTCCGTGGCGCAATTTGCTAGCGCGATCGGCTGTTAACCGAAAGGTAGAGGTTCGAGCCCTCCCGGTGCTGGTTTGGCGGTTTTTTTCTTTGGGCTGATAGCTTTGAAGAAAGGTTCTGATGGTGGTGAGTGTAGAGCAGGACTGTCTCCATGGCGCATTTGGCTAGCGCGATCGACTGTTAACCGAATGGTTGGAGGTTCCAGCCCACCCGGTGGTTGTGCGGCGCTTTTTTTAGGCTGATAGATCTGAGGAAATGTTCTGACGGTGGTGAGAGTGCAGCACGACTGTCTCCGTGGCGCGAATGCTAGCGTGATCGGCTTTTAACCGAACAGTTGGAGGTTCGAGCCCACCCGGTGGTGGTGCGGCGCTTTTTTTTTCTTTGAGCTGATAGCTTTGAAGATATGTTCTGATGGTGGTGAGACTGGAGCAAGACTGTCTCCGTGGCGCAATTGGCTAGCGCGATCGGCTGTTAACCGAAAGGTTGGAGTTTCGAGCCCACCCGGTGGTGGTGCGGCGCTGTTTTTTCTTTGGGCTGATAGCTTTGAAGATATGTTCTGATGGTGGTGAGAGTGGAGCAGGACTGTCTCCGTGGCACAATTGGCTAGCGCGATCGGCTGTTAACTGATAGGTTGGAGTTTCGAGCCCTCCCGGGAGTGGTGTGTTGCTTTTTTCTTTGCGCTGATAGCTTTGAAGATATGTTCTGTTGGTGGTGAAAGTTGAGCGCGACTGGGTCCGTGGCGCAATTGGCTAGAGCGATCGGCTGTTAACCGAAAGGTTGGAGGTTCGAGCCCACCCGTTCGTGGTGCGGCGCTTTTTTTTTGGGCTGATAACTCTGAATAAATGTTCTGACAGTGGTGAGAGTGGAGCACGACTGTCTCCGTGGCGCAAATGGCTAGCGAGATCGGCTGTTAACTGAAAAGTTGGAGGTTCGAGCCCTCCCGGGAGTGGTGTGTTGATTTTGTCTTTGCGCTGATAGCTTTGAAGAAATGTTCTGATGGTGGTGAGTGTGGAGCAGGACTGTCTCCGTGGCGCATTTGGCTAGCGCGATCGACTGTTAACCGAAAGGTTGGAGGTTCGAGCCCACCCGTTGGTGGTGCGGCGCATTTATTTCTTTGGGCTGATAGCTCTGAATAAATGTTCTGACGGTGGTGAGAGTGGAGCACGACTGTCTCCGTGGCGCAAATGGCTAGCGCGATCGGAAGTTAACCGAAAGGTTGGAGGTTCGAGCCCACCCGGTGATGGTGCGGCGCTTTTTTTCCTTTGGGCTGATAGCTTTGAAGATATGTTTTGATGGTGGAGAGTGGAGCAGGACTGTCTCCGTGGCGCAATGGGCTAGTGCGATTGGCTGTTAACCCAAAAGGTTCGAGGTTCGAGCCCACCTGGTTGTGGTGCGGCGCTTTTTTTTTCTTTGGGCTGATAGCTTTGAAGATATGTTCTGATGGTGGTGAGAGTGGGGCAGCACTGTCTCCATGGCGCAAATGGCTAGCGCGATCTGCGGTTAACCGAAAGGTTGGAGGTTCGAGCCCACCCGGTGGTGGTGCGGCGCTTTTTTCCTTTGGGCTGATAGCTCTGAATAAATGTTCTCATGATGGTGAGAGTGGAGCGGGACGGTCTCCGTGGCGCAATAGGCTAGCGCGATCGACTGTTACCCGAAAGTTTGGAGTTTCGAGCCCACCCGGTGGTGGTGCGGCGCTTTTTTTTCTTTGGGCTGATAGCTTTGAAGATATGTTCTGATGGTGGTGAGAGTGAAGCAGGACTGTCTCCGTGGCGCAATTGGCTAGCGCGATCGGCTCTTAACCGATAGGTTGGGGTTTCGAGCCCTCCCGGGAGTGGTGTGTTGCTTTTTCTTTGCGCTGATAGCTTTGAAGAGATGTTCTGATGGTGGTGAGGGTAGATCACGACTGTCTCCGTGGCGCAATTGGCTAGCGCGATCGGCTGTTAACCGAAAGGTTGGAGGTTCGAGCCCACCCGATGGTGGTGCGGCGCTTTTTTTTCTTTGGGCTGATAGCTTTGAAGATATGTTCTGATGGTGCTGAGAGTGGAGCAGGACTGTCTCCGTGGCGCAATTGGCTAGCGCGATCGGCTGTTAACCGAAAGGTTGGAGTTTCGAGCCCTCCCGGGAGTGGTGTGTTGCTTTTGTCTTTGCGCTGATAGCATTGAAGAAATGTTCCGATATTGGTGAGAGTGGAGCACGACTGTCTCCGTGGCGAAATTGGCTAGCGCGATCGGCTGTTAACCGGAAGGTTGGACGTTCGAGCCCACCCGGTGGTGGTGCGGCGCTTTTTTTTTCTTTGGGCTGATAGCCCTGAATAAATGTTCTGACGGTGGTGAGAGTGGAGCAGGACTGTCTCCGTGGCGCAATAGGCTAGCGCGATCGGCTGTTAACCGATAGGTTGGAGTTTCGAGCCCTTCCGGGAGTGGTGTGTTGCTTTTTTCTTTGCGCTGATAGCTTTGAAGATATGTTCTGATGGTGGTGAGAGTGGAGCACGACTGTCTCCGTGGCGCGATTGGCTAGCACGATCGGCTGTTAACTGAGAGGTTGGAGGTTCGAGCCCACCCGGTGGTGGTGCGGCGCTTTTTTTTCTTTGGGCTGATAGCTTTGAAGATATGTTCTGATGGTGGTGAGAGTGGAGCAGGACTGTCTCCGTGGCGCAATTGGCTAGCGCGATCGGCTGTTAACCGAAAGGTTGGAGGTTCGAGCCCACCCCGTGGTTGTGCGGCACTTTTTTTGGGCTGATAGATCTGAGGAAATGTTCTGACGATGGTGAGGGTGGAGCACGACTGTCTCCGTGGCGCAAATGCTAGCGTGATCGGCTTTTAACCGAACAGTTGGAGGTTCGAGCCCACCCGGTGGTGGTGCGGCGCTTTTTTTTCTTTGGGCTGATAGCTTTGAAGATATGTTCTGATGGTGGTGAGACTGGAGCAAGACTGTCTCCGTGGCGCAATTGGCTAGCGCGATCGGCTGTTAACCGAAAGGTTGGAGTTTCGAGCCGACCCGGTGGTTGTGCGGCGCTTTTTTTTCTTTGGGCTGAGAGTTTTGAAGATATGTTCTCAGGATGGTGAGAGTGGAGCGGGACGTTCTCCGTGGCGCAATAGGCTAGCGCGATCGACTGTTAACCGAAAGGTTGGAGTTTCGAGCCCACCCGGTGGTGGTGCGGCGCTGTTTTTTCTTTGGGCTGATAGCTTTGAAGATCTGTTCTGATGGTGGTGAGAGTGGAGCAGGACTGTCTCCGTGGCGCAATTGGCTAGCGCGATCGGCTGTTAACCGATAGGTTGGAGTTTCGAGCCCTCCCGGGATTGGTGTGTTGCTTTTTTCATTGCGCTGATAGCTTTGAAGATATGTTCTGTTGGTGGTGAAAGTGGAGCGCGACTGGGTCCGTGGCGCAATTGGCTAGCGCGATCGGCTGTTAACCGAAAGGTTGGAGGTTCGAGCCCACCCGGTGGTGGTGCGGCGCTTTTTTTACTTTGGGCTGATAGCTTTGAAGATATGTTCTGATGGTGGTGAGACTGGAGCAGGACTTTCTCCGTGGCGCAATTGGCTAGCGCGATCGGCTGTTAACCGAAAGGTTGTAGTTTCGAGCCCTCCCGGGAGTGGTGTGTTGCTTTTGTCTTTGCGCTGATAGCTTTGAAGATATGTTCCGATATTGGTGAGAGTGGAGCACGACTGTCTTCGTGGCGCAATTGGCTAGCGCGATCGGCTGTTAACCGAAAGGTAGAGGTTCGAGCCCTCCCGGTGCTGGTTTGGCGGTTTTCTTCTTTGGGCTGATAGCTTTAAAGAAATGTTGTGATGGTGGTGAGTGTAGAGCAGGACTGTCTCCGTGGCGCAATTGGCTAGCGCGATCGGCTGTTAACCGAAAGGTAGAGGTTCGAGCCCTCCCGGTGCTGGTTTGGCGGTTTTTTTCTTTGGGCTGATAGCTTTGAAGAAATGTTCTGATGGTGGTGAGTGTAGAGCAGGACTGTCTCCGTGGCGCATTTGGCTAGCGCGATCGACTGTTAACCGAATGGTTGGAGGTTCGAGCCCACCCGGTGGTTGTGCGGCGCTTTTTTTAGGCTGATAGATCTGAGGAAATGTTCTGACGGTGGTGAGAGTGCAGCACGACTGTCTCCGTGGCGCAAATGCTAGCGTGATCGGCTTTTAACCGAACAGTTGGAGATTCGAGCCCACCCGGTGGTGGTGCGGCGCTTTTTTTTTCTTTGAGCTGATAGCTTTGAAGATATGTTCTGAGGGTGGTGAGACTGGAGCAAGACTGTCTCCGTGGCGCAATTGGCTAGCGCGATCGGCTGTTAACCGAAAGGTTGGAGTTTCGAGCCCACCCGGTGGTGGTGCGGCGCTGTTTTTTCTTTGGGCTGATAGCTTTGAAGATATGTTCTGATGGTGGTGAGAGTGGAGCAGGACTGTCTCCGTGGCACAATTGGCTAGCGCGATCGGCTGTTAACTGATAGGTTGGAGTTTCGAGCCCTCCCGGGAGTGGTGTGTTGCTTTTTTCTTTGCGCTGATAGCTTTGAAGATATGTTCTGTTGGTGGTGAAAGTTGAGCGCGACTGGGTCCGTGGCGCAATTGGCTAGAGCGACCGGCTGTTAACCGAAAGGTTGGAGGTTCGAGCCCACCCGTTGGTGGTGCGGCGCTTTTTTTTGGGCTGATAACTCTGAATAAATGTTCTGACAGTGGTGAGAGTGGAGCACGACTGTCTCCGTGGCGCAAATGGCTAGCGAGATCGGCTGTTAACTGAAAAGTTGGAGGTTCGAGCCCTCCCGGGAGTGGTGTGTTGATTTTGTCTTTGCGCTGATAGCTTTGAAGAAATGTTCTGATGGTGGTGAGTGTGGAGCAGGACTGTCTCCGTGGCGCATTTGGCTAGCGCGATCGACTGTTAACCGAAAGGTTGGAGGTTCGAGCCCACCCGTTGGTGGTGCGGCGCTTTTATTTCTTTGGGCTGATAGCTCTGAATAAATGTTCTGACGGTGGTGAGAGTGGAGCACGACTGTCTCCGTGGCGCAAATGGCTAGCGCGATCGGAAGTTAACCGAAAGGTTGGAGGTTCGAGCCCACCCGGTGATGGTGCGGCGCTTTTTTTCCTTTGGGCTGATAGCTTTGAAGATATGTTCTGATGGTGGAGAGTGGAGCAGGACTGTCTCCGTGGCGCAATGGGCTAGTGCGATTCGCTGTTTACCGAAAGGTTCGAGGTTCGAGCCCACCTAGTTGTGGTGCGACGCTTTTTTTTCTTTGGGCTGATAGCTTCGAAGATATGTTCTGATGGTGGTGAGAGTGGGGCAGCACTGTCTCCATGGCGCAAATGGCTAGCGCGATCTGCGGTTAACCGAAAGGTTGGAGGTTCGAGCCCACCTGGTGGTGGTGCGGCGCTTTTTTCCTTTGGGCTGATAGCTCTGAATAAATGTTCTCATGATGGTGAGAGTGGAGCGGGACGGTCTCCGTGGCGCAATAGGCTAGCGCGATCGACTGTTACCCGAAAGTTTGGAGTTTCGAGCCCACCCGGTGGTGGTGCGGCGCTTTTTTTTCTTTGGGCTGATAGCTTTGAAGATATGTTCTGATGGTGGTGAGAGTGAAGCAGGACTGTCTCCGTGGCGCAATTGGCTAGCGCGATCGGCTCTTAACCGATAGGTTGGGGTTTCGAGCCCTCCCGGGAGTGGTGTGTTGCTTTTTTCTTTGCGCTGATAGCTTTGAAGAGATGTTCTGTTGGTGGTGAAAGTGGAGCGCGACTGGGTCCGTGGCGCAATTGGCTAGCGCGATCGGCTGTTAACCGAAAGGTTGGAGGTTCGAGCCCACCCGGTGGTGGTACGGCGCTTTTTTAACTTTGGGCTGATAGCTTTGAAGATATGTTCTGATGGTGGTGAGAGTGGAGCAGGATTGTCTCCGTGGCGCAATTGGCTTGCGCGATCGGCTGTTAACCGATAGGTTGGGGTTTCGAGCCCTCCCGGGAGTGGTGTGTTGCTTTTTTCTTTGCGCTGATAGCTTTGAAGATATGTGCTGATGGTGGTGAGAGTATATCACGACTGTCTCTGTGGCGCAATTGGCTAGCGCGATCGGCTGTTAACCGAAAGGTTGGAGGTTCGAGCCCACCCGGTGGTGGTGCGGCGCTTTTTTTTCTTTGGGCTGATAGCTTTGAAGATATGTTCTGATGGTGGTGAGAGTGGAGCAGGACTGTCTCCGTGGCGTAATTGGCTAGCGCGATCGGCTGTTAACCGAAAGGTTGGAGTTTCGAGCCCTCCCGGGAGTGGTGTGTTGCTTTTGTCTTTGCGCTGATAGCTTTGAAGATATGTTCCGATATTGGTGAGAGTGGAGTACGACTGTCTCAGTGGCGCAATTGGCTAGCGCGATCGGCTGTTAACCGAAAGGTTGGAGGTTCGAGCTCACCCGGTGGTGGTGCGGCGCTTTTTTTTCTTTGGGCTGATAGCCCTGAATAAATGTTCTGACGGTGGTGAAAGTGGCGCACGACTGTCTCCGTGGCACAAATGGCTAGCGCGATCGGCTGTTAACCGAAAGGTTGGAGGTTCGAGCCCACCCGGTGGTGGTGCGGCGCTTTTTTTCCTTTGGGCTGATAGCTTTGAAGATATGTTCTGATGGTGGTGAGAGTGGACCAGGACTCTCTCCATGGCGCAATTGGCTAGCGCGATCGGCTGTTAACCGAAAAGTTGGAGGTTCGAGCCCACCCGGTGGTGGTGCAGCGCTTTTTTTTTCTTTGGGCTGATAGCTTTGAAGATATGTTATGTTGGTGGTGAAAGTGGAGCGCGACTGTCTCCGTGGCGCAATTGGCTAGCGCGATCGGCTGTTAACCGAAAGGTTGGAGTTTCGAGCCCACCCGGTGGTGGTGCGGAGCTGTTTTTTCTTTGGGCTGATAGCTTTGAAGATCTGTTCTGATGGTGGTGAGAGTGGAGCAGGACTGTCTCCGTGGCGCAATTGGCTAGCGCGATCGGCTGTTAACCGATAGGTTGGAGTTTCGAGCCCTCCCGGGATTGGTGTGTTGCTTTTTTCTTTGCGCTGATAGCTTTGAAGATATGTTCTGTTGGTGGTGAAAGTGGAGCGCAACTGTCTCCGTGGCGCAAATGGATAGCGCGATCGGCTGTTAACCGAAAGGTTGGAGGTTCGAGCCCACCCGGTGGTGGTGTGGCGCTTTTTTTACTTTGGGCTGATAGCTTTGAAGATATGTTCTGATGGTGGTGAGACTGGAGCAGGAGTGTCTCCGTGGCGCAATTGGCTAGCGCGATCGGCTGTTAACCGAAAGGTTGGAGTTTCGAGCCCTCCCGGGAGTGGTGTGTTGCTTTTGTCTTTGCGCTGATAGCTTTGAAGATATGTTCCGATATTGGTGAGAGTGGAGCACGACTGTCTTCGTGGCGCAATTGGCTAGCGCGATCGGCTGTTAACCGAAAGGTAGAGGTTCGAGCCCTCCCGGTGCTGGTTTGGCGGTTTTTTCTTTGAGCTGATAGCTTTGAAGATATGTTCTGATGGTGGTGAGACTGGAGCAAGACTGTCTCCGTGGCGCAATTGGCTAGCGCGATCGGCTGTTAACCGAAAGGTTGGAGTTTCGAGCCCACCCGGTGGTGGTGCGGCGCTGTTTTTTCTTTGGGCTGATAGCTTTGAAGATATGTTCTGATGGTGGTGAGAGTGGAGCAGGACTGTCTCCGTGGCACAATTGGCTAGCGCGATCGGCTGTTAACTGATAGGTTGGAGTTTCGAGCCCTCCCGGGAGTGGTGTGTTGCTTTTTTCTTTGCGCTGATAGCTTTGAAGATATGTTCTGTTGGTGGTGAAAGTTGAGCGCGACTGGGTCCGTGGCGCAATTGGCTAGAGCGATCGGCTGTTAACCGAAAGGTTGGAGGTTCGAGCCCACCCGGTGGTGGTGCGGCGCTTTTTTTCTTTGATTTGATAGCTCTGAATAAATGTTCTGACGGTGGTGTGAGTGGAGCACGACTGTCTCCGTGGCGCAAATGGCTAGCGCGATCGGCTGTTAACCGAAAGATTGTAGGTTCGAGCCCACCCGGTGGTGGTGCGGCGCTTTTTTTTCTTTGGGCTGATAGCTTTGAAGATATGTTCTGATGGTGGTGAGCGTGGAGCACGACTGTCTCCATGGCGCATTTGGCTAGCGCGATCGGCTGTTAACGGAAAGGTTGGAGGTTCGAGCCCACCCGGTGGTGGTGCGGCGCTTTTTTTGGGGCTGATAGCCCTGAATAAATGTTCTGACGGTGGTGAGAGTGGAGCACGACTGTCTCCGTGGCGCAAATGGCTAGCGTGATCTGCGGTTAACCAAAAGGTTGGAGGTTCGAGCCCACCCGGTGGTTGTGCGGCGCTTTTTTCCTTTGGGCTGATAGCTTTAAAGATATGTTGTGATGGTGGTGAGAGTGGACCAGGACTCTCTCCATGGCGCCATTGGCTAGCGCGATCGGCTGTTAACTGAAAAGTTGGAGGTTCGAGCCCTCCCGGGAGTAGTATGTAGCTTTTTTCTTTGCGCTGATAGCTTTGAAGATATGTTCTGTTGGTGGTGAAAGTGGAGTGCGACTGGGTCCGTGGCGCAATTGGCTAGCGCGATCGGCTGTTAAACGAAAGGTTGGAGGTTCGAGCCCACCCGGTGGTGGTGCGATGCTTTTTTTCATTGATCTGATAGCTCTGAATAAATGTTCTGACGGTGGTGTGAGTGGAGCTCGACTGTCTCCGTGGCGCAAATGGCTAGCGCGATCGGCTGTTAACCGAAAGATTGTAGGTTCGAGCCCACCCGGTGGTGGTGCGGCGCTTTTTTTTCTTTGGGCTGATAGCTTTGAAGATATGTTCTGATGGTGGTGAGCGTGGAGCACGATTGTCTCCATGGCGCAATTGGCTAGCGCGATTGGCTGTTAACCGAAAGGTTGGAGGTTCGAGCCCACCTGGAGGTGGTGCGGCGCTTTTTTTCTGTGGGCTGATAGATTTCAAGTTATGTTCTAATGGTGGTGAGAGAGGAGCAGGACTGTCTTTGTGGCGCAATTGGCTAGCGCGATCGGCTGTTAACCGAAAGGTTAGAGTTTCGAGCCCAACCGGTGGTGGTGCGGCGCTTTTTTTTTGGGCTGAGAGTTTTGAAGATATGTTCTCATGATGGTGAGAGTGGAGCGGCATGGTCTCCGTGGCGCAATAGGCTAGCGCGATCGACGGTTACCCGAAAGGTTGGAGTTTCGAGCCCACCCGGTGGTGGTGCGGCGCTTTTTTTTCTTTGGGCTGATAGCTTTGAAGATATGTTCTGATGGTGGTGAAAGTGGAGCAGGATTGTCTCCGTGGCGCAATTGGCTAGCGCGATCGGCTGTTAACCGATAGGTTGGGGTTTCGAGCCCTCCCGGGAGTGGTGTGTTGCTTTTTTCTTTGCGCTTATAGCTTTGAAGATATGTGCTGATGGTGGTGAGAGTAGATCACGATTGTCTCTGTGGCGCAATTGGCTAGCGCGATCGGCTGTTAACCGAAAGGTTGAAGTTTCGAGCCCAACCGGTGGTGGTGCGGCGCTTTTTTTTGGGCTGAGAGTTTTGAAGATATGTTCTCATGATAGTGAGAGTGGAGCGGGATGGTCTCCGTGGCGCAATAGGCTAGCGCGATCGACGGTTACCCGAAAGGTTGGAGTTTCGAGCCCACCCGGTGGTGATGCGGCGCTTTTTTTCTTTGGGCTGATAGCTTTGAAGATATGTTCTGATGGTGGTGAGAGTGGAGCAGGATTGTCTCCGTGGCGCAATTGGCTTGCGCGATCGGCTGTTAACCGATAGGCTGGAGTTTCGAGCCCTCCCGGGAGTGGTGTGTTGCTTTTTTCTTTGCGCTGATAGCTTTGAAGATATGTGCTGATGGTGGTGAGAGTATATCACGACTGTCTCTGTGGCGCAATTGGCTAGCGCGATCGGCTGTTAACCGAAAGGTTGGAGGTTCGAGCCCACCCGGTGGTGGTGCGGCGCTTTTTTTTCTTTGGGCTGATAGCTTTGAAGATATGTTCTGATGGTGGTGAGAGTGGAGCAGGACTGTCTCCGTGGCGTAATTGGCTAGCGCGATCGGCTGTTAACCGAAAGGTTTGAGTTTCGAGCCCTCCCGGGAGTGGTGTGTTGCTTTTGTCTTCGCGCTGATAGCTTTGAAGATATGTTCCGATATTGGTGAGAGTGGAGTACGACTGTCTCAGTGGCGCAATTGGCTAGCGCGATCGGCTGTTAACCGAAAGGTTGGAGGTTCGAGCTCACCCGGTGGTGGTGCGGCGCTTTTTTTTCTTTGGGCTGATAGCCCTGAATAAATGTTCTGACGGTGGTGAAAGTGGCGCACGACTGTCTCCGTGGCACAAATGGCTAGCGCGATCGGCTGTTAACCGAAAGGTTGGAGGTTCGAGCCCACCCGGTGGTGGTGCGGCGCTTTTTTTCCTTTGGGCTGATAGCTTTGAAGATATGTTCTGATGGTGGTGAGAGTGGACCAGGACTCTCTCCATGGCGCAATTGGCTAGCGCGATCGGCTGTTAACCGAAAAGTTGGAGGTTCGAGCCCACCCGGTGGTGGTGCAGCGCTTTTTTTTCTTTGGGCTGATAGCTTTGAAGATATGTTATGTTGGTGGTGAAAGTGGAGCGCGACTGTCTCCGTGGCGCAATTGGCTAGCGCGATCGGCTGTTAACCGAAAGGTTGGAGTTTCGAGCCCACCCGGTGGTGGTGCGGAGCTGTTTTTTCTTTGGGCTGATAGCTTTGAAGATCTGTTCTGATGGTGGTGAGAGTGGAGCAGGACTGTCTCCGTGGCGCAATTGGCTAGCGCGATCGGCTGTTAACCGATAGGTTGGAGTTTCGAGCCCTCCCGGGATTGGTGTGTTGCTTTTTTCTTTGCGCTGATAGCTTTGAAGATATGTTCTGTTGGTGGTGAAAGTGGAGCGCAACTGTCTCCGTGGCGCAATTGGCTAGCGCGATCGGCTGTTAACCGAAAGGTTGGAGGTTCGAGCCCACACGGTGGTGGTGTGGCGCTTTTTTTACTTTGGGCTGATAGCTTTGAAGATATGTTCTGATGGTGGTGAGACTGGAGCAGGACTGTCTCCGTGGCGCAATTGGCTAGCGCGATCGGCTGTTAACCGAAAGGTTGGAGTTTCGAGCCCTCCCGGGAGTGGTGTGTTGCTTTTGTCTTTGCGCTGATAGCTTTGAAGATATGTTCCGATATTGGTGAGAGTGGAGCACGACTGTCTTCGTGGCGCAATTGGCTAGCGCGATCGGCTGTTAACCGAAAGGTAGAGGTTCGAGCCCTCCCGGTGCTGGTTTGGCGGTTTTTTTCTTTGAGCTGATAGCTTTGAAGATATGTTCTGATGGTGGTGAGACTGGAGCAAGACTGTCTCCGTGGCGCAATTGGCTAGCGCGATCGGCTGTTAACCGAAAGGTTGGAGTTTCGAGCCCACCCGGTGGTGGTGCGGCGCTGTTTTTTCTTTGGGCTGATAGCTTTGAAGATATGTTCTGATGGTGGTGAGAGTGGAGCAGGACTGTCTCCGTGGCACAATTGGCTAGCGCGATCGGCTGTTAACTGATAGGTTGGAGTTTCGAGCCCTCCCGGGAGTGGTGTGTTGCTTTTTTCTTTGCGCTGATAGCTTTGAAGATATGTTCTGTTGGTGGTGAAAGTTGAGCGCGACTGGGTCCGTGGCGCAATTGGCTAGAGCGATCGGCTGTTAACCGAAAGGTTGGAGGTTCGAGCCCACCCGTTGGTGGTGCGGCGCTTTTATTTCTTTGGGCTGATAGCTCTGAATAAATGTTCTGACGGTGGTGAGAGTGGAGCACGACTGTCTCCGTGGCGCAATTGGCTAGCGCGATCGGAAGTTAACCGAAAGGTTGGAGGTTCGAGCCCACCCGGTGATGGTGCGGCGCTTTTTTTCCTTTGGGCTGATAGCTTTGAAGATATGTTCTGATGGTGGAGAGTGGAGCAGGACTGTCTCCGTGGCGCAATGGGCTAGTGCGATTGGCTGTTAACCGAAAGGTTCGAGGTTCGAGCCCACCCGGTGGTGGTGCGGCGCTTTTTTTCTTTGATCTGATAGCTCTGAATAAATGTTCTGACGGTGGTGTGAGTGGAGCACGACTGTCTCCGTGGCGCAAATGGCTAGCGCGATCGGCTGTTAACCGAAAGATTGTAGGTTCGAGCCCACCCGGTGGTGGTGCGGCGCTTTTTTTTCTTTGGGCTGATAGCTTTGAAGATATGTTCTGATGGTGGTGAGCGTGGAGCACGACTGTCTCCATGGCGCATTTGGCTAGCGCGATCGGCTGTTAACGGAAAGGTTGGAGGTTCGAGCCCACCCGGTGGTGGTGCGGCGCTTTTTTTGGGGCTGATAGCCCTGAATAAATGTTCTGACGGTGGTGAGAGTGGAGCACGACTGTCTCCGTGGCGCAAATGGCTAGCGTGATCTGCGGTTAACCAAAAGGTTGGAGGTTCGAGCCCACCCGGTGGTTGTGCGGCGCTTTTTTCCTTTGGGCTGATAGCTTTAAAGATATGTTGTGATGGTGGTGAGAGTGGACCAGGACTCTCTCCATGGCGCCATTGGCTAGCGCGATCGGCTGTTAACTGAAAAGTTGGAGGTTCGAGCCCTCCCGGGAGTGGTATGTAGCTTTTTTCTTTGCGCTGATAGCTTTGAAGATATGTTCTGTTGGTGGTGAAAGTGGAGTGCGACTGGGTCCGTGGCGCAATTGGCTAGCGCGATCGGCTGTTAAACGAAAGGTTGGAGGTTCGAGCCCACCCGGTGGTGGTGCGATGCTTTTTTTCATTGATCTGATAGCTCTGAATAAATGTTCTGACGGTGGTGTGAGTGGAGCTCGACTGTCTCCGTGGCGCAAATGGCTAGCGCGATCGGCTGTTAACCGAAAGATTGTAGGTTCGAGCCCACCCGGTGGTGGTGCGGCGCTTTTTTTTCTTTGGGCTGATAGCTTTGAAGATATGTTCTGATGGTGGTGAGCGTGGAGCACGATTGTCTCCATGGCGCATTTGGCTAGCGCGATTGGCTGTTAACCGAAAGGTTGGAGGTTCGAGCCCACCTGGAGGTGGTGCGGCGCTTTTTTTCTGTGGGCTGATAGATTTCAAGTTATGTTCTAATGGTGGTGAGAGAGGAGCAGGACTGTCTTTGTGGCGCAATTGGCTAGCGCGATCGGCTGTTAACCGAAAGGTTAGAGTTTCGAGCCCAACCGGTGGTGGTGCGGCGCTTTTTTTTTGGGCTGAGAGTTTTGAAGATATGTTCTCATGATGGTGAGAGTGGAGCGGCATGGTCTCCGTGGCGCAATAGGCTAGCGCGATCGACGGTTACCCGAAAGGTTGGAGTTTCGAGCCCACCCGGTGGTGGTGCGGCGCTTTTTTTTCTTTGGGCTGATAGCTTTGAAGATATGTTCTGATGGTGGTGAAAGTGGAGCAGGATTGTCTCCGTGGCGCAATTGGCTAGCGCGATCGGCTGTTAACCGATAGGTTGGGGTTTCGAGCCCTCCCGGGAGTGGTGTGTTGCTTTTTTCTTTGCGCTTATAGCTTTGAAGATATGTGCTGATGGTGGTGAGAGTAGATCACGATTGTCTCTGTGGCGCAATTGGCTAGCGCGATCGGCTGTTAACCGAAAGGTTGGAGTTTCGAGCCCAACCGGTGGTGGTGCGGCGCTTTTTTTTTGGGCTGAGAGTTTTGAAGATATGTTCTCAAGATGGTGAGAGTGGAGCGGGATGGTCTCCGTGGCGCAATAGGCTAGCGCGATCGACGGTTCCCCGAAAGGTTGGAGTTTCGAGCCTACCCGGTGGTGATGCGGCGCTTTTTTTCTTTGGGCTGATAGCTTTGAAGATATGTTCTGATGGTGGTGAGAGTGGAGCAGGATTGTCTCCGTGGCGCAATTGGCTTGCACGATCGGCTGTTAACCGATAGGTTGGAGTTTCGAGCCCTCCCGGGAGTGGTGTGTTGCTTTTTTCTTTGCGCTGATAGCTTTGAAGATATGTGCTGATGGTGGTGAGAGTATATCACGACTGTCTCTGTGGCGCAATTGGCTAGCGCGATCGGCTGTTAACCGAAAGGTTGGAGGTTCGAGCCCACCCGGTGGTGGTGCGGCGCTTTTTTTTCTTTGGGCTGATAGCTTTGAAGATATGTTCTGATGGTGGTGAGAGTGGAGCAGGACTGTCTCCGTGGCGTAATTGGCTAGCGCGATCGGCTGTTAACCGAAAGGTTGGAGTTTCGAGCCCTCCCGGGAGTGGTGTGTTGCTTTTGTCTTTGCGCTGATAGCTTTGAAGATATGTTCCGATATTGGTGAGAGTGGAGTACGACTGTCTCAGTGGCGCAATTGGCTAGCGCGATCGGCTGTTAACCGAAAGGTTGGAGGTTCGAGCTCACCCTGTGGTGGTGCAGCGCTTTTTTTTCTTTGGGCTGATAGCCCTGAATAAATGTTCTGACGGTGGTGAAAGTGGCGCACGACTGTCTCCGTGGCACAAATGGCTAGCGCGATCGGCTGTTAACCGAAAGGTTGGAGGTTCGAGCCCACCCGGTGGTGGTGCGGCGCTTTTTTTCCTTTGGGCTGATAGCTTTGAAGATATGTTCTGATGGTGGTGAGAGTGGACCAGGACTCTCTCCATGGCGCAATTGGCTAGCGCGATCGGCTGTTAACCGAAAAGTTGGAGGTTCGAGCCCACCCGGTGGTGGTGCAGCGCTTTTTTTTTCTTTGGGCTGATAGCTTTGAAGATATGTTATGTTGGTGGTGAAAGTGGAGCGCGACTGTCTCCGTGGCGCAATTGACTAGCGCGATCGGCTGTTAACCGAAAGGTTGGAGTTTCGAGCCCACCCGGTGGTGGTGCGGAGCTGTTTTTTCTTTGGGCTGATAGCTTTGAAGATCTGTTCTGATGGTGGTGAGAGTGGAGCAGGACTGTCTCCGTGGCGCAATTGGCTAGCACGATCGGCTGTTAACCGATAGGTTGGAGTTTCGAGCCCTCCCGGGATTGGTGTGTTGCTTTTTTCTTTGCGCTGATAGCTTTGAAGATATGTTCTGTTGGTGGTGAAAGTGGAGCGCAACTGTCTCCGTGGCGCAATTGGCTAGCGCGATCGGCTGTTAACCGAAAGGTTGGAGGTTCGAGCCCACCCGGTGGTGGTGTGGCGCTTTTTTTACTTTGGGCTGATAGCTTTGAAGATATGTTCTGATGGTGGTGAGACTGGAGCAGGACTGTCTCCGTGGCGCAATTGGCTAGCGCGATCGGCTGTTAACCGAAAGGTTGGAGTTTCGAGCCCTCCCGGGAGTGGTGTGTTGCTTTTGTCTTTGCGCTGATAGCTTTGAAGATATGTTCCGATATTGGTGAGAGTGGAGCACGACTGTCTTCGTGGCGCAATTGGCTAGCGCGATCGGCTGTTAACCGAAAGGTAGAGGTTCGAGCCCTCCCGGTGCTGGTTTGGCGGTTTTTTTCTTTGAGCTGATAGCTTTGAAGATATGTTCTGATGGTGGTGAGACTGGAGCAAGACTGTCTCCGTGGCGCAATTGGCTAGCGCGATCGGCTGTTAACCGAAAGGTTGGAGTTTCGAGCCCACCCGGTGGTGGTGCGGCGCTGTTTTTTCTTTGGGCTGATAGCTTTGAAGATATGTTCTGATGGTGGTGAGAGTGGAGCAGGACTGTCTCCGTGGCACAATTGGCTAGCGCGATCGGCTGTTAACTGATAGGTTGGAGTTTCGAGCCCTCCCGGGAGTGGTGTGTTGCTTTTTTCTTTGCGCTGATAGCTTTGAAGATATGTTCTGTTGGTGGTGAAAGTTGAGCGCGACTGGGTCCGTGGCGCAATTGGCTAGAGCGATCGGCTGTTAACCGAAAGGTTGGAGGTTCGAGCCCACCCGTTGGTGGTGCGGCGCTTTTATTTCTTTGGGCTGATAGCTCTGAATAAATGTTCTGACGGTGGTGAGAGTGGAGCACGACTGTCTCCGTGGCGCAAATGGCTAGCGCGATCGGAAGTTAACCGAAAGGTTGGAGGTTCGAGCCCACCCGGTGATGGTGCGGCGCTTTTTTTCCTTTGGGCTGATAGCTTTGAAGATATGTTCTGATGGTGGAGAGTGGAGCAGGACTGTCTCCGTGGCGCAATGGGCTAGTGCGATTGGCTGTTAACCGAAAGGTTCGAGGTTCGAGCCCACCCGGTGGTGGTGCGGCGCTTTTTTTCTTTGATCTGATAGCTCTGAATAAATGTTCTGACGGTGGTGTGAGTGGAGCACGACTGTCTCCGTGGCGCAAATGGCTAGCGCGATCGGCTGTTAACCGAAAGATTGTAGGTTCGAGCCCACCCGGTGGTGGTGCGGCGCTTTTTTTTCTTTGGGCTGATAGCTTTGAAGATATGTTCTGATGGTGGTGAGCGTGGAGCACGACTGTCTCCATGGCGCATTTGGCTAGCGCGATCGGCTGTTAACGGAAAGGTTGGAGGTTCGAGCCCACCCGGTGGTGGTGCGGCGCTTTTTTTGGGGCTGATAGCCCTGAATAAATGTTCTGACGGTGGTGAGAGTGGAGCACGACTGTCTCCGTGGCGCAAATGGCTAGCGTGATCTGCGGTTAACCAAAAGGTTGGAGGTTCGAGCCCACCCGGTGGTTGTGCGGCGCTTTTTTCCTTTGGGCTGATAGCTTTAAAGATATGTTCTGATGGTGGTGAGAGTGGACCAGGACTCTCTCCATGGCGCCATTGGCTAGCGCGATCGGCTGTTAACTGAAAAGTTGGAGGTTCGAGCCCTCCCGGGAGTGGTATGTAGCTTTTTTCTTTGCGCTGATAGCTTTGAAGATATGTTCTGTTGGTGGTGAAAGTGGAGTGCGACTGGGTCCGTGGCGCAATTGGCTAGCGCGATCGGCTGTTAAACGAAAGGTTGGAGGTTCGAGCCCACCCGGTGGTGGTGCGACGCTTTTTTTCATTGATCTGATAGCTCTGAATAAATGTTCTGACGGTGGTGTGAGTGGAGCTCGACTGTCTCGGTGGCGCAAATGGCTAGCGCGATCGGCTGTTAACCGAAAGATTGTAGGTTCGAGCCCACCCGGTGGTGGTGCGGCGCTTTTTTTTCTTTGGGCTGATAGCTTTGAAGATATGTTCTGATGGTGGTGAGCGTGGAGCACGATTGTCTCCATGGCGCATTTGGCTAGCGCGATTGGCTGTTAACCGAAAGGTTGGAGGTTCGAGCCCACCTGGAGGTGGTGCGGCGCTTTTTTTCTGTGGGCTGATAGATTTCAAGTTATGTTCTAATGGTGGTGAGAGAGGAGCAGGACTGTCTTTGTGGCGCAATTGGCTAGCGCGATCGGCTGTTAACCGAAAGGTTAGAGTTTCGAGCCCAACCGGTGGTGGTGCGGCGCTTTTTTTTGGGCTGAGAGTTTTGAAGATATGTTCTCATGATGGTGAGAGTGGAGCGGCATGGTCTCCGTGGCGCAATAGGCTAGCGCGATCGACGGTTACCCGAAAGGTTGGAGTTTCGAGCCCACCCGGTGGTGGTGCGGCGCTTTTTTTTCTTTGGGCTGATAGCTTAGAAGATATGTTCTGATGGTGGTGAAAGTGGAGCAGGATTGTCTCCGTGGCGCAATTGGCTAGCGCGATCGGCTGTTAACCGATAGGTTGGGGTTTCGAGCCCTCCCGGGAGTGGTGTGTTGCTTTTTTCTTTGCGCTTATAGCTTTGAAGATATGTGCTGATGGTGGTGAGAGTAGATCACGATTGTCTCTGTGGCGCAATTGGCTAGCGCGATCGGCTGTTAACCGAAAGGTTGGAGTTTCGAGCCCAACCGGTGGTGGTGCGGCGCATTTTTTTGGGCTGAGAGTTTTGAAGATATGTTCTCATGATGGTGAGAGTGGAGCGGGATGGTCTCCGTGGCGCAATAGGCTAGCGCGATCAACGGTTACCCGAAAGGTTGGAGTTTCGAGCCCACCCGGTGGTGATGCGGCGCTTTTTTTCTTTGGGCTGATAGCTTTGAAGATATGTTCTGATGGTGGTGAGAGTGGAGCAGGATTGTCTCCGTGGCGCAATTGGCTTGCGCGATCGGCTGTTAACCGATAGGTTGGAGTTTCGAGCCCTCCCGGGAGTGGTGTGTTGCTTTTTTCTTTGCGCTGATAGCTTTGAAGATATGTGCTGATGGTGGTGAGAGTATATCACGACTGTCTCTGTGGCGCAATTGGCTAGCGCGATCGGCTGTTAACCGAAAGGTTGGAGGTTCGAGCCCACCCGGTGGTGGTGCGGCGCTTTTTTTTCTTTGGGCTGATAGCTTTGAAGATATGTTCTGATGGTGGTGAGAGTGGAGCAGGACTGTCTCCATGGCGCAAATGGCTATCGCGATCGGCGGTTAACCGAAAGGTTGGAGGTTCGAGCCAACCCGGTGGTGGTGCGGCGCTTTTTTTCCTTTGGGCTGATAGCTTTAAAGATATGTTCTGATGGTGGTGAGAGTGGACCAGGACTCTCTCCATGGCGCAATTGGCTAGCGCGATCGGCTGTTAACTGAAAAGTTGGAGTTTCGAGCCCTCCCGGGAGTGGTGTGTTGCTTTTTTCTTTGCGCTGATAGCTTTGAAGTTATGTTCTGATATTGGGGAGAGTGGAGAACGACTGTCTCCGTGGCGCAATTGGCTAGCGCGATCGGCTGTTAACCGAAAGGTTGGAGGTTCGAGCCCACCCGGTGGTGGTGCGGCGCTTTTTTTCCTTTGGGCTGATAGCTTTGAAGATATGTTCTGATGGTGGTGAGAGTGGACCAGGACTCTCTCCATGGCGCAATTGGCTAGCGCGATCGGCTGTTAACCGAAAAGTTGGAGGTTCGAGCCCACCCGGTGGTGGTGCAGCGCTTTTTTTTCTTTGGGCTGATAGCTTTGAAGATATGTTCTGATGGTGGTGAGAGCGGAGCAAGACTGTCTCCGAGGCGCGATTGGCTAGCGCGATCGGCTGTTAACCGAAAGGTTGGAGTTTGGAGCCCTCCCGGGAGTGGTGTGTTGCTTTTGTCTTTGCGCTGATAACTTTGAAGATATGTTCTGATATTGGTGAGAGTGGAGCACAACTGTCTCCGTGGCGCAATTGGCTAGCGCGATCGGGTGTTAACCGAAAGGTTGGAGGTTCGACCCCACCCGGTGGTGGTGCGGCGCTTTTTTTTGGGGGGCTGATAGCCCAAGAATAAATGTTCTGACGGTGGTGAGAGTGGAGCACGACTGTCTCCGTGGCGCAAATGGCTATCGCGATCGGCGGTTAACCGAAAGGTTGGAGGTTCGAGCCAACCCGGTGGTGGTGCGGCGCTTTTTTTCCTTTGGGCTGATAGCTTTAAAGATATGTTCTGATGGTGGTGAGAGTGGACCAGGACTCTCTCCATGGCGCAATTGGCTAGCGCGATCGGCTGTTAACTGAAAAGTTGGAGTTTCGAGCCCTCCCGGGAGTGGTGTGTTGCTTTTTTCTTTGCGCTGATAGCTTTGAAGTTATGTTCTGATATTGGGGAGAGTGGAGAACGACTGTCTCCGTGGCGCAATTGGCTAGCGCGATCGGCTGTTAACCTAAAGGTTGCAGGTTCGAGCCCACCCGGTGGTGGTGCGGCGCTTTTTTTTCTTTGGGCTGATAGCTTTGAAGATAAGTTCTGATGGTGGTGAGAGTGGAGCAGGACTGTCTCCGTGGCACAGTTGGCTAGCGCGATCGGCTGTTAACCGAAAGGTTGGAGTTTCGAGCCCTCTCGAGAGTGGTGTGTTGATTTTCTCTTTGCGCTGATAGCTTTGAAGTTATGATCTGATATTGCTGAAAGTGGAGCACGACTGTCTCCGTGGCGCAGTTGGCTAGCGCGATCGGCTGTTAACCGAAAGTTTGGACGTTCGAGCCCACCCGTTGGTGGTGCGGCGCTTTTTTTTCTTTGGGCTGATAGCTTTGAAGATATGTTCTGATGGTGGTGAGCGTGGAGCACGACTGTCTCCATGGCGCATTTGGCTAGCGCGATCGGCTGTTAACGGAAAGGTTGGAGGTTCGAGCCCACCCGGTGGTGGTGCGGCGCTTTTTTTGGGGCTGATAGCCCTGAATAAATGTTCTGACGGTGGTGAGAGTGGAGCACGACTGTCTCCGTGGCGCAAATGGCTAGCGTGATCTGCGGTTAACCAAAAGGTTGGAGGTTCGAGCCCACCCGGTGGTTGTGCGGCGCTTTTTTCCTTTAGGCTGATAGCTTTAAAGATATGTTCTGATGGTGGTGAGAGTGGACCAGGACTCTCTCCATGGCGCCATTGGCTAGCGCGATCGGCTGTTAACTGAAAAGTTGGAGGTTCGAGCCCTCCCGGGAGTGGTATGTAGCTTTTTTCTTTGCGCTGATAGCTTTGAAGATATGTTCTGTTGGTGGTGAAAGTGGAGTGCGACTGGGTCCGTGGCGCAATTGGCTAGCGCGATCGGCTGTTAAACGAAAGGTTGGAGGTTCGAGCCCACCCGGTGGTGGTGCGACGCTTTTTTTCATTGATCTGATAGCTCTGAATAAATGTTCTGACGGTGGTGTGAGTGGAGCTCGACTGTCTCCGTGGCGCAAATGGCTAGCGCGATCGGCTGTTAACCGAAAGATTGTAGGTTCGAGCCCACCCGGTGGTGGTGCGGCGCTTTTTTTTCTTTGGGCTGATAGCTTTGAAGATATGTTCTGATGGTGGTGAGCGTGGAGCACGATTGTCTCCATGGCGCATTTGGCTAGCGCGATTGGCTGTTAACCGAAAGGTTGGAGGTTCGAGCCCACCTGGAGGTGGTGCGGCGCTTTTTTTCTGTGGGCTGATAGATTTCAAGTTATGTTCTAATGGTGGTGAGAGAGGAGCAGGACTGTCTTTGTGGCGCAATTGGCTAGCGCGATCGGCTGTTAACCGAAAGGTTAGAGTTTCGAGCCCAACCGGTGGTGGTGCGGCGCTTTTTTTTTGGGCTGAGAGTTTTGAAGATATGTTCTCATGATGGTGAGAGTGGAGCGGCATGGTCTCCGTGGCGCAATAGGCTAGCGCGATCGACGGTTACCCGAAAGGTTGGAGTTTCGAGCCCACCCGGTGGTGGTGCGGCGCTTTTTTTTCTTTGGGCTGATAGCTTAGAAGATATGTTCTGATGGTGGTGAAAGTGGAGCAGGATTGTCTCCGTGGCGCAATTGGCTAGCGCGATCGGCTGTTAACCGATAGGTTGGGGTTTCGAGCCCTCCCGGGAGTGGTGTGTTGCTTTTTTCTTTGCGCTTATAGCTTTGAAGATATGTGCTGATGGTGGTGAGAGTAGATCACGATTGTCTCTGTGGCGCAATTGGCTAGCGCGATCGGCTGTTAACCGAAAGGTTGGAGTTTCGAGCCCAACCGGTGGTGGTGCGGCGCTTTTTTTGGGCTGAGAGTTTTGAAGATATGTTCTCATGATGGTGAGAGTGGAGCGGGATGGTCTCCGTGGCGCAATAGGCTAGCGCGATCAACGGTTACCCGAAAGGTTGGAGTTTCGAGCCCACCCGGTGGTGATGCGGCGCTTTTTTTCTTTGGGCTGATAGCTTTGAAGATATGTTCTGATGGTGGTGAGAGTGGAGCAGGATTGTCTCCGTGGCGCAATTGGCTTGCGCGATCGGCTGTTAACCGATAGGTTGGAGTTTCGAGCCCTCCCGGGAGTGGTGTGTTGCTTTTTTCTTTGCGCTGATAGCTTTGAAGATATGTGCTGATGGTGGTGAGAGTATATCACGACTGTCTCTGTGGCGCAATTGGCTAGCGCGATCGGCTGTTAACCGAAAGGTTGGAGGTTCGAGCCCACCCGGTGGTGGTGCGGCGCTTTTTTTTCTTTGGGCTGATAGCTTTGAAGATATGTTCTGATGGTGGTGAGAGTGGAGCAGGACTGTCTCCGTGGCGCAAATGGCTATCGCGATCGGCGGTTAACCGAAAGGTTGGAGGTTCGAGCCAACCCGGTGGTGGTGCGGCGCTTTTTTTCCTTTGGGCTGATAGCTTTAAAGATATGTTCTGATGGTGGTGAGAGTGGACCAGGACTCTCTCCATGGCGCAATTGGCTAGCGCGATCGGCTGTTAACTGAAAAGTTGGAGTTTCGAGCCCTCCCGGGAGTGGTGTGTTGCTTTTTTCTTTGCGCTGATAGCTTTGAAGTTATGTTCTGATATTGGGGAGAGTGGAGAACGACTGTCTCCGTGGCGCAATTGGCTAGCGCGATCGGCTGTTAACCGAAAGGTTGGAGGTTCGAGCCCACCCGGTGGTGGTGCGGCGCTTTTTTTCCTTTGGGCTGATAGCTTTGAAGATATGTTCTGATGGTGGTGAGAGTGGACCAGGACTCTCTCCATGGCGCAATTGGCTAGCGCGATCGGCTGTTAACCGAAAAGTTGGAGGTTCGAGCCCACCCGGTGGTGGTGCAGCGCTTTTTTTTCTTTGGGCTGATAGCTTTGAAGATATGTTCTGATGGTGGTGAGAGCGGAGCAAGACTGTCTCCGAGGCGCGATTGGCTAGCGCGATCGGCTGTTAACCGAAAGGTTGGAGTTTGGAGCCCTCCCGGGAGTGGTGTGTTGCTTTTGTCTTTGCGCTGATAACTTTGAAGATATGTTCTGATATTGGTGAGAGTGGAGCACAACTGTCTCCGTGGCGCAATTGGCTAGCGCGATCGGGTGTTAACCGAAAGGTTGGAGGTTCGACCCCACCCGGTGGTGGTGCGGCGCTTTTTTTTGGGGGGCTGATAGCCCAAGAATAAATGTTCTGACGGTGGTGAGAGTGGAGCACGACTGTCTCCGTGGCGCAAATGGCTATCGCGATCGGCGGTTAACCGAAAGGTTGGAGGTTCGAGCCAACCCGGTGGTGGTGCGGCGCTTTTTTTCCTTTGGGCTGATAGCTTTAAAGATATGTTCTGATGGTGGTGAGAGTGGACCAGGACTCTCTCCATGGCGCAATTGGCTAGCGCGATCGGCTGTTAACTGAAAAGTTGGAGTTTCGAGCCCTCCCGGGAGTGGTGTGTTGCTTTTTTCTTTGCGCTGATAGCTTTGAAGTTATGTTCTGATATTGGGGAGAGTGGAGAACGACTGTCTCCGTGGCGCAATTGGCTAGCGCGATCGGCTGTTAACCGAAAGGTTGCAGGTTCGAGCCCACCCGGTGGTGGTGCGGCGCTTTTTTTTCTTTGGGCTGATAGCTTTGAAGATAAGTTCTGATGGTGGTGAGAGTGGAGCAGGACTGTCTCCGTGGCACAGTTGGCTAGCGCGATCGGCTGTTAACCGAAAGGTTGGAGTTTCGAGCCCTCTCGAGAGTGGTGTGTTGATTTTCTCTTTGCGCTGATAGCTTTGAAGTTATGATCTGATATTGCTGAAAGTGGAGCACGACTGTCTCCGTGGCGCAGTTGGCTAGCGCGATCGGCTGTTAACCGAAAGTTTGGACGTTCGAGCCCACCCGTTGGTGGTGCGGCGCTTTTTTTTCTTTGGGCTGATAGCTCTGAATAAATGTTCTGACGGTGGTGAGAGTGAAGCACGACTGTCTCCGTGGCGCAAATGGCTAGCGCGATCGGCTGTTAACCGAAAGGTTGGAGGTTCGAGCCCACCCGGTGGTGGTGCGGCGCTTTTTTTCCTTTGGGCTGATAGCTTTAAAGATATGTTCTGATGGTGGTGAGAGTGGACCAGGACTCTCTCCGTGGCGCAATTGGCTAGCGCGATCGGCTGTTAACTGAAAAGTTGGAGGTTCGAGCCCTCCCGGGAGTGGTATGTTGCTTTTTTCTTTGCGCTGATAGCTTTGAAGATATGTTCTGTTGGTGTTGAAAGTGGAGTGCGACTGGGTCCGTGGCGCAATTGGCTAGCGCGATCGGCTGTTAACCGAAAGGTTGGAGGTTCGAGCCCACCCGGTGGTGGTGCGGCGCTTTTTTTCTTTAATCTGATAGCTCTGAATAAATGTTCTGACGGTGGTGTGAGTGGAGCACGACTGTCTCCGTGGCGCAAATGGCTAGCGCGATCGGCTGTTAACCGAAAGATTGTAGGTTCGAGCCCACCCGGTGGTGGTGCGGCGCTTTTTTTTTCTTTGGGCTGATAGCTTTGAAGATATGTTCTGATGGTGGTGAGAGTGGAGCAGGACTGTCTCCGTGGCGCAGTTGGCTAGCGCGATCGGCTGTTAACCGAAAGGTTGGAGTTTCGAGCCCTCTCGGGAGTGGTGTGTTGATTTTCTCTTTGCGCTAATAGCTTTGAAGTTATGTTCTGATATTGGGGAGAGTGGAGAACGACTGTCTCCGTGGCGCAATTGGCTAGCGCGATCGGCTGTTAACTGAAAGGTTGCAGGTACGAGCCTACCCGGTGGTGGTGCTGCGCTTTTTTTTCTTTGGGCTGATAGCTTTGAAGATATGTTCTGATGGTGGTGAGAGTGGAGCAGGACTGTCTCCGTGGCACAGTTGGCTAGCGCGATCGGCTGTTAACCGAAAGGTTGGAGTTTCGAGCCCTCTCGGAAGTGGTGTGTTGATTTTCTCTTTGCGCTGATAGCTTTGAAGTTATGTTCTGATATTGCTGAGAGTGGAGCACGACTGTAACCGTGGCGCAATTGGCTAGCGCGATCGGCTGTTAACCGAAAGGTTGGACGTTCGAGCCCACCCGTTGGTGGTGCAGCGCTTTTTTTTTCTTTGGGCTAATAGCTCTGAATAAATGTTCTGATGGTGGTGAGAGTGGAGCACGACTGTCTCCGTGGCGCAAAAGGCTAGCGCGATCGGCTGTTAACCGAAAGGTTGGAGGTTCGAGCCCACCCGGTGGTGGTGCGGCACTTTTTTCCTTTAGGCTGATAGCTTTAAAGATATGTTCTGACGGTGGTGAGAGTGGACCAGGACTCTCTTCATGGCGCAATTGGCTAGCGCGATCGGCTGTTAACCGAAAAGTTGGAGGTTCGAGCCCTCGCGGGAGTGGTGTGTTGCTTTTTTCTTTGCGCTGATAGCTTTGAAGATATGTTCTGATGGTGGTGAGCGTGGAGCACGACTGTCTCCATGGCGCATTTGGCTTGCGCGATTGGCTGTTAACCGAAAGGTTGGAGGTTCGAGCCCACCTGGAGGTGGTGCGGCGCTTTTTTTCCTTTGGGCTGATAGCTTTGAAGATATGTTCTGGTGGTGGTGAGAGTGGACCAGGACTGTCTCCGTGGCGCAAATGGCTAGCGCGATCGGCTGTTAACCGAAAGATTGTAGGTTCGAGCCCTCTCGGGAGTGGTGCGTTGATTTTCTCTTTGCGCTGATAGCTTTGAAGTTATGTTCTGATATTGGGGAGAGTGGAGAACGACTGTCTCCGTGGCGCAATTGGCTAGCGCGATCGGCTGTTAACCGAAAGGTTGCAGGTTCGAGCCCACCCGGTGGTGGTGCGGCGCTTTTTTTTCTTTGGGCTGATAGCTTTGAAGATATGTTCTGATGGTAGTGATAGTGGAGCAGGACTGTCTCCGTGGCACAGTTGGCTAGCGCAATCGGCTGTTAACCGAAAGGTTGGAGTTTCGAGCCCTCTCGAGAGTGGTGTGTTGATTTTCTCTTTGCGATGATAGCTTTGAAGTTATGATCTGATATTGCTGAAAGTGGAGCACGACTGTCTCTGTGGCGCAGTTGGCTAGCGCGATCGGCTGTTAACCGAAAGGTTGGACGTTCGAGCCCACCCGTTGGTGGTGCGGCGCTTTTTTTTCTTTCGGCTGATAGCTCTGAATAAATGTTCTGACGGTGGTGAGAGTGAAGCACGACTGTCTCCGTGGCGCAAATGGCTAGCGCGATCGGCTGTTAACCGAAAGGTTGGAGGTTCGAGCCCACCCGGTGGTGGTGCGGCGCTTTTTTTCCTTTGGGCTGATAGCTTTAAAGATATGTTCTGATGGTGGTGAGAGTGGACCAGGACTCTCTCCGTGGCGCAATTGGCTAGCGCGATCGGCTGTTAACTGAAAAGTTGGAGGTTCGAGCCCTCCCGGGAGTGGTATGTTGCTTTTTTCTTTGCGCTGATAGCTTTGAAGATATGTTCTGTTGGTGGTGAAAGTGGAGTGCGACTGGGTCCGTGGCGCAATTGGCTAGCGCGATCGGCTGTTAACCGAAAGGTTGGAGGTTCGAGCCCACCCGGTGGTGGTGCGGCGCTTTTTTTCTTTAATCTGATAGCTCTGAATAAATGTTCTGACGGTGGTGTGAGTGGAGCACGACTGTCTCCGTGGCGCAAATGGCTAGCGCGATCGGCTGTTAACCGAAAGATTGTAGGTTCGAGCCCACCCGGTGGTGGTGCGGCGCTTTTTTTTCTTTGGGCTGATAGCTTTGAAGATATGTTCTGATGGTGGTGAGAGTGGAGCAGGACTGTCTCCGTGGCGCAGTTGGCTAGCGCGATCGGCTGTTAACCGAAAGGTTGGAGTTTCGAGCCCTCTCGGGAGTGGTGTGTTGATTTTCTCTTTGCGCTAATAGCTTTGAAGTTATGTTCTGATATTGGGGAGAGTGGAGAACGACTGTCTCCGTGGCGCAATTGGCTAGCGCGATCGGCTGTTAACTGAAAGGTTGCAGGTTCGAGCCCACCCGGTGGTGGTGCGGCGCTTTTTTTTCTTTGGGCTGATAGCTTTGAAGATATGTTCTGATGGTGGTGAGAGTGGAGCAGGACTGTCTCCGTGGCACAGTTGGCTAGCGCGATCGGCTGTTAACCGAAAGGTTGGAGTTTCGAGCCCTCTCGGAAGTGGTGTGTTGATTTTCTCTTTGCGCTGATAGCTTTGAAGTTATGTTCTGATATTGCTGAGAGTGGAGCACGACTGTATCCGTGGCGCAATTGGCTAGCGCGATCGGCTGTTAACCGAAAGGTTGGACGTTCGAGCCCACCCGTTGGTGGTGCGGCGCTTTTTTTTTCTTTGGGCTAATAGCTCTGAATAAATGTTCTGATGGTGGTGAGAGTGGAGCACGACTGTCTCCGTGGCGCAAAAGGCTAGCGCGATCGGCTGTTAACCGAAAGGTTGGAGGTTCGAGCCCACCCGGTGGTGGTGCGGCACTTTTTTCCTTTGGGCTGATAGCTTTGAAGATATGTTCTGGTGGTGGTGAGAGTGGACCAGGACTGTCTCCGTGGCGCAGTTGGCTAGCGCGATCGGCTGTTAACCGAAAGGTTGGAGTTTCGTGCCCTCTCGGGAGTGGTGTGTTGATTTTGTTTTTGCGCTGATAGCTTTGAAGTTATGTTCTGATATTGGTGAGAGTGGAGCACGACTGTCTCCGTGGCGCAATTGGCTAGCGCGATCGGCTGTTAACCTAAAGTTTGGAGGTTCGAGCCCACCCGTTGGTGGTGTGGCGCTTTTTTTTCTTTGGGCTGATAGCTCTGAATAAATGTTCTGACGGTGGTGAGAGTGGAGCACGACTGTCTCCGTGGCGCGAATGGCTAGCGCGATCGGCTGTTAACCTTAAGGTTGGAGGTTCGAGCCCACCCGGTGGTGGTGCAGCGCTTTTTTTTCTTTGGGCTGATAGCTTTAGAGATATGTTCTGATGGTGGTGAGAGTGGACCAGGACTCTCTCCATGGCGCAATTGGCTAGCGCGATTGGCTGTTAACCGAAAGGTTGGAGGTTCGAGCCCACCCGGGAGTGGTGTGTTGCTTTTGTCTTTGCGCTGATAGCTTTGAAGATATGTGCTGATGGTGGTGAGAGTATATCACGACTGTCTCTGTGGCGCAATTGGCTAGCGCGATCGGCTGTTAACCGAAAGGTTGGAGGTTCGAGCCCACCAGGTGGTGGTGCGGCGCTTTTTTTTCTTTGGGCTGATAGCTTTGAAGATATGTTCTGATGGTGGTGAGAGTGGAGCAGGATTGTCTCCGTGGCGCATTTGGCTTGCGCGATCGGCTGTTAACCGATAGGTTGGGGTTTCGAGCCCTCCCGGGAGTGGTGTGTTGCTTTTTTCTTTGCGCTGATAGCTTTGAAGATATGTGCTGATGGTGGTGAGAGTATATCACGACTGTCTCTGTGGCGCAATTGGCTAGCGCGATCGGCTGTTAACCGAAAGGTTGGAGGTTCGAGCCCACCCGGTGGTGGTGCGGCGCTTTTTTTTCTTTGGGCTGATAGCTTTGAAGATATGTTCTGATGGTGGTGAGAGTGGAGCAGGACTGTCTCCGTGGCGTAATTGGCTAGCGCGATCGGCTGTTGACCGAAAGGTTGGAGTTTCGAGCCCTCCCGGGAGTGGTGTGTTGCTTTTGTCTTTGCGCTGATAGCTTTGAAGATATGTTCCGATATTGGTGAGAGTGGAGCACGACTGTCTCAGTGGCGCAACCGGCTAGCGCGATCGGCTGTTAACCGAAAGGTTGGAGGTTCGAGCTCACCCGGTGGTGGTGCGGCGCTTTTTTTCTTTGGGCTGATAGCCCTGAATAAATGTTCTGACGGTGGTGAAAGTGGAGCACGACTGTCTCCGTGGCGCAAATGGCTAGCGCGATCGGCTGTTAACCGAAAGGTTGGAGGTTCGAGCCCACCCGGTGGTGGTGCGGCGCTTTTTTTCCTTTAAGCTGATGGCTTTGAAGATATGTTCTGATGGTGGTGAGAGTGGACCAGGACTCTCTCCATGGCGCAATTGGCTAGCGCGATCGGCTGTTAACCGAAAAGTTGGAGGTTCGAGCCCACCCGGTGGTGGTGCAGCGCTTTTTTTTCTTTGGGCTGATAGCTTTGAAGATATGTTCTGATGGTGGTGAGAGCGGTGCAAGACTGTCTCCGTGGCGCGATTGGCTAGCGCGATCGGCTGTTAACCGAAAGGTTGGAGTTTGGAGCCCTCCCGGGAGTGGTGTGTTGCTTTTGTCTTTGCGCTGATAACTTTGAAGATATGTTCTGATATTGGTGAGAGTGGAGCACAACTGTCTCCGTGGCGCAATTGGCTAGCGCGATCGGGTGTTAACCGAAAGGTTGGAGGTTCGACCCCACCCGGTGGTGGTGCGGCGCTTTTTTTGGGGGGGCTGATAGCCCAAGAATAAATGTTCTGACGGTGGTGAGAGTGGAGCACGACTGTCTCTGTGGCGAAAATGGCTATCGCGATCGGCGGTTAACCGAAAGGTTGGAGGTTCGAGCCCACCCGGTGGTGGTGCGGCGCTTTTTTTTCTTTGGGCTGATAGCTTTGAAGATATGTTCTGATGGTGGTGAGAGTGGAGCAGGACTGTCTCCGTGGCGCCATTGGCTAGCGCGATCTGCTGTTAACCGAAAGGTTGGAGTTTCGAGCCCTCCCGGGAGTGGTGTGTTGCTTTTGTCTTTGTGCTGATAGCTTTGAAGATATGTGCTGATGGTGGTGAGAGTATATCACGACTGTCTCTGTGGCGCAATTGGCTAGCGCGATCGGCTGTTAACCGAAAGGTTGGAGGTTCGAGCCCACCCGGTGGTGGTGCGGCGCTTTTTTTTCTTTGGGCTGATAGCTTTGAAGATATGTTCTGATGGTGGTGAGAGTGGAGCAGGATTGTCTCCGTGGCGCATTTGGCTTGCGCGATCGGCTGTTAACCGATAGGTTGGGGTTTCGAGCCCTCCCGGGAGTGGTGTGTTGCTTTTTTCTTTGCGCTGATAGCTTTGAAGATATGTGCTGATGGTGGTGAGAGTATATCACGACTGTCTCTGTGGCGCAATTGGCTAGCGCGATCGGCTGTTAACCGAAAGGTTGGAGGTTCGAGCCCACCCGGTGGTGGTGCGGCGCTTTTTTTTCTTTGGGCTGATAGCTTTGAAGATATGTTCTGATGGTGGTGAGAGTGGAGCAGGACTGTCTCCGTGGCGTAATTGGCTAGCGCGATCGGCTGTTGACCGAAAGGTTGGAGTTTCGAGCCCTCCCGGGAGTGGTGTGTTGCTTTTGTCTTTGCGCTGATAGCTTTGAAGATATGTTCCGATATTGGTGAGAGTGGAGCACGACTGTCTCAGTGGCGCAATCGGCTAGCGCGATCGGCTGTTAACCGAAAGGTTGGAGGTTCGAGCTCACCCGGTGGTGGTGCGGCGCTTTTTTTCTTTGGGCTGATAGCCCTGAATAAATGTTCTGACGGTGGTGAAAGTGGAGCACGACTGTCTCCGTGGCGCAAATGGCTAGCGCGATCGGCTGTTAACCGAAAGGTTGGAGGTTCGAGCCCACCCGGTGGTGGTGCGGCGCTTTTTTTCCTTTAAGCTGATGGCTTTGAAGATATGTTCTGATGGTGGTGAGAGTGGACCAGGACTCTCTCCATGGCGCAATTGGCTAGCGCGATCGGCTGTTAACCGAAAAGTTGGAGGTTCGAGCCCACCCGGTGGTGGTGCAGCGCTTTTTTTTCTTTGGGCTGATAGCTTTGAAGATATGTTCTGATGGTGGTGAGAGCGGAGCAAGACTGTCTCCGTGGCGCGATTGGCTAGCGCGATCGGCTGTTAACCGAAAGGTTGGAGTTTGGAGCCCTCCCGGGAGTGGTGTGTTGCTTTTGTCTTTGCGCTGATAACTTTGAAGATATGTTCTGATATTGGTGAGAGTGGAGCACAACTGTCTCCGTGGCGCAATTGGCTAGCGCGATCGGGTGTTAACCGAAAGGTTGGAGGTTCGACCCCACCCGGTGGTGGTGCGGCGCTTTTTTTGGGGGGGCTGATAGCCCAAGAATAAATGTTCTGACGGTGGTGAGAGTGGAGCACGACTGTCTCTGTGGCGAAAATGGCTATCGCGATCGGCGGTTAACCGAAAGGTTGGAGGTTCGAGCCCACCCGGTGGTGGTGCGGCGCTTTTTTTTCTTTGGGCTGATAGCTTTGAAGATATGTTCTGATGGTGGTGAGAGTGGAGCAGGACTGTCTCCGTGGCGCCATTGGCTAGCGCGATCTGCTGTTAACCGAAAGGTTGGAGTTTCGAGCCCTCCCGGGAGTGGTGTGTTGCTTTTGTCTTTGCGCTGATAGCTTTGAAGATATGTGCTGATGGTGGTGAGAGTATATCACGACTGTCTCTGTGGCGCAATTGGCTAGCGCGATCGGCTGTTAACCGAAAGGTTGGAGGTTCCAGCCCACCCGGTGGTGGTGCGGCGCTTTTTTTTCTTTGGGCTGATAGCTTTGAAGATATGTTCTGATGGTGGTGAGAGTGGAGCAGGATTGTCTCCGTGGCGCATTTGGCTTGCGCGATCGGCTGTTAACCGATAGGTTGGGGTTTCGAGCCCTCCCGGGAGTGGTGTGTTGCTTTTTTCTTTGCGCTGATAGCTTTGAAGATATGTGCTGATGGTGGTGAGAGTATATCACGACTGTCTCTGTGGCGCAATTGGCTAGCGCGATCGGCTGTTAATCGAAAGTTTGGAGGTTCGAGCCCACCCGGTGGTGGTGCGGCGCTTTTTTTTCTTTGGGCTGATAGCTTTGAAGATATGTTCTGATGGTGGTGAGAGTGGAGCAGGACTGTCTCCGTGGCGTAATTGGCTAGCGCGATCGGCTGTTGACCGAAAGGTTGGAGTTTCGAGCCCTCCCGGGAGTGGTGTGTTGCTTTTGTCTTTGCGCTGATAGCTTTGAAGATATGTTCCGATATTGGTGAGAGTGGAGCACGACTGTCTCAGTGGCGCAATCGGCTAGCGCGATCGGCTGTTAACCGAAAGGTTGGAGGTTCGAGCTCACCCGGTGGTGGTGCGGCGCTTTTTTTCTTTGGGCTGATAGCCCTGAATAAATGTTCTGACGGTGGTGAAAGTGGAGCACGACTGTCTCCGTGGCGCAAATGGCTAGCGCGATCGGCTGTTAACCGAAAGGTTGGAGGTTCGAGCCCACCCGGTGGTGGTGCGGCGCTTTTTTTCCTTTAAGCTGATGGCTTTGAAGATATGTTCTGATGGTGGTGAGAGTGGACCAGGACTCTCTCCATGGCGCAATTGGCTAGCGCGATCGGCTGTTAACCGAAAAGTTGGAGGTTCGAGCCCACCCGGTGGTGGTGCAGCGCTTTTTTTTCTTTGGGCTGATAGCTTTGAAGATATGTTCTGATGGTGGTGAGAGCGGAGCAAGACTGTCTCCGTGGCGCGATTGGCTAGCGCGATCGGCTGTTAACCGAAAGGTTGGAGTTTGGAGCCCTCCCGGGAGTGGTGTGTTGCTTTTGTCTTTGCGCTGATAACTTTGAAGATATGTTCTGATATTGGTGAGAGTGGAGCACAACTGTCTCCGTGGCGCAATTGGCTAGCGCGATCGGGTGTTAACCGAAAGGTTGGAGGTTCGACCCCACCCGGTGGTGGTGCGGCGCTTTTTTTGGGGGGGCTGATAGCCCAAGAATAAATGTTCTGACGGTGGTGAGAGTGGAGCACGACTGTCTCCGTGGCGCAAATGGCTATCGCGATCGGCGGTTAACCGAAAGATTGGAGGTTCGAGCCCACCCGGTGGTGGTGCGGCACTTTTTTTCCTTTGGGCTGATAGCTTTAAAGATATGTTCTGATGGTGGTAAGAGTGGACCAGGACTCTCTCCATGGCGCAATTGGCTAGCGCGATCGGCTGTTAACTGAAAAGTTGGAGGTTCGAGCCCTCCCGGGAGTGGTATGTTGCTTTTTTCTTTGCGCTGATAGCTTTGAAGATATGTTCTGTTGGTGGTGAAAGTGGAGTGCGACTGTCTCCGTGGCGAAATTTGCTAGCGCGATCGGCTGTTAACGGAAAGGTTGGAGGTTCGAGCCCACCCGGTGGTGGTGCGGCGCTTTTTTTGGGGCTGATAGCCCTGAATAAATGTTCTGACGGTGGTGAGAGTGGAGCACGACTGTCTCCGTGGCGCAAATGGCTAGCGTGATCTGCGGTTAACCAAAAGGTTGGAGGTTCGAGCCCACCCGGTGGTTGTGCGGCGCTTTTTTCCTTTGGGCTGATAGCTTTAAAGATATGTTCTGATGGTGGTGAGAGTGGACCAGGACTCTCTCCATGGCGCCATTGGCTAGCGCGATCAGCTGTTAACTGAAAAGTTGGAGGTTCGAGCCCTCCCGGGAGTGGTATGTAGCTTTTGTCTTTGCGCTGATAACTTTGAAGATATGTTCTGATATTGGTGAGAGTGGAGCACAACTGTCTCCGTGGCGCAGTTGGCTAGCGCGATCGGGTGTTAACCGAAAGGTTGGAGGTTCGACCCCACCCGGTGGTGGTGCGGCGCTTTTTTTGGGGGGGCTGATAGCCCAAGAATAAATGTTCTGACGGTGGTGAGAGTGGAGCACGACTGTCTCCGTGGCGCAAAAGGCTATCGCGATCGGCGGTTAACCGAAAGGTTGGAGGTTCGAGCCAACCCGGTGGTGGTGCGGCGCTTTTTTTCCTTTGGGCTGATAGCTTTAAAGATATGTTTTGATGGTGGTGAGAGTGGACCAGGACTCTCTCCATGGCGCAATTGGCTAGCGCGATCGGCTGTTAACTGAAAAGTTGGAGGTTCGAGCCCTCCCGGGAGTGGTATGTTGCTTTTTTCTTTGCGCTGATAGCTTTGAAGATATGTTCTGTTGGTGGTGAAAGTGGAGTGCGACTGGGTCCGTGGCGCAATTGGCTAGCGCGATCGGCTGTTAACCGAAAGGTTGGAGGTTCGAGCCCACCCGGTGGTGGTGCGGCGCTTTTCTTCTTTGATCTGATAGCTCTGAATAAATGTTCTGACGGTGGTGTGAGTGGAGAACGACTGTCTCCGTGGCGCAAATGGCTAGCGCGATCGGCTGTTAACCGAAAGATTGTAGGTTCGAGCACTCTCGGGAGTGGTGCGTTGATTTTCTCTTTGCGCTGATAGCTTTGAAGTTATGTTCTGATATTGGGGAGAGTGGAGAACGACTGTCTCCGTGGCGCAATTGGCTAGCGCGATCGGCTGTTAACAGAAAGGTTGCAGGTTCGAGCCCACCCGTTGGTGGTGCGGCGCTTTTTTTTCTTTGGGCTGATAGCTCTGAATAAATGTTCTGACGGTGGTGAGAGTGAAGCACGACTGTCTCCGTGGCGCAAATGGCTAGCGCGATCGGCTGTTAACCGAAAGGTTGGAGGTTCGAGCCCACCCGGTTGTGGTGCGGCGCTTTTTTTCCTTTGGGCTGATAGCTTTAAAGATATGTTCTGATGGTGGTGAGAGTGGACCAGGACTCTCTCCGTGGCGCAATTGGCTAGCGCGATCGGCTGTTAACTGAAAAGTTGGAGGTTCGAGCCCTCCCGGGAGTGGTATGTTGCTTTTTTCTTTGCGCTGATAGCTTTGAAGATATGTTCTGTTGGTGGTGAAAGTGGAGTGCGACTGGGTCCGTGGCGCAATTGGCTAGCGCGATTGGCTGTTAACCGAAAGGTTGGAGGTTCGAGCCCACCCGGTGGTGGTGCGGCGCTTTTTTTCTTTAATCTGATAGCTCTGAATAAATGTTCTGACGGTGGTGTGAGTGGAGCACGACTGTCTCCGTGGCGCAAATGGCTAGCGCGATCGGCTGTTAACCGAAAGATTGTAGGTTCGAGCCCACCCGGTGGTGGTGCGGCGCTTTTTTTTCTTTGGGCTGATAGCTTTGAAGATATGTTCTGATGGTGGTGAGAGTGGAGCAGGACTGTCTCCGTGGCGCAGTTGGCTAGCGCGATCGGCTGTTAACCGAAAGGTTGGAGTTTCGAGCCCTCTCGGGAGTGGTGTGTTGATTTTCTCTTTGCGCTAATAGCTTTGAAGTTATGTTCTGATATTGGGGAGAGTGGAGAACGACTGTCTCCGTGGCGCAATTGGCTAGCGCGATCGGCTGTTAACTGAAAGGTTGCAGGTTCGAGCCCACCCGGTGGTGGTGCGGCGCTTTTTTTTCTTTGGGCTGATAGCTTTGAAGATATGTTCTGATGGTGGTGAGAGTGGAGCAGGACTGTCTCCGTGGCACAGTTGGCTAGCGCGATCGGCTGTTAACCGAAAGGTTGGAGTTTCGAGCCCTCTCGAAAGTGGTGTGTTGATTTTCTCTTTGCGCTGATAGCTTTGAAGTTATGTTCTGATATTGCTGAGAGTGGAGCACGACTGTATCCGTGGCGCAATTGGCTAGCGCGATCGGCTGTTAACCGAAAGGTTGGACGTTCGAGCCCACCCGTTGGTGGTGCGGCGCTTTTTTTTTCTTTGGGCTAATAGCTCTGAATAAATGTTCTGATGGTGGTGAGAGTGGAGCACGACTGTCTCCGTGGCGCAAAAGGCTAGCGCGATCGGCTGTTAACCGAAAGGTTGGAGGTTCGAGCCCACCCGGTGGTGGTGCGGCACTTTTTTCCTTTGGGCTGATAGCTTTAAAGATATGTTCTGACGGTGGTGAGAGTGGACCAGGACTCTCTTCATGGCGCAATTGGCTAGCGCGATCGGCTGTTAACCGAAAAGTTGGAGGTTCGAGCCCTCGCGGGAGTGGTGTGTTGCTTTTTTCTTTGCGCTGATAGCTTTGAAGATATGTTCTGATGGTGGTGAGCGTGGAGCACGACTGTCTCCATGGCGCATTTGGCTTGCGCGATTGGCTGTTAACCGAAAGGTTGGAGGTTCGAGCCCACCTGGAGGTGGTGCGGCGCTTTTTTTCCTTTGGGCTGATAGCTTTGAAGATATGTTCTGGTGGTGGTGAGAGTGGACCAGGACTGTCTCCGTGGCGCAGTTGGCTAGCGCGATCGGCTGTTAACCGAAAGGTTGGAGTTTCGTGCCCTCTCGGGAGTGGTGTGTTGATTTTGTTTTTGCGCTGATAGCTTTGAAGTTATGTTCTGATATTGGTGAGAGTGGAGCACGACTGTCTCCGTGGCGCAATTGGCTAGCGCGATCGGCTGTTAACCTAAAGGTTGGAGGTTCGAGCCCACCCGTTGGTGGTGTGGCGCTTTTTTTTCTTTGGGCTGATAGCTCTGAATAAATGTTCTGACGGTGGTGAGAGTGGAGCACGACTGTCTCCGTGGCGCGAATGGCTAGCGCGATCGGCTGTTAACCGTAAGGGTGGAGGTTCGAGCCCACCCGGTGGTGGTGCAGCGCTTTTTTTTCTTTGGGCTGATAGCTTTAGAGATATGTTCTGATGGTGGTGAGAGTGGACCAGGACTCTCTCCATGGCGCAATTGGCTAGCGCGATTGGCTGTTAACCGAAAGGTTGGAGGTTCGAGCCCACCCGGTGGTGGTGCGGCGCTTTTTTTTCTTTGGGCTGATAGCTTTGAAGATATGTTCTGATGGTGGTGAGAGTGGAGCAGGACTGTCTCCGTGGCGCCATTGGCTAGCGCGATCTGCTGTTAACCGAAAGGTTGGAGTTTCGAGCCCTCCCGGGAGTGGTGTGTTGCTTTTGTCTTTGCGCTGATAGCTTTGAAGATATGTGCTGATGGTGGTGAGAGTATATCACGACTGTCTCTGTGGCGCAATTGGCTAGCGCGATCGGCTGTTAACCGAAAGGTTGGAGGTTCGAGCCCACCCGGTGGTGGTGCGGCGCTTTTTTTCTTTGGGCTGATAGCTTTAAAGATATGTTCTGATGGTGGTGAGAGTGGAGCAGGATTGTCTCCGTGGCGCAATTGGCTTGCGCGATCGGCTGTTAACCGATAGGTTGGGGTTTCGAGCCCTCCCGGGAGTGGTGTGTTGCTTTTTTCTTTGCGCTGATAGCTTTGAAGATATGTGCTGATGGTGGTGAGAGTATATCACGACTGTCTCTGTGGCGCAATTGGCTAGCGCGATCGGCTGTTAACCGAAAGGTTGGAGGTTCGAGCCCACCCGGTGGTGGTGCGGCGCTTTTTTTTCTTTGGGCTGATAGCTTTGAAGATATGTTCTGATGGTGGTGAGAGTGGAGCAGGACTGTCTCCGTGGCGTAATTGGCTAGCGCGATCGGCTGTTGACCGAAAGGTTGGAGTTTCGAGCCCTCCCGGGAGTGGTGTGTTGCTTTTGTCTTTGCGCTGATAGCTTTGAAGATATGTTCCGATATTGGTGAGAGTGGAGCACGACTGTCTCAGTGGCGCAATCGGCTAGCGCGATCGGCTGTTAACCGAAAGGTTGGAGGTTCGAGCTCACCCGGTGGTGGTGCGGCGCTTTTTTTCTTTGGGCTGATAGCCCTGAATAAATGTTCTGACGGTGGTGAAAGTGGAGCACGACTGTCTCCGTGGCGCAAATGGCTAGCGCGATCGGCTGTTAACCGAAAGGTTGGAGGTTCGAGCCCACCCGGTGGTGGTGCGGCGCTTTTTTTCCTTTAAGCTGATGGCTTTGAAGATATGTTCTGATGGTGGTGATAGTGGACCAGGACTCTCTCCATGGCGCAATTGGCTAGCGCGATCGGCTGTTAACCGAAAAGTTGGAGGTTCGAGCCCACCCGGTGGTGGTGCAGCGCTTTTTTTTCTTTGGGCTGATAGCTTTGAAGATATGTTCTGATGGTGGTGAGAGCGGAGCAAGACTGTCTCCGTGGCGCGATTGGCTAGCGCGATCGGCTGTTAACCGAAAGGTTGGAGTTTGGAGCCCTCCCGGGAGTGGTGTGTTGCTTTTGTCTTTGCGCTGATAACTTTGAAGATATGTTCTGATATTGGTGAGAGTGGAGCACAACTGTCTCCGTGGCGCAATTGGCTAGCGCGATCGGGTGTTAACCGAAAGGTTGGAGGTTCGACCCCACCCGGTGGTGGTGCGGCGCTTTTTTTGGGGGGGCTGATAGCCCAAGAATAAATGTTCTGACGGTGGTGAGAGTGGAGCACGACTGTCTCCGTGGCGCAAATGGCTATCGCGATCGGCGGTTAACCGAAAGGTTGGAGGTTCGAGCCCACCCGGTGGTGGTGCGGCGCTTTTTTTCCTTTGGGCTGATAGCTTTAAAGATATGTTCTGATGGTGGTAAGAGTGGACCAGGACTCTCTCCATGGCGCAATTGGCTAGCGCGATCGGCTGTTAACTGAAAAGTTGGAGGTTCGAGCCCTCCCGGGAGTGGTATGTTGCTTTTTTCTTTGCGCTGATAGCTTTGAAGATATGTTCTGTTGGTGGTGAAAGTGGAGTGCGACTGGGTCCATGGCGCAATTGGCTAGCGCGATCGGCTGTTAACCGAAAGGTTGGAGGTTCGAGCCCACCCGGTGGTGGTGCGGCGCTTTTTTTCTTTGATCTGATAGCTCTGAATAAATGTTCTGACGGTGGTGTGAGTGGAGAACGACTGTCTCCGTGGCGCAAATGGCTAGCGCGATCGGCTGTTAACCGAAAGGTTGCAAGTTCGAGCCCACCCGGTGGTGGTGCGGCGCTTTTTTTTCTTTGGGCTGATAGCTTTGAAGATATGTTCTGATGGTGGTGAGAGTGGACCAGCTCTGTCTCCGTGGCGCAGTTGGCTAGCGCGATCGGCTGTTAACCGAAAGGTTGGAGTTTCGAGCTCTCTCGGGAGTGGTGTGTTGATTTTGTCTTTGCGCTGATAGCTTTGAAGTTATGATCTGATATTGCTGAAAGTGGAGCACGACTGTCTCCGTGGCGAAATTTGCTAGCGCGATCGGCTGTTAACGGAAAGGTTGGAGGTTCGAGCCCACCCGGTGGTGGTGCGGCGCTTTTTTTTGGGGCTGATAGCCCTGAATAAATGTTCTGACGGTGGTGAGAGTGGAGCACGACTGTCTCCGTGGCGCAAATGGCTAGCGTGATCTGCGGTTAACCAAAAGGTTGGAGGTTCGAGCCCACCCGGTGGTTGTGCGGCGCTTTTTTCCTTTGGGCTGATAGCTTTAAAGATATGTTCTGATGGTGGTGAGAGTGGACCAGGACTCTCTCCATGGCGCCATTGGCTAGCGCGATCGGCTGTTAACTGAAAAGTTGGAGGTTCGAGCCCTCCCGGGAGTGGTATGTAGCTTTTTTCTTTGCGCTGATAGCTTTGAAGATATGTTCTGTTGGTGGTGAAAGTGGAGTGCGACTGGGTCCGTGGCGCAATTGGCTAGCGCGATCGGCTGTTAAACGAAAGGTTGGAGGTTCGAGCCCACCCGGTGGTGGTGCGACGCTTTTTTTCATTGATCTGATACCTCTGAATAAATGTTCTGACGGTGGTGTGAGTGGAGCTCGACTGTCTCCGTGGCGCAAGTGGCTAGCGCGATCGGCTGTTAACCGAAAGATTGTAGGTTCGAGCCCACCCGGTGGTGGTGCGGCGCTTTTTTTTCTTTGGGCTGATAGCTTTGAAGATATGTTCTGATGGTGGTGAGCGTGGAGCACGATTGTCTCCTTGGCGCATTTGGATAGCGCGATTGGCTGTTAACCGAAAGGTTGGAGGTTCGAGCCCACCTGGAGGTGGTGCGGCGCTTTTTTTCTGTGGGCTGATAGATTTCAAGTTATGTTCTAATGGTGGTGAGAGAGGAGCAGGACTGTCTTTGTGGCGCAATTGGCTAGCGCGATCGGCTGTTAACCGAAAGGTTAGAGTTTCGAGCCCAACCGGTGGTGGTGCGGCGCTTTTTTTTGGGCTGAGAGTTTTGAAGATATGTTCTCATGATGGTGAGAGTGGAGCGGCATGGTCTCCGTGGCGCAATAGGCTAGCGCGATCGACGGTTACCCGAAAGGTTGGAGTTTCGAGCCCACCCGGTGGTGGTGCGGCGCTTTTTTTTCTTTGGGCTGATAGCTTTGAAGATATGTTCTGATGGTGGTGAAAGTGGAGCAGGATTGTCTCCGTGGCGCAATTGGCTAGCGCGATCGGCTGTTAACCGATAGGTTGGGGTTTCGAGCCCTCCCGGGAGTGGTGTGTTGCTTTTTTCTTTGCGCTTATAGCTTTGAAGATATGTGCTGATGGTGGTGAGAGTAGATCACGATTGTCTCTGTGGCGCAATTTGCTAGCGCGATCGGCTGTTAACCGAAAGGTTGGAGTTTCGAGCCCAACCGGTGGTGGTGCGGCGCTTTTTTTTTGGGCTGAGAGTTTTGAAGATATGTTCTCATGATGGTGAGAGTGGAGCGGGATGGTCTCCGTGGCGCAATAGGCTAGCGCGATCGACGGTTACCCGAAAGGTTGGAGTTTCGAGCCCACCCGGTGGTGATGCGGCGCTTTTTTTCTTTGGGCTGATAGCTTTGAAGATATGTTCTGATGGTGGTGAGAGTGGAGCAGGATTGTCTCCGTGGCGCAATTGGCTTGCGCGATCGGCTGTTAACCGATAGGTTGGAGTTTCGAGCCCTCCCGGGAGTGGTGTGTTGCTTTTTTCTTTGCGCTGATAGCTTTGAAGTTATGTGCTGATGGTGGTAAGAGTATATCACGACTGTCTCTGTGGCGCAATTGGCTAGCGCGATCGGCTGTTAACCGAAAGGTTGGAGGTTCGAGCCCACCCGGTGGTGGTGCGGCGCTTTTTTTTCTTTGGGCTGATAGCTTTGAAGATATGTTCTGATGGTGGTGAGAGTGGAGCAGGACTGTCTCCGTGGCGTAATTGGCTAGCGCGATCGGCTGTTAACCGAAAGGTTGGAGTTTCGAGCCCTCCCGGGAGTGGTGTGTTGCTTTTGTCTTTGCGCTGATAGCTTTGAAGATATGTTCCGATATTGGTGAGAGTGGAGTACGACTGTCTCAGTGGCGCAATTGGCTAGCGCGATCGGCTGTTAACCGAAAGGTTGGAGGTTCGAGCTCACCCGGTGGTGGTGCGGCGCTTTTTTTTCTTTGGGTTGATAGCCCTGAATAAATGTTCTGACGGTGATGAAAGTGGAGCACGACTGTCTCCGGGGCGCAAATGGCTAGCGCGATCGGCTGTTAACCGAAAGGTTGGAGGTTCGAGCCCACCCGGTGGTGGTGCGGCGCTTTTTTTCCTTTGGGCTGATAGCTTTGAATATATGTTCTGATGGTGGTGAGAGTGGACCAGGACTCTCTCCATGGCGCAATTGGCTAGCGCGATCGGCTGTTAACCGAAAAGTTGGAGGTTCGAGCCCACCCAGTGGTGGTGCAGCGCTTTTTTTTCTTTGGGCTGATAGCTTTGAAGATATGTTCTGATGGTGGTGAGAGCGGAGCAAGACTGTCTCCGTGGCGCGATTGGCTAGCGCGATCGGCTGTTAACCGAAAGGTTGGAGTATGGAGCCCTCCCGGGAGTGGTGTGTTGCTTTTGTCTTTGCGCTGATAACTTTGAAGATATGTTCTGATATTGGTGAGAGTGGAGCACAACTGTCTCCGTGGCGCAATTGGCTAGCGCGATCGGGTGTTAACCGAAAGGTTGGAGGTTCGACCCCACCCGGTGGTGGTGCGGCGCTTTTTTTTGGGGGGCTGATAGCCCAAGAATAAATGTTCTGACGGTGGTGAGAGTGGAGCACGACTGTCTCCGTGGCGCAAATGGCTATCGCGATCGGCGGTTAACCGAAAGGTTGGAGGTTCGAGCCAACCCGGTGGTGGTGCGGCGCTTTTTTTCCTTTGGGCTGATAGCTTTAAAGATATGTTCTGATGGTGGTGAGAGTGGACCAGGACTCTCTCCATGGCGCAATTGGCTAGCGCGATCGGCTGTTAACTGAAAAGTTGGAGGTTCGAGCCCTCCCGGGAGTGGTATGTTGCTTTTTTCTTTGCGCTGATAGCTTTGAAGATATGTTCTGTTGGTGGTGAAAGTGGAGTGCGACTGGGTCCATGGCGCAATTGGCTAGCGCGATCGGCTGTTAACCGAAAGGTTGGAGGTTCGAGCCCACCCGGTGGTGGTGCGGCGCTTTTTTTCTTTGATCTGATAGCTCTGAATAAATGTTCTGACGGTGGTGTGAGTGGAGAACGACTGTCTGCGTGGCGCAAATGGCTAGCGCGATCGGCTGTTAACCGAAAGATTGTAGGTTCGAGCCCTCTCGGGAGTGGTGCGTTGATTTTCTCTTTGCGCTGATAACTTTGAAGATATGTTCTGATATTGGGGAGAGTGGAGAACGACTGTCTCCGTGGCGCAATTGGCTAGCGCGATCGGCTGTTAACCGAAAGGTTGCAGGTTCAAGCCCACCCGGTGGTGGTGCGGCGCTTTTTTTTCTTTGGGCTGATAGCTTTGAAGATATGTTCTGATGGTGGTGAGAGTGGAGCAGGACTGTCTCCGTGGCACAGTTGGCTAGCGCGATCGGCTGTTAACCGAAAGGTTGGAGTTTCGAGCCCTCTCGAGAGTGGTGTGTTGATTTTCTCTTTGCGCTGATAGCTTTGAAGTTATGATCTGATATTGCTGAAAGTGGAGCACGACTGTCTCCGTGGCGCAGTTGGCTAGCGCGATCGGCTGTTAACCGAAAGGTTGGACGTTCGAGCCCACCCGTTGGTGGTGCGGCGCTTTTTTTTCTTTGGGCTGATAGCTCTGAATAAATGTTCTGACGGTGGTGAGAGTGAAGCACGACTGTCTCCGTGGCGCAAATGGCTAGCGCGATCGGCTGTTAACCGAAAGGTTGGAGGTTCGAGCCCGCCCGGTGGTGGTGCGGCGCTTTTTTTCCTTTGGGCTGATAGCTTTAAAGATATGTTCTCATGGTGGTGAGAGTGGACCAGGACTCTCTCCGTGGCGCAATTGGCTAGCGCGATCGGCTGTTAACTGAAAAGTTGGAGGTTCGAGCCCTCCCGGGAGTGGTATGTTGCTTTTTTCTTTGCGCTGATAGCTTTGAAGATATGTTCTGTTGGTGGTGAAAGTGGAGTGCGACTGGGTCCGTGGCGCAATTGGCTAGTGCGATTGGCTGTTAACCGAAAGGTTGGAGGTTCGAGCCCACCCGGTGGTGGTGCGGCGCTTTTTTTCTTTAATCTGATAGCTCTGAATAAATGTTCTGACGGTGGTGTGAGTGGAGCACGACTGTCTCCGTGGCGCAAATGGCTAGCGCGATCGGCTGTTAACCGAAAGATTGTAGGTTCGAGCCCACCCGGTGGTGGTGCGGCGCTTTTTTTTCTTTGGGCTGATAGCTTTGAAGATATGTTCTGATGGTGGTGAGAGTGGAGCAGGACTGTCTCCGTGGCGCAGTTGGCTAGCGCGATCGGCTGTTAACCGAAAGGTTGGAGTTTCGAGCCCTCTCGGGAGTGGTGTGTTGATTTTCTCTTTGCGCTAATAGCTTTGAAGTTATGTTCTGATATTGGGGAGAGTGGAGAACGACTGTCTCCGTGGCGCAATTGGCTAGCGCGATCGGCTGTTAACTAAAAGGTTGCAGGTTCGAGCCCACCCGGTGGTGGTGCGGCGCTTTTTTTTCTTTGGGCTGATAGCTTTGAAGATATGTTCTGATGGTGGTGAGAGTGGAGCAGGACTGTCTCCGTGGCACAGTTGGCTAGCGCGATCGGCTGTTAACCGAAAGGTTGGAGTTTCGAGCCCTCTCGGAAGTGGTGTGTTGATTTTCTCTTTGCGCTGATAGCTTTGAAGTTATGTTCTGATATTGCTGAGAGTGGAGCACGACTGTATCCGTGGCGCAATTGGCTAGCGCGATCGGCTGTTGACCGAAAGGTTGGACGTTCGAGCCCACCCGTTGGTGGTGCGGCGCTTTTTTTCTCTTTGGGCTAATAGCTCTGAATAAATGTTCTGATGGTGGTGAGAGTGGAGCACGACTGTCTCCGTGGCGCAAAAGGCTAGCGCGATCGGCTGTTAACCGAAAGGTTGGAGGTTCGAGCCCACCCGGTGGTGGTGCGGCACTTTTTTCCTTTGGGCTGATAGCTTTAAAGATATGTTCTGACGGTGGTGAGAGTGGACCAGGACTCTCTTCATGGCGCAATTGGGTAGCGCGATCGGCTGTTAACCGAAAAGTTGGAGGTTCGAGCCCTCGCGGGAGTGGTGTGTTGCTTTTTTCTTTGCGCTGATAGCTTTGAAGATATGTTCTGATTGTGGTGAGCGTGGAGCACGACTGTCTCCATGGCGCATTTGGCTTGCGCGATTGGCTGTTAACCGAAAGGTTGGAGGTTCGAGCCCACCTGGAGGTGGTGCGGCGCTTTTTTTCCTTTGGGCTGATAGCTTTGAAGATATGTTCTGGTGGTGGTGAGAGTGGACCAGGACTGTCTCCGTGGCGCAGTTGGCTAGCGCGATCGGCTGTTAACCGAAAGGTTGGAGTTTCGTGCCCTCTCGGGAGTGGTGTGTTGATTTTGTTTTTGCGCTGATAGCTTTGAAGTTATGTTCTGATATTGGTGAGAGTGGAGCACGACTGTCTCCGTGGCGCAATTGGCTAGCGCGATCGGCTGTTAACCGTAAGGTTGGAGGTTCGAGCCCACCCGGTGGTGGTGCAGCGCTTTTTTTTCTTTGGGCTGATAGCTTTAGAGATATGTTCTGATGGTGGTGAGAGTGGACCAGGACTCTCTCCATGGCGCAATTGGCTAGCGCGATTGGCTGTTAACCGAAAGGTTGGAGGTTCGAGCCCACCCGGTGGTGGTGCGGCGCTTTTTTTTCTTTGGGCTGATAGCTTTGAAGATATGTTCTGATGGTGGTGAGAGTAGAGCAGGACTGTCTCCGTGGCGCCATTGGCTAGCGCGATCGGCTGTTAACCGAAAGGTTGGAGTTTCGAGCCCTCCCGGGAGTGGTGTGTTGCTTTTGTCTTTGCGCTGATAGCTTTGAAGATATGTGCTGATGGTGGTGAGAGTATATCACGACTGTCTCTGTGGCGCAATTGGCTAGCGCGATCGGCTGTTAACCGAAAGGTTGGAGGTTCGAGCCCACCCGGTGGTGGTGCGGCGCTTTTTTTCTTTGGGCTGATAGCTTTGAAGATATGTTCTGATGGTGGTGAGAGTGGAGCAGGATTGTCTCCGTGGCGCAATTGGCTTGCGCGATCGGCTGTTAACCGATAGGTTGGGGTTTCGAGCCCTCCCGGGAGTGGTGTGTTGCTTTTTTCTTTGCGCTGATAGCTTTGAAGATATGTGCTGATGGTGGTGAGAGTATATCACGACTGTCTCTGTGGCGCAATTGGCTAGCGCGATCGGCTGTTAACCGAAAGGTTGGAGGTTCGAGCCCACCCGGTGGTGGTGCGGCGCTTTTTTTTCTTTGGGCTGATAGCTTTGAAGATATGTTCTGATGGTGGTGAGAGTGGAGCAGGACTGTCTCCGTGGCGTAATTGGCTAGCGCGATCGGCTGTTGACCGAAAGGTTGGAGTTTCGAGCCCTCCCGGGAGTGGTGTGTTGCTTTTGTCTTTGCGCTGATAGCTTTGAAGATATGTTCCGATATTGGTGAGAGTGGAGCACGACTGTCTCAGTGGCGCAATCGGCTAGCGCGATCGGCTGTTAACCGAAAGGTTGGAGGTTCGAGCTCACCCGGTGGTGGTGCGGCGCTTTTTTTCTTTGGGCTGATAGCCCTGAATAAATGTTCTGACGGTGGTGAAAGTGGAGCACGACTGTCTCCGTGGCGCAAATGGCTAGCGCGATCGGCTGTTAACCGAAAGGTTGGAGGTTCGAGCCCACCCGGTGGTGGTGCGGCGCTTTTTTTCCTTTGGGCTGATAGCTTTGAAGATATGTTCTGATGGTGGTGAGAGTGGACCAGGACTCTCTCCATGGCGCAATTGGCTAGCGCGATCGGCTGTTAACCGAAAAGTTGGAGGTTCGAGCCCACCCGGTGGTGGTGCAGCGCTTTTTTTCTTTGGGCTGATAGCTTTGAAGATATGTTCTGATGGTGGTGAGAGCGAAGCAAGACTGTCTCCGTGGCGCGATTGGCTAGCGCGATCGGCTGTTAACCGAAAGGTTGGAGTTTGGAGCCCTCCCGGGAGTGGTGTGTTGCTTTTGTCTTTGCGCTGATAACTTTGAAGATATGTTCTGATATTGGTGAGAGTGGAGCACAACTGTCTCCGTGGCGCAATTGGCTAGCGCGATCGGGTGTTAACCGAAAGGTTGGAGGTTCGACCCCACCCGGTGGTGGTGCGGCGCTTTTTTTGGGGGGGCTGATAGCCCAAGAATAAATGTTCTGACGGTGGTGAGAGTGGAGCACGACTGTCTCCGTGGCGCAAATGGCTATCGCGATCGGCGGTTAACCGAAAGGTTGGAGGTTCGAGCCCACCCGGTGGTGGTGCGGCGCTTTTTTTCCTTTGGGCTGATAGCTTTAAAGATATGTTCTGATGGTGGTGAGAGTGGACCAGGACTCTCTCCATGGCGCAATTGGCTAGCGCGATCGGCTGTTAACTGAAAAGTTGGAGGTTCGAGCCCTCCCGGGAGTGGTATGTTGCTTTTTTCTTTGCGCTGATAGCTTTGAAGATATGTTCTGTTGGTGGTGAAAGTGGAGTGCGACTGGGTCCATGGCGCAATTGGCTAGCGCGATCGGCTGTTAACCGAAAGGTTGGAGGTTCGAGCCCACCCGGTGGTGGTGCGGCGCTTTTTTTCTTTGATCTGATAGCTCTGAATAAATGTTCTGACGGTGGTGTGAGTGGAGAACGACTGTCTCCGTGGCGCAAATGGCTAGCGCGATCGGCTGTTAACCGAAAGGTTGCAAGTTCGAGCCCACCCGGTGGTGGTGCGGCGCTTTTTTTTCTTTGGGCTGATAGCTTTGAAGATATGTTCTGATGGTGGTGAGAGTGGACCAGCTCTGTCTCCGTGGCGCAGTTGGCTAGCGCGATCGGCTGTTAACCGAAAGGTTGGAGTTTCGAGCCCTCTCGGGAGTGGTGTGTTGATTTTGTCTTTGCGCTGATAGCTTTGAAGTTATGATCTGATATTGCTGAAAGTGGAGCACGACTGTCTCCGTGGCGAAATTTGCTAGCGCGATCGGCTGTTAACCGAAAGGTTGGACGTTCGAGCCCACCCGTTGGTGGTGCGGCGCTTTTTTTTCTTTGGGCTGATAGCTCTGAATAAATGTTCTGACGGTGGTGAGAGTGAAGCACGACTGTCTCCGTGGCGCAAATGGCTAGCGCGATCGGCTGTTAACCGAAAGGTTGAAGGTTCGAGCCCACCCGGTGGTGGTGCGGCGCTTTTTTTCCTTTGGGCTGATAGCTTTAAAGATATGTTCTGATGGTGGTGAGAGTGGACCAGGACTCTCACCGTGGCGCAATTGGCTAGCGCGATCGGCTGTTAACTGAAAAGTTGGAGGTTCGAGCCCTCCCGGGAGTGGTATGTTGCTTTTTTCTTTGCGCTGATAGCTTTGAAGATATGTTCTGTTGGTGGTGAAAGTGGAGTGCGACTGGGTCCGTGGCGCAATTGGCTAGCGCGATCGGCTCTTAACCGAAAGGTTGGAGGTTCGAGCCCACCCGTTGGTGGTGCGGCGCTTTTTTTTCTTTGGGCTGATAGCTCTGAATAAATGTTCTCATGATGGTGAGAGTGGAGCGGGACGGTCTCCGTGGCGCAAATGGCCAGCGCAATCGGCTGTTAACCGAAAGGTTGGAGGTTCGAGCCCACCCGGTGGTGGTGCGGCACTTTTTTTCCTTTGGGTTGATAGCTTTAAAGATGTGTTCTGATGATGGTGAGAGTGGACCAGGACTCTCTTCATGGCGCAATTGGCTAGCGCGATCGGCTGTTAACTGAAAAGTTGGAGGTTCGAGCCCTCGCCGGAGTGGTGTGTTGCTTTTTTCTTTGCGCTGATAGCTTTGAAGATATGTTCTGATGGTGGTGAGCGTGGAGCACGACTGTCTCCATGGCGCATTTGCCTAGGGCGATTGGCTGTTAACCGAAATGTTGGAGGTTCGAGCCCACCCGGTGGTGGTGCGGCGCTTTTTTTCCTTTGGGCTGATAGCTTTGAAGATATGTTTTGATGGTGGTGAGAGTGGACCAGGACTCTCTCCATGGCGCAATTGGCTAGCGCGATCGGCTGTTAACCGAAAAGTTGGAGGTTCGAGCCCACCCGGTGGTGGTGCAGCGCTTTTTTTCTTTGGGCTGATAGCTTTGAAGATATGTTCTGATGGTGGTGAGAGCGAAGCAAGACTCTCTCCGTGGCGCGATTGGCTAGCGCGATCGGCTGTTAACCGAAAGGTTGGAGTTTGGAGCCCTCCCGGGAGTGGTGTGTTGCTTTTGTCTTTGCGCTGATAACTTTGAAGATATGTTCTGATATTGGTGAGAGTGGAGCACAACTGTCTCCGTGGCGCAATTGGCTAGCGCGATCGGGTGTTAACCGAAAGGTTGGAGGTTCGACCCCACCCGGTGGTGGTGCGGCGCTTTTTTTGGGGGGGCTGATAGCCCAAGAATAAATGTTCTGACGGTGGTGAGAGTGGAGCACGACTGTCTCCGTGGCGCAAATGGCTATCGCGATGGGCGGTTAACCGAAAGGTTGGAGGTTCGAGCCCACCCGGTGGTGGTGCGGCGCTTTTTTTCCTTTGGGCTGATAGCTTTAAAGATATGTTCTGATGGTGGTGAGAGTGGACCAGGACTCTCTCCATGGCGCAATTGGCTAGCGCGATCGGCTGTTAACTGAAAAGTTGGAGGTTCGAGCCCTCCCGGGAGTGGTATGTTGCTTTTTTCTTTGCGCTGATAGCTTTGAAGATATGTTCTGTTGGTGGTGAAAGTGGAGTGCGACTGGGTCCATGGCGCACTTGGCTAGCGCGATCGGCTGTTAACCGAAAGGTTGGAGGTTCGAGCCCACCTGGTGGTGGTGCGGCGCTTTTTTTCTTTGATCTGATAGCTCTGAATAAATGTTCTGACGGTGGTGTGAGTGGAGAACGACTGTCTCCATGGCGCAAATGGCTAGCGCGATCGGCTGTTAACCGAAAGGTTGCAAGTTCGAGCCCACCCGGTGGTGGTGCGGCGCTTTTTTTTCTTTGGGCTGATAGCTTTGAAGATATGTTCTGATGGTGGTGAGAGTGGACCAGCTCTGTCTCCGTGGCGCAGTTGGCTAGCGCGATCGGCTGTTAACCGAAAGGTTGGAGTTTCGAGCCCTCTCGGGAGTGGTGTGTTGATTTTGTCTTTGCGCTGATAGCTTTGAAGTTATGATCTGATATTGCTGAAAGTGGAGCACGACTGTCTCCGTGGCGAAATTTGCTAGCGCGATCGGCTGTTAACCGAAAGGTTGGACGTTCGAGCCCACCCGTTGGTGGTGCGGCGCTTTTTTTTCTTTGGGCTGATAGCTCTGAATAAATGTTCTGACGGTGGTGAGAGTGAAGCACGACTGTCTCCGTGGCGCAAATGGCTAGCGCGATCGGCTGTTAACCGAAAGGTTGGAGGTTCGAGCCCACCCGGTGGTGGTGCGGCGCTTTTTTTCCTTTGGGCTGATAGCTTTAAAGATATGTTCTGATGGTGGTGAGAGTGGACCAGGACTCTCTCCGTGGCGCAATTGGCTAGCGCGATCGGCTGTTAACTGAAAAGTTGGAGGTTCGAGCCCTCCCGGGAGTGGTATGTTGCTTTTTTCTTTGCGCTGATAGCTTTGAAGATATGTTCTGTTGGTGGTGAAAGTGGAGTGCGACTGGGTCCGTGGCGCAATTGGCTAGCGCGATCGGCTGTTAACCGAAAGGTTGGAGGTTCGAGCCCACCCGTTGGTGGTGCGGCGCTTTTTTTTCTTTGGGCTGATAGCTCTGAATAAATGTTCTCATGATGGTGAGAGTGAAGCGGGACGGTCTCCGTGGCGCAATAGGCTAGCGCGATCGACTGTTACCCGAAAGTTTGGAGTTTCGAGCCCACCCGGTGGTGGTGCGGCGCTTTTTTTTTCTTTGGGCTGATAGCTTTGAAGATATGTTCTGATGGTGGTGAGGGTGAAGCAGGACTGTCTCCGTGGCGCAAATGGCCAGCGCAATCGGCTGTTAACCGAAAGGTTGGAGGTTCGAGCCCACCCGGTGGTGGTGCGGCACTTTTTTCCTTTGGGTTGATAGCTTTAAAGATGTGTTCTGATGATGGTGAGAGTGGACCAGGACTCTCTTCATGGCGCAATTGGCTAGCGCGATCGGCTGTTAACTGAAAAGTTGGAGGTTCGAGCCCTCGCCGGAGTGGTGTGTTGCTTTTTTCTTTGCGCTGATAGCTTTGAAGATATGTTCTGATGGTGGTGAGCGTGGAGCACGACTGTCTCCATGGCGCATTTGCCTAGGGCGATTGGCTGTTAACCGAAATGTTGGAGGTTCGAGCCCACCTGGAGGTGGTGCGGCGCTTTTTTTTCTTTGGGCTGATAGATTTGAAGATATGTACTGATGGTGGTGAGAGTGGAGCAGGACTGTCTCCGTGGCGCAAATGGCTAGCACGATCGGCTGTTAACCGAAAGGTTGGAGGTTCGAGCCCACCCGGTGGTGGTGCGGCGCTTTTTTTCCTTTGGGCTGATAGCTTTGAAGATATGTTCTGATGGTGGTGAGAGTGGACCAGGACTCTCTCCATGGCGCAATTGGCTAGCGCGATCGGCTGTTAACTGAAAAGTTGGAGGTTCGAGCCCTCCCGGGAGTGGTGTGTTGCTTTTTTCTTTGCGCTGATAGCTTTGAAGATATGTTCTGATGGTGGTGAGCGTGGAGCACGACTGTCTCCGTGGCGCATTTGGCTAGCGCGATTGGCTGTTAACCGAAAGGTTGGAGGTTCGAGCCCACCTGGAGGTGGTGCGGCGCTTTTTTTCTTTGGGCTGATAGATTTCAAGATATGTTCTGATGGTGGTGAGAGTGGACCAGCTCTGTCTCCGTGGCGCAGTTGGCTAGCGCGATCGGCTGTTAACCGAAAGGTTGGAGTTTCGAGCCCTCTCGGGAGTGGTGTGTTGATTTTGTCTTTGCGCTGATAGCTTTGAAGTTATGTTCTGATATTGGTGAGTGTGGAGCACGACTGTCTCCGTGGCGCAATTGGCTAGCGCGATCGGCTGTTAACCTAAAGGTTGGACGTTCGAGCCCACCCGTTGGTGGTGCGGCACTTTTTTTTTCTTTGGGCTGATAGCTCTGAATAAATGTTTTCATGATGGTGAGAGTGGAGCACGACTGTCTCCGTAGCGCAAAAGGCTAGCGCGATCGGCTGTTAACCGAAAGGTTGGAGGTTCGAGCCCACCCGGTGGTGGTGCGGCACTTTTTTCCTTTGGGCTGATAGCTTTAAAGATATGTTCTGACGGTGGTGAGAGTGGACCAGGACTCTCTTCATGGCGCAATTGGCTAGCGCGATCGGCTGTTAACCGAAAAGTTGGAGGTTCGAGCGCTCGCGGGAGTGGTGTGTTGCTTTTTTCTTTGCGCTGATAGCTTTGAAGATATGTTCTGATGGTGGTGAGCGTGGAGCACGACTGTCTCCATGGCGCATTTGGCTTGCGCGATTGGCTGTTAACCGAAAGGTTGGAGGTTCGAGCCCACCTGGAGGTGGTGCGGCGCTTTTTTCCTTTGGGCTGATAGCTTTGAAGATATGTTCTGGTGGTGGTGAGAGTGGACCAGGACTGTCTCCGTGGCGCAGTTGGCTAGCGCGATCGGCTGTTAACCGAAAGGTTGGAGTTTCGTGCCCTCTCGGGAGTGGTGTGTTGATTTTGTTTTTGCGCTGATAGCTTTGAAGTTATGTTCTGATATTGGTGAGAGTGGAGCACGACTGTCTCCGTGGCGCAATTGGCTAGCGCGATCGGCTGTTAACCTAAAGTTTGGAGGTTCGAGCCCACCCGTTGGTGGTGCGGCGCTTTTTTTTCTTTGGGCTGATAGCTCTGAATAAATGTTCTGACGGTGGTGAGAGTGGAGCAGGACGGTCTCCGTGGCGCAATAGGCTAGCGCGATCGGCTGTTAACCGATAGGTTGGAGTTTCGAGCCCTTCCGGGAGTGGTGTGTTGCTTTTTTCTTTGCGCTGATAGCTTTGAAGATATGTTCTGATAGTGGTGAGAGTGGAGCACGACTGTTTCCGTGGCGCAATTGGCTAGCATGATCGGCTGTTAACCGAGAGGTTGGAGGTTCGAGCCCACCCGGTGGTGGTGCGGCGCTTTTTTTTCTTTGGGCTGATAGCTTTGAAGATATGTTCTGACGGTGGTGAGAGTGGAGCAGGACTGTCTCCGTGGCGCAATTGGCTAGCGCGATCGGCTGCTAACCGAAAGGTTGGAGTTTCGAGCCCTCCCAGGAGTGGTGTGTTGCTTTTGTCTTTGCGCTGATAGCTTTGAAGATATGTTCCGATATTGGTGAGAGTGGAGCACGAGTGTCTCCGTGGCGCTAATGCTAGCGTGATCGGCTTTTAACCGAACAGTTGGAGGTTCGAGCCCACCCGGTGGTGGTGCGGCGCTTTTTTTTCTTTGGGCTGATAGCTTTGAAGATATGTTCTGATGGTGGTGAGAGTGGAGCAGGACTGTCTCCGTGGCGCCATTGGCTAGCGCGATCGGCTGTTAACCGAAAGGTTGGAGTTTCGAGCCCTCCCGGGAGTGGTGTGTTGCTTTTGTCTTTGCGCTGATAGCTTTGAAGATATGTGCTGATGGTGGTGAGAGTATATCACGACTGTCTCTGTGGCGCAATTGGCTAGCGCGATCGGCTGTTAACCGAAAGGTTGGAGGTTCGAGCCCACCCGGTGGTGGTGCGGCGCTTTTTTTTCTTTGGGCTGATAGCTTTGAAGATATGTTCTGATGGTGGTGAGAGTGGAGCAGGACTGTCTCCGTGGCGTAATTGGCTAGCGCGATCGGCTGTTGACCGAAAGGTTGGAGTTTCGAGCCCTCCCGGGAGTGGTGTGTTGCTTTTGTCTTTGCGCTGATAGCTTTGAGGATATGTTCCGATATTGGTGAGAGTGGAGCACGACTGTCTCAGTGGCGCAAATGGCTAGCGCGATCGGCTGGTAACCGAAAGGTTGGAGGTTCGAGCCCACCCGGTGGTGGTGCGGCGCTTTTTTTCCTTTGGGCTGATAGCTTTGAAGATATGTTCTGATGGTGGTGAGAGTGGACCAGGACTCTCTCCATGGCGCAATTGGCTAGCGCGATTGGCTTTTAACCTAAAAGTTGGAGGTTCGAGCCCACCCGGTGGTGGTGCAGCGCTTTTTTTTCTTTGGGCTGATAGCTTTGAAGATATGTTCTGATGGTGGTGAGAGCGGAGCAAGACTGTCTCCGTGGCGCGATTGGCTAGCGCGATCGGCTGTTAACCGAAAGGTTGGAGTTTGGAGCCCTCCCGGGAGTGGTGTGTTGCTTTTGTCTTTGCGCTGATAACTTTGAAGATATGTTCTGATATTGGTGAGAGTGGAGCACAACTGTCTCCGTGGCGCAATTGGCTAGCGCGATCGGGTGTTAACCGAAAGGTTGGAGGTTCGACCCCACCCGGTGGTGGTGCAGCGCTTTTTTTTGGGGGGCTGATAGCCCAAGAATAAATGTTCTGACGGTGGTGAGAGTGGAGCACGACTGTCTCCGTGGCGCAAAGGGCTATCGCGATCGGCGGTTAACCGAAAGGTTGGAGGTTCGAGCCCACCCGGTGGTGGTGCGGCGCTTTTTTTCCTTTGGGCTGATAGCTTTAAAGATATGTTCTGATGGTGGTGAGAGTGGACCAGGACTCTCTCCATGGCGCAATTGGCTAGCGCGATCGGCTGTTAACTGAAAAGTTGGAGGTTCGAGCCCTCCCGGGAGTGGTATGTTGCTTTTTTCTTTGCGCTGATAGCTTTGAAGATATGTTCTGTTGGTGGTGAAAGTGGAGTGCGACTGGGTCCATGGCGCAATTGGCTAGCGCGATCGGCTGTTAACCGAAAGGTTGGAGGTTCGAGCCCACCCGGTGGTGGTGCGGCGCTTTTTTTCTTTGATCTGATAGCTCTGAATAAATGTTCTGACGGTGGTGTGAGTGGAGAACGACTGTCTCCGTGGCGCAAATGGCTAGCGCGATCGGCTGTTAACCGAAAGGTTGCAAGTTCGAGCCCACCCGGTGGTGGTGCGGCGCTTTTTTTTCTTTGGGCTGATAGCTTTGAAGATATGTTCTGATGGTGGTGAGAGTGGAGCAGGACTGTCTTCGTGGCACAGTTGGCTAGCGCGATCAGCTGTTAACCGAAAGGTTGGAGTTTCGAGCCCTCTCGAGAGTGGTGTGTTGATTTTCTCTTTGCGCTGATAGCTTTGAAGTTATGATCTGATATTGCTGAAAGTGGAGCACGACTGTCTCCGTGGCGCAATTTGCTAGCGCGATCGGCTGTTAACCGAAAGGTTGGACGTTCGAGCCCACCCGTTGGTGGTGCGGCGCTTTTTTTTCTTTGGGCTGATAGCTCTGAATAAATGTTCTGACGGTGGTGAGAGTGAAGCACGACTGTCTCCGTGGCGCAAATGGCTAGCGCGATCGGCTGTTAACCGAAAGGTTGGAGGTTCGAGCCCACCCGGTGGTGGTGCGGCGCTTTTTTTCCTTTGGGCTGATAGCTTTAAAGATATGTTCTGATGGTGGTGAGAGTGGACCAGGACTCTCTCCGTGGCGCAATTGGCTAGCGCGATCGGCTGTTAACTGAAAAGTTGGAGGTTCGAGCCCTCCCGGGAGTGGTATGTTGCTTTTTTCTTTGCGCTGATAGCTTTGAAGATATGTTCTGTTGGTGGTGAAAGTGGAGTGCGACTGGGTCCGTGGCGCAATTGGCTAGCGCGATCGGCTGTTAACCGAAAGGTTGGAGGTTCGAGCCCACCCGTTGGTGGTGCGGCGCTTTTTTTTCTTTGGGCTGATAGCTCTGAATAAATGTTCTCATGATGGTGAGAGTGGAGCGGGACGGTCTCCGTGGCGCAATAGGCTAGCGCGATCGACTGTTACCCGAAAGTTTGGAGTTTCGAGCCCACCCGGTGGTGGTGCGGCGCTTTTTTTTCTTTGGGCTGATAGCTTTGAAGATATGTTCTGATGGTGGTGAGGGTGAAGCAGGACTGTCTCCGTGGCGCAAATGGCCAGCGCAATCGGCTGCTAACCGAAAGGTTGGAGGTTCGAGCCCACCCGGTGGTGGTGCGGCACTTTTTTTCCTTTGGGCTGATAGCTTTAAAGATGTGTTCTGATGATGGTGAGAGTGGACCAGGACTCTCTTCATGGCGCAATTGGCTAGCGCGATCGGCTGTTAACTGAAAAGTTGGAGGTTCGAGCCCTCGCGGGAGTGGTGTGTTGCTTTTTTTTTGCGCTGATAGCTTTGAAGATATGTTCTGATGGTAGTGAGCGTGGAGCACGACTGTCTCCATGGCGCATTTGCCTAGGGCGATTGGCTGTTAACCGAAATATTGGAGGTTCGAGCCCATCTGGAGGTGGTGCGGCGCTTTTTTTTCTTTGGGCTGATAGATTTGAAGATATGTACTGATGGTGGTGAGAGTGGAGCAGGACTGTCTCCGTGGCGCAAATGGCTAGCACGATCGGCTGTTAACCGAAAGGTTGGAGGTTCGAGCCCACCCGGTGGTGGTGCGGCGCTTTTTTTCCTTTGGGCTGATAGCTTTGAAGATATGTTCTGATGGTGGTGAGAGTGGACCAGGACTCTCTCCATGGCGCAATTGGCTAGCGCGATCGGCTGTTAACTGAAAAGTTGGAGGTTCGAGCCCTCCCGGGAGTGGTGTGTTGCTTTTTTCTTTGCGCTGATAGCTTTGAAGATATGTTCTGATGGTGGTGAGCGTGGAGCACGACTGTCTCCGTGGCGCATTTGGCTAGCGCGATTGGCTGTTAACCGAAAGGTTGGGGGTTCGAGCCCACCTGGAGGTGGTGCGGTGCTTTTTTTCTTTGGGCTGATAGATTTCAAGATATGTTCTGATGGTGGTGAGAGTGGACCAGCTCTGTCTCCGTGGCGCAGTTGGCTAGCGCGATCGGCTGTTAACCGAAAGGTTGGAGTTTCGAGCCCTCTCGGGAGTGGTGTGTTGATTTTGTCTTTGCGCTGATAGCTTTGAAGTTATGTTCTGATATTGGTGAGAGTGGAGCACGACTGTCTCCGAGGCGCAATTGGCTAGCGCGATCGGCTGTTAACCTAAAGGTTGGACGTTCGAGCCCACCCGTTGGTGGTGCGGCGCTTTTTTTTTCTTTGGGCTGATAGCTCTGAATAAATGTTCTCATGATGGTGAGAGTGGAGCACGACTGTCTCCGTAGCGCAAAAGGCTAGCGCGATAGGCTGTTAACCGAAAGGTTGGAGGTTCGAGCCCACCCGGTGGTGGTGCGGCACTGTTTTCCTTTGGGCTGATAGCTTTAAAGATATGTTCTGACGGTGGTGAGAGTGGACCAGGACTCTCTTCATGGCGCAATTGGCTAGCGCGATCGGCTGTTAACCGAAAAGTTGGAGGTTCGAGCCCTCGCGGGAGTGGTGTGTTGCTTTTTTCTTTGCGCTGATAGCTTTGAAGATATGTTCTGATGGTGGTGAGCGTGGAGCACGACAGTCTCCATGGCGCATTTGGCTTGCGCGATTCGCTGTTAACCGAAAGGTTGGAGGTTCGAGCCCACCTGGAGGTGGTGCGGCGCTTTTTTTCCTTTGGGCTGATAGCTTTGAAGATATGTTCTGGTGGTGGTGAGAGTGGACCAGGACTGTCTCCGTGGCGCAGTTGGCTAGCGCGATCGGCTGTTAACCGAAAGGTTGGAGTTTCGTGCCCTCTCGGGAGTGGTGTGTTGATTTTGTTTTTGCGCTGATAGCTTTGAAGTTATGTTCTGATATTGATGAGAGTGGAGCACGACTGTCTCCGTGGCGCAATTGGCTAGCGCGATCGGCTGTTAACCTAAAGGTTGGAGGTTCGAGCCCACCCGTTGGTGGTGCGGCGCTTTTTTTTCTTTGGGCTGATAGCTCTGAATAAATGTTCTGACGGTGGTGAGAGTGGAGCAGGACTGTCTCCGTGGCGCAATAGGCTAGCGCGATTGGCTGTTAACCGATAGGTTGGAGTTTCGAGCCCTTCCGGGAGTGGTGTGTTGCTTTTTTCTTTGCGCTGATAGCTTTGAAGATATGTTCTGATGGTGGTGAGAGTGGAGCACGACTGTCTCCGTGGCGCAATTGGCTAGCATGATCGGCTGTTAACCGAGAGGTTGGAGGTTCGAGCCCACCCGGTGGTGGTGCGGCGCTTTTTTTTCTTTGGGCTGATAGCTTTGAAGATATGTTCTGACGGTGGTGAGAGTGGAGCAGGACTGTCTCCGTGGCGCTATTGGCTAGCGCGATCGGCTGCTAACCGAAAGGTTGGAGTTTCGAGCCCTCCCAGGAGTGGTGTGTTGATTTTGTCTTTGCGCTGATAGCTTTGAAGATATGTTCCGATATTGGTGATAGTGGAGCACGAGTGTCTCCGTGGCGCTAATGCTAGCGTGATCGGCTTTTAACCGAACAGTTGGAGGTTCGAGCCCACCCGGAGGTGGTGCGGCGCTTTTTTTTCTTTGGGCTGATAGCTTTGAAGATATGTTCTGATGGTGGTGAGACTGGAGCAAGACTGTCTCCGTGGCGCAATTGGCTAGCGCGATCGGCTGTTAACCGAAAGGTTGGAGTTTCGAGCCCACCCGGTGGTGGTGCGGCGCTTTTTTTTCTTTGGGCTGAGAGTTTTGAAGATATGTTCTCATGATGGTGAGAGTGGAGCGGGACGTTCTCCGTGGCGCAATAGGCTAGCGCGATCGACTGTTAACCGAAAGGTTGGAGTTTCGAGCCCACCCGGTGGTGGTGCGCCGCTGTTTTTTCTTTGGGCTGATAGCTTTGAAGATATGTTCTGATGGTGGTGAGAGTGGAGCAGGACTGTCTCCGTGGCGCAATTGGCTAGCGCGATCGGCTGTTAACCGATAGGTTGGAGTTTCGAGCCCTCCCGGGATTGGTGTGTTGCTTTTTCTTTGCGCTGATAGCTTTGAAGATATGTTCTGTTGGTGGTGAAAGTGGAGCGCGACTGCGTCCGTGGCGCAATTGGCTAGCGCGATCGGCTGGTAACCGAAAGGTTGGAGGTTCGAGCCCACCCGGTGGTGGTGCGGCGCTTTTTTTTTGGGCTGATAGCTTTGAAGATATGTTCTGATGGTGGTGAGAGTGGAGCAGGACTGTCTCCGTGGCGCAATTGGCTAGCGCGATCGGCTCTTAACCGAAAGGTTGGAGTTTCGAGCCCTCCCGGGAGTGGTGTGTTGCTTTTGTATTTGCGCTGATAGCTTTGAAGATATGTTCCGATATTGGTGAGAGTGGAGCACGACTGTCTTCGTGGCGCAATTGGCTGGCGCGATCGGCTGTTAACTGAAAGGTAGAGGTTCGAGCCCTCCCGGTGCTGGTTTGGCGGTTTTTTTCTTTGGGCTGATAGCTTTGAAGAAATGTTCTGATGGTGGTGAGCGTAGAGCAGGACTGTCTCCGTGGCGCAATTGGCTAGCGCGATCGGCTGTTAACCGAAAGGTAGAGGTTCGAGCCCTCCCGGTGCTGGTTTGGCGGTTTTTTTCTTTGGGCTGATAGCTTTGAAGAAATGTTCTGATGGTGGTGAGTGTAGAGCAGGACTGTCTCCGTGGCGCATTTGGCTAGCGCGATCGACTGTTAACCGAAAGGTTGGAGGTTCGAGCCCACCCGGTGGTTGTGCGGCGCTTTTTTTGGGCTGATAGATCTGAGGAAATGTTCTGACGGTGGTGAGAGTGGAGCACGACTGTCTCCGTGGCGCAAATGCTAGCGTGATCGGCTTTTAACCGAACAGTTGGAGGTTCGAGCCCACCCGGTGGTGGTGCGGCGCTGTTTTTTCTTTGGGCTGATAGCTTTAAAGATATGTTCTGATGGTGGTGAGAGTGGAGCAGGACTGTCTCCGTGGCACAATTGGCTAGCGCGATCGGCTGTTAACCGATAGGTTGGAGTTTCGAGCCCTCCCGGGAGTGGTGTGTTGCTTTTTTCTTTGCGCTGATAGCTTTGAAGATATGTTCTGTTGGTGGTGAAAGTTGAGCGCGACTGGGTCCGTGGCGCAATTGGCTAGCGCGATCGGCTGTTAACCGAAAGGTTGGAGGTTCGAGCCCACCCGTTGGTGGTGCGGTGCTTTTTTTTTTCTTTGGGCTTATAACTCTGAATAAATGTTCTGACAGTGGTGAGAGTGGAGCACGACTGTCTCCGTGGCGCAAATCGCTAGCGCGATCGGCTGTTAACTGAAAAGTTGGAGGTTCGAGCCCTCCCGGGAGTGGTGTGTTGACTTTGTCTTTGCGCTGATAGCTTTGAAGATATGTTCCGATATTGGTGAGAGTGGAGCACGACTGTCTTCGTGGCGCAATTGGCTAGCGCGATCGGCTGTTAACCGAAACATAGAGGTTCGAGCCCTCCCGGTGCTGGTTTGGCGGTTTTTTTCTTTGGGCTGATAGCTTTGAAGAAATGTTCTGATGGTGGTGAGTGTAGAGCACGACTGTCTCCGTGGCGCAATTGCCTAGCGCGATCGCCAGTACCCGAAAAGTTGGAGGTTGGAGCCCACCGGGTGGTGGTGCCGCGCTTTTTTTTCTTTGGGCTGATAGCTTTGAAGATATGTTCTGATGGTGGTGAGCGTGGAGCACGACAGTCTCCATGGCGCATTTGGCTTGCGCGATTGGCTGTTAACCGAAAGGTTGGAGGTTCGAGCCCACCTGGAGGTGGTGCGGCGCTTTTTTTCCTTTGGGCTGATAGCTTTGAAGATATGTTCTGGTGGTGGTGAGAGTGGACCAGGACTGTCTCCGTGGCGCAGTTGGCTAGCGCGATCGGCTGTTAACCGAAAGGTTGGAGTTTCGTGCCCTCTCGGGAGTGGTGTGTTGATTTTGTTTTTGCGCTGATAGCTTTGAAGTTATGTTCTGATATTGATGAGAATGGAGCACGACTGTCTCCGTGGCGCAATTGGCTAGCGCGATCGGCTGTTAACCTAAAGGTTGGAGGTTCGAGCCCACCCGTTGGTGGTGCGGCGCTTTTTTTTCTTTGGGCTGATAGCTCTGAATAAATGTTCTGACGGTGGTGAGAGTGGAGCAGGACTGTCTCCGTGGCGCAATAGGCTAGCGCGATTGGCTGTTAACCGATAGGTTGGAGTTTCGAGCCCTTCCGGGAGTGGTGTGTTGCTTTTTTCTTTGCGCTGATAGCTTTGAAGATATGTTCTGATGGTGGTGAGAGTGGAGCACGACTGTCTCCGTGGCGCAATTGGCTAGCATGATCGGCTGTTAACCGAGAGGTTGGAGGTTCGAGCCCACCCGGTGGTGGTGCGGCGCTTTTTTTTCTTTGGGCTGATAGCTTTGAAGATATGTTCTGACGGTGGTGAGAGTGGAACAGGACTGTCTCCGTGGCGCTATTGGCTAGCGCGATCGGCTGCTAACCGAAAGGTTGGAGTTTCGAGCCCTCCCAGGAGTGGTGTGTTGCTTTTGTCTTTGCGCTGATAGCTTTGAAGATATGTTCCGATATTGGTGATAGTGGAGCACGAGTGTCTCCGTGGCGCTAATGCTAGCGTGATCGGCTTTTAACCGAACAGTTGGAGGTTCGAGCCCACCCGGAGGTGGTGCGGCGCTTTTTTTTCTTTGGGCTGATAGCTTTGAAGATATGTTCTGATGGTGGTGAGACTGGAGCAAGACTGTCTCCGTGGCGCAATTGGCTAGCGCGATCGGCTGTTAACCGAAAGGTTGGAGTTTCGAGCCCACCCGGTGGTGGTGCGGCGCTTTTTTTTCTTTGGGCTGAGAGTTTTGAAGATATGTTCTCATGATGGTGAGAGTGGAGCGGGACGTTCTCCGTGGCGCAATAGGCTAGCGCGATCGACTGTTAACCGAAAGGTTGGAGTTTCGAGCCCACCCGGTGGTGGTGCGGCGCTGTTTTTTCTTTGGGCTGATAGCTTTGAAGATATGTTCTGATGGTGGTGAGAGTGGAGCAGGACTGTCTCCGTGGCGCAATTGGCTAGCGCGATCGGCTGTTAACCGATAGGTTGGAGTTTCGAGCCCTCCCGGGATTGGTGTGTTGCTTTTTCTTTGCGCTGATAGCTTTGAAGATATGTTCTGTTGGTGGTGAAAGTGGAGCGCGACTGCGTCCGTGGCGCAATTGGCTAGCGCGATCGGCTGGTAACCGAAAGGTTGGAGGTTCGAGCCCACCCGGTGGTGGTGCGGCGCTTTTTTTTGGGCTGATAGCTTTGAAGATATGTTCTGATGGTGGTGAGAGTGGAGCAGGACTGTCTCCGTGGCGCAATTGGCTAGCGCGATCGGCTCTTAACCGAAAGGTTGGAGTTTCGAGCCCTCCCGGGAGTGGTGTGTTGCTTTTGTCTTTGCGCTGATAGCTTTGAAGATATGTTCCGATATTGGTGAGAGTGGAGCACGACTGTCTTCGTGGCGCAATTGGCTGGCGCGATCGGCTGTTAACTGAAAGGTAGAGGTTCGAGCCCTCCCGGTGCTGGTTTGGCGGTTTTTTTCTTTGGGCTGATAGCTTTGAAGAAATGTTCTGATGGTGGTGAGCGTAGAGCAGGACTGTCTCCGTGGCGCAATTGGCTAGCGCGATCGGCTGTTAACCGAAAGGTAGAGGTTCGAGCCCTCCCGGTGCTGGTTTGGCGGTTTTTTTCTTTGGGCTGATAGCTTTGAAGAAATGTTCTGATGGTGGTGAGTGTAGAGCAGGACTGTCTCCGTGGCGCATTTGGCTAGCGCGATCGACTGTTAACCGAAAGGTTGGAGGTTCGAGCCCACCCGGTGGTTGTGCGGCGCTTTTTTTGGGCTGATAGATCTGAGGAAATGTTCTGACGGTGGTGAGAGTGGAGCACGACTGTCTCCGTGGCGCAAATGCTAGCGTGATCGGCTTTTAACCGAACAGTTGGAGGTTCGAGCCCACCCGGTGGTGGTGCGGCGCTGTTTTTTCTTTGGGCTGATAGCTTTAAAGATATGTTCTGATGGTGGTGAGAGTGGAGCAGGACTGTCTCCGTGGCACAATTGGCTAGCGCGATCGGCTGTTAACCGATAGGTTGGAGTTTCGAGCCCTCCCGGGAGTGGTGTGTTGCTTTTTTCTTTGCGCTGATAGCTTTGAAGATATGTTCTGTTGGTGGTGAAAGTTGAGCGCGACTGGGTCCGTGGCGCAATTGGCTAGCGCGATCGGCTGTTAACCGAAAGGTTGGAGGTTCGAGCCCACCCGTTGGTGGTGCGGTGCTTTTTTTTTCTTTGGGCTTATAACTCTGAATAAATGTTCTGACAGTGGTGAGAGTGGAGCACGACTGTCTCCGTGGCGCAAATCGCTAGCGCGATCGGCTGTTAACTGAAAAGTTGGAGGTGCGAGCCCTCCCGGGAGTGGTGTGTTGACTTTGTCTTTGCGCTGATAGCTTTGAAGATATGTTCCGATATTGGTGAGAGTGGAGCACGACTGTCTTCGTGGCGCAATTGGCTAGCGCGATCGGCTGTTAACCGAAACATAGAGGTTCGAGCCCTCCCGGTGCTGGTTTGGCGGTTTTTTTCTTTGGGCTGATAGCTTTGAAGAAATGTTCTGATGGTGGTGAGTGTAGAGCACGACTGTCTCCGTGGCGCAATTGCCTAGCGCGATCGCCAGTACCCGAAAAGTTGGAGGTTGGAGCCCACCGGGTGGTGGTGCCGCGCTTTTTTTTCTTTGGGCTGATAGCTTTGAAGATATGTTCTGATGGTGGTGAGAGTGGAGCAAGACTGTCTCCGTGGCGCAATTGGCTAGCGCGATCGGCTGTTAACCAAAAGGTTGGAGTTTCGAGCCCACCCGGTGGTGGTGCGGCGCTTTTTTTTCTTTGGGCTGATAGCTCTGAAGATATGTTCTGCGGTGGTGAGAGTGGAGCACGACTGTCTCCTTGGCGCAAATGGCTAGCGCGATCGGCTGTTAACCGAAAGGTTGGAGGTTCGAGCCCTCGCGGGAGTGTTGTGTTCCTTTTTTTTTCTTTGGGCTGATAGCTTTGAAGATATATCTTGACGGTGGTGAGAGTGGAGCAAGACTGTCTCCGTTGCGCAATTGACTAGCTGAATTGGCTGTTAACCGCAAGGTTGGAGTTTCGAGCCCTCCCGGGAGTGGTGTGTTGTTTTTTCTTTGCGCTGATAGCTTTGAAGATATGTTCTGATGATGGTGAGTGTGGAGCACGACTGTCTCGGTGGTGGGATCGGCTGTTAACCGAAAGGTTGGAAGTTCGATCCCACCCGGTGGTGGTGCGGCGCTTTTTTTCTTTGGGCTGATAGCTTTGAAGATATGTTCTGATGGTGGTGAGAGTGGAGCAAGACTGTCTCCGTGGCGCAATTGGCTAGCGCGATCGGCTGTTAACCTAAAGGTTGGAATTTCGAGCCCACCCGGTGGTGGTGCGGCGCTTTTTTATTGGGCTGATAGCTTTGAATATATGTTCTGATAGTGGTGAGAGTGGAGCAGAACTGTCTCCGTGGCGCTAATGGCTAGCGCGAGCGGCTGTTAACCGAAAGGTTGGAGTTTCGAGCCCCCCCGGGAGTGGTGTGTTGCTTTTTTCTTTGCGCTGATAGCTTTGAAGATATGTTCTGATGGTGGTGAAAGTGGGCCACGAGTGTCTTCGTGGCACAATTGGCTAGCGCGATCGGCTGTTAACCGAAAGGTTTGAGGTTCGAGCCCAGCCGGTGGTTGTGCGGCGCTTTTTTTTGGCTGGTAGATCTGAAGAAATGTTCTGACGGTGGTGAGAGTGGAGCACGACTGTCTCTGTGGCGCAAATGGCTAGCGTGATCGGCTGTTAACCGAACGGTTGGAGGTTCGAGCCCACCCGGTGGTGGTGCGGCGCTTTTTTTTCTTTGGGCTGATAGCTTTGAAGATATGTTCTGATGGTGGTGAGAGTGGAGCAGGACTGTCTCTATGGCGCAATTGGCTAGCGCGATCGGCTGTTAACCAAAAAGTTGGAGGTTCGAGCCCACCCGGTGGTGGTGCGGCGCTTTTTTTCTTTGGGCTGATAGCTTTGAAGATATGATCTGCTGGTGGTGAGAGTGGAGCAAGACTGCCTCCGTGGCGCAATTGGCTTGTTAATCGAAAGGTTGGAGTTTCGAGCCCACCAGGTGGTGGTGCGGCGCTGTTTTTTCTTTGGGCTGATAGCTTTGAAGATATGTTCTGATGGTGGTGAGAGTGGAGCAGGACTGTCTCCGTGGCGCAATTGGCTAGCGCGATCGGCTGTTAACCGATAGGTTGGAGTTTCGAGCCCTCCCGGGATTGGTGTGTTGTTTTTTTCTTTGCGCTGATAGCTTTGAAGATATGTTCTGTTGGTGGTGAAAGTGGAGCGCAACTGGGTCCGTGGCGCAATTGGCTAGCGCGATCGGCTGTTAACCGAAAGGTTGGAGGTTCGAGCCCACCCGGTGGTGGTGCGGCGCTTTTTTTTCTTTGGGCTGATAGCTTTGAAGATATGTTCTGATGGTGGTGAGAGTGGAGCAGGACTGTCTCCGTGGCGCAATTGGCTAGCGCGATCGGCTGTTAACCGAAAGTTTGGAGTTTCGAGCCCTCCCGGGAGTGGTGTGTTGCTTTTGTCTTTGCGCTGATAGCTTTAAAGATATGTTCCGATATTGGTGAGAGTGGAGCACGACTGTCTTCGTGGCGCAATTGGCTAGCGCGATCGGCTGTTAACCGAAAGGTAGAGGTTCGAGCCCTCCCGGTGCTGGTTTGGCGGTTTTTTTCTTTGGACTGATAGCTTTGAAGAAATGTTCTGATGGTGGTGAGTGTAGAGCAGGACTGTCTCCGTGGCGCATTTGGCTAGCGCGATCGACTGTTAACCGAAAGGTTGGAGGTTCGAGCCCACCCGGTGGTGGTGCGGCGCTGTTTTTTCTTTGGGCTGATAGCTTTGAAGATATGTTCTGATGGTGGTGAGAGTGGAGCAGGACTGTCTCCGTGGCGCAATTGGCTAGCGCGATCGGCTGTTAACCGATAGGTTGGAGTTTCGAGCCCTCCCGGGAGTGGTGTGTTGCTTTTTTCTTTGCACTGATAGCTTTGAAGATATGTTCTGTTGGTGGTGAAAGTTGAGCGCGACTGGGTCCGTGGCGCAATTGGCTAGCGCGATCGGCTGTTAACCGAAAGGTTGGAGGTTCGAGCCCACCCGTTGGTGGTGCGGCGCTTTTTTTTCTTTGGACTGATAACTCTGAATAAATTTTCTGACAGTGGTGAGAGTGGAGCACGACTGTCTCCGTGGCGCAAATGGCTAGCGCGATCGGCTGTTAACAGAAAAGTTGGAGGTTCGAGCCCTCCCGGTAGTGGTGTGTTGACTTTGTCTTTGCGCTGATAGCTTTGAAGAAATGTTCTGATGGTGGTGAGTGTAGAGCAGGACTGTCTCCGTGGCGCATTTGGCTAGCGCGATCGACTGTTAACCGAAAGGTTGGAGGTTCGAGCCCACCCGTTGGTGGTGCGGCGCTTTTATTTCTTTGGGCTGATAGCTCTGAATAAATGTTCTGACGGTGGTGAGAGTGGAGCACGACTGTCTCCGTGGCGCAAATGGCAAGCGCGATCGGAAGTTAACCGAAAGGTTGGAGGTTCGAGCCCACCCGGTGATGGTGCGGCGCTTTTTTTCCTTTGGGCTGATAGCTTTGGAGATATGTTCTGATGGTGGAGAGTGGAGCAGGACTGTCTCCGTGGCGCAATTGGCTAGCGCGATCGGCTGTTAACCGATAGGTTGGAGTTTCGAGCCCTCCCGGGATTGGTGTGTTGCTTTTTTCTTTGCGATGATAGCTTTGAAGATATGTTCTGTTGGTGGTGAAAGTGGAGCGCGACTGGGTCCGTGGCGCAATTGGCTAGCGCGATCGGCTGTTAACCGAAAGGTAGAGGTTCGAGCCCTCCCGGTGCTGGTTTGGCGGTTTTTTCTTTGGGCTGATAGCTTTGAAGAAATGTTCTGATGGTGGTGAGTGTAGAGCACGACTGTGTCCGTGAAGCAATTGCCTAGCGCGATCGCCAGTACCCGAAAAGTTGGAGGTTGGAGCCCACCGGGTGGTGGTGCCGCGCTTTTTTTTCTTTGGGCTGATAGCTTTGAAGATATGTTCTGATGGTGGTGAGAGTGGAGCAGGACTGTCTCCGTGGCGCAATTGGCTAGCGCGATCGGCTGTTAACCAAAAGGTTGGAGTTTCGAGCCCACCCGGTGGTGGTGCGGCGCTTTTTTTTCTTTGGGCTGATAGCTCTGAAGAAATGTTCTGCGGTGGTGAGAGTGGAGCACGACTGTCTCCTTGGCGCAAATGGCTAGCGCGATCGGCTGTTAACCGAAAGGTTGGAGGTTCGAGCCCTCGCGGGAGTGTTGTGTTCTTTTTTTTTTCTTTGGGCTGATAGCTTTGAAGATATATCTTGACGGTGGTGAGAGTGGAGCAAGACTGTCTCCGTTGCGCAATTGACTAGCTGAATTGGATGTTAACCGAAAGGTTGGAGTTTCGAGCCCTCCCGGGAGTGGTGTGTTGTTTTTTCTTTGCGCTGATAGCTTTGAAGATATGTTCTGATGATGGTGAGTGTGGAGCACGACTGTCTCGGTGGTGGGATCGGCTGTTAACCGAAAGGTTGGAAGTTCGAGCCCACCCGGTGGTGGTGCGGCGCTTTTTTTCTTTGGGCTGATAGCTTTGAAGATATGTTCTGATGGTGGTGAGAGTGGAGCAAGACAGACTTTCTCCGTGGCGCAATTGGCTAGCGCGATCGGCTGTTAACCTAAAGTTTGGAATTTCGAGCCCACCCGGTGGTGGTGCGGCGCTTTTTTATTGGGCTGATAGCTTTGAATATATGTTCTGATAGTGGTGAGAGTGGAGCAGAACTGTCTCCGTGGCGCTAATGGCTAGCGCGAGCGGCTGTTAACCGAAAGGTTGGAGTTTCGAGCCCTCCCGGGAGTGGTGTGTTGCTTTTTTCTTTGCGCTGATAGCTTTGAAGATATGTTCTGATGGTGGTGAAAGTGGGCCACGAGTGTCTTCGTGGCACAATTGGCTAGCGCGATCGGCTGTTAACCGAAAGGTTTGAGGTTCGAGCCCAGCCGGTGGTTGTGCGGCGCTTTTTTTTGGCTGGTAGATCTGAAGAAATGTTCTGACGGTGGTGAGAGTGGAGCACGACTGTCTCCGTGGCGCAAATGGCTAGCGTGATCGGCTGTTAACCGAACGGTTGGAGGTTCGAGCCCACCCGGTGGTGGTGCGGCGCTTTTTTTTCTTTGGGCTGATAGCTTTGAATAAATGTTCTGACGGTGGTGAGAGTGAAGCACGACTGTCTCCGTGGCACAATTGGCTAGCGCGATCGGCTGTTAACCGATAGGTTGGAGTTTCGAGCCCTCCCGGGAGTGGTGTGTTGCTTTTTTCTTTGCGCTGATAGCTTTGAAGATATGTTCTGTTGGTGGTGAAAGTTGAGCGCGACTGGGTCCGTGGCGCAATTGGCTAGCGCGATCGGCTGTTAACCGAAAGGTTTGAGGTTCGAGCCCAGCCGGTGGTTGTGCGGCGCTTTTTTTTGGCTGGTAGATCTGAAGAAATGTTCTGACGGTGGTGAGAGTGGAGCACGACTGTCTCTGTGGCGCAAATGGCTAGCGTGATCGGCTGTTAACCGAACGGTTGGAGGTTCGAGCCCACCCGGTGGTGGTGCGGCGCTTTTTTTTCTTTGGGCTGATAGCTTTGAAGATATGTTCTGATGGTGGTGAGAGTGGAGCAGGACTGTCTCTATGGCGCAATTGGCTAGCGCGATCGGCTGTTAACCAAAAAGTTGGAGGTTCGAGCCCACCCGGTGGTGGTGCGGCGCTTTTTTTCTTTGGGCTGATAGCTTTGAAGATATGATCTGTTGGTGGTGAGAGTGGAGCAAGACTGCCTCCGTGGCGCAATTGGCTAGCACGATCGGCTGTTAATCGAAAGGTTGGAGTTTCGAGCCCACCAGGTGGTGGTGCGGCGCTGTTTTTTCTTTGGGCTGATAGCTTTGAAGATATGTTCTGATGGTGGTGAGAGTGGAGCAGGACTGTCTCCGTGGCGCAATTGGCTAGCGCGATCGGCTGTTAACCGATAGGTTGGAGTTTCGAGCCCTCCCGGGATTGGTGTGTTGTTTTTTTCTTTGCGCTGATAGCTTTGAAGATATGTTCTGTTGGTGGTGAAAGTGGAGCGCAACTGGGTCCGTGGCGCAATTGGCTAGCGCGATCGGCTGTTAACCGAAAGGTTGGAGGTTCGAGCCCACCCGGTGGTGGTGCGGCGCTTTTTTTTCTTTGGGCTGATAGCTTTGAAGATATGTTCTGATGGTGGTGAGAGTGGAGCAGGACTGTCTCCGTGGCGCAATTGGCTAGCGCGATCGGCTGTTAACCGAAAGTTTGGAGTTTCGAGCCCTCCCGGGAGTGGTGTGTTGCTTTTGTCTTTGCGCTGATAGCTTTAAAGATATGTTCCGATATTGGTGAGAGTGGAGCACGACTGTCTTCGTGGCGCAATTGGCTAGCGCGATCGGCTGTTAACCGAAAGGTAGAGGTTCGAGCCCTCCCGGTGCTGGTTTGGCGGTTTTTTTCTTTGGGCTGATAGCTTTGAAGAAATGTTCTGATGGTGGTGAGTGTAGAGCAGGACTGTCTCCGTGGCGCATTTGGCTAGCGCGATCGACTGTTAACCGAAAGGTTGGAGGTTCGAGCCCACCCGGTGGTGGTGCGGCGCTGTTTTTTCTTTGGGCTGATAGCTTTGAAGATATGTTCTGATGGTGGTGAGAGTGGAGCAGGACTGTCTCCGTGGCGCAATTGGCTAGCGCGATCGGCTGTTAACCGATAGGTTGGAGTTTCGAGCCCTCCCGGGAGTGGTGTGTTGCTTTTTTCTTTGCACTGATAGCTTTGAAGATATGTTCTGTTGGTGGTGAAAGTTGAGCGCGACTGGGTCCGTGGCGCAATTGGCTAGCGCGATCGGCTGTTAACCGAAAGGTTGGAGGTTCGAGCCCACCCGTTGGTGGTGCGGCGCTTTTTTTTCTTTGGACTGATAACTCTGAATAAATGTTCTGACAGTGGTGAGAGTGGAGCACGACTGTCTCCGTGGCGCAAATGGCTAGCGCGATCGGCTGTTAACAGAAAAGTTGGAGGTTCGAGCCCTCCCGGGAGTGGTGTGTTGACTTTGTCTTTGCGCTGATAGCTTTGAAGAAATGTTCTGATGGTGGTGAGTGTAGAGCAGGACTGTCTCCGTGGCGCATTTGGCTAGCGCGATCGACTGTTAACCGAAAGGTTGGAGGTTCGAGCCCACCCGTTGGTGGTGCGGCGCTTTTATTTCTTTGGGCTGATAGCTCTGAATAAATGTTCTGACGGTGGTGAGAGTGGAGCACGACTGTCTCCGTGGCGCAAATGGCAAGCGCGATCGGAAGTTAACCGAAAGGTTGGAGGTTCGAGCCCACCCGGTGATGGTGCGGCGCTTTTTTTCCTTTGGGCTGATAGCTTTGGAGATATGTTCTGATGGTGGAGAGTGGAGCAGGACTGTCTCCGTGGCGCAATTGGCTAGCGCGATCGGCTGTTAACCGATAGGTTGGAGTTTCGAGCCCTCCCGGGATTGGTGTGTTGCTTTTTTCTTTGCGCTGATAGCTTTGAAGATATGTTCTGTTGGTGGTGAAAGTGGAGCGCGACTGGGTCCGTGGCGCAATTGGCTAGCGCGATCGGCTGTTAACCGAAAGGTAGAGGTTCGAGCCCTCCCGGTGCTGGTTTGGCGGTTTTTTTCTTTGGGCTGATAGCTTTGAAGAAATGTTCTGATGGTGGTGAGTGTAGAGCACGACTGTGTCCGTGAAGCAATTGCCTAGCGCGATCGCCAGTACCCGAAAAGTTGGAGGTTGGAGCCCACCGGGTGGTGGTGCCGCGCTTTTTTTTCTTTGGGCTGATAGCTTTGAAGATATGTTCTGATGGTGGTGAGAGTGGAGCAGGACTGTCTCCGTGGCGCAATTGGCTAGCGCGATCGGCTGTTAACCAAAAGGTTGGAGTTTCGAGCCCACCCGGTGGTGGTGCGGCGCTTTTTTTTCTTTGGGCTGATAGCTCTGAAGAAATGTTCTGCGGTGGTGAGAGTGGAGCACGACTGTCTCCTTGGCGCAAATGGCTAGCGCGATCGGCTGTTAACCGAAAGGTTGGAGGTTCGAGCCCTCGCGGGAGTGTTGTGTTCTTTTTTTTTTCTTTGGGCTGATAGCTTTGAAGATATATCTTGACGGTGGTGAGAGTGGAGCAAGACTGTCTCCGTTGCGCAATTGACTAGCTGAATTGGATGTTAACCGAAAGGTTGGAGTTTCGAGCCCTCCCGGGAGTGGTGTGTTGTTTTTTCTTTGCGCTGATAGCTTTGAAGATATGTTCTGATGATGGTGAGTGTGGAGCACGACTGTCTCGGTGGTGGGATCGGCTGTTAACCGAAAGGTTGGAAGTTCGAGCCCACCCGGTGGTGGTGCGGCGCTTTTTTTCTTTGGGCTGATAGCTTTGAAGATATGTTCTGATGGTGGTGAGAGTGGAGCAAGACAGACTTTCTCCGTGGCGCAATTGGCTAGCGCGATCGGCTGTTAACCTAAAGTTTGGAATTTCGAGCCCACCCGGTGGTGGTGCGGCGCTTTTTTATTGGGCTGATAGCTTTGAATATATGTTCTGATAGTGGTGAGAGTGGAGCAGAACTGTCTCCGTGGCGCTAATGGCTAGCGCGAGCGGCTGTTAACCGAAAGGTTGGAGTTTCGAGCCCTCCCGGGAGTGGTGTGTTGCTTTTTTCTTTGCGCTGATAGCTTTGAAGATATGTTCTGATGGTGGTGAAAGTGGGCCACGAGTGTCTTCGTGGCACAATTGGCTAGCGCGATCGGCTGTTAACCGAAAGGTTTGAGGTTCGAGCCCAGCCGGTGGTTGTGCGGCGCTTTTTTTTGGCTGGTAGATCTGAAGAAATGTTCTGACGGTGGTGAGAGTGGAGCACGACTGTCTCCGTGGCGCAAATGGCTAGCGTGATCGGCTGTTAACCGAACGGTTGGAGGTTCGAGCCCACCCGGTGGTGGTGCGGCGCTTTTTTTTCTTTGGGCTGATAGCTTTGAATAAATGTTCTGACGGTGGTGAGAGTGAAGCACGACTGTCTCCGTGGCGCAATTGGCTAGCGCGATCGGCTGTTAACCGATAGGTTGGAGTTTCGAGCCCTCCCGGGAGTGGTGTGTTGCTTTTTTCTTTGCACTGATAGCTTTGAAGATATGTTCTGTTGGTGGTGAAAGTTGAGCGCGACTGGGTCCGTGGCGCCATTGGCTAGCGCGATCGGCTGTTAACCGAAAGGTTGGAGGTTCGAGCCCACCCGTTGGTGGTGCGGCGCTTTTTTTTCTTTGGACTGATAACTCTGAATAAATGTTCTGACAGTGGTGAGAGTGGAGCACGACTGTCTCCGTGGCGCAAATGGCTAGCGCGATCGGCTGTTAACAGAAAAGTTGGAGGTTCGAGCCCTCCCGGGAGTGGTGTGTTGACTTTGTCTTTGCGCTGATAGCTTTGAAGAAATGTTCTGATGGTGGTGAGTGTAGAGCAGGACTGTCTCCGTGGCGCATTTGGCTAGCGCGATCGACTGTTAACCGAAAGGTTGGAGGTTCGAGCCCACCCGTTGGTGGTGCGGCGCTTTTATTTCTTTGGGCTGATAGCTCTGAATAAATGTTCTGACGGTGGTGAGAGTGGAGCACGACTGTCTCCGTGGCGCAAATGGCAAGCGCGATCGGAAGTTAACCGAAAGGTTGGAGGTTCGAGCCCACCCGGTGATGGTGCGGCGCTTTTTTTCCTTTGGGCTGATAGCTTTGAAGATATGTTCTGATGGTGGAGAGTGGAGCAGGACTGTCTCCGTGGCGCAATTGGCTAGCGCGATCGGCTGTTAACCGATAGGTTGGAGTTTCGAGCCCTCCCGGGATTGGTGTGTTGCTTTTTTCTTTGCGCTGATAGCTTTGAAGATATGTTCTGTTGGTGGTGAAAGTGGAGCGCGACTGGGTCCGTGGCGCAATTGGCTAGCGCGATCGGCTGTTAACCGAAAGGTTGGAGGTTCGAGCCCACCCGGTGGTGGTGCGGCGCTTTTTTTTCTTTGGGCTAATAGCTTTGAAGATATGTTCTGATGGTGGTGAGAGTGGAGCAGGACTGTCTCCGTGGCGCAATTGGCTAGCGCGATCGGCTGTTAACCGAAAGGTTGGAGTTTCGAGCCCTCCCGGGAGTGGTGTGTTGCTTTTGTCTTTGCGCTGATAGCTTTGAAGATATGTTCCGATATTGGTGAGAGTGGAGCACGACTGTCTTCGTGGCGCAATTGGCTAGCGCGATCGGCTGTTAACCGAAAGGTAGAGGTTCGAGCCCTCCCGGTGCTGGTTTGGCGGTTTTTTTCTTTGGGCTGATAGCTTTGAAGAAATGTTGTGATGGTGGTGAGTGTAGAGCACGACTGTGTCCGTGGCGCAATTGCCTAGCGCGATTGCCAGTACCCGAAAAGTTGGAGGTTGGAGCCCACCGGGTGGTGGTGCCGCGCTTTTTTTTTCTTTGGGCTGATAGCTTTGAAGATATGTTCTGATGGTGGTGAGAGTGGAGCAGGACTGTCTCCGTGGCGCAATTGGCTAGCGCGATCGGCTGTTAACCAAAAGGTTGGAGTTTCGAGCCCACCCGGTGGTGGTGCGGCGCTTTTTTTTCTTTGGGCTGATAGCTCTGAAGAAATGTTCTGCGGTGGTGAGAGTGGAGCACGACTGTCTCCTTGGCGCAAATGGCTAGCGCGATCGGCTGTTAACCGAAAGGTTGGAGGTTCGAGCCCTCGCGGGAGTGTTGTGTTCCTTTTTTTTCTTTGGGCTGATAGCTTTGAAGATATATCTTGACGGTGGTGAGAGTGGAGCAAGACTGTCTCCGTTGCGCAATTGACTAGCTGAATTGGATGTTAACCGAAAGGTTGGAGTTTCGAGCCCTCCCGGGAGTGGTGTGTTGTTTTTTCTTTGCGCTGATAGCTTTGAAGATATGTTCTGATGATGGTGAGTGTGGAGCACGACTGTCTCGGTGGTGGGATCGGCTGTTAACCGAAAGGTTGGAAGTTCGAGCCCACCCGGTGGTGGTGCGGCGCTTTTTTTCTTTGGGCTGATAGCTTTGAAGATATGTTCTGATGGTGGTGAGAGTGGAGCAAGACAGACTTTCTCCGTGGCGCAATTGGCTAGCGCGATCGGCTGTTAACCTAAAGTTTGGAATTTCGAGCCCACCCGGTGGTGGTGCGGCGCTTTTTTATTGGGCTGATAGCTTTGAATATATGTTCTGATAGTGGTGAGAGTGGAGCAGAACTGTCTCCATGGCGCTAATGGCTAGCGCGAGCGGCTGTTAACCGAAAGGTTGGAGTTTCGAGCCCTCCCGGGAGTGGTGTGTTGCTTTTTTCTTTGCGCTGATAGCTTTGAAGATATGTTCTGATGGTGGTGAAAGTGGGCCACGAGTGCCTTCGTGGCACAATTGGCTAGCGCGATCGGCTGTTAACCGAAAGGTTTGAGGTTCGAGCCCAGCCGGTGGTTGTGCGGCGCTTTTTTTTGGCTGGTAGATCTGAAGAAATGTTCTGACGGTGGTGAGAGTGGAGCACGACTGTCTCCGTTGCGCAATTGACTAGCTGAATTGGATGTTAACCGAAAGGTTGGAGTTTCGAGCCCTCCCGGGAGTGGTGTGTTGTTTTTTCTTTGCGCTGATAGCTTTGAAGATATGTTCTGATGATGGTGAGTGTGGAGCACGACTGTCTCGGTGGTGGGATCGGCTGTTAACCGAAAGGTTGGAAGTTCGAGCCCACCCGGTGGTGGTGCGGCGCTTTTTTTCTTTGGGCTGATAGCTTTGAAGATATGTTCTGATGGTGGTGAGAGTGGAGCAGGACTGTCTCTATGGCGCAATTGGCTAGCGCGATCGGCTGTTATCCAAAAAGTTGGAGGTTCGAGCCCACCCGGTGGTGGTGCGGCGCTTTTTTTCTTTGGGCTGATAGCTTTGAAGATATGATCTGCTGGTGGTGAGAGTGGAGCAAGACTGCCTCCGTGGCGCAATTGGCTAGCACGATCGGCTGTTAACCGAAAGGTTGGAGTTTCGAGCCCACCAGGTGGTGGTGCGGCGCTGTTTTTTCTTTGGGCTGATAGCTTTGAAGATATGTTCTGATGGTGGTGAGAGTGGAGCAGGACTGTCTCCGTGGCGCAATTGGCTAGCGCGATCGGCTGTTAACCGATAGGTTGGAGTTTCGAGCCCTCCCGGGATTGGTGTGTTGTTTTTTTCTTTGCGCTGATAGCTTTGAAGATATGTTCTGTTGGTGGTGAAAGTGGAGCGCGACTGGGTCCGTGGCGCAATTGGCTAGCGCGATCGGCTGTTAACCGAAAGGTTGGAGGTTCGAGCCCACCCGGTGGTGGTGCGGCGCTTTTTTTTCTTTGGGCTGATAGCTTTGAAGATATGTTCTGATGGTGGTGAGAGTGGAGCAGGACTGTCTCCGTGGCGCAATTGGCTAGCGCGATCGGCTGTTAACCGAAAGGTTGGAGTTTCGAGCCCTGCCGGGAGTGGTGTGTTGCTTTTGTCTTTGCGCTGATAGCTTTGAAGATATGTTCCGATATTGGTGGGAGTGGAGCACGACTGTCTGCGTGGCGCAATTGGCTAGCGCGATCGGCTGTTAACCGAAAGGTAGAGGTTCGAGCCCTCCCGGTGCTGGTTTGGCGGTTTTTTCTTTGGGCTGATAGCTTTGAAGAAATGTTCTGATGGTGGTGAGTGTAGACCAGGACTGTCTCCGTGGCGCAATTGGCTAGCGCGATCGGCTGTTAACCGAAAGGTAGAGGTTCGAGCCCTCCCGGTGCTGGTTTTGCGGTTTTTTTCTTTGGGCTGATAGCTTTGAAGAAATGTTCTGATGGTGGTGAGTGTAGAGCAGGACTGTCTCCGTGGCGCATTTGGCTAGCGCGATCGACTGTTAACCGAAAGGTTGGAGGTTCGAGCCCACCCGGTGGTTGTGCGGCGCTTTTTTTGGGCTGATAGATCTGAGGAAATGTTCTGACGGTGGTGAGAGTGGAGCACGACTGTCTCCGTGGCGCAAATGCTAGCGTGATCGGCTTTTAACCGAACAGTTGGAGGTTCGAGCCCACCCGTTGGTGGTGCGGCGCTTTTTTTCTTTGGGCTGATAACTCTGAATAAATGTTCTGACAGTGGTGAGAGTGGAGCATGACTGTCTCCGTGGCGCAAATGGCTAGCGCGATTGGCTGTTAACTGAAAAGTTGGAGGTTAGAGCCCTCCCGGGAGTGGTGTGTTGACTTTGTCTTTGCGCTTATAGCTTTGAAGAAATGTTCTGATGGTGGTGAGTGTAGAGCAGGACTGTCTCCGTGGCGCATTTGGCTCGCGCGATCGACTGTTAACCGAAAGGTTGGAGGTTCGAGCCCACCCGTTGGTGGTGCGGCGCTTTTATTTCTTTGGGCTGATAGCTCTGAATAAATGTTCTGACGGTGGTGAGAGTGGAGCACGACTGTCTCCGTGGCGCAAATGGCTAGCGCGATCGGAAGTTAACCGAAAGGTTGGAGGTTCGAGCCCACCCGGTGTTGGTGCGGCGCTTTTTTTCCTTTGGGCTGATAGCTTTGAAGATATGTTCTGATGGTGGAGAGTGGAGCAGGACTGTCTCCGTGGCGCGATTGGCTAGTGCGATTGGCTGTTAACCGAAAGGTTCGAGGTTCGAGCCCACCTGGTTGTGGTGCGGCGCTTTTTTTTCTTTGGGCTGATAGCTTTGAAGATATGTTCTGATGGTGGTGAGAGTGGGGCAGCACTGTCTCCATGGCGCAATTGGCTAGCACGATCGGCTGTTAACCGAAAGGTTGGAATTTCGAGCACACCCGGTGGTGGTGCGGCGCTTTTTTTTTCTTTGGGCTGATAGCTTTGAAGATATGTTCTCATGGTGGTGAGAGTGGAGCGGGACGGTCTCCGTGGCGCAATAGGCTAGCGCGATCGACTGTTAACCGAAAGGTTGGAGTTTCGAGTCCTCCCGGCAGTGGTGTGTTGCTTTTTTCTTTGCGCTAATTGCTTTGAAGATATGTTCTGACGGTGGTGAGAGTGGAGCACGACTGTCTCCGTGGCGAAAATGGCTAGCGCGATCGGCTGCTAACCGAAAGGTTGGAGGTTCGAGCCCACCCGGTGGTGGTGCGGCGCTTTTTTTTCCTTTGGGCTGATAGCTTTAGAGATATGTTCTGATGGTGGTGAGAGCGGACCAGGACTCTCTTCATGGCGCAATTGGCTAGCGCGATCGGCTGTAAACTGAAAAGTTGGAGGTTCGAGCCCTCCCGGGAGTGGGGTGTTGCTTTTTTCTTTTTGCTGATAGCTTTGAAGATATGTTCTGATGGTGGTGAGTGTGGAGCACGACTGTCCCCGTGGCGCAATTGGCTAGCGCGATCGGCCGTTAACCGAAAGGTTGGAGGTTCAAGCCCACCCGGTGGTGGTGCGGCGCTTTTTTTTCTTTGGGCTGATAGCTTTGAAGATATGTTCTGATGGTGGTGAGAGTGGAGCACGACTGTCTCCGTGGCGCAATTGCCTAGCGCGATCGCCAGTACCCGAAAAGTTGGAGGTTGGAGCCCACCGGCTGGTGGTGCCGCGCTTTTTTTTATTTGGGCTGATAGCTTTGAAGATATGTTCTGATGGTGGTGAGAGTGGAGCAGGACTGTCTCCTTGGCGCAAATGGCTAGCGCGATCGGCTGTTAACCGAAAGGTTGGAGGTTCGAGCCCTCGCGGGAGTGTTGTGTTCCTTTTTTTTTCTTTGGGCTGATAGCTTTGAAGATATATCTTGACGGTGGTGAGAGTGGAGCAAGACTGTCTCCGTTGCGCAATTGACTAGCTGAATTGGCTGTTAACCGAAAGGTTGGAGTTTCGAGCCCTCCCGGGAGTGGTGTGTTGTTATTTCTTTGCGCTGATAGCTTTGAAGATATTTTCTGATGATGGTGAGTGTGGAGCACGACTGTCTCGGTGGTGGGATCGGCAGTTAACCGAAAGGTTGGAAGTTCGAGCCCACCCGGTGGTGGTGCGGCGCTTTTTTTCTTTGGGCTGATAGCTTTGAAGATATGTTCTGATGGTGGTGAGAGTGGAGCAAGACTGTCTCCGTGGCGCAATTGGCTAGCGCGATCGGCTGTTAACCTAAAGGTTGGAATTTAGAGCCCACCCTGTGGTGGTGCGGCGCTTTTTTATTGGACTGATAGCTTTGAATATATGTTCTGATAGTGGTGAGAGTGGAGCAGAACTGTCTCCGTGGCGCTAATGGCCTGCGCGAGCGGCTGTTAACCGAAAGGTTGGAGTTTCGAGCCCTCCCGGGAGTGGTGTGGTGCTTTTTTCTTTGCGCTGATAGCTTTGAAGATATGTTCTGATGGTGGTGAAAGTGGGCCACGAGTGTCTTTGTGGCACAATTGGCTAGCGCGATCGGCTGTTAACCGAAAGGTTTGAGGTTCGAGCCCAGCCGGTGGTTGTGCGGCGCTTTTTTTTTTGGCTGGTAGATCTGAAGAAATGTTCTGACGGTGGTGAGAGTGGAGCACGACTGTCTCCGTGGCGCAAATGGCTAGCGTGATCGGCTGTTAACCGAACGGTTGGAGGTTCGAGCCCACCCGGTGGTGGTGCGGCGCTTTTTTTTCTTTGGGCTGATAGCTTTGAAGATATGTTCTGATGGTGGTGAGAGTGGAGCAGGACTGTCTCTATGGCGCAATTGGCTAGCGCGATCGGCTGTTAACCAAAAAGTTGGAGGTTCGAGCCCACCCGGTGGTGGTGCGGCGCTTTTTTTCTTTGGGCTGATAGCTTTGAAGATATGATCTGCTGGTGGTGAGAGTGGAGCAAGACTGTCTCCGTGGCGCAATTGGCTAGCACGATCAGCTGTTAACCGAAAGGTTGGAGTTTCGAGCCCACCAGGTGGTGGTGCGGCGCTGTTTTTTCTTTGGGCTGATAGCTTTGAAGATATGTTCTGATGGTGGTGAGAGTGGAGCAGGACTGTCTCCGTGGCGCAATTGGCTAGCGCGATTGGCTGTTAACCGATAGGTTGGAGTTTCGAGCCCTCCCGGGATTGGTGTGTTTCCTTTTTTCTTTGCGCTGATAGCTTTGAAGATATGTTCTGTTGGTGGTGAAAGTGGAGCGCGACTGGGTCCGTGGCGCAATTGGCTAGCGCGATCGGCTGTTAACCGAAAAGTAGAGGTTCGAGCCCTCCCGGTGCTGGTTTGGCGGTTTTTTTCTTTGGGCTGATAGCTTTGAAGAAATGTTCTGACGGTGGTGAGTGTAGAGCAGAACTGTCTTCGTGGCGCAATTGGCTAGCGCGATCGGCTGTTAACCGAAAGGTAGAGGTTCGAGCCCTCCCGGTGCTGGTTTGGCGGTTTTTTTTTGGGCTGATAGCTTTGAAGAAATGTTCTGATGGTGGTGAGTGTAGAGCAGGACTGTCTCCGTGGCGCATTTGGCTAGCGCGATCGACTGTTAACCGAAAGGTTGGAGGTTCGAGCCCACCCGGTGGTTGTGCAGCGCTTTTTTTGGGCTGATAGATCTGAGGAAATGTTCTGACGGTGGTGAGAGTGGAGCACGACTGTCTCCGTGGCGCAAATGGCTAGCGTGATCGGCTTTTAACCGAACGGTTGGAGGTTCGAGCCCACCCGGTGGTGGTGCGGCGCTTTTTTTTCTTTGAGCTGATAGCTTTGAAGATATGTTCTGATGGTGGTGAGACTGGAGCAAGACTGTCTCCGTGGCGCAATTGGCTAGCGCGATCAGCTGTTAACCGAAAGGTTGGAGTTTCGAGCCCACCCGGTGGTGGTGCGGCGATTTTTTTTCTTCGGGCTGAGAGTTTTGAAGATATGTTCTCATGATGGTGACAGTGTAGCGGGACGTTCTCCGTGGCGCAATAGGCTAGCGCGATCGACTGTTAACCGAAAGGTTGGAGTTTCGAGCCCACCCGGTGGTGGTGCGGCGCTGTTTTTTCTTTGGGCTGATAGCTTTGAAGATATGTTCTGATGGTGGTGAGAGTGGAGCAAGACTGTCTCCGTGGCACAATTGGCTAGCGCGATCGGCTGTTAACCGATAGGTTGGAGTTTCGAGCCCTCCCGGGAGTGGTGTGTTGCTTTTTTCTTTGCGCTGATAGCTTTGAAGATATGTTCTGTTGGTGGTGAAAGTTGAGCGCGACTGGGTCCGTGGCGCAATTGGCTAGCGCGATCGGCTGTTAACCGAAAGGTTGGAGGTTCGAGCCCACCCGTTGGTGGTGCGGCGCTTTTATTACTTTGGGCTGATAGCTCTGAATAAATGTTCTGACGGTGGTGAGAGTGGAGCACGACTGTCTCCGTGGCGCAAATGGCTAGCGCGATCGGAAGTTAACCGAAAGGTTGGAGGTTCGAGCCCACCCGGTGATGGTGTGGCGCTTTTTTTCCTTTGGGCTGATAGCTTTGAAGATATGTTCTGATGGTGGAGAGTGGAGCAGGACTGTCTCCGTGGCGCATTGGGCTAGTGCGATTGGCTGTTAACCGAAAGGTTCGAGGTTCGAGCCCACCTGGTTGTGGTGCGGCGCTTTTTTTTTCTTTGGGCTGATAGCTTTGAAGATATGTTCTGATGGTGGTGAGAGTGGGGCAGCACTGTCTCCATGGCGCAATTGGCTAGCACGATCGGCTGTTAACCGAAAGGTTGGAATTTCGAGCGCACCCGGTGGTGGTGCGGCGCTTTTTTTTCTTTGGGCTGATAGTTTTGAAGATATGTTCTCATGGTGGTGAGAGTGGAGCGGGACGGTCTCCGTGGCGCAATAGGCTAGCGCGATCGACTGTTAACCGAAAGGTTGGAGTTTCGAGTCCTCCCGGCAGTGGTGTGTTGCATTTTTCTTTGCGCTAATTGCTTTGAAGATATGTTCTGACGGTGGTGAGAGTGGAGCACGACTGTCTCCGTGGCGAAAATGGCTAGCGCGATCGGCTGTTAACCGAAAGGTTGGAGGTTCGAGCCCACCCGGTGGTGGTGCGGCGCTTTTTTTTTCCTTTGGGCTGATAGCTTTAGAGATATGTTCTGATGGTGGTGAGAGCGGACCAGGACTCTCTTCATGGCGCAATTGGCTAGCGCGATCGGCTGTTAACTGAAAAGTTGGAGGTTCGAGCCCTCCCGGGAGTGGGGTGTTGCTTTTTTCTTTGTGCTGATAGCTTTGAAGATATGTTCTGATGGTGGTGAGTGTGGAGCACGACTGTCCCCGTGGCGCAATTGGCTAGCGCGATCGGCCGTTAACCGAAAGGTTGGAGGTTCAAGCCCACCCGGTGGTGGTGCGGCGCTTTTTTTTCTTTGGGCTGATAGCTTTGAAGATATGTTCTGATGGTGGTGAGAGTGGAGCACGACTGTCTCCGTGGCGCAATTGCCTAGCGCGATCGCCAGTACCCGAAAAGTTGGAGGTTGGAGCCCACCGGCTGGTGGTGCCGCGCTTTTTTTTATTTGGGCTGATAGCTTTGAAGATATGTTCTGATGGCGGTGAGAGTGGAGCAGGACTGTCTCCTTGGCGCAAATGGCTAGCGCGATCGGCTGTTAACCGAAAGGTTGTAGTTTCGAGCCCACCCGGTGGTGGTGCGGCGCTTTTTTTTCTTTGGGCAGATAGCTCTGAAGAAATGTTCTGCGGTGGTGAGAGTGGAGCACGACTGTCTCCTTGGCGCAAATGGCTAGCGCGATCGGCTGTTAACCGAAAGGTTGGAGGTTCGTGCCCTCGCGGGAGTGTTGTGTTCCTTTTTTTTCTTTGGGCTGATAGCTTTGAAGATATATATTGACGGTGGTGAGAGTGGAGCAAGACTGTCTTCGTTGCGCAATTGACTAGCTGAATTGGCCGTTAACCGAAAGGTTGGAGTTTCGAGCCCTCCCGGGAGTGGTGTGTTGTTTTTTTCTTTGCGCTGATAGCTTTGAAGATATGTTCTGATGATGGTGAGTGTGGAGCACGACTGTCTCGGTGGTGCGATCGGCTGTTAACCGAAATGTTGGAAGTTCGAGCCCACCCGGTGGTGGTGCGGCGCTTTTTTTTCTTTGGGCTGATAGCTTTGAAGATATGTTCTGATGGTGGTGAGAGTGGAGCAAGACTGTCTCCGTGGCGCAATTGGCTAGCGCGATCGGCTGTTAACCTAAAGGTTGGAATTTCGAGCCCACCCGGTGGTGGTGCGGCGCTTTTTATTGGGCTGATAGCTTTGAATATATGTTTTGATAGTGGTGAGAGTGGAGCAGAACTGTCTCCGTGGCGCTAATGGCTAGCGCGAGCGGCTGTTAACCGAAAGGTTGGAGTTTCAGGCCCTCCCGGGAGTGGTGTGTTGCTTTTTTCTTTGCGCTGATAGCTTTGAAGATATGTTCTGATGGTGGTGAAAGTGGGCCACGAGTGTCTTCGTGGCACAATTGGCTAGCGCGATCGGCTGTTAACCGAAAGGTTTGAGGTTCGAGCACAGCCGGTGGTTGTGCGGCGCTTTTTTTTTGGCTGGTAGATCAGAAGAAATGTTCTGACGGTGGTGAGAGTGGAGCACAACTGTCTCCGTGGCGCAAATGGCTAGCGTGATCGGCTGTTAACCGAAGGGTTGGAGGTTCGAGCCCACCCGGTGGTGGTGCGGCGCTTTTTTTCTTTGGGCTGATAGCTTTAGAGATATGTTCTGATGGTGGTGAGAGCGGACCAGGACTCTCTTCATGTCGCAATTGGCTAGCTCGATCGGCTGTTAACTGAAAAGTTGGAGGTTCGAGCCCACCGGGTGGTGGCGCCGCGCTTTTTTTTCTTTGGGCTGATAGCTTTGAAGATATGTTCTCATGGTGGTGAGAGTGGAGCGGGACGGTCTCCGTGGCGCAATAGGCTAGCGCGATCGACTGTTAACCGAAAGGTTGGAGTTTCGAGTCCTCCCGGCAGTGGTGTGTTGCTTTTTTCTTTGCGCTTATTGCTTTGAAGATATGTTCTGACGGTGGTGAGAGTGGAGCACGACTGTCTCCGTGGCGAAAATGGCTAGCGCGATCGGCTGTTAACCGAAAGGTTGGAGGTTCGAGCCCACCCGGTGGTGGTGCGGCGCTTTTTTTTTCCTTTGGGCTGATAGCTTTAGAGATATATTCTGATGGTGGTGAGAGCGGACCAGGACTCTCTTCATGGCGCGATTGGCTAGCGCGATCGGCTGTTAACTGAAAAGTTGGAGGTTCGAGCCCTCCCGGGAGTGGGGTGTTGCTTTTTTCTTTGTGCTGATAGCTTTGAAGATATGTTCTGATGGTGGTGAGTGTGGAGCACGACTGTCCCCGTGGCGCAATTGGCTAGCGCGATCGGCCGTTAACCGAAAGGTTGGAGGTTCAAGCCCACCCGGTGGTGGTGCGGCGCTTTTTTTTCTTTGGGCTGATAGCTTTGAAGATATGTTCTGATGGTGGTGAGAGTGGAGCACGACTGTCTCCGTGGCGCAATTGCCTAGCGCGATCGCCAGTACCCGAAAAGTTGGAGGTTGGAGCCCACCGGCTGGTGGTGCCGCGCTTTTTTTTATTTGGGCTGATAGCTTTGAAGATATGTTCTGATGGCGGTGAGAGTGGAGCAGGACTGTCTCCTTGGCGCAAATGGCTAGCGCGATCGGCTGTTAACCGAAAGGTTGGAGGTTCGAGCCCTCGCGGGAGTGTTGTGTTCCTTTTTTTTCTTTGGGCTGATAGCTTTGAAGATATATCTTGACGGTGGTGAGAGTGGAGCAAGACTGTCTCCGTTGCGCAATTGACTAGCTGAATTGGCTGTTAACCGAAAGGTTGGAGTTTCGAGCCCTCCCGGGAGTGGTGTGTTGTTTTTTCTTTGCGCTGATAGCTTTGAAGATATTTTCTGATGATGGTGAGTGTGGAGCACGACTGTCTCGGTGGTGGGATCGGCAGTTAACCGAAAGGTTGGAAGTTCGAGCCCACCCGGTGGTGGTGCGGCGCTTTTTTTCTTTGGGCTGATAGCTTTGAAGATATGTTCTGATGGTGGTGAGAGTGGAGCAAGACTGTCTCCGTGGCGCAATTGGCTAGCGCGATCGGCTGTTAACCTAAAGGTTGGAATTTAGAGCCCACCCGGTGGTGGTGCGGCGCTTTTTTATTGGACTGATAGCTTTGAATATATGTTCTGATAGTGGTGAGAGTGGAGCAGAACTGTCTCCGTGGCGCTAATGGCCTGCGCGAGCGGCTGTTAACCGAAAGGTTGGAGTTTCGAGCCCTCCCGGGAGTGTTGTGTTGCTTTTTTCTTTGCGCTGATAGCTTTGAAGATATGTTCTGATGGTGGTGAAAGTGGGCCACGAGTGTCTTTGTGGCACAATTGGCTAGCGCGATCGGCTGTTAACCGAAAGGTTTGAGGTTCGAGCCCAGCCGGTGGTTGTGCGGCGCTTTTTTTGGCTGGTAGATCTGAAGAAATGTTCTGACGGTGGTGAGAGTGGAGCACGACTGTCTCCGTGGCGCAAATGGCTAGCGTGATCGGCTGTTAACCGAACGGTTGGAGGTTCGAGCCCACCCGGTGGTGGTGCGGCGCTTTTTTTTCTTTGGGCTGATAGCTTTGAAGATATGTTCTGATGGTGGTGAGAGTGGAGCAGGACTGTCTCTATGGCGCAATTGGCTAGCGCGATCGGCTGTTAACCAAAAAGTTGGAGGTTCGAGCCCACCCGGTGGTGGTGCGGCGCTTTTTTTTTTGGGCTGATAGCTTTGAAGATATGATCTGCTGGTGGTGAGAGTGGAGCAAGACTGTCTCCGTGGCGCAATTGGCTAGCACGATCAGCTGTTAACCGAAAGGTTGGAGTTTCGAGCCCACCAGGTGGTGGTGCGGCGCTGTTTTTTCTTTGGGCTGATAGCTTTGAAGATATGTTCTGATGGTGGTGAGAGTGGAGCAGGACTGTCTCCGTGGCGCAATTGGCTAGCGCGATTGGCTGTTAACCGATAGGTTGGAGTTTCGAGCCCTCCCGGGATTGGTGTGTTTCCTTTTTTCTTTGCGCTGATAGCTTTGAAGATATGTTCTGTTGGTGGTGAAAGTAGAGCGCGACTGGGTCCGTGGCGCAATTGGCTAGCGCGATCGGCTGTTAACCGAAAAGTAGAGGTTCGAGCCCTCCCGGTGCTGGTTTGGCGGTTTTTTTCTTTGGGCTGATAGCTTTGAAGAAATGTTCTGACGGTGGTGAGTGTAGAGCAGAACTGTCTTCGTGGCGCAATTGGCTAGCGCGATCGGCTGTTAACCGAAAGGTAGAGGTTCGAGCCCTCCCGGTGCTGGTTTGGCGGTTTTTTTTTTGGGCTGATAGCTTTGAAGAAATGTTCTGATGGTGGTGAGTGTAGAGCAGGACTGTCTCCGTGGCGCATTTGGCTAGCGCGATCGACTGTTAACTGAAAGGTTGGAGGTTCGAGCCCACCCGGTGGTTGTGCAGCGCTTTTTTTGGGCTGATAGATCTGAGGAAATGTTCTGACGGTGGTGAGAGTGGAGCACGACTGTCTCCGTGGCGCAAATGGCTAGCGTGATCGGCTTTTAACCGAACGGTTGGAGGTTCGAGCCCACCCGGTGGTGGTGCGGCGATTTTTTTTCTTCGGGCTGAGAGTTTTGAAGATATGTTCTCATGATGGTGACAGTGTAGCGGGACGTTCTCCGTGGCGCAATAGGCTAGCGCGATCGACTGTTAACCGAAAGGTTGGAGTTTCGAGCCCACCCGGTGGTGGTGCGGTGCTGTTTTTTCTTTGGGCTGATAGCTTTGAAGATATGTTCTGATGGTGGTGAGAGTGGAGCAAGACTGTCTCCGTGGCACAATTGGCTAGCGCGATCGGCTGTTAACCGATAGGTTGGAGTTTCGAGCCCTCCCGGGAGTGGTGTGTTGCTTTTTTCTTTGCGCTGATAGCTTTGAAGATATGTTCTGTTGGTGGTGAAAGTTGAGCGCGACTGGGTCCGTGGCGCAATTGGCTAGCGCGATCGGCTGTTAACCGAAAGGTTGGAGGTTCGAGCCCACCCGTTGGTGGTGCGGCGCTTTTATTACTTTGGGCTGATAGCTCTGAATAAATGTTCTGACGGTGGTGAGAGTGGAGCACGACTGTCTCCGTGGCGCAAATGGCTAGCGCGATCGGAAGTTAACCGAAAGGTTGGAGGTTCGAGCCCACCCGGTGATGGTGTGGCGCTTTTTTTCCTTTGGGCTGATAGCTTTGAAGATATGTTCTGATGGTGGAGAGTGGAGCAGGACTGTCTCCGTGGCGCATTGGGCTAGTGCGATTGGCTGTTAACCGAAAGGTTCGAGGTTCGAGCCCACCTGGTTGTGGTGCGGCGCTTTTTTTTCTTTGGGCTGATAGCTTTGAAGATATGTTCTGATGGTGGTGAGAGTGGGGCAGCACTGTCTCCATGGCTCAATTGGCTAGCACGATCGGCTGTTAACCGAAAGGTTGGAATTTCGAGCGCACCCGGTGGTGGTGCGGCGCTTTTTTTTCTTTGGGCTGATAGTTTTGAAGATATGTTCTCATGGTGGTGAGAGTGGAGCGGGACGGTCTCCGTGGCGCAATAGGCTAGCGCGATCGACTGTTAACCGAAAGGTTAGAGTTTCGAGTCCTCCCGGCAGTGGTGTGTTGCATTTTTCTTTGCGCTAATTGCTTTGAAGATATGTTCTGACGGTGGTGAGAGTGGAGCAAGACTGTCTCCGTGGCGAAAATGGCTAGCGCGATCGGCTGTTAACCGAAAGGTTGGAGGTTCGAGCCCACCCGGTGGTGGTGCGGCGCTTTTTTTTTCCTTTGGGCTGATAGCTTTAGAGATATGTTCTGATGGTGGTGAGAGCGGACCAGGACTCTCTTCATGGCGCAATTGGCTAGCGCGATCGGCTGTTAACTGAAAAGTTGGAGGTTCGAGCCCTCCCGGGAGTGGGGTGTTGCTTTTTTCTTTGTGCTGATAGCTTTGAAGATATGTTCTGATGGTGGTGAGTGTGGAGCACGACTTTCTCCGTGGCGCAATTGGCTAGCGCGATCGGCCGTTAACCGCAAGGTTGGAGGTTCAAGCCCACCCGGCGGTGGTGCGGCGCTTTTTTTTCTTTGGGCTGATAGCTTTGAAGATATGTTCTGATGGTGGTGAGAGTGGAGCACGACTGTCTCCGTGGCGCAATTGCCTAGCGCGATCGCCAGTACCCGAAAAGTTGGAGGTTGGAGCCCACCGGGTGGTGGTGCCGTGCTTTTTTTTCTTTGGGCTGATAGCTTCGAAGATATGCTCTGATGGTGGTGAGAGTGGAGCAGGACTGTCTCCGTGGCGCAATTGGCTAGCGCGATCGGCTGTTAACCAAAAGGTTGTAGTTTCGAGCCCACCCGGTGGTGGTGCGGCGCTTTTTTTTCTTTGGGCAGATAGCTCTGAAGAAATGTTCTGCGGTGGTGAGAGTGGAGCACGACTGTCTCCTTGGCGCAAATGGCTAGCGCGATCGGCTGTTAACCGAAAGGTTGGAGGTTCGTGCCCTCGCGGGAGTGTTGTGTTCCTTTTTTTTCTTTGGGCTGATAGCTTTGAAGATATATATTGACGGTGGTGAGAGTGGAGCAAGACTGTCTTCGTTGCGCAATTGACTAGCTGAATTGGCCGTTAACCGAAAGGTTGGAGTTTCGAGCCCTCCCGGGAGTGGTGTGTTGTTTTTTTCTTTGCGCTGATAGCTTTGAAGATATGTTCTGATGATGGTGAGTGTGGAGCACGACTGTCTCGGTGGTGCGATCGGCTGTTAACCGAAATGTTGGAAGTTCGAGCCCACCCGGTGGTGGTGCGGCGCTTTTTTTTCTTTGGGCTGATAGCTTTGAAGATATGTTCTGATGGTGGTGAGAGTGGAGCAAGACTGTCTCCGTGGCGCAATTGGCTAGCGCGATCGGCTGTTAACCTAAAGGTTGGAATTTAGAGCCCACCCGGTGGTGGTGCGGCGCTTTTTTATTGGACTGACAGCTTTGAATATATGTTCTGATAGTGGTGAGAGTGGAGCAGAACTGTCTCCGTGGCGCTAATGGCCTGCGCGAGCGGCTGTTAACCGAAAGGTTGGAGTTTCGAGCCCTCCCGGGAGTGTTGTGTTGCTTTTTTCTTTGCGCTGATAGCTTTGAAGATATGTTCTGATGGTGGTGAAAGTGGGCCACGAGTGTCTTTGTGGCACAATTGGCTAGCGCGATCGGCTGTTAACCGAAAGGTTTGAGGTTCGAGCCCAGCCGGTGGTTGTGCGGCGCTTTTTTTGGCTGGTAGATCTGAAGAAATGTTCTGACGGTGGTGAGAGTGGAGCACGACTGTCTCCGTGGCGCAAATGGCTAGCGTGATCGGCTGTTAACCGAACGGTTGGAGGTTCGAGCCCACCCGGTGGTGGTGCGGCGCTTTTTTTTCTTTGGGCTGATAGCTTTGAAGATATGTTCTGATGGTGGTGAGAGTGGAGCAGGACTGTCTCTATGGCGCAATTGGCTAGCGCGATCGGCTGTTAACCAAAAAGTTGGAGGTTCGAGCCCACCCGGTGGTGGTGCGGCGCTTTTTTTTTGGGCTGATAGCTTTGAAGATATGATCTGATGGTGGTGAGAGCGGACCAGGACTCTCTTCATGTCGCAATTGGCTAGCTCGATCGGCTGTTAACTGAAAAGTTGGAGGTTCGAGCCCACCGGGTGGTGGCGCCGCGCTTTTTTTTCTTTGGGCTGATAGCTTTGAAGATATGTTCTCATGGTGGTGAGAGTGGAGCGGGACGGTCTCCGTGGCGCAATAGGCTAGCGCGATCGACTGTTAACCGAAAGGTTGGAGTTTCGAGTCCTCCCGGCAGTGGTGTGTTGCTTTTTTCTTTGCGCTAATTGCTTTGAAGATATGTTCTGACGGTGGTGAGAGTGGAGCACGACTGTCTCCGTGGCGAAAATGGCTAGCGCGATCGGCTGTTAACCGAAAGGTTGGAGGTTCGAGCCCACCCGGTGGTGGTGCGGCGCTTTTTTTTTCCTTTGGGCTGATAGCTTTAGAGATATATTCTGATGGTGGTGAGAGCGGACCAGGACTCTCTTCATGGCGCGATTGGCTAGCGCGATCGGCTGTTAACTGAAAAGTTGGAGGTTCGAGCCCTCCCGGGAGTGGGGTGTTGCTTTTTTCTTTGTGCTGATAGCTTTGAAGATATGTTCTGATGGTGGTGAGTGTGGAGCACGACTGTCCCCGTGGCGCAATTGGCTAGCGCGATCGGCCGTTAACCGAAAGGTTGGAGGTTCAAGCCCACCCGGTGGTGGTGCGGCGCTTTTTTTTCTTTGGGCTGATAGCTTTGAAGATATGTTCTGATGGTGGTGAGAGTGGAGCACGACTGTCTCCGTGGCGCAATTGCCTAGCGCGATCGCCAGTACCCGAAAAGTTGGAGGTTGGAGCCCACCGGCTGGTGGTGCCGCGCTTTTTTTTATTTGGGCTGATAGCTTTGAAGATATGTTCTGATGGCGGTGAGAGTGGAGCAGGACTGTCTCCTTGGCGCAAATGGCTAGCGCGATCGGCTGTTAACCGAAAGGTTGGAGGTTCGAGCCCTCGCGGGAGTGTTGTGTTCCTTTTTTTTCTTTGGGCTGATAGCTTTGAAGATATATCTTGACGGTGGTGAGAGTGGAGCAAGACTGTCTCCGTTGCGCAATTGACTAGCTGAATTGGCTGTTAACCGAAAGGTTGGAGTTTCGAGCCCTCCCGGGAGTGGTGTGTTGTTTTTTCTTTGCGCTGATAGCTTTGAAGATATTTTCTGATGATGGTGAGTGTGGAGCACGACTGTCTCGGTGGTGGGATCGGCAGTTAACCGAAAGGTTGGAAGTTCGAGCCCACCCGGTGGTGGTGCGGCGCTTTTTTTCTTTGGGCTGATAGCTTTGAAGATATGTTCTGATGGTGGTGAGAGTGGAGCAAGACTGTCTCCGTGGCGCAATTGGCTAGCGCGATCGGCTGTTAACCTAAAGGTTGGAATTTAGAGCCCACCCGGTGGTGGTGCGGCGCTTTTTTATTGGACTGATAGCTTTGAATATATGTTCTGATAGTGGTGAGAGTGGAGCAGAACTGTCTCCGTGGCGCTAATGGCCTGCGCGAGCGGCTGTTAACCGAAAGGTTGGAGTTTCGAGCCCTCCCGGGAGTGTTGTGTTGCTTTTTTCTTTGCGCTGATAGCTTTGAAGATATGTTCTGATGGTGGTGAAAGTGGGCCACGAGTGTCTTTGTGGCACAATTGGCTAGCGCGATCGGCTGTTAACCGAAAGGTTTGAGGTTCGAGCCCAGCCGGTGGTTGTGCGGCGCTTTTTTTGGCTGGTAGATCTGAAGAAATGTTCTGACGGTGGTGAGAGTGGAGCACGACTGTCTCCGTGGCGCAAATGGCTAGCGTGATCGGCTGTTAACCGAACGGTTGGAGGTTCGAGCCCACCCGGTGGTGGTGCGGCGCTTTTTTTTCTTTGGGCTGATAGCTTTGAAGATATGTTCTGATGGTGGTGAGAGTGGAGCAGGACTGTCTCTATGGCGCAATTGGCTAGCGCGATCGGCTGTTAACCAAAAAGTTGGAGGTTCGAGCCCACCCGGTGGTGGTGCGGCGCTTTTTTTTTTGGGCTGATAGCTTTGAAGATATGATCTGCTGGTGGTGAGAGTGGAGCAAGACTGTCTCCGTGGCGCAATTGGCTAGCACGATCAGCTGTTAACCGAAAGGTTGGAGTTTCGAGCCCACCAGGTGGTGGTGCGGCGCTGTTTTTTCTTTGGGCTGATAGCTTTGAAGATATGTTCTGATGGTGGTGAGAGTGGAGCAGGACTGTCTCCGTGGCGCAATTGGCTAGCGCGATTGGCTGTTAACCGATAGGTTGGAGTTTCGAGCCCTCCCGGGATTGGTGTGTTTCCTTTTTTTTTTGCGCTGATAGCTTTGAAGATATGTTCTGTTGGTGGTGAAAGTAGAGCGCGACTGGGTCCGTGGCGCAATTGGCTAGCGCGATCGGCTGTTAACCGAAAAGTAGAGGTTCGAGCCCTCCCGGTGCTGGTTTGGCGGTTTTTTTCTTTGGGCTGATAGCTTTGAAGAAATGTTCTGACGGTGGTGAGTGTAGAGCAGAACTGTCTTCGTGGCGCAATTGGCTAGCGCGATCGGCTGTTAACCGAAAGGTAGAGGTTCGAGCCCTCCCGGTGCTGGTTTGGCGGTTTTTTTTTTGGGCTGATAGCTTTGAAGAAATGTTCTGATGGTGGTGAGTGTAGAGCAGGACTGTCTCCGTGGCGCATTTGGCTAGCGCGATCGACTGTTAACTGAAAGGTTGGAGGTTCGAGCCCACCCGGTGGTTGTGCAGCGCTTTTTTTGGGCTGATAGATCTGAGGAAATGTTCTGACGGTGGTGAGAGTGGAGCACGACTGTCTCCGTGGCGCAAATGGCTAGCGTGATCGGCTTTTAACCGAACGGTTGGAGGTTCGAGCCCACCCGGTGGTGGTGCGGCGATTTTTTTTCTTCGGGCTGAGAGTTTTGAAGATATGTTCTCATGATGGTGACAGTGTAGCGGGACGTTCTCCGTGGCGCAATAGGCTAGCGCGATCGACTGTTAACCGAAAGGTTGGAGTTTCGAGCCCACCCTGTGGTGGTGCGGTGCTGTTTTTTCTTTGGGCTGATAGCTTTGAAGATATGTTCTGATGGTGGTGAGAGTGGAGCAAGACTGTCTCCGTGGCACAATTGGCTAGCGCGATCGGCTGTTAACCGATAGGTTGGAGTTTCGAGCCCTCCCGGGAGTGGTGTGTTGCTTTTTTCTTTGCGCTGATAGCTTTGAAGATATGTTCTGTTGGTGGTGAAAGTTGAGCGCGACTGGGTCCGTGGCGCAATTGGCTAGCGCGATCGGCTGTTAACCGAAAGGTTGGAGGTTCGAGCCCACCCGTTGGTGGTGCGGCGCTTTTATTACTTTGGGCTGATAGCTCTGAATAAATGTTCTGACGGTGGTGAGAGTGGAGCACGACTGTCTCCGTGGCGCAAATGGCTAGCGCGATCGGAAGTTAACCGAAAGGTTGGAGGTTCGAGCCCACCCGGTGATGGTGTGGCGCTTTTTTTCCTTTGGGCTGATAGCTTTGAAGATATGTTCTGATGGTGGAGAGTGGAGCAGGACTGTCTCCGTGGCGCATTGGGCTAGTGCGATTGGCTGTTAACCGAAAGGTTCGAGGTTCGAGCCCACCTGGTTGTGGTGCGGCGCTTTTTTTTCTTTGGGCTGATAGCTTTGAAGATATGTTCTGATGGTGGTGAGAGTGGGGCAGCACTGTCTCCATGGCTCAATTGGCTAGCACGATCGGCTGTTAACCGAAAGGTTGGAATTTCGAGCGCACCCGGTGGTGGTGCGGCGCTTTTTTTTCTTTGGGCTGATAGTTTTGAAGATATGTTCTCATGGTGGTGAGAGTGGAGCGGGACGGTCTCCGTGGCGCAATAGGCTAGCGCGATCGACTGTTAACCGAAAGGTTAGAGTTTCGAGTCCTCCCGGCAGTGGTGTGTTGCATTTTTCTTTGCGCTAATTGCTTTGAAGATATGTTCTGACGGTGGTGAGAGTGGAGCACGACTGTCTCCGTGGCGAAAATGGCTAGCGCGATCGGCTGTTAACCGAAAGGTTGGAGGTTCGAGCCCACCCGGTGGTGGTGCGGCGCTTTTTTTTTCCTTTGGGCTGATAGCTTTAGAGATATGTTCTGATGGTGGTGAGAGCGGACCAGGACTCTCTTCATGGCGCAATTGGCTAGCGCGATCGGCTGTTAACTGAAAAGTTGGAGGTTCGAGCCCTCCCGGGAGTGGGGTGTTGCTTTTTTCTTTGTGCTGATAGCTTTGAAGATATGTTCTGATGGTGGTGAGTGTGGAGCACGACTTTCTCCGTGGCGCAATTGGCTAGCGCGATCGGCCGTTAACCGCAAGGTTGGAGGTTCAAGCCCACCCGGCGGTGGTGCGGCGCTTTTTTTTCTTTGGGCTGATAGCTTTGAAGATATGTTCTGATGGTGGTGAGAGTGGAGCACGACTGTCTCCGTGGCGCAATTGCCTAGCGCGATCGCCAGTACCCGAAAAGTTGGAGGTTGGAGCCCACCGGGTGGTGGTGCCGTGCTTTTTTTTCTTTGGGCTGATAGCTTCGAAGATATGCTCTGATGGTGGTGAGAGTGGAGCAGGACTGTCTCCGTGGCGCAATTGGCTAGCGCGATCGGCTGTTAACCAAAAGGTTGTAGTTTCGAGCCCACCCGGTGGTGGTGCGGCGCTTTTTTTTCTTTGGGCAGATAGCTCTGAAGAAATGTTCTGCGGTGGTGAGAGTGGAGCACGACTGTCTCCTTGGCGCAAATGGCTAGCGCGATCGGCTGTTAACCGAAAGGTTGGAGGTTCGTGCCCTCGCGGGAGTGTTGTGTTCCTTTTTTTTCTTTGGGCTGATAGCTTTGAAGATATATATTGACGGTGGTGAGAGTGGAGCAAGACTGTCTTCGTTGCGCAATTGACTAGCTGAATTGGCCGTTAACCGAAAGGTTGGAGTTTCGAGCCCTCCCGGGAGTGGTGTGTTGTTTTTTTCTTTGCGCTGATAGCTTTGAAGATATGTTCTGATGATGGTGAGTGTGGAGCACGACTGTCTCGGTGGTGCGATCGGCTGTTAACCGAAATGTTGGAAGTTCGAGCCCACCCGGTGGTGGTGCGGCGCTTTTTTTTCTTTGGGCTGATAGCTTTGAAGATATGTTCTGATGGTGGTGAGAGTGGAGCAAGACTGTCTCCGTGGCGCAATTGGCTAGCGCGATCGGCTGTTAACCTAAAGGTTGGAATTTAGAGCCCACCCGGTGGTGGTGCGGCGCTTTTTTATTGGACTGACAGCTTTGAATATATGTTCTGATAGTGGTGAGAGTGGAGCAGAACTGTCTCCGTGGCGCTAATGGCCTGCGCGAGCGGCTGTTAACCGAAAGGTTGGAGTTTCGAGCCCTCCCGGGAGTGTTGTGTTGCTTTTTTCTTTGCGCTGATAGCTTTGAAGATATGTTCTGATGGTGGTGAAAGTGGGCCACGAGTGTCTTTGTGGCACAATTGGCTAGCGCGATCGGCTGTTAACCGAAAGGTTTGAGGTTCGAGCCCAGCCGGTGGTTGTGCGGCGCTTTTTTTGGCTGGTAGATCTGAAGAAATGTTCTGACGGTGGTGAGAGTGGAGCACGACTGTCTCCGTGGCGCAAATGGCTAGCGTGATCGGCTGTTAACCGAACGGTTGGAGGTTCGAGCCCACCCGGTGGTGGTGCGGCGCTTTTTTTTCTTTGGGCTGATAGCTTTGAAGATATGTTCTGATGGTGGTGAGAGTGGAGCAGGACTGTCTCTATGGCGCAATTGGCTAGCGCGATCGGCTGTTAACCAAAAAGTTGGAGGTTCGAGCCCACCCGGTGGTGGTGCGGCGCTTTTTTTTTGGGCTGATAGCTTTGAAGATATGATCTGCTGGTGGTGAGAGTGGAGCAAGACTGTCTCCGTGGCGCAATTGGCTAGCACGATCAGCTGTTAACCGAAAGGTTGGAGTTTCGAGCCCACCAGGTGGTGGTGCGGCGCTGTTTTTTCTTTGGGCTGATAGCTTTGAAGATATGTTCTGATGGTGGTGAGAGTGGAGCGGGACGGTCTCCGTGGCGCAATAGGCTAGCGCGATCGACTGTTAACCGAAAGGTTGGAGTTTCGAGTCCTCCCGGCAGTGGTGTGTTGCTTTTTTCTTTGCGCTAATTGCTTTGAAGATATGTTCTGACGGTGGTGAGAGTGGAGCACGACTGTCTCCGTGGCGAAAATGGCTAGCGCGATCGGCTGTTAACCGAAAGGTTGGAGGTTCGAGCCCACCCGGTGGTGGTGCGGCGCTTTTTTTTTCCTTTGGGCTGATAGCTTTAGAGATATATTCTGATGGTGGTGAGAGCGGACCAGGACTCTCTTCATGGCGCGATTGGCTAGCGCGATCGGCTGTTAACTGAAAAGTTGGAGGTTCGAGCCCTCCCGGGAGTGGGGTGTTGCTTTTTTCTTTGTGCTGATAGCTTTGAAGATATGTTCTGATGGTGGTGAGTGTGGAGCACGACTGTCTCCGTGGCGCAATTGGCTAGCGCGATCGGCCAATAACCGAAAGGTTGGAGGTTCAAGCCCACCCGGCGGTGGTGCGGCGCTTTTTTTTCTTTGGGCTGATAGCTTTGAAGATATGTTCTGATGGTGGTGAGAGTGGAGCACGACTGTCTCCGTGGCGCAATTGCCTAGCGCGATCGCCAGTACCCGAAAAGTTGGAGGTTGGAGCCCACCGGGTGGTGGTGCCGCGCTTTTTTTTCTTTGGGCTGATAGCTTTGAAGATATGTTCTGATGGTGGTGAGAGTGGAGCAGGACTGTCTCCGTGGCGCAATTGGCTAGCGCGATCGGCTGTTAACCAAAAGGTTGGAGTTTCGAGCCCACCCGGTGGTGGTGCGGCGTTTTTTTTCTTTGGGCTGATAGCTCTGAAGAAATGTTCTGCGGTGGTGAGAGTGGAGCACGACTGTCTCCTTGGCGCAAATGGCTAGCGCGATCGGCTGTTAACCGAAAGGTTGGAGGTTCGAGCCCTCGCGGGAGTGTTGTGTTCCTTTTTTTCTTTGGGCTGATAGCTTTGAAGATATATCTTGACGGTGGTGAGAGTGGAGCAAGACTGTCTTCGTTGCGCAATTGACTAGCTGAATTGGCTGTTAACCGAAAGGTTGGAGTTTCGAGCCTTCCCGGGTGTGGTGTGTTGTTTTTTTCTTTGCGCTGATAGCTTTGAAGATATGTTCTGATGATGGTGAGTGTGGAGCACGACTGTCTCGGTGGTGCGATCGGCTGTTAACCGAAATGTTGGAAGTTCGAGCCCACCCGGTGGTGGTGTGGCGCTTTTTTTTCTTTGGGCTGATAGCTTTGAAGATATGTTCTGATGGTGGTGAGAGTGGGGCAGCACTGTCTCCATGGCGCAATTGGCTAGCACGATCGGCTGTTAACCGAAAGGTTGGAATTTCGAGCGCACCCGGTGGTGGTGCGGCGCTTTTTTTTCTTTGGGCTGATAGCTTTGAAGATATGTTCTCATGGTGGTGAGAGTGGAGCGGGACGGTCTCCGTGGCGCAATAGGCTAGCGCGATCGACTGTTAACCGAAAGGTTGGAGTTTCGAGTCCTCCCGGCAGTGGTGTGTTGCTTTTTTCTTTGTGCTGATAGCTTTGAAGATATGTTCTGATGGTGGTGAGTGTAGAGCACGACTGTCTCCGTGGCGCAATTGGCTAGCGCGATCGGCCGTTAACCGAAAGGTTGGAGGTTCAAGCCCACCCGGTGGTGGTGCGGCGCTTTTTTTTCTTTGGGCTGATAGCTTTGAAGATATGTTCTGATGGTGGTGAGAGTGGAGCACGACTGTCTCCGTGGCGCAATTGCCTAGCGCGATCGCCAGTACCCGAAAAGTTGGAGGTTGGAGCCCACCGGGTGGTGGTGCCGCGCTTTTTTTTCTTTGGGCTGATAGCTTTGAAGATATGTTCTGATGGTGGCGAGAGTGGAGCAGGACTGTCTCCGTGGCGCAATTGGCTAGCGTGATCGGCTGTTAACCAAAAGGTTGGAGTTTCGAGCCCACCCGGTGGTGGTGCCGCGCTTTTTTTTCTTTGGGCTGATAGCTCTGAAGAAATGTTCTGCGGTGGTGAGAGTGGAGCAAGACTGTCTCCGTGGCGCAATTGGCTAGCACGATCGGCTGTTAACCGAAAGGTTGGAGTTTCGAGCCCACCAGGTGGCGGTGCGGCGCTTTTTTTTCTTTGGGCTGATAGCTTCGAAAATATGTTCTGATGGTGGTGAGAGTAGAGCAGGACTGTCTCCGTGGCGCAATTGGCTAGCTCGATTGGCTGTTAACCGATAGATTGCAGTTTCGAGCCCTCCCGGGAGTGGTGTGTTGCTTTTTTCTTTGCGCTGATAGCTTTGAAGATATGTTCTGATGATGGTGAGAGTGGAGCACGACTGTCTCCGTGGCGCAATTGGCTAGCGCGATCGGCTGTTAACCAAAAAGTTGGAGGTTCTAGCCCACCCGGTGGTGGTGCGGCGCTTTTTTTTCTTTGGGCTGATAGTTTTGAATATATGTTCTGATGGTGGTGAGAGTGGAGCAAGACTGTCTCCATGGTGCAATTGGCTAGCGCGATCGGCTGTGAACTGAAAGGTTGGAGTTTCGAGCCCAGCAGGTGGTGGTGCGGCGCTTTTTTTTCTTTGGGCTGATAGCTTCGAAGATATGTTTTGATGGTGGTGAGAGTGGAGCAGGACTGTCTCCGTGGCGCAATTGGCTAGCTCGATCGGCTGTTAACCGATAGATTGCAGTTTCAAGCCCTCCCGGGAGTGGTGTGTTGCTTTTTTCTTTGCGCTGATAGCTTTGAAGATGTCTTCTGATGGTGGTGAGAGTGGAGCACGACTGTCTCCGTGACGCAATTGGCTAGCGCAATCGGCTGTTAACCGAAAGGTTGGAGGTTCGAGCCCTCCCGGAAATGGTGTGTTGCTTTTTCTTTGCGCTGATAGCTTTGAAGATATGTTGTGATGGTGGTGAGAGTGGAGCACGACTGTCTCCGTGGCGCAATTGGCTAGCGTGATTGGCTGTTAACCGAAAGGTTGGAGGTTCGAGCCCACCCGGTGGTGGCGCGGCGCTTTTTTTTCTTTGGGCTGATAGCTTTGATGTTCTAATGGTGGTGAGAGTGGGGCAAGACTGTCTCCGCGGCGCAATCGGCTAGCGCGATCGACTGTTAACCGAAAGGTTGGAGTTTCGAGTCCTCCCGGCAGTGGTGTGTTGCTTTTTTCTTTGCGCTAATTGCTTTGAAGATATGTTCTGACGGTGGTGAGAGTGGAGCACGACTGTCTCCGTGGCGAAAATGGCTAGCGCGATCGGCTGTTAACCGAAAGGTTGGAGGTTCGAGCCCACCCGGTGGTGGTGCGGCGCTTTTTTTTTCCTTTGGGCTGATAGCTTTAGAGATATATTCTGATGGTGGTGAGAGCGGACCAGGACTCTCTTCATGGCGCAATTGGCTAGCGCGATCGGCTGTTAACTGAAAAGTTGGAGGTTCGAGCCCTCCCGGGAGTGGGGTGTTGCTTTTTGCTTTGTGCTGATAGCTTTGAAGATATGTTCTGATGGTGGAGAGTGTGGAGCACGACTGTCTCCGTGGCGCAATTGGCTAGCGCGATCGGCCGTTAACAGAAAGGTTGGAGGTTCAAGCCCACCCGGCGGTGGTGCGGCGCTTTTTTTTCTTTGGGCTGATAGCTTTGAAGATATGTTCTGATGGTGGTGAGAGTGGAGCACGACTGTCTCCGTGGCGCAATTGCCTAGCGCGATCGCCAGTACCCGAAAAGTTGGAGGTTGGAGCCCACCGGGTGGTGGTGCCGCGCTTTTTTTTCTTTGGGCTGATAGCTTTGAAGATATGTTCTGATGGTGGTGAGAGTGGAGCAGGACTGTCTCCGTGGCGCAATTGGCTAGCGCGATCGGCTGTTAACCAAAAGGTTGGAGTTTCGAGCCCACCCGGTGGTGGTGCGGCGTTTTTTTTCTTTGGGCTGATAGCTCTGAAGAAATGTTCTGCGGTGGTGAGAGTGGAGCACGACTGTCTCCTTGGCGCAAATGGCTAGCGCGATCGGCTGTTAACCGAAAGGTTGGAGGTTCGAGCCCTCGCGGGAGTGTTGTGTTCCTTTTTTTCTTTGGGCTGATAGCTTTGAAGATATATCTTGACGGTGGTGAGAGTGGAGCAAGACTGTCTTCGTTGCGCAATTGACTAGCTGAATTGGCTGTTAACCGAAAGGTTGGAGTTTCGAGCCTTCCCGGGAGTGGTGTGTTGTTTTTTTCTTTGCGCTGATAGCTTTGAAGATATGTTCTGATGATGGTGAGTGTGGAGCACGACTGTCTCGGTGGTGCGATCGGCTGTTAACCGAAATGTTGGAAGTTCGAGCCCACCCGGTGGTGGTGTGGCGCTTTTTTTCTTTGGGCTGATAGCTTTGAAGATATGTTCTGATGGTGGTGAGAGTGGAGCAAGACTGTCTCCGTGGCGCAATTGGTAGCGCGATCGGCTGTTAACCTAAAGGTTGGAATTTCGAGCCCACCCGGTGGTGGTGCGGCGCTTTTTTATTGGGCTGATAGCTTTGAATATATGTTTTGATAGTGGTGAGAGTGGAGCAGAACTGTCTCCGTGGCGCTAATGGCTAGCGCGAGCGGCTGTTAACCGAAAGGTTGGAGTTTCGAGCCCTCCCGGGAGTGGTGTGTTGCTTTTTTCTTTGCGCTGATAGCTTTGAAGATATGATCTGATGGTGGTGAAAGTGGGCCACGAGTGTCTTCGTGGCACAATTGGCTAGCGCGATCGGCTGTTAACCGAAAGGTTTGAGGTTCGAGCCCAGCCGGTGGTTGTGCGGCGCTTTTTTTTTGGCTGGTAGATCTGAAGAAATGTTCTGACGGTGGTGAGAGTGGAGCACGACTGTCTCCGTGGCGCAAATGGCTAGCGTGATCGGCTTTTAACCGAACGGTTGGAGGTTCGAGCCCACCCGGTGGTGGTGCGGCGCTTTTTTTTCTTTGGGCTGATAGCTTTGAAGATATGATCTGCAGGTGGTGAGTGTAGAGCAGGACTGTCTCCATGGCGCATTTGGCTAGCGCGATCGACTGTTAACCGAAAGGTTGGAGGTTCGAGCCCACCCGTTGGTGGTGCGGTGCTTTTATTTCTTTGGGCTGATAGCTCTGAATAAATGTTCTGACGGTGGTGAGAGTTGAGCACGACTGTCTCCGTGGCGCAAATGGCTAGCGCGATCGAAAGTTAACCGAAAGGTTGGAGGTTCGAGCCCACCCGGTGATGGTGCGGCGCTTTTTTTCCTTTGGGCTGATAGCTTTGAAGATATGTTCTGATGGTGGAGAGTGGAGCAGGACTGTCTCCGTGGCGCAATGGGCTAGTGCGATTGGCTGTTAACCGAAAGGTTCGAGGTTCGAGCCCACCTGGTTGTGGTGCAGCGCTTTTTTTTCTTTGGGCTGATAGCTTTGAAGATATGTTCTGATGGTGGTGAGAGTGGGGCAGCACTGTCTCCATGGCGCAATTGGCTAGCACGATCGGCTGTTAACCGAAAGGTTGGAATTTCGAGCGCACCCGGTGGTGGTGCGGCGCTTTTTTTTCTTTGGGCTAATAGCTTTGAAGATATGTTCTCATGGTGGTGAGAGTGGAGCGGGACGGTCTCCGTGGCGCAATAGGCTAGCGCGATCGACTGTTAACCGAAAGGTTGGAGTTTCGAGTCCTCCCGGCAGTGGTGTGTTGCTTTTTTCTTTGTGCTGATAGCTTTGAAGATATGTTCTGATGGTGGTGAGTGTAGAGCACGACTGTCTCCGTGGCGCAATTGGCTAGCGCGATCGGCCGTTAACCGAAAGGTTGGAGGTTCAAGCCCACCCGGTGGTGGTGCGGCGCTTTTTTTTCTTTGGGCTGATAGCTTTGAAGATATGTTCTGATGGTGGTGAGAGTGGAGCACGACTGTCTCCGTGGCGCAATTGCCTAGCGCGATCGCCAGTACCCGAAAAGTTGGAGGTTGGAGCCCACCGGGTGGTGGTGCCACGCTTTTTTTTCTTTGGGCTGATAGCTTTGAAGATATGTTCTGATGGTGGTGAGAGTGGAGCAGGACTGTCTCCGTGGCGCAATTGGCTAGCGTGATCGGCTGTTAACCAAAAGGTTGGAGTTTCAAGCCCACCCGGTGGTGGTGCGGCGCTTTTTTTTCTTTGGGCTGATAGCTCTGAAGAAATGTTCTGCGGTGGTGAGAGTGGAGCAAGACTGTCTCCGTGGCGCAATTGGCTAGCACGATCGGCTGTTAACCGAAAGGTTGGAGTTTCGAGCCCAGCAGGTGGTGGTGCGGCGCTTTTTTTTCTTTGGGCTGATAGCTTCGAAGATATGTTCTGATGGTGGTGAGAGTGGAGCAGGACTGTCTCCGTGGCGCAATTGGCTAGCTCGATCGGCTGTTAACCGATAGATTGCAGTTTCAAGCCCTCCCGGGAGTGGTGTGTTGCTTTTTTCTTTGCGCTGATAGCTTTGAAGATGTCTTCTGATGGTGGTGAGAGTGGAGCACGACTGTCTCCGTGGCGCAATTGGCTAGCGCGATCGGCTGTTAACCAAAAAGCTGGAGGTTCGAGCCCACCCGGTGGTGGTGCGGCGCTTTTTTTTCTTTGGGCTGATAGTTTTGAATATATGTTCTGATGGTGGTGAGAGTGGAGCAAGACTGTCTCCATGGTGCAATTGGCTAGCGCGATCGGCTGTTAACTGAAAGGTTGGAGTTTCGAGCCCAGCAGGTGGTGGTGCGGCGCTTTTTTTTCTTTGGGCTGATAGCTTCGAAGATATGTTCTGATGGTGGTGAGAGTGGAGCAGGACTGTCTCCGTGGCGCAATTGGCTAGCTCGATCGGCTGTTAACCGATAGATTGCAGTTTCAAGCCCTCCCGGGAGTGGTGTGTTGCTTTTTTCTTTGCGCTGATAGCTTTGAAGATGTCTTCTGATGGTGGTGAGAGTGGAGCACGACTGTCTCCGTGACGCAATTGGCTAGCGCGATCGGCTGTTAACCGAAAGGTTGGAGGTTCGAGCCCTCCCGGGAATGGTGTGTTGCTTTTTCTTTGCGCTGATAGCTTTGAAGATATGTTGTGATGGTGGTGAGAGTGGAGCACGACTGTCTCCGTGGCGCAATTGGCTAGCGTGATTGGCTGTTAACCGAAAGGTTGGAGGTTCGAGCCCACCCGGTGGTGGCGCGGCGCTTTTTTTTCTTTGGGCTGATAGCTTTGATGTTCTAATGGTGGTGAGAGTGGGGCAAGACTGTCTCCGCGGCGCAATCGGCTAGCGCGATCGGCTGTTAACCGAAAGTTTGGAGTTTCGAGCCCCCCCCGGTGGTGGTGCGGCGCTTTTTTTTCTTTGGGCTGATAGCTTTGAAGATATGTTCTGATGGTGGTGAGAGTGGAGCAGGACTGTCTCCGTGGCGCAATTGGCTAGCGCGATCGGCTGTTAACCGAATGGTTGGAGTTTCGAGCCCACCCCGTGGTGGTGCGGCGCTTTTTTTTCTTTAGGCTGATAGCTCCGAAGAAATGTTCTGCGGTGGTGAGAGTGGAGCAAGACTGTCTCCGTGGCGCAATTGGCTAGCACGATCGGCTGTTAACCGAAAGGTTGGAGTTTCGAGCCCACCCGGTGGCGGTGCGGCGCTTTTTTTTCTTTGGGCTGATAGCTTCGAAAATATGTTCTGATGGTGGTGAGAGTAGAGCAGGACTGTCTCCGTGGCGCAATTGGCTAGCGTGATCGGCTGTTAACCAAAAGGTTGGAGTTTCGAGCCCACCCGGTGGTGGTGCGGCGCTTTTTTTTCTTTGGGCTGATAGCTCTGAAGAAATGTTCTGCGGTGGTGAGAGTGGAGCAAGACTGTCTCCGTGGCGCAATTGGCTAGCACGATCGGCTGTTAACCGAAAGGTTGGAGTTTCGAGCCCACCAGGTGGCGGTGCGGCGCTTTTTTTTCTTTGGGCTGATAACTCTGAATAAATGTTCTGACAGTGGTGAGAGTGGAGCACGACTGTCTCCGTGGCGCAAATGGCTAGCGCGATCGGCTGTTAACTGAAAAGTTGGAGGTTCGAGCCCTCCCGGGAGTGGTGTGTTGACTTTGTCTTTGCGCTGATAGCTTTGAAGAAATGTTCTGAAGGTGGTGAGTGTAGAGCAGGACTGTCTCCATGGCGCATTTGGCTAGCGCGATCGACTGTTAACCGAAAGGTTGGAAGTTCGAGCCCACCCGTTGGTGGTGCGGTGCTTTTATTTCTTTGGGCTGATAGCTCTGAATAAATGTTCTGACGGTGGTGAGAGTGGAGCACGACTGTCTCCGTGGCGCAAATGGCTAGCGCGATCGAAAGTTAACCGAAAGGTTGGAGGTTCGAGCCCACCCGGTGATGGTGCGGCGCTTTTTTTCCTTTGGACTGATAGCTTTGAAGATATGTTCTGATGGTGGAGAGTGGAGCAGGACTGTCTCCGTGGCGCAATGGGCTAGTGCGATTGGCTGTTAACCGAAAGGTTCGAGGTTCGAGCCCACCTGGTTGTGGTGCGGCGCTTTTTTTTCTTTGGGCTGATAGCTTTGAAGATATGTTCTGATGGTGGTGAGAGTGGGGCAGCACTGTCTCCATGGCGCAATTGGCTAGCACGATCGGCTGTTAACCGAAAGGTTGGAATTTCGAGCGCACCCGGTGGTGGTGCGGCGCTTTTTTTTCTTTGGGCTGATAGCTTTGAAGATATGTTCTCATTGTGGTGAGAGTGGAGCGGGACGGTCTCCGTGGCGCAATAGGCTAGCGCGATCGACTGTTAACCGAAAGGTTGGAGTTTCGAGTCCTCCCGGCAGTGGTGTGTTGCTTTTTTCTTTGTGCTGATAGCTTTGAAGATATGTTCTGATGGTGGTGAGTGTAGAGCACGACTGTCTCCGTGGCGCAATTGGCTAGCGCGATCGGCCGTTAACCGAAAGGTTGGAGGTTCAAGCCCACCCGGTTGTGGTGCGGCGCTTTTTTTTCTTTGGGCTGATAGCTTTGAAGATATGTTCTGATGGTGGTGAGAGTGGAGCACGACTGTCTCCGTGGCGCAATTGCCTAGCGCGATCGCCAGTACCCGAAAAGTTGGAGGTCGGAGCCCACCGGGTGGTGGTGCCACGCTTTTTTTTCTTTGGGCTGATAGCTTTGAAGATATGTTCTGATGGTGGTGAGAGTGGAGCAGGACTGTCTCCGTGGCGCAATTGGCTAGCGTGATCGGCTGTTAACCAAAAAGTTGGAGTTTCGAGCCCACCCGGTGGTGGTGCGGCGCTTTTTTTTCTTTGGGCTGATAGCTCTGAAGAAATGTTCTGCGGTGGTGAGAGTGGAGCAAGACTGTCTCCGTGGCGCAATTGGCTAGCACGATCGGCTGTTAACCGAAAGGTTGGAGTTTCGAGCCCACCAGGTGGCGGTGCGGCGCTTTTTTTTTCTTTGGGCTGATAGCTTCGAAAATATGTTCTGATGGTGGTGAGAGTAGAGCAGGACTGTCTCCGTGGCGCAATTGGCTAGCTCGATTGGCTGTTAACCGATAGATTGCAGTTTCGAGCCCTCCCGGGAGTGGTGTGTTGCTTTTTTCTTTGCGCTGATAGCTTTCAAGATATGTTCTGATGATGGTGAGAGTGGAGCACGACTGTCTCCGTGGCGCAATTGGCTAGCGCGATCGGCTGTTAACCAAAAAGCTGGAGGTTCGAGCCCACCCGGTGGGGGTGCGGCGCTTTTTTTTCTTTGGGCTGATAGTTTTGAATATATGTTCTGATGGTGGTGAGAGTGGAGCAAGACTGCCTCCATGGTGCAATTGGCTAGCGCGATCGGCTGTTAACTGAAAGGTTGGAGTTTCGAGCCCAGCAGGTGGTGGTGCGGCGCTTTTTTTTCTTTGGGCTGATAGCTTCGAAGATATGTTCTGATGGTGGTGAGAGTGGAGCAGGACTGTCTCCGTGGCGCAATTGGCTAGCTCGATCGGCTGTTAACCGATAGATTGCAGTTTCAAGCCCTCTCGGGAGTGGTGTGTTGCTTTTTTCTTTGCGCTGATAGCTTTGAAGATGTCTTCTGATGGTGGTGAGAGTGGAGCACGACTGTCTCCGTGACGCAATTGGCTAGCGCGATCGGCTGTTAACCGAAAGGTTGGAGGTTCGAGCCCTCCCGGGAATGGTGTGTTGCTTTTTCTTTGCGCTGATAGCTTTGAAGATATGTTGTGATGGTGGTGAGAGTGGAGCACGACTGTCTCCGTGGCGCAATTGGCTAGCGTGATTGGCTGTTAACCGAAAGGTTGGAGGTTCGAGCCCACCCGGTGGTGGCGCGGCGCTTTTTTTTCTTTGGGCTGATAGCTTTGATGTTCTAATGGTGGTGAGAGTGGGGCAAGACTGTCTCCGCGGCGCAATCGGCTAGCGCGATCGGCTGTTAACCGAAAGGTTGGAGTTTCGAGCCCCCCCCCCCCGGTGGTGGTGCGGCGCTTTTTTTTCTTTGGGCTGATAGCTTTGAAGATATGTTCTGATGGTGGTGAGAGTGGAGCAGGACTGTCTCCGTGGCGCAATTGGCTAGCGCGATCGGCTGTTAACCGAATGGTTGGAGTTTCGAGCCCACCCCGTGGTGGTGCGGCGCTTTTTTTTCTTTGGGCTGATAGCTCCGAAGAAATGTTCTGCGGTGGTGAGAGTGGAGCAAGACTGTCTCCGTGGCGCAATTGGCTAGCACGATCGGCTGTTAACCGAAAGGTTGGAGTTTCGAGCCCACCAGGTGGCGGTGCGGCGCTTTTTTTTCTTTGGGCTGATAGCTTCGAAAATATGTTCTGATGGTGGTGAGAGTAGAGCAGGACTGTCTTGGTGGCGCAATTGGCTAGCGTGATCGGCTGTTAACCAAAAGGTTGGAGTTTCGAGCCCACCCGGTGGTGGTGCGGCGCTTTTTTTTCTTTGGGCTGATAGCTCTGAAGAAATGTTCTGCGGTGGTGAGAGTGGAGCAAGACTGTCTCCGTGGCGCAATTGGCTAGCACGATCGGCTGTTAACCGAAAGGTTGGAGTTTCGAGCCCACCAGGTGGCGGTGCGGCGCTTTTTTTTCTTTGGGCTGATAGCTTCGAAAATATGTTCTGATGGTGGTGAGAGTAGAGCAGGACTGTCTCCGTGGCGCAATTGGCTAGCTCGATTGGCTGTTAACCGATAGATTGCAGTTTCGAGCCCTCCCGGGAGTGGTGTGTTGCTTTTTTCTTTGCGCTGATAGCTTTGAAGATATGTTCTGATGATGGTGAGAGTGGAGCACGACTGTCTCCGTGGCGCAATTGGCTAGCGCGATCGGCTGTTAACCAAAAAGTTGGAGGTTCGAGCCCACCCGGTGGTGGTGCGGCGCTTTTTTTCTTTGGGCTGGTAGTTTTGAATATATGTTCTGATGGTGGTGAGAGTGGAGCAAGACTGTCTCCATGGTGCAATTGGCTAGCGCGATCGGCTGTTAACTGAAAGGTTGGAGTTTCGAGCCCAGCAGGTGGTGGTGCGGCGCTTTTTTTTCTTTGGGCTGATAGCTTCGAAGATATGTTCTGATGGTGGTGAGAGTGAAGCAGGACTGTCTCCGTGGCGCAATTGGCTAGCTCGATCGGCTGTTAACCGATAGATTGCAGTTTCAAGCCCTCCCGGGAGTGGTGTGTTGCTTTTTTCTTTGCGCTGATAGCTTTGAAGATGTCTTCTGATGGTGGTGAGAGTGGAGCACGACTGTCTCCGTGACGCAATTGGCTAGCGCGATCGGCTGTTAACCGAAAGGTTGGAGGTTCGAGCCCTCCCGGGAATGGTGTGTTGCTTTTTCTTTGCGCTGATAGCTTTGAAGATATGTTGTGATGGTGGTGAGAGTGGAGCACGACTGTCTCCGTGGCGCAATTGGCTAGCGTGATTGGCTGTTAACCGAAAGGTTGGAGGTTCGAGCCCACCCGGTGGTGGCGCGGCGCTTTTTTTTCTTTGGGCTGATAGCTTTGATGTTCTAATGGTGGTGAGAGTGGGGCAAGACTGTCTCCGCGGCGCAATCGGCTAGCGCGATCGGCTGTTAACCGAAAGGTTGGAGTTTCGAGCCCCCCCGGTGGTGGTGCGGCGCTTTTTTTTCTTCGGGCTGATAGCTTTGAAGATATGTTCTGATGGTGGTGAGAGTGGAGCAGGACTGTCTCCGTGGCGCAATTGGCTAGCGCGATCGGCTGTTAACCGAATGGTTGGAGTTTCGAGCCCACCCCGTGGTGGTGCGGCGCTTTTTTTTCTTTGGGCTGATAGCTTTGAAGATATGTTCTGATGGTGGTGAAAGTGGAGCAGAACTGTCTCCGTGGCGCAAATGGCTAGCGCGATCGGCTGTTAACCGAAAGGTTAGAGTTTCGAGCCCTCCCGGGAGTGGTGTGTTGCTTTTTTCTTTGCGCTGATAGCTTTGAAGGTATGTTCTGATGGTGGTGAAAGTGGGGCACGACTGTCTCCGTGGCGCAATTGGCTAGCGCGATCGGCTGTTAACCGAAAGGTTGGAGGTTCGAGCCCACCCGGTGGTGGCGCGGCGCTTTTTTTTCTTTGGGCTGATAGCTTTGAAGATATGTTCTGGTGGTGGTGAGAGTGGAGCAAGACTGTCTCCGTGGCGCAATTGGCTAGCACGATCGGCTGTTAACCGAAAGGTTGGAGTTTCGAGCCCACCAGGTGGCGGTGCGGCGCTTTTTTTTCTTTGGGCTGATAACTCTGAGTAAATGTTCTGACAGTGGTGAGAGTGGAGCACGACTGTCTCCGTGGCGCAAATGGCTAGCGCGATCGGCTGTTAACTGAAAAGTTGGAGGTTCGAGCCCACCCGGTGGTGGCGCGGCGCTTTTTTTTCTTTGGGCTGATAGTTTTGAATATATGTTCTGATGGTGGTGAGAGTGGAGCAAGACTGTCTCCATGGTGCAATTGGCTAGCGCGATCGGCTGTTAACTGAAAGGTTGGAGTTTCGAGCCCCGCAGGTGGTGGTGCGGCGCTTTTTTTTCTTTGGGCTGATAGCTTCGAAGATATGTTCTGATGGTGGTGAGAGTGGAGCAGGACTGTCTCCGTGGCGCAATTGGCTAGCTCGATCGGCTGTTAACCGATAGATTGCAGTTTCAAGCCCTCCCGGGAGTGGTGTGTTGCTTTTTTCTTTGCGCTGATAGCTTTGAAGATGTCTTCTGATGGTGGTGAGAGTGGAGCACGACTGTCTCCGTGACGCAATTGGCTAGCGCGATCGGCTGTTAACCGAAAGGTTGGAGGTTCGAGCCCTCCCGGGAATGGTGTGTTGCTTTTTCTTTGCGCTGATAGCTTTGAAGATATGTTGTGATGGTGGTGAGAGTGGAGCACGACTGTCTCCGTGGCGCAATTGGCTAGCGTGATTGGCTGTTAACCGAAAGGTTGGAGGTTCGAGCCCACCCGGTGGTGGCGCGGCGCTTTTTTTTCTTTGGGCTGATAGCTTTGATGTTCTAATGGTGGTGAGAGTGGGGCAAGACTGTCTCCGCGGCGCAATCGGCTAGCGCGATCGGCTGTTAACCGAAAGGTTGGAGTTTCGAGCCCCCCCCGGTGGTGGTGCGGCGCTTTTTTTTCTTTGGGCTGATAGCTTTGAAGATATGTTCTGATGGTGGTGAGAGTGGAGCAGGACTGTCTCCGTGGCGCAATTGGCTAGCGCGATCGGCTGTTAACCGAATGGTTGGAGTTTCGAGCCCACCCCGTGGTGGTGCGGCGCTTTTTTTTCTTTAGGCTGATAGCTCCGAAGAAATGTTCTGCGGTGGTGAGAGTGGAGCAAGACTGTCTCCGTGGCGCAATTGGCTAGCACGATCGGCTGTTAACCGAAAGGTTGGAGTTTCGAGCCCACCCGGTGGCGGTGCGGCGCTTTTTTTTCTTTGGGCTGATAGCTTCGAAAATATGTTCTGATGGTGGTGAGAGTAGAGCAGGACTGTCTCCGTGGCGCAATTGGCTAGCGTGATCGGCTGTTAACCAAAAGGTTGGAGTTTCGAGCCCACCCGGTGGTGGTGCGGCGCTTTTTTTTCTTTGGGCTGATAGCTCTGAAGAAATGTTCTGCGGTGGTGAGAGTGGAGCAAGACTGTCTCCGTGGCGCAATTGGCTAGCACGATCGGCTGTTAACCGAAAGGTTGGAGTTTCGAGCCCACCAGGTGGCGGTGCGGCGCTTTTTTTTCTTTGGGCTGATAACTCTGAATAAATGTTCTGACAGTGGTGAGAGTGGAGCACGACTGTCTCCGTGGCGCAAATGGCTAGCGCGATCGGCTGTTAACTGAAAAGTTGGAGGTTCGAGCCCTCCCGGGAGTGGTGTGTTGACTTTGTCTTTGCGCTGATAGCTTTGAAGAAATGTTCTGAAGGTGGTGAGTGTAGAGCAGGACTGTCTCCATGGCGCATTTGGCTAGCGCGATCGACTGTTAACCGAAAGGTTGGAAGTTCGAGCCCACCCGTTGGTGGTGCGGTGCTTTTATTTCTTTGGGCTGATAGCTCTGAATAAATGTTCTGACGGTGGTGAGAGTGGAGCACGACTGTCTCCGTGGCGCAAATGGCTAGCGCGATCGAAAGTTAACCGAAAGGTTGGAGGTTCGAGCCCACCCGGTGATGGTGCGGCGCTTTTTTTCCTTTGGACTGATAGCTTTGAAGATATGTTCTGATGGTGGAGAGTGGAGCAGGACTGTCTCCGTGGCGCAATGGGCTAGTGCGATTGGCTGTTAACCGAAAGGTTCGAGGTTCGAGCCCACCTGGTTGTGGTGCGGCGCTTTTTTTTCTTTGGGCTGATAGCTTTGAAGATATGTTCTGATGGTGGTGAGAGTGGGGCAGCACTGTCTCCATGGCGCAATTGGCTAGCACGATCGGCTGTTAACCGAAAGGTTGGAATTTCGAGCGCACCCGGTGGTGGTGCGGCGCTTTTTTTTCTTTGGGCTGATAGCTTTGAAGATATGTTCTCATTGTGGTGAGAGTGGAGCGGGACGGTCTCCGTGGCGCAATAGGCTAGCGCGATCGACTGTTAACCGAAAGGTTGGAGTTTCGAGTCCTCCCGGCAGTGGTGTGTTGCTTTTTTCTTTGTGCTGATAGCTTTGAAGATATGTTCTGATGGTGGTGAGTGTAGAGCACGACTGTCTCCGTGGCGCAATTGGCTAGCGCGATCGGCCGTTAACCGAAAGGTTGGAGGTTCAAGCCCACCCGGTTGTGGTGCGGCGCTTTTTTTTCTTTGGGCTGATAGCTTTGAAGATATGTTCTGATGGTGGTGAGAGTGGAGCACGACTGTCTCCGTGGCGCAATTGCCTAGCGCGATCGCCAGTACCCGAAAAGTTGGAGGTCGGAGCCCACCGGGTGGTGGTGCCACGCTTTTTTTTCTTTGGGCTGATAGCTTTGAAGATATGTTCTGATGGTGGTGAGAGTGGAGCAGGACTGTCTCCGTGGCGCAATTGGCTAGCGTGATCGGCTGTTAACCAAAAAGTTGGAGTTTCGAGCCCACCCGGTGGTGGTGCGGCGCTTTTTTTTCTTTGGGCTGATAGCTCTGAAGAAATGTTCTGCGGTGGTGAGAGTGGAGCAAGACTGTCTCCGTGGCGCAATTGGCTAGCACGATCGGCTGTTAACCGAAAGGTTGGAGTTTCGAGCCCACCAGGTGGCGGTGCGGCGCTTTTTTTTTCTTTGGGCTGATAGCTTCGAAAATATGTTCTGATGGTGGTGAGAGTAGAGCAGGACTGTCTCCGTGGCGCAATTGGCTAGCTCGATTGGCTGTTAACCGATAGATTGCAGTTTCGAGCCCTCCCGGGAGTGGTGTGTTGCTTTTTTCTTTGCGCTGATAGCTTTCAAGATATGTTCTGATGATGGTGAGAGTGGAGCACGACTGTCTCCGTGGCGCAATTGGCTAGCGCGATCGGCTGTTAACCAAAAAGCTGGAGGTTCGAGCCCACCCGGTGGGGGTGCGGCGCTTTTTTTTCTTTGGGCTGATAGTTTTGAATATATGTTCTGATGGTGGTGAGAGTGGAGCAAGACTGCCTCCATGGTGCAATTGGCTAGCGCGATCGGCTGTTAACTGAAAGGTTGGAGTTTCGAGCCCAGCAGGTGGTGGTGCGGCGCTTTTTTTTCTTTGGGCTGATAGCTTCGAAGATATGTTCTGATGGTGGTGAGAGTGGAGCAGGACTGTCTCCGTGGCGCAATTGGCTAGCTCGATCGGCTGTTAACCGATAGATTGCAGTTTCAAGCCCTCTCGGGAGTGGTGTGTTGCTTTTTTCTTTGCGCTGATAGCTTTGAAGATGTCTTCTGATGGTGGTGAGAGTGGAGCACGACTGTCTCCGTGACGCAATTGGCTAGCGCGATCGGCTGTTAACCGAAAGGTTGGAGGTTCGAGCCCTCCCGGGAATGGTGTGTTGCTTTTTCTTTGCGCTGATAGCTTTGAAGATATGTTGTGATGGTGGTGAGAGTGGAGCACGACTGTCTCCGTGGCGCAATTGGCTAGCGTGATTGGCTGTTAACCGAAAGGTTGGAGGTTCGAGCCCACCCGGTGGTGGCGCGGCGCTTTTTTTTCTTTGGGCTGATAGCTTTGATGTTCTAATGGTGGTGAGAGTGGGGCAAGACTGTCTCCGCGGCGCAATCGGCTAGCGCGATCGGCTGTTAACCGAAAGGTTGGAGTTTCGAGCCCCCCCGGTGGTGGTGCGGCGCTTTTTTTTCTTCGGGCTGATAGCTTTGAAGATATGTTCTGATGGTGGTGAGAGTGGAGCAGGACTGTCTCCGTGGCGCAATTGGCTAGCGCGATCGGCTGTTAACCGAATGGTTGGAGTTTCGAGCCCACCCCGTGGTGGTGCGGCGCTTTTTTTTCTTTGGGCTGATAGCTTTGAAGATATGTTCTGATGGTGGTGAAAGTGGAGCAGAACTGTCTCCGTGGCGCAAATGGCTAGCGCGATCGGCTGTTAACCGAAAGGTTAGAGTTTCGAGCCCTCCCGGGAGTGGTGTGTTGCTTTTTTCTTTGCGCTGATAGCTTTGAAGGTATGTTCTGATGGTGGTGAAAGTGGGGCACGACTGTCTCCGTGGCGCAATTGGCTAGCGCGATCGGCTGTTAACCGAAAGGTTGGAGGTTCGAGCCCACCCGGTGGTGGCGCGGCGCTTTTTTTTCTTTGGGCTGATAGCTTTGAAGATATGTTCTGGTGGTGGTGAGAGTGGAGCAAGACTGTCTCCGTGGCGCAATTGGCTAGCACGATCGGCTGTTAACCGAAAGGTTGGAGTTTCGAGCCCACCAGGTGGCGGTGCGGCGCTTTTTTTTCTTTGGGCTGATAACTCTGAGTAAATGTTCTGACAGTGGTGAGAGTGGAGCACGACTGTCTCCGTGGCGCAAATGGCTAGCGCGATCGGCTGTTAACTGAAAAGTTGGAGGTTCGAGCCCTCCCGGGAGTGGTGTGTTGACTTTGTCTTTGCGCTGATAGCTTTGAAGAAATGTTCTGAAGGTGGTGAGTGTAGAGCAGGACTGTCTCCATGGCGCATTTGGCTAGCGCGATCGACTGTTAACCGAAAGGTTGGAGGTTCGAGCCCACCCGTTGGTGGTGCGGTGCTTTTATTTCTTTGGGCTGATAGCTCTGAATAAATGTTCTGACGGTGGTGAGAGTGGAGCACGACTGTCTCCGTGGCGCAAATGGCTAGCGCGATCGAAAGTTAACCGAAAGGTTGGAGGTTCGAGCCCACCCGGTGATGGTGCGGCGCTTTTTTTCCTTTGGGCTGATAGCTTTGAAGATATGTTCTGATGGTGGAGAGTGGAGCAGGACTGTCTCCGTGGCGCAATGGGCTAGTGCGATTGGCTGTTAACCGAAAGGTTCGAGGTTCGAGCCCACCTGGTTGTGGTGCGGCGCTTTTTTTTTCTTTGGGCTGATAGCTTTGAAGATATGTTCTGATGGTGGTGAGAGTGGGGCAGCACTGTCTCCATGGCGCAATTGGCTAGCACGATCGGCTGTTAACCGAAAGGTTGGAATTTCGAGCGCACCCGGTGGTGGTGCGGCGCTTTTTTTTCTTTGGGCTGATAGCTTTGAAGATATGTTCTCATGGTGGTGAGAGTGGAGCGGGACGGTCTCCGTGGCGCAATAGGCTAGCGCGATCGACTGTTAACCGAAAGGTTGGAGTTTCGAGTCCTCCCGGCAGTGGTGTGTTGCTTTTTTGTTTGTGCTGATAGCTTTGAAGATATGTATGATGGTGGTGAGTGTAGAGCACGACTGTCTCCGTGGCGCAATTGGCTAGCGCGATCGGCCGTTAACCGAAAGGTTGGAGGTTCAAGCCCTCCCGGGAGTGGTGTGTTGCTTTTTTCTTTGCGCTGATAGCTTTGAAGATATGTTCTGATGATGGTGAGAGTGGAGCACGACTGTCTCCGTGGCGCAATTGGCTAGCGCGATCGGCTGTTAACCAAAAAGTTGGAGGTTCGAGCCCACCCGGTGGTGGTGCGGCGCTTTTTTTTCTTTGGGCTGATAGTTTTGAATATATGTTCTGATGGTGGTGAGAGTGGAGCAAGACTGTCTCCATGGTGCAATTGGCTAGCGCGATCGGCTGTTAACTGAAAGGTTGGAGTTTCGAGCCCAGCAGGTGGTGGTGCGGCGCTTTTTTTTCTTTGGGCTGATAGCTTCGAAGATATGTTCTTATGGTGGTGAGAGTGGAGCAGGACTGTCTCCGTGGCGCAATTGGCTAGCTCGATCGGCTGTTAACCGATAGATTGCAGTTTCAAGCCCTCCCGGGAGTGGTGTGTTGCTTTTTTCTTTGCGCTGATAGCTTTGAAGATGTCTTCTGATGGTGGTGAGAGTGGAGCACGACTGTCTGCGTGACGCAATTGGCTAGCGCGATCGGCTGTTAACCGAAAGGTTGGAGGTTCGAGCCCTCCCGGGAATGGTGTGTTGCTTTTTCTTTGCGCTGATAGCTTTGAAGATATGTTGTGATGGTGGTGAGAGTGGAGCACGACTGTCTCCGTGGCGCAATTGGCTAGCGTGATTGGCTGTTAACCGAAAGGTTGGAGGTTCGAGCCCACCCGGTGGTGGCGCGGCGCTTTTTTTTCTTTGGGCTGATAGCTTTGATGTTCTAATGGTGGTGAGAGTGGGGCAAGACTGTCTCCGCGGCGCAATCGGCTAGCGCGATCGGCTGTTAACCGAAAGGTTGGAGTTTCGAGCCCCCCCCGGTGGTGGTGCGGCGCTTTTTTTTCTTTGGGCTGATAGCTTTGAAGATATGTTCTGATGGTGGTGAGAGTGGAGCAGGACTGTCTCCGTGGCGCAATTGGCTAGCGCGATCGGCTGTTAACCGAATGGTTGGAGTTTCGAGCCCACCCCGTGGTGGTGCGGCGCTTTTTTTTCTTTGGGCTGATAGCTCCGAAGAAATGTTCTGCGGTGGTGAGAGTGGAGCAAGACTGTCTCCGTGGCGCAATTGGCTAGCACGATCGGCTGTTAACCGAAAGGTTGGAGTTTCGAGCCCACCAGGTGGCGGTGCGGCGCTTTTTTTTCTTTGGGCTGATAGCTTCGAAATTATGTTCTGATGGTGGTGAGAGTAGAGCAGGACTGTCTCCGTGGCGCAATTGGCTAGCGTGATCGGCTGTTAACCAAAAGGTTGGAGTTTCGAGCCCACCCGGTGGTGGTGCGGCGCTTTTTTTTCTTTGGGCTGATAGCTCTGAAGAAATGTTCTGCGGTGGTGAGAGTGGAGCAAGACTGTCTCCGTTGCGCAATTGGCTAGCACGATCGGCTGTTAACCGAAAGGTTGGAGTTTCGAGCCCACCAGGTGGCGGTGCGGCGCTTTTTTTTCTTTGGGCTGATAGCTTCGAAAATATGTTCTGATGGTGGTGAGAGTAGAGCAGGACTGTCTCCGTGGCGCAATTGGCTAGCGCGATCGGCTGTTAAGTTGGAGGTTCGATCCCTCCCGGGAGTGGTGTGTTGCTTTTTTGTTTGCGCTGATAGCTTTGAAGATACGTTCTGATGGTTATGAGAGTGGAGCACGACTGTCTCCGTGGCGCAATTGGCTAGCGCGATCGGCTGTTAACCAAAAAGTTGGAGGTTCGAGCCCACCCGGTGGTGGTGCGGCGCTTTTTTTTCTTTGGGCTGATAGTTTTGAATATATGTTCTGATGGTGGTGAGAGTGGAGCAAGACTGTCTCCATGGTGCAATTGGCTAGCGCGATCGGCTGTTAACTGAAAGGTTGGAGTTTCGAGCCCAGCAAGTGGTGGTGCGGCGCTTTTTTTTCTTTGGGCTGATAGCTTCGAAGATATGTTCTGATGGTGGTGAGAGTGGAGCAGGACTGTCTCCGTGGCGCAATTGGCTAGCTCGATCGGCTGTTAACCGATAGATTGCAGTTTCAAGCCCTGCCGGGAGTGGTGTGTTGCTTTTTTCTTTGCGCTGATAGCTTTGAAGATGTCTTCTGATGGTGGTGAGAGTGGAGCACGACTGTCTCCGTGACGCAATTGGCTAGCGCGATCGGCTGTTAACCGAAAGGTTGGAGGTTCGAGCCCTCCCGGGAATGGTGTGTTGCTTTTTCTTTGCGCTGATAGCTTTGAAGATATGTTGTGATGGTGGTGAGAGTGGAGCACGACTGTCTCCGTGGCGCAATTGGCTAGCGTGATTGGCTGTTAACCGAAAGGTTGGAGGTTCGAGCCCACCCGGTGGTGGCGCGGCGCTTTTTTTTCTTTGGGCTGATAGCTTTGATGTTCTAATGGTGGTGAGAGTGGGGCAAGACTGTCTCCGTGGCGCAATTGGCTAGCACGATCGGCTGTTAACCGAAAGGTTGGAGTTTCGAGCCCACCAGGTGGCGGTGCGGCGCTTTTTTTTCTTTGGGCTGATAACTCTGAATAAATGTTCTGACAGTGGTGAGAGTGGAGCACGACTGTCTCCGTGGCGCAAATGGCTAGCGCGATCGGCTGTTAACTGAAAAGTTGGAGGTTCGAGCCCTCCCGGGAGTGGTGTGTTGACTTTGTCTTTGCGCTGATAGCTTTGAAGAAATGTTCTGAAGGTGGTGAGTGTAGAGCAGGACTGTCTCCATGGCGCATTTGGCTAGCGCGATCGACTGTTAACCGAAAGGTTGGAGGTTCGAGCCCACCCGTTGGTGGTGCGGTGCTTTTATTTCTTTGGGCTGATAGCTCTGAATAAATGTTCTGACGGTGGTGAGAGTGGAGCACGACTGTCTCCGTGGCGCAAATGGCTAGCGCGATCGAAAGTTAACCGAAAGGTTGGAGGTTCGAGCCCACCCGGTGATGGTGCGGCGCTTTTTTTCCTTTGGGCTGATAGCTTTGAAGATATGTTCTGATGGTGGAGAGTGGAGCAGGACTGTCTCCGTGGCGCAATGGGCTAGTGCGATTGGCTGTTAACCGAAAGGTTCGAGGTTCGAGCCCACCTGGTTGTGGTGCGGCGCTTTTTTTTCTTTGGGCTGATAGCTTTGAAGATATGTTCTGATGGTGGTGAGAGTGGGGCAGCACTGTCTCCATGGCGCAATTGGCTAGCACGATCGGCTGTTAACCGAAAGGTTGGAATTTCGAGCGCACCCGGTGGTGGTGCGGCGCTTTTTTTTCTTTGGGCTGATAGCTTTGAAGATATGTTCTCATGGTGGTGAGAGTGGAGCGGGACGGTCTCCGTGGCGCAATAGGCTAGCGCGATCGACTGTTAACCGAAAGGTTGGAGTTTCGAGTCCTCCCGGCAGTGGTGTGTTGCTTTTTTCTTTGTGCTGATAGCTTTGAAGATATGTTCTGATGGTGGTGAGTGTAGAGCACGACTGTCTCCGTGGCGCAATTGGCTAGCGCGATCGGCCGTTAACCGAAAGGTTGGAGGTTCAAGCCCACCCGGTGGTGGTGCGGCGCTTTTTTTTCTTTGGGCTGATAGCTTTGAAGATATGTTCTGATGGTGGTGAGAGTGGAGCACGACTGTCTCCGTGGCGCAATTGCCTAGCGCGATCGCCAGTACCCGAAAAGTTGGAGGTTGGAGCCCACCGGGTGGTGGTGCCACGCTTTTTTTTCTTTGGGCTGATAGCTTTGAAGATATGTTCTGATGGTGGTGAGAGTGGAGCAGGACTGTCTCCGTGGCGCAATTGGCTAGCGTGATCGGCTGTTAACCAAAAGTTGGAGTTTCGAGCCCACCCGGTGGTGGTGCGGCGCTTTTTTTTCTTTGGGCTGATAGCTCTGAAGAAATGTTCTGCGGTGGTGAGAGTGGAGCAAGACTGTCTCCGTGGCGCAATTGGCTAGCACGATCGGCTGTTAACCGAAAGGTTGGAGTTTCGAGCCCACCAGGTGGCGGTGCGGCGCTTTTTTTTCTTTGGGCTGATAGCTTCGAAAATATGTTCTGATGGTGGTGAGAGTAGAGCAGGACTGTCTCCGTGGCGCAATTGGCTAGCTCGATTGGCTGTTAACCGATAGATTGCAGTTTCGAGCCCTCCCGGGAGTGGTGTGTTGCTTTTTTCTTTGCGCTGATAGCTTTGAAGATATGTTCTGATGATGGTGAGAGTGGAGCACGACTGTCTCCGTGGCGCAATTGGCTAGCGCGATCGGCTGTTAACCAAAAAGTTGGAGGTTCGAGCCCACCCGGTGGTGGTGCGGCGCTTTTTTTTTCTTTGGGCTGATAGTTTTGAATATATGTTCTGATGGTGGTGAGAGTGGAGCAAGACTGTCTCCATGGTGCAATTGGCTAGCGCGATCGGCTGTTAACTGAAAGGTTGGAGTTTCGAGCCCAGCAGGTGGTGGTGCGGCGCTTTTTTTTCTTTGGGCTGATAGCTTCGAAGATATGTTCTGATGGTGGTGAGAGTGGAGCAGGACTGTCTCCGTGGCGCAATTGGCTAGCTCGATCGGCTGTTAACCGATAGGTTGCAGTTTCAAGCCCTCCCGGGAGTGGTGTGTTGCTTTTTTCTTTGCGCTGATAGCTTTGAAGATGTCTTCTGATGGTGGTGAGAGTGGAGCACGACTGTCTCCGTGACGCAATTGGCTAGCGCGATCGGCCGTTAACCGAAAGGTTGGAGGTTCGAGCCCTCCCGGGAATGGTGTGTTGCTTTTTCTTTGCGCTGATAGCTTTGAAGATATGTTGTGATGGTGGTGAGAGTGGAGCACGACTGTCTCCGTGGCGCAATTGGCTAGCGTGATTGGCTGTTAACCGAAAGGTTGGAGGTTCGAGCCCACCCGGTGGTGGCGCGGCGCTTTTTTTTCTTTGGGCTGATAGCTTTGAATATATGTTCTGATGGTGGTGAGAGTGGAGCAAGACTGTCTCCGTGGCGCAATTGGCTAGCACGATCGGCTGTTAACCGAAAGGTTGGAGTTTCGAGCCCACCAGGTGGCGGTGCGGCGCTTTTTTTTCTTTGGGCTGATAGCTTCGAAAATATGTTCTGATGGTGGTGAGAGTAGAGCAGGACTGTCTCCGTGGCGCAATTGGCTAGCTCGATTGGCTGTTAACCGATAGATTGCAGTTTCGAGCCCTCCCGGGAGTGGTGTGTTGCTTTTTTCTTTGCGCTGATAGCTTTGAAGATATGTTCTGATGATGGTGAGAGTGGAGCACGACTGTCTCCGTGGCGCAATTGGCTAGCGCGATCGGCCGTTAACCGAAAGGTTGGAGGTTCAAGCCCACCCGGCGGTGGTGCGGCGCTTTTTTTTCTTTGGGCTGATAGCTTTGAAGATATGTTCTGATGATGGTGGGAGTGGAGCAGGACTGTCTCCGTGGCGCAATTGGCTAGCGCGATCGGCTGTTAACCGAATGGTTGGAGTTTCGAGCCCACCCCGTGGTGGTGCGGCGCTTTTTTTTCTTTGGGCTGATAGCTTTGAAGATTTGTTCTGATGGTGGTGAAAGTGGAGCAGAACTGTCTCCGTGGCGCAAATGGCTAGCGCGATCGGCTGTTAACCGAAAGGTTAGAGTTTCGAGCCCTCCCGGGAGTGGTGTGTTGCTTTTTTCTTTGCGCTGATAGCTTTGAAGGTATGTTCTGATGGTGGTGAGTGTAGAGCACGACTGTCTCCGTGGCGCAATTGGCTAGCGCGATCGACTGTTAACCGAAAGGTTGGAGTTTCGAGTCCTCCCGGCAGTGGTGTGTTGCTTTTTTCTTTGTGCTGATAGCTTTGAAGATATGTTCTGATGGTGGTGAGTGTAGAGCACGACTGTCTCCGTGGCGCAATTGGCTAGCGCGATCGGCCGTTAACCGAAAGGTTGGAGGTTCAAGCCCACCCGGTGGTGGTGCGGCGCTTTTTTTTCTTTGGGCTGATAGCTTTGAAGATATGTTCTGATGGTGGTGAGAGTGGAGCACGACTGTCTCCGTGGCGCAATTGCCTAGCGCGATCGCCAGTACCCGAAAAGTTGGAGGTTGGAGCCCACCGGGTGGTGGTGCCACGCTTTTTTTTCTTTGGGCTGATAGCTTTGAAGATATGTTCTGATGGTGGTGAGAGTGGAGCAGGACTGTCTCCGTGGCGCAATTGGCTAGCGTGATCGGCTGTTAACCAAAAGTTGGAGTTTCGAGCCCACCCGGTGGTGGTGCGGCGCTTTTTTTTCTTTGGGCTGATAGCTCTGAAGAAATGTTCTGCGGTGGTGAGAGTGGAGCAAGACTGTCTCCGTGGCGCAATTGGCTAGCACGATCGGCTGTTAACCGAAAGGTTGGAGTTTCGAGCCCACCAGGTGGCGGTGCGGCGCTTTTTTTTCTTTGGGCTGATAGCTTCGAAAATATGTTCTGATGGTGGTGAGAGTAGAGCAGGAC